>NC_083609.1:7957500-9207500 GCF_029168945.1 Cannabis sativa
ATCTGACTTTGTGTTCTTCTTGTGCATGTACTTCTTCTTGCTCAATAATCCTCACCACGAGAGTTTTACTCTCAGATCTGGACCAGTTCTCTCTGGATCTTGGATATGAGAGCTCAAGGCTAGGGTATAGACTTCATCTCTTCTCACTTTCTCTCTGTTCTGTGTTCTGTATTGTAGATCTAGGTTTTTCTGCTTTGATCTGTGTATTTATAATGTTGTAAAGTCGGTTGATCAAGATCTTAGGAGTTAGTTACACTTTCAGTTGTAACTAACTACTAAGATTTGATCCACTAGAGGCGAAGCCACCCTAGGACTGTTTTTGTTTACTTGTATTTTATTTCCTTTTGCTGATGTGGATGTATACTGTAAAGGGACTGGTTATAAGTGGATTTTAACCAACATATATTAATCCTACATATCATATCTAATCCAACAAAATATAGTAGAATCAAGTATAATTATTTGATCACCAACTATAAATGATACAATTATAATTAAGGGATTAAAAGAAAATTAGAGCCTCTAGTTAGTACTTCCACACTAAACAAATTATAATATCTGCCTAGCCTAACCTAACCTAACCTTCAGCCAGAACAGTCTTGACTTTACAATAAGCAAAAATAATAATAATAAGATCATTCCACAAACAACTCAATAACACAAGAGAAATAGTTCATTCAAAAGCCAAAACCTAATATTGATAGATAGATCTATCACAATTCAGGTTGTCAAGTTTTTTAAAGCTATAATGTTAATAACAATACACACACAATAGAGTTCATTCAAAATTCATTGTCAGAATTCATGGAAAAATTGTAAATAAACAAAATATATGCATACATAATCTTTATTTTACTTTATTTTTTAATAAATATCAGATATGGATCAATTCTCTCATTCAATATAGCTTGAGAGAATAAACCCACTAGCAGAATCAATTAATAATTAGAACCCAATTCTATTTCATATCATAAGAACAAGATTGACTAAAAAAGACACATCAAAAAAATCTGAGTATTGAACAAAATAAAGAGGAAATAAAGTTTAACAATAACAAACCTATGGACCCAATTTTTGGTCCATTTTCACTTCATTTCATTTTGGCCTCAGTGAACAGAACATGACGATTCACTCGAGGGTCAAATTTCCTAAACTCAAGCTTTTCCACCATTCTCGATGGCTTCTTCTTCACATAGAAAAACCCAGTTCCAGCAGCTGAAACAAGTCGAATGAAGATCGTAGCTTTCTTCTTCTTGTCACCCATGTTTTTCAATCTGAAAACCCACCCCCAAAATAAAAATTAAATCAAAATCCTAGTACAAGAATTTGAGAAAAAGAATAGAATCCTATAGTACTGATCTTGGTCTGAAAGAGTTGTGGAGTTTGGGATTTAGGGTTTAGAGTTTAGGGTTTTAGGAAAAGAACTTTGCAACCAAAAATTGACAATGAGCTAAATTAACGACAAATACATTAAAAACGACAATTCTGGTCAAAAAGACACAATTGAATAATGAGGGCAATATTGTTATAAAAGCCAAAATGGGCAGTTTGATCACAAACCAAAAAGAGATGCCTACTATTTGTTGTGATTAAATATATCAGGAAAAAAATACTAAACAGAGAAAAAAAATGTGAAAGAAGAAAACTAATAATAGTCATAAATTTTGGACTAATGAATAAGATTTTTACATCTTAATAATAATATTTATAGAATTTTACTCCTTAAATTATTTATTTTTAAGAAATTTCTCTCAAAATAACTAAAAATTTATCCATTACATAAAAAAAAAAAAAAAAAAAGTAAAACTACAAATTCATCCCTTCTTCACTTACATTTCTGATATTTTTGTAAATGGTTTTCTAAGATTGATTTAAGACAAATCTACTACAATTCAAGAGCCCACAATTTGAGAGCCCATAAGAGAATTATTTTTATACAGTACTCTATTAATAAAATTTAGAACTAAGTATTCATAATTGGGATGTTTCACTAATACACGAAAACAAAAAAAAATTACAAAAATACAATTTCGCAGAATTTTAAACATTTTTATTATTTTTTTGATTTTATTTACAAAAAATACGATCTTTTTATGTTTTACTCTTGTTAATTTATTGTTAATTTTTTGTTATTTGCAAGTTACTTTTTATTGTTATTTTCATGTTACTTTTATGTAATTTTCTTATTATTTTCGTGTTATTTTTATAAAAATTCGTAAAAATGTAAAAAAAATCTTTAAGCGTAAAACTGTTTTTTTTTTGGTGTCTTATGCAATTATCCCTTCATAATTTTGAAGTTAATATTTGAATATTGGGGTAAGTTGAAAAATACCTCTTTTATTAATCAATTAACTAAATTTGCCTCTAATTTTATATTTATTTGAAACGTACCTCTTTTTATATGTATCGTACCCAAAATACCCTGACATAAGAGAGTCACATGGAGACTATCTTGAAGTGACAAGGGCAAAATTGGTACAATGATTAAAAAAAGAGGTAAAAATGATAGGCTTTAAAAAAAAGGGTAAAAATAAAAGAGGACAATATAAAAAAAGTATAGAGTGTAATTTTCTCTTGAATATTAAAGCATATTACATTTAGTTTAATTTAATTAAATAAGATTGTAATTATATATGTGGTTTGTTGCCATAATAATAAATTATCTCAAAAAATTCCAATGTACTTTGACGAGGAAAATTTTGTACAAAAAAAATAATTCTGGTGAACAAATCTTACCACTATCATCAGCTTGAAAATCCCATTTATTCTAAATTCTAAATTCTAAACAAGATATGACTTTCAGCTCTCGAGCTCAATACACCAGAGCCCCAGAATCAATGCTCTCTATTGCCACTTTACAAGTCAAGTCATATTACTTATTGCCAAAATAGTCATCACTTCTCAAAACAAATTCCAACCCATTTATATTTATTTTTAAATTTATAAGATGACGGGCAAAGGACCATCTTTTGAGCAATGAACTAAAGTGATACTATATATCACCAAAACATCACAGCCAAACAAAATTTGCAAACTATAAGTATATGACAAATCACTACCCACTTTTTGTTTCATATTTTAATTCTTACCTTATTTTACTACTTTTTAATTTATACCCATTTTTATAAGTTATACTCCTATTATGTGCATTAAGAAGTCTAATTTTGATAAGTTTTGTAAGGTTATATTTGGTATTTTAATTATAAAAGAAGAATATTTATCAATTAAAATTATTTTAGAGTTATATTTGGTTAATGTGTAAGGGGTAGTTTTCAAGTTATCCATAAGATGGCATATGCAATGCAGATTGTTTTGAAAGGCCAGGAGGCTTCGCATAGGCCTAAAACATAACACACATATCTTACCTATTATATAAATATCTATCTAACTCTATTTTGTTGTGTATTTAACACTTTGTTAGTAAATTTTAACAGAGGTCTAGAATTGTATTGAATCTATTCATTGCATCCAATCATTTGAATAAACACCCATAAAAAATAAAGTACATTTGTTCTTAAAGTTGTCATAAGTCATATGTGTGTTATTTTGACCAAAATGAAGAAGCATATCAACGCTGGTAACAATACACAGTAGGAGGAGAGGTATATCGATCTCCACTAAAATTAAATTAGAGTTTCATTGATCCAGCCTATGAATTTCTAGAAGAAAGAATGTACTCTCCAAAGGGTTTTGTAATTTGTATCAACAATGATTAAGATTTTTGCCAATTGCAGTAGCAATCTAATTTGATTCCATTATCTCCCTACTCCCATTCTGCATTTTCCTGCAGTCTTCTATTTTTCAATAATTTGTATCTATAAAATTACTTTTTGTTTAGTTTTACTTTTATAGTAATTTTTTCTTTCATGAATAATACTTAGAACTTTGAAACTATAAATATATACAGCGGCTATTATATTTTTACGTATACACAAAATTGTTATTCAAGTAAGATATTTCAAAGTATAGACAAAAAAACTCTATTTGGCCAAAGACTGAAATTGATACAAATTCAGAAAATTAAAAGTTATATTTGATTTGATCAACAATTCAAAAACAGAATCTCCAAAAAAAAAAAAAACAATAGAAACCTAGATCGAATATCAATTTACAAGGTTTACTATCAATGACCAAATGAGCAAAAGATTTACCCTGAGTTGTTTCCGCTTGCGAGGGAGAAGATGTGCCGTTGTCGGGGAGGGAGGAGCTGCGTCGTTTTCGATGTCGTCGTCGGCAATGAGCAGAAGAGAAGTTGTCTTCGATAGTACAGCGAGTAGGGTGGCTACGGCTTAGGCTTCAGAATACGAGAGAGAGAGAGAGAGAGGGGATGAGAGCTTGCTGTGTGCGTGACTCTGGAGAAGTGGAAAGCTTGATGTGTGTTGTGTTAATGGCTGCGTGAAATAGATAAGTGTAAAGGAGAATACTAGTGTGCAAAAGAGCAAAAGATGCAAAAGATGGGGGAAAAGTCAAAAAAATACCACTTTTATTAATCAATTAATTAAATTTACCTTTAAATTTATATTTAATTGAAACATACTTCTTTTTATATGTATAGTACCAAAAATAAACTGACATAAGAGAGTCACATAGAGAGTATCTTGAAGTGACAGGGGTAAAATTAGTACAATGTTTAAAAAAGAGGTAAAAATGATACTTTAAAAAAAGAGGGTAAATATAAAAGAGGACAATATAAAAATAGTATAGAGTATAATTTCCTCAAAGATGAGTGTTTTTAGGGTTCTTTTCATTTTAGCTTTTGGGCTTTTAAAATTGTCAAATTATAAAATTAAAAGGAAACTTACAAAAATATTAATTTTTTGCCCAATTTTTATAAAAATACTGGGGCTCTATGTCACGACAGCGACAACTTGATAAATAACTTAATCAAACTTATAAAAGGCCCTAAACTCAAAACTGAGTGAACCTCTATCGATACTAGCTTAGAAATAGCCTAAACATCGAAAAAACACATAAAACTAAATTCTAAAAAAACACTCCAAATGGCTAACCGGTTTTAGAAAATAGGGTTCCTGACTGGGTCAACCGGTTCCACAGTGCCTTGTAAAACCAGTTAACTGATTTCTGCTACAAAGACGGATAATCTGGTTTTTGTACCAAAACCAATCGAAAACTCCTCCAAACCTATTAAAACCTTCGTGAACAATTTAACAACATAAAATTAACAAAATCAAACATTCAAAACTCAGAATTATACTAAAATTGCAAATTCACCATAGTTGAGTGAGGTTTTGAGTTCTTGAACTCAACTCACTCAAATCAAAACCTAATAGCCTTGAAAACATCAAATTCACACTCAGATAAACTTGAATTAAACCTAAGAACATGCTCTGAACTCAATCAAACCTACAGACCTAAAATCATACAAAATCCCCAACAAAAATCAACCTAAAACCCTAGAATTCAAGAAGAATAAGTGAAAAGCTTACCTCAAAGCTTGAACACCTCCTAGACTTGGTTAATTCAGCTAAGAAATGGTTGATTTGTGAAGAAATTGCTCTGATTTCTACTGGTTCTTAGGGTTTTGAAGAGGAAGAAGAGAGAGATGAGAGTGTTATGTAATTTTCTTAGTTTTTGATTTTATCCTTAATTATCTAATCTAATAATAGCATAAACTGAAATAAAATAATCTTAATTCAGCCTAAGTTTTAGATCTTTTTTTTATATTTCCAAAACATCTTGAATCATCCAATTCTGAGTTATATCGAGAGAGTTATGGCCAAAATACTATCTGTCGTTGCAGTATGAAACTAAAAACGAGAAACTGTGAAAATCAGCGAAAAAAAGAGGAAATCGCTTGTAAGCTGCAATCTTGGTGTTTTTTTTAGGGAAACTTAGATTTTGCATTATAAAAGGAAGGTTGATGACAAATCTTTGACACCATTCAAAAATTAAGAGGAAATTTGAGTGTAGAAGGAGAGTAAGGAGCAGAAAGCACTAGTGGAGGACTCCAACAGTGTTCCATCTCTCCAACTCTATCTTTTATGTCTTTATTTAAATTTCTTTTGTTTTAGAATGTCTTTTAGTAGCTAAGTTCTTTTAAGGATTATTATGTGAATTACTTGAGTTTATGTGATTGTTCAATTTCTTCTTATTCTCTTTATTCAACTCCACACAATCTATTTTAATTTTATAATTATTGATTGATCAACTTTAATTTTTATTTATGAATTCAAATCAAAATTCTAAAATGTGAGATTTGAATATGCTTTGATTAATATAAATGTAAATTGATTTAGGACGAAAGTACCTAGGTTGTTTGTATGATTTTATTAGTTGTTATGCTTAATGTTATCTTTGTGACTAAACTTACCATAAAAATATAAGAAGTTTTCACATAGATTGGTTTATAAGTCTTAACCAGATGATAAACTTCTTAACTCAACTTATCAATTGATTAGGAAGAAGAGTAATTGGGTAATTATATTATGAAGTAAAATAAATGATAGTTAGAAATCATAGTAATTCTTGTATTTATCATTGTTATTTTTCTAAATTTTAATTATTGCATTATTTTATTTGCTTTTATCCAACAATTATTATTCATAAAATAGAACTAAAAAATTAATTAATTGGTAATTAATAATCAATCCTCGAGGGAACAATACTTTATTTATCATTATATTACTTGTTTTGATTGTATATACTTGCATGTCAAATTTACCGAACAAGCATAATGCGGAAGAAAAAGAGAAGCATAGCCTAGATAGGAAGGGATTTGGAGCAGAACTCAAGAAAAGAAAAAATAGGAGCTTAAAGAGCTCTGAAAATAAGAAGAGGAACGTTCGAGAAGTAGCAGAATAGAATTAATCCATGTGAACCAATCAGAATAGGTAAAAAAAGAAAAGTTAACAATCCTTCACGCATATAGATAAAAAAACTCCCTCATTCAAAAAGACAAATGAATTCTTGCTCACATCAGACTAGTCGAAACTCTGTCGAAATACATTCTCAGAAACACTTCAAGCTTGGAAAGCAAACGAACCAAACAAATTGAAAGAATTAAGAGAAAATTTGTGTAAACTAATTGAGATTATATTTTGATTAGACCGAATCTAGTGTAAAGAATTCAAAGTCGGAATATAATTTATTGTTGAACTAATTTTCGACATCAATATTTACAAAATCATAATAATTGTAAAAGACAGAAGTAGTTTTAAAAAATTGAGTAATTATTCGATGAATTAACTAGATATTTGGTGATTTTAAATGGCATTTTTTTTTTCAAAATCTCACATATTTAAAATTTGACTAATTTAAATTTTTGCCCCCTTAAACTTTGACATGTACCAAATCATGCCCCTTGAATTTTTCAGGATATTAAAATTTCCCCCGAACTATTGAATTTGTTAGATTTAAGAACTTTTGCCCAATTTTACTAAACAAAATCTAATGTAGATGAAAATTTTGAGAGCACAACTTTATACTTTTGAAAGTTCAGAGAGCATGATTTAATAAATATCAAAATTCAAGAACAAAATATAGTATATAAACAATCACAATATTAGTAAAATTGAATCAAATTAGACAGAAATCCTTAAATCTAACAATTTCAATAATTCAAAAGAAATTTTTAACAAGTTAAAAAATTCAAAAGCATAATTTGATACATGTCAAAATTGTAAAAATCCTAATTAGCCATAAAATTGTATTCTTTTAAATTAGAAAACATATTAGCCCAAAACTGAAGGATCATATTTGAGAAATCATGCCCTTTGTAATTAGCTCATAGATCATCCAATGCAACTGAAATGAAAATGTTAAGCCTCTTCAAACCATAAAGTGCAGATGCCATGCCACCATGAAAACTAATACAGTAGTTGGTTGGGTGTGTTTTCAAATTCCATTGTGTAATATATATTATATGTGTTGTGTGTGAAATCTATTAAACAGTAGTTGCTTTTCAAGATCCTAAAAGGTGATTTAAATAAAGGCTAAAATGTAACTTTTTTTCAAAAAGGCTAAAAGGTTTTTTAATTAAAGGTCAATGATAAATAATTAACATTCATCTGGCTAATGAAGAGTATTACCCTATGTTAGTTAGGAAAGAAAAATGGGGGGAAATAAAACTGGGGAGAAGAGAAAAAGAAGGTTGTAGGCAAACGATAAAATGGGGAGGGAAGGAAAAGTGGCATCCACACAAAATACTCTCAATTAGAGAGAAAATTCTTTGTATCCTCTCCCAATTAATTCTAAATTTTAATAATAGGTTGGGTAGCTTTCTAAATTTTCCGGTCAAGATAGTGAGTAATTTAAAAAAAGATTGATATAAAGAACATAATACAATATAAGACTAAAAATGTCAAAATATATTTATTTACTCCCAAAAAAATTCAAATATTAGTAATTTTCTTTCCTCTCCTTCTAGCAAACAAGTAGGAGAGAAAGTATTATTCTTTTCTTTCCCGTCCACTTTTTCTATCATTCCAATTTTCTTTCCTCTCCTACCAAAAACCAAAAACAAGGAATCTTTCAAGTGCTGTTATATATAAACCCTCAAATATTGCCTATAAATATCTGAATAACACATTTTTGAAAGCTAGATTCTCATCAACTCGTTTTAGGCTACTTTAATAAAAGCACAGTTTTATGCCCAACAATCAATAACACCATTAGACTGCACAAACAGCTACTATTAAGATCCAAAATTTACACTGTCAACATCCAAAGCTTAGTCTATTAAATATAGAGAAACTCTACCTGCAACAGTTACAAGAGCATTCATGCGCCACTAGAATACCCACATACATCATAGGTGACATAACAAAAACAACCCAAATAACAGCAGTGCATCCACCAGGTCTCAGCGAGGACTGCACAGAGGAAAAACCAGACATTGTAAGACTTCGAGAAGAAAAAAGAAAAAGAGTATCTATTAATCTAAAGGTAGAACTTTCAGCCTTTTGTGAATGACAAACCAAAATGTAAGACATCAGTACTAAAATCACTCAATCGATTTGAAGAGCAAATGAATACAAATAACCAGAATTGATTAAACAGATGCAAATATTGGTTCAATCAAATTTCTATAGGGCGAGTTGATTCTGCCATTTTTTTAATGAATGAATTCACTAATTCATCTACCAGACAATAACCAAATTGTTCTAACTGAGATGTTTCTTTCATCAATATGATCCGTGCCTATTGAGAAGCATTGTTATGCAACAAACAGCATTTACCTATAAGATCTTGAACGAGACATTGAAGGACTACGAGTCTTGACCTTTGGACTCCTTGACCTGTTTGGTGGGGGCACCCTTTCAAAAGATGGACTTCGACCGTTCGCCCTTGGACTAGGGGACCGCCTGTAATCTCTGTCATTAGGCAAAGGAGAATGGCTTGGGGACCTTCTATAGCTCTTAGTCTCACGGGGAGGAGAGCACGAAATTGATCGAGAGCGCACTGGAGAGCGATAATCATCCCTAGACCTGTGATCATTCCCAACAAATAGAAGGTGAATTAAATGAAAATATATACCTTGCAAAATTAGCTCATATTGCACGACAAGATGATCGGAAATATATTAAGCACAAATTGAAACATATCCCCATTTGCAAAACCTACCTATGGTCACATCTGGAAAACCACAAAAGCTCGATGGGAAAATGAAATTTGGCACAAAATTGAGAATAAAACCAAATTATTGTTTCAATTCTACTTGCATCCTCATCTAATATTTAAAATGCAACTTTTACCTGAACCTTTTCAAGGTTTCTGGACAAAAATATGACACTGTCCAAACAATGACAGTTTAGGCTCTATATTGAGGTACAGTACAGGTGGATCAGAGCATCTTTCATCATAGCTTCTTTGCCCCAACTTTCTAAAACTTTGTTATCTTTTCCTTGAAAAATGTCACCAAACATCTACCAGTAAAAACTTTGAATAGCTTCCATCTTTGAAGATGATATCATTCTTTGGCC
The DNA here is from genome assembly GCF_029168945.1 of Cannabis sativa. NCBI lineage: Eukaryota > Viridiplantae > Streptophyta > Magnoliopsida > Rosales > Cannabaceae > Cannabis > Cannabis sativa. Next base: position 7,967,442 of record NC_083609.1, read on the forward strand.
AACTATAAGCTCTATGTTCTTTACTAACTGAATGGTATATGCAAAACATATATTAAATTTTATAAATTCTATCTATCAAAATTTACTTTAATATGCTTATAAAAAATAGCAAATAAAGCTGATTTGTGACTGTCAATCATTTTGTCAGGTCATTCAACGATAGCTATCATCGTGAAACCGAAAGAAGAAAGACTATGAAGTCCATGCACGGTGTACAATGTAACACTGGTCAGAGTGAGATTATGATATGCATAAGGCAAGCAAGTTGCCTTTCACTACGTTTAGGGCCTTTCTCTCTTTAATCTTTATTAATCCAGAAGTCTTTATTGTCTCTCCCATTTCACTTTAATATCTGCATAAACAAGGTCACCAGCAGATATTACAAAATTCAATGTTTATATGATTATATGCATCTTTGACACAACCTCTTACATCCAAATAATTCTTATCCACAACTGGGTGAAAAGACCCCACCCCAACACAAGTGAGAGACACTTCTGAAAATCCAGGTGCTAGCCGACCACCATTCATTTGATTTGCTTAACTACCAACAAAGATGTAATAAACATAGACACCTTACAAAACTAACAAACAGCCACAATTCATATCTAAATTTCATCTACACACTAAAGACTAAAGATCAAAACAAACAAAATCAGTTCAATTAATAAGGACTAATAAGGTCACACAAGATACCAATCCTTAAAATACTTGAAATAAATATTAACTATAAATCCAAACCTGGAGTCATACCTAACAGGTGATGGTGACCGCGAATAAGCTGGAACAGACAAAAATTATGAAAATTCAGCAAAAGAGTGAAAAATAAAAATAGCTTCAACTTTCAGCAAACTTCTTCTACTCAAGATTGATTTAATGCCAAGTAAATATCAAACTGACAATTGTATCGGCGTCTTGGGGACCTCGGTGGTGTTCTCCGTCTATTACTTCCTCCATGTCGGCTACTACTACTAATAGAAGGAACAGCAAAGTCAAGAACAAAATTTTTAAAAGTAGCATACTGCAAAATGTAATAATGTAGGGAAAAAGTAAACTGCTTTGAAACCTTGGGCGAGTGGTTGTGCGCATTTCCTGAGGAGTCTTCCTATTCTCCTCGGCAAACACAATTCTTATCTCACGCCCACCGATAATTGTATGGTTCAATTGCTGCTTCGCTTCAGCAGCATCATCACCATAACGGTACTTGACAAATCCAAAGCCCCTCGGTTCTCTGAAAATTCACACATAAATCGTTTTACAAAATTTAATGGGAGCTCGTAAACATGGCAAGGAATAACATTTACCACTTAAATAATATACAAGAATCATACCCAGTGTAGTAATTCTTAGGTAGATAAACATCCTTCACAGGTCCGAATCGTTCAAATGGAATCCTAAGATCGTCAGGCCTGTGCAAACATATGAATAAAGAAATAAAAACACAAAATTTTGATTACATGCACATATCATTATAGCAATCGTACAGGGAAATTTCTAAGCTTAAAGATTAAACAAGACCCATTAAAGAAACAAACAGAATACACAAAATGTACTGTTTGAGGGGAATAAACCCAAAAGGGGGGCAAACAAATGAAAGAATCGAAGATACCTGGCGTCAAGAGGAAGATTGCGAACGAGCAATCCGGAAGGAGCAGGAGAGCGACGGTCCCGGCGGTCACGTTGGCGATCACGGGGTTCTTCCTCATAGCGCTTGCTTCCACGCGGTGGCGGGGTTCGGCTGCGGCGACGAGGGCTGTAGCTTCTGCTACGGCTTCTGTATCTCGCCATTGGAAGCTGCGAGTAGAGGGTTTGTAGGGGTTGAAGAGGGGAAAGGCAAAACCCTAACCCTAAGGGGGAGAGGAAACGGGAAGCGAGTGAAGTGGAGAGTGGCTATTTTTGCTATAATGAGTCGCCGAAAGAGGGGTTTTGTTTTGGAGGAAGGGAGGGAAGGAGGGACTGGTTTGATATTTGATACGCTGTGGGTGTTGTGTCCCAAACACAAAACCCCTCCTCTCGAAACAATCTCTGGTTTTTAATAGGGTATTCATTAAAAGTATATTTTCATCAAACTATACCTGTTATAGTGCGAATTTTTCACCTAGAAACTCGAGGTCAAACTTCCATAAGAGTGACGCGTGGACTCACATTCCTTGAGAATTCCTGAGCTGTCAAGAAGGGACTCCTCAAAAATAAATCTCGCCTGAATCAAACTCGCAAGATGATGTGACCGTGATAGAGATATATGCGATGATTAAGTAGTCTTTTCCTGCGATTTAGTAAAGATCATTTCTTTACATAATGAATTGGTCTAAATAACCCAGCGTACTTGATGACTCGATAAGGACTCGCATGTCCTATGTTATCAATGCTGATAAAAGTGTCCATACATGCAACTCGACCAGAACGCATATACCTTAATACAAGGTATGTTAACCTTCCTTTGAATGATAAAACGCACCCCAAATCTGCGAGCTTGTGCAAGAATATGAACAGGCAACTCGCACTATAGAAGTCGTATACGTTGTTGTATTTAGTGAAATGGATTTAAATTGTTTTTCATTTATTTTTTTACATTTAATGTAATTTAATGTTAATATTTAATGTAAAACGGTTCTATAACCGATTGAGTTCTATGTAACTAAAAGGACACTTGCTTTGTATATAAAGGAGTGATCCAACATGAATAAACCAATACATAAATCATTTGTAACAGTGGACTAGGCAGACCGTGATCTGACTGAACCACTATACATCTTTGTGTTCATTATTTTTACTGTTTTTCTCTTGTTTGGGCAGTCTCATTCGAATACTCGTTGTTTTAGATTGAGTAGTCACTGCTTTTAGTTAAATATTAACTGTCTATTTTCTAATTTGGTGTTGTCCAAATTCCTCCGACAACATTTGGCACCGTTTGTGGAAACTTTTTCTTTTGATTTTGGAGGAAAATCAACATGGCTGTGAACCAGACAAATGGATACAACAATACTGGACCTTTCAATGTCGGAACGATGAATGTCCCACTCCCAAGTAATGGAACTAATCTGACTGACTCAATCAACGGGGGTGTGGGGCAAACCAATGTCACCCCTCTCAATTTGTTCCCAGAAATTGGTCTCGTAGGGGAGACATCGACGCCGACAGCCACTGTGGGCCACTTCCAGCCTATCACACCGGTCGTAGCCTTTGAAGGAATTATCCAGTTGACAACAACACAATACACGACCATGAAGAAATAGATGCGAGCATTGCAGGCTGAAGTTGATGGAAGAGTCAGGACCCAACGTCCACCTTGAGTTCCAAATATGCATTCAGGCAATCCTCAAGTAACCACCGCAAATAGACGACAAAATGAGTGTCCTAACAATAATCGTATTTGCAGGGAACGTGTGAATGAACAAGAAAGTCTCGATCTGAATCAGCCTACACATAACTCCACGTGAAGCAGGGAGCCGGCTGCACCCAATGCTAGTCGTGGAAGAGAAGACAAACCACAAGAGGAAGACCCTGAGCGGTAAAATCTGCAGAGTCAGCCCCAGCTGCGAGTAGAGGTAAATGAAGTCGAATCTCATTCTTCATCTACTAACAGTTGCTCCCCTAGCATTTATACCAGGTCGAGATCCGTTGAGACTTGACGAGGAGGTAGGTACTATGTTCATAGAGGCGATCTTTGCGATCATCTCAATGAAATTTTCAGGGCGCGATCCTGGACACCAAGAAATCGCGATGACGACGAGCCCCGTGATCCCCTCATGGGCGATCAAGGCACTCGAAATGTGAGCAACCTGACTAATCCAGTCAACCCACCGACTCCACCAGCTGCGACCACAAAAGTACTAATCCATGCCAACATAGATGCAGTTGCTACTGTACTGGTGGTAACACAGACCAATCTTGTCTTACCAAGAGGTATTAACCAAGAGAGCCTCTTGCGAGCACTAAGGATGATCGAGCAGTAGAGAAAGTACATTTATAAGTTCCACGGGACGTCGTCCTTTATAGAAGAAGTGCGACAAGCAAGGCTCCCGAAAGGTTTTAGGCTATCTCAATCGCTCAAATACAAAGGTACTACTAACCCAATCGATTATTTAGATAAATTTAATACGATTATGGAGGTAGACTAGGTACCACAACTGGCGAAATGCTGGATACTTGCTGCAACCTTAGAAGATAATGCTCATGATTGGTTTAGCCAATTACCTGAGGCCTCGATATCAACCTAAGAGACTTTTGTAGACCTATTCTTAACGCACTTCCAAGCCACGATGACGTACAAACTGCCTTACACAACACTTGCAAATATTAAACAAGAAGTCAGTGAGTCTTTACATGATTATTTTAAACGTTTTAACGCTGAATAACCAAAATTGAGAAGGTCCCCCGAGTCTTCGCTAATTTGTATGTTGATTACAAGCGTTTTACCAAGAACTGACTTTTGAAAGGAACTACAAGTGCGGTGACCCGAGTTGTTGGTAGAATTCTTTGCAATGGCTGAACCGCACAAAAGAATTGAGAATTATTTAGTCGAGTTGGAAAGAGAAAAAGAGAAACGCGAGTCTCCCGTGCCCCGTTCACGTTCCCAGAGCATGAAAGGAAAGAATTTTAGGGGTCGAAGCCCCAGAAGACGCAGTCCATCAAGGCGATGGAGTCGAAAGCTCGCCAAATCCCCTCTAAAAAATAGACATCCTCGAAGATGAAAGGGGGCCCACATTTTGTCAATTACACCGAGTTGTCTGCTCCTCGCGACCATCTTTATGCAATAGAGGAACAAAATGGCATTTTCATGAAGCCACCGCCAATCTAGAGAAATTGCGAAAAGAGAGATCCCAAGAAATTCTGTAAATATCACAAAGATTTTTGCCATACAACTCTAGAGTGATGGTTTCTTCAAGACGAGATTGAAGAATTAATTAGACGAGGGAAATTCGGCCAGTATAAGAAGAATGGAGAAAATTATCCCCGAGCGGATGATAACAATGATACAAATGATATGAGTGGTTCTCGAGCTCCTCACAATATTTTAACTATTATAGGAGGATTGCATGTCGGTGGAAAGACTAGAAAGGCGCAGGAGCGCTATGCAAAAGAAGCAAAAGAAAAACCCCTTACAAATGTGAATAATTTAAGTGAACGACTAGAGAAGTTGTTCAAAAAAGAATGCGATGACATTACCTCCATGGAAAGTGACGCGAGGTGGGTACATCATCCACACGTCAATGCCCTAGTGGTAGTCGCTAACATAGGAGGGGATAATGTACATCGTGTCTTAGTTGATAACGGAAGTTTCGTCAACCTCCTAAGTTTATATGCTTTTAAACAAATGGGGTTGCATGAAAATGACTTGCGACCAGTGACCTCGAGTATATATGGTTTCATTGGGGATACAATCGCATTGAAAGGGATGATAAAATTACCAATAACTCTAGGGACTGCACCTATTACTGCCAAATTAATGGCTGATTTTACAGTAATTGATCAACATTCTGTCTATAATGCAGTGATAAGTTGTCCCATTCTAAAAAAAATGAAGATAGTCCCGTCAATTTATCATCTCACCATGAAATTCTCCACCCCTGGGGGTGTGGGATCAATGCGAAGAGTCCAGGAGGACTCAAGGGAATGCTATAATACTACTTTGAAAATCGCAAAAAAGAAGAAGTCGATAAATATCATCTATTTTCTCGAAGCTCCTCCCCCTCGACATGAATTTTTCAAAATTGAGGAAATATCGCATGTAGAGAAACACGATTTGGATCCCAGGATCCTCGACTATACCAACACTGTGCAAGCCGAAGAAGAGACAATCGAGATACCTATTGAATCCTTTGATAATACTAAAGTGCTAAAAATAGTTCTAAACTAACTTTTCAGCAGCGAGAAAAGCTTATCACTTTTCTCAAGCAGAATCTGAATATTTTTTCATGGAAACGTTCAGATATGTTTGGAATACTGCCCGAGGTCATGTTTCACCATTTGAACATTGACCCCGAAGTACGAGGAGTACGACAGGAGCGCCACAAAATGGACCCCGCGAGGTACCAAACACTTAAAGAGAAAGTGGATCATTTGCTGGCATGCGGCTTCATAAGGGAGTTGTTTTACCCAAACTGGTTAGCTAATCTTGTTCTTGTACCAAAGCCCAATGGATTATAGCGCACATGTGTCGACTTTACAAATTTAAACAAAGTTTGTCCCAAGGATAACTTTCCCTTACCTAGCATTAACCAGCTTATTGATGCCACCGTAGGTCATGAACTCCTTAGCTTTATGGACACATACTCGGGATATAATCAAATCTCGATGTATGAGCCACACCATGAGCACACCTCTTTCATCACTGACTGAGGTTTGTATTGTTATAAAGTAATTCCTTTTGGGTTAGTAAATGCAGGTGCAACGTACCAAAGATTGGTTAACATGATGTTTGCATATTTTTTAGGGAAGACAATGGAAGTGTATATTGATGATATGCTCGTAAAATCTCAACATACAAAGGATTATGTCCTTCACCTAGATTCCATGTTTAGAATCCTGCGTCACTATAAAATGTGACTTAATCCATTAAAGTGCATTTTTGGAGTGGGGTCGGGAAAATTCCTTGATTTATGGTGAACCAACGGGGAATCGAGGCAAACCTAGTAAAAATAAAAGTATTGGTAGAGATATGATCTTCTACCAAACCTAAAGAGGTTCAAAGCCTGACAGGTAAAGCGGTAGCTTTAATGGACTTGATGAATATGGTATTTAAGGATTTCCTTGATATATATATATTATAGTATTTATCGATGACATCCTTGTGTACTCTCAATTAGAAGTGGAGCATGAGGAGCATCTACGGATAGTTTTACAGTGACTACGAGAACATAAGTTCTACACCAAATTTAAGAAATGTGAATTTTGGCTATCCTAAGTGTCATTCTTAGGACACATTGTCAGTAAGAATAGGATCATGGTTGATCCAGGAAAGATTGAATCTGTCAGGGATTGGCCGAGACTATAGACAGTCACTGAAGTCAAAAGTTTTCTAGGCTTAGTTGGTTACTACTGTCAGTTTGTTGAAGGGTTTTCTAAAATTTCAATGCCTTTAACAGAATTAACTAAAAAGAATCGGTGGTTTTTATGGACGGACAAGTGTGAAGTAAGTTTCCAAGAGCTAAAGCACCGATTAATCACAACTCCGATATTAGCATTACCATCATTATAGGAAAAGTTTATGGTTTACTGTGATTCATCCAGACAAGGTTTGGGTGCATTTTGATGCAAGATGATAGGATTATCGCTTATGCCTCTCATCAGTTGAAGGAACATGAGCAGCGATACCCAACTCATGACTTAGAGCTTGCTGCAGTGGTTTTTGCATTAAAGATTTGGCGGCACTATCTCTATAGAGAAAATGTGATAATTATAATGATCACAAGAGCCTCAAATATTTCTTTACTCAAAAATATTTGAATATGAGACAAAGGTGATGGTTGGAGTTGGTTAAAGATTATGATCTCGGGAAGGCCAATGTAGTGGCATATGCCCTAAGTAGGAAAGGTCTCGGGCATGTATTCAGCATGATTATGATTTTACCTCAATTGGCAGATGACATGGTCAAATCAGGTATTGAGTTTGTGATAGGCAAACTTAATAATTTGACATTGTAATTAAATTTGTTAGACATAACTAGAAATGCTCAGTTGGTGGATCCAGAATTAGTGAAGATCCAATAAGAAGTCTTACCTAGTCAAACTAAAGATTTCTCGATATCAACTAGCGAGATTTTACTTTACAAAACCCGAGTTTGTGTCCCAAATAGTGTGGAACTTAGAAAAGAAATTCTTGATGAAACTCATACCACTCCCTATTTGTTGCATCTTAATACCACCAAGATGTATCAAGACTTAAAACCTTATTACTGGTGGTGCGGTATGAAAAAGGATGTGGTAGAATATGTATCTCAATGCCTGACTTGTCAGCAAATTAAGATTGAACACCAAAGACCTGTAGGGTTGTTGCAGCCTTTAACTCTTCCTAAGTGGAAATGGGTGGATGTCACCATGGATTTTGGCCTATAGAATCACTTAGATATGGTTTAGTATCTTAGTAATAGCTGGGCATTTTAGTTAGATGTTTGGAATGTAAGGTTATTTTGGGGTTATGATTTGGACATTTTTTTATTTAATTATTTGGTCAGTAGTGGGGAGTTACCTTTTAGCTTAATTTATTAGTGGGAATTTGTATAATTCCTTAGTTAGATTAATTAAGTTTAAGTTGAATAAAAGATAAGTTAATTTCATAGTTATCTCTTATCCAAATATTAAAGAACCAAGACAAACCTCTTTCTCCCTTTCCCTTTTGTGTTCAGCCAAGACAAGCCCAAGGAAGACCTAGGGTTTTTCCACTAGCTTTTGGTCTTTAAGAGAGAATTCTTCTAAGGTGTTCAAGTAGTTTTCAAGGACTTCTAAGGTAAGTTCTAACCCTAAGCTCTCTTAGAATTTCAAAAGAAAAATTAGGTTTTTATATGCAGTTTTGGGTTTAAGCTACTTTTAAGTTTTGTTGTTGTTGGAATTGAGTTTATAAGGTTGTTTTACATATTTTATGCTTGTTTGGTGAGCTGTAGCAAGTAAGAACTAGGTTTGAGCTTTTGAAGCTCAAACTTAGCTCTTTAATGGTGATTTTTGAGTTAGTGCCTTGATGTTGAATTTTCCACTTGGATTACGTTGTTTATGACTCAAATGGGTATTTTGGAGCATTTGGTGAGATTTAAGGTAAACTTCTAGGAGAAATGAGGTTCTTTGTGTTTTTGCAGTAAAAAATGACAGACCGTTGTTATAGAAACAGTCTACCATTTTTAGTAGCCAAGGACCCGAAAAAATGGCCTGTCGTTTTTAGAAAATGGCTTGCCATTTTTTGTGGTATTTTCTTAGAAATCTCATTTTTTGGTATGTTATCGATGTTTAGGGTTGTCATATTATCTATCGATAGAGACATTTTTTATTTTAAGTCTAAGTCTTCGAAAAGTGATTTAGCGTATCACTTATCAGTTTTATATATGTTGTGGCTTAGGGGCCTATAAATCATCAAGCAACAATTTCCACTCAGGTTGAACGATTCGAAATCAAGGTAAGATTAGTATAATAGTATCATATGTGTTTACATATTTAGCGTGCATGCTTTATTATTTCCTATTAGATAATATATTAGTAAGAGCGATATTAGTGTACATAGAGTTGCACTGAATACCGAAAGATATATGTTTAGCAAAGTACGTATTGATGATATTACATCGGTACGACTATAGTATCGAGTATAGGCTTATATTATGGTCAATCGTACTGTCGTATAAACATTCTAGACTTAGTACGCGTGGGACGTGGGATAGGATTGTAATTAGGTGTATGGACACCTAGTTATAATCTGGTTGACGTTATGTTATGATTATGATTTTCTTATTGAGTCTATCGACTCACATATATTGTTTATATTTGTAGATATAGGCAGAACATGCCTTATTTTGATAGTCGCTAGGTGACAATTTTTGTAATTAAGTATTTTGTAAACAGTTGTAATTTTAAAAACATGATCCTGAATTATGTAAAATATTTATATATTCAAGTTTAATAGTTTAGTTATAAAAATTTAAATTAATTACATTTTTCATTAAATTCATTGATTAGTAATAGTGTGCACATTTAATTAAAATCACGACAACGTATTTAATCTAGTAGGGCGTTACATATTTAGTGTAAATTATTGGGATTGTTGTACTAAAAGTAAAAGATTTTATACCAAATTAGTGTAATAGAGATGGTCTAACAATGCTAAAAATAATGTGAAAGATAAATAAAATAGAGATGATTTAGATATTTTTTTGTACTTTTGATTTAGAGATGCTTTATGTTCATATTATCTTTGAATCATCCAAGGTTTCTTTTAGAAAGAAATTCTATTAAAGACTTGTGAAAGATTGAGATCTTAGGTGACATTTGGTTTAGATAAATGAAAATATAAGAATAAGAATGAGAATGAGAATTGAAATAGGAATGAAATGGAATAAAATTTAAAACGCATAAAATAAAAAAATTATTAAAAATTTTCAAATCTTGTTTTAGAATGGTCTTTCCTTCCATTTCAAAATGAAATAATCATTCCATCAAAATAGTTGAAACGTCATTCTGTTGAAATGATATTCCAATAATTTTAAATACAACCAAATAAATAAATAAATAAAATAAAAATTATTTTCTTTCCATTCTATTTTAATTCATTACCTCCAACTAAATACTACCTTAATATTTAGACATTCAAAAATTCTATTATAGAGATGTTTGTGAAAGATTGAGAATCGGTCATCGGTCGGAATGCACATTTGTGCATGCTGCATGCTTGTTTTATGTCAACATCTCTACTTATAATTCAATTATATTTTTTAATTTTATTATAAAAAAAAAAATTTTTAATTTTCATCTCAAAACTCCATATTCCCTACTTAAATGACAAACCAAACATGAACTTATGGCTTGCATTCTAGTAATGTGATTTGTTTTTTTGTCATTAGCCATAAATAAATAATATTTTAATTAGAGATTTGAGATGAATGGACAAAACATCACCAAAAGTTTGGAATAAAGGAGGGGCCACCTAAAGACCAAACTAACTCAATTGACATTGTTTGGTTCAACTAATTATTGCAATCACTACTAAGTAAGTAGTGGATGGAATCTTTGACAATCAAACCACTTTATCTTATTTATTACTCATTTCTTCAAATTTAATCTTTCTTTTTATTTTGTTCTCCTCCTATTTAATTTAAATTTAGAGTGTGTCTAGAAATTATTATGGAATTATTAGGTATTGTCTTATTTTTTTAAAATATATTGTATTTTTTTTCGAAAAAATATAAAGTGTATTTAGATGTATGTGTTTGGTAAAATAATTAATAATTATATTGAAAAATAATATTTATTTAATAATTAATATTTTAAATGAAAATTTTGTATTTATACAATATAATTACACCACAATTTAATTGAGATTCCTTAATTCCTTAATTATTTGTAATTAATAGTTAGCCTAGCCATATATCAAATAAGTAATTACTTCAAACTAAATCAAATTTATTAAAGGATACTTTTCCAAAAGGCTTTTTTTTGGGTAAGGTTTTCAAAGGCATCCTTAATAAAAAAAAATTTGCACCAAAAATCCTTAAAAATTCACTATGATGTATATTAATCCCCAACTTCAAAAAATAACAGTAATAATCCTCAAAGTCATATTTTTTGTAAGCCCGTTAGTCTTAAATTTAACGAATCCGTTAAGTTATTCATAATTACCACGCGTTGAGCCATTATTGGTTCAAATAATAATTTTAATAAAAAATAATAAAATAATAAAAAAATATTTTTAAATATATTTTTTTTTCTTTTTCTTTTTTTCTCCTTCGACTTCTACCTCTAACAGTCCACCCCACCACCCCATAATTATTTTCTTTCTCCAACCACACCACCCCAACTAGTCTTCTTCCTCCAGCCACACCCTAACCCCCGACCCACCTCTTTCTCCAGCCACACTACGGTCTTTGAGCTAACCGGAGTTCCACCGCGCACGGTGGCCGTCTACCGTCGAAGGCGAAGCTTACAGAAAATATTGACGAGGTCTAAAAGATCTTTACGAATAGAATATATTTTTGAAAGTCGTTTTACTCAATGGATCTCGAATACGACTAGATCGGACCTAAGATTTTTTACTCCGACGAGCTTTTGACGGCGATTGAACGGCGAAGGGAACTACGGGAACCTCGGAGCTCGTGGTTTGAAACTCGACAAAGGCCATGGTGGCCTTGCCTCCAGAGAACGACGTTGAGGCCCGTGGTGGCCTCTATTTTTGACTGTGAGATTTCGTCGGTGGTGAAAAATATCGAGCCTCGGATAGAGAGAGATTTAGGGCTTTGGAGTTGTGGTCGGGGCTTAAATGTTTGTCTTTCCACAGTTCTTCCATGGCTATGTGAGGATTGAGCTTGAGGGAAAAAAAGTGAAGAAAATGGGTCAGGTGTGGCTGGAGGTAGAAGAAGAAGGAGAAAAAAATATTAAAAGAAATTATATTTTGAAATATATTTTTAATTCTTTTAATTTTAATTATTTTTTATTAAAATTATTATTTAGACCAATATGACTCAACATGTGTTAATTATGAATAACTTAACGGATTGTCAAATTTAAGGCTAACAGAATTACAAAATATGTGACCTTAAGAACTATTGCCTCTATTTTTTGAGGTTGGAGACTAATCTGCATCATAGTGAACTTTTTAAGTACTTCTGCCGCAAATTTTCTTAAAAAAATGCAATAATAATAATAAGAGTAATGATATGTAGGTAAAAAAAGAGTAATGATATGTACACATGCACATAAACATGACACATATTTATGTAGTAATTAACGTCAATTAATCATTTTTATTTAAGATGGTTCTCACTTATTAAAAGTAATTTATCACACATGGTCGAATCTGGGCTAAGACGGATTAGACCTGCGCCTAAGATCCACCAAACTATGGGGCTCAAAAAATATATTTTTTAATTAAAATTATACATATATTTTAGTAGTTTTCAACAATACCATATATTTTTTAAATAAATGGCTCAATAATCTTTTTTCTCCTAAATATATGCTATGTTTGTGTGTAAATTATGTTTATAATAGTTCTCTCTTATCTGTTTTTTTTTTGAAAAAGAATAGTTCTCCCCTATCTAAAGTAACTTCTTGCATAATTGTATAATGTTTGTTTGTAAATTATGTGTGTATATCATTATTTTAATAATAAGGATAAATAGCGGTATATTTAAAGTTTTTTGTAAGTGTCATACATTTAATGTTTATTTTAACAGTATAAATATTACATAAATTAATATTTATGTCGCTTACAGATTTAAAACTTTGAGTATTTATAGTTCCATTTTATTATAATAATAATAATGAAAGAAAGAGAGGCCAACGTGTTAATTCCTTTTGTATTAATAAAAATTAGAAAACATATTTTATTGTGGTTTTTAATTTCTCACTTTTGGGCAACTCGAAACGCCAAACTTAAAAAAAGTGGAAAAGGACAAAAAGTTCAATTCCTTTTCCCTTTTATCTTGTTTTTTTTTCCTTTCATCTTGTTTTATGCTTTTTAATTTTCCTTTTTATTAAAAAAATAAAAATAAAAAGCTTCGAACTGATCGAAGGGGTAAAGAGAAAGACACGTGATCCCATCGATCGGGAAGATGTGGTCACGCGACTTTCGGCACATTGGCAAGGCTTCTTGTGACGCGCCTACTCCACGATCTCTAAACCAATCAGAAGAAAATAGATGGCGCGTGTAGATTAATTCGCGTGGGGTTTAAGTCCCCAAATATACGCACAAAATATTTAGATATTAAAAGTGTCGTCATTTTTATCACATTTAGTCGAATTTTTTTTTTTTTTGGGCTAAATAAATGAAACATTCCATCATCAACAATCTGTACATCGTATGAACCTGATTACCAAACAAATCATCTCAAGGTTTCAAACCAACAATTATTGAAACCACACTTTTATCTTTAACTTTAATTACTGAGCATGTTTGCTATGGTGTATTCAATATTGGAATGGAATGGAGATTACAATCGCAATGTTTGGTTAGGTCTTTTAACTTTTGTAATCCTTTTACATTGTAACGAGTATTACACCACTTGCATGAATTCTCATTACATGAGTATGACTCATTAATGAGGATTACAATTACCAATACATTACAAAAAGACTTTTCTACCTTTCTCTCTTACCTCTTTATCAAATGTCATTGACTATAAATAAAATGGGGATATTTTGGTTAATATATTAATTATTCAATTTTATTTTTATACTAAACCAAATAAAAAAAAATTGATTACACTATTTCAGTAAACCAAACACCACTTTAGAGCATCTCCAATATAGGTGTAAATAAGTCGTAAAAAGTAAAAAATATAGCTCATTTAACAAAAAGTGTGCTTCAATAGTGTGCCAAAAGGTGATGTAAATTTGGCACATAGTAAATTTTGTGTCAAATTAAATTTGGCACATTATTTGCTAATGTAAAATTTACACCACAATAAATGCACTAATTTTTCATTTATATTTATGTCATTTCTATTATTTTATTAGTATATTTAACTATCACATTAAATTATGAAACATTTATATTATTTTTTTATTATCTTACATATTAAAATAATAATAAAATTGATTATAAAGATTAGATTTTATTTTTAATAAAACATTAATTAGATATTAAATTTTACATCAAAATTTTGCAATTGTTCATTAGAGTACAAAGCTAAAATTTGGTGTAAATTTATCACAAAACTACTTTTTGTGCTAAATATAGTACAATTTTTACATTTCATGGTCTTATATCTATATTATATATAGAGTTTATGGAGCTTGATAATTTATTCTTAAGATTATTTTTATTTTTTAAATAAATAATTTAGTTGTTAAAAAAATTATTTTATTTTTATTATTTTATATATAAAAATAATATTGTAAAATTTTAAGATTCTATATATGAAAAAAAGTTTAAGAATGATGAAATGTCATCTCATATTTTTTTTTTAATATTTTAGAAGTTTTGAGTTTTCACTATAAAAAAAAAAGTCATATCATTTTTTACTAAATAAAAAAATTCATATTATTTAAAAATATTTTAAGTGTTGTGGAGGAAGTATATAAATAAAACTCTTAGTTTTGTTACTTTGATATGACCTAATATAAGATTTAATTATTTTTTACTTATACTGGTTATTGATTAATGTTTTACTTAATTTATTATAAAAAAATTTAGTTCAACTAATATAATATTTATATATTTAAGTTTAATTACTTATATCTATATTGTATATATCGAGTTCATAGAGAGTTGATAATTTATTTTTAAAATTATTTCCATATTTCAGACTAATAATTTAGTAGTTAAAAAAACTATTTTATTTTTATTATTTTATGTATGAAAATAATATTGTAAAATTTTAAGATTCTATTTATATATTTATATGAAGGAAAGTTTAAGAATGATGAGATGTCATCTCATATTTTTCAATGTTTTGGAAGCTTTAATTTTTCATTATAGAAAAGAGTCATATTATTGTTTACTAACTTAGTAAAAAATTTCACATTGTTTAAAAATATTTTAAGTGTTGCCCATGAAGTCAATAAATAAAATTCTTTTTTTTTTTTACTTTGATGTTACCCAATATTTGTCATATTCTATATTATTGACTCATAATTTGGTTAATTGACAGCAGAGCTTTATTAATTGTTGATAATCACCACGTATAAATAATAATAATAATAAAAGTAACACATGAATTTATAGTGGTTCGACCCCTTTGATTATCGGGTAACGACTTACTCCCCATTTAGTTGTATTTACTTTTGAGATAATACCACACAGATTACAAGTTTGAACCTTGAAATATATTTTAACGAACCTAAATTTACTAACAAGTATGTTTTTAACATCTTAAATATGAATGTCTAAAACAATGAAACTTAAATACATATAAAGTACGAGAAACCTTACATTAGTTTCAACAGAATTAAATGACTCCTTAGTTCTTAGATCGTGATTAGAAAACAACACAATTACACTAATTTATGTTTCTTACTATTTCACAATTTTTTTTTTTAAAAAAAAATAGTCTTTTACATCTTATTTTTTATAATATTTCAAAAGCTTCCCCAATAATTATAATATTTATCGTACATTTTTTTTTTACTAATTAGTGTAGAAATTATTATTTTTAATGTAATAACTCTAATAATTAAATACCAAAATATGATATAAAAAATCTCACATTTTATATTGTTTATATTAATAATCAATAATAATTAATTTATTACATAATTATGTTTATTGTCAATAAATAATTTAAGATTACTTTTTAAATAAATAAAAAAAAGATTAAAATGAAAAGAAAAGTTATACACTAATTTAGTGTAGATTTAAAATTCAATATTATTATAGCATCTTCGGTGTACACCATTCTACTAAATTGGTGTGCATCGCTGTTAATAGTGTTGAAATTTGAATCTACACTAAAGTGGTGCATAATTTGTTCTTTTCATTTAACTTTTTATTTTTTTTATAATTTGTTTTAAAATAAAGCTAATTAGGATTTTTATTCTTGAATTTCAATATGAACTAAATTATATCTCTCGAACTTTTTAGACTATTATAAATTCTCCCGAACTATTGAGATTATTGAATTTTAAAATGTTTATCTAATTTTACTAACGAAAGCTTGGAGTAGATGAAAGTTCAATAGGCACGATTTAGTACATGTCAAAGTTCGGGAGCACTATTTTAAAGATATCAAAGTTTCGAGGGCATGATTTAGTACATGAACAATCGATATGTTAGTAAAAGTGAATGGAATTGGATAAAAATATTTGAATTTAACAATAGTTTGAGGGAAATTTTTAACTATTTAAAAAGTTCAAGACATAATTTAATACATGTTAAAGTTTTGAGGGTGAAATCCTAATGAACTTTAAAATAATGATAAATTAATTGTCGACAATATAATAATTATGTCATAAATTAATTATATTGGCTATTAATATAAATAATAAAAAATGTGAGATTTTTTTAAGCAAAATCTTTTTATTAAGTTCATTTA
Source organism: Cannabis sativa (assembly GCF_029168945.1). Classification (NCBI taxonomy): domain Eukaryota; kingdom Viridiplantae; phylum Streptophyta; class Magnoliopsida; order Rosales; family Cannabaceae; genus Cannabis; species Cannabis sativa. The sequence goes on from NC_083609.1 coordinate 7,984,108, forward strand.
AGTTATTTTACTAAAAGTAGTAGATTCTATATTAAATTGGTAAAAAATAAATACTAAAATGGTACAATTATTAGAGATAATTTGTAATATTTGATGCACACTAATTTAATATATGTTTGCCATTAAAAAAAAAAAAAAATTTAATATATGTTTGGATTGAAGTGGAGATGATCTAACACTCCAATATTTGGTTGAAATTTTAAGACTAACTGATTGAAATTTTAATAAAGATTAATTTACAAAAATGTATGAAATGAGGCAAAAATGTAAAATAAAGTTCTAAAAATATTAAATTACAGGAAAATTTTATAATATACCTTCTTAAAATTAGTGTACTAATGCACTTTTATCTGTTTCAGTATTTAAAAAAAAATATCTAGTCTTAATTTTTTATAGTCATATATGTTGTTGTTATTTAAAACATTTAATAAAATTTTGAAAAATTAAATTCGAAAATAAAGTAAAGATTTTGTTGCACGAGTGATTTTTTTATTTTATATACGTGTAAAATAGACGGTTTGAACATTGATTTCTATATTATAAATTACTCTAATTTTTTTAAAATTTTACAAAATATCTTAAATAACTATAATATTACATTTTTTTTAAATACTAAAATAATTAAAAATAACATCCATGCACCCATTTTAATAGAATAAATTATAAAAACACCCTATACTATTTTGCAAATTTTGCAACACATGTTAAAATTATTTATTTATTTCGCAGAAAACATGTTAAAATTATTTGATGTAAGAGTGTAATTATCTAAAAAAAACTGAATCAAATCCAACTGGAAAATTTATTAATTAAATTTATGTTTCCTATTCCTTCAAAAAAAAAAAAAAAAATTATGTTTCCTATAATTCAAATAAAAACTAAAAAAATAAAAATAAAAATAAAAATAAAAATATGGAATCGTCAATTATAGTGTACGCCATTAACAGAGAGAATTGAAACTTAGTTTCAAAGCGAGTTTGGGGTTAGGTGTTGTTAGGTAATCTGCCAATGTTAGAGACCACGAAGAAAAACCCACCATCCATGGAAGGAGCAGGGTCTCCTTCTTCCTCTTACTCACAACCACAAGCTTCGGAACGGTTTAGAGGCTCCGACATGGAGGTTGCACGCGCCCCGTCCTTACATGACGACGGTTCCAACATTTGGGATTGGGGAGATCTCTTAGACTTCACCGTTGACGATGCCGACTTGGCAATCAATTGGGCCTCTAACCCTGCCAGACAACAATCCCAGACATCCGGGGTGGAGGAGCAGCAGCACCAGTTGCTTGTTCCGCCGACCACCACTTCCACGGCGGAGGAGGAGGAGGAGGGTCACAATTCAGATCCTGGTCGGGTCAGGAAGCGGGACCCGAGGATGGTCTGTTCCAATTTTCTGGCGGGTTTGGTTCCGTGTGCTTGCCCTGAGATGGATGAGAAGTTGATGGAAATGGAGGAGGAGGAGGCCGGCCATGGCAAGAAGAGGGCTAGAACCGTTAGGGCTTCGTCTGGGGTTGCTCGGTGTCAGGTCCCAGATTGTGGGGTTGATATTAAGGAGCTTAAAGGGTATCATCGCAGACACAGGGTGTGCCTCCGGTGCGCCAACGCTACTACGGTGACTATTGATGGCGAGACCAAGCGGTACTGTCAACAGTGTGGCAAGTGAGTTATAATTCTTCATCTCTCTCTCTTTCTCTCTTCTTAATACGTGTGTATGTATATGTATATCATATATATATATTTATTTATATGAATTTGTGTAGATTTTCAGTTTGAAGCTTCGTTTGTTTTGGCTTTTTGATTGATTGCATTCAATATTGGTTCATTACTCGTAAAAAAGTTTTTGACTCTTGAGAAAGAGTGGTTTCAGTGTTATCAATGAATGTTGTTATACTATAATACTTGGGTAATTATCATAATCTTAGATACTTAGATAGTTTTAATTATCTAATTCCATGTTGCTTCAGTTGTAGTCTTAACTTAAGTTGATCAGTTCTATCCTCGGGAGTTAGAGTTAGTGGGTTAGTGAATGTCGTGATCAAGGATGTATATATTGTGACATTATTGTTCTGTTACAAGGTTTTTGTATTTTTGTTCAAACTTATTTCTACTGCATATTTACTGGTTTCTATATGACATGAAATCTCTTGAAGGTTCCACGTACTGGCAGATTTTGACGAAGGTAAACGGAGTTGTCGAAGGAAGTTGGAGAAGCATAACAACAGAAGGCGGAGGAAACCTGCTGGATCTAAAGGTGCTAATGAGAAGGAATCTCAAGGGGACATTCCTAGTGAAGATGTGAGTGGTGGTGATGGTGAAGCAGGGAAAGGTATAAGAACCCGAATTATCTGTTCTACTCTGTATAAGATTCGTGCGGAGTACTTTCTTTCAGATTTGGCTTGCTTATGTTAAGTGTTTTTGAAGCAGATTGTTCACAGTTTAGCAGCCAGAGGATTCAAACAGAAACATTTGTGGAGTCTGAAGATGGACACATTTCCCCTCTCCGCTCAGGTCCCGATTCCAAGGATGCAAATAGTGATGGCTTTCTGTCTTTAGTGGATTCTGGTGAAAACCAAATGGAGGGCGGAAAAGATAATTCTAAACGTGGTGTATCTCCCTCCTATTGGGACAACAAGAGTACCTACTCTTCTATGGTATGTGTTTGAATGATGTATTCAAGTCACTGAAGATATGCAATTTATTAGGGAGTTGTTATACTGATTTCATGTCACATTTATAGTGTCCTACAGGTCGTATTTCATTCAAGCTCTATGACTGGAATCCAGCAGAATTCCCTAGACGACTTCGGCACCAAGTACTATTAAAGGATTATTGTTACAGTTTAGTATATACAATCATATAATTATGGCTGCAAGCAATTTTAGGAATTGAGTAACCTGTAGCTTTCAATGTTTACAGATATTTCAATGGCTGTCCAATATGCCAGTTGAGTTGGAGGGGTATATTCGTCCCGGATGTATTATCTTGACTGTGTTTGTTGCGATGCCAAGGTTTATGTGGATGAAGGTATTTGTGATGGATTACTTTTATGAATTCCCCTTCAGGCTTATGATTGCATATTTACATATGATATTTGATAGTCTCATTTTTTCGTATCCCTAATCTAATTAATGAACACCAATGAAAGGATTGCTGCATATATTCAGAAAATACTTGTGTTAAATTAATGATTGGAAAAGATAAATAGCTTTTGGATGGATTCACTAGATAATTTCTCCGCTTATCAACTTTTTGATGACTTGAAAATATTTATTGGATTACAAGCGAATTTGTGATTTGACTGTTATTTTACTTCGTTTGCTACAGTTACTTGAAGATCCTAAATCATACGTTCACAACTTTGTTGCTACACCAGGAGGGATGTTGTCTGGAAGAGGCAATATACTTGTTTATTTAAACAATATGATGTTCTATGTAGTTAAAGGTAAATTGATGCTCCATATACTGTTTCATTCAACCATGTCTTCGATATTATTTAATACAGTCTGTTAGATAAAACTAAATTTATCTTTTATGTTTTCTGGCCTCTCTTAGCTTTATCCTGTTTAGTAAATCTGTATTTCTGGAAATCCTCCCCCTCCCCCCCAACCCCCCCGCGGCGGGGTGGAACAAATGTGGAGATTGAGATTAATTTCCTGACAGTGTTTTTTTTTTTAATTTTAGTTTTTGATAAACTGACAGTGTTCTTAAATGTCGTCATTGCAAGAACTTTGTGTTGTCATTTATTGGAAAATTTTATGATGTCTATTTTTTTTTTTGTTTTTAAATATCTTTGTCCATTGCATCCTTGGATAAAAAATTTTGTTAAAACTTTGACATGTTCTTACCTTTTTCAATATGCGTAGACGGGACTTCTGTAATAAAAGCCAAGGTGGATGTGCAGGCTCCAAAGCTCCACTATGTTCATCCTACTTGTTTTGAGGCAGGCAAGCCTATGGAGTTTGTTGCTTGCGGGAGCAACTTGCTACTACCTAAACTTAGGTATGGCTTCTTCCCGATGATTTAATAGTTTTCCTCCTTTTAGTTAAAAATAAACTTCTTGCTTCAATAGCATTTGCTTATAGATGGATAACTGGGTCTAGTTATTTCGATTGTTGCGTAGCTGTCTCACTATGAGCATCTCCATTAGAGATGTGAATCTATGATGCATTGCTAAAATATAACACACTTCAAAGAAAAGCTTCTATTCTAAATTTAGCATGTGCTAAAAGTTCATCCAAATTTGGATAAGAATATAACACTATCCAAATTTGCATCAACAAGAAATGCTCTTTTTTTCAATACTTTGTTGTCTTTACTTATTAATTTATTAATGTTGATATCTTATTTATTATTAACATTAAATGTCACTTTTTTATTTACTTTTTTTTGCCATTATTTATCTTTTTATTATTATTATTTGACATCTTATTTATTATTGGTATAAATGTTTACTTTTTCACATCTCTTTGTATATATATATAATCAAATTTAATATAATACAATACAATACGACCTAATACAACGTTCCAAACGAGCCCCATGTTTACTTTTTCACATCTCTTTGTATATATATCTATGGGCACTTTGGAGTAAAATTGTAAAAGTTGTGCAAAATATGTTTATTAATTTTTTGTTTTAAATTTAGCACTGTTTTTGCATCTTGCATTGGAGGTAGTCTAATGAGCGCTAAAGAAAGATCATCGTGTTGGCAGGTTTCTTTTATCCTTCTCTGGGAAGTATTTGGCATGTGCTTATAGTCCTGCATCTTCTCATTCTGTTACTGATGGGAACACTACTAGTAGCTTTGACCATCAACTGTACAGGATACAAGTCCCTCGTACTGAAGCCAACTGTTTTGGTCCAGTATTCATTGAGGTTGGTAATTTGTTACATTTACTTTCTTTGCATCTTTTTAGTTTTCTTTTATAATTTATTCAGCTGATCCATTCTTAAGATTATTATAACATTTTCTGAAATGCTTTCGTAATTAGTACACCCTTCGTGAATGAGTGCCCGTTATTGCTTGAGTAGTAATAAATGCAGTACTTAAAATTTGACAATTGGTGCTCTTTTCTGTTTCTTATTATGAATTTTTTTTGGCAACTTATGCTTTTTTATTTAATACAGACAATATTGATATGGGAAGTGGTATAACTTACCTACAGCAAGTTATCCAGCATAATACGAGTCTTTTGTGAACAATATTAACCTATAAAGAATAACTATTAACACAACCAACAATATCTAGTCGTATTTATTAGATTCAAGATTAGTTAATTTAAAATTTCTCCCCGCGAAGTACCAAACTTTCATTTGTTAGATTATATTATTAGAGCTATTGCTGTTAGTTATATATGAACTTGATGTATCTTCCTTTAATTTTATATTTCAGGTTGAGAATGAGGCTGGCTTATCTAATTTTATACCATTACTCATTGGAGACAAAGAAACTTGTTCAGAAATGAATGTCATTCAACAAAGACACAATGAATCTCACTTTTCAGAGAGGCCATACTTAACTTCCGTTGGTTCTCCATCAAACTTGTGCGAAGTTTCTTGTCAAAGACACGCAGCATTTTCTGAAATTATGTTGGAGATAGCATGGTTACTTAAGAAGCCAGGGTCAGAAAATTCTCAGCCGATCGTGACAACCTCTCAGATCCAAAGACTGAATTACTTATTAAATTTTCTGATATCTATGGAGTCATTTACAATTTTGGAGAAAGTAGTGCAAAATTTAAGAACTGTGGTAAATAAAATGGAATCAAATGCTTCATGTAATGGTATCAATGAGGCTGATTTAAAGCTGTTACAGAAATATATGGACTATGCTCATCAACTTCCTTCTCAGAAGCCACAGGAAGCTGCAAATTTAGATGTGAACTCCAGAAATTCAATGCTTCAGGTGGATCATGGCTCTCAAAGCTGCTCCCAAAATGATCCATGCTCGATTGGTTCTTTCCCTGGCCAGGTGCGAGTGCTGATAATGAAATATATTTATTCTAAACTAAAAAGTCTTTGTATATTTTCATAAATTTAGTTTCATTTTGGTTTGCTAGTGGCATCTATATCTATCTATGTATAGATATTATATAGATATATGGCACGGCTACAATGGTGCACATACCATGGTGAATCATTTTTTTTCATACGTGACTATGTTATCACCCAATTTTTTTACATGATAGTGTTAATTGTAGTTACATCGAACCTTCTGTGTATGTTCTTAGAAATACCAAAGCAGGATTTCAACCTTTTATTAGTCACGCCCGCAATATTGTTTTATACATTGAACCTTCTGCTTGTTCTTAGAAAAACATGAACAGTTTTGGATGCCGAAACAGGATTTCAACCTTTTATTAGTCACGCTCACAAATATTAATTTAGACTATTTTCAGCATCCTAAACTATTTAGTTTATTTTTTTTTTCTGAAAAGAATAACAAAACATACAGGACACCATGGTGGTACACAAGAAGTGTGCACAATTGTTGCCCACCCTATTTATATATATATTTATAAATATGAATTTGTGTTTATATGTATTTTGTAATGTTGCTTTTGTCAACCAATTATTTTATTTTATAATATGTTTAATAACAAATCAAGTAACCTTCTGCAGGATATGGAAATAATGGTTAATGGTAAGTCGGGATTCATGGAAGATTCCACTTATAACAAGAGAATTGAAACTATTTCACTTCTGGATAGAGAAACCATCTTAAAAGCAAACCGTAAGAAGGAATGGCCAAGTGATTCTGTTTGCCGAGTTTCTTATGGGCAAGTCTTAAGTTCTAGGCGCAGAGTAATATTGGGCTTCCGCCCAACTCTGCTTGTTATTGCCACCGCAGCTGTTTGCGTAGGGATTTGTTCGGTTCTGTTCCATCCTCAAAAGGTCAGCGAATTCGCAATATCAATCCGTAGGTGTCTGTTAAACAAACTGTAGATGCAAAACCTTTGAATCATCCTGTGTTATGGGATTCCTTATATCTGTACATATTCTGTGCACACTACATCTGACATGAGATTAAGAGAAGCTGCTCGGAAGCTCTATCCGTTGTAGCATGAGATTTTTTGCAGCTGGAAGGACAATTTCCGAGGGCTCACTGCCTCCTGCTTCAAAGTGAGTTTTCTTGTCCTGCACTTTTTGGAGTTATCAGGATGAAATGATTATCTCATAATAATTGCCCATAACTGTGGCTTTGGGCGATACATTTTGTTTCCTGAGATGAAAACTTGTGTCTGGTGTAGTGAGTCTTAGTTATTGATAATAGCTTCTGACCTTCGTGTATGTTATCTTGTTAAAGTGCTTAATAAAAGGGCTGGGTTTCTTTTTTCATGGCACTCTGTAACTTAATTCATGCTCTTCTTTTGGAAGAGTAAGTTATAGCCTTTTAGAATTGGTTATGAGTCTGAGCTGTTTTCTTATGGTAGATTAGTAGTAGATATTTTTATCAAGCTAATTTTTGGAACTACAATTATAGTTTTCACAACTATGAATGAATCTATGGAGTGTGGACGCACACACTCAAATACATCGAAGTTATCAGCATTCATTGGCTAATTAAGGTGAAGTTTGGTTAGAGGTAATGAAATAGGATAGAATGGGAAATAAAATAATTTTTATTCCATTCTTTTATTTGGTTTAAAATATTGGAATATCATTTCTGTGGAGTGACTATTATATTTAAAATGGAAGGAATGATCATTCTAATGTAAGATAAAGAAAAATTTAATAATTTTTTATTAATTTTTTTTTATACATTTTAAATTTAATTCTTTTCTTATTTTTATTTTTATATTTTTATTTCTCTCAACCAAATAACACCAACTAAGTTGTTAGCACCAGTCTTCTAATACAATGAACACATTGAGATTTACTTAGAATGTGTTTGGAAGTAATTGTGTAATTACTAAGGTGTGTTTGGATATGAGATGGTAATTACATATGAATTCTTAATATTTTGATTGGCAAAATAGTTAGTAATTACATAGGAAAATAATATTTTGTAATAGCTAATGTTTAATATGGAAAGTTTTTAGTAATTACACATTGTAATTACATTCAAGGAGAGTGTAATTGTAACCCCTCAATTACTTTCAATTACACAGTTACAGTGTAATTACATGGTCAGACAAACATGCCAAATTATGTAATTACCTCCAATTACACACAAATCCAATTACATTGTGATTTTCTAAACGCACCCTTAGGGTGTGTTTGGAAGTAACTATGTAATTACTAGGTAGGGTAATTACTAAAGTAGTAATTACACAGTTTAGTAATTACACTATTTTTTAAAAAGCAAGGTGTGTTTGGATATAAGGTGGTAATTACATATGAATTCCTAATATCTTGTTTGGCAAAATAGTTAGTAATTACATGAGAAAACAATATATTTTAGTAGCTAATATTTAATATGGAAAGTTTTTAGTAATTACATTCAATTCTCATGGGGGGCCATGAGAATTGAAAAGTGTAATTGGAACCCCTCAATTACTTCCAATTACACAGTTACAGTGTAAGTACATGGTCAGACAAACATGCCAAATTGTGTAATTACCTCCAATTACACACAAATCCAATTACATGTTGGCTTTCTAAACGTACCCTTAGTAAATTCAATGTCATTTGTTAACATTTTTTACACGAAGCATTGATGTTTTTTTTTTGTTTTTTTTTTTTTTGTTTTATGCTAATTTTGAATTATGTGTTTTGCATTTTATCTATTCACACTTTGTTATTTTAAATAAAAAAATCAACCTTCAAATCTTATATTATCTTACGTGTGAATAAATAAAATGTGAAGAATGTCCACGTTTTATTAACTGTTGTAAATAAATCAATTTCAAAAGGAATAATTGTCAATCTATATTCTTATAAATAAGGGCATAATCTATGAGAAAAAGGGACAATAAAAGAGAGAAAATTTTATTATTTTAAATATTGAGATTGTATTTTGTATTCAGAAAATATCTCTAATAATAAGGACTCATGGAGAGTAAGTAGATTTTAACTACAAAACTAAGTAAAATATCTAGTGTTATTTATTATCATTTAATTTTGTAGTGTATTTATTGCAAAAAAAAGCTATTTATTTAGTTAACGAAAATATGTGTTAATAATAGTACTTCATTGTAATTAATATATTTTATTTTATTTTTTGTTTGATCTGCATTAATCTCTCTATTTAGGATTTGTGATGTCCAAGAATAATTTGTAGGTGAATTTGGTTTTAATGGAGTTTAAATTCACAATATTAACTAAGACATATCAGGATTTTGTCTGCACAGATCAAGATTTATCTGTTCAGAAAAAATTTCATCATTTAATGAATTTCTGTGAGGAAACATTTAATGCATTCTCTTTATTTTCAAACCTTTAGAGCTTAGTTTTGGATGTCATTTATCTCTATAAATATCACCTAAATCAGTAGCTTCTACTTCTTAATTTCTTATATTTTTAGAAAAAAAAAATATATTTTTGTAAATGACAGTTGTTTTACTATTCCTTGTTGATTTGTGAGTCTTTATGATTACTTTTGTGTGAAGTAAATTTCAAAGTGAAGAACGTGAAGAACAACCTTGTGGAGAAGGTTCATCTAAGTCTTGCATCGAGAGGAAACAAATACCGCTATCTTCGGGAGAAGATTTCTACAAGTCTTGCATTAGGAGCAAGCACTGCTATCTTCGAGAGAAATTTTTACAAATCTTGCATCGAGAGAAAACAAGCATTCATCAGGTATTTGAAAGGAGTTCAAACATTGGTGTCTTAAGGAGATTCATTCAGTAAATATGAGTACATTAAGCTTGCGACAAATCATTAGAGGAATTCTATAAGTTTTGTTTAAGTATATTACTTTGTACTTGTAAAATTTACCTATGAATCTTATGTGGGTGTGGCCCCATAAATTGTGTCATTTTAATTTATGCACTATTATTTTGTTCTATAAAATTCAATATTTGATAGAACATATTTCACAAGTACTACTCAAACAATTTTATAATAATTTTGTATTAATCAAATTGTTAAATTTTACTTCATAATCATAAAAACAAAATTTCGGTCCATATAACAAAATTCTACAAGAACCATAACAACAAAAGTACCTTTTACAAATATAGGAAATTCTTCTTTGCACAATAGTATTTCCTACATAACAGTATTAATCCTTGGATATTGATTTTTTGTTTTTGTTTTTTTTATTTTTTTGAGCATAATAAATTTTGTAACATTAAATTTCCTTATGCAAAACATCTAGATATCAATAATTAAACTTCCTTATGCAAAACATCTAGATATGAATATGATGAATAGGGTTTCTCATAAAAGAAAGTAATAATAAGAAAACAACTGTTCTCTACAAGTGGGAAAACGATAGAAGAAACCCAAGTTGAAAGAAAAACAAGTTGCAAGATGAATAGTTTTGGTCTTTGGAGTACTATATATAGTAGTAGTATTTCAATTATTAACATTTTAAAAAAGAATAATAAGAAAAAAAGAAAAGGAATTATTGTTGTTTATTTTGGCAGTAGTCCAATTCTGATATGCCTTCATGCGTAAGATCCAACTCAGCTTCATATTTACATTGGAGGATCTTAAATGGTTTCATTATTATTCATTCGTATAATTGGGTCCCCAATCCAACGCACCTAGCTTATCATATCAACTTCTTTAAAAAAAAACCTCTAATTTTCTGTATATGGATGGCTGAAAATATGTTGTAATAGATTTTTATGTTTCAAAAAAAAATTATAATAGATTTTTTTTTGTTTGTAGATAAGTTAATTGTTAAGTCACTACAAAAGAAAAGAAAAATAATTATTTGATGATAGTTTTATTGGTCATAATATATATATTTTTGACTAATATCATTTTAATCACAACCTACAAAAATTATTGGTCATTGAAATATAATATTTGGATACAAATTGTTATTAATAAATAAAAAAAATTTCCCATCAACTATGATTTTTGTAGAGTTTGTCACAAATTGTTATAAATATTTTCATTTGATTACATTTTGCTTATTTTTTTTAAATGATTTATTTATGGGGACATGAATTACAGGTATAGTTGCACTAATTTATTTAACAATTTTAAACTACTCAAATTCAATTTGTTGACATTAAATATTAACTTTAAAAATTACATATACTTTTATAATTTATCAATAGACTATTGTTTATGTATTTATTTTTTATTTTGGCTCTTGATCAACTAAATCAGATTAATGTCACATTATACATCAACACAATATTTTAAAGAAAATGAGCAAATTGCAATTAGAGAAGATATTTTCTTTAATTTTTTATATTTCAATAATTTTTTTGCAAAACAAAAATGTTCAGGGGAAAATAGTGTTTACTTTAAATCGGTAAATTAATATTTGCATTTCACAAAAAATAAAATAAAAAAATCCAGTAAATATTTTTTGTAGTGTAAATAGAACTATGATGAATAATGATTAAGTCACATACAGCTAGCCTTGATTGATATGTTTTACTGGAAAACTTTGTGTTTATCCAAATTAAAAAGAAAAAGTTGAGTAAAAGATTATATTCTTTTCCCTACTGGTCAGAAGCTACTCATAATTTACTTTAAACAAAATTATAAAAATGTAAGTGAAGTGAAATTTATTAGGGTGTCACGAACATGATGTTGCAGATATCACTTTTCTATTAATTAATTTGTCTATTTATTAATAAGTGTAATAATTTCATTTGTCAGTGCCAATTGTTTGGAAGTTCCTTTTATACAAAGCTCTTCTCTGTCTCATTATAATAAATTATTATGGTAGAGGGTGATAGATAATATAGTTCTCTTCCAAGACAAATTAAGGTTTTATTTTTTCAATCAATTTTTCATAATAATTATACAATTTACATATTTATTTACTCTCACACTATTTATAACTTACTAATAAAACCCTACACTATTTTAATAGTGTAACACCTACTACATACCATTTGGAGAGATATTTTGACTCTTATATAATTTTCAACTTATTTATTTATTTTTTGAGGGACTTTTTCAACCTCAATTATTTAAAAAAAAATGAATTAAATAATAAATATAGGTAACTTAAAAAGGTAAATAATTATTATACAAATATATATATTTCTTTCTTATTGTCACAATATCAACTGGTACAATATTGTGTACTCATCTCAGTCATCACCAAAAAAAAAAAAAAAAAAACTTGTGTAGTCTATATATTTAGGAAAAATATATTAGTTTTATTAATCTCCCTGTGTGAGTGCTGAATTTACAGTACTCGAGCTTGAGCAAAAGTAGAATTATAGTGAGTGAGAGAGAGAGAGAGAGAGAGAGAGAGAGAGAGAGAGAGAGAGAGAGAGAGAGAGAAATTCATCTAACAGTAAAAGAAAACTCTAACTCATTTTCTATTTTAACACTCCCATATCTGTGAAACTCAAACTATAATATTCTCTCTAAAATTCTAAATGATCTCTATATGATTTTATTAATTACCTGTAATATTTTAGTGTTAAAAAATTAACGTGCACATTGGTACATTACAGGTGTGATGATGACTACTGAGCTGTCTTCAACTTTAATTACTACACATAAATATACAAAACAACAAAATAATAAATAATGATATAAATATATAATAAATCTTTTGATACATATTTAGTTTAGTACATGTACACATCAAAAACCCACTTTCTCTAAGAGTTAAACTAATAGTACAAATAATATAAAAAAATTATCCAAATTAACCCCATAATATATAATGACAAAAGAGTTTGCCAATATATATAACATATATCAAATGATTGGCTGGAATGGACCAGAATTGCCTGGTATAGCTTCTCATCTAATTATTATTTTTATTATCACGCATCACCAAAAATCTTCAATAATAATTTTTGTCCAAATGAGTCCAATGCTAGCCGTTCTTCATTGTCACTTCCACGTAAGCATTATGTGTACATAAGAAAACAAAGTTCATTATCATCATCATCATCATTAATTATATATATTCCACTCTCAGAAAAACAACATTCAACTACTTGCTCCAAATAATAATCCCATTTGGACTTAATTTTTAGAGATTTTTCTATTCCTAACGTTATATTTTTAGTACAAATTAAAGCTTTTTTACTGCGTTACTTTTCATGACCACGTCAGTGACAGCTTTATCCCACATGCATTATCACATTAAAATTTCATTTTCTATGTTTTTTTTTTTAAAAAAATAAAAAATTAGTGATTTCTTTTTTAATTAGTTTATGAATAGTTTTTTTTTTTTTTGAATAAGTGGTAATTTTATTAATGCAAATCAGCTATAACAATAGCTTGCAAATCCGTAGGGACAAGCCCCCTACCATAACTACGACCTGAGTATAAACAAGCATGCCTAGCCAAATAATTGGCGGCCTTGTTCGCAGATCGTTTAACAAAGACAAGAGAAACATTCCTTAAGATATTAATGAGAGAAATACAATCAGCAACAAGTAACCCAAACGGGGAAAACATAGTTACTTTGTGTAACACAGCGTTGACAAGCACTTGACAATCGGACTCAATCACAACTTGAGGAAAATCATTAGTTTTCAGCCAACTAAGAACTTCTTTGAGCCCAATTGCTTCGGCCATAGCAGGCTCCACCTGAAACTGCTGCAACATAGCAGTAGCAAAAAGGACACTGCCCTCATGGTCTCTAACCAACCAACCAAATCCAAACCGTTTCTCAGCCGCAAAAACCGAAGCATCTACATTGATTTTGATCGTATTAACGCTAGGAGGTTCCCAGTGCGGGATAATGACAGTACCAGCAGGCATATCATTCTCAACATTTTGAGTTTTCGCACTTTTCCATTGATCAAAATAAGCTAATGCAGATTGCACAACAGCTGCTGCAACCGGCTTTTTGTTACTCCAAACCACCTCGTTTCTCGCCTTCCACACAGCCCAGCAAATCACAGCCATACCTCCCAGAGCAGAAGAAGACAATGTACTGGAGATTGTAGCAAACCAGTCCACGAAGTTCACACCAGCCGGAATGCGAAGATGGGTGTTGAACTGCTGCCAACACTGTCGGGCAAAGGAGCATTCAACAAGAACATGTTCAATTGTTTCGTTGTATAGTTGGCAAAAAGGGCAAACAACAGGTGCATTAACATGTTTCACCTTCAGATTAACCCGAGTTGGAAGGTTATTACGACATGCACGCCAAAGAAATACAGAGATCTTTGCTGGAATTTTCAAATTCCAAAGCTTTCTCCACAGGCCGGAATTATCTCCACCAGTCCACCTTCCGTTCAGAACTTGAAGTCTTTTATAAGCACTCTTTACAGTGTACTGACCAAAATTTTCGAAAGACCAATACCGAGTATCAAATGCCATAGAAGAACTGATCACAACCGCCCGAATTAAATCTCTATCATGCTCCGAAAAGAGGTCCAAAAGAACCTCCTCATCCCATTGTCTAGCATTCGGGATCATGAGTTGAGACACTTTAGCACCGATCAAAGCAGGGTGTGACGAGGAAACATACGGATTGTCTTTATCCATCAGCCATGGCTGGTTCAATACATCCACAGAGTCCCCACTTGCTATACTCCATCTAACCCCAGACTGAATCAAAGCTTGACTCTCAAAGATACTCCGCCAGACAAAACTCGGATTATTTCCAATACTAGCAGATAAGAAGGAACCTTGCGGATAATATTTAGCTTTGAAAACACGCCCAACCAGAGAAGACTCATTAGTTAAAAGACGCCATCCCTGCTTACCCAGCATAGCAAGATTATGATCGTGAAGGCTTCTAAATCCCATTCCACCAGAATGTTTATGGGCCACCATCCTGTCCCAGGATTCCCAATGGATTCCTTTACCATGACTAGAAGAAGAGTGCCACCAACTAGAACACAGAATTCTTTCCATCTCGTGACAAGTTTTCAACGGTAGAAGAAAGACACTCATCGCATAGCTAGGAAGAGCTTGAGCCACAGTTTTAATTAAGACTTCTTTGCCCGCACGAGAAAGCATCTTAGCATCCCAACTCTCAATTCTTTTCCTCACCCTTTCTTTCAAGAAACCCAAAATCGAAGATTTATTTCTTCCCATTGTACTAGGCAAACCAAGATACTTACTATTATCATCAGCCTGAACCATGCCCGTAATCCTCATGATCCGATCTCTCATAGCCACCTCCGTGTTGGTGCTGAAGAAGATTGACGACTTCGCTAAATTGACTTTTTGACCCGAGGCAATTTCAAACTTCCTCAACAAAGTCATAATTTGAGAGGCTTCTCCCTCAGTAGCCTGACAATACAAGTAGCTATCGTCCGCGAAAAACATATGGGAGATAGAGGGAGCACTCCGCGCAATCTTACAACCATGGATCCATTTTCTCATCTCATACCGTTGAATAAGGGCCGAGAAACCTTCAGCACAAAGAATAAACAAGTAGGGAGTTTATGAATAGTTAGAATCGGACAAGTCAAAAATATCTAGTTGCACATATTGCACTGTCAAGTACGTACTCTCCTCGTGTGTATATATATACATATATCTTGAGAAAAAGGATTTCATATCAAAACTTGTGAAGTGGTGCAAGAGTTTTGGGTTTAATAAGAAAAAGATGGCAATTGGGGAATGCATAGATGTTGAGAATGGTGAGATTATGATTAGGAATAATAATAACAATAATATTCTTGAAGATTTGGAGCAACCATTAATCATAAATAATAAGAAAGTGAAGAAGATTGTTGCCTATGAAGATGAAGATGAAGATAATAGTACGGTCGATGAAAGTGGCTCCATTGGGATGGTTTTGTTCAGCACTTTTGTTGCTGTTTGTGGATCTTTCGAGTTTGGATCATGTGTAAGTATATAACATACATATATATATATATGTTCTTTTTCTGAAGGAAGAAAAAAACATTCTCTCCTCAAGTAGTTTTACTGAAATGTATTTCTTTTTGTTTGTTTTGTTTTCTGAATAGGAAGCCACAAAATTAAAAATAACCAAAAAAAATAAATTAAGGTAAAAGAAAAGGTTTGTTTTAGCTTAAACTATTATTTTGGCAGGTGGGTTTTTCAGCTCCCACTCAATCTGCTATCAGGGAAAGTCTAAATCTCTCCTTAGCTCAGGTTTGTTGTTTTTGTTCATTAAAAACCAGTTCTTAAAATAAGTTAAAATATATACATTTCTTACTAACTCTTATATACTATAATAATTCACATTGCAGTATTCCATGTTTGGTTCTATAGTAACAATTGGTGCAATGGTTGGAGCCATAACAAGTGGCCGGATTTCAGATTTCCTTGGCCGTAAAGGGGTAATATATATATATATATATTTATATATATGATCTTTTTTTTCATTATGAAGATATAGTTAGTTTTTTTTTACTTGTACTAACAAATTTATAATGTAGGCAATGAGAATCTCAGCTGGTTTTTGCATCACTGGATGGTTAGCTGTTTACTTAGCCAAGGTATAAAATTGAATAATTGTTGAATATTATTGTCAATTGGGTCAGTTTGTGATTTGAAAGAAAAAAATCTGATTCAGGGAGCAATGTCACTTGACATGGGAAGATTATTCACAGGATATGGCATTGGAATTTTCTCTTATGTGGTAACTTCCTTGAATATTACAACTGTTAAATTTTTTAAGAATAATAATATATATTCAAATTAATAAGATTGGTAATGAATGAAAACATGAACAGGTCCCAATATATATAGCAGAGATATCACCCAAGCATCTCCGTGGAGGTCTTACAACACTAAATCAGGTACAACAGAAGATTAATTTCATCTTAATTCTCTTAATGAGATGATTATGTAAAGTTAAAAAATTCTTATATGTTTGGTTAATTATTTGTTCTTCAGCTCATGATTGTTCTTGGAGCATCATTTGCATTCATAATAGGGACAGCTATAAGCTGGAGATCATTAGCTCTAACTGGTAAGATATATAATGATAGCATTATATTATGTGCTTGAACTGAATTTAAGGTACTGATTTCTGAGTTTCTTTTAATCTGAAGGACTTGTTCCATGCATTGTGTTATTGATTGGTCTACATTTTGTTCCTGAGTCCCCAAGATGGCTGGTAAGAATTTGGATCAAAACCAAGCTTAGAAAACATAGAAAAAAAAGAGACATATAAAGAATCTTATTAAGTACTTACTTTGATCATTTTTCAGGCTAAGGCTGGTCATGAAAAAGAGTTTCAAGCTTCACTGCAGAGACTTCGAGGCAAAGGAGCCGATATCACAAGTGAAGCTGCTGAAATCCAAGTAATTTTTTTCACCTACATTACAGAACAGAAGTTACAGAACATTTCTTTTTCTCTTATCATGAATACAGAAAACTAAGATTGTTGTCTGTTTATATAGGTATATATTGAAACACTTCACAGTCTTCCAAAAGCCAGTGTAGTAGACTTGTTTCAAAGCAAGTATATTCGTTCTGTCACTGTAAGAACTTAATGTTTCATACCTTGTCCTCAGATCTTGTTCTAAAAGACTTTCATTTTTAACTTGTGATCTTCATGACATCTTAGATTGGAGTTGGACTGATGATTTTCCAACAATTTGGAGGCATTAATGGAATTGGATTCTATGTTAGTGAAACCTTTACAGAAGCTGGTAAAGTCATAGCTTTCCTCTCACAAGATTTGATGTGTTTTTTTGTTAGTCTCACTGATATCAAACTTGTTTTCTCTCCTATCATTTCAACCACAGGACTTTCAGGCAACACAGGAACCATTGCCTATGCTTGTGTTCAAGTTCCAATAACTGTAATGGGAGCAATTTTGATGGACAGAACTGGAAGAAGACCACTCATTATGGTAAATCAGCTGAGAAAATCATCATAACAATGCTATATATAATTCATCATGTATTCCTCTTTTTCATACTTGTTTTTTTTTCTTCTTTTTGTATGAAGGTGTCTGCAACTGGAACATTTCTAGGCTGCTTTATGGCAGGAACTTCTTTCTTACTCAAGGCGAGTAGTCGAGACTCGATTCAAATGTCTTTTTTTCCCTCTTAGTGCTAAACCAGTGGTATCTAAATTAAACTTATAATCATTTGAATGAACAGGATCAAGGATTGCTACTTGAATGGGCACCCCTAATAGCTGTTGCTGGAGTACTGGTAAGATAAGACATTAGTTGCCATAACTCTACTTGAAGATCAAAATCTTGGACTAATTTCTTTTCTTTCAATCTCTTTTGGAATGATCAGATTTTTATAGCCTCTTTCTCAATTGGATTGGGGGCAGTCCCTTGGGTGATTATGTCTGAGGTAACTAAAATCCACACCATTGATAATCCGAAAAAGAAATAATGGTTTTGAATCATTTTTACTAACTTTATTTTTTATGGTCCCTTTTGGCAGATCTTCCCAATTCATGTGAAGGGAATTGCTGGAAGTATGGTGGTGATGGTGAACTGGTTAGGAGCTTGGGCAATATCCTATACATACAACTTCTTTATGAGCTGGAGTGCCTATGGTAAAAAAAGAAAATCAACGAAATAGGAATGAATAGAGTTAGTTGTTGACTCTCCATGATTGTTTGACCTTATCATTTTTCTTTTGTTTTCTCATTTTTTCAGGAACTTATTTCATCTACTCTGGATTTTCTCTATTGGCTGTTCTGTTTGTGGCCATTTTAGTCCCAGAGACAAAAGGCAAAACACTTGAAGAGATTCAGGCTTGCATTAATGCAGACAGAAGAAAAAACCAAGTTTTAAACTGATCATGATGAAACCCAAAAAGCTTGGAAATAATTTTGATATTTGATTCTTGCCCATGTAATCTACTCCCATTGATTTGGTGGTGAAAAAATTTGATGTGGGCAATTCATAGTTTATCTTGCTTGTTATATATAAATATATATTAGAATGTGAAGAGATTATTAGGCTTAATTAAAGAGAAAGAATGAAATAGTTCATTACTTTTGCAAGAGAGAGGAAGAGTACTTAAAGTTGTTAGTAATGATTATTATCATCATTATTTTGTTGTAGAGAGTGATATGATGGGTAGTAAATTTATTCAATGTAGAGAAGAAGATTTTTCTTCTTTTATTGTGCTATTAAAAGCTCAATATGTATCATTTTTCAATATCATATTCTTCATTTTGTTTTCTGTTGTTTGAATTTCTTGTAGAAGTAGAAAAATCTTTTTTTTTTTTTTGAAAATAAAGCTTGCATTGAAACTAGAAATTAGACTTCCCGATCATTACAAAAGATAGAGTAGGGTAACGCCTATCTAGCGACATTGTGAGTCAGAAATATAATTATAATGTTCCATAAGTAGAAAAATCTTACGAACATAAACCAAACGACAATAAATATCAAAGCAATAAACCTATATAATACGACAACGACTAATGTAATACACAGGGCCCAGGGGCATATTTTAAAGAAAATTTGTAGGTCGTACTGGAAACGACAATTGAATTGTTAAACGACAAACAACAGTCGTAAAACGTATGACATGATAAGATAATAAGCATGTATTAAATAATAAATAAGATTATGTTTGGATAAAATAATGTATTGTATTAATTATTACGACTAAATTTTTTAATACAATGTATGTTGTATTATTTAATACAAAATAAAGAGTCCGTATTAACTTGTATTATAATATTTACCTGGATCTGAGAGTAGGGACTCGAGACCGGGACCCAGACCCAGACCCGGAGCTGGACCTGGACCGGATCAGACCCGGACCTGGACTCGGGACTCGAACCCGTAGTAGGTGTTGGGATCGAGTGTATTAGAAATATATTATAACTTTACACAATCAATTAATACAAGTCAATATAAAATATTGTATTGTATTAAATAAAATACAATACAATACAATACATTACGATACGGCGTACCAAAAGAGGGGACTAAAAAATCAGCTTTACTTTTGCTTTTCTTTTCAAGAAAAACATGTGATTTTACCTCGTTCCTTGAATTTAGCATCTGATTTAAAGTCTCATCAATTTTAACAATTTGATTTGATGGAGGCTTACATGACAAGATAATACATTTAAGGACTAAATAGTTTAAATTTAAAAATAATAAGGACCAACCGTGTCACTGTCAAGAGGAAAATGTTTTGGGTATCGAGGGCCTAACTGCAAATTCGTCAAAATTTGCAAGTTTATACTTCTCTCTTTCTCTCTCTGGACTCTCGATTACGTTTCGGATCAGAAGTAGAAGAATCACACCGACATAGAGCTCCAAGCTCCATCAATGGCGTCCTCCACAGCCAAGGTCACCTTCCGAATGCTAATGCTGTTCCTAATCATTTTGGTCCTTTTCTACGTCGGTCGCCCCCTCTATTGGAAAATCTCCGCCACCATCCACGATATCCGCCAGAACAAACAGACCGTCAAACAAGGTTCAATTCTCCTCTCCTTTTCTTCTCTATTATTGGATGAATTAGGGTTTTTAATCTCTATTATTCTTGAAATAACTTCTTCATTGTTCTTTATTTTGGGGATTTAGGTATTTCGCAGATCGTTATGGAAGCTCAGAGAACGGTTGGTTGGTACCACGATGAGTCGGATTCGGGTGCCCGTGAAACTCGGATCGGAAAGAAGAGCGGGTCATCCACGACCCGGAAACTGTTGAGCTGATCAATGATGATGAGGTATAGATAATAATTCACCATAAATGTCTGTAATTTTAGGGTAATTTTTAGTCTATAAAAGGAAAAAGCAAAGAAATCAATGCCAGTTTGCAATAAATTTAGTTCCTGGAGAAGCCCAAGATAAAATTAAAAAAAAAAACTTGGCTTTGTATGAGTACTGTTAACATTTTTTTTTTCTTTTACCATAAATGTAATGTTATGTAGATTTGTTAGTGTTGCTAATTTGATTGGTTTTTTTTTTTTTTGTCTTTTTATTTTTTAGAATGAATGGCCTGAAGAAAGGTTTTATTAAATTTTTTTCAAGTATTAAAAGGGTTTAAACTTGAATTTATGTTTAATACAAGTCACGTGCTACATCTATTTTATCAATTATAAAATAGGTTAGATAGGATAATACCAGTTAAAATCAGTACAAAATAAACGAGTTTGAGTTGATTTGGATGGAAGTAAAAACACGTCTAATTTGTTTATTAAACAGACAATTTTCAGGTTCTCATGATACATCTCTTATGTTAGTCTTCATAGTCAGCTTGTGTTAAATCCTATTCTTTTTGTTAAGAGATTTGTACTTTTCTTACCTTGCATTACTGACATTGAGAAATGTTTATATGAGGGTTGAAACATCCTAATATATGAGGGGTTTTTTACCTAGTAATTATATGCAGGTTATGAGGGTTATATGTATCAAATTTTTGTTAGGGGTATTCATGAAAGGGAAATTTTCTAAATATATCTCATTTTAATAATTTTTATTTTATATAAAACTTATATCTTTAATTGTATTAAGTTTTTTTAATTTTTTTTTTCTTCCAATTCATATTCTTAAAAAATATACCTATCAAATAAAAATAAATTATATTTTAAATATTATGACAACAAAATTAAAATAAAAAATTACATGAAATTTTCTTAGAAAAATAAAAAAAATATATACATGAGTTGAAATTGAAATCAAAATAAATATTGAAATTAATATAAAATAATATGAGGAAAAAATTTAAGAAAAATATTGGGAGTAATTTTTAAAAATTATTTAAATTTATATTTTCTTAATAATGGGGTGTATTTATCATTTTATGGGGTGTAAATAGAATTTCTCTTCATAAAATAATTGATTCAATTCAATCTACACGATCCAATCTAATTCAATATGCTAAGTGTGGATATCCGCACTTGTGATAGTACAATAGCGTTGGTAACATTTTTGTTTTTTATTTTTTTAATCGCTAAAAGAGAAAGTAAAATTTGTGTTTTTAAAAAATAAAAATGTATTCTATAATTACTTTTATTTTTTAATTTTAAAAACAGAAAAATAAAAGTGTGTTCTATTACTTTTATTTTTATTTTTATTTTTTGATTTTATTTAAGTCGGGTCCAGGTCCAAGTTTGGAGTTGGGGTTGTGGTCCGAGTTCGGGATTGGGTTCGAAGTTGGAGTCTAGGTCACAAGGTCCAAGTTACTATCGGAGTCCAAAATATTGATTAAGAAAAAAAAATTATTGTGAAAGTATTTTTTTTTTTCAAAATTTTTAAAATTTTAATTCTCAATTAAAAATTTGAAAAGTGAAAACAATTTTATAAAACATGTTTTAAAAAATATTTTCACTTTCTAATTAAAAAAATAGAAACTAATTAAAAAGTGTTACCA
The DNA here is from genome assembly GCF_029168945.1 of Cannabis sativa. Lineage (NCBI taxonomy): Eukaryota > Viridiplantae > Streptophyta > Magnoliopsida > Rosales > Cannabaceae > Cannabis > Cannabis sativa. The sequence continues at coordinate 8,006,395 of NC_083609.1, forward strand.
AACGCACCTTAAGTAAAAAAAATCGTAATACAAAAATATATTGAGGAGTTAATATTATTTTGCTTATTGCAATTAGGTCATTATTTTGTTATTTTTCAATTGTTGTGTAGTTGTATTTTTATTGTTTTATAATTTTTTTCATGCTAATTGTTAAGTTATTTTAGAGTTGTTTTTTAGTTGTTTTTTTTATTTTACTAAAACACAATATTTTTGTAATTTAAAAAATTTAAACTCAGCATTTTTGTAAAATTGATAGAGTAAAAATGTAAAAAAATTCACGTCACAGTCAGTATTTTTGTAAACTTTCTTCAATTTTACAATATTTTTATAAGTTCTCCAAAAAGAACCTCTATTATTGGTATTATTTAAAAAATTAAATACTTAGTTGGTATTTGGTAATATTTTTTGTTTTTAAATTTTTTAATCACAAAAATAAAAGTAAAATTTTATTTTGAAAAACAAAATGTGTTGTATAACCACTTTTGTTTTTTAATTTTAAAAATAAATATGTATTTTGTAAATTTTATTTTTATTTTCATTTGTTGATTTTATTTAAGTCAAGTCCGAGATCAGAATCGGGACAGGTCCGAGTCGGGTCCAAGTTTAATTTTTAAGAAAATTTTAAAAGTGATTTTTTGTTTACTTTTAAAATTTAAATTCTTAATTAAAAAATAAAAAACAGATATATATTCTTGGGTGATTCTATAATGCACCCCTTAAAAGGGATGTACTGATGCATCCTTAACTTGTTTCGGCATTCAGAAAAATTTTTTAGTCTAATTTTTTTTTTCATATTCATGTATGTTATAGCTATTTAACATATCCTACAAAATTTTAAAAAATTCGAAATAATTTACAATATAGAAAACAATGTTCAAACAGTCTATTTTACACGCGTATAAAATAAAATAGTCACGCGTACAACACACTGTTTGAACATAATTTTCGGCGTGTTAAACTTTTCCAAATTTCTTAAAATTTTGCAGAATGTCTTAAATAATTATAACGTACATGACCATGAGAAAAAATTTGACTAAAAAATTATTTCGGATGCTAAAACAGATAGATGTACATCAATATATTCATTTTAAGGGAGTGCATTGTAGAATTTTCCTGAACATAATTTTTTGAAAAATGTTAAAATATTACCGAAAGCACCCGTTAACATTTCTATTTCATTTTTCATTGGTCCTTTTCGTTCCTCGAACACAATTAATAATAATAATAATAATAATAATAATAATAATAATAATAACTAAGTTAACAAATGTAAACTATTTTCTATTTTATACAACCTCAATTTCCATCTTTTTAAGCTAGACTGTATAAAGTATAAACGGCCGGTTTACATAATTTGTATTAATTGTTTAGATTGCCAATAAAAAAACCTTAAAAAAATGGTGCTTCTTACTACTTTTTTTTGTTTCTTTCTTATAATAAGGCCTCCTAAAAATATAACAAAAAACAAAACAAAATTTTAAGCTCAAAAAAATTACATAAAGAAAGAACTCATGGTTTAAATGATGTTTTACTCTCCTCTATTAGATTTTGAACTTGGGTTCTTTCTCTTCCTTGATTTGTTTGCAGGAATTTTTTTGTTCTTGGATTGTCTATGCTTCTTGGTCTGTTGTTTTGGAGGCAATGATGGTTTTCCGTCTTCATCTTCCTCATCAGACCGGTCATGGCCATCACTCAATGAGCCATCTTCGTCCGAACTCAGGACCAAGTCCTGTACAATGTCTTCATCCCCAGCTAACTCATCATCCACTTGCTCTGTCTTTCTCTTCTTTTTTCTCTTCTTTTTTGATTCCTTAGGTTTCTCATTCCTGTTAATTTAATAAAACAGCACAAATTAAGAATATATATCATGCAAGAAGAGAGAGAGAGAGAGAGAATCTTATTTAACCATACTTGGAATCAGTTCCTGGCAACCAGGAGGAACTAAACACAACTGTGCCTTCCTCATTTTGGGTATGATCTTCTTCATCGTCACTTTCTGTCATCTTTTTCCCAAAGAAGGATGAGTTTTCACCAACAACAACGCTGCAAATTACCACCACATTAGATTTAGATGCTTATCACCGAAAAAATCTTTGGAAAAGGAAAAAAAAAATAACCTGGATTCCATCAAGGAATTGTTTCTTTGTTGTGCTCTTTGGCGTAAAATTAAGACAAATTGTGACAGAGGGCTCGCCCCCGCCTTCTTCTCATCCTACAACAGCCAAAAACAAGTTCTTCATTTGATCAACTATAATTAGTTCGTAGCTTTTTTTTAAAAAAAAAAAAAATTAATTAGTTCATAGTTAACATAATAAAAAATGGAAAATTTCCAATTATATTGTGCAGGATTGATTCTGTTTTGATAGATTTTAGTAACAAAAATATCAATAGAAGAGAAATTCGAATATTCCTAAATATTGAGTCAAGCTTTGCTAGTTAGAAGCAAAATCAAACAATACAAATTCATAATGTAACACTCTACACGAAAAATAGAACATACCTCAAGAAAAGACGCCACTGCAGGATTATTTGGCATATAAGAGATTGACATGCGTTTCTCATTTGTAAATACAGAGTTAGCCTCAATCTGAGAAATAAAAGAGTATGAACATTAGATGCAACCTTTGTACATGTCAACACTCAACAATCATCAATTCACAGACCACTATAAGACCTTTGAACAACACTAAGGTGGCATTTGGTTGGGAGGAATGAAAATATAGAAATAGGAATAGGAATGGAATAAAATTTCAAATGCATAAAAAAAACTGATAAAAAAATCATTAAATTTTTTCTCTTGTTACATTGGAATGGTCTTTTATTCCTTTTTAAAATGGAATAGTCATTCCACCAAAATGGTGAAAAGAGCATTCCATTAGAATGCCATTCCAATACTTTAAAATGCAACCAAACAAAGGAATGGAATGAAAATTGTTTCCTTTCCATTCCATTCCATTTCATTACTTCCAACCAAACGCCACCTAAATGTCTAAAAGAAAATCACGTAACACATCTGATCACCACATAAAGTAATTACCTGGCGGATCAGCTGTCGCATTGCCTTCCGAAACCTATCAACCTTGGTGGACTTGGTAAAGTTACGTAACCGCACAGCTGGAATAAAAGACAGCTCAAAGAAAGAAACAGAATAGCTCCATTGAGCTAGGTGTTCGGAAAGCTCATCGATAACAGAAAAGACACATGCCTCCTGAAACGCTCGGGTCTTCACAATGGGCTTGCTAACCTGGCACAAAAGTTATGCAATCATGTGAAATAAAAAACACAATTAAGTGGTGCAATTGCATGAAGGATGCCCATGCTCATTCATACCTTGAGTATTGTACGTAAGTCAACGGCTTTGCCAATGCCTCCAGTTGGGGGCCTATTCAGTTCTTTCATTTCTAGCATGTCCAGTAAAAGCATGGATACAGGTATAAAAGTATCAGTTGCAGAAGCTATTTGATTGAGCATTCTCACACATCTCAATCTAAGAGGGAAATATCTAGCAGTTGGAACTAGACGTGCTACCCCGGCAATGATTTGCGATAGTGGGTATGCGAGAGGCTTCAAGTCAGATTCTTTGCCATAGGTGCAAATACATCCAGTCCAGAGCTCAAGGCAACTCATGAACTTCCACTCATAAACCTTACGGAATGCTTCCTGAATGAATAACCAACAACATAGCACAAGTAAAACAAAAGAATTTAATAATAAAAATTGTAAAAGCATCTAGCTAACCTTCCACCAATTGTCTGGTGGAATAAAAACATAAAAGCAGCCTGCAGCATCCGTTTCATTTATTCATGGCAAGAAAACTTTCTATTGATTAATTAACCAGTTTAAAAAAAATGAATTGAGAAACATAATTAAATTCAATGATGGTAGCCGACACCTTACCTGGCATATGATATGCATAAATGATTCAAAAAGAATTAACAAGTCAAAAGGCTGAATGTTATCTAAAGATCTAGAAATTGCCATTACCTTGGTTCTTGTATTCAATGCCTCTCGCAATACCATTGCTAGTTGCCGAATGAAAATGAAGGCATGTTGATATGCTGTTGGGAGATCTACCCCAAAAAGTTCAATAATACAGTTCTGAAGAAACTGGATATGTTGCAATTTGGCAGCATTTACAAACTGGCAATTCAAAACGTATGCTTTATATATCCCTTTAAAGCATTCATCTAAGCAATCAGAGCCAAGTCGAATGCATAGATCTCTTAAAAATAGAAAGGAGACAACAGGAAGGGCACCTCCACCAGTACCCCAAAAATGAAGCGCAATCTGAAATAAAACGTCAAAGAAATGTTTATTCCATTACTAAGGAAGTGACAATAAAACAAGTATACATAAGAATATACAAGTCCCTCACACCAATCATTAGAAAAGTCAGCAACATATCATATATGCATGTTGCGTATCAATTTCAAAACGCACAAAATGCCAACGAACTATGTCATACCTTAATGTACTTCCTTAAGAGACTTGGGAAAGCAGCCAGAAATACAGAAGAATATTTGAGACGCCGTAGAGTGAATGCTATCATTTGTGTGTCTGTCATTTGGTTCAGAACATGTAGGGAATTTCCAAGATATGACTTCACAATATGGTTGTAGTTCGTCCATTGTTTAGTGCTCCTTAATTCTAATATGATCTCTTTTTTCCCACCAGATGAAGGAAGCTGCAACATTTTTCGAAGTATTCCATCCATTTCACTTAGTACAAACAACATTACTTTATTAAAAACACTGCTAGACATGATACTGAATTTAGTTGATGGATCATCTCCACTGTCATCACCATAATGGCATGCTGTGTGAAAAGCTTTCATAAGAGTACGAATAGCAGAGATCTTTCCATCCTTTTGAACTGAGTTACACCATTCATCAACCATGGTAGCTGTTATAACACGTTTGGATGGCTTTTCTTCTTTCTCTGCAACTTCAAGGTCACTAGTTTCATCATCATCATCATCTTTTAGCTCTTCATCAACATCATCTACTTCGGTTTCTTCCTCCTCCAAATCACTATCAATATCCTCCTGCAATAAAATGGCAACAGATTTAATCATTTCTTAAAACAACCCATCAGAGGAAGTTACAAGTTGAGTGCAATAAACACACATTTTTGCATTTTTGCTTACTGACCTCAATATCTTCATCTTCAAACTGTAGAAGTTCTTTGTCGTGCTCTTTCAAAAATTCATAAAAATCTGGGTCCTGCACAATGAAGTTAATTAGTAATAACATACCAATCACCACAACTCAACCAACTGAAGAAGAAGAAGATTTTTCTAACCTTTTGCCTGAGTCTTTCCAGCTGCTCCTTATGCTCTGTTGCTTGACCCCGGGACTTCGATGTTTTCCCATCTTTATCATCTGATAACATAAATTAAGCAAGAATACCCAACCTTAGGTTCACAATCAAATTGAAATAACATGAGAATCATATTACAATAACAAACCACATTCTGACACCAATCCAGAAAACGCAGAAACTGCTTACATATATAAAAAGAAAAAAATCACAAATTTACTATTCAAAAATCAAAACCTGCGAACTCTGTATCCATATCGACAGTGGATTTTCCCCGCAAATGGACAGCCTCCTTAGACCTAAGATGACGAGCAAACCGTAACTGGAATACTGAACCCGCCAAGCTTAATCTAGGCCAAATTTGTCAAAATTTGTTGGGCCCAAATCAGACCTGTCACAAAAAAAAGTGACTTTTCAAGAATACGAAATTTTAAAATGGTAGAATAGTCATTTGTGACTGACAAACATTAAATAAAATAAACTGTATTAATGTAGAAGAAAAGGCAGAAAGAGATAAACTAGTAATGGTGAGTGGTTGGGTTGAAGCGAGTTTGAATTAGAAGAATAATATAAAAAATACATGCAAATCCTCATTTTATCAAACATTATCAATTTATTCTCATAAGACAGTACAATAGCATTAGAAACAAATTTACATGTATTCAATTTGTATAAATTAATAAAATAATAAAAGTAAAATTAAATTAACATTGAAAGAGTCATTTCATAACCCTTTTATTTTCTTTCTGGATTGGCGGATTCCTGAGTTAGTAAAAACCTGCTCTGCTTTCCTAGTTACTCTTCTAGCAATTCCTATCTCATCATATAGCCATGTGTTTGCATATGTTTGTGTTTATATTATTATATAATAATGAAAGAAACTAGGAGGAGAGTTGCACATAAATTAAACCACCAAAGTTCAGCATGTCAATTTGATTATAGATTTTCCGAGCATACAAAGGTTTTCCAGTGCGGCTGTGCCTACTATCTATTAGGAAATCTAGCTCAACATCATCATCATAAACATAAATTCTCATATGATTATTCCAACTCAAAATCGAAAGTGGCCAAAATTAAACCCATAAAAGACTGAAGCTCAAATTCTTCTATTCTCATCATCAACATCAAAAACACAAAATAATCAAAGCAAAACTAAGCTTACCAGTTCAAAGAAAAAAGAATGATAGAGGAGAGAGATGGTAACAAAGAAAGAGAACCCGTCCGTGCAACTGTGGAGCTGTAATATGCTACTGGTAAAAATTTCAAAACTAGCTAAAGCCTAAAATGCACATCTCTATCTATCTATCTATTCTAAACTAAACACTAAATGATAGTTGTTATTCGCTATTACTACGATATATATATATATATATATATATATATATCTAAAATGCTTTCTCAAAATTAATAAATGCAGAGCATTATACTTCCTCAATAAATTACAGTAATGAACACAAAACTAAAGAAAAATAATTAACTCTACTTAGTCAAGCATTCAAGCTTCAAAATAGAAGAGATATTGAGCCTAACGTAAAGAATGGCAATCAGAAATTTGATTTTGAATACCTGTTGGAGAGTGATCAAGAAAAATCCGGAGCTGGGCGGTGCGGACTGCGGAGTGAAGAGAGGGAGAGAGGAGAGAAGGAGAGGAGAGAGGAGAGTGGTGGACGGGAGAGAGAGTGACAGTGAGGCGCAGAGAAAGGGAAACAGAATTAGATTGATTAGGGTTACGTTTTATTATTTTGTTTGTTTTATTTTCATGGCATCTCACATACATACTCATTTGTTTTTCTTTTAGAAGAATCACATTATGTTTGAAAAAGAATACTTTAATTATATGGTAATATGAAATAGTATTTTTTTTATAATTATATAAAGCTGAATTTTTGCTCTACTTTTCATTTTGCTTGTAATTCTTAAGTGATTTTAAATAATTATATAATTTGTACAAAAAATATTTGTATTAATGATAGAAATTATAAAATAAACTTATAATTTTTAATATATTTTTATGTTATTCAATATATTCTAGGGGTGAGCATAAAATTCAGAAAACTGAAAAAACCGTCTAAATCGACCTACCGAACACCATTAGAATCGAAACCGACAAAACCAAAAATCGAAAAACCACTGATGGTTAAAACCGCCATTGAACATTCATTTTTTTTTTGGTAATAAACCGACCAAAAAACCGAAACCGACCGTTATACATATATATATTAATTTATTAAGTTTTTTTTTATGTATTATAGTTACTAATAATATAAAAAAAAAAAAAAAACTATATTATTTTTTGGCTAATTAGTAATTTTTTCCCCTGAACTTTTTTTGCCGTTAAAAATTTCCCCGAACTATTGAGATTGTTAAATTTAAGGACTTTTGTCTAATTTCATTCAATTTTATTGTTTCAGTAATTGTTTATGTACTAAACCATGCTCCCCATATTTTGATATCTACCAAATCATGTCCCTCAAACTTTGATATCTACCAAATCATGGCCCTTTAACTTTCATCCATGTTAGAATTTTTTTACTAAAATTAGACAAAAGTCCTTAAATTTAACAATCTCAATAGTTCGGGGGGAATTTTTAACGGCCAAAAAAGTTCAGGGGGCATGATTTAGTACATGTCAAAGTTCAGGGGAAAAAATTACTAATTAGCCTTATTTTTTTTTTATTAATATTAAAGTTAAAAGAATAAAATAATTAGTTTTTGAACAATTAATTTGTATGTTTGTAGTTGTAAAATGTAGAATAATATATTTATAGAATAAATGGATTTTTTTTTTAAAAAAAAAAAGTTCGGTTTGGGCAGTTTTAACCGACCAAACCGAGGTTCAAAACGGTCGGTTTTAATATAGGTTCTGGATTGGTCGGTCGGTTTTCGGATTGCACCAATCCAATCCAAACCGAAAACCGAATTTTGGATTTTTATATAGAAAAAAATCGATCAAACCAACCGATGCTCACCCCTAATATATTCAATAATTTTTAAGTTATTTTTATTATATTTAAAATTAAAATTACGTGAATTGCTACGTATATTTTTGTGTATACGTAAGCAATCTACCGTCGCAGTTAATTGAGATTTTTAGATAAAAGGGATAAATAGCTAATAGAAAAGGAATTTTGGTAGTTTTCATCAAAAAAATCTATTTAAGTAATTAATTATTAAAAAATATAAAATTAAGTGATTTTACTGCCAATATCTTTTTTTTAACAAGATGAAATTAAGTATTAAATGATTATCTGTAGAGTTTTTTGCGGTTAAATCCTCTAAATTAATATTTCACTTACATTTAACTCTCCAAACTTAAATTTTGACGGTAAAACCTACTAAACTATTAAACCGTTAATAAATTTAATGTGTCATCTATTTACTTTTGTTAACTGCCAACAAGATTGCCAACATGGCTGCTTATATGTACAATTTTAAACATGTGTCGTATTTATGTTAGTACACCTAATTTAATTATTTAAAACTTTAGTTTTTAAAATAACTTTCTATATTTTTTAAATAATTAAATTAGGTGTACCAATATAAATACCACACATGTTTAAAATTGTATACATAAACACCTATGTTGGCAGCCATGTTGACAGTTAGGATGATACTTTAAATTTGTTAACAGTTTAATGATTACTGTTAAAATTTAAATTTAGAAAATTAAATGTAAATGAAATAATAATTTGTCATGAGGATGGATTAGTAGTAAGCAATGTTAGAAATAATTGGGGTCACAATTGTATATATAAAATGTGTGTTGGGTCATCAAATAAATAAGTCAAATTTATGTGGTCTATTTTGGAATAAAGTTTATGACTTAAGGACATGATTGTTATGATTTTAATATGTGGATACCAATTAGACAATTTCTAATTTGATGAGGGGCCAAATTGGAAATAGTCAAAAAGGATTAATTTAAACAGGTATTGGTCCCCATTTTTGCATCGCTTCATATCGTATTCTTGAATCCCCATCATCAAGAAAACTCAAGTTCCAGAGAGAAGGTTTTGATGCAAAAATTGGAAGATCATACCAATCTAAGGTTATTACAAAATCGATTCTATGGACTCCGGTACGCTTCCGCTATTCTTTAATTTTATTGTTTGATTCTCTTGAATTAATTAGGGCTATATACAGATTTACAGTATTTCTAACATGTGGTATCAAGAGCATCCCTAAATTAATTCTTGAGGATTTATATAAATATATATGTGATGAAGATGAAATATATGTGTGATTAAAGCATAATGCTTGTACGATTAAATAATACCAGTTTCTTATATATACAAGCTTTAATGGTATCGATTACTAGTTTTCATATGGCAAGATTTACAGTAATCTTGTATATCATATCGACTACTCTGTTTTTATTTGTTTTGTTGTTATGCCTTTTTTGTCGATTACTGGTATAATATATATTCAAGTGATTTTGAAAGTTCTGCAAAAGCATTTATAATGCTTTACGATTGAAAATCATGTTTTGGTTTATATGAGTTCATACAAGAGATTTGTATATATATATATATAAGTCATATGCATTCTGCTAATGTATGAAATTTTGCAAACGTCACCGACAATATATATTCTGCTATTTGATTATGAAAGTAATCGTATATATATATATATGAAAGTAATTGTTTACAGAATATATTAGTTGGTGCATTTAATATATGTGTGCATCATTTTATTAATTTTGGAATAATTCAGTAACAATTAAATTTAAATTTTGGTTTAAAGTTTATTAAGAATATCTAATATTTAATTAAATTAATTGAAACAAAATATCACCAAAGTGATCTCTTTTGTGTAGATTAATTTAATAAAAATATTATGATAATTGTGTGTATGTGATTCATAAATTTATTAACTAACCCAAAAGTGAGTTAATATTTGGATGAATTTCATGCATGTTTGTGGTGATAAATGTGTGACAATTATAAGGTATTTTGTGTGAACAATGTGTTAGTCCAAAGATTGCATATTGTTTGACATAATTTATTGTCAATATTTGATCACTACAACAAGAGTACCGCTTACAATTAATATTACTGTCCAAAGACTTAATATTAATGTTGTGTTTGGTATCTTGAGATGGGATTAACCATTATTTGAATTTATTGTTTTATTTGGATTCTTATGTGAGCATGTTATTTATGTAATTGTATTGTTCTTTTCAGCTGTTGCTAGTGTATCTGCTAATCTTAATTCGGTACCGGTCCTTAATGGTAATAACTTTAAAGACTGGAAGGAGAACATTTTTATTGTTCTTGGCTGCATGGATCTTGACCTTGCATTAAGGATGGATCATCCTGCTTCTCTTACGGATACCAGTACCTCCGAGCAAAGGAGGATTTATGAGAAGTGGGACCGTTCAAACCGCATGAGTCTTATGATCATTAAGCGCGGCATACCTGAGGCTTTTAGGGGTGCGGTGTCCGAGGAGGTCACCGATGCCACAACTTTCCTTGCTGAAATTGAGAAACGCTTTGCAAAAAGCGATAAGGCGGAAACAAGTACTCTTTTGAAGAAACTTATTTCCATGAAGTTTAAGGGCAAGGAAAACATAAGGGAGTACATTATGGAAATGTCTCACCTTGCTTCAAAGTTGAAGGCACTAAAGCTTGAGCTTTCGGATGACTTGCTTGTGCATTTAGTGCTTATCTCTCTTCCTCCACAATTCAGTCAATTTAAAGTCAGTTACAACTGCCAAAGGGAGAAATGGACTCTTAATGAGCTCATTTCATTTTGTGTTCAAGAGGAAGAAAGATTGAAGCAAGAGAAGACTGAAAGTGCTCATTTGGCAAGCACCTCTAAAGATAAGGGCAAGAAAAGAAAGAATGAGGCTGCTAAGGATAAAGGTCCTGCACATAAGAAACAAACTCAAACCAACAGTGATGATGGTTGTTTCTTTTGCAACATGAAAGGACACATGAAGAAGGAATGTGCTAAGTATATTGCATGGCGAGCAAAGAAAGGTACATTTCTTACTTTGGTCTGTTCTGAGGTAAATTTAGCTTCAGTACCAAGAAACACTTGGTGGTTAGATTCCGGTGCTACTACTAACTGTTGGGTTTTATGCCCTAAATAAAACTCATTTCAATATAATCAGATTTACTTATTAATATAGATCAGAAATAACATTTAATGTTGCATGGTTCACATGATTTATTTCATGATTATATGTACACAATGTATAAATTCATCTGAAACCCTTTTCACATACTTGATCCTGTTTATTGTGTCGTCAACACATTGGAAAGTAAACATGACTATGTGAATAAAGTTTCCTAGATTTATCAGACACAGGGTTTTACTGATATGATAATCTACAACAAGAGTTTACTTGCATTTGGAGAAGTGCTATGTTCTTTCCAGAGCATTGGTTAAAGTAAAGCTCAGGTTGGATGCATGGAGTATGCATCGGAAGGGACCGATATTGAACTTTGACTTAGATTTAATTAAACTTACCGTAAAATCTATTCAAGTCAATATCGCCTAGTTGATCCTAGATCAAATGATCTTAATCCTGTTATGATTAGGCTCAATCTTGAAAGGCTATTCGTGTTCTTTGATTTGTTAGTTAAGCCTACTTTTAGGTCAGGGTGATACGTACATTTTGGGAACACGGTAGTGCAATTGAGTGGGAGCGCTATCATAAACATGGAATCTATAGCTTCTATCTGGCGAATAGTAAGCAAAGGATGATCTCCTTCGAGCTTGACCAAACGAACATAAATGGTGGAGTACTCATTTCACATAAGCTGAAATATCATTTATACGGGGTCAAGTGTTTTAAGGAATAAATACATTGTAGGGTGTAACGGTAATTTAATCCCTTTACAGTGTAGATCATTCATATAGAGGATCATTGATCAAATTAGGATTATAACAATGGATAACTAATGATGTGTTTATATGGTGGAACATATAGAGCATTCTATATACTGAGAGTGCAATTCTAAGTTCTATGCGTGGATTCAACGAAGAATTAATAAGTTAGTGAATTTTAGTGCTAAATTCTTGATCTACTTATTGGAAGCTCGGTTATATAGACCCATGGTCCCCCCTTTAGTTGAGATAATATTGCTTGTAAGACTCATGTAATTGGTTTTGATTAATCAATTATAATTCTCAAATTAGACTATGTCTATTTGTGAATTTTTCACTAAGTAAGGGCGAGATTGTAAAGAAAGAGTTTATAGGGGCATATTTGTTAATTATGATACTTTTTATGGTTCAATTAATAAATATGATAAATGACAATATTATTTAATAATTATTTATAGTTATTAAATAGTTAGAATTGGCATTTAAATGGTTGAATTAGGAAATTGGCATTTTTGAGAAAATCAGATACAAAAGGTGTTAAAATTGCAAAATTGCAAAAAGCAAGGCCCAATCCACTAAGTGTAGGGCCAGCCACTTTTGTAGGAAATTTAAACTGATTTTTTCATTATTTTAATGACAAATAATTCAAACCTAACCCTAGTGGAATGCTATAAATAGATAGTGAAGGCTTCAGGAAAATTACACTTAAATTTTCTATTTTTCCTTCAGAGAAAAACCTGAGCCTTCTCTCTCCCTATCTTTAGCTGTCACTTCTTCTCTTCCCTCTTGAGAATTTCGAAATCCTTAGTGATTAGAGTAGTGTCCACACACATCAAGTGATACCTCAATCATAGTGAGGAAGATCGTGAAGAAAGATCATCAGCAAAGGAGTTTCAGCATCAAAGATTCAGAGAAAGAGATCCAGGTTCAGATATTGATAATGCTCTGCTACAGAAAGGAATCAAGGGCTAGATATCTGAACGGAAGGAGTCATTATATTCCGCTGCACCCAATGTAAGGTTTCCTAAACTTTATATGTGTTTAATTTATCGTTTTAGAAAGTTCATATTTAGGATGTTAATAAACATACTTGTGAGTAGATCTAAGATCCTGGTAAAATAATTTCCAACAACTGGCCTCAGAGCCATGGTAATTGATTTACTTGCAAGAAATTTGGACTTTAAAACGATTGTTTGTATGTTCTTTGGATGGTATCATGTTGTATTGAGTGTTATTTGATGATTGATTGATGTTTGTGAAATTTTCGTGAAAAATAATTGCGATTTTATCTCTGGAATTATTTTTATTGGATAGTATGGAAAAAATTAAGCAAGTTAGCCTTTTACAGAACTCAATTTGGATTTTATTTGAATTAGTTATGATTTTTTGAAGATTTGACAAAATCGGTACATCTTGATAGTTTCCTGCGATCGCAGAACTGTCCGTACAGTTTCGAATTTTTCCTATTTTCTTCAATTTTTCATACTTTTTCATGGAATTAGCTTCCAATTTTTTGTATGGTTTTGTATATATACTATTACTATTCCTAATTCAATTCTAATTATCATTTTGAATTAATTTATTTTTTTTAATTTAATTCAAGATATTAGTGTAATTTGAATTTGAATAGAATTAGTATTTATCTTTTTGCTTAAAAATCTATCTTATTTTTAAATTTGATTATATTTTTTTTAAATTTAAGGTCAGATATTTTAAGATATTTTAAAAATATTTTATCTTTTAAGATTTTTTAATTAAATCTTTTTAGATATTTTGACCTTATTTAAATTTAAAATAAGATATTTATAATCATGTAATTTTAAATAGATGTAAGATATTTTGCTAATTTTTTTTAAATTTTGTTATTTTATTTATTTAAATTACATTTAAAATTTGAAAAAGATATTTATTTATCTTTTCTAATTTTTTATTTAATTTTTATTTATAAAATAATATTTAAAATTTAAAAGTAGTTAGCAAATTTTTGAAATGATATTTAGGTTGGTTGAAACCTAATTTTTCAAAATTGTAGGTTTAATTTTAAATTTAAATATTTAATTAATTTTTCGAAATTTTTTTAATTTTTTTTTTTAATTTTTCGAATTTTTTTTAATAATTTTTCGAAATTAATTATTTAATTTAAAATTAAATAAATCCTACATCCAACTATCCAGCTAACCCTGTTGCAGGAGTATGTGTTTTAGCTTGTTTGTAAGTTTTTAAAACCTATTATTACTTGATTGCAAATAGCCATGGTTACCTTTTGCCAGATCTAATGATCTGATGGCTCCCTTGGTCAAGATAATAATTTGTAACAGGTATATTTACAATCTTCTTTCATCTGTGTATGACCTAGTAACATGATAGGACCCATCCAAAGTGTGCCTGTGTGAGCCTATGTGTTTAATTTTATTATAGATGCATATAGGTTAATGTTGCTAAAATAAATTATCATAGTTATTGATAGAATTTATTTAGGCCCATTTAGTTTTTGGGCCTATTCAATTAATAACAGTTGTTCTTATTAAGGTTAAATTCCTCTCTTTTGGGCCTTGTGTGAGAGTTGGGAGCCATAGAAGTGGGTACGACATACTGAACCCAGCACCCCCTCACACAAACCACCCCAATTGTGAAGGCCCATTTGCCTAATTTGAATGACTGTACTAGGTTAATTACACTAGTTTAACCTAATTAAAATTGATTAGCAACATAATTAATTTCATTTATTTTGAAATTAATTTAAGAAAAATATAGTTTAAAGAATTATTTTTTATTCTAAGCTAAACTATATGTATTTTCTTGTATTTAATTAAATATAGAATTATAACCATCTAGATTCTTTTACGGAACTTAATTTAAATTTTTCATTAAATATTCTTATTTAAGTTGATATTTAGTTATCTACAACTAACCAACTTAAATCTGAATATCTTTTGAATTCAAAATTTCAAAATTAAGTTGAGGAATTTTAGGCATTGGTTATTAAGATTCTTTAGATATTTTTTAAGTTAATATCTTTTCGAATATTAACTTAAAATGGAATATTTTCAAATTAAGTGGTTACAACTTAATTTTTGATATTTAATTAAATTTAAATTTGAAAAATATTTAAGTTCTAGATTTTTTCTAATACAACTTAAATTAGATATTTTTTCAAATTTTGTGGAAAAGATACTTAGTCAAATAAGATATTTTCTAGATAGTTATTTCTAGACTACTTATTATTTCTAATATTAAATAGGAAAATATTATAAATTGTGAAATTAATTATTTAATTAATTTTGGTACAATTTATTTTAAGTATATTTTTCCTAGTATTAAACTAGAGATTAATAATTAAGCCTTCTCTAAACTTAATTATTTATTTCTTGAATTTAATACATTTAATTAATTTGAAAATTAAATATCTAAGTTGATTTTTATCATCATACTTAAATATTTTTTTTTCATGACATTTAATTAAATAGAAAATTATTTTTAGTTGAAATTAATTTTTTCAACTAAATTTAAATAATTTTCAAAATATTTTCTTTATTTTATTAATCAATTTTTCGAAATTGCATTTCTTAAATGCTAGAATTTCGAATTTTATCTTGAAAAATAGATTAAGTTGTAAATTAATTATTTATTTTAATTAATTCTTGGATCAACTTAAATCAATGATTTTTTCATTTATTGATTAATTTAAAATAAATTGAATTAAAGTATATTATTAGAAATTGAATTAATTAGTCAAAGGAAAATCTAGATAGATGATATTTTTGCTTCAAGTATTTTTCTAGTGTATTTAATTAAATAGAAAATTAATATTTAAGTTGATTTTCATCATCATACTTAAATATTTGAAATTTTTCTTATATATTTAATTAAATAGGAAAATTATATTTTTTGTTGTAAATTAATTTTATTAATTAATTTTGGGCCAACATTAAATTAGAATAATTTTTCCAGGATTAATTTTTTATTTTAACATGCATTTTCGAAAATTGTATCCTTAAATACTTTAATTTTTCGAAATGCAAAATATATTTATAGAAAATTAAATTTGAGTTGTAAATTAATTTATATTAATTTTGTAACAACTTAAATTGAATATTTTTCTAAATATTTATTGGAAATTATTACTAAGATGGAAATAATTCATGTTATTTTCATATCCATCTAAGTAAAATTTATAAATATTAAATTAAAATTTATATTTAGAATTTTTCATTCTAAATTGGAAATTTTAAATAAATATATATTTAAAATAAATAAATTAAATAAAGAGAATCAAAGAAAATACAACTCACTTTAAATAATGAGCTTGATTATTATTAAGATATTCGATCTCCATTGTTGGTCTTACAAAAGTTAAATGTTTTCAATATAACCTCGAGACGCTAGACTTCGTCCCCCTATGGATGGTTATTCGTTGAACGCATTTAACACCGTAAGATTTCATTTGATAAGTGTTTTGTAAGTTTTCGTCTCTATTAGACTCTCCCCTACGGTGACTACTTAGAGATAAACTTATGAAACATGAAACAATGGTAGAAGCTCATAAAATGAGAATAACCTTGACTCGCCTACGGGACAACGTTGGATTCTTATTTTGATCGAATAAAAGGTTGCTAGAATGGTTTTTATTTTAGATGAGGCGACAACTCTATTCAATAAATGATGCTTTGACTCTCGCCTACGGGACACTTTGTATCGGTTTATTGAAAACCTTGGAAATTATTTAGGATTGTATGTTTTAGTATTTTCACTAGTCATTCCTACTTGCTATATGTTTATAATTTCTGAATTGTGTATGAATTTATATTGAACCATGTTATTTTCTGTTATTAAGTTGTAGTTTAATTTCGAATCTTCATTGTTGGTCTAACTTGGCTTGTTTATCTAATGAGATAAATCCCTAATGGATTTTCACCATTAGACATACATAATAGTGTAAGATCTCGAAAGATAAGTATTGTATATGCGACATCTAACTGTTCATCAATTGATGACACCTTAGACTAGTATTTTTACAATATGAAACAAGAAGATTACATAAATAAGATTACTTTGTCTTTCGCCAATCGAAGCATCGTTGGATTCTTATTTTAAACGAAATTATCCTAATTCCTCTTAGCTTATTCATTTCGAATTAGCTTCAAAACATATCATTGGATGAATGGTCTATAAATCATTTCATGTCATTCTATATTTTCTCTTAAGAAATTAAATGACGCATATGATTATAATCCCGAAATTCTATTCCCAATTGATATAAATCCTCAATCTTAGAAATCTCCTACTTGTATGGGCAAATCTGACTTAGAGTTTGTATTAGTAGTGCTGGTCCAAGATAGAATTACTCATTATATTTGGTATAAATTTAAGTCTTTGACTTTAATTTTAGATTCCAAATAGAAATTTTCTTAAATTTCTAATTCCAGAATACAATACAGTTACACTTTCTCAAGTGTTTAATATCCATCTTTTATTAATGGATTAAAACTGTATGGAATATGAGTTAGGTATTCTGTGACCAGGATCCACTTGAAGTATTCTAGAACTCTTTGATGTAACTAAACCTATGTCATCAATAGACACTACCACATTTTTTTTAATCTATGGCATTTGTATCTTGTTCATAGTGGATTTGACAAGATCAATCTCTGCAAAGAGATAATATGCCTATATCCACTGAAAGTAGTTCATCTCATTCGCAAATGGATGTACATTCAGGGGTGGATATGAGTTTTTCGTTGTATTCTTAAGACGATAACTCTAGACTATACCTTTTAGCAAAGAAATTTGAAATGTTTGAAAAATTTCATTAATTTCTAGCAATGGTTAAAACCATTAAGGTAAGTGGTTAAAGATCTTGCGAACTGATAGGGGTGGAGAAATAGTTAGTAGATATGCAGTTCAAAGATCATTAAATTGATTTTTGAATTATATCCAAACTTACCTCCCCAGAAATTTCGATTTGCATATTGATGATTAGTTACTAGTCGTTGCCTAAGTCCTTCTATGGTAATACAATTTCAGAATGATGTAATGGTTGTATACTTAATGTAAATCATTACTAGATTCATGGATGACCTAATCAAAATCTTAAGAAATGCTAGAACTGTTAACCATGGTTTGTTAGCTTTTCTAAGTGATTAGGGGTGGACCATCCCATTGTCAATAGATAAGAAAGTGTTTGTTCAAACAAATACTACTTTTCTAAGAAAATGACTAAGTCTGAAAAACAAGTAGCAAATAAAGGAGATATTTAATTCTTGATTCCAAAAGTGTTCTATCATCTTATATAACATATGATGATCCCACTGCCTCTGTTGTCTTGTCACAACCGAAGAGATCAATACCATTTAGTTTTTCTTCGACATAATTCACGGTACCTTGTCGTAGTGGGAGAGTTTCTAGGAACTCACCTTCTTATGACTTGGGAGACACTAGTGATTAAAATCCATTGTGAGTTTAAACAGGTAATGGATTGTCAAGATAAGAAACTAAGAAGAAAAGCCAATAGAACTATGGTTTAATCCATTCACATGGAATAACCTAAAGTTTTCTATTACAAGGACATAAAAGGAAATTTTCGTTTATAAGTCCATTCAATGGACTTAACAAAACTTCCTGTTCCTAGTATTATAGGTTTGAGTTTATCTAAACCTATGGCTTGTGGTATACACAGTAATTACTTACTCTAATGCAAGCAACTTAAGTAAGATGCTGAAGCATTTTCTTTCTAATGGCAATCTATAGAAGCTTCACAACTTCTTAGGCATAGATTTTATTTATCTAAGGAAAAGTCTTAACTATTCCAGAAAAGATAAAGCCATGAACGAATTTCTTACATCAACAGTGAGAGGTCTTAGATATGCTTTTGTATGCCTTAGACCAGACACCTGCTGTTGAGTGGGAGTAATGAGTAGGTATCAGATTAATCCAGGAGAAGAACATTGGAAGACAATCAAGTAAATCTTAAGATAAAGAAGAGGAACTATATGTTAGTCTATAA
Source organism: Cannabis sativa (assembly GCF_029168945.1). Classification (NCBI taxonomy): domain Eukaryota; kingdom Viridiplantae; phylum Streptophyta; class Magnoliopsida; order Rosales; family Cannabaceae; genus Cannabis; species Cannabis sativa. The sequence goes on from NC_083609.1 coordinate 8,025,551, forward strand.
GAGTGTGTTTAAAAACTCTTAGACTACACCATATCAGATTTCGAAATTTGCCTTAGTGCTAGAAAATCTTTCTGATAAGATGGTGGTTACTCTGGGGGTGGAATAGTGATTTTGGAGAAGTTTAAAAACCTATACGAAGTCTCTAGGTCTACCGGAGAGGGCGAATGTTAAAGTCAGCAGAAAGGTACTTATTCAGTCTAAGGAAAGTTCTATACATCTTTGGCACCATTCCAAATTGCCTTAAACTACTAGTGTTAATTTCCTGATTAACCAAAAGTAGTTGCCAAAGGTATAGAATCCAGTATCCCAAGAGAGTAGACATATAGAGAGGAATTTCACATTATCAATGATTTTGTGATTAAGGAAGAGTAATGGTGGAGAAAAGGTTGTGGTTAATTCAACCTTTCAGATCCTATTACGAGGAGTTTACTACTACTACACTTGATTTGTATATCAAGGTGTTGAGATTATTTGAAACGCACTTTTTGTTTTATATTAGTGCAAGTGGGAGTTTGTTGGGTTTTATGCCCTAAATAAAACTCATTTCAATATAATCAGATTTACTTATTAATATAGATCAGAAATAACATTTAATGTTGCATGGTTCACATGATTTATTTCATGATTATATGTACACAATGTATAAATTCATCTGAAACCCTTTTCACATACTTGATCCTGTTTATTGTGTCGTCAACACATTGGAAAGTAAACATGACTATGTGAATAAAGTTTCCTAGATTTATCAGACACAGGGTTTTACTGATATGATAATCTACAACAAGAGTTTACTTGCATTTGGAGAAGTGCTATGTTCTTTCCAGAGCATTGGTTAAAGTAAAGCTCAGGTTGGATGCATGGAGTATGCATCGGAAGGGACCGATATTGAACTTTGACTTAGATTTAATTAAACTTACCGTAAAATCTATTCAAGTCAATATCGCCTAGTTGATCCTAGATCAAATGATCTTAATCCTGTTATGATTAGGCTCAATCTTGAAAGGCTATTCGTGTTCTTTGATTTGTTAGTTAAGCCTACTTTTAGGTCAGGGTGATACGTACATTTTGGGAACACGGTAGTGCAATTGAGTGGGAGCGCTATCATAAACATGGAATCTATAGCTTCTATCTGGCGAATAGTAAGCAAAGGATGATCTCCTTCGAGCTTGACCAAACGAACATAAATGGTGGAGTACTCATTTCACATAAGCTGAAATATCATTTATACGGGGTCAAGTGTTTTAAGGAATAAATACATTGTAGGGTGTAACGGTAATTTAATCCCTTTACAAAGGTGTAGATCATTCATATAGAGGATCATTGATCAAATTAGGATTATAACAATGGATAACTAATGATGTGTCTATATGGTGGAACATATAGAGCATTCTATATACTGAGAGTGCAATTCTAAGTTCTATGCGTGGATTCAACGAAGAATTAATAAGTTAGTGAATTTTAGTGCTAAATTCTTGATCTACTTATTGGAAGCTCGGTTATATAGACCCATGGTCCCCCCACTAGTTGAGATAATATTGCTTGTAAGACTCATGTAATTGGTTTTGATTAATCAATTATAATTCTCAAATTAGACTATGTCTATTTGTGAATTTTTCACTAAGTAAGGGCGAGATTGTAAAGAAAGAGTTTATAGGGGCATATTTGTTAATTATGATACTTTTTATGGTTCAATTAATAAATATGATAAATGACAATATTATTTAATAATTATTTATAGTTATTAAATAGTTAGAATTGGCATTTAAATGGTTGAATTAGGAAATTGGCATTTTTGAGAAAATCAGATACAAAAGGTGTTAAAATTGCAAAATTGCAAAAAGCAAGGCCCAATCCACTAAGTGTAGGGCCAGCCACTTTTGTAGGAAATTTAAACTGATTTTTTCATTATTTTAATGACAAATAATTCAAACCTAACCCTAGTGGAATGCTATAAATAGATAGTGAAGGCTTCAGGAAAATTACACTTAAATTTTCTATTTTTCCTTCAGAGAAAAACCTGAGCCTTCTCTCTCCCTATCTTTAGCTGTCACTTCTTCTCTTCCCTCTTGAGAATTTCGAAATCCTTAGTGATTAGAGTAGTGTCCACACACATCAAGTGATACCTCAATCATAGTGAGGAAGATCGTGAAGAAAGATCATCAGCAAAGGAGTTTCAGCATCAAAGATTCGGAGAAAGAGATCCAGGTTCAGATATTGATAATGCTCTGCTACAGAAAGGAATCAAGGGCTAGATATCTGAACGGAAGGAGTCATTATATTCCGCTGCACCCAATGTAAGGTTTCCTAAACTTTATATGTGTTTAATTTATCGTTTTAGAAAGTTCATATTTAGGATGTTAATAAACATACTTGTGAGTAGATCTAAGATCCTGGTAAAATAATTTCCAACACTAACATCAGTGTTTCTATGCAGGGTTGCCTGAGTTACCGAAAGCCAAATGATGCTGAAAGAAGCATTTATGTGGGAGATGGCAAGTCGGTAAATGTGGAAGCAATAGGGCATTTTAGGTTGTTGTTAAGTACTGGTTACTATTTGGACTTAATAGATACTTTTGTTGTCACAAATCTTTTAGACGAATTTGGTTTTACGTTTACTTGTTTGGACAAATTGGGTTATTGTTGTTCATTTGGAAACAATTGCTTTAGTTTATCTATTAATTCAAATACTGTTGGATCTGGTTCACTTATGGTTTATGACAACTTATATTTGCTTGACACTGTTGCTTCTTATAATGAAACCTTGAATGTGGAATCACGTGGTACTAAGCGTAAAATGGATAATGAAAAATCAAGTTCCTTATGGCACAAACGGTTAGGTCACATCTCTAGAAATAGAGTTGAGCGACTTGTGTCTGATGGAATTTTAGATTCAATTGATTTTTCAGACTTTGATGTTTGTATTGAATGCATCAAAGGCAAACAGACCAAAACAAAGAAATTGGGTGCGAAAAGAGCTACTGATGTCTTAGAGTTGATACATACAGATATTTGTGGGCCATTTCCTACACCTTCTTGGAATGGTCAACGATATTTTGTATCATTCATAGATGATTACTCAAGATATGCGTACCTATTTCTACTTCATGAAAAGTCTCAAGTGTTGGACGTGTTCAAATCTTTTAAGGCTGAAGTTGAGAATCAACTTAGCAAAAGAATAAAGCAAGTCAGGTCTGACCGTGGTGGTGAGTACTATGGCAGATATGACGGATCAGGTGAATAACGTCCAGGACCTTTTGCTAGATATCTAGAGGAGTGTGGAATTGTCCCACAGTACACTATGCCAGGATCTCCTAGCATGAATGGTGTTGCTGAAAGACGAAACCGTACTCTTAAAGATATGGTAAGGAGTATGATCAGTCATTCAACCTTACCAGAATCACTATGGGGAAAGGCACTTAAGACAGCAGCCTACATTTTGAATAGGGTACCAACTAAAGCAGCTGCAAAAGCACCTTATGAGCTTTGGACAGGGCGAAAGCCTAGTCTTAAGCACTTTCATGTTTGGGGATGTCCAGCTGAGGCCAGGCCTTATAGGCCAAATGAAAAGAAGCTGGAACCTAAAATTGTGAGTAGCTACTTTATTGGATATTCTGAACGATCTAAGGGTTTCAAGTTTTATGATCCCAAAGTAAAGAATATATTTGAAACGGGAACTGCAAAGTTCTTTGAGGTATTGAGTTTGGGGGGAGAAATACGGTTAAAGACTTTGTTTTTTAGAAGAATTTAGAATCAACCACTCATCTTGAGGATGAGTTGATTCCTATTCCAATAGTTGCTTTTGACAATATCCAGGATTCCATTCCTAATATTGATCAAGTTTTAGATCAAGAGCAACCAAACATAGTCAATCAAACCCCAGAGGTACAAACTCAACAACCTCAAGAACAAGTGCCTTTGCGACGATCCACTAGAGAAAGAAGAAATGTTATTAATCCAGATGAATATATAGTGTATCTTCAAGAACATGAGGATGGCATTGGAATGATGGAAGATGATATTTGTAATAACCTTAGATTGGTATGATCTTCCAATTTTTTTACATCAAAACCTTTTCTCTGGAACTTGAGTTTTCTTGATGATGGGGATTCAAGAATACGATATGAAGCGATGCAAAAAATGGGGACCAATACCTGTTTAAATTAATCCTTTTTGACTATTTCCAATTTGGCCCCTCATCAAATTAGAAATTGTCTAATTGGTATCCACATATTAAAATTATAACAATCATGCCCTTAAGTCATAAACTTTATTCCAAAATAGACCACATAAATTTGACTTATTTATTTGATGACCCAACACACATTTTATATATACAATTGTGACCCCAATTATTTCTAACAATATCTCCCACTGGGTCACATATGTATACATATAAATGTGTTAACCTTATTGAGCTCATAACTTTGTCATCATAACCATAGGCATGTGCAATCTCGTCCATTAACTATATCAACATAGGATCAAAGCGATTTTTGTTGTATCAATCACAACTAAACCCATCAATGGTCACATATATCAACATAGCCAAATGACATAGATCAATCATGATAATGTGGTATGAAAATTACATGCACGGTGATCTATTCATGTCAATTTTCAATTGGTCCTACTTTACTTTATGGAGATCAAAACTTTAGCTTAAATGTACAAAGTGAAATAAACTGAATAACATAATTTCTGATCAGAAAAATATCCAAATACACATGTTTCATAAAACAAATAAAACACACTAAAGACAAACTCCCACTGAATCTAGATATCTTCATAATCTAAAACACCCATACGAGCAGTGTGCTCATGAAAGACCTTGGGTGGCAAACCCTTAGTAAGGGGGTCTGCAATCATGGAGTTTGTACCTAAGTGTTCTATACAAATCTGTCCACTTTGTACCCTTTCTTTTACAACAAGGAACTTGATGTCAATGTGTTTTGACTTCGTCGAGCTCCTATTGTTGTTGGAATACAATACAGCTGATTTATTGTCACAATACAACTTAAGTGGTCTTTCAATTCCATCCACAATGCGCAGCCCAGTGACAAAATTCCTCAGCCATATACCATGGTTGGATGCCTCATAACATGCAACAAATTCTGCTGCCATGGTGGATGAAGCTATGAGTGTTTGTTTTGCACTCTTCCATGATATAGCTCCACCACCTAATAGATATATGTAGCCCGAAGTAGATCTCCTAGTATCTTGGCGTCCCGCAAAGTCGGAGTCAGAATATCCAATGATCTCAAAGTGATCTGACCTCCTATATGTGAGCATGTACTCTCTTGTTCTCTTCAAATATCTCATAACCTTTTTGGCTGCTTTCCAGTGATCAATTCCTAAACCCTAACCCTAAACCCTAAACCCTAAACCCTAAACCCTAAACCCTAAACCCTAAACCCTAAACCCTAAACCCTAAACCCTAAACCCTAAACCCTAAACCCTAAACCCTAAACCCACATAAAAAATAAGTAAAATACTTTTTATATTAAAAAATAATTAAAGGGCTTTTTTTATAATTATTTTAAACTTGACAAATATTGAAAAGTACAAAAATATATTTTATATTTTTTTCAGGGTTTAGGGTTTAGGGTTTAGGGTTTAGGGTTTAGGGTTTAGGGTTTAGGGTTTAGGGTTTAGGGTTTAGGGTTTAGGGTTTAGGGTTTAGGGTTTAGGGTTTAGGGTTTAGGGTTTAGGGTTTAGGGTTTAGGGTTAGGGTTTAGGAATTGATCACTGGAAAGCAGCCAAAAAGGTTATGAGATATTTGAAGAGAACAAGAGAGTACATGCTCACATATAGGAGGTCAGATCACTTTGAGATCATTGGATACTCTGACTCTGACTTTGTGGGATGCCAAGATAGTAGGAGATCTACTTCGGGCTACATATATCTGTTAGGTGGTGGAGCTATATCATGGAGGAGTGCAAAACAAACACTCATAGCTTCATCCACCATGGCAGCAGAATTTGTTGCATGTTATGAGGCATCCAACCATGGTATATGGCTGAGGAACTTTGTCACTAGGCTGTGCATTGTGGATGGAATTGAAAGACCACTTAAGTTGTATTGTGACAATAAATCAACTGTATTGTATTCCAACAACAATAGGAGCTCGACGAAGTCAAAACACATTGACATCAAGTTCCTTGTTGTAAAAGAAAGGGTACAAAGTGGACAGATTTGTATAGAACACTTAGGTACAAACTCCATGATTGCAGACCCCCTTACTAAGGGTTTGCCACCCAAGGTCTTTCATGAGCACACTGCTCGTATGGGTGTTTTAGATTATGAGGATATCTAGATTCAGTGGGAGTTTGTCTTTAGTGTGTTTTATTTGTTTCATGAAACATCTGTATTTGGATATTTTTCTGATCAGAAATTATGTTATTCAGTTTATTACACTTTGTACATTTAAGCTAAAGTTTTGATCTCCATAAAGTAAAGTAGGACCAATTGAAAATTGACATGAATAGATCACCGTGCATGTAATTTTCATACCACATTATCATAATTGATCTATGTCATTTGGCTATGTTGATGTATGTGACCATTGATGGGTTTAGTTGTGATTGATACAACAAAAATCGCTTTGATCCTATGTTGATATAGTTAATGGACGAGATTGCACATGCCTATGGTTATGATGACAAAGTTATGAGCTCAATAAGGTTAACACATTTATATGTATACATATGTGACCCAGTGGGAGATATTGTTAGAAATAATTGGGGTCACAATTGTATATATAAAATGTGTGTTGGGTCATCAAATAAATAAGTCAAATTTATGTGGTCTATTTCGGAATAAAGTTTATGACTTAAGGGCATAATTGTTATGATTTTAATATGTGGATACCAATTAGACAATTTCTAATTTGATGAGGGGCCAAATTGGAAATAGTCAAAAAGGATTAATTTAAACAGGTATTGGTCCCCATTTTTGCATCGCTTCATATCGTATTCTTGAATCCCCATCATCAAGAAAACTCAAGTTCCAGAGAGAAGGTTTTGATGCAAAAATTGGAAGATCATACCAATCTAAGGTTATTACAAAATCGATTCTATGGACTCCGGTACGCTTCCGCTATTCCTTAATTTTATTGTTTGATTCTCTTGAATTAATTAGGGCTATATACAGATTTACAGTATTTCTAACAAGCAAGGCTCTACAAATTTCACAACTGCATGGGTCAGCAGTAAGCAAAAGCTTAAGTTTGTCATGAGGATGGATTAGTAAAACATCCAGTGTGGGAACAACCTTAGTGGCTTGATCTTTATTAGATGATGAATCCTTTACAACTTTACAATGGTGGAACGAAATTACATCAATGGCTCCAATCACAAATCAACAAAGAGACAACTCTTCTAAGTACACAATACAATTCTCAATTCTCTTGGTTCTATTTCCTCAATTCATACCTTTGAATTTGAATCACCCTTTTATGAAATTTTAACTACTAAAACTCTGGTTTTATCTGTATAAAGAAATGTATTAGTTCTCCAATATATTTATATAAAACATGTATTTTGCCTTGGAGTTTTACCAAAGCAGACTAGCAGCATTTTCTTGGAACTCACAAAACTAAAACTACTCTACAGATTAAGAAATAGACTGTGACCAAGTTATACATCATGAAATCTTAATACATAATAATTCAATGGCTCCAGTAGAGCACTCACGATTTGACTACTTGAGAAATTTCCAGTTAGCTCTCTTCAGACTCTGCACCAAAATTCACAAAAGATTAAGAAAAGCACGACTGCTGCATAATATATCAGTTCCTTTCATTTCTAGTCTGGAACACAAACAAATGCTACAATGTCTACTAAGGAAGAAAACTGAATTTGCTTTTTCAAAGCAAATAACCTTTTTGCATTTTACCTAAGCGTGAGAATGTAACTATTTTGGTGTGTGTTAGCTGTGAAAAGTACAGCATGATGGACCCTGTAACACTACTTAACAATGGTGAACACTTTCTAGTAGACAGGAGAGAACACTGATTTTCAATAATGAGAATTTGATAAACTAATAGTATGTATTTTATCACAGTATGTAAGATAAATAGCTGGCTTCTTTTCAATTTCAATCAAAATCGGCTTCATAGCTAAAAGGGTCCATCATATGGGGTTCATGTTATGAACAAGAGGAATAGAAAAACTTGTTGAGTGAGAGATGCATACCGTGAGTGAATAGCTTCCATGTTGTCTTCCTTGTAAACACCAAGTAGAGAACCACGGACAGATAAAAGCATCTCTCCAGGCTTTGGAAGCCTCAGTGTTTTCGGTGTCATTCCAACAGATAGCCTTTGGCTACTCATCTACAGAATTTAAGGGTTAATAAAGTTATTATCTATACCAATCTAACAGCCATGCATTCTTTTAAGCCCATAAACAAAAAATCTGAATTATTATTGCCAATATCAATTGATGTAGCCCACTGTTACACAACTCCAAAAGACAGAAATAGCAGGAAACAAATATAGGTAATAGGTGAAATTGATCTCAATTAGTATGCTAATATTTAAGAATTACAGTGATGCCGAGTTGTACTACTCAATTCAAGATTAACCCCTCTCTCCCCCCTTACTCAACTATATATGTATATATATATTATCCTATTCTCCCACTTATTTATTCTCAATACAATGACTCATACACCCTTTTATTTATACCCTTCTATCTTGTTCTACTCATTATGGGATCTAACACATCACGGGATCACCAGCCTTGTTGGCAATACACATCCCCTAGACCACTTCTGTTAGACTTTAGTCCCTCAAGTTTGACACACTTTGCATCTCACTTAGCTTTACTGTTTTTCTGTTCTTATGACATAACAAGGTTCGAGCCTAGCAAATTATCAGCAGCCTCACAAATAATATTGACGCTCAAAATAAAACAAAAGAAGCACTCCTGAAGTCACATACCCAGGTGTACAAAAAGCATCTTGTAACCCCAGCATCTATGTTTCAGATGGCTCCTCCAGAACCTACAATAAAGAAAAGCTTAAAAGTTAGCCAGATAGGGAGTCAAAACACAAAAAATACACATCAAATGTGAAAGAAATTGAATTAAATAATTTTTTAGTTAGCTAAGAAAATAAAAGTCAACAAATTCCTAGGACATAATAGACAAATATAAATTCCAAGAGAACATACAAAGTCTCTGATCTGCAGATCTTCACCAGCAAAATGGCTTGTTTTCACTGCCATTAATCAATTAATTTACATAAGATACAGCAAGAACACTAACTTTTATTACAATTCTATGTTAAATCAAATAAAAAATTGTTTAGAACCTGTTCTATTAGAAAAGTCAAAACCACCCAAAGATGGGATTGCTGCAGAATAATTGGAATAAGCCATGGACAATCGACGCAGAAGGGAGGCGTGGAGCTCTCTTCTATTGTCATCAGAGACATTGTCTTCTTTAGTTTTCCTTTGTACTTCAGCGTCTCTATTTTGTCCATTTCTTACCACTGACAAATTCAGAAAGTTCTCTGCAAAATATTGCAATACAGGGTTCTGCAACTGCTCCTTTTTAAATTACGAACGGAGCAAACGCAATTCAGTCAACAGATGCTCAATCTTTACATCCCGAATAGCTCTAATGGCAGCAATTTGACGCTCAACTAATTAAAATTTAAAAAAATTATAACAGGCAACATAAAAATAGAAGCAGCTTATGATATATTTTGTTAGCTTATGATTTTTTTGTTGCAATAAAAATTTTTATGTAGAAAAAAAAAATAATGAAAAAACTCCTATATTTTATTATTTATTTAGTTTTTATAATTAAATAATTATTGTTTAGTTTTTATTTTCAGTTTTAAAATTATTTAATAATTCTTTTGAAATCGGATCACTAATTCATTTATAAGTGTTAGTTTAGTCAGATCTAATGGAACTTAACAGAACTAAGATTAAAAATTGTAACAAAATGTAACATAAATTAATTAAATTGTCGAAAAAATTATATAATATATAAGTGTGTAAAACTAAAAATATGAAATATTTATATTGCCGATAAAAATCATCTTTATTCTTAATTTATTATCTCTAAATAAAATTGAGGGCAGGGCGATGGTTTTTAATTGCCATATATGATTGTCCAACGAAATTTGTAGAAAATCTAAATAAGCGCCACGTGGATCAATTTTAATATTCAATCTTTATTTATTTATAATTTTATTCCAAAGTTTTAGCTACTATATTATTTACTTATTTTTGCTTAACTTAGCTGCTATATTTATTGATCACACCTAATATGGCTTTGGAGAAAGAAAACAATAAAAAAGAAAAAGTAAGCTTTTGACCAAATAAATAATTAACATTTTATATATATATTGATTACAATTAAAAAAGTTGTACCCTTTTTAGTGCACATTAATACATTATATAACTAGATGTAGTTTATTAACCAAGACATTCTTGATTCTACTTATCCATTTGTCACAAAACTTTTTTTTTTCTTATTCTCCACTATTTAATTAAATAAATAAATAAAAATAAAAAAGTGAATAATATTGTGGGCTCTGAATCTCCACACCCACAAAGTTGATGATCCCAAAGCAGCTCATTCAATGGTTGGGAAATTTTGAAAATTAACATGGTGGGGTTAGTTTTCAAGCTATTTAATTGAAAAGCTACACTAGATGTAAGTGGGGAATTAAGTCTATTATTAATACTTAATATTTGTTTTATGACTTTTATCAAAAAAAAATATATATATTTATTATGAAAAATACTAAAGTGTATTAGTAGTGAGGTGTTATAAATGTTGTACAGTTTAATATTCTCGTAAGACGCTATTTATAGGAAGTGTTAAATACCACAAGTTCACGTATATAATGGGAACTATTATAATAAGAATTATATGTTTTACTTATTAATATGAATAATAATTTATAAATTTTGATTTAATTCAATGACTCAAATTAACTCTTAAAAATTATACTATAATTAATATATTTTTATTTATAATTAATTTTAAATATTATTAATTACAGGTTCAACTAACCAAACTCTAACTTAACTCCAAATTTATATTTTTTTCCTTTTTATTTTATATCTATTTAAACTTTAATTTTAATTATATATTTTTTTAATTTCAAAATTTTAATATATTTTAATTGAATATATTTTTAAGACAATAATTATACTTATAGAAAACTACAACATCTTCAACTTATAATAATTTTATAATAATTAAGTACTCTTAAAATAATTAAAACGTGATGACTTTAATCCTTTAGAAGTAATATTTTTTTTTTCTTTATTTATATTTAATTCAATTACTTTAATAATTTTAAAAGAGAAATGAGCTCATATACTATTTTTTAATTTTTTTTTTCAAATTTACGGTTTGAGTTTCTAAACTAGTTTCTCCAGTAGTTTTTATGTGGGTTGCTATACAAATTTTAGTTGCGATTTAGGTTGCTCCGTTAGTTGCAATAGGAATTTCTATGTAGAATTTCGTAAAAATACAAAAAAATTGTTTTGAAGTATAAAAATAAAAAAAACCCAATTCTAACATTCTATCATATTATAGTAATATTAAGTATTATTTGGGAAAAGACATATAGTAAATACATATTATTACATTTGAAAACATATATATATATATTTTATACACAACAAAATATAAGAATCAATTTACACATTAAAATTATTTTAGCATATTTGGTAAGTTATTATATCTCTTGTTAAGTGACGTAAGTTCAATCATCGACACCTTCATTTGATAATTTTATACCGTTTATTTTTTGTCTATTTTATTTCATTTAAATTTTTTTTGAAGAGTTTTTATCTCCTCTTTATCATTCTCAATAGGAGTGACGTGTTCATTCAATCTATTCTGCATTATTTTACTCATAGTGCATCTGATCCGTACTAAGTGCGAATTTTATATTTTGGAATCCAATCCAATTTGCATAATAACTCAAACTCAATCTGCAAAAGTGCGGATTGGATCGGTAATTTTGGATTGGTTACTTTTTAATATTGAATTACTTAATATGTATTAATTTTTTTTTTTTCACATAACTAACAACAAAATAAAATAAATTATTGTTGTTTTATGTCTCCAACAACAAACTAAAATAAATAGACCAACATTGATAATCTTACTTGTATATAGTAATAGGTCTAGATCAAGCTCTTATCTCTCAGCTCATTTAGGATTTGAACAAGTCCTTCTCATTAAAGGATCTTGAAGAAGTACATTATTTCTCGGGAGTAGAGATTCATAGAGAATTTACGGGTATGTATCTATCGCAAACAAGGTATATTACTGATCTTTTGGTAAAACCTCACATGAAAGGTGCCAATTCTTTGTTCCAATCCTATTAAAGCTTCTACCTAGCTTTCTCTTCACCGGGGTGACTATTTGAAGATCCTACACTCTATAGGAGTACAATTGGTGCCCTACAATGCTTACAACTCACTCGACCAGATGTTGCTTTTGTCTAGGGCTGAGCATAAAATCCAGAGAACTGAAAAAACCGTTCAAACCGACCTACCGAACATTTGGGAACCGAAAGCCGGCGGGCAGAAAGCCGAAAAAACCGACAACGGTTTAAACCGCCAATAGTCGGTCGGTTTTTTTTTGGACCGTAAACCGACCAATAAAACCGAAACCGACCGAAATACCGTATACATATATAATTTTTTAATTTTTTAGTTTGTTTATTATATTCTAATTGTATATACTATATAGTATATACTGATAAGTAAAATATATAATATATAATATATTGTTATTTTATTAATATTAAAATTTAAAAGTAATAACTTTATTAAAGTCATTCACTATTTTGGACTTATAAGTTATATTTGATTTGTGTTGTATTATGTTGTATTTTAGAGTTTGAACTTTTAACTAGACATTATAATTTGTATGGTTGGACTTGTAAAATATATAATGATGTGTTTAGAGTTTGTATTAATGTGCTTATAAAATAAATTTTATTATATTTTACAAAAAAAAAATCGGTTTGGTCGGTTTTAACCGATTAAACCGCGGTTCACATTGGTCGGTTTTAAGGATGTTTCTGGATTGGTCGGTCGGTTTTCGGATTGAACCAATCCAAACCGAAAACCGAATTTCGGATTTTTTTTTGTAAAAAAACCGACCAAACCGACCGATGCTCAGCCCTACTTTTGTCATAAACAAATTAAGTCAATTTCTCAAGACACCTACAGCACTTCATTGGGAGGCATGCAAACGACTCCTTTGATATCTTAAAGGCACCATTAGAGAAGGGTTAGTGTTTTGACCTGCTGCTGACTTTACATTAACCAACTACTCTGATGTCGATTGGGCATCGTGTGTTTGATGAGACGCTCCACAGCTGGCTATGTGATCTTTCTTGGTAGCAATCTAATATCCTAGTTTTCCAAAAAGCAACATGTAGTTGCTCGTTTGAGTACTGAGAGTGAGTTTTGCTCACTCGCAAATACTAATGCAGAACTTCGATGGATTACTTCTCTTCTCATTGAACTCCAAGTTCCTTTGAGCCACTGTCCAATAATCTGGATTGACAACCAAAGTACTACTGTACTTGCTGCAAATTCTGTGTTTCATACTCGTTCGAAACATATTAAAATTGATTTGCACTTTGTCAGAGATCAACTTATAAATAAACAACTTTCAGTATCAATATGCCTACCATTGGTCAAGTGGCTTATCTTCTCATAAATCCATTGTCTACCATAATAGAAAATGCTCCCACCGTATAGACAAAAGTGATATCTCTACTAAGAAGTTTCTCATATCTTTATATATTAAGTGTAACTATCTAAAGTGATTATTGGTTTAACAGTATTTTATTTTTATTATTTGTCAATTTTAATATAATATATATGCTATTATTTAGTATAATATTCTTAGTTAGTTTTTAAATAATTCAACAAATAACATTTTAGTATTTATTTATAACAGGGATACCACCACTTCTTAATCCTAATAGTAGGGATGTTGTTGTTTTCGGTATGTGAAGAAATTACAATTCATTATTATATGACGATAATATTATAAATAATTTATAATATTTTATTAATTTTTAAAAAATTCTAAATAATTTATAATGTTAAAAATAAGTTTTAAAGTGTTAATTGCATGTTAAAAATAAACAAATAAGCTATAATATAAGTGCTAATAATAAAAATGTGCCCATCCATAAAATTTCTCAATATATAAACATAACTGAAAATTAACTTCCAACCATTTGTAAGAGATCTATTTTCTTATTTAAATAAGAGATCTATTGACTTTGAAGATTCCATTTTTTCTTTTTTTCTTTTTTTTAAAAAAAAAAGATTGAAGATTCCTTTTAAAATGTTTAGTTTGTATACTTTATAGTATGCTTGTATTACAAAACATAATTTGAAAAAGAAAATGGCACTCATTATTTATTAAATGTAAAAATTAAAAAGTTAAAAAGCAACTTTTTGTTCATTATATAATATTTCATTGTTCATCCCAAAAAAGTTGATTTTTTTTTAAAAAAAAACTAGAGGGTGATTTTGTTATTTTTATCTTATTTAAGTATTTATATATTACAATTTTACTTGGGATTCGAACCCAGGATCTCCAAGACATACACCCACCTATAGCCACTTGAGCTTGTTTTTCTATCTTATTTATTTATTTATTTTAGAACTTTCTTTATTTGGAGTTATGTAGTTATGTAGCTCCACAAAGTTCCAGTTGGTACTGAAAGAAGATCGTTATGATCAAAGATGCTATTAAGATCTAAATTGAGGCTGATGAGTTTAAGTGCAACTTATTAATTGTACTTATTTGATCTTTCTTTTAAAGTTTTCCAAATAATATTCTTACTTACTAAAAATAAATATTAAAACTGCTAATTAAGAAGTAAAGATGATTCAACAAAACTTTTCTTCCCCTTAATAATAAAAGTGGATAAAGTAGTTGAACTTGAAGGTTATGATTTTTTTTCTTTTTTTGGACAAAAAGTCAAAGTTCTTATTAATTAAATTTGATTTTTCTTTCTTTCATTTTGTAGTATATATATACATATATATAAATATTTATATATACATATATATAATGAGTCCAAGATGATATAGCAATTAAACATTGACCAGCCATTGTAACTTTGTCACTTTCATGCTACTTGTCTTCTTCCTATATCTGTACCTTGCAGCTTACTTTTATATATATATATTTATATATTTATATATATATACCTCTCACCACCTTAACTACCTTAAATCTGTTATTGCCTCTCTCATGCTTTAACTGAAGGTAATAATAATCACTGTTCACTCTGGGTTCTGCCTTTTGAGCCTTATATGCATCTCTCTCCATAAGTATTGTATTACAATCTTTTTCATTGGTTTTGAAACTTTGTTTGTTTGTTTCAATGGGTTTTCTCAACCAGAAAATTTGATAGGTTTTTCATAAAGTTTGGTGTGAATGATGAGAGAGAGATCAATGGTGTTGAAAAACAACTTCTGGGTTCTTGTTTTTGCTCTACTCCTATTTGGATTTGCAGCTAATTTTCACACTGCAAAAGGCACTCCTAGGCCTAGGCCTCGGCGGATTCTTTTAGATACTGATGTTGATACAGATGATTTCTTTGCTCTGCTCTACCTTTTAAAGCTTAACAGATCAGACTTTGACTTAGAGGTAATCAACTAACCTTTTTCTTTCTTCATGTGATTTGTCTATTACAATTTTAGCCCACTTAAAAGATTAGACAGCACCACACACAAATTTGAAAACAAACATTTTTCAAACAAATTGTTGCATATTGACAGTTACGTATTATAATCCTTGATACCATCGAAGCATTGAGTTTTCATATTCTTCTTCTTCTTATTTCCTTTTTTTTAAAAAAAAAATTAAATAATTGTTGTTTTTTTATATTGGTATTGATGATGATGATAATAACAGTAGTAAAATATTATTCTGGTCAAAGGATAAAAGAACACTTGATGTTAGGACCATAATGTGTCCTAGTATTGGTTTTACCAATTACTACTGTAATAACATCTTTTACTTTTAAAAGCTTATTCTTGCTTTGCTTTTTCTAGTCTCCAATTTGAAAAGCTAATTTATAAGAATTCTTTTAATTTTAGTTTTTTTACCTCATTTTAGGGAGTGACTATCAACACAAATGCCTGGAGTAATGCTGGACATGCTGTGAATCAGCTCTATGACATTCTTTACATGATGGGGCGCGATGATGTCGCTGTTGGAGTTGGCGGCGAAGGAGGAATACTTAAAGATGGTACCATTCTTCCAAATGTTGGTGGATATCTTCCTATAATAGAACAGGCATGATGAACACATTGATTGTCTTCTACATAGAAAAAAAAAAAAAACAGAAACAAAAACACTTTGTACATTGCCATAACATGTCTATATATTTCAGGGTGTTACAACCACTGGGGGATGTAGATATAGACAAGCTATCCCAGTTGGTATTGGAGGTCGTATGGATGTTGATACAAATTTTGGCATTAGAAAAGCTTTTCTTCCTCAGGTATATGAACTTTTTATTCTACTGATCTGAGTTATACTAAGAAATAATCAATACTTTTTCATTTTTTTTATGACTTAGGGGAGCAGGAGATATAGACCAACTACTCAACCAACTACTCAACAGGTTATGTATGATAAAATATCTGCTGGTCCTATAACTGTTATGGCTATAGGAGCACATACAAACTTAGCCATTTTCCTTATGAAATATCCACATTTGAAGAAAAATGTGGAGCATATTTATGTCATGGGGGGTGGAGTGAAATCAAAGAACCCGACAGGTTGTTGTCCCAAAAATTCTACTTCATGTACTCGTCAGCAATGTGGCGATCCTGGCAATTTGTATACAGCCTACACTAGTAATCCTTATGCAGAGTTCAATATCTTTGGAGACCCTTTTGCAGCATATCAGGTATGACAATATTAATTTGAACAAAATGATGTCTTGGGCAATATATTAAAGAAACTAAAACTCAATGGTTGTAACTTAAACAGAATAATGACGATTTTTTAGGTGTTTCATTCTGGTATTCCTATCACACTCATCCCTTTGGATGCGACGAACACTATTCCTATCAATAAGGAATTTTTCGATACATTTGAGAAGACTCAGAATACATATGAGGCACAATATACTTTCCAATCCTTGAAGATGGCTCGTGACACTTGGTTTGGTGACCAATTCTACACGGTAGTGTCTTTGATGATGTTAAGTTCAAGCCAACAGTATTAATTTATTTCTTATTTTTGCTGTTAAATAATCAAACTAATTTACTATGTTTAGAGCTATTTCATGTGGGACTCCTTCACATCCGGTGTGGCTGTCTCAATCATGAGCAACTTAAATAAAAAGAATGGTGAAAATGAGTTTGCTGAAATGGAATACATGAACATAACAGTTGTTACTTCAAACAAGCCTTATGGGATATCAGATGGATCCAATCCATTCTTTGATGGCCTGAAAGTTCCCAAGTTCAACTTAAAGAGAGGTGGTGTTCATAGTGGTCATGTCCAAACAGGACTTGAGGATCCATTTTGCATTGCCAAGAATAATGGGAAAGGGAGATGTAAGGTAATTTCTTATTTATTTCATGTGAAATCAACCAATTTCTACAGTAAAACTTGTGTTATTTTTGTTTGGTATAATGGCTTTAATCTAAAGTTCCTTAGATCTTGTAAACAGGATGGTTATACAGAAGTGGTGACTGGACCTGAGGCGGTTCGAGTTCTTGTTGCAACAAAAGCAAAACTGAATCCAGATCCTAACAGCCCACTTGACAGAACCTTTTACAAAAGTTTCTTAAATGTAATTCAAAAGAAATTGTTTCCATGCTTCTAAATATGATTGCCTATACTATTTTATGACATTGTTTTGGGGTCACAGGTGTTAAATGCTCCTCAAAACAGTGGAAGATTCAATTTCACAACACAGTTTCCAAACTACAAAGAAGTTCTTTACAAACCAGATTTGAAAAAAAGAAGACTAGGAAAACCAGTTGTATTTGACATGGACATGAGTGCTGGAGATTTTCTAGCTCTGTTGTATCTTCTGAAAGTTCCACTTGAAGTCATCAACCTTAAGGTAATGAAAGTTTTGGTTTTGCCTCCAACAAAAAATGTTAATAACACAAAAAGGAATTATCTTTTGTTTATGTAATAATGCTAATAAAATATCAGTTTATTGATTTGTTCATGCTGTCTTCTCTCTTGGAAATGTAGGCAATAATAATAAGCCCAACTGGGTGGGCAAATGCTGCAACAATAGACATTGTTTATGACATACTTCATATGATGGGCCGCGACGACATCCCAGTTGGTCTAGGAGAAGTTTTTGCACTGAACCAGTCTCTTCCAACATTTTCTGCTGTTGGAGACTGCAAATACATTAAGGCCATCCCACATGGCAGTGGAGGATTTCTGGACTCTGATACACTCTATGGCCTTGCTCGAGATTTACCAAGAAGTCCAAGAAGGTTATGATTATGTTACAAATTGATATATATATATATAGAGAGAGAGAGAGAGAGAGAGAGATTTCTTTGATGGTTTTTCTTTTAGTTAGAGTTGAATTAAGTGTTTGAGTTTTTCTTGTTTTTTTTATGTTTCAGGTATACAGCAGAAAATTCTATCAAGTATGGAGCTCCTCGCGATACAGATCATCCTGAACTAAGGCAACCACTATCACAGGAAGTATGGGATTCTGTACTGAAGACACTTGATCCTGGTTTAAAGATTACAGTGCTCACCAATGGACCCTTAACCAATCTAGCCAAGCTTATTTCATCTAACAAGAAAGCAAGCTCTCTAATTCAAGTGAGTATAAAGAGAAATCCCAAGTAGACTTACTTAGCATATCAGGCTGCAAACTCCAAAACTCTTTAGAATTCTAACATTTTCCAATTATGTCTATGCTCTTTTGCAGCATGTATATATAGTTGGAGGACATATAAGCAATGGTCATATGGACAAAGGAAATTTGTTTTCAGTTCCTTCAAATAACTATGCAGAATTCAACATGTTTCTTGATCCTTTGGCTGCAAAGACAGTCTTTGAATCAACACTTGACATCACACTCATTCCCCTCAGTGTCCAGCGCAGCGTCAGCTCATATAAAAAGATCTTGAAAAAGTTGAGCAAGACAAAAACCACAGCTGAGTCTCGGTTCGCACTGCGTTTGCTGTCATTGCTACATCTTTTGAAACAAAATCATAGTAGATATAACCACATGGTAAAGTTTTTCATCCATTTCTACTTTTTGAGACATTCTCCTCTTTCTGCTTCTTTTTTATGGTAAAGAAAAAGATTTTGTCATTCAACGTAACAGTTTTTTATATCATTTTGAATAGTATTTGGTTGAAATTGCAGGATACTTTCTTGGGGGAAATCCTTGGTGCAGTTTTCTTAGCTAATGATCATTCTCAACTGAGTCCATCATTGCAAGTCAAACCCATCAAAGTCTATGCTCATGGGATTGAATCAAAAGATGGGCAAACTTGGATTGATGTAAAGAAAGGAAAATCAGTCAAAATATTGGAGAACATTAATGACACTGTATATTATAATGTGCTTGCAAAACAGCTCAGTTATGAGAAGCAGTCTGCTGTCATAGCAAGTTTTGATGAACAAAATAAACAGTGAAATCAGCTATCAGTTCATAAGAAAACACATCAATGATTCTAAATATTATTACTATTATTAGTTATACAGTTTTTATTTTTTGACATAATACAGCTTCATGTGCAATGCTTATAGTGAGAAAATATGTTCAAAGTGGAAAGTTCTTGTAGTGCATTGTAAGTAGTTCAGTTGAACAAAACAAAGATGAGATAGAACAAATAAAATGGCATTAAATCATTGTTTTTTGTATTAAACTTTTTAGCTTTGGAAAATAAACTTGACTTTTTTACTCTTTAAAAGCACAAAGTGAATGCAAAAACAGATGTACAAGATGGATAAAGGTTTTTGTCTTTTGGTGAATCAGATTATATATATTGAGGAAGGAAAAAGGATATATATTTATAAAATTTGGATTAAGAAAAATTGTATTCTAATGCTGTGAATAAGGATATTCTTTTCTCTATCTACAGTTTTCTTGCCTTTGATCTTGGTGGTCCATGTGCTGAAAGACTGAAAACCCATATGAAGTGTCAGCAGCATATCTTACCCTGCTGAAATAAATGAAAATGGTATTAATATTTCAGGATATGGATCCGTGTATGGAGTTTTTGTCATATCTTCTTCAGCCATTAATATTCCTTTCTTAGTTTTTTTTAATAAGACAAACATTAATAAATTCATTGAATAACAAAAGGGTGCACCATGCATTGCATATTCACCATTTTCAATTTCCAAAACTAGTGCTTGCAGATTTTGTTCAATCTCTAAATTTGATTTGGTTGGTTCACCAATGAAAAGTTATTGAATTAAAATCTCTTGGATTTCGTTTATAAGAAATGACTTAAATAACAAGTTATCATAGACGAGCTAAAATTTATGCACCTTCCTTTGATTCTACCTAATATTCTAAATTTACTTTGGTAATGGTGAGTGGTCTTTGTTCAATGTTCACTAGAGTTCTTCTCCCTTTCTCTTTTAAAAATACCAAACAAAGGAAAAGATGGGGTATCCTATGCCACCACCACCACTAATTTGATATGTTTTTGGCACTACTTTTATCTATCAAGGGGCCAAAAACATCCCCCACAAATCAAAGATTGACCTCTAAAAGAATCATATCTTTCAAATTGATTCCTATTCTTTTCTATTGGCTTTATACAAACAACAAAAACAAATGGAGTTTCTCACCCCAAATTTTTGTCAATTTTTGACAGCAAAGCAAGGAAGCCAACTAACAAGTCATATGAAGCTTAATGATACATGGTAGCAAACAGCTAATAGGATGATAAATAATGTAGTGATAATGATTTTGACAAGATAAATTGATTGGAACAATTACTTCTTGTCCAAGTAAGAAGATGTCATGTTGTAGGCTAAACTTTCCAAGCCACATAATCTCTGCAGGGTGTAAAATTTTCATGACCAAATAAAATGACTTGAAAACCTGAAAATTACACCAATGAGATGGCATAATGACATTTCATGATTAAAAATGCAATGAATGAATGAGTTTGTATTGGGTGTGAAAGATCATAGGAAGTAGGAAATGAGAATAGATTGATATAAACTCTTTTTCTCAGTGAAAATCATACACAATCACAGATTCACCATCAGTTAATTAGAGAATACTAATACAAAGACAAAAGTGTCTGAAACACTTGTAACATGCTTGCTTCTCTACAACAAACCCCACCCCTCATCTTCTTGTTTTGTCTGATTTTTCTTTTGTTTTTTGTTTCTTTGTTTTTTTGGTTTTTGGTAAGCCTTAGAATCCTAATTCCATCATAGGAATTGACCCACCAGCTGCCACAATTTGTTGCTCCAGCTGCACCCCACAAAATATAATTATCAGTTACAAGACTAATTATACCAGATAATTAATAACATTCACATAAATCAGCAAGTTGTTTAAGCAAAAACAAAAACAACTTCATTTTCCTTACCCTGAATAGATTTTCAAGCTTGTTCTTCACAAGGTAGTACTCTTGTTTTACTTGTTGAAGACATCTAAGGCAACTGTTTACAAAACATTTTCACTATGATCACCAAAAGTCCAAAACATTTATTTGAACCAAAAGAAAACTGCAAATGTTAGAGAGCAAAAGAACTCACGCATCGGTGTTCTGTTCCTCGCAGAAGTTGCGGAAAGCAACACAGCCATTTTTAACTCTCTCTGCACCTATGCTGTTCACCAAGAAAAAAAAGAACAAGAACAAGAAAACTCAGAAAATAATGTGGTTTAGAATGACTTGAACCAACCCCTTTTAAGAGAATAAGTCAGACTTCTAAGCCTGACCATGGTGGTTGATCTATATATAAAGTGTGTAAAGAAATGGTTTAAACCAAGTTGGGCAGTAGCAAGCTCAGCTAGGAGCCAATGGATCCTATGCACAAAAGAAAAACTAAAAAAAAAACTGAAAACTGAAAGAGGCATTATTTTGTAAAGTCAAGATTGCAAATAAGGATCTTTAAAATCAATGTTTCTGAAATAAAACTTCAATTTACCTAGAGCTGCTACCCTTGAGCTGGTGAACATGGGCATCAACTCTTTTGAAGTCAACACATTGCTGTTCTCTGTATGAAGAAAGAAAGAAACAAAAAGTTATAAAAGAACTCATAACAAACATTCATGTACTATTCAAAGTTACCAAAAGCAAAACATGATCATTACAATTAAAAACTTAAAAAGAAAAAAAGAGTTTGCTGAACAAACAAAAAGAATAATAATAAGAACTCTGAAGATAAGAAGGAAATATGGATCCTTACAAAGCTGCAGTGAGATCATTAAGAAGCTTTTCAGTATCATCAAAGAAGAGAGACACAACTTCAACAACAAAATCAGGGTTGCTCTCATCTTGTAACTGTAGGAGCTGTAAGAACTGGGAGTCCAGATACCTCTTCTCTCACCAAAACAACAACAAAAAGAAAGAAATAAGACAAAAACAAACAGACCAAATACATATCTATAAACCAAAATCAGCAAAAACAAAACAAACCCATCAAGGAAATAAACCCTTTTATATTATTTATTATTAATAACATTTCAAGTGTTTTTACTTTACCTCCATGAACAAGGACTTTGTATAGTCAACCCACTGTCTCTGCATCTGACCCACCTCCATATTTTTTGCTTCCTCTCTTCTCTACACACAACACAAGAGGAATACTAAGTTTTTAAAAAGCTGTGTCCCAACAAAGCTTGAGCCTTGAATTGCAGATCTTGAGAAGTTATTGCAGAATCAGAAAAAAAAAAAGTTATAAATGCTTGGAAACCTTGAAAAGGATTGGATGAATTGAATGTGATGTTCTTCTGCACAGCAGTAAAAAGAACAAAAATTTATCTGCTTTGGTATGAAGTAAGAGCTCTACTACTGTCTCCCACTTGTAGAGTCTAAACCCCTTTTGTTCTATTTATCTTTCTCTGGATTTGTGCTCTGTTTTGGATTGTTTTTATCACAATATCACACACAGAGCCCCCACTTAGACCAACTATGTTCTCTCTTTTGAAATATTTATGAGCATTTAAGCCTTCTATTCTATGTCTCTCTCTCTGTCCCTATTTTTTTTATTATTATTCTTTTCTATTTTTGCTATTTTTATTAACTTATTATGTCACCAATTTTTCCCTACCCCAACTTTCTTTTAAATTAAAAAAAAAAATGTAGTATTAATAAATAAAAGAACAATAGCAAATTAAATAGAAAAATATATGTGTTTTATAAAAAGGAGAATAAAAAACTCTACCTAGGGAATTATTAAATAAAATATACAATTTTTTTTTTCTAAATAGCAAAGTTCTTCTAGAATATTCTACATTACAAAATGTCAATTTTTCTCTGTGTTGTATACTCAAAAGGAAAAAAGGAAATCACTCAACTTGTTGTTTTCATTTTTTTTTTCTTGAAGAAAATTATGGAAATCTATTGAAATCATTCCTCTTTAGAAATTCTTTTACCTAAATAAGTTGAACCCATTTAGTACATTCCAATTTCAACTAAATTCATTACTTTCATTGAATCCATCTTTTTTACCAACTCTTTACCATATACTCACTCATTTCATACTTCATTAATATTAGTCACATCTCTAGCAAGTCCCCCCAAAAAAATTGGTTTAGTATATAGCAATTTTCTTGGACCCCAACCTTTAAATGCACTAAGAAAACTTATTTATTTTTTATCCTATAATTATTTTTTTATGTGTCATTTCATTTGATTTAAAGAAGAAAAAAAAACTTTATTATAGTGTTTTAAATAAAAGGTGTCCTATGTTTTTCAAGTGTTAACTCTCTAATTCTAATCTAATCTACAATTTACTTTTTTTTTTTTTGTAGCTTTTTGAAACATTTTAGGACAGCATTTCAAGTCCATGGACCATTGAACACGGACTCTTATGCTGTAATTGGGGACAAGCCTTGTCACAATAAGCTGTTAATAACTTTCTTTCTCATTTTCTCTTTTTTAATTTTAATCTTATTATTCTAATCACGTCATTTAATATTTTATTATATTGATTCTGATTTGTTGTGATTTGTGAGTATCTATCTATCTAATCACCAAAGACTTTATATACATGTATATCTATGTGTGTATAATAACTCTGAGATTATTACACCAACCAAATCGTGCCATTTGGCACAAACAATCTCAATTAGCCAAGTGGTCAGGCATGATTTGCAAGGTCATCTAATCTTCAAGCTATGCCATCCAAGTTTTATACATCTTATTTAATCTCTTCACGTTTTACAACATAATTTAATATATAAATTGTATTTATTTTTCAATTTGGTTTATTTAAATAATTTCTCAATTTTTTTAGTGTAGACAGAATCTTTATATCCTACACCAAATCTCACAACCACAGCTGTTTGTGATTTAATTAATTGACTTTAATCAATTTTGAAGAGCCATTTCCATAAGGTAAAAGTAGTTTTGTGGGACTCTCACTAGTTTTCGGGTAAAAAATACTTAAGTAAGACACCAAAGGTGTCCATCATTTTTAGAGGTCACTTTGTGATTGGTTACTTATATTATATAAAAATTATTATATTAAATTATATATCACCAATAAAACAATAAAGAAATAAAGTAAAAGAGAAGAAAAAATATATCATATATTGAATGAATGATCAATCGGACTACAAATGAATACAATTACTTATAGTAATTCAGAGTTAGTTACAAGACACACTAACTAACTCTATGACAACTCACTCTAAACTACTAACCAATCAACTAAATTTTAATCTAACTAACTTGATACTCTCCCTCAAGATGGACTATATATATATTTTTGTGATTGGTTCTTTTCATGGAAAATTAGATTGGCAGCAATGTGTTGAATGATTGGTTATCACAGTACAACAATGCAAGTTCGTTGTGATCAACTATAAGCTCTTCCAGGATAGACAGAAGCTAACCAACTTCACAAGTTGTATTTGCCATTGCTATGTATTCAACTTCTGTTGAAGATCTAGAAATTGTGTGTTGTTTCTTACTTTTCCATGAAATGATTGAGTTACCTATGAAAATACAAAAACCAATTGTTGATCTCCTTGTGTCTAATCAAGCATCCCAATTCGAGTATGTGTAGGCCTTAAGTTTTATTTCTGAATCAGTAGGAAAGTAATAAATTCCTTAGCTAGGAGACCCTTTCACATATAACAACATTCTAATCGTTGCATTCATGTGACTAACTTAATGTATTGTAAGAAATTGACTCAATTTATTTACTGAGTAAGAAATGTTTAGCCTTATAATTGTCAATTATTACAATTTTCCAACAATCCTCATGTACAAAGTTGAATCTCCTAGCGTTTCTTTCTCATCTTCTCCAAGCTTTAGATTAGCTTCTATTGGTGTATTCATCGACTTACATTCATAAGTTCTTTTTCCCTAATTCACACACAGTTTACACTCAACCACTACAATTGATTCACACAGACTTATGGAGACCCTCTCTCATGGTCTCTTCTAATGGATATTATTACTATGTTCACGTTATTGAGGCTTATTCTAGATTTACCTGGGTTTACTTACAAAAAAACAAGTCTGATGCAATTCAGACATTCATTAACTTCAAAACCCCGGTTGAAAAGGAACTTAATCTACCAATTAAGAACCTTCAATCAGATTGGGGGAGAATTCCAAGCCTTTACCTCAAATCTGATTGAACATAGGATCCATCATAGACTTTCATGCGCCCCCACTCATGAAAAGAATAGTGTGGCTGAAAGGAAGCATAGACATCTCATAGAGACCGCCTTTACACTCCTGGCCCATGCCTCTCTTCCATTAAAATTTTAGGATGAAGCAGTGAGAGCCTTAGCCTTTCTAATCAATAGACTTCCTTCTTCTGTTCTGAAAGGTGACACTCCCTTGCACAAACTCTTCAACCTGCAGCCAGATTACAACTAATTAAGAGTCTTTGGTTGCTCCTGCTATCCAAACACAGACCCTACAATAAACACAAATTAGATTTTAGATCAGAATAGTGCACATTTCTTAGGTATAGTATCAATCACAAAGGCTATAAATGCTTATTTGCTAATGGGAGAATCTACATCTCTCGAGATGTAATATTCAATGAACATAGCTTCCCTTATGCTGTTTAAACTAAAACTTGTCCCTCATCTTCAACATATACTCATCCAAACACGCTTATTGTCCCTGTACCAATTATCTCACCCACTCAAACAACACAGAGTCAACATACACCTCAAATAGATCCCGTAGCCTCTGCCCATTCCCCAATACCTGAACTTGGATCCATACCAACACATACAACTCCTGCAACATCACCTATCATTCCAGCAGCAGCACCTCAGCCACCATCTAATACACATCCAATGACAATATGGGCAAAAGCTAGTGTCTATAAGCCCAAGGTTTACATCAGCTCAAAAACACATCTGACATTACAGGAAGCCTTGAAAGATCCTACGTGGAAATGGAGCTATTAATATTGAAATTGTGGCTCTAAAAGCAAATGGCACTTACACTGTTGTTCCACTTCCCCCTGGAAGAAAGACTATTGGGTGCAAGTGGGTATACAAAATAAAAGAAAATGTAGGTGGGAGTGTCTCAAAGCTCAAGGCTAGATTGGTGGCCAAGGGATTTCACCAAGAATATAGTTTTGACTTCTCTGAAACATTCAGTCCAATAGTTACCAACCATTCGAATCATCATCACCATTGCTCTTCCTAATCACTGGGAGATAAAATAACTTGATGTGAACAATGCTTTTTTAAATGGTGACTTGGTTGAAGAGGTGTACATGCAACAACCACCAGGGTTTGAGGAACAAGGTCCACATATGGTGTGCAAACTGCAGAAGGCCATTTATGGCCTAAAACAGGCTCTCAGTGCTTGGTTTGACAAATTGAGACAGTCACTTCTACACTATGGTTTTCACAGCTCAATGGCTGATGCATCCCTTTTCATAAGGTTCAAGAACAGTCATACCACCTATGTGTTAGTTTATGTTGATGATATTCTCATCACTAGTAGTGACACAGCTGAAATCTCTCTACTGATCACTCAATTGAGAAGTCAATTTGCTCTTAGAGACCTTGGTGACATTAACTACTTCCGGGGCATACAAGTGACACCAACAAATCATGACCTGTATCTCTCTCAAACCAAATACATCACAAATGTCATATGCAAGGCTAAATTGCAATTTGTCAATAGCCTGCCTACTCCCATGACTAGAGGGGAAAAATTGTCCAGCATTGGAAGTGATCCAGTCAAAGACCCTCAGCTTTATCGAAGTCTAGTTGGTGCTCTGCAGTATGCAACTCTAACCAGACTAGAAATCTCATATGCAGTCAACAAAGTCTGCTAGTTTATGCACTCTCCTCTCGAATCTCACTAGAAAACTGTCAAAAGAATACTAAGATATCTGAAATGTACTCTTGACTATGGCCTTGACATGTCTCACTCACCTTCTCTAGACTTGATAGGCTTTTGTGATGCAGACTGGGCATCAAATGTCGATGACAGACGATCCACCACAGGTTTCTGTGTTTACCTTGGTTCTAATCTCACCTGCTGGTCCTCCAGAAAGCAGCGATCTAGCACTGAGGCAGAATATAGAAGCTTAGCTAGTCTGACTACTGAAATCACTTGAATATAGGCCCTCCTTGGTGAGTTAAAAATCCAAATTCCTCGATCTCCAACAATCTGGTGTGACAACCTCAACATAGTGCTGATGTCTGCCAACCCAATTCATCATGCTTGAACAAAGCACATCGAGCTTGACTTATACTTTGTCAGAGAAAAGGTTCTAGCCAAGTCTCTTGTGGTGAAGCATACCATTGCCTATGATCAAACAACTGACATTCTAACTAAAGCACTGTCCAATGCTCGATTCCTTCTTCTCAGAGACAAACTTAGGATTCAGTCTCTCTTTCCACCCTTAGTTTGAGGGGGATGTTAAGAGTATAGGTCACAGTTTGTTAGTATAGGTCACAGTATAGGTCTCTCTTTCCACCCTTAGTTTGAGGGGGATGTTAAGAGTATAGGTCACAGTCTGTTAGTTAGTTGTTAGTTATATATGTTTGCTGTTAGACTCAATTAGGAGAGTAGTTTGGCCATTCTATTTTTAGCTCTATCATTGTACCTATATAAGCTGTATCTTTTACTTTGTTAATTAATAAGAATTCATCTTTGTCAATTCAATTCGTTTAACATAAAGTAGATTGCAAAGCAACTTGTTCATATTTTGGTAGTATAATTATTTGAATTTTTTAAAAATTTGTATGAGGTTTTAAATAACTGTACATTAGACCATCATATATAAAATAATAATAATTATTATAAAAGAAAGAATAATTAGCTTTTTTAGTCCCTGTACTTATGACACTATACTATGATGCCCCTTAATTTATAAGTGTAGTTAAAAATGCCCCCTAAAATATATCAGTTGGAATAGTATAATCCTTCTATCTAATTCTGTTAAAATTGACTAAAGTTGAC
Source organism: Cannabis sativa (assembly GCF_029168945.1). Lineage (NCBI taxonomy): Eukaryota > Viridiplantae > Streptophyta > Magnoliopsida > Rosales > Cannabaceae > Cannabis > Cannabis sativa. The sequence continues at coordinate 8,054,169 of NC_083609.1, forward strand.
TGTTAAATTAATAATGTGGCATTATACATAGATAGTAGTTGAAAAATTATATACCATTAGGAAAATAAATTACAAGTCATAAAAAATACAATCACAAGAAAAAAAATGAAAAATAACATCCCAAAAAATAGAATATCATTACCTTAATTTTTCAAAAATCTCATGTTCTTTCTAGTGATATCCATCTCTTCAAATACTGTAGAATCCTAATTTTACACCTTTTTCTAATTTGAACTGCTAAAAAATGATTGGAATTATTTTAATAAAATTATTTTTATTAAATTTTTTTAAAAGGTTATGAAATCATTTTTTAATCATCTTTCATTGTCAGTTATTATGCCACCTCATAGTCAATTTTTCCTCTAAAAAGAGATGAAATTACTACTCTATCTTTTGTTATAATACCACATCATCAATACAAACGGAATTTTTAAACAAAATAAACAGAAGGACTAAATGTATGCATATAAAATTATACAAGGACTATTTGTAACAAATGTTCGAATAGATTAAGGAAAGATAATAAGATATAGTATAAGTACGAGCGTAAAAAAGATAATTATTCTAAAAGAAATGTATCCTATGTTTTGAAACTTATTTTATACATACGTAAAACTAGTAGTTTCTAAGCATGTTTTGACATCGTATTTATTCGAAATTTTATAAGAATTCGCGAATGATTTTAAATAATTATATTGTATACCGTCGTATAAATTGTAATTTTTCCATCTACCGTAAACAAATATAATCCTACCATAAATATATTAAGAAATTTTATAGTACCACTACCACTTTTTTTTCCTAACAGAAGAGTATAGGTGAAAAATTATAATTGTAATTATAATGGGTATTACACCTGCTTTCAAAATATTTTAAAGAAAAATTACAATGCAAAAAATTTTAAATAAATTATTTGAATTTTTTTAAATATTAATAGAATATCGTTATATGTATAATGAACACCAGAATTATAATTTCTCCCCACACTAAATATAGAGACAATCATATTAATGTTGGAAGAAATTGTTTTAGCTTGATTCTTTCTTCTTCTTTTTTAATTTTTTTTTATACGATCATATTTATAGTTTGAAGAATATAACTCTAAATGAAGAGAGGTGGGTAGAAAGATATTCTTATCAAAATGAATAGAGGAATATATCCTATTACTTTTTTAGGTGTATGTTGCCCATTGCTCAATATAGCTTTAGTTATTGCTTAAAAATAGTATTTTATTGTCAATCCTATCTAAGATGGTGGCCAATAGAAAGAAAGAAAGAGAGAAAGAGATAATGATATTAATGTAATCATGTTTATTCTTTTTGGTATACGTTGCATTAAGAAGGATGCTAACCATCAATGTTGTCGTTTTGTAGATAATAAAGTACTAAGAAGAAAGGTCTTTACCTTAAACCCATTTTCATTCCTAACAATCTTTTGCAGGTAGAAGATAAAAAGAGTTGGATTCTTTGGAGAAACAAGAGGACCCTTTTTTTTGGGGGGTAAGATTTAGGCAAAGAAAAAGTTACTTGTTGGGGGAAAAAAGAAAAAGTTATTGATTGAATGAGCTCAATTTTGTGTGTGTTTTGATTGGGAGGCCCTCATGTCATGTCATGTCATCTCATATCATATCATATATATAAGTTAAACCAAATAGAAAGGCTGAGTGATTTAATGCACGATGCTACAAAAGTATCAATCAAAATAGGACACTTATAAGGACCACAATTCAGGGCCTCCTTTTCCATTTTGATATTGATAATGGGAATCTATGGGTGGTCCTCTTCCTCTAAATGTTGTTTGTACAATCATTCATTACTGACCGAATAATACATTTATTTATTTAAGTTGGGTAACAGTAATAACCAATAATAGAATAATAGGTAGGTAGGGGAGGGGTAATTCCTTTCCCACTAAAGCCTGAAATGAACTCATCTTTGACCCTTTTCTCACCAAAATGTACCTTGGAACATTATTGGAATCTTTCTTTCCTCCAGATTGTCCAAAACATTCAATTCAATATTTTAGCCTCTCTCTCTCTCTCTCTCTCTCTCTCTCTCTTGGGAAATTAATATATTGGAATTGGCCCGATGCAATGTCTGTAAAAATTAAGGATAAGAGAGAATCATCACAACAACCCCAATAAATAGAATTAATCAATCAAATCCCAAATGGAAACAAACATTGTGTGGTTCAAAGAATTAATCAATCAAATCCCAAGTGTATCTTTTGATGCATTAACAAATACTATTTCATTTTTCGTAAATATCTGAGAGAGAGAGAGAGAGAGAGAGAGAGAGAGAGAGAGAGAGAGAGAGAGAGAGAGAGAGAGAGGTACAACTAAAAAAAACAGCACATGGCTTGCCTTATAATTTATTGTCTATATAGTAAAAAAAACATGTCATGTACCGTACAATAAAACCAGTTGAAAATGAACAAAATGAATGGATACTACTAACCCGAGGACTGGAAGATTTTAGCACATTTTACAACTCCTCCTACAGTATCCAGGAAGTTCTGGAGATCCAACCATGTATTCTTTGTTCTTGGTGCATTCACCAAGGGCAGCCCATCTCTCACAGCTTTCATTCATGTCTGTACAGGTCCCACCAGCTGACACATCCTTGTCAAATGAATCTACATGAATCCATTTTGTTGCTGACCATTTCTCACCTTCGATGACTGGGCACCCTGCGTGGAGACTGAGTGTGTCCGGAATAGCAGTTGGGAGAAGACTGAAGAAGAGAAGGGCATCCCCTCGTCGTGCTTTGACTGAGTATTGACATGGTGAGAAAGAAAAGAGTCCGTAGTCATTAACTAAACTTGGGCGAAAACCATGGTATAAGTAGAATTAAATAACGATAATTGAAACTTCTTTATTTGTAATTAGTACCGGCAACTCCTTTCTTTGCACACTCGGAGAAATCTTCGAGAGTTGTGGAAGGCTTATGGCGTGGATTCTCCTGAAGGAAGATAAAAAATTGTTAATTAATGTTATAGAAGGACAAACTAAAGGCAGAGATAATGGAAGAGTTTTCTTGGCAGTTTATAATTACTTTTATCAGTCAACCTATTCAGGTTGTCATGTATAGTTCAATTGTAATAAGATAATTGTACATTTGATAATATTATGCAAGCTCATCCAAAAGATTTGGTTCAAGACAAGACACATGAAATGTTGACAGACCAAATTAGAGAAAACCAGGCAAGACTCTGTAAAGCCAATTATGAACACCATCTACCAACAAATAATGTCTGAAGACAATTATGTGAATCTCATTAAGTGAAAAATTTAACTAACCACTGCATGAGGGAATACAGTTTCACCACCCTTGACTACATCAGTGAGATACATGAGTACAGTTGCTATGCGGTGTCCACCCCGGATAATGTTGACTTTGTCAGCAAAGTAATCATAGTGGGGTTCATATTTCTGGCCTTCTTCATATCTAAGTACCTGTATGTCTTCTCCATTTTCTGAAATCAAGAAAAACATATTTGTAACCAGCAATCTTCAAGAAAACAGAAACCAAAACACAAAAAACACCAGCTAAAAATAAGAATGAAGGCCAACTGGTTCTGTGTCTTCTTTCATTAAATTGGTATGAGTAACAAAGAACTATTATATTACACAAGTAATGCCCTTTAAAGTTTCAGCTTGCTCAAATCAAATCTAAACATGTGTATCATACCGCTAAACTAACATTATAGCATTTCAACCAAATTCTCCACATAATAACTCTTCTACTGTCTCTTCGTTTAGATTTAGTTTGCTTTTAGTCCTCTTTCAAATACAGATAAAGACTTCTTTTAAGTATGCCATACTTCAGCTGTGAAGATTACACAACAAAGTTTATATTTAACTACAAGTTCTGAAGCCAGACTAAATAAATAGCACATAGGTTAGATTAATGGGTTGGCTGATAGACACTAGAACACTACACAGATCTTGAATGAAAGAAGAAAGTTTTGTACTTGATCAAAGCCAGAAGGCTGGTTACAAATACCCAAGTTATTCCAGAAACTTGGAAAACTCCAGTGTAATTTCAACTATAACAATCAAAAAATTAGTCCCCAACCCAACTAACAATAGACTCCCTCTTCCTATTTATAGGCTAGCAGAACAATGATTCCTAACTGTCTAGCCAGCAGGACCTTAGTATGTATTTGACATCTCACTTAAAAAAACATACATCTCAGCGACAAAAGACAGCTCAGCTACCGTAATCCTAATTAACTTTGCCTATGCAGTAGGCTAATTTGAGACCTAACATTGGCAAGACTAAACAGAAAAGGAGTCTTCTTTCCTCTTTACCTTCCAAAAGGGAAATACTGATATACATGTTACAACAGAAAAATCACATACAGAGACTAGAAACTGTGATAGTTATAGGAACTTATTAGGTTAGGAGAAAATATAGAACTTAGCTTTAAAGAAAAATCCATACCTTTAGGAAGAAAAGTCCACGTTGAAATCTTGTCCTCTATACCAGCAACAATGGGGTCCTACGGATAGGTTTAAATTCAGATATAAATGAGCTACACATTTGAGTAATGTTAAACAAATTCCTCATACAAATACAAAAACGCACATTCCCACCCATATCACTAAACAATGAACATTGAAGACTATGTTAGAGCACAAATATTACTAAAATTCCCAAATCGTTACATATAAATCCAATACCTTGTAGCCCAATTAAGAAGTTAAATGCGAAAAGTAGAATTTGAGTAACAACAAAACATGTTCAATTCAATAATGCAGAATTTTAAGACCAGTATCATAACATATTCCATACAAATCGAAGGAAGAAAAAAAAAAGGCAAACCTTGGCCTTAGATATGAACATGCCGGAGCTAGTACGAACTTCGCTAAGCTGGCTCTCCCCGGACTCGCTATCGGCGACAGCTGATCTCTTAAGTTCCGATTTGGCCTGTGAACAATGAAATCGAAAATTCAGCACTCAAATACTTTGAAATCTTCAAAAAGATCATAATCAATGAATTGCTCCGTCCACGGTACTCACAAGCGAGATCAAATGGTCGCATTCCAAGTCCGTAAGAAATCCTTCGTAGATGAAAGCTCTGAAAATCAATCGACGATCGAAAACCGATTCATTACACGAAATAAGAAAACAAATTCAAAATCCAATAGGAGAGATACCTTGGTTTCCATGAAATCTGTTTGACTTTAGCGGGGTTGATGATGGAACTGGCTGAACCAGCATATGAACTGAACGATTCATGGAAGAAGAAGAAGAAGATCGTGAACAGAAAGAACAGTGGCTGAACCATAATCTTAGTCATCCTAAGCCTTGGCGAGAAAATTAGATATTTTTCCGGGAAAATATCCCAATTTTCCTTAGAAGTTTGTTTTTTTTGGATACAGAACACCAGCGACGACCCGATTTGTTGTCGTTTACGTAACTAATAATATATTTGTGCGATGTACGAGCAAGGCATGCGTTTTTTTTTAAATGAAATATCAATTTTATTGAATTAAAAGCATTCTGAATGCAAGAGAGTCTGTAAATTAGGCCAGATATTATACTCAAAAATACTACAACTAGGGAAAAATTGTGCATGCCTAGCAACAGCATGAGCAACCCGATTTACTGATCGTTTAATAAAACGTAAATTAACATCAGTTAGAGACAACAATAAAGCATGACAATCTTTGGTGATTAAACCAAAAGTGGAGGATATATTGTGATCGCTTCTAATAGCCTGAACAACAAGGAGGCTATCGGTCTCTACTTCAACTTTTTGCCCGTTATTGCTCTTAATCCAACTAAGAGCTTCTTTGATTCCCAGTGCTTCCACAACCTCAGCAGAATAGTTACCAGCCTTGTAACATGTTTTAGCTTCAATTAGTTTACCCAAGTCATCCCTTGCTACAATTCCAAAACCATAGGAATTTTCATGATGAAAAAGCGCAGCATCTATATTAATCTTGATATAATTATTAGCAGGTTTAGTCCAAAGCTCGGCTCCATCATCACTATTATTAAGAGATAGAGATGATAGAGCAAATTTATCCTGAGCTTTCCGCCAGTGATCAAGAGTAATAGAAGCAGATACAAGAACATCATCTACAGAAGAATTCCTTTTGTTCCAAACTGTATTATTGCGAGATTTCCATAAAGCCCAACATAACATAGCAACTTTACAAACCTGATCATTGTCTCCTGTTTGCTGCAAACTTTCGAACCAGCTGCCAAAAGAAGAGGAAGCAGCTGCATTTATAGGAAGTCCGAACGATCTCCAGCAGTCAGTAGCAAAAGGACAAGGCACAAGTGCACGAATGGCTGTCTCGGGTTGGGTTCTACAGACCGGACATTGAGCAAAAATGGGCACATATTTAGTTACAAGATTCACACATGTGGGAAGGGAATCGGTGATAGCACGCCATAGAAGATTTAGCACCTTTGGTGGGATCTTTAAGTGCCAGAATTTACGCCAAAATTCAGAATTATTCTGTGTTGGGACTGCTGGTTTTTCAGTTTGCAGCAGTTGGTAGGCGCTTCGAACAGTAAAAACTCCTCTATGATCGGCTTTCCAAGACCAGAAATCAGGTCTAGTAGTGTTGGTCAAATGGATGCCGAGTATAACATCAACTTCATGAGTTGGAAACAAATCCAAAATCCCCTCAGAATCCCAATCTCGGTTGTCCATCTGCATAAGTGAGCTGACTGTGTTATTTTGCAGTCCAGGATGTGTTGAAGACACACATCTGTTGTGGACATTCGGCAGCCAAGGAGTACCCAAAATATTTGTAGTTGTGCCATCTCCAATGACCCGAGTAGCACCTAAACGAACAACATCTTGCGCCCCCTAAATGTTACGCCAAACAAAGCTTGGATTATTGCCAAGCTTGGCTGAGAGGAAGTCGGTATGTGGAAAGTACTTAGCTTTATACACTTTGGCAACAAGAGAGTTGGGATTACACAAAAGGCGCCAACCTTGTTTTGCAAGCATAGCAATGTTGAAATCATGTAAATGTCTAAATCCCATTCCACCTTCATCCTTAGGAATTGCAAGACGATCCCAAGACATCCAAATAATACCGCGACCTTTGTTAGAATTTGTTTTCCACCAAAAGCTAGCCATAAGCTTTTCTATCTCTTTACAAGTACCAAGTGGTAGGAGAAACACACTCATTGCATAGGTCGGTAGTGATTGAATAACGGTCTTAAGTAGAATTTCCTTCCCGGCACAAGACAAAAATTTTCCATCCCAACTATTAATACGAGCAATCACTTTATTCTTGATAAAACCAAGCATGGCTTTTTTATTTCGACTAATGATGTTAGGGAGGCCAAGATAGAGACTACCTTCAAGAGCTTCGTTCATATTAAGGGTAGAACAGATTTGAGTGCGGGTAGAGCCATCAGTGTTGGGGCTGAAAAAAATGGATGATTTGGAAGCATTCACTTTTTGGCCAGAAGCTTCTTCGAACAACCGGAGCAAGTTGGAGATGCTAGTAGCCACACTTACTGTTGCTTGACAGAATAAGAAGCTATCATCGGCAAAAAACATATGCGTGAGAGAGGGAGCACGATGAGCAACACGACAACCTTGCAGAAGCCTATCTTCTTCGAACTTTTGAATTAGAGCAGATAAACCTTCAGCACAAATAATGAATAGGTACATTGAAAGAGGGTCACCTTGGCGGATACCACGAGATGGGCATATGGGATCCAACATGTGACCCCCATGAACAACCTTGTAACGAACTGTTGAACACAAGTCATAACTAGGTCCACCCATTTACAAGCAAATCCCATACGAAGCATTACCGCTCTTAGAAAATCCCATTCCACCCGATCATACGCTTTGCTCATATCAAGCTTCAAAGCCATGAATCCCTTTTTCCCTTTTCTCTTACGTTTCAAGTAATGCATGACCTCAAAAGCTACCATCACATTATCTGAAATCAGACGCCCCGGAATGAAAGCACTTTGAGTATCAGAAATAATATCATCAATAAGATCCCTCATACGGTTCGCAAGCACCTTTGATATGATCTTATAAAGGACATTACAAAGAGAGATCGGTCTGAGATCAGTCATAGCCACAAAATTTTGCTTTTTGGGAATTAATACCAAGTGGGTATCATTTATGCCATCGGGCAAAGTGGCAGAGTCAAAGAATGACTTAACAAGGTGAATAACATCTGTTCCGACAACATTCCAGTGATGTTGAAAGAACCCTGGACCCATACTATCAGGCCCGGGAGCCTTATCAGGATGCATAGAGAAAGCAGCAGATTTGACTTCTTCATCAAGGATCGGTTTCAACATTTCTTCATTATGATTGGCACTGACAGAAGCTTTAATGTTATCCACAATAAACCGTGAGGATGTACTTGAAGTTTGGAAAAGCTGTTGAAAATAATTATTATGGTAGATTCAAGACCATTACCCCATTTCATCCAACCGCCATTAGCATCCTGGAGTTGATGAATTTGGTTTGATCTTTTGCGGGCACTTGCGGTAGCATGGAAATATTTGTTATTCTTGTCACCTGCGTGAAGCCAATACTGCTTTGATCTTTGCTTCCAATACAGTTCTTGTTGAGCTAGAATCTCAAAATAGTTAATCTTCTCTTGCACAAAATTCTCAATATCAGTAGCATCATTTGAAGCTTGAAGTCTTGCAAGCAGATTTATACTTTTAGAAAGTCTAGCTTTAAAATTCCCTGTTAGATTTCGACCCCAACTAGAAAATTGTTTGCCACAGATAGCAATCTTTTCCATAATATCCTGCTGCTGGTTTGAGTTCCAGACATCAATCACAATTTGGTGACATAAAGGCTCTCTATGCCAAGCATTTTCATACCGAAATAACCCCCTAGCAGCCCCTCCCAACACAGTTTCAGGTTTAAGCATAATAGGAGAATGATCGGAAGAGGAAAAAGCTAAGTTTGTAAAAGATACCTCATGAAAAATGTCAAGCCAATTCTGAGTGACCATGGCCCTGTCCAGGCGAGTCTCGACACTTCTGGTAGTCCCACGGCTTCGTTCCCAGGTGTAAGGATGACCTCGCATATCTAAATCGATGAGATGACAAGCCGAGACAGTAGCTTGAAAACCAGTAATTAAGGATTGAGGGTATGGCCGGCCTCCTTTTTGATCCTCATTGCTCATGATGTTATTAAAATCTCCAATGATGCACCATGAGAGACTTGATTCAGAGGCTAGAGTTCGAAGGAGAGCCCAAGTTTGATGGCGAAGATTTCGATTTGGCTCACCGTAGAAACCAGTCAGCCGCCATGTAATCGTACCTGGGATTCTAACTTCGATACTGATGTGGTTGTGAGAGTAATTAAACAAATGAGCCTCAGCCGAAACTTTCCATAACAAAGCAAGACCCCCTTTTCTACCAACCGCATCAACAGAATGACAACCTTCAAACCCCAACCGAAACTTGACTCTATCAACAACTTCCTTTCTACACAAAGTTTCACAAAAGAATAAAAATTTGTGTTTCTTTTGGACACAAATGTCATTTAAGAATTGTTGGGCCCGTGGGTTCCCAAGCCCACAGCAATTCCAACTTATGGTACTCATAATAATTGGTGGGCTTGGAAACCAAGACCCACCTTCTCTACGTTTTTTGAAATTGCTTCAGCATTGGGACCATTTGTCTTAATACCCTCTTCTATTTCCATTGTGTTATTTTTCAAAACTGGAGGCCCACTATTTTTAATTGCCTCAAGCCTTTTCCTCTTCAAATCAGAAATTTCAATGATATCCTCAGATATAAACCCAGCTGGATTCTCATTGACTGAGATAATATGCTCTTTTAAAGCAATATTATTCTTCCCAAAGGATCGGGCTTGGTCAATGACTTTTGAATTATAATGGCTGATATTAGGGTCATAATTGTCGGATGTCATGCCTTGATTTTTAGTTGCTGCATTAACTTCAGAAGATCCTGATGGCATTGTCCTCGTCGAGCTTGGAACCTCCGGCCCAGAACGCAGCCATGGTGAAGGTTGCATAAACTTCTGTCGTCTGGTAGGAGCTTTCATCTCAATACTATATGGCTTGACAATCTTCTCTATGGGCATATCATATATTCTGTCACAAAACTTCTCAGCATGTCCCATTATACCACAGATAAAACAGAAGGTTGGGACTCTTTCATATTTAAAATACGCATAAAACGACTCACCACCCCAGCTTCGGAACTTCATTCTTCTCTTAAGTGGTTCAGCAACATTAATCCTTACCCGAACTCTGAGATAATCCCGCCATACGCCTTGAAAATTATTCGGATCAGTATCGACGTACTGTCCAATATATCGAGCCACTTCGCGAATAGCCCAATCTGTTTTAAAACCTGACCGTAACTCATGAACTTGTACCCACATGTCCAATGTGTTTACAACAACCACCCTTGGATTCTGTCCCGGTTTGAGCCTTTCAATAAGAAGTTGTTTGCGATCATACGTCCATGGACTACCATCAATCACCCTTTGAATATCTATCTCATGATAGAATTGAAAAAGAAATCTGTTTTGATCAAGAATCTTAATAAAAATACCTCTACCAGGCTTCCATAAATCAGCAATGATGTTTTGAAAGATCTGAAAGTCAGACACTTTTCTGGACAGAAGGCGACCCACTAGACACCATCTATCATCAAATTGCAGCTCTTCCTCATCTTCATTATCTTCAGCAAGTGAAACTTCATGTTCCTCCTCATCTTCTAGACATATATCAGCCCATCTCATTGACATTAAGGGATCCTCTGTACTAGATGAAGCCATAAGGACAAAAAGAATAAAAAGAACAAAGACACTTTCTGATAAAACTTACATGCCCCAGACAGTACAAGAAAACAAAAAATCACACTCTAACAAGAGGGACAAAAACACTCTCTACCAGGAGAGACCTTCAAGAGTTTATTTTTTTTGATCCAGCAAGGCATGTGTTAATGTTAAATTCGCAGCTCCAAAAACTTGTACAGGGTTGTTAGTAAAGTTTTAATACTTAGAAAAGTTATGAAGCCACATGATTATTAAATTTTACTAATTATTATACTTTTTAATTTTATACTTAGTTAGATAATACAAAATTAAATTATAATTAAGAAATAAATAAAAAAATAAATAAATAGACAAACAACAAATTTTAATCAGAAAGTAAAAACCTAAAGCATTGATTTCCCTATTTTAAACTATGAATCTAAATTTACTAATTATCTAAATTTATCTTATAATTTGTAGTTTCAACAATTCTAATATAACTTATTAACCTCTCTCAAACGATGATAGATTCAACTTAAATTAACTAACACGATATCTCTATTCAATGTTAATCAAATAAGCACTCATAAAGCAATATGATTCTCTTTAAATGAAACTTATAGAATTAGTGGAATATCTCAATCTCACACTTTTACTATGTTATGCAATTCTTAGTCCGATTTTAAATTACCTCCCTCAAGTGTAAAACCTAAAATCTCTATATTAATTAATAGTGATCAAGCATTAAGAAGATGATAATTACCACAAAATTGCATAAACAAATAACACGAACAAATATGGGAATAATCTAAAAACTTAAATTCATAATCTAAAATAGTTCCATCAACAGTCTAGAATGAGTGTTTAGTTCATAATTACAAACATAATAACTACAATAATCATGTTCATAATTAAATAACTAAGCAAAAGAATAAAGAAGAAGAAAAAAAGAACTCTAATGATGATAGTTGATGATAATTGCTTGAAGTCTCTTCTCGCTTGCTCTTCAATGTGTTTTCTAATCTCAAAGTTGCTTGTTTTTTATCTCTCTCAACGTCCTCTCTTCAATATGATAAGTTCTGCGCTATAACGCCTAAGAGAAAAAATCCTGAACCCGTGCTGAAATTATCTTCTTTTTCTTTTCGTGAAAAATCATTTTTTTTTTCCAGCCGGGCGCTATAGCGCAGACCACCTGCGCTATAGCGCACAACGCTAAATTTTTCTACTTTGACCTTGCTCAGTAAATCATGCATAACTTTTGCGTTCGGACTCCAAATGGGATGGTTTAACATGTTTTGGAAAGCTGGGAACAAGCTCTATCATTTTGGGTTTCATAAGCTCTTCGAGAAAATGATGAAATCATTGTTAAAAATAGGCTGAAAGATCTCAGTCCATCACAAAATGTCTTTTCAGCACAAACCTACACACTTGGAGAAAACACATTAAATCTATACAAAAATAAATACTAATCCATCTAATAATTGATTAAGAATGAGTGTACAAATGTGCACTCATCAATTCTCTCCATCAAAAATAAGCATTTCAAGTTTTTTTTTTCAAACGATTCTCATGACGATACTGAGTATTGTTACGGTCCTTCTCCGAAAAACCCCTGACAACACCTTGTTGTAAACAAAATTCTGACGTCGAATGTGTTCCCATGGTGGTGTGGAGCGATTTATGGATACAAGTACTGTGTGGAGATTTCAATTTATTCGCTGATCTTTCTATCTCATCTTTTTCTTTGCTCGTAGCAGCTACTAGTATTTCTTCCCTGGGATCTTGGACAGTTCTTAAATCATTTTTTGAAGGGATTCTTGGAGATGTTTTTGAATCCGCAGAGCCAAACCCTAAAGTGAATCATGGAGAATCTTTGAGTTTCGAAACCTTTAATTTTAGGGCTTCAAGATCCTCTTCGAACACCATTGTAGCATCAATTGCTGGTGTGTTAGGCACGTGTTCACAATCACCACACCAAATTGATAAAACTTTCTTCAAATCAAAAAATGTTTCTATCTACAGTCAACAGAAATCAATCTCTCAAGAAATTACTTTATTAGTATTAGTGGCCAAAGCAAACCTAGCTTTCAAGAGACTAGTCTCTCCAATTTAACTATTCGAGAGGATTGTCTCTTCCAAGTGAGTCAATACTCATCTAAATCCCAACTACCCAAAATAAATTATCATCATTTTATTTATAGGCTTTGACTGAAGATAAAATTACAACTCATGTCTTCTTATTACAACAGCCACTAACACAACTAAACAATTTACAGAATAAAAATACTAAAAGACCCTTGCAACTCATAATAGATACTTTTAGCAATTTAAGCCTTTGCCCTATGCTTATTTGGTGGCATCCTGATATAAACTAAAAGCTCGTTTGGAACGTCGTATTAGGTCGTATTGTATTATACTGAATTAGATTATATATCATATTTTATATAATACTATATTAAGCTCTAATTTATACTAAAATATTATATATTTAGGTATCCATAAAATTTAATACCATATATAATTTTACATAAAACTATTACATAAAATACAATTTAATATAATACTATACAATACAATGTAATACGACGTACCAAACGAACCCTAAATGTACTAGAGGTCTATCACTAACACTCGCACCCAATTTATACAAGTGCAGCAAAACAGAAACTTTGAGGAAGTAGTAAAGATTTAAGTCATGATAGGATATTATTTCTGTCCCTTGTAAAGATATATAACATCTTTAAATTTGCAGGCAAAAGAAAGCAAATTCAGCGTGTTCTAAGTATAATCCATCGTCAATTGTCTGTACCTCATTTAAATAGGGAAATTTGATTTTCTATACTTAGAAAATCAAAAATTTTTTTCCCTAAACCAAAAATTTAAAACCTAAAAAAACTATTCCTTTTTTTTCAAAACCCCAAAAATACCCCCCTCACAATATTCTCTCTCTCTGCATCATCTCTCTCTCCCTCTATCTCACCCCAACCGCCCACCCTCACCCGAACCACCCTCACCCACCCACATCAACCCCAACGCCGATCACCACCCTCACCCCCGTCGACCACGACCCCAACCCCTCCGACCCCAACCCCAACCCGAAAGAGCAACCCCAGTCTCTGAAACTTTTTTTTTTTTTTTTCCTGCGATTTGAGAGAGGGAAGAAGACAAAGGTCCGATGGTCGGACCTTGGGGGTCCGATGGTCGGACCCATCGGACCCCCAAGGTCCGACCGTCTTTTTAATTTTTTTTTTTTTTCTGCGATTTTGGAGAGAGAGGAAGAAAGGGTCCGATGGTCGGACCTTCGGGTCCGATGGGTCCGATGGTCGGACCTTCGGTCCGATGGTCGGACCCATCGGACCGGAAGGTCCGACCGGCTTTAATTTTTTTTTTTTTTTTTTTTTCCCCGCGATTTGAGAGAGAGGGGAAGAGAGAGGTCCGATGGTCGGACCTTGGGGTCCGATGGGTCCGATTGGTCGGACCCCATCGGACACCATGGTCCGACCATCGGACCTGGGGTGTGGGATTCTTAGGGTAGGCTAGATAGAGAGAGAAAGAGAGATAGTTTTAGTTTGGGGGTATTTTTGGGGTTTTGAAAAAAAAAGTATAGTTTTTTTAGGGTTTAAATTATTGGTTTAGAAATCAATTTTTTTGATTTTCTAAGTATAGAAAATCAAATTTCCCTTTAAATATGAGGTCAACACTTGTTGCTTACAAGACTTGGGAGGTGGAGCAGGGAAAGATAGCTGATATCCAATCTGGCCAGTTGGATAGGGTGCCTTCTCATGTTGCCTCAGGCATTGGATATGTATTGAAGAAAAGATTTGTAAGCAGGTTAAAGCTGACACAGAAACATTCCAAGAGTACATGTATGGTACATTGATTTAGAATTATAATATATAAAAATTCTGGTTTTGCTTTTCCTTTTCTTAAAACTTGCTAATTACGGTTATGTTATTTTTTATAGAAAATATATGTTTGCTATCTAACACTAAAATATTGCCTACTCTTGCATGGAAAAAAAAACTAGTTTCATGGATGTATAAAAGAAACAAAAAAAGGAGCCATAAAATGACCCAAAAATTCACTAAACAGCAATTTGTAATGAAATAAATTTCATGCTATTCTTCATAATCGGAAGCTGCTTCTTTCAAACATGTTCTCATGATCTCCGCAAGCTTTGAGCAAGCATCCACGCATAGCTGCATTCCCTGTGCATTACAAGCAAAGTAGTGTTGAATTGCTGATAATCCCATTCAATTTTTTGCCATTAGCCAATGGTTCTAATGCACAGATCAGATAATTATTAATAATGCATTGTAAAAATGAACCATTGAGGCCTAGATTGTTCTAAACGTTTACCAAAACGAGAATGATTTCAAGGGCAAAGAAAGACTTGAACTCAAGTTGAACCAACAAGTTGCCATACCTCATTAACTTTTGGGGTTGACCATTCCCCTGTGATAGTTAGCTGAGTGACCTCGTATCGCTTAGGCATACACGTTATCATTAAGCTTCCATCTTGGGAGCTTTCCTCTTCCCAAACTGGGTCAATTACAAGGTTTTTTCCAAGGCAAGACTAGTTTCCGGAAACACAAATACCAAAAAGTACAATAAATCAGTCAGCTAAATGGATAATAATACTAACAAAACCAGTCAAATGACCTTGCCTTTCCTATAAAACAGATTTATAAACTCTCATTTCTATAACAGGTTATGTATGCAAGCCCACCCTTTGACTAGAGGAGGTATAGAAGGCTTGAGAATTGCCCAAAGAGGGTAGTATACATCTTTAACAAACACTTAATAACAAATTAAAAGTAGGAAAACAAAACACAGAGCAAGATGCTTACCACTGAAACTGAAGTTACAAGGTCATACATCATTATCCCTGCATCTGCCAGAGCTACACTAGCACATGAAATTACAACAGGTAGATCACCTACAACCCGAAAAGGTTAAATCCATGGGCATGTTGATTAGCTTAATTGTACACTAAACAAACTCATATTAGGAACTAAATTCTGACACAAAGAGAAAAGGTTAACATTTCTTGTAACTTATAGTACTGCAATGAACCATTTTTCCTATGACTGCAAACAGATGTTGAAAAGTTATTCTCTTGCTATTACAATTCAGTTTTAAGTATATAATTAATAGAAGAAAAATATTTCTTATACCCCAAACATGCTTCCCAAGTTGGCCAATTTATTTATTTATTTATTTATTTTGATCAAGAAGGAAGAAACTTCAATAATCGACAAACAAATACAACCAAAAGGAGCACTATATAAAAACCGGCTCCTTACCCAGCAGCCACCTTAATACAAAAGAATTCTATTCAAGTATACCCTTTCCCCTCTAGAAACATTCCTGTGTTTAACAATTTGTAATCTACAAGTCATTACACTTTTGACCTCTTTAACTATACGAGAGTTGGCCAATTTATTAACTACTAGCTAAATAGTCAAATTTAGAAGTCAAACTGGCATCCAGAAATAATGATGGGTGCGAGCCAGGCAAATATAACGAATTTGTACAATATGACGCTGTTATCCCTAACTTAGATGATGCATTTCCCAACTAACACTCAGCACAATATAAAATATGATGTCGTTGACCCCAATTTGTACAAGTGCAACAAAACAGAAACTTTGATGAAATAGCAAAGATTTAAGTCATGATAGGACATTATGTATAATAAACTGTCACTAGAACTTAGTAATTGTACTTTACCAAAACTAAAATGTGAGAAAGAAGGCATCATACTATGCCTAAGTAATAACATGAGTTTGGATACTGCTCCTATATCAGTAAAAAGTAAAAGTAACCCTGATGCAAGGAAAAAGAAGAAATACCCAACACTATCAAAAGCTTTCAAATCCACCGAGCAAGTCGAGTCAAACCTCTTCTAATTTAGGAGATCATCATAAAAGCTTTCTACAACAAGGAGCTTATAATTTAGGACATCCAATTCTAGTTTTTCAAAAAGAAGAGAGAGACTTGTTTTGCTATAATAGGGACACTCAACCAATAAAAAAAATGCTACAAAACACAAACAAGAAGGTGGAATAGGGAATAAGATACAGCAGGTGGCTAATCTCATATCTTGTGAATTCCCTACCACTCTTTCTACAATTTTATTTACTATGTTTCTAACAAAAAGTAAGGATCTCAAATCTGTGTATAAAAAACTAATGAACTTACTGCCACCAGATTCCAACACCAGTGCAAAAACGTCCACAGTTGTTTTGGGGAAGGTTTCCAAGATGATAGCACCTTCCAAAGCTTTATGAAGCATTGAAGAAAACTCCTTGTTGTCTGACCCCTAAATTATGAAAGCTCAAATATTCAATACATGTTATCAATTCAGGCAGGAGTAAGCTATTGTAAGAGTCAAAACATGATGGACCTATTACCTGTCCACGCACTGGAGTGGCAAAACTTGTATAGCTCACATTACAGTTCAACCTTCCAATATCACTGTACATCATTGCCTTCTTACTCTCTCTTGGCCCAAATCTAAGGTGAATGCAAAAGAAATTAAAAAAAAAAAAAACAAGCATCAAAACTAGTTAGTTGTCTGTCCCATACTAAAGACTAAAACAACATAAACATATCAATTCATATGTAAATATTTATATGTATAAATAGAGAGATTCATGTGTAAATATATATAGAGAGAGAAGGAGGTATAGAGATACTCACACAGACACAATGACTTTTGTTAACCCAATCTCTGCATAAGCAGATCCTGCAGCAGCATTTACAGCCCCAGTCTTGAAAACTGCCAAAATATAGCCTTCATTTTATGAAATAACATGACATTTGACAATAAACTAAAATACAACCAACAAAGCAAATAATGAGATGCTAAACTCTCTTCCAAACAAAAAAAAAAAATACACGCACCCAGAAAAACCAAAGCTTAGAACAGCATATTTTACAAAGAATAAAATAGCTTACAGGCAAGCCTGCATTGGTGAAAATCACGGCCATCAGGTCGAACCCAATCGACGTCGTGGTTTTTGGAACCCTTTTTGTGGGTCTTCAGTGATGGAGAGTATGTAGTCGGAGTTGTTCCAGCCATTTGCAGCGACTCCCTTTCCCTCTGTAGAGGTGTAGAGTATATCTACTACTCTTAGACGTCGATTTCTGACTCAACCCTGAATAAAACAATGTTTAAAACCAGGATTGCACACATAAGTTGGGTTGGCTGGGTTGAGGGTATTCGATGAGCCAACCCAATTAGATCAGCCTACAAAATTTTAATCCATACACATAATTTTTTTTCAGTTGAGTTGGTTACAACCCTTACATTTTCATAATTAAGGCTCTAGATTATGACCAAAAATAATAGAAAATCCAATTAAAACTATTAAATAACCAAAAGATAAAAAGTTCAAACATTAGGCAAGGACAGGTCCAAATAAGTCTCAAAACTATTGAAGTTGTCCATAATAATATACATTACTAACAGTGATTATAAACTATCAAAAAACATACAATTTTAATCTTTCGCCGTTGTGCTTTGATCTTTGTTTATTACCTACAATAAAAACAGTACCAATAAGCAATCCTTACCCCAAAAAAAAGAAACATATATGTCATTGCTATCAGAAGTTGAGACAAACAAAAAGAAATCAGGAAAGCTTTAACATTGTAAAATCACTATATCACTCATCAAATGCACAAAATCCATATAACAGTAGAAAGTCTAACATTGTAAAATCACCAAGCATTATTCTAATTCATCAAATCATTAAAACCATAGCCATAAAAGCAGCATAAAAAGAAAAGAAAAAGATTGGACCTGAGATTGAACCCTTCCTAGTCGCTGCCTGAGGTGAGAACTGAGAGTGAGAGAGAGATGGAGAGGAACCTTGCTTGATTCTTCTTTTTTTTTTTAGCAAAGAAGAAAAAGGTAAGTTATCCTAGAGAGAGGGAGTGAGGGATCCACTGATAGAGAGGAAGGAGGGAGTGAGGATGAGGATCTGTTTATTCGTGGAGTATGGCTTGGTGAAGAGGAAGGAAGGGTCGGACTGGTCTGGTCTGGTGCTGGTCCATGGGTCTGAAGGTAGCAGGAGATGAGGGAGACTATGGAATATTAGGTTAGGGTGTTCGAGACGAGAGTGTGCTACAATTAGCGATTTTTACAAAAAAAAAAATAAATAAATAAAATAATAGATTTTCGGTAAAAATTTACAATTTTACTGTTACAGAGGATTTTGTACAAAAATAATGTCTTTTTATAAAATAACCGTAAAATAATAAAATAGAATAATTACAGAAATAACTAAAAAATAAATGTGGAACAATAGTGAAAACTTAACACAGTACACAACAGTATAAACTTACACAGTATTTTTGAAAAAAATTCTGCCTCACAGTAAAAAAGTAAAAAAATTAGAAATTTTAGTATATGGTGTAAAAACTTCTAGAATTAGGTAATAAAAAGCCTATATAAAAATATGTTTTTTTACATGTTTTTACAACTTTATCGTACAAGAAAGTATTTGAAAATACAAGGCTACATGAGTTGCGTTTGAGGTGTGCTCTTTCAGAAATTGATTGGCAAAATACTCAACAATTATGTGATAACTGATAGTTGTTTCATGAAGTGACACAATTATTTTTTGGAACAAAATACCCTACCGCCAATATTTTTTCCCAAAAATATGTGAAATTAAGACATACATTGAATCATGGATGTCATCAGATGTGGGACATGACAATTCAAATAATATCTAAGTTCCAGAAATATTGGGGAAAGATTCACATGCTTATGTGTGTGGCAGTTGTTTTAAACCTGAGGTACAAGTTTATGTTGCTTGAATATTATTTTCTTGTAATCTATGGAGATGAGCAATATGTAACTGAAATTGCAAATGTTCGTGAGCTTTGTTGCGAGCTACTGGAGGAGTACGGGTCTAAGTTTCCTCATTTGAGAGAAAAAAGGGTTTAGGTGGAAAATGTATCAACATCTTCTTCAACACGGCGATTGGATGTCCTTTCTAACTTTGACAGATTTGTTAGAGCTTCCTATTGAGTAGAGAATGTGAAGTCTAAACTGGATTTATATTTAGAGGAGAACTTGGTACCTAGGACTGAAGAGTTATTTGATATATACAATTATTGGAAGGTGACGCGCCTCAAATACCCTTTGTTGAGTATGACAGGCCTCAAATACCCCATAATACCATTTACCAAGGATGTATTTGATGTGTCTGTCAACACTGTTGTTTCAAAATCTACATTCAGCACTGGTGGTAGACACGTGAGTCCACATCGATTGAGGCTTCATCCTTCTACATTAAAAGCATTAGTATGTACACAAAATTGGTTGATGACTGACAAAAAAAATAGATATCATTTAACAATTGTATGTATATATTCATTTCTTTATTAGAATTAATTTTTTTTTTGTTTTGTTTTTACAATAATGTGAATGATGAAGATAGTGATGTTGATCCATCAATGATAATTAGTTAAATTTTTGTAATTTATCAAATAAATTATTAATTTTTATTATTAATACTTTTCTTTGTTTTTAATTTTTTGCAGGAGCCTTACGTAGTTGATCTTGATGATTAGAATATACATTATTTTTTTAGTATATGAGTAAGGACATGGATGAGAACAAAATAGAAATGGAGAACAAAATGTAGTGTTTAGTATTTATTGTTGGTAGTTATTATGTTTGAGTTTATGATTGGTAGTTATTAATGATGTACCAAATATTGTTAGGAACAAAAGTTCGATCTCAAACTTTCTTCTATTATGCATAATTGAATCACCGATTTTCATACAAAAAATAAATTTTTTACCTAATGAATTTTATTACCAAATGAATCCAACTATTTATCTTTAAACAAAAAATACTTTAAAATAACATCCTCCACAATGCAAAATTTAATAAATTGTTAAACATGTTTTCTATTTTTATTAGGAATTCCTTCACCTAATGAATTTTACTACCAAATGAATCCAACTATTTATCTAAAAAAACTACTTAAAAACAACATCATCCACAATGCAAAATCAACTTATGGAAAATTTAATAAATTTTTAAACATGTCTTCTATTTTTATTGGAAATTCATTTACCTAATGAATTCAACTATTTTTCCTTAAAAATAAATAAATAGATAAACTGATTTTTTTTTTTTAAAAAAAAAGGGTTGGGCTCGACTCGAGGTCGGGCCTGACCCGCTAGACTGAAGAAAGTAGTCGGGCCGGGTCGGGCCAGGCCAAAGTGATATCAGGCCGGGCTTGGTCTATGGCAGGTCAGGCTCGACCCGACCCAATTGACATTCCTATTTTTGTTGGGTCGCATTCCAATGAAGAGAGTAGAATAATCTGTACGAGTTGTTCATATTTGCAATCCTTTGGTATGAATTCTCTACTAGCCTCATAATTGACATAATTTTTTCCTTCTTTCCATTGTCCATTACTCTTTAAAAGAACGAGTATAGATTCTATAATCTGCAATTTTTTTTATAGTATTTTAACAATTTAATATTTTTACAAACAGACAACAATTGTAAAACAACGCTAAAACAACCATCGACGTTGTATTTTTTTTGATTCAGTGTTCCAGCTATCATTTGAGTGTCCATATTTTATCTATTTCCCTTAATATCCAATAAATTGCATGTAATTATCAAGAACGACTCTTAAACAACTTTGGATATTTCAAAATTCTATTTTAATTTCTAATCGACATTTTTTTCTTCAGAAATTATGTATATTAGAATACATTTACTTCAATCATGCATTTATATAAAAATAATTTTAGAAGCTATAAATCATTTTCATTATTGATTTCCAGATCTATGTTTGAGCATTATTTTTAATTTTGTATTTAAAAGAATTTAGTTGGGTTTAAGTTTTCAACCTTTTTGATTTGTTAATTTTCTGGTGTTGATGAAGCTGTTTGTTGTTGTTTTGTTGTCGATTTTACTTTTTTTTTTCTATATCGTCGGAATAAATGGTTGTTTTCTGGTTTTTTTTGTGGTTCTGTTTGTCGGTTTGGAAGGTGGAAGCATCCTAATTCACTCTTCTGTCCATACAATATAAAAGAAATAAAAATGGGTCAGGGCAGTATTTTTGTAAATTCTGTCATGTGGCAATATAATTGTAATATTTACCCCTAAATCTAGTATTTATGTAAAACCTCTTTCTTTTGGCCATTTTTTTTTAGAAGTACTAATTACAATCTTTTAATCAATTTTCACATCCGAAATCATGTTAGAATATTTTATTTCAATTTTTTTTCATAACAGTATTCAATTTAGTTACAATATCATCACTATAAATTTTTAAAAAAATTCGAATAATTTACAATACTGAAAATAAAATTCTTGATATTTCAATTTACCACTCTCGTTCAAAGAATTTCAAACTTATTTATGACACTGTAAACTATTCAAAATTTTATAAAATTTACCAGGATAATGTTGTAACTATAACGAACACCACTATAAAAAAATTGAAAAAAAAAATATTCCAACATGTATTTTTGAATATTGAAGTTGACTAAAAAATTATAATAAGAGAACATTTTTTTTTTCTAAGGAGACATGAAGCAAAGGAAAGTGGTGAGATAGATAAAAATTACCATGTACTCAAATCTTTCCATAAAAGAAACAACTTTTTTTTTGGAATGGAAATTCAACTTCATTAACTTAAGAGCAATAAAGAAACAACCTTTTGAAACACTTTTGCACCATACAATTTTGGCCATAATTAATAGGCAATGTTTTTGTTACAAGTCTCTGATCAGTAGTACTGAATTTATGATTATATGCATCATTCCTTATTTCTTTCTCTTTGTTTTTTTTTTTTTTGTGTGTGTGTTTTCTTGATCTTCTTCCAAATCAGAAAAACTTGCATGGTTCCAAGTGATCTTTTTGACTAAGAAAACTCAATTCAAACATCATTAGAGGAGCCTAAAACAGTCTCCATATGTTTATTAACATCACTCAAATACTTGGTTGAATTGTACTCTTCTGCATCAAAAAGCTCTTCTGAATATGTCCGCCGCATTTTAGACTTTTGTCGCAGTTTTACAATCTCCGAACTGTCCTCATCGCCTTTCAGAATCTGCACAACCTGCAAATCAGAAGAAAAAGAGAAATGGCTGCAAAATGAGTCACTTTTTTTCTTTCTTTCTTTGTTTAAGTAACATGGCATGACAATAAGTTCAAGACACATAATTGTTGTTATTATTACTTGGCTCATTTGGGGTCTGTTGGCAGAAGATTGATGAATGCACATCGAAGCAATCAAGACTATGCGGCTCATTTGCTCGACATCATAGGCTTCATTAAGGCACGGATCAACAAGCTCTTTGAAACTTGTCTTGGAGAGCAGAGGTTTGGCCTGCAAAGTAAGGATTGAATTGAGTAGAATGAAGATGTTTTGATATTAGTTGCTGAAAAAAATGCTTACATACCCACATAACAAGACTTTTTTGTGAGCTATCTAAAGCTTGGCGTCCAGTGATGAGTTCTAAGAGTAGTACTCCATAAGCATAGACATCAGTTTTTTCATCTACTATACCATGCATGAAGAATTCAGGAGGAAGGTAACTGTTTCATGTTTTTGTAAGAAAGATTTTTAGAAGAAGACATAAAATAAGAAAGGAAGATCATCAAAAGAAAAAGTCTTTGATTTACAAACCCGAATGTGCCTTCGAATTTCGACACAATATGATGAGTCCATTGATCAGGTAGCCACTTTGAAAGCCCAAAATCTGATATCTGAATCCAATTGAAGATGAGAAAAGAATTATTTGATTCAATGCTTTTTTTAAGTGCAAAATATGGGAATTTTGAGTGTTGTTTTAGTGTACCTGAGGTTCAAAATCCTCTGAAAGCAAGATGTTAGAAGCCTTTATATCTTTATGAATAATTCTCCTTTGGCAACCCTCATGGAGATAAAGAAGGCCTACAGCTGTGCCTAAAACGATTTTGTATCTGACTCCCCAGTCAAGTTTCTCCCTTGGGCCTAATTATATGAAGAAATTAGCTAAAAGTTGTGATGATTTTTAAATAGAGTTAGAGATTTATAAAGGAAGACAAACCATAAAGAATAGATGAAAGGCTCCCATGTGGAGACAAATCAAGAACAAGGTGCATTCCACCTTCAACCCCATATCCAATAAGTTTGGCTATGTTCGGGTGATCAACATGAACTATAATCCCAAGCTCAGACAAGAAATCTGCTGTCATTTCTTCTTGGCTTCCTCTTGTCAAACGTTTAACCGCAACGAGTTCACCATCTTCCAATTCCCCCTTGTAAACCTCAGCATAGCCTCCCTCACCAATCAAATTCCCTTCACAAACACACAAATGAGCCAAAGCCAAATGTATTGAAAAAAACAAAAATGTAAAATATCTAGAGACCTTGGCTGAAGTTGTTGGTTGCAACTTGGAGCTCGGATAGGGAAAAGTTCTTCCATGAAGACTTGAAGCAGCTAAGTTCAGCATCTAAAGAAGAAGCATTGGTTGGAGGATTCAATGGTGGGACCATTTCCTCTCTAATTCTTTTGCTCTTTCTTCTTGTGAATTTTGAGACACCCTTTAGAGGAGGGAAGGTTTGGAACCTAATGTGTGGTCCTTTCTTAAGTATTCCAAAGAAACCACGCCAATGTGTGGAAGCTCTGTCATCTGAGTCTGAAGTGCTTGCTTTCGAAGAAGCTTCCTCGAAATCCAAGCTCGTCGGACAATCCTCGGGACCTCTTGCCACACATGAATCCTCATACTCTTCCTCTCCCTCTGCAGCCTCCTCAAAATCTAATGATCTCAAGTCTTAAAATGCATAGCAAAAACCAGAACAATAGTCAATAGTCAATGCCATTACAAAGAACAAGAGATAAAAGGAAATTTGCCTAGATTATTACCTTGACTTGAAAAGG
The DNA here is from genome assembly GCF_029168945.1 of Cannabis sativa. NCBI lineage: Eukaryota > Viridiplantae > Streptophyta > Magnoliopsida > Rosales > Cannabaceae > Cannabis > Cannabis sativa. Next base: position 8,078,838 of record NC_083609.1, read on the forward strand.
AGTTAGAGTAGGCAGATTTTAGAGTCCTGTAGTTGGAAGAAACTTCTCCAACCTGGTCCTGCTTCGCTTTGGCAATGTCACGAGAGCCATTGCTGCCCATGAAAATCTCCACAATGTCAATAAGAGATGATATGTGACAAGAGAAGAAAGAGCTTCAAAGAAACAAATTATAACAAAGCAAATGGCCAAAATGTTATCGGAACAAATATCTCACAATAACACCAATAGAACCAATTGACACTTTGTCTACATATATAATAATAATAAAAAAAACATGTGACATAATGTAAATAAAATACAAAGAAAGAGACAACGTTGTGTAAATTCCCCTAGTTCAAATGTGGTGAAAGAAAAGAAAAAAAAGTAGTTATGTTCTTGGCTATTCCAAGATAAAATTAGTTTATTATATTAAGCATGAATTTACAGAGAAGCTAAAAAGTGAAAGGTTTGAAGATTACTGCACAGGAAAGCGAAATCCGCCAAAAGCAGAAGCAAAGAGCTGAAAAGGATTCATCCATTAAAAAAGGAGGCGAAAATATCATTACCCTGAACAAAAAGAAGAAGAAGAAGAAGAAGAAGAATGAGATGAAGATGTTGAATGTTGTGAGACATTATTTTCCATGAATTTTCAAACTTGGCCAAATCAGATAAGCCTAAAATTCAAAAGGGTATTCAAGGAAATTACAGATACAAAAACTCACAGCCAAACCAACTCATGACAAGGAGAGACCAAAGAGCCAGAGGCTGGGACGATTTTTCTCTTCTTCTTTCTCTAAAAGAAATAATGAAATTTTAACATGTACCGATTTTTTATCCTTAAAAATCGTTTATTTTATGAAATAGATTGATTACATTTTGCAAATCAGTTTGTAAGAATAAATAAATGTATAAATTTAGCATGTTTAAGGAGGGTATGTATGTCCTGTCTCCATTGGCTTTCATGCAAGCACGTAGGGATTGGTGTTATTTATCTCCTTTGGCTAATTGCTTTAGTTATATGTAACGTATACAGCTTCTTTCTTCTGGGTGTTTGACACGTGGAATTAACTACCAACCATTTGAAACCAAATGTCCAGCTTCATCATCATTTCTTTTAATATATATATTCTCAAGTCTAAACTAAGATGAAGTTCAGCCTAATCACTCAAAGTTTCAATTTGTGGAGAGCCATTCACAATCAATATAGACATTAAACATTATATAATACATATATATAATAAGAAAAATTCTATAGTAGGCACACTTGTTTTGTCTCCAATAGAATGAAGACATTTTCATAACCATAGATATTAATGACTTTTGAAGGTGCAACTTAATTAAGATGTACCTGAATGTACTGAATTAAATATATTACTAATAAAAATTTGTTGGGAATACACAAAATCTTGATCAATGAGAAATGTGATATTTTAAAAAAATAAAAAATCTAAGAAATATGAAATAAATATTAGTAATTACAATGTAAAAAAAAAAATGATCGGTAACTTTATTACATTTTTTACATTAAAATAAAAAAAAAATTATCTTTGATTCAATGGTCCTTCTCCTTTATATTAACCAACACTTTTCCACTACTAATTAATCTCGTCCTCTTACGTTTTCTAGAGCAAAGTTCTTATTTCTATTTTCAAATAACCATTGCAGAAAAAAAAAATCTCATATGATATTCTTAATTTAAAATCACCTGCTTTTATCTTCCATCCTCTTCTTTCATGATGGCACTAATAGTACTGATAGGAGGATATATATTATATTGTTGTGTTTCTTATTTGAACAAAAGATGTTATAGATAAGAGAAAATAAAATTATTGTATGCTAGTTGTTAAAAAAAATATTTTTTTTTTGGGGATAAAAAGCAAAATGAATTACCCAACTTGCTCTTATTTTTCATTTTTAGAATCTCTTTTAAAAGATATTATCATTTTTATTGAAAATTATATAAAATGAATTTTTTATTTGTAACCAAACTAAACTTTTTGATTTGACCAATACTTAGCATTTATTTTTTGTATTTTACATTTCTCATAAATAGTTCTAAACTATCTTTAGCATGTAATAATCCTATGTGATGAAATCCACACATAACTATATTTCCTAAAATTTCTCGACCCTTTGAATCGATCAATAATGGACACATAATAAAATGTCTGCACAGTAGAAACATAAGCAATTTACTTACCACAGATGTATCCTATATAATAATACCATATCAACTTTTTAAATCAACTACATAAATAGAACAACGTCACTGTGCATCTTTATTTACATACATAAATAATTTACATTTGGATTATTTGCTACAATAATACTAAATTTGGGTAAATAATAGCATAATAAATACTCAAAGTTTTAAATTTGTAAGTGACATAGACTTAATATTTATTTTTAGCCGTATAAGTATCCAATGTTTATAAAATTGTAATTATTTTTTTTAATTTCGTCAATATAGACTTTGTTATTGTCTTAAACAAGATACATATAAAACTTAAATTCTAGATCATTAGGTCTAGACATAAACATGTAGTATTAGTTACTTCGAAATTTTCTTTTAATAAATTCAAAACGGAGTCGTATTGACAAACTGGAGGAAACACTACAAAAAACTTGAGTTTTAGTCACAACAAGAATTGTGATTAAAAGTAAAAAATTTTAGTCACAAAAATTTGTTGTGAAGAGATTGTGGTTAAAAAATCCGTAACTAAAAGTTTTAGTCACAATAAAAATATCATTGTCACTAAAAGTCATTTTTGGTCACAACTAGTCTTTGTGACTAATAGTTGTTAAGATGTTATTACATTTAGTCACAACCACTCTTTAGCCACAATTCATTTATCTTCAGTGACAACTTTTATTATCACTGAAAAACCGTGTTTTTGCAAATGTCAGTTGTATATAAGAAAATATAAAAACTGTAATCGTTTGCAGCAGCAGAAAGTAATTCTGCTACAGCAAAACAGAACAGGCAGAATATAAAATATTTGCAGAAAAATAAATAACTTGACACAAGAGATTTATACGTGGTATCAGTGTTCTCACGAACACTCCTAGTCCACGGGGCCACGCCCAGAGAATGAAATCAATTAATAAAGTATCAAAATTACAAAGACAATTGACTTAAACAAGTTTAGACTCCCTCTAAAGTATTGTCGCAATCCTTTGTAATCCACTTTATGAATCTGACTTCTTGAAACACCTTCAAGCCCGAACTCCCTTCGTCTTTGAAGTGTGAGTGCTTACTTCCTTCCGAAGTAAGGCTTCAACAAGTCTTCTCCCGAAGACCAAGTGCTTACTTCCTCCCGAAGTAAGGCTTTATCAAGTCTTCTCCCGAAGACCAATCTCTTGTTCAGTCTAGTAGTTCTTCACAACCTCTAGGATAGAGTAAGAACAGAAATAGAACAACTAGAACCTAGATGAACAACTAGGCTCTCACAAAACAAAGAAAGACTCTCTTCTCTCAAAAGATAAATGTAGAAAATGAATAATGGAAGAGGTAATTCGAATGGTTGCTCTCTAGGCTCTATTTATAGACCATAGAAACCAAAGAGGCAACCACAAGTTCGAATTAGCAGCTGTACAAAAACTTTCCAAAAGAAACACGATCTGCTACATCAGATTCGGATGCTGACGCAGCAGATCTGACCAGAAACGGGAAACTTACTAAAATCGGGTCCGATCTTCTTTCAATGCTTGATTCCTGCCAAAAACAGATTAGATATTCTGATTGTATCAAGATACAATCGAAATCAATAAGGAAAAGGCAATAAACAAAGTTTCCCTAAAAAAGACAACTTTCCAAAAGAGAATTCCTTCTCTTTTGAGAAGTTTTCAACAAAGGAAAGTTCAACTGAAAAGTGCAACTTTCCTAACAAGGAAAAGAGCAACTACAATCCGAATAAACAAGGTAAGAAATCGGTTTTGAATGCACAAGAATCTTACCATAAAAGAAAAAAATATTTTGTCAACTAACTTGCCAAAAAAAGACTTTACAATCTCCCCCTTTGGCACTTTAGATGAACAAAATATTTTTTAACACAAATTACCTGCAAATTAAAGTTAGCAAGAACAAATAACAACTCCCCCTGAGTAACACACTCGAAATTGTAAAATAACAAAACAACATGCTAACTTTTAATCCAAATAAGTTCACAAGTACCAAACACAACTCCCCCTGGAAAAAGGGTCTAGAGTTGATAAAAACAAATTGAATGCTCAATAAAATGCACATTAATTAAAAAATATTTTGACAACTAAATTGCCAAAAAAGGACCTAACAATCTCCCCCTTTGGCACTTTAGATAATCAAAATATTATTAATTAACAAACACCTACAAAACAAAGTTAGCAAAATAAACATAAAAACTCCCCCTGAGAAGCACAACATTAAACCAAAATAAACAGCTAACTTTGACCAAAGATGAACACAAACACAAACACAAACACAAACCTCAACTCCTCCTAGACAGTTGAGTATACAATTACTCCCCCTTTTTGTTTATCTATAAGGGCCAAAGACAAAAAGAAATGAAAATATAGAAATATGTCCAACAAAAACAAAAAGAAAGAAAACTTATGCCCCATAAAGCTTGATCAATTAGGACAACTGCTTGGACATCTCTTACTGAACCTCCTCCATGGCAGCAAGACGATTGGAGCAGCAAGAAGAGCAATTGAGGGGGCTTGTTTAGATTCCACCATTTTCCTTTTTGGGATGCCCTAGGTTCTTTATTCTCACCATTTTGATCTGAAAGAGACAATGAACAGCAAACAAGCAAGAGAGACAAAGAAATAGAATCGGGTAGGTGGTGAGAGAGAATGACAAAAGTTGGTTGAAATAAACATGGGAGAGTTTAGCAAAAAGGAAACCAATTTCAACATATTTGAGAAACCACCAGCCCACGATTACAAAAGGAAACTGCCCACACCTCAACTCCTTTCCCCCTTTTTTTTTAAAAAAAAATAAATAAATAAATAAAAGGAAACTAGAAATGCCAAAAAAATTTCCAAAAATAAATCAATCTTTCAAGAATAAAGGCACATTACCATATAAAGATTAATCTTTAATTGGAAAAATATCAAAATAAATCAAAGAAGAATGAATGTTGATACTTACCATTTATGCACAAGATTTTCTTAACCCATGAAGCAAGTCACACGCCTCCCTCTTTTTTTTATTTTTATTATTTTTGTTTTTTTTTTTAAATTAAAACCGAAAATAAATTACAATGTGTACAATAAATATATGTGATTCGAATCAAGCAAAGAAATCAAATATCATTGACAATTGACAAAATAAAATACATGTTATGCTTTTAAGGAAAATAACTATTAGTATCTCAGGAAATAATCATACTTAATTGATGTTGAGGAAAAAGATATGCATGTTACTGAAAATTGTGAACCAGGACTATTAATTTAATTTTAATAGAGGAGACTTACAGATTTGAACACACTTATCAGACATAAGTGTGTGCAGTGAAAATAGGATCATTGTCCTTGGCAAGATTTTTCGTTTTCGCCTTTTTCAATTTGATCCCGCAACTGGATGCTTTCACACCATACTGAAGGTAGCCCTTTTCTATGGTAGTGCATCCTCATCATAGTTGCTAATTACAATGTTCCAGCTTACTCAACAGATGGCTTTCACACCTCAGTATGGGTAGCTCTATTCCAGCAAGGGGCCTGACAAGACTGAAACAAAAATTGCTCAACTCTGTATAAGTACATTATTTAATCCTAGACACAAATATAGAGTAACATGAACCTTTTAACACAACATCACAAACTATGATCAGACTGAGATCCTAACTAATTATAATCCAAAAGCATAAACATGATTTGTCAAAATACAATGATAGGAGATTAAGAGCTAGAGATGAATCACATAACACTATTGTACAAAAATTATGAACATGATAAAATTAAGCAATGCAAACTCCCAAAGACTTTCTGAGGGAGTCAAAGCGACTTGCATCTAGGGCCTTTATGAAAATATCTGCTAATTGTTTTTCAGTATCAACATATTCTAATTGCAATGATTTATTTTCAACAAGTTCCCTGATAAAGTGATGCCTTATATCAATGTGCTTTGTTCTAGAATGTTGAACATGATTTTTAGAAATATTTATGGCACTGGTATTTTCACATGCAGAATGACAAGTAAGAATAGATGTGAGAGTATAACAATTATCAACAGATCTAAACCTTTGTAAAGTGCATTGTTTATCACTGTTAAGAACAAAACAATGATCATTGTCAAAATTGACGGTATACCCTTGATTACAAATCTGACTAATGCTAAGTAAATTAGCTTTTAGTCCCTCAACACGCATAACATTTTTCAACCTTGGTAACCCTTCAAAATTGAGAGTTCCCATTCCAATGACATTTCCTGTTAAACCATTACCAAACGTGACCTCACCACATTGCATTGGTCTGATATTCACTAAAAAATCCTTGACACCTGTCATACGTCTAGAACAACCACTGTCAAAATACCACATTTGAGAAGCAGCACTTTTATCAGAAAAATCAGCTAAACATTTTTCTTTTTCAATCCATTTTTGTTTCAAAGCACTATGTTTCTTTTGAAAAAATTTCAAATTACCAAAATAATTTGTTTTAAACATATTTTGCAACGTGAAACATTTATGCCTGATATGTCCTTTAATACCACAAACATGACAGATTGGAACAAACCTTCTTACCTGAGATCTTATCCTTTTTGAACTTACTGGAGACTTTGCTTCTGTAGACAACATTTTTGTTGCAGCAAATCTTAAATTTGCAGTAGCAGGTAAATTCGCTGGAACACTAGATTTTACAAATTTTGTTTTTCCAGAACTTTCAGTACCATTTGATCCAAGACCAGCAAAGCCTCTTTGACCTGCATTCTTGTAAGACTCAGCCAGAGACTCCTCACAGATGTCAGATTCATCAGAATCAGAATTAGAATTTTCTTTTTCAATGGTATTATTCAAACATACCAATCTTTCTTTCACCTGTGAATCACAAACAAACTTGGAAGAAACTGAGGTTAGTGCAACATTTTTAGAAATATCTTCATCACTATCAGTTTCATCGTCACTCCATGTGACATTGAAACTTTTCTTATTCTTTTTCAATGTATTTGCACATTCAGATTGAATATGTCCAAAACCATCGCATTCCCTGCACTGAATTCCCTTTTTGTTAGTCATTGAAGGTTTTGAAAAAATATTACCTTTGGAGAATTTTGGAAAATTCTTTTTGTCACTTATCTTTTTTATGTATTTTTGAAAGTTTTTAGTTAAAACTTCCATCTCATCATCTTCTTCATCATCTGAAGTTTCTTTTTCAGCAACATTAAAAGCAATACCTTTACCTCTATCAGCAATGGACTTGGGTTTGTCCTTTTGCTTGATTTGCTGATTCAATTCAAAAGTGCGCAAAGAACCCATTAATTCTTCCACCTTCATTGTGCTAAAGTCTTTAGCCTCCTCCATTGCTAAAAGTTTAGTATCGAACCTCTCTGGAAGAACTCTAACAATTTTTCTCACAAGAACAGAATCATCAAGTTTTTCACCAAGAGCAAAATATTCATTAACAATATCAGATAGTTTTTCATAGAATTCGGTTAGGGTTTCATTATCTGACATCCTAAGATCATCAAATTTGGTCTGAAGCATAATATATCTAGAACGCTTAACATCAGATGTTCCTTCAAACTGTGTTTGAAGGATCTGCCAAGCATCCTTAGCAGATTCACAAGAAGATATAAGCTTAATATAACCTTCACCTACTCCATTAAATATGGCATGTAAAGCTTTGCTATTATAAGCAGACAATTTATCATCTTCAATAGACCATTCAAGTTCAGATTTTAATTTAGAATTACCTTCGGAATCTACCACAACAGGAGGAGACCATCCTGAAAGAACCATCCTCCATGCTTTCTCATTTTGAGACTTGATAAAGGCTCTCATTCTAACCTTCCAATAAGGATAGTTGGAATCATTGAGGAGTGGTGGGCGAACAATAGAAGTTCCTTCTGCAAAGGGAAACATATTGCAAAAACACAAGAAAATGTTGAAAGGACCACACTAAGAGTTTAGTGTCCCGCTCTGATACCAATTGAAAAACCGTGTTTTTGCAAATGTCAGTTGTATATAAGAAAATATAAAAACTGTAATCGTTTGCAGCAGCAGAAAGTAATTCTGCTACAGCAAAACAGAACAGGCAGAATATAAAATATTTGCAGAAAAATAAATAACTTGACACAAGAGATTTATACGTGGTATCAGTGTTCTCACGAACACTCCTAGTCCACGGGGCCACGCCCAGAGAATGAAATCAATTAATAAAGTATCAAAATTACAAAGACAATTGACTTAAACAAGTTTAGACTCCCTCTAAAGTATTGCCGCAATCCTTTATAATCCACTTTATGAATCTGACTTCTTGAAACACCTTCAAGCCCGAACTCCCTTCGTCTTTGAAGTGTGAGTGCTTACTTCCTTCCGAAGTAAGGCTTCAACAAGTCTTCTCCCGAAGACCAAGTGCTTACTTCCTCCCGAAGTAAGGCTTTATCAAGTCTTCTCCCGAAGACCAATCTCTTGTTCAGTCAAGTAGTTCTTCACAACCTCTAGGATAGAGTAAGAACAGAAATAGAACAACTAGAACCTAGATGAACAACTAGGCTCTCACAAAACAAAGAAAGACTCTCTTCTCTCAAAAGATAAATGTAGAAAATGAATAATGGAAGAGGTAATTCGAATGGTTGCTCTCTAGGCTCTATTTATAGACCATAGAAACCAAAGAGGCAACCACAAATTCGAATTAGCAGCTGTACAAAAAATTTCCAAAAGAAACACGATCTGCTACATCAGATTCGGATGCTGACGCAGCAGATCTGTCCAGAAACGGGAAACTTACTAAAATCGGGTCCGATCTTCTTTCAATGCTTGATTCCTGCGAAAAACAGATTAGATATTCTGATTGTATCAAGATACAATCGAAATCAATAAGGAAAAGGCAATAAACAAAGTTTCCCTAAAAAAGACAACTTTCCAAAAGAGAATTCCTTCTCTTTTGAGAAGTTTTCAACAAAGGAAAGTTCAGCTGAAAAGTGCAACTTTCCTAACAAGGAAAAGAGCAACTACAATCCGAATAAACAAGGTAAGAAATCGGTTTTGAATGCACAAGAATCTTACCATAAAAGAAAAAATATTTTGTCAACTAACTTGCCAAAAAAAGACTTTACAATCACTAATAATTATTTAGTGACAAATTTATTTGTTACTAATACTTCTTTAGCCACAACCTACTTAATTTTATTATTATCATTAATTCATTTTAAGTCACAACAGAAGTTTATGACTAGTTCTTATTTATTCACAAATTTTTTATTGCGACTAATATTCTTTTATTAGAAACTCATTATTAATACCCAAAAAAAGCAATACAACAAAATACCAACTAAAGGTCTTGTCTTTTGACATGTTGTGAAAAGTTCCTTAGTTTGTTTGTTTCGTTCTGGTGATTATTTGTAATAGTGTTGCGGGGCAGTATGGCTTCAAGCAGTCAAAATGCTAGTAATCTAGCAGATCAGTATGCTAAAATCAATATTGAAGGGGAGGAAGAAGGGATATTGATTGAGGATGAAGCTGAAGGTGACGAATTGGTGTTTTGATAACTCTAAAAATTAGAGTTATTTTTCACATTTTTTTTAACTAAAATTGGTTTAGTTCTTAAGTTTTTAATTAATTTATTAAGTTTTTAATTATTTTTGAATTTATTAGCTTTATTGTAATATTATATGTTTTTGTGTGTTATAATAATTATTTTGTTATAATTTGTTATGTGATATGTATTTTTAATTTTATTTTAGTTTTCTAATTAATTTATGTATTTTTAGGTGTGTTTGTGGAATGAATTGAGGGATTAAAATGAAGAAAAACTTAAAGAAATGGGTCAAAAGCATAATTTTAGAAAAGGAAATCAGATCAGCCTTTATGAAGTCCACTCTCGGTCAAAGTCTTCCTTCCATCCAGGCCGTTCGTCATCTGATCCAATGGCCCCTACGCGTGCGTGAGCCACACTCCAGACAGGCGCAAGTGGTGCGCCAGATTCGCCAGCAGCTGCTTCATTCCACGCGGGTCCAGCTCGTCAGCGCCCAACGAACCAGCGTGCGCCACGTCCCCAGCCGTCAGCTCCAGTCCTCCAACCCGAGCTCGCCACGTGTACCTGCTGAGAACAAAGAAAAAAAAAGGCAGTTAAATTAATTGCTTTATTCCTATTTTCTGATACACATAAAAAACCAAAAATCCATATTTTCTCCCACAACTTACACTAAAATATCTACTTTCTCTTCCCAATTTATTTCACCTAAATAAACCTTCCTAATTTATTTTTACCCTATCCTTTTCACTATTTTTTCCATCCAAACAAACATTTATTTTTTCCAATACTCTTACACATACTCTATTTATCCCTTCTCTTCCCAACACTAATTAAATTAATCATTTTATTTTATTTTATTTTGATTAATTTAATTCTCTAATTTTTCCTATAAATATGGTGTTGGAAGACCATTTCAAAAAGACATCTCTTCACCCCCCTAAACACCTCTTCAACCCAAAACACTTCTCCATTCCACACTCTTCATTTTTACCATTTTCTTTCTACCATTTTTACATTTTGAAGAGCATGTCAAGTATGATTATCTTTTGTAATTTTTATCTAGTTATGAGCTTCTAATCTTTTTTCAAGATTATTAAGATGATGATGAAGCAAAATGTAACTAGATAGTGTTTATGTTTGTATGTTGATTTCCCATTTGTGCTATAAAGTTCATGGATTTTTCTATCAAAAATATGTCTTTTTCATCTTCAATATCATGTATTTTTGATTGTTAAAGCATATTTCCACTTAGTTCTTCATTATGCAAAAATATAATACTCTTTGATTAAATGTCTTTCATTAAATTGTTTACATCTAATTCTTAGAATATAAGTGTTATATTTTGCCTAAACATAGTTTCTTTGATTTTGTGTAGTTTCATTAAATTGTAACACATTTAATGCTTAGAAATTATACCTTTTATAAGTGAAGAAAAATCCTACATTTTTGAAAATAACTTGTACTTAAAAGAAAAATATATTTTGGAAAATATAGTGTAATTTATTTCAACTATATATATATATGAACTTGGAAATCAATATACTTATAAATACTATTGAACTTGCATTTTGTGAATTCTAATATCTTAATAATCTTATTTTACACATCTTATTGGAAAATTATTTTCATACTCACTCATCTTTAATCTTAAGTATTTTAGTTACTTGTCTTTTATTTTATTTTGCAAAACTAAAATCCTATCAAATATTTGGAGCTAGGTTAGAATATTCTTGTTTTGTTTGAAATAGTTTTTTTTTATGTTAGTCAACTCCCATGGGTTCGACCTTGCACTTATATGAACACTATATTCCGAAACGATTCGTGCACTTGCGATTATAAATATTAAAACACTCACTTGCGAGTTAAAATGCTAGTAATCTAGCAGATCAGTATGCTGAAATCAATATTGAAGAGGAGGAAGAAGGGATATTGATTGAGGATGAAGCTGAAGGTGACGAACTGGTGTTTGATGATAGATGGTGTCTTATAGGCAGGTTTTTAACGGGCAGATCGATCGACTTTGATGCAATGAGGCATTTGATGGCATCTCTTTGGCAACCGGGAAAAGGAGTGTATGTCAAAGAATTGGAAACTAATCTGTACTTATTTCAATTCTACCATGAATTGGATATACAAAGTGTTATTGATGGCAGCCCATGGACTTTTAACAAGTTTCCTCTGGTGTTTCATAGGCTGAAAAGTGGTGAGAACCCAAGAGCGATTCATATTCATAAACTGGATATGTGGGTGCAAATTCATGATCTCAGATCTGGCTTCATGATGGATAAAGTTGTTAGGAGCGCTGGAGGCTATATTGGAACATATGTCAAATCTGATCCAAAGAATTTCAATGGCATATGGCGTGATTATTTACGTGTTCATGCTACTATAGATATTGAGAAGCCGCTGAAGCGACGAATGAAGATTTGCAAAGAGAATGGAGATTGGATATGGGCGACTTTCAAGTATGAACATTTACCAACGTTCTGCTTTATCTGTGGGATTATTGGCCATGCGGAAAGGTTCTGTCCGAAGCGATTTGAGCAAGATTTCGATCAAGCTAAAAAACCGTATGGAATTGAAATGAAAGCTCAAATGAGGAAAAAGAACTATCTCATTGGAGCACAATGGCTAAAGATAGGAAAAGAAGACTTTCAGCCGGTTAGTGGTGGCTCCTCTCACCGGAGTGAGGCTGAAGACCGATCAAATGAGATGGATAAAATCATGGATGTCGATCCCATGATATCAAGGAGTAAAGGGAGGGAGGTGATTACGGCCAAGGGAAATCAGGAGAGTAATGGAGTTGATATTGTCTCTGATAACTATATGGGGAATGTTACTATTAATAATAATGGTGACAAAGTCAATTTACAAAATAATGAGCTGGTCATTGTTTTGGAAGATAAAAAGAGGCGTATGGATATGAGAGTGATAGGTGGCAATAATGAGGTGTCATCAGATGTGGAGAATTATGTGGAGGTGGAGAAGGAGTGTGATGGTAGTGTTGGTCCAAAAAACTTAATGCAGGTGGGTCTTGGTTCCCAGGCCCACCAAACATTATGAGTCTTATTTCTTGGAATTGCCATGGGCTTGGGAACCCATGGGCTTTTCAATTCTTAAAGGACCTTGTGGTCAAAAGAAACCCAATTTTGTATTCTTGTGTGAGACTTTGTCAAGAAAGGATGTAATTGAAAGAGTTCGTGTGGCAATCGGTTTTGAAGGAGCGATTGGTGTTGATGCTCATGGGAAGAGTGGAGGTGTTGCTTTGCTTTGGAGAATTGCGGATGAAGTGCATGTGCTTGGCTATGGTGTCAATTACATTGATGCTTTGGTCAAAAGCAATGATACTAGGGATTGGAGACTCACTGTCATGTATGGTGAGCCAAATCGTAGTCTTAGACAAAAAACATGGGATTTAATTCGAAGCTTAAAAGAGGAGCAGGAGCAACCTTGGTGCATAATTGGAGACCTTAATAATGTTACCTCTCAACAAGACAAGCGTGGTGGAAATGCTTATCCAAATTGGCTTATTAATGGCTTTTGTGGAATGTTGGATGATTGTGGCCTACACGACTTAGACTTAGAAGGGTACCCTTTTACTTGGGAGCGTGGTAGAGGTACGGATGACTGGATTGAGGTTCGAATTGATAGAGCACTTGTCTCACAACAATGGCTTGATCTGTTTCCGACTGCTAAGTTGATCAACTTGGAGGTATCAACTTCTGACCATTGCCCTCTTATTTTAGTCCCTGTTAATGTGGCTGCTGTTACTGTGAGCAGAGTTTTTAGGTTCGAAAATTCTTGGTTAAAGGAACCTCTTTGCCATAAGATTGTGGAAGAGACTTGGGAAGAATATGCAGATATTTCTATAATGGAGAAAATTAAGAATTGTGTCAATGTTCTAGCCGATAGGGGGAAAGATTACACTGGAAATTTTAAGAAAAGAATTAAAGAATGTAAAGCAGAAATTCAGCTTTGGAAGAAGAGAAGGGATCCTGTGGCTGTAGCTAAGTATAAAGAAGCTCAAATACAATTGAATAACATCTTGATGCAGCGTGAGGTGTTCTGGAAACAAAGAAGCAAGCAATTATGGCTTCGGGAGGGAGACCAAAACTCTAAATACTTTCATGCCAAAGCAACATCGAGACGACGACATAATTTGATTCAGAATTTCAAGAATAATGATGGACATTGGGTCGGCTGGGATGATGAGTTGCCTAATGTGGTGACTAATTATTTTCATCAGCTTTTTTGCAATGAAAATGTCGACTATGGGGAAGTTGTTGATTGTGTTCAGCAACGGATTTCTGAGGAGCAGAATGGTAAATTGATGGCGGTTGTAACAGCAGAAGAGATAAAACAAGCTTTGTTTCAGATGCATCCTGAAAAATCTCCTGGACCTGATGGCATGACTCCCGGGTTTTATAAAAAATTCTGGCACATTGTGGGTAATGATATCATTAGTTTTGTAAGGAACTTCTTCACTTTTGGAACGTTTCCTTCTAATCTTAATGAAACTAATATTGTTTTGATTCCTAAAAAGAAGTTGCCAGAAACTATGAGTGATCTCCGTCCTATCTCTCTTTGTAATGTGTTGTATAAAGTTATCTCTAAAGTTATTGCCAATAGGTTGAAAGATGCTTTGCCGGATGTTATATCCAACACTCAAAGTGCTTTTCTTCCTGGTCGCTTGATATCTGATAATATCATGGTTTCTTATGAGATAATGCATTACTTAAAGAGGAAAAGGATGGGAAAGGAAGGATTCATGGCTCTCAAGTTGGACATGAGTAAAGCCTACGATCGAGTGGGTTGGACGTTCTTGGAGGCTATGCTAGTTCGGATGGGATTTAATAATCATTTTGTTTCTCTCATTATGAGTTGTGTGACTACGGTTACATATAATGTGACTTATGGGGGAAAAATTATGGGGCCTATTAATCCTGGGAGAGGAATTAGGCAGGGAGATCCGTTATCTCCATATCTTTTCTTGGTCTGTGCTGAGGGGCTTTCGTCTTTGTTGAAGCACTATGAGAGGAAAAATTGGTTGACGGGCTGTCAAGTTGCAAGAGGAGCTCCTCGTGTTTCACACATGTTATTTGCCGACGATAGCTATGTGTACTGCAAGGCTAATGAGATTGAAGCGGGAAGAGTGTTACAACTCTTACAAGTGTATCAAAGGGCGTCGGGACGACAAGTCAACAATGCGAAATCATCAGTTTTTTTCAGCAAGAATACAACTGATGTTATTCGACATAGAATGTGTGAGGTGTTGGGAATGATGGAAGCATTGAAGAACAACTTTTATTTGGGGCTGCCATGTACGATGGGAAGGAATAAGAATGCGATTCTTGGATTCCTAAAGGAGAAAATGCAGAAGAAATTTTTTTCTTAGGAAAGCCGATTCTTGTCAAGTGGGAAAAGAAGTGTTGATTAAGTCTGTGGCCCAAGCGCTCCCTAGTTATGCTATGAGCGTATTTCTCCTCACAAAAGAGATTTGTTCAAGCCTTGAAGGAATGATGTCCAAATTTTGGTGGAAATCTCAGTCGAACTCTTCTAAAGGTGTGAGTTGGGTGAGTTGGAAACGACTTTGTAGACACAAACATGAAGGGGGTATTGGTTTTAGAGATCTTCAGGATTATAATTTGGCATTCCTTGGTAAACAAGGATGGAGACTTTTAACCAATGAAAGTTCTTTGGTAAGTAGGATTTATAAGGCAAGATATTATCCTAATGGAAGCTTTTTGTCTGCTACTTTGGGTCATAACCCAAGTTTCATTTGGAGGAGTCTTTTGGAAGCCAAAGACTTGGTTCGGTCTGGTGCAAGGAGATCTATTGGTGGAGGAAACTCAGTTAGTATATTGTTTGATCCATGGTTGCCTGATGATCAAAATCCATTTGTTAGTTCTCATCACCCTGCTTTGGAGGGCCAGCTGGTATCTAGTTTGTTATCGGTGGGAAGTAAACAATGGAATGTTGAAGTGATTGATGATTTATTCAATGATAGGGATAAAAATTTAATTTTTTCTGTTCAGTTGAGTGAAACCGTGGACTTCGATTCATGGTACTAGAGCAGATCCCCTTCTGGTTTTTACACTGTGAAATCTGCTTATAGAACATTGCAGCAGAACAATTGCAACTTCATCACAGATCAGCAGAAAGAAGGCTATAAGCGGCTGTGGCAGTTTGATATTCCTCCTAAAGTTCAGCACTTCTTATGGCGTGCTTTGTCAGAGTGTCTCCCTACTAAGATTCAGTTAAATACAAAGCATGTTAATGTAGAGACTTCGTGTCCTTTCTGTAGCTTAGCAGAGGAGACCATCTTTCATATTCTACTGGGTTGTGGCTTTAGTAAAGCTTGTTGGAATTTATCTTGTGTTAGTACTGCTACTATACGTGAGAATGACTTCAAGCTTTGGTTCTTTAGTTTGCTTGATTCTTAACCTGTAGATGTTATCCGAGAGGCTGCTATGGTAAGTTGGAAAATATGGGTTGTGCGGAATGATGTTGTTTGGAATAGCAAATCTTGTTCTGCTTTAGAGGTGGTGCGGTCAGCTAGAATCACTCTTGACCAATGGAGTAGTGCTCAATCACAAAAAATGGGGGCATTGTTAGTAGATGATATTAACAATGTTAGAGAGCATTGGCGGAAACCAATGAAAAATACGGTTAAGGTCAATGTTGATGTCGCTATTTTTCAATCGGAGAATAAGTTTGGTTTTGGTTGTGTAGCCCGGGATTCTAATGGTGCACTTATCGAAGCGATTTCAGGAAGTCGATCTGGTGTGGTTAAGCCTGAAGTTGCAGAGATAATTGGTATCAAAGAGGCTTTAAGCTAGATCAAGAGAAAGCAATGGATTGATGTGGTGCTTGAAACTGATTCCTTGATTGCTGTTCAAGCTCTTAAAAGTTCAATTGCTATGCCTTTCCAGTTTGGATTGCTTGTTCGTGATTTTCAAGATTTAGTATTGTCATTAAATAACATTTCTGTAATTTTTGTTAAACGATCTGCTAATAAGGTCGCTCACTGTGTTGCTCGAGGGTCTTGTTTGAAGTCAGATTGTACTTTCAGTGAGCACGATGCTCCTTTTGCTTTAAAGACTATTGTTTATGCTGAAAGTTTATGAATAAAATCATCTTTGATTCAAAAAAAAAAATACCCAAAAAAAAGCTATATGGTAGGGTATACACATATCAATTACTTTTTTAGCTATAATATATAAGCCTAATTCAATAAATGCATTGGCAATGTCTTTCATTACTACTTTTTGGCTAAAAAAATTAATTGTTCACGATCTATTTTAGTTAAAACTAGAAAAAACAAAGGAAACAGACATAACTATCTCAACAACCAGAGGTAGTTACTTACATATCCAATGACTAGGCGATAGGCAAAATAATAATACATTAATTCTTGATCTGATTGAAGCAAAATCTAGTGATGCTCAACATTTGATTGTAGTACAACAAAGCTATTTTTCCAAAACTTTTACTTGTTTTCCAATACTTTTAACTTCATTATCCTCCTCTTCTTTCAAATTCAACAAACAACTCATGAATCTACAAAACTTAGTCCAAACGAACACTCCCTAAAGCTGCAACTCCTACAACATGTCCTGCTTAACAACACATTAAGTACCAATTAGAAAATAAAATCTAAAACATTATAATGCTTAATTATCACAAGAAGCATAGGATTAATAGTAAAATTTAATGTTAATACTTAAAGTTGTTTTACCAACTGTGACAAATAAAACAGATTAAGACATTCCTTAACTGATCTTGTGTGTGGCTGTTTTCAGAACATTTATTATTAATTACAATATATCTATTAGTTTTTCACAACATTAATTTTATAGATTATTTTTATGTGTGTATACATACCTTTTAAAAGATTCCATTCCATTTGTAGGAAAAGATGTTGGACAACCATTATTCTTTTCAAAATTCTTCTAGTTGTGAAAATACTAGTATATGTATGAGAAGATAAGAAACAAATGTCATATTATTCCTCTGTCAATACCAAAATCTATTTAAAAAGAAAAAGGAAAATAAAAAAAATAATTAGTTACCTCACGACATATTCTACTTTCTTTACTTTTCTGTAGGGTTCTAACACAGCAAAAAGACTCATGTTTCATTACATTGAAACTATTCTATGCAAACAGTTTAGAGATAATAATATGAGGACTAGTTAATAATCTATATATATCTATAATTCTCTTGCTTGGACAGATGACATGGCGGTCTCTATGAGTTTTTCTCACATTTCTTTATTTTCTCATTTTTTTCAATTTTTTAATATTATCTTACTTTTGTTAGCTTTTTAACATTTAATAGCTTTTTAACATTTAAATCTAAGTTTTTGAAGCTTTTTTTTCACTACTTAAATGCTAACGGCAGAATTTATTATTTTTTAATGTGATCTTCCTCAACTATTCTATGGAGTCTCTTCTCTTCCCCTTTATTTTTTAAACGTATATTATTCATAACATTTTTAAAGTATACATTAATTAACATTAATATCTTATTAAAAGAGACAATTAAGACAAAAAAAAAAAATTAAGGAGACCTGTTAGTTTCTCCTTTATATAGTGGTAAAGCTCTTTCGAGGCCTAGCAAGTCTCTTTATCTAAATGTCATGCCTTATCATGAGAGTTTGCCCTTGGTTTGGAATCTATAGGAAGTTGTGGGTCTCTTCTCTGTGACGCTAAGCTCCACAGGTGTGTTTCCAGTTATGTGTAATTCATAAGTATATAAGTAAATTTATATATTATATGTATATATATTGTATGGGTTTAGCTGTTGGAGATCAAATAATCATTTAAATGGTTTAAATTTACCTATAAAAGACAATATCTTTTATGGTATTTTTTATTTGATGAAAATCTTTTATGGTATTTTAGGTAATGCAAAAATATGAAATGTGGACTATACATATATAAATAGATGTGTGTGTGCATGCGTTCGTTGGTGCTTTTATATTGGTTGTTTTTTTAGGAAGAATATATGACATATTTCATTAATTAATCATGTATCTTGTATATTTACATAATCCTTTTGGCATGTGAGGTGGCTTCTCACATGAATTTTCTTTTACTTTTGTTGCTCTTTCAATTTTTCACATTTTTGTTATATTTTTATTCTTTATTAATATTTATTTATCATTTAAAAAATTATTATTATCTTTTCATTTTCATAACTCATATCCTAATACTATTTTATTATTACTCTATTTATATTATCACTATTATTGTTGTAACATTTTTTATATTCGATGATCATAACTAATAAGATTAATTTGTATTATTAAATATTAATTTGTATTATTAAATAACAAATAATATATTCCTAATCTTTAAGTACTATATAAGATGATTTGGCTTGTGAGTTGGCAGCTAGAGAAATTTTTTTATTTGATTATAATGGTTTGTTTGAAGAGATGAACGAAGTAAAAATGTCATGCAATGCATTTGTGGTTTGAACGTTAAAGGTATCCATCATGATCATTATCATTTCATCTTTTTTTAAATTTCGTATGTTTTTTTTTTCTATTACTTTGAAAATAGACTTCTAAAAAGTCTTTTATTTTACTTAATATTTTATCTATGTATATATGTCTCATAATTATGAGTCAAGGTCTTTTATTTACATATGTCTCATGGTGAGGTTTAATGTCCTTAAAATAGGTGATCACTATACTATTGAGTAAAATCAATGTGTATTAGGCTTTGGCTCACAAAAAAATGAAGAAAGAACGACAAAAGCATGAAGAAGCGGGATGAAACTCTACTTGAATAACTCTAAGATCATAAAAAATAGGATAATACTCGAGAACAACAATGAAGTTTATATTACCTATTAGAGACGATAAACAATTCTCATCCAACATTGTGTATTATTATGTTTAGATTTTTTTTAAAAGCACTCCCATATATATTGTGCTACTGTATATTTAGACCTTTATATTCGAATAAAATTTTAATTTTATGTGATCTCTTCTATTTTATTTTTCTCTTTTATTTAAAAACATGTATACATCAATTTTTTTATAATTATTTTTATGCCATAAGTTATATATAATTTTAGTACAATATATAAATTTCTTTATGCTCCAATCATTTTTAACAAAATTCATATATTATTAATAATTAGATACAAAATATTGTTTATAAATTTATATCATTTTTTTTATTTTTAACATAATTATTCAAGAAAAAAAATTACTTCCTTTTAAGAATATTAATTCAAAATAATAATTTTTTTTAATTAATCTATTTGTGTTATATTAATTTTATTTTATTGCTATCCATTAAAAATTCTTCAAATTTTATATTAGAAAGCTAAAAAAAGAAAAGAGGCTATATTAGAGTACACAAAATTATTATCATAAGGAAACAAATCTTACAAAACAATACATAAAACATAAATACAAATTAATCAATCAATATATATATATATGAAGATTTTAAGGAGTTGATGTCGCATGATTCTTATTATCTCTAATACTTATTTTTTAAATTTTTTTTACTAATTTTGTAACCCTCTATATGTAGACCAAAAATCATATATATATATATATCATACTAATACTGTACTTAATACTAATAACTTTTACAGCAATGACCTATCCATTCATATATTTTTTTCAATTCTCCTCTCAATGCTATTTATTATCAATCATAGTAGTTAAGAAAAATTAACTTTTTTTTTTTTATTTCTTTCTTTACTAAAAAATTACATGCCTATGACATTCTAAAAACAAAACCATCACTTCTATCATTTATATACATTCATTCATTTTATTAAAAAACATAATAACAAAATAACTATATTATACCATACGTTTTTCATTATTACATGATATCTACACCCATATTTCATCTATATATATATAGATATCCTCATTTAAAAAGAAACAAATTAAATACAGAGGCTAAATCATTATTATGACTTGAGTCTTTTATATAAATATATATATATATATATTTCTAATAAATTTTTTTTTTGGTAGAAGCTAAATTTCATTAGGAAAGATCTTTCACTTCAACAAACACAACTAATCATTAATTTGAGTATGATCATCATTCTTACTAGAATTACTTTTTAGGTGAGTCTTAATATTTTCCTTAATTT
This sequence comes from Cannabis sativa, assembly GCF_029168945.1. Classification (NCBI taxonomy): domain Eukaryota; kingdom Viridiplantae; phylum Streptophyta; class Magnoliopsida; order Rosales; family Cannabaceae; genus Cannabis; species Cannabis sativa. The sequence goes on from NC_083609.1 coordinate 8,099,631, forward strand.
TGTTTACAAGTGTTCAAAAGAATTTCTTCATTTTTATTTATTTTTAAAATTTGTGCATATTAATTTGTTAAGTTTGTGTTGTGTATGATAGTTGCCAGAAATTTTTCCTGTAAAATACATATTGTAGTAATGTGTTGCAATATTATTATACAAACTTTTTTATCCTAAACTTTCTCCTCTTATTTTTTTTGATTAATTACTTAACTTTTTATTTATTTTTCTCACTTAATTATAATTTATAAGAACATGTGTATTTTATTATTTCTTCAAGCTTCATTTTTTTTAAAAAAAAAAAATATTATTTCCCACTTTGAAGTAAATATGTTATGCTGACTTTTGTTGTATTTTATTAAATATAATTATTAATTTAAAGCAAATATATTGAGTTGTTTAGTAAGTGAATTATAAAAATGAATATTGTATAAGAGATGTATAAGTTACACAAAATTAATTTTTAGAATTGATTTATTTTTAACTGTGTAACGTATGTAACTATTTTTTAATTGATTAATTTAAAATATAAATACATTAAGAAGTTTATTATTTAGTGAATTACAAATTTAATTTAAAAATTAAAAAAAAAATTATATAACTAATGAGTTGCAGAAAATGAAATTCATGATGTTAAATTTCAACATGTATGTAATATTCATATGTATTAATTAATTATTAATAAACTAATATAATATTAATGTGCCTTAGTGTATTAAAATTATTGGGTTTACAGATACCAATTTAATAAATACTTTGAAAAAATATGATATGTATCTTTCTGTAATTTTTACAATCTCATTTTCAGACATGTATATAACTTTTCTATTAATTTTTATTGTAAAATAATATTTTGTCATCATAATTTTTATTAAACACCAAATTGTAGTACGGAATCATCTACAAAGATCTCAGTCAAAGCAGGCATATGCCAAACGTGTATACCCCCCGAAGCTACAGGTAGAACACATGGTAGAGAGACCATTTCGTACTTATCCTAATTGTTGGTTCAATTTATTAATATCATATATATGTTACGCAAAGCAAGGTCTGTCATTGAGAAGCTGGTGGGAGGTCTTTGTGTTTCGGGATTCTTAAGATTTTTAGGCTGGTGAACCCTGTTCTGGGGTTGGTTTTCATCATCGATGACGAGAGCCTTTTACAACAATTACCTGATGAAATCAGAGGGACCTATTGTTGGATATTAGGTGGGATCCTATCATCAAAGTCTAAAGCGTGGTTTGAACACTAAAACATCATCACATGGGATTAATTTTTAGAATGAATTAACATATCAATTAGAAACAATACTAATATAATTTCAAAAACAGATAGCTTCTTAAGTCGCAAATTTTCATTAAAGGGTATCTATTAGACTATCAGCATCAATCTAAATAATTAGAAGTTTATGCTGCAAAATATAATTAATTTAGTATTGCTTACTTTATTGTATATTTTTGGATGAATGCAAGAAAGATTCTTGAATTTTTTAATATTTTGTCAAAACTTTAAAATTTAAATTAATCTTTAATTGTTTTTAAAAATGAAAATAAAGCTTTATTTAAAAAAGAATTGTCAAATAATAGAATATTATAGTTTATATTTTGTCTTGCTATTTATGGTATAAGTTTTTTACTTTAAACTTATATAAAATTAATTATAAATTAATAAAATTATATATATTTTTTTAGGACCGCGCAACGCGCGGTTACGTTACCTAGTTTAAAATAATTTAAAACCTTAATCAACTAGATTGTATTAAATCTCAATGTTCTGCAAGAAAAAAAAAACTAAATTAATTTATAATTTACTAATAATTTTTACATGAAAGTATTGAGTACATATAAGGTCTTTCATTTCGGTATATATTGGAGAAAAAAATACACTAAAGAACAAACTTATCCCAAGTAAAAACATCTATTTTTTACCTCATAATCATTCACTAGAACACATGATGACCAAGTGCGAATCATTCAACATGTATTGGATAGTTCAAGATTATTAGGAAAAAACGATAAGGAAACTAATAAAACATGAAGAGTGGAACAATCACCTTCCAAACACTTAGAGATAAACCTCCCAAATTAAGGATAATGAACAACTTTGGAGCAAGAAGGTCAACCTTACAGTCTTTATAAGGCTCAAAAAATGTGGAATCAAAACAAAAAATAACAAGAATTACCTTAGTGTAGTGAGAATATAAAATTGTCATCTAAACATAAGTAACTACAAATCATAACAAGTAATTGTGAATGGAAATTACAAATATAAGGAGCTATCTCATCTAAATGAATTTATTTGCATTTTGAAAGTGTAGATTACTCTTTAATTTCATATTACCTACCTTATAACTAATATTTCTAGTTATGTTATTACACATTAAAACACATAGAAAAGGAAAACAAGCACAAAAAGAAAAACAATTCTGCATCCTTACCCAACAAATAATTGTAGTAATTTGGCCTCAAATGAAACTTTGTGCTTTGGAATTGTTCTTGATTAGCCATAAGCAGAGGCCTAGAAGAACCAAATGAGAAAAGGAGACCATTTGAGAGTCAATTGTACAAGGTGTATACGAATTAAAAGCAATGTCTACTAATGTTCCCCAAAACCCATAAGCTTATGGTTGACACTACCAACTTAGTGGCTTAAACCCAAAGAAGCTGGTTTCCTGAGCCCATGTACCAAATCCCATTGGAGACAACATTTTGTGGCCCCACTTTCACTTGGTTTCATTCTCCATTATCAATTTCAAAAGACTTTAGAGAGAAAGAGAGTTAAAAATACCTTCTGCCATGGCCAAAAGAGAGGGAGCTTAACACTCATTAATTAATCAATTTCTCCGCTGTAACTCCTAAGTTGTAGAGAACTTTGATTCTTCTCCTAAATGTGATTCAATACTAGAAAATTATTTCATTTTCTCGAATAAGCATTTTCCGGTTTCGTAATGTGTAATGGAAGATTGCATTTTCTAAATTCATGAACGATTTAGATTTTCCATTGTAGAAACTCGAGATTTCTTTCCTAGAAAAAAAAAAAGAAAAAGAGAAAATGATGTCTATACAAAAGTTTAGGTCGAAGAATCGAAATCCACAAACTGAAATAATACCTTGAAGGTAAAGAATCCAGAAAAGATAAATGTCATAATAAGATGTCCCTTAGTACTAATGGTAAGAGGTTAAATATACACTTGTGAATGCATTAAACCAGACATCTGCTATTGAGTGGGAGCCATCAAAAGTGTAATCCAACAAGAGAACATAAGGAGACAGTCTAGAAAGAATCTCTAGATTAAAAGTGACCTATATGTTAGATGATAGGGGTGATATTTTTTGAACCCTTAAATCTGCATCAACTCAAAATTTAATGTCTGAGATGGTGATTACTCTGGCAGTGGAGAAATTATTCTCGAAAAGTGTAAAAATCCATATATAATATCTTAGTTCCACCAGTAAAACTAAATAACTAAGTTGCTTTTAAAAGGCACTAGAAAGTTATTCAAATTGAAGAAAATTTTTGACTGTTTTATCTCTATCCTATTTTTGGATAGGGTGAAAGTTGTGTCTTCTGTAGATTCAAATGCACTTATCAGGCAATAAATAATTCAGTATTCCAAGAGGAGTAATGCAGATAAAAAAAAACGATGTTCCACAATATCCTATGAACACAAAAAGAAGTAATGGTGGAGAAAGTTATTGCTTGTTACAACCTTACATATCATGTTACTTGGGTAAAGTCAAACACACTACACTTGATATGAATATCGAGATAATAGATTAATTGAAATATACTTCTAGTTTTATATTAGTGCAAGTGGGAATTTGTTGGGATTTTATGCCCTAAATAAAACTCATTTTAATATAATCTTATTTACTATCAATAGAAGATTAGAAATCATTTAGGTTTACATGTAGTTTTCATGATTATAGTTTTAATATATAAGTTCTATTAAATCCTGAATATATAGTTACTCACAATTACAGTGATTTTATCACAGTAGAAGGTAATTGTGATTATATGCTTCAAACTATTTAGTCCCATGATATATCAGTGCACTGGATTTACACTGACGTGATAATCAACGATAAAATTTACTTACACAGTGACATGTGGAATGTCCTTTCCAGGTCATTGGCAAAGTATACTAGTATCGGATGCCATACATCAGACTGGACCAATATTGACAGTGGAAAAGATATCATAAACTTATCGTAATATCTTTAATGTCACTTAGTTGATCTTAGATTAAAAGATCTTAATCCTGAGATGATTAGGCTTTTGGCTTAAATATATTACATGTGTTCTTTGACTTGTTCGTTATAGTTGACCATTTGGATCGGCCTAATACTTATATCTTGGAAATATGGTAGTGCAATTGAGTGGGAGCGGTAATCATAGATATGAAATCTATAATTTCTATAACTATTTAGAACTGAAATGATGATTTCCTTAGAGCTTGGCTAACAGACATAAATGGAAGAGCTCTTATTTCAGTAATTATATTATCTAACTGAAATATTATTTATAAGAAGTCAAGTGTTTTAAGGATAAAATATATTGAAGAGTAAAACGGTAAATTTGTTTCTACTCGATGTAAATCATCTATAGAGGATCATTGATTATTTAGATTGAAACAATGGATAATTTATAGCTTATATATTCTTGATGAATACAGCGTTCTATGTAATTAGGAGTGCAATTCCGAATCTATGGTGGATTCAAGAGGGATTAATAAGATAGAGAATTTACTTGGTAAATTCTAGAACTACTTATTGGGAGTTTGGTTACATAGGCCCATAGTCCCTGCACTAAATGGGATACTATTCGTTTGTAGTCTCAATTAATTAATTTATTTAATCAATTAGGATTCTAAATAATGACTATGTTTTATTTGTGAATTTTACCAAGGAATGGCATAATTAAGAAGAAAAGAAAATTCAATATTTATTTATTAATTAAGAGATCTTGGAAGATCTAATTAATAAATATATTTAAATGGTAATTTTATTTGATAACTAATTATAATTATTCAATAGATAGAATTAGTATTTAGAAAACTAGAACAGAAAAATGGCATTACTGAATAAAGATAAGTTTGCTTCATTAAGCAAGTAAAATAATGATAAAAATCTAACTCATGGGCCTTATAGAGATTTTGGCCATGAGGGATTATTTCAAGGGAAACTTACAAAATACTGCTTTTTTACCAAATATTTTCAAAAATACTGGGACACGGTAAACTTTACATTTTTACTGTCCAAGCCCATTTTTATTTCTTTTATACTGCCCAGGCCCAATATATTTACTTTTATACTGTAAACAGTAACCAAACACAAATGACACATCTCCTTCGTTGTTGGGGACGGACAAATCAACACCAGAATCATAGAAACACCAGGAAAAAACTATAAAATCTGGCAAAGATAAAAAATTACTAAATCAAGAACAAATTACTGTTTTGTAGTGTTATTTTACTGTTGTTTTAATATGAAAAAAAGGCCACGTAAATGAAATATTGTAAAAAATGACAGGACATGGAATCTATACCAGTTCTTATAAAGAGCAATGGACAATAGGAAAAAGAACATAATTATTTCAAGAGAATGTGACAATGCTCGAAAACACTACTAAAACAACAAAAAAAAAAATAAAGAACATAAAAACAAGCATAAAAGAACTTTGGAATGGTAGTATTCCGATCGGGTGTACTTGGATTCCCAATCCTATAAAAAAATATAAGAAAACACTACTAAAACAAAACTAAAACAACACAAAAGAAATAAAGAACATCAAAAACAAGCATAAAAAACATTAAAACTAAAAAAAATAAAATGGCACACCTCAACAACCCTTTTTCCAATTATGTCTTCAAACAGATCACTTGATTGAACAATCTTCACTTGATATTTACCCTTTCCCTAAGAGTTAACAAAATAAAACCAAAACAACAACAAGACACAGAGTTAAACAAACAAAAAACTATAAAATAGGACTAACAAAAAAAAAACATGCAAAAAAAAAAGAGAAATAGAAAACATAATCAACTTGAAAAAAACCCTAAAACAACACAATATCAATAGAGAAAAACCTTATCAGATTTGGGAGACTTCAGAACTTTGGCTCAACTCAAAATCTGAGTCTGAATTTCAACCACGGGACGAGGACGTTTGGACATCCTCCTCTTCGAAGTTTCACCAAGAAATTTGCGTTTGCTTGGAACTGATGAGGTAAGGCTTGGGGATGTTCCTTAAAAAATTTTTTACCCATTGAGGATCGACACAAGTTTTTCTGAGGTATTTTTGGGGGATTTTTACAACTGGAGAAGAAGACTTTGATAGAGTAATAACCATAGATAATAAACAAGCAAAGTATTTATATGAGAAACCAACAAATAAATTGGGAAAAATATAGAGAGAAAATTATAATAAAAACAACAACAACAACAAAAAAAAAAACTGCATAAATTTAATTTAAATAACCATTAAAAACTGCCCCTAAGAGAATAACTAGATGTGTTTTTATTTTTTTTTTGTTTTAAAAAAAAAGAACACAAGAAGAAGATGATGAATAGTTAAATGGGATAGTGGGTATAAACCACCAAAACGTGGTGTGAAAGAGATAGTAATTGTATTGAAGTGATGATTACATTGAATTAAAAGAAAAAGAAAAAAAAAAAAAAAGCCTGCCACAAATGTGACAATACACTGTCACATCAACCTTTTTAACACTTAAAATACAAAATAATAATAATAATAATAATAATAATAATAATAATAATAATAATAATAATACACATGCAAAACTCAAGGCTTACACGTGTAAACAAAAAAGAATAAAAAAACTTTTATCAACAAAACAATATTTTTTTTTTGATAAATCAGAGATGTGTATTGCATAAACCAATCTTTGTACATCCTAATGGCACCTGAAAAGGTCCAAGTATTCTAGTTACAATCGGTATACAGTTTGTAAAATGCACAATAAATCCTTTACAAGGATTGTATCCAATCTCTATCTTTGCTAGTTAACTTCTGAGGTTGAAACATGGTTAGTCTTATTCTTAATTTCTCTTTTATCCCTGCAACAATATGGTCAATTACCACCTGCTCTCCCTTCCAAAGCACTGCATTTCTCACAGCCCAAACATGATAAACCAGTGAGGCAGTCGCTGCAGCAAATACTTGCTTCTGCCCCCTGGTTTTTTTAGCTCTTCCGATCCATCAACAAAACAATATTAGAATACAAAAATTAAGAAGGCAGTATAAAAATAGGCAGTAAAAAAGAAAAAACTACTGTATCACAGTATAATTGAAATAAATGGGAAACATACAGTATGGGGTGTAAATTTTCCTTATTTCAAGCCATTGAATCTTTCCAATCAACCCATTTGATTCATAGAATACCTTTTAGACTCTCTCTTGTCTGACAAACTGAATCAAAAGAAAGCCTATTATTTTCCATTTATTATTTCGAATTTCTCTTGAGTTTTATTCACACAAAAATTGTGGTCTTTGGTGTTGAAAAATTGTCCACACATTTCAAAGTAATACTCAACATAGTGAGGAAGATTGTGTAGTTCAAATTGTCAACTGAAAGAGAATCCAAGTTCAGATCTTGATCATACTCTGAAATAAAAAGGATCAAGGGTTAGAGATCTGAATGGAAGGAGTCATAATTATTCTGCTGCCATCAATGTAAAGTTTTCTATAACTTTTATGTGTTTATTTTATTATTTTAGGAAATTCATATTTAGGATGTTAGATTATAAAATTATAATCTAATATACATGTTAATAAATCTATATCTTGGTAAAAGATTTCCAATACATCAAGCGCCACAGACGCCTCTGTCTTCTGCCCCCAACCACGTGCATGTGAGGCACACAGTGTTGTGCGGTTCGGGTGTGTCTTGCACGTGCCAAGCATGCGGTTCTCCATCCTTAAGCCGCATGGTCCCATTTTTAAAGTAGTCGAAACATTTTCTTCCCCCATACCAACACGTGTCACCCAAATGTCAAACCTGCTCTTTTTTCTAACTAATCAGAAAGTGACATATGGAAAATCCAGATTTTAACTTATAAGTAATTGTATTTTGACCCTATACAATTTGTAATAAGTTTAAATTGCGCATTTATCATTTTATCTTCCTATAAAAAGAAGCTTAAATTTTTAGTATTCAGGCAGTTTTAGATAGAAAAATCTAGAAAAAATACTCTACGCTCTCAGTGCTAGTTTATAATTTTTCTTAGTTAATTTTGTTATAGATTTCTAAGCTCCCTTATTATTAAGGTGGATGATGAAACATAGTGTATTTAGTTAAGTATTTATTTTTATGTTGATTCTCAATATTATGATATACACTTATAATTTTTGTTTCTTTAAATAATTTCAAAATTTTTTAATATCATGTATTTTTTATAGTTAGAAATCATTAGTGATTGATTTTTTATTTTATTAAAAATAATATTCTTTGTGTTGAAGTAGTTGGCCAAATATCAAATTCCTAAAGTGCCCTTACCAAACTTAACTATATTAACCAACTGTCTGTTATGACAGTTGGTGATCGAGCACTTTGAGCTCAGCTGCAGCATCAGTATTTAAAGGGCCTCACATCCTTTGATACTTGGTACCAGAAAGAGAGAGAGATAGTGAGAGAGAGAGTTTAAAAGAAAGAGAGAGAGAGAGAATTGAGTAGCCTTGAGTGTTGTAATTGGGGTGACACTGTGTGTGTGTTCATCACCATCAGAATTAACAATTGCAGAAGTTAAGCTTCCTGGTTGTGCAATTGGTACAAGTTGTAATCTCTTAAACTCAATCAATAAAGTCTCTCAAAGCCATAATTGTGGATGTTTCTGGCCGAGGATGTAGGCAAGGTAATATACTATTATCTTGTTCGAACCTCGTTAATTCTTGTGTGTGTTTAATACCTGTTATTACTAGTGATTCCTAGTTTTACTTTGCTGCACTACATGAATTGAATAAAATTAGTTTTCATTGATCTGGTATACTCTGTTTCTTGTTCTTGCCGAGGTGTTGTTTCACAACAATTGGCATCAGAGCTCAGGTTTCTTGCTGTAAGAACAGAATCAAGAAAATAATCCATGGCTTCCGCACGCTTTGAAGTAGACAAGTTCAATGGAACCAATGATTTTGGGCTGTGGAGAATCAAGATGAAAGCATTTCTGGTTCATCAAGGAGTGTATCAAGCCATTGATAAAGAAGAATTGAAGGAATTGGGAGATGACAAGAAGAAGATCAAAGAAATTGAAACAAAGGCTCATAGTGCAATCTTGCTGAGTTTGGGAGATGAAGTACTGAGAGAGGTATCAAATGAGGAAACAGCTCTGGGGTTATGGGAAAAGCTAGCCTCCATATATCTGAAGAAATCACTTGCAAACAAACTATACCTGAAAAAGAAACTGTATACACTCAAGATGGAAGACTCAAAAGAACTCAAAAAACATCTAGATGAGTTCAATCGAATCATCATTGATCTTAGCAACATTGGAGTGAAAATTGAAGATGAAGATCAGGGGATCTTGTTGCTCAGCTCACTACCTAAAACCTATGAGCACTTTGTGGACACGATTCTATATGGCAAGGAAACCTTGACCATGACAGAGGTCAAGGCTGCACTCAACTCAAAGGAAATCCAGAAAAGAAATGAAGAAAGGTATGATGGCATAGCAGACAGCCTGTTTGTAAAAACCAGAAGCAATTCAAGAGATTTCAGGGGTGGACACAATAAAACTAATCACAAGAACAACTAGAACAAAAAACACAGTTCAGGATTCAAATCCAAAGAAAAATCTAAACAAGGAAAGCAGTGTTATTACTGCAAGAAGGAAGGACATTTCAGAGATGAATGTAGGGCACTCAAGGCTAAATTAGAGAGAGAAAAGGGACAAGAAAGAGGAGTTGCAGAGATTGTTTTTGATGGTTATGAGTCTGCAGAAGCTCTAGTTGTGACAAGTCAAGAATCTGGTTGTGAATGGATTCTTGACTCAGGGTGTTCATTTCACATGACACCAAGGAAGGAACTGTTAAGTGACTTCAAGAAGATTGAAGGTGGTTCAGTTCTACTAGGAGACAACAAAGCTTGTAAGATTTCAGGGATGGGAAGTGTACTGATCAAGATGAATGATGGTCAGATCAAGCTCATACAGGAAGTCAGGTATGTCCCTGAACTAAAGAGAAATTTACTTTCAATTAGTGAACTTGTATCTAAGGGCTGGACTGTGAAGATAGATGGTTCAATAAAAGTAATGAAGGGTACTAGGATAGTAATGAAGGGAGACATTAAAAATGGAATTTACTATCTACAAGGAAAGACAGTTGTGGGAAAATCGAATCTAGTTGTCAAGAGTAGCAATAGGGATAACACAAGGCTATGGCACATGAGACTAGGTCATGTTAGTGAGAGAGGTCTCTATGAATTGGAGAAACAAGGAATTCTCAAAGGCAAACTTGACAAGGAACTAGGATTCTGTGAAGAATGTGTGTATGGTAAGTGCAGCAGAGTGAAATTCACTCCAGGTCTACACACAACTAAGGGAAAGCTAGACTATGTACACTCTGATCTATGGGGTGCTTCAAGAACTAAGTCAATTGGTGGTGCTAGCTACTTCATGAGTATTATTGATGACTATTCTAGGAGAGTTTGGGTGTTTCTACTTAAGTCTAAGGATGAGGCATTTCAAACCTTTGTTAACTGGAAGAAACTAATAGAAAATCAATCTGGAAGAAAGATCAAGAAGCTAAGGACTGATAATGGACTAGAGTATTGCTCAGATCGGTTCACAAAGTTTTGTCAAGATAATGGTATTGCTAGACACAAAACAGTTGTGAAGACACCACAACAAAATGGGATTGCAGAGAGAATGAACAGGACATTGCTTGAAAGGATAAGATGCATGTTAAAGGGTGCTGGCTTAGACAAGAAATTTTGGGGAGAAGCACTGCAAACTGCATGTTATCTCATTAACAGATGCCCCTCAACAGCACTGAAATTTAAAACTCCTCAAGAGTTTTGGACAGGTGAAGTACCAAGATATGATCACCTCAAGGTCTTTGGCTGCACTGCCTTTGCTCATATCAAACAAGATAAACTGGAGTCTAGAGCCATAAAATGTTTATTCCTGGGTTACCCTGATGGTGTCAAGGGTTATAAACTTTGGTGTCTAGAAGATGGACACAAGAAATGTTTCATCAGCAGAGATGTGATATTTAAGGAGCATGAAATGGCAATGAAACTCACCAAATCAGAGGCCAATCATGAAAAAGCAAAGTGTAGAACTTCAAACAGAACAAGAGAATGATGAAGTTGCAGATCAGGTGGATACATCTGCAACACACAGAGATCACAATATTGAAGAAGAAATAGGGCATGAACAAGAGTCTTCTGAGCTTCAAGGTTACCAACTGGTCAGAGATAGAGTCAGAAGAGAAGTAAGGCCTCCAGAAAGATTTGGATATGCTGACTGCATTGCTTTTGCACTTGCAGCAGCTGAAGAAATCGAAAATAGTGAACCTACCACCTATACAGAAGCTGTTACTGGAAAGAACAGAAAGAAATGGCTTGGTGCCATTAATGATGAAATGGGATCACTAGAAAGAAATAAAACATGGATTAAGTACCTAGACCTAAAGGATAGAGGGTAATAGGTTGCAAATGGATTTTTAGACACAAAGAAGGACTGCCTGGTGAAGAAATCAGATATAAAGCAAGGTTAGTTGCAAAGGGGTTTAATCAAAGAGAAGGAATTGACTATAATGATATTTTCTCTCCTGTGGTAAAACAAACTTCAATTAGAATCATGATGGCTAAGGTTGCTATGTTTGATCTTGAAATGGATCAAATGGATGTAAAGACAACATTCTTACATGGAAGTTTAGATGAGAAAATCTACATGGAAGAGCCTGAGGGATTTAAGAACATGGAAACTGATCAAGTTTGTTTACTACAAAAATCTCTATATGGCCTGAAGCAGGCACCAAGACAATGGAATCTTAGATTTCATGAATTCATGCTGCAAATTGAATTCACAAGAAGTGAATATGACCCCTGTGTTTACTACAACAAGACTCCTATATGGTTACTACTCTATGTGGATGACATCTTGATAATTGGAAAGGATAGAAAGGCTATTGACTTACTTAAAGAACAACTCAACTCTGAATTCGAAATGAAAAACCTAGGTGAAGCTAAAAGGATACTTGGGATAGAAATCAAGAGACAAAGACCTGGTTTTGTGTTCTTATCTCAGGAAGGATACATTCAGAAAATCATTGACAAATTCTGCATGAGTGAGTCCAAGACAGTCACTACTCCCCTTGCCTCACACTTCAAACTTGCTCAAAATCAAGCCCCTGATAATGAAGAAGACAGAACATACATGGAAAATGTTCCTTATGCTTCCTGTGTTGGAAGTCTAATGTATTGCATGGTCTGTACCAGACCAGACTTGGCATATGCATTAAGCATGGTGAGCAGATTCATATCTGATCCAGGCAAGACACATTGGGAGGCTGTGAAGTGGGTTTTAAGATACCTAAAAGGAACATCCAATGTTGGTTTTCTGTACAGAAACAATGGAAAATTTGAAACTGAAGTTGCAGGGTATGTTGACTCAGACTATGCAGGGAGTATCGACACCAGAAGGTCTATCACTGGTTATGCATTCACAGCTTTTGGTGGATGCATCAGTTGGAAATCGAACTTACAGAAAGTGGTGGCTCTATCTACCACAGAGGCTGAATATATGGCTGCTACTGAAGCCATTAAAGAGGCAATTTGGTTAAGAGGTTTCACAAGTGAACTTGGTTTCAAAGGAGAAGATATCACTGTCCATTGTGACAATCAAAGTGCTATTCATTTAATGAAAAACCCAATGTACCATGAAAGGTCCAAGCACATAGACATCAAGCTCCATTTTATTAGAGAAGTCATTGCAAGGAAAGAGATACAGATCCAGAAGATTGGAACCAAAGAAAATCCTGCTGACATGTTAACCAAATATGTTCCTCAAGCCAAGTTCAGACTTTGTCTGAACTTGCTAAGCAGTCTCACTGCCTGAGATTGCTCAAGTCCAGAACAGCTGCAATTCATCTCTACTCTGCTGCATTTTTTTGATATATGTCCAAGGTGGATAATTGTTGAAGTAGTTGGCCAAATATCAAATTCCTAAAGTGCCCTTACCAAACTTAACTATATTAACCAACTGTCTGTTATGACAGTTGGTGATCGAGCACTTTGAGCTGCAGCATCAGTATTTAAAGGGCCTCACATCCTTTGATACTTGGTACCAGAAAGAGAGAGAGATAGTGAGAGAGAGAGAGAGTTTAAAAGAAAGAGAGAGAGAGAGAGAGAGAGAGAGAGAGAGAGAGAGAGAGAGAGAATTGAGTAGCCTTGAGTGTTGTAATTGGGGTGACACTGTGTGTGTGTTCATCACCATCAGAATTAACAATTGCAGAAGTTAAGCTTCCTGGTTGTGCAATTGGTACAAGTTGTAATCTCTTAAACTCAATCAATAAAGTCTCTCAAAGCCATAATTGTGGCTGTTTCTGGCCGAGGATGTTGGCAAGGTAATATACTATTATCTTGTTCGAACCTCGTTAATTCTTGTGTGTTTTAATACCTGTTATTACTAGTGATTCCTAGTTTTACTTTGCTGCACTACATGAATTGAATAAAATTAGTTTTCATTGATCTGGTATACTCTGTTTCTTGTTCTTGCCGAGGTGTTGTTTCACAACACTTTGACTATATATTTATATTTAAATTGTTTCACATTTAATGGTTAGAAGTTATAATTAATTTTAAACCGAAGTAAAATCTATTTTAGTTAGAAAATAATTAGATTGATTTCTAATTATATTATGAGAATCAGTATGATCTTAAATATTTTTATTACACTTAGGTGAATTCTGAAGTCTTAATAATTTTTCTAAATATCATTAAAAATATTTGTTACTTGCCATTTTAACCTGTTAAATATTTACTTTGTTACTAAAAACTTTATTATTTTTAGAACTAGGTTAGAATTTAAATAATTTAGATTAAATAAGTATTTTTTTTTCGATTTCATGCAATTTTCATAAGTTTGACTTCGTTCTTAACAATCTCAATACTACAATACAATGCACTTGCGATTTGATAAATTAAAAATGTACCACTTTTTGGTCTAATATGATATAATAAAGATATAATATCCCAAAAATTTAGGTATCTATACATAATTAAATTAATTAATTTATTTTCTTAAATTAATCATTTTTCTCATGAATAAATATTACTTAAAAATGTAAAAAAAAGAAAAAGAAAAAGGAATAAGATAGAATGTAATCATTTTAGAGTGTTATGTCACCGTGTTATACTTTAGTTTTATATTTATATCAATTACTATAATAAAGAGTATTAATATGTGTTATAGTGGGAATTTTTTGTCTAGAAATACGAGTAGAGTCTCGTGAAAGATTAACATGTGGACATATTTTTCCAAAAAAAAAAAAAGGATGACGTGTCAATAATATGGCTCTTAAAGAGTTAACCTCGCATTACTCAAACTTGCGAGATGATGCGATCGGGATAAGAGTCTAGTCGCATAACCATACCTGCCATGGATGAAAGATAAGTGGGGCCAAGATAAATTAATAATTGATCGCACCTATCGATTATATGCGATGATCAAGTAGATCTCTCCCAAGACAAATAAAGACTGTTTCTTTTGTATAAGTATTGTCTAAATAAATAAATGTGTTTGATAACTCATCAACTCGCATGTTCTAAGTCGTCAGCACATGAAATGTCCGAATATGCGATCAAAGATGATCGTAGAAATTCATAAATTAAACCTAGGCTCAAAGCTCTATTATGCGAGAATAATATCGAGCCTGAAGGCTTGTGCATTTAGAATGTGAATGGACAAACTGCAACTCTTAATAAATCGAATACGTTGCTGTAATTAAGACAAGAACGGATTAAATTGTTCTTCCATTTATTCTTTAAATATTTCTATTAATTAAATTATGTAATTATTGTAATAACAGTCTTGTCTGACTAGTTATGTGATCTTAACGGACACATGCTTTTTATATAAAGGGGTGATCCACATCTAATAAATTAAGCTGAAAGTAATTACCAAAAATTGACTAAGCAGACCGAACTCTGACTGAACCACTATAATTCTCTTATCTCTTCTATATTTTTGTTCTTGGTTTGTCTATTTCGTATCCCAAACTTTGAGTACTCACAATTTTAAGTTAGTACTCGCATAACTGCTAGTGAGTGTTCTAAGTTTACTCGAATACTCGCAATATTTAGTGTTATTTAAATTTTTCTGATAATATTTAGCACCGTCTGTGAAAACGTTTTAATGTATCAGATATCATTACTTTGTAATAAATGTATAAAAAAATGTAGCAAATGTGTCAAATGGACATAAATATGTATTCAACAATAATTAAAAAAAAAATATGAATGTAATTATAAATGTTATATATAATTAAACTAATTTTATCCACATAATATTTTTATTTTATATTTAGGAATGGCAAACAGGTCGGGTCAAACCCAACTTGCCACTGACCCGACAACACTTTGGTCACCGGAGCGAGTCAAACCCGACCTGGAGAATAGTATAAACAAACCAAATCTGTGTTCTTAGCTAGAAATTGATGGTTGGGCCTGAGCAGGCACGATCAAAGGGGGAGCTTCGAGAATCGATTTGAGGTTGATTCGAAGAGAGATTTTATCAGAAGCTTTTTTAGGGATTTTAAAATCGGTCCTAAATTACTCAAGTCGATTTGAGTCGAAGAGATACTTGATCATTTGAAATTAATTTATTTTTTAATTAATGAAAAATCGGGGTGGGGCAAGGCAGAGACTCGAATAAAGCCCAATTGATGCGGGTCAAAGACTCGTCGAATCGAGACCCCGACCCGCGAAAAAACCAGTTTGCTTCCTAATTATATCTATATAAAGTAGGATTTTATTTATTTTTTTTTTTTTTTGCAAGATTTAATAGGATTGGATGACATTAGTATAGCAGTATGCCACTAATTAAAAGTAAAAAAATAATATTAAATAATAAAAAGTTGGTCATTGGTGGGTGTTGGCCAATTTTGTTGGCAAGCACTTACACGTTAAAAGATTTGCAAATAAGATTTAAATCTAAGCTAAAGATCTTCTTAATTATTATTATTATTAGTATGTATTATCTTAATTGTTATTTGGAAGGTACTTGTCTCAATTATATGTAGCATGCATAATTTTGATGTATTAAAGCTACATTGTATAATTAGTTATGTACTATTTTTATCTTTTGCACTATGTTTGATAGATGGAAGAGAAAGAAGGACTGAGAGGGAGAGGGATGAAGAGATGTTTGGAAAAAAAGAAACAAAGCAAGAGAAGAGATGGAAGAGACTCCCTTGGCCTCCAAAAATAAAAATTTGAATCCTAAGAATTTTAAGCTCTTCATCCAACCTATTTGACTAGAAAAAATTGACTACAAATTTATATTTATATATATGGTTCTTCTAACTTATCTAAGCTATTGATTAAGACTATGAATTATTAATATGTACATGTTGTTGGTGGACCTTTTTTAAAAAAGATAAGCAAGTGGAAAGCACTTTGGTCCAATCTAAGTTATTTGAATAATGAGATATCAACAACAATAATAATAATTTCATTTAAAAAACAAAACAATAATAATAATAATTATCAAAGAACATTAACATGTGAATTACACATAAAAATATTGAATTTAATGAATAGATGGGCCGGCAATGCTAGTCTAAAATCCATGCATTTATTTATTGTTGACATAAGTTTAAGCAAGCTTCTCTCTTATAATAATAAGAAGAAGAAGGAGAGGGTGTTTAGCAAATTAGTAGTGTCTAGTGTGTATATATTTATTGAAATTATTTCGTTAAACTTTCACAAAATAATTTTCGACACCCCTGGCTCTAAATACCTTCCTTTGATTCTAGACATAAATTATTTTGAAAAAAAAGTATCAAATATATCATTTTACAAAGTGCATTATAAAATAATCTATGTTCCCTAATCACTTTATAAAATAAGCTAAATGATTTTGGGAGACATGAAGTATTGTCTTTAAATTATTATACTAATTTTTCTAGCCTTTTAAAAAGTTCCTTTTTCTTTTTTATTTGGTATCTAATCATCTATATTATGACTATACGAATCACGGTAAAGTGATATAATTCGAAAATGACACGAAATAAATAAATTTAAATGACACATTTAATTGTCGCATCGTGTTTGTATTTTAACTTTTAACATGTTTAATAATTTTGGTATATTCCTGTTTATTTTAATTGTGTCATGTCATGAAATCTTAAGTTTTATGGACTCGTATTCTGGTTACAATTAAATAAAGACGCACCCATCAAATTAAAAGCACACTAGCTTCATGACAGATCTAGGCATGTACTGCTACAAAGTCATGCCCTTCGAGCTGAAAAATGCAGGGGTCACGTATCAAAGGCTAGTGAGCATGATGTTTAAAGATCTCATCGGCCGCAACATGGAGGTGTATGTAGATGACATGCTTGTCAAGTCCAAAAAGGCTGGGGGCATGTGGAGGACCTAGACGAATGCTTCAAAATCCTTTTGTACTGCTACAAAGTCATGCCCTTCGAGCTGAAAAATGCAGGGGTCACGTATCAAAGGCTAGTGAACATGATGTTTAAAGATCTCATTGGTTACAACATGGAACTGTATGTAGACGACATGCTTGTCAAGTCCAAAAAGGTTGGGGGCATATGGAGGACCTAGACGAATGCTTCAAAATCCTTTACAGCTACAACATGAAGCTCAACCCCCTCAAATACTCTTTCGGAGTAGGCTTTAGAAAATTCATTGGCTTCATAGTCAATGCCTGGGGAATAGAAGCAAATCCAGACAAGATCCAAGCCCTTTTGGACATGAAGTCACCCACAACTGTGAAGGAAGTGCAAAGCCTAACAGGACGCATTGCTGCATTAGGCAAATTTGTGTCCAAGTCTACAAACAAATGTGTACCCTTCTTCAACATTCTCAAAGGCAACAAAAAATTTGAGTGGGCAGAGAATGTGAAAACGCATTCTTAGAGTTGAAGAAACAATTGGCTCAACTACCTATGTTGTCTAAACACCTAGACGATGAAGAACTAGGTGTGTACCTAGCAGTCACAAAACATGTTGTGATTGCTGTCCTCACAAGAGAAGAAGACGGTGTATAGCACCCTATATACTACATCAGCAAAAGACTAATCGACACCGAAAATCGGTACCCACTCATGGAGAAGCTGACTTACAGTTTGCTCTTAGCTTCCAAAAATCTAAGGCCCTACTTCCAGGCACACCCCATAAAGATGTACACCGATCAACCATTGCGACAGGTTTTACAGAAACCTGAAGCATCAGGCCGACTACTCAAGTGGGCCATTGAGCTTGGCCAGTTTGAGATCACATATCAACCAAGAATAGCCATACAAGGTCAAGCCCTTGCAAACTTCGTGGTTGAGTGCACCAACTTATCTCTTGAGATCTCTCAAGACTCAAGAAAAAAGCAAGAGCCAGAGAAGAAGCAAGAGTAAGAGCAGTAATAAAAACTTAAGGAACTAACATGGAAACTCCATGTTGATAGAAGCTACATTAACCAATTGTTTGGTGTGGGTATTGCCCTTATAACAACTGGGGGCAGTAACTGTTGGGTTTCATGCCCTAAATAAAACTCTGTTTCAATGTAATCCAGATTATTCAATATCAATAAAGTAACAGAAGTATTTTTTCATTCATTTGTGTATGTTTTGGTTCACTTAATCAATTGCTTGTCTATTTGATTTATAAATTCATCCAAACCCCTTTTCACATACTTGATCATGTTTATTGTGTTGTCAACACAGTGGAAAATAAACATGACTATGTGAATAAAGTATTCCTAGATTTATCAGAACACTGGGTTTTACTGATATGACAATCTACAACAGAGTTTACTTGCATTTGGAGAAATGTTATGTTCTTTCCAGAACATAGGTTAAAGTAAAGCTCAGGTTGGATGCATGGAGTATGCATTGGAATGGACCGATATTGAACTTTGAATTAGATTTTTGAAACTTACCGTAAATATCTATTCAATTCAATATCATAAGTTGATCCTAGATCACATGATCGAAATCCTGATATGGTTAGGCTCAATTTCAAGAGTATTATTCGTGTTCTTTGATTTGTTAGTTAAGCCTAATTTTTAGTCTGGGCAATACATACATTTTGGGAACACGGTAGTGCGATTGAGTGGGAGCGCTAACATAAATATGGAATCTATAGCTTCTATCTGGCGAATAGTAAGCAAAGGGTGATTTCCTTCGAGCTTAACCAAACGAGATAAATGATTGAGTACTCATTTCACTTAGTTGAAATATCATTTATACAGGGTTAAGTGTTTTAAGGATAAAATACATTGTAGGGTGTTACGGTAATTTAGTCCCTTTACAGTGTAAATCATCCATATAGAGGATCATTGATCACATTAGGATTATAACAATGGATAACTAATGATGTGTCTATATGGTGGAACATATAGAGCATTCTATATACTGAGAGTGCAATTCTGAGTTCTATGTGTGGATTCAACGAAGAACTAGTAAGTCAGTGAATTTAAGTGGTAAATTCTAGATCTGCTTATTGGAAGCTCGGATATATAGACCCATGGTCCCCTCACTAGTTGAGATAATATTACTTGTAAGACTCATTTAATTGATTTTAATTAATCAATTAAAAATTCTCAAGATAGACTTGTCTATTTGAGAATTTATCACTTATTAAGGGCAAAACAGTAAATAGAGATTTTGAAGGGCATATTTATTAATTAGGAAACTTTAATTAGTTTCATTATTAATAAAATAAATGACAATATATTATTTGATAAATAATTTTAATTATTAGATAATTAGATTTGACATTTTTGTGGTTGAACAAAGGAATTGGCAGTTTTTGACAAAACAGGAAACTATCAGTGTAGGAAAAGGAAAGTTGGAAAAGTGGCAAGCCTTGTTTCCACAATGCCTAGGCCGGCCACTTAGCTTCCCTTTTCCCTTTGATTTTTTCAATATTAAATGTCAATTAATTCAATCATAGCCCTACGTGGTCTTCTATAAATAGAAGGCAAAGGCTTCAGTGTTGAACAGAACTGTACAACTGATACACAACATTATTCTGACAGAATTTTCTCTCTGAAAATTCTCTCTGAGCCGCCACCCTCTCTCTCTCTCTTCCTTCACTGTTTCGAAATCCATAAGTGCTAGAGTAGTGCCCACACACATCAAGTAATACCTCAATCATAGTGAGGAAGGCTGTGTAGAATTCAGAAATAACAAAGAAGGACTATCGGGCTCAGATCTTGATTATACTCTGATACAGAAAGGAATCAAGGGTTAGAGATCTGAGTGGGAGGAGACATATATTCTGCTGCACCCAATGTAAGATTTCTGATACTCTTATGTGTTTGATTTTCTATCGTTTTAGAAGTTCATATTTAGGTTGTTAAATCAACATACTTGTGAGTAGATCTAAGTTCCTGGTAAAATAACTTCCAACAGTAACTGCACGGAGTAATCAAATTCAGCTTCAAAGTCTTAAACAATGAGGCTTAATATGAAGCCTTAATAGCCGGCCTCAAGCTGGCGCATGAAGTACGAGCTGACCACCTGGACATATTCAATGATTCTTAACTAGTTGGGAATGAAGTCTTAGGTGAATACACAACTCGAGGTGAAAAAATGGTGGCCTACTTGAGCAAAATTATAGACTCGCTTAGTCAGCTTAAAGGCTACACAATCAGGTAAATCTCCAGAGAGCAGAATACTATAGCATATGCACTTGCCCGTCTGGCGAGTAGCACCATTACTGACAAGGAAAATTTGGTGCCCATAAAATTTCTAGGAGAACCCAGTATTACCATCCCAAAAGAAGTCGACATGTTAGATGACACTCCACCATGGATGACACCTATTGTATGCCAGAAGGTAAGAATGAAGCAAACAAGCTAAGAAGAAAAGCTGTTAGGTATTTAATCTTAGACAGAGTAATGTACAGATGGAGCTTCTGTTGGGTTTAATGCCCTAAATAAAACTCATTTCAATATAATCAGATTTACTTATTAATAAAGATCAGAAATAACATTTTATGTTGCATGGTTCACATGATTTATTTCATGATTATATGTATATAATGTATGAATTCATTTTAAGTCCAGAACATATGAATTGGTTAAAGATTATAGTGTTGTCAGCACAGTGGAATATAATCTTTATTATATGTTCAAAAGTTTATTCCTTGATTTGTCAGAACACTGGATTTAGACTGACATGGTATAATCAGCGATAGGTATTCTTACACCTTGAAAAAGTGTTATGTCCTTTCCAGGACATTGGCAAAGTTTACCAGTATCGGATGTATGGAGTATACATCGGAAGGGACCGATATTGAACTTTGATTAGATGTATTAAAATTTACCGTAATATCTATTCAATTCAATATCACCTGTTGATCCTAGATCAAATGATCTCAATCCTGATATGGTTAGGCTCAATCTCAAGAGTGTTATTCGTGTTCTTTGATTTGTTAAGTTAAGCCTACTTTTGGGTCAGGGTGATACTTACATTTTGGGAACACGGTAGTGCAATTGAGTGGGAGCGCTAACATAAATATGGAATCTATAGCTTCTATTTGGCAAATAGAAAGTAAAGGATGATTTCCTTCGAGCTTAACCAAACGAAGATAAATGGTGGAGATCTCATTTCACTTAGCTAAAATATCATTTATACAGGGTTAAGTGTTTTACGGATAAAATACATTGAAGGTGTAGCGGTAACAGTAGTGCCTTTTCAATGTAGATCATCTATATAGAGGATCATTGATCACATTAGGGTTATAACAATGGATAACTAATGACGTGTCTATATCGTGGAACATATAGAGCGTTCTATATGACTGAGAGTGCAATTCCAAGTTCTAAGTGTGGATTCAATGAGGAATTAATAAGTTAGGGAATTTACTTGGTAAATTCGGTTCGACTTATTGGAAGCTCGGTTATATAGACCCATGGTCCCCATACTAGTTGAGACCATACTGCTTATAAGACTCAGTTAATTGATTTTGATTAATCAATTATAATTCTAAAAGTTAGACTATGTCTACTTTATGAATTCTCACAGTTTAAGGATGAAATTGTAAAGAAAAGGGTTTCTAGGTTTAATTATTAATTGAGAGACTTTGCATGTCTAATTAATAATTATTTTAAATGACAATATTATTTAATAATCTATTTTAGTTATTAAATAATTAGTTTTGGCATTTAAATGATTAGAATTAGAAAAATGGCATTTTTTTGGAGAAATAGAAATAAAATTGAGGAAACTGCAAAATCCAAGTGAGGCCCATGAAACTCTATGGCCGGCCACCTCTTTGTGATTTTCCCAATTATTATTTTCAATTTTAATTGCCATGTAATTGCTAATCAAAGCCTAGGAATAATAGGAAAGTGGTGGATCACACTAAATAAGGCAGTTAATCAATTACACAGTAAAATAGGAAACTATTTATTTGGAAAGTTGTGCTCTCCCTTTTCCCTATATAAAGCAACCCTTGTTCTCTTCTCTTGCATGTCTTTATATGCTTCATAAGCCACGAAATTGAGAGAGAAAAATAGAGAGAAATTTCGAAATCCTTGTGAGATGAGTAGTGCCCACACACATCAAGTGGTACCTCAATCATAGTATGTAAGACTATGAAAATTCTGCATCAAAGAAGGAGAAAAGAAGATCCATGTTCAGATCTTGGTGATGCTCTGCTACAGAAAGGAATCAAGGGCTAGAGATCTGAACGGAAGGAGTCATATTATTCCGCTGCACCCACTGTAAGGTTTTCTAACTTTATATGTGTTTATTTTCATTGTTTTAGAATTCATATTAGGTTGTTAATCCAACATACTTGTTAGTAAATCTAGATCCTAGTAAAATAATTTCCAACAGCTTCTCCGTGCCTCTCTTGAGGTGTGTCACCAAAGTCGAAGTTGAGCGGCTAATGATAGAAGTGCATGAAGGCTTCTGCGGCAACCATACCGGGGGCAAAGTCTATCCAAGAAGATACTCCAACAGGGGTACTTCTATCCAACAATGGTCGAGGACTCGATGGACTATGTCAAAAGATGTGACAAGTGCTAGAGATTCTCACAAATTCCAAGAGCTCCACCCAACGAGCTCACGATGATGCAGTCTCCTTGGCCCTTCGTAGTTTGGGGGATAGACCTAATTGGTCAACTCCCAAAGGGAAAAAGAGGGGTACAGTTTGTTGTAGTCGTAGTAGACTACTTCACCAAGTGGACAGAAGCTGAACCCCTGGCAAAAATTACCTCCAAAAAAGTCCTTGACTTTTTTGTCAAGAACATCATATGTCGATTCAAACTTTCCCAGAAGATTGTGTCAGACAACGAGAAGCAGTTTGATAATGGCATGTTCACTAATTTCTACAACAGCCGTGGCATCATCAAAAGCTTCTCTGTTGTGGTCCGTCCTCAAGCAAATGGGCAAGTAGAAGCTGTCAACAAAACCCTCAAGGACACCTTGAAGAAGCGCCTTGAGGAAGTAAAAGGCAACTGGCCTGAATTGCTCCTAGAGGTCCTATGGTTGCATAAGACTATCGAGAAGACGACCACGGGGCAAACTCCATTCACTTTAGCTTATGGATATGAGGCGATGTTACATGTAGAGCTAGTGCCACTATCTCACAGGAGAACAACCTATGACCAACAAACAAATAACACCCTGCTAGCAGAGTCCCTTGACGAAGTAGAAGAAAGAAGAGATCAAGCCAACCTAAAGCTACAAGCCAACATTAGTGATTTGTACTTAAAAATTAGACATAATATTATTACATTATTATATTTATGCCATTACAATAGAAATATCCTAAACATTTACTTTTTTTTTTAATAAAAGCGTACTTTTGATAAATAAAATAGTTAGACCTCGCGATCGTTACATAATATGTTTATAGGAATGGTAGATAGCGGAATAACATTAAACCTCTGGTGGGAAAATGCCCACTCAGCCACATTATGGGCAACAAAGTTACAAGTTCTACTAATATTAGAGAAAATACAACTAATAAACAAGGGAGAATATTACAAAAAGAGACATATTCAATTGCCCAGTGGGACTCCTTCCCATTAAGAGCATTGATAACGACCCTCGAATCACTCTCTACAATAACAAAATCAGAACCAATGTCCCTAACAACCGATAAAGCCAGACAACAAGCCACCGCTTCTCCGCATAACGCATCAGTAAACTCCAACTGAGATGTTTGAACCTAAATCACCGTACCAAGATGGTTCCTGGTCACAACTGCAATACACATACTTTCTAACTCCACTTTTAACATCGTAATTCAGCTTAATCCAATCCTAATGGAGAGGATGCCAGTCCTCCTTCAGGCACGAAGTAGGGGAAGGGAAAATAGAAGCATGTAAATCTACAAAAGAAGTACAAATAGAGTCAATACACTTCTTCACATCAACAGAAGAATGATTGTGTACCTTATCGTTGCAAATTCGCCAAATGGTGTCAACAATAATCAAAGCATAAAAGAAAACCTCATAAGCAGGAATTCCTCTATGTTTAAGATCCCAAATAAATTTGATCCAGTCCCACATGCGAATACCGGTATCACACACATGATAAATACCCCAAGGAGAAGACTGCCAAAAAAGAAAAGCCACTTCGTAGGACAAAAAAAGATGTTCAACAGACTCCTTCACCAAACCACACAAAGGGCAACTCACATCCTCAATATGAAACCTTACCCTGATCACTACCCAAGTTGGGAGAGCGCTAGACAGGATGCACCACCAAAGAATCTTATGATGCTCCAAAATTTTACTATTCCATAGCTTGTTCCAAAATAAAGGGGCAACCTCACATTGGGGAGCCCTATCCACATCCTGAGATAGGTAGGCTGATTTGCACGAGAAATGACCATTATTTTCAAGAGTCCAAATCCATTTATCATTACCCTAGCCAGAGGGGTTACCTCCTTTTAAGATTGCAGAAATCGTCTCTCGATCAAATAATTAATTCAACTTATGGATATCCCAACCACCACTAATTGAAAAAAGATCTGCCACCCTGCTAAAATTAGTATCAAAAGATCCACTTGGTTTCGAACAAAAATCTTTGGTATGCGGTATCCAAGGTTCCCCCTAGATACTAGTATTCATACCATCTGACACCAATTTATAGGCACCCTTCCTTAATATTGACTTGGCTTTAACAATATTTTTCCAAAACCAAGAATCTGAATCTTTATAGCTACAGTTAAGGAAATGCTTCCCTTTAAGGTATTTAGCTGCCAAAATTTGGCAACACAGAGACTGAGATCCATTAAGAATGTTCCACCCCCATTTCGCCAGAAAAGCCTGGTTCATCTCTCTAGTTTTCTGAAAACCAAGGCCCCCAAGAGATGTGGGTGGGCAAAGCTTATCCCAAGCTTTTAGGTGAAGCCCATGGTTGCCTTTTTCAAAGTACCACCAGAAATTACGCACCAAACCATCAATTTTGGTGACGATACGATTAGAGAGTTTGGTTGTTTGCATAGCATACAAGGACAGGCCCATAAATTTGATATGGGTAGCCCGCCCCGCCTTAAACAAGGTCTTCTCTTTCCAACCCTGCAACTTAGAAGTGAGATTATCCAGAATGAAGTTAAAGTCCGCATCTTTCTATCCAGAGCGGAACAGGGGAAGACCAAAATACTTAATGTTACCTTCAGGAGAGCCAATCCTTAAAGCTTCCTTGATCCCTCTTTTCAAACCACTGGAAGTATTTTTACTAAAGAAGATCGAGGTTTTTAATTTGTTAACTTGTTGCCTCGACCAAGAGCAGAATCTCTCAAGACAATGCCAATAGCCTCTCGCTTTAATCAAGTTAGCTTTGCCAACAAGAATTAAGTCTTCAACAAAGAAGATATGGGAGAGAATTGGACCTCCCCTACTAAGTCTAATACCCTTCATAGCACATTTACTCATTGCATCCTCTAACAGCCTTGATAAAACTTCAGCAACCCAGATAAAGAGGTAAGGAGATAGAGGATCACCCTGCTGAAGGCCGCAAGAGGGCTTAATCAATCCAACCTGCCCCCCATTAAGACAAATATTGAAGGAGGTGGTAGAGATACATTGGGAGACCCAATTGCGAAACTTCTGAGGACTACCATAACAAGAAAGCACATGGTCGATGAATCTCTAGTTCAGCCTGCCATAAGCTTTCATGAGGTCAATTTTAATGGCGAAGTAACCTTCCTTGCCTTTTTTTCCTGTTAAACGAGTGGATAATCTCTTGCACAATGATATTATTATCTTGGATATTCCTACCCAACACAAAAGCAGCTTGAGTAGGGCAAATGAGAGAATGTAATATAGGTTTAATTATATTTGCAATGATCTTGGAGATGACCTTGTACATCACATTGCAAAGAGAAATGAGTCTAAAATGGTTGGTTCTTTTAGGGTTTTGGACTTTAGGAATGAAGACAACATTTGTAGCATTAACACCCTTATGCATTTTTCCAGAACTGAAGAAGTCTGTAATAGCTTCACAAAAATCTTCATCCACAGACTCCCAATAATGCTTGAAGAAGAGAACTGACATCCCATCAGGGCCAAGGCTTTATGGTTACCCATAGCAAAGAGAGTTCTTTAGATTTCCTCATGAGTGGGGCTCATGAGGAGCACCTCCTGGTCAATAGAAGAAATTCTCTCATGAAAGAATTGATTGCAGTTAAGAGCCCATCCATTATCAGACCTCGAGAAAATTCCTTGGAAAAATTCAATGAATTCCAAACCAATAAGATCTCGATTTGTGATCCAAATACTATCTTTGTTCAAGATAATTTCGATAGCTTTTCTCCTTCCTCTAATGGCAACCGAGAGGTAGAATAATTTCGAGCATTTATCCTCATCCTTAATCCAAGAAATTATGGCCCTTTGTTTCCATCACAAAGCTTTTCTTTCCAAAGATTCATTCAGGAATCTCTTGATGTCACGTTCCGAGTCCCAATCACGAGTACCCGCAGGTAAGCTCTGCAAAAAGTTAAGTTTTTCCTCCAATTCTTTTATAACAGTGTCCAAATTAGGATCTATGCCAATTAAGAAGAGCAACCCCAATGACTCTAATCTTTTTGAAGACGCGGGCATGGGCCAAAGGGTGGGCAACCGAATTCCAGGCACGAGTAACCACCAGCTTACTTCTAACATCCCTCGTCCAACCTTCTTCGAACTTAAAAGATCTTTTAAATTTGGCATCCAACCCCCCAAAAAAGAGACACAATGGTCTATGATCAGAGTTTCTCGTTTGAAAAGAGCAGATAATAGCTCTCAAGAATAAGTTGAGCCAAGCCCCATTGACTAATCCTTTATCAAGAGCAGACTTGACATGATTCTTACCTGAACGGTGGTTGTTCCAGGTCATCTTATCACCATAAATAGGCATGTTAATAAGACCCCGAGAATCCACTAGATCAGATATGAAAGGGATAAATATGTTAGCCCAAGATATGTTTCCAAGAGGGGGGGTGAATTGGAAATTTAAACTAATTTCGGAAAATTAAAACTTTTAACACAAAATTATGCAATTAGTCAATTAATCAAGTAAAAGCAAGTAGTATGGCAAGCAATATATTAAGACAAATAATTAAACTTGTAAAGTAAAGAGTTTAAGGATTAGAAAATGCAAACTCTCGATTTTTACAAGGTTCGGTAGAGCTATGCCACCTACGTCCTTGGTCTTCAAAGCTATGGACCTAGCTTTGAGTTCCAATATCGAGCCAAGTTAACGGGCTTGACTAACCCTTACAACCGGGAAATTTTCACCAAGGTATTTCCAAACCTCTTACAATAGTCTCGTACCCCCGAGGACTATTAACCTCTTTCTCGGATTGTTGAAGTGCCAGTCTCACTATTACCGGGTTGTTTACAATACCGGTGCCAACCTCACCTCAATCACAATATGGAAATGTGTTTGATATACAAGCTTAAATCACTCTAGAAATATGATGATACAATGGAAACCTAGAGTGAAAAGCAAGCACACTTAAGATGAATAAAATCAAATTTTGGCTCAAAGTGTGTGAAAAGTGTTTGTTTTGATTTTAAACTTGGAAGCTCCTTAATCTCACTTAGATAGGTTAGATGTTTGTAATAAATGCTCAACCAACTTATTTTTTGAAAGAAAAATCGAGTTTATATAGTGTTTGAAAGAAAACTAGCCGTTTATAGCCGTTAGCACGTTTCCCGAGGTGAGGTCAGCCGTGAACCGGAAGTCCGGATGGGAACCGGAATTCTGGATTGATTACAACCGGAATTCTGGTTGCCATCCGGATGACTGACCAGAGGCAAAAGTGCCATTTTTCGGGACTTAAACGCGCATAACTTCTTACTCGATTATCCGATTTCAGAAATTCCAACTTTGTTCTCTTAGTTAAACACAATGTGATTTAGAAATTCAGTCAAAAAAATTTTTGAACTATCGTGTGAAAAAACTTGTTGCACAAGTTAGTGAATGGGCCAAAATTCAAATTTATAAAAACTTAGTGTGCTATGCAAATCACTTTAACAAGACTAAAGTAAATTTATACCATTTGATTTTGAGTAGTCTTGATGTAGATGAGCCTCCTAGCTTGATTTGCATGTTTTTGATCCCATGTTGACTTTTCCCAAGAGTTGACCTTGACTTTGACTTTGACTTTCGGGTTGACTTTTTGACTTTGGGCTTTTGAAGACCTCTTTTGAATAGGGTCTTGAGTTGTTGATCCCTTGATGAATCTTTTGCTCTTGATATGCTTGTTGAATCCATTTAGTGTTGCTTTCAAAAGTTTGGTAAAAATACCAAAATATTTCTTTTAAATTTGCTACAAAATCAATGAATCATTAGTAACAAATAATAATCAAATATTTGTTAATCATCAAAACAAGGAGATCTAAAAGTTTGAGTTAGCAATCTCCCCCTTTTTGATGATATCAAATATTTGATTATTTTGAAAGGGAAAGAAAAATTTAAACAAAGTAAATTGGATTAGCTCCCCCTTAATGTGTGCAAGAAAAAAAATTTACCTTTTAATTTTACCTTGCATGAATTTGTAAACTCCCCCTCAATTTTTACCTATGATAAATAGATTAGATACCAAAAAAAAAAAATTGAGGTGATGCCAAAAATTAATCAATAGTTGTTCTCCCCCTTTTGATTCATCAAAAAGGGTGGCAAGGAATTCACAAAATATAAAAGAAAAGAGAGAAAAAATAATAAAAATAAAAACAAAGCAACATTCCAATGCATTAAAAAAAAACATAACATTCAAAATAACATTCAACACAAAAAAAAATAAAACAAAGAAAAGGACCAACTAACACAAAGTCAAGAGCCATGAAGCCTTTGCACACAACCAAAAAAAAAAATAAAAAGAAACTAAATGTGCCAAAAAAAATTATGCAAGAACTAGTTTGGTGGGGGGCCAAAGCGATCCATGTATGCCCTCCATTGTGCCATCTCCTCTTGCACATTTGCAAACCCATGAACCATGTCACTCCTCATGGTGTTGATGTCATTGTTAAGGTTGGTGAGTTGTGAGTTGAGATCATTCCTCAAGGTTTGAAATTGATTGTCAACAGAAGTGTGAAGACGAGTAAAAGCTTCCTCAAGGTTGAATTGGGGAAAGTTAGGCATGGGAGGAGCTTGAGGAGGCATCTCTTCTTCTTCTTCTTCTTCTTCACTTTCACTTGCGGGCAAATTAATTTCTTCATCATCACTCTCCAAATCAATTTGCATTCTTTGCCCTCTTTTTGGTGTGAACACCCATTCATTGTTAAGGAATTTGTAACCCATAGCCTTGAAAGTTTTGGATCCTAGAATGTCACTAGAGGTAGGATCATTTTTCTTTTCATGTAGGGTAGGAATTCCTAAGAGAGGAAAAAGGTAGCTAAGAAGAAAACCAAAGGGAAGTGCCTTAATCATATTAGGCTTGTCCACATCAATTATGAATTTTAAAATAAGATAGCCTAGGTTGATGGGTGTAGTTTTGGCTATGATGAGATGCAAGAGTATCAATAGCCTCTTAAGTGAGTTGGTGTCTTTTTGGTCTCATAATAAAAGGGCCATCACCACAAATATTCCTAGAACACTCATCAAAGTTAAAAATGGCATCATTTTTGAGAGAAAGTTTGGGTTCAAGTAATATGTCACTATTTGGTGCTCCTAACATGTCATTGAGAGATGCTACATTGAGTTCAAAAGCTACTCCTCTAAGGGTTCCTCTAACACCTAAAGGTTCTAAGGTAGGTTTAATGCAAGCATAAAAACCTTGGACTAGTCTAGGATACAATGGAGTATTAATTTGAATAAAAGATGTCCATCCTAGGGTATCAAAGTGATGACTAAAATCAACATAATCAAGGCTAGGGAGATCATAAATTTTACCTTTGAGAATCTTCCTAGAAGAGAAATCATTGACAAATTTGCTGTGATCCTCATCATTGAAGAATAGAGTGGGCTCTTGCCTTGCTTTTGCCCTTATTTCCCTTTGTTGAATTGCACTAGCCATTCTCTTGTGAGCTCTTGAGGAGGGATTAGATGAGGAAGCCATTGAAGAACACACCCCTTTTTTTTTTAATTATTGGAAGATGAAAGTGAGGTTTTGAAAGAGAGAATTTGAGAGAAAAGGGAGGAGTGGCTGCTGTATTAGGGTAGAAAATCTGAATGGGGAATGAAAAATTCGGTGGTAGGGTTTTAAAGGGGAAAAATCGCATTGAAAAGACGAAAAAGCCCTTAATTTCTGGTCCTGCGCCATCCGGAATTCCGGATGGTACAACCAGAATTCCGGTTGGTGCAGCAGACCAGAAAAATCCCCCTAAAAACGTCCTAAAAATTCCAATTTTGACCCAAATGACCCCAAACCAATTCTAATACCTTTAATATGATAAAACAAAATTGCTCAAACAAGAAAAACTAAAAAATAATGAAAAATGACGATTTACGGTAAGTTTTTCGAAAATTGCCAAGAAAACTAGAACCTTACCGAAAATGAGTTTTAAGCAACGAAACTGAAAAATTCTTTTTCCGGCAGTTTGATAAAATAAAATGTGAGGTGTACAAACTTACGGAATCGAAAAATGTTGAAAAATGAGAAAGTTTGGCGAAAAACACTCTTTTAGGCCTAAAAATCTATAAATTCAACAAGTGAGGTACCAAAAATTTGTTTCATGCAAATTTCAATCAAGATAAACCTATAGGCATACTAAATACATTCTATTTCACATATTCAAGCATATAGACACATAAGAAAAACAAATATGCAAAAATTCACATGTTCACTTGTTTAAAAACAAGTCCAAAGTTCACCAAAAATCCACATTTTGACCTATAATTTTGAGTTTTTCAACAAGTATAGTTCATATAGGTCAAGTATCAATAAATTTTCTCATCTATGCATATAAATCTCATTAATGTCATATTTGGAATAATTATGCATAAATAAGTAAGTAAAGAGATATGAAATTTTTTCATAGCTAACAAACCTTATATTTCATTTAAGTTGGTCATGCCTAGCTCTCTTCTAATGAAACTAAATCTCTCATCACTAAGAGGCTTGGGGAATATATCCGCTAATTGGAATTCGGTGCTTACAAAGTCTAGCATAATATCACCTCTTTGGATATGATCTCTAAGGAAGTGGTGCCTTATGTCAATATGCTTGGCTCTAGAATGCAATATTGGATTCTTAGAGAGGTTAATGACACTAGTGTTATTACACTTTATGGGTGTACATTCAAAATCAATATCAAAATCCTTAAGAGTTTGTTTCATCCAAAGTATTTGTGCACAACAACTACCCGCGGCTATATATTCGGCTTCAGTTGTGGATAGAGCTACCGAGTTTTGTTTCTTGCTAAACCATGACACTAAGGAATTTCCTAGAAAGTGACAAGTTCCACTAGTACTTTTTCTATCCGTCTTACAACCGGCAAAGTCGACATCCGAGTAGCTAACTATTTCAAAGTTTGAGTTCTTGGGGTACCAAAGTCCTAGATTCATTGTGCCTATCAAGTATCTAAATATTCTCTTAACGGCACTCAAGTGGGATTCTTTAGGACAAGATTGGTACCTAGCACAAAGACCAACACTAAACAAAATATCCGGTCTACTAGCGGTTAAATATAATAAAGAGCCAATCATACCTCAATACTTGGTGATGTCCACATTCTTACCGCTTTCATCTTTGTCCATCTTTATGGATGTGCTCATGGGTGTATTCATGGACTTTGCATTTGCCAAGTCAAACTTTTGAAGAAGATCCTTGATGTACTTAGTTTGACCTATGAATATGCCATCCTTTTGTTGCTTGATTTGAAGTCCAAGAAAAAAGTTGAGTTCTCCCATCATGCTCATCTCAAACTCACTATGCATACACTTAGAAAATTCTTCACAAAGAGCATCATTAGTAGCACCAAAGATAATATCATCAACATAAATTTGTACTATAATAATGTCTTTCGATTTTCTTTTTATAAAAAGTGTATTATCCGCTTTACCCATTGAAAAACCATTTGAAATAAGGAAAGTGCTTAATCTTTCATACCAAGCTCTAGGAGCTTGCTTTAAACCATATAAAGCCTTTTCAATTTGTAAACATGGTTAGGGTATTTATGATTTTGAAAACCGGGTGGTTGAGAGACATAAACCTCTTCCATAATGTACCCATTTAAGAATGCGCTTTTTACATCCATTTGGTACAAGATAAAATTCTTGTGGCATGCAAAAGCTAACAACATTCTAATGGACTCAAGTCTTGCTACCGGGGCAAAGGTTTCCTCATAATCAATTCCTTCTTCTTGATTGTAACCTTGGGCCACTAATCTAGCCTTGTTACGCACAATGACCCCATGCTCATCTACCTTATTTCTATAGACCCATTTTGTTCCAATCACCGATTGATGTGACGGTCTTGGAACTAACTCCCAAACATTATTTCTTATAAATTGATTTATTTCTTCTTGCATAGCTAGAAGCTAAAATTCATCAACTTCGGCCTCTTTAAAATTCTTTGGTTCAATTTGAGAAATAAAAGCAATGAAATTACACAAATTTCTAAGGGAGTTTCTAGTAGTGACACCTTGAGAAGGATCGCCTAGAATTTGGTCTATAGGATGAGCACTTTTGAATTTCCACTCATGTGGAAGGTTAGAGTTCATACCTTGGCTTTCATTTACCTTTTCCACGGGTGGTTCCTCTTTGGGAGTTTGTGAAGAAGCATTGGAAGTCTCTCCAATTTCGAGATTTTGAACCTCATCTCCCAAACCTACAACATCATCATCTAAACTTTTGCTTGTAGGCGGGTTAGTCTCATCAAAGGCAACATGAATAGATTCTTCAACAACATTAGTTCTTTTGTTATAAATTCTATAAGCTTTACTATGTGTTGAATACCCTATAAAAATTCCAACATCGGATTTCGCATCAAATTTTCCAAGGTTGTCCTTGGTGTTTAAAATGTAACATTTGCGTCCAAAAACTTTAAAATAGCCAATGTTGGGTTTTCTTCCTTTCCAAAGCTCATAAGGGGTTTTATTCATGTTGGGCCTAATGAAAACACGATTCAAAATATAACAAGAGGTATTGACGGCCTCGGCCCAAAAATATTTTGGTAATGAAATTTTATTTAGCATTGACCTAGCCATTTCTTGAATTGTTCTATTCTTCCTTTCGACAACTCCATTTTGTTGTGGAGTTCTTGGTGCCGAAAAGTTATGGTTAAAACCATGTTCATCACAAAACAATTCTAAGGCATCATTGTCAAACTCACCACCATGGTCACTCCTAACGGAGGTAATAGAATATCCTTTTTCATTTTGCACACTTTTACAAAATTTGACAAAGTTTTCCAAAACATCACTTTTAAGAGTCAAGAAAATAACCCAAGTAAATCTTGAAAAATCATCAACAATTACAAATGCATAGTATTTACCACCAAGACTAGCAATTCTAGAAGGACCAAATAAATCAATATGAAGCAATTACAAAGGTCTAGTAGTTGAAATCTCTTTCTTGGAATGAAAAGATGTTTTAATTTGTTTTCCAAATTGGCATGCATCACAAAGTTTATCTTTAACAAACGGAATAGATGGCAAACCAATAACAAGATCTTTTCTAACCAATTTTGAAATAGAATCCATACTAGCATGTCATAATCTTCTATGCCACAACCAAGAATTATCATTCATAACGGTTAAACATTTATTTTTACTATCAAAAGAATCAACATCAATAACATACACATTATCCTTCCTTACTCCAAGGAAAATAACTTCATTGGTTGAAACATTTTTAATGGAGCATTTTGAGGATTCAAACACAACACGAAAACCTATATCACATAATTGACTGATACTAAGCAAGTTATGTTTAAGATTATCAACAAGAAGCACATTTTTAATACATGGAGAGTATATGTTACCGATATCACCAATGCCCAAGATTTTTCCTTTTGAATTGTCTCCAAAAGTGACAAAGCCACTTTCCTTGCTTTTAAAGCTTGAAAATCTTGATGGATCACCAGTCATATGCTTTGAACATCCACTATCCAAGAACCATAAGCTTTGGCTCTTTCTTGTTGATTCCTACAAAAATAAGTTCATTTGTTGGCTTTTGGTACCCATATAACTTTGGGTCCATTCTTGTTAGTTCTAGAACCCTTTGGTACCCATTTAGTCTTGCCTAGATATGCAAATTTCTTCACATGACAATAGGAAATAGTATGACCATCTCGGTTACAATATGTGCATGTAAAGTGAGGTAGACTAGATGATTTCACAAAAAAGTTTCTCAAAAACTTTTGTTTCTTACTAGGATCATAACCAATACCATTTTTTGAAAAACCAAATGATTGGTTTCCCACCATGAGATCATAGCCTTCCTTACCTCTAGTGAAGGTATATATGTCATTTTTTAGGCTTCTCACATGGGCTTTCAATTCAACAATTTCTTTCTTATGTGAAGCACATGTAGCACATTGAGATTTAGCTATAAGTTCTTTTTCATTTATTTTCAAAATCTCAATTTCTTTTAAAAGCATGTTGGTCTTCTCTCTAAGGGTTTGGTTTTTAACAAGCAATTTACCAAAATCATCAAATAGTTCCTTAAATGAATTAGACAACTCATCATATGGCATATCTAAGTTATCATCATCATTTTCGCCATCACAATCATTTTGGTTAGAAATGCTTACCCCATCATCAAGTGCCATCATGCACATGTTGGCTACTTCATTCTTTCCTTCTTCTTCAGAGTCCTCTTCGTCACTATTGAGCCAATCCGCCAACATTGCCCTTCCTTTGTATTTGTTCTTCTTTCTCATTGGACAATCCATCTTCATATGTCCGGGCTTCTTGCATTCAAAGCAAATTGGTGGATCATCTTTGCTTTTTCTTTCTTTTGAGTCACTCCCTCTTTGTGGCATCTTCCCAAAGTTCTTTTTGAATTTCATGAACCTTTTGTATTTCTTAGAGAAGAGTGCCAAGTCCTCCATGTCACTACATAAGCTTTCCTCATCTTCTTCACTAATGGCATGGGAGGAGGAAGACTTGAATGCAATAGTCTTCTTTTTCTTCTCAACTTCCTCTTCTTCTTGAGCACTCATGAAAATTTCATGGTTCATAAGTGAGCCAATTAGTTCTTCCAAGGGAAGTGTTGAGAGATCCTTGGCTTCTTGAATGGCAACCACCTTTCCTTGATAAGCCTTGGTGAGACTTCTCAAAATCTTGGTCACCATATCCTTTTGAGTAAGTACCTTGCCAAGAGAGTTCAAACCATTAGTAATTGTAGTGAAGCGAGTATACATATTAGCAATGGTTTCATCTGATTTCATCTTAAAGTTCTCATATTGAGTGGAATAAATTTGAATTTTAGTTTCCTTCATAGCACTAGTTCCTTGATGAGTAACTTCAAGCATTTTCCACATATCATAAGCGGTAGAGGCTTGTTCAATATTTTTAAAAATGTCTCTATCCAAACCACATATAAGAGCATATTTAGCTTTAGCATTTTTAGAAAGCATTTTCTTATCATTTTCATCATATGCTTCATAAGTCTTAATTACTTCAACACCATTTATGACATGTTTAGCAACATAAGGACCACTAGACACAATATGCCACAAATCATAGTCAATAGATTGAAGGTAAGTTTCCATTCTAATTTTCCAATAAGGAAAATCTACTCCATTGAAGTATGGTGCTCTATTTGTGCTAAAACCTTCTAACATGTTATTTTGTGAATTACTTGGAAACGCCATGCTCTAGATTGTGAAATCTAATCAAATAATTTGAGTCATTGCTCTGATACCAATTGTTAGCCCAAGATATGTTTCCAAGAGGGGGGTGAATTGGAAATTTAAACTAATTTCGGAAAATTAAAACTTTTAACACAAAATTATGCAATTAGTCAATTAATCAAGTAAAAGCAAGTAGTATGGCAAGCAATATATTAAGACAAATAATTAAACTTGTAAAGTAAAGAGTTTAAGGATTAGAAAATGCAAACTCTCGATTTTTACAAGGTTCGGTAGAGCTATGCCACCTACGTCCTTGGTCTTCAAAGCTATGGACCTAGCTTTGAGTTCCAATATCGAGCCAAGTTAACGGGCTTGACTAACCCTTACAACCGGGAAATTTTCACCAAGGTATTTCCAAACCTCTTACAATAGTCTCGCACCCCCGAGGACTATTAACCTCTTTCTCGGATTGTTGAAGTGCCAATCTCACTATTACCGGGTTGTTTACAATACCGGTGCCAACCTCACCTCAATCACAATATGGAAATGTTTTTGATATACAAGCTTAAATCACTCTAGAAATATGATGATACAATGGAAACCTAGAGTGAAAAGCAAGCACACTTAAGATGAATAAAATCAAATTTTGGCTCAAAGTGTGTGAAAAGTGTTTGTTTGGATTTCAAACTTGGAAGCTCCTTAATCTCACTTAGATAGGTTAGATGTTTGTAATAAATGCTCAACCAACTTATTTTTTGAAAGAAAAATCGAGTTTATATAGTGTTTGAAAGAAAACTAGCCGTTTATAGCCGTTAGCACGTTTCCCGAGGTGAGGTCAGCCGTGAACCGGAAGTCCGGATGGGCACGGGCATAACTTCTTACTCGATTATCCGATCTCAGAAATTCCAACTTTGTTCTCTTAGTTAAACACAATGTGATTTAGAAATTCAATCAAAAATTTTTTTAAACTATCGTGTGACAAAACTTGTTGCACAAGTTAGTGAATGGGCCAAAATTCAAATTTATAAAAACTTAGTGTGCTATGCAAATCACTTTAACAAGACTAAAGTAAATTTATACCATTTGATTTTGAGTAGTCTTGATGTAGATGAGCCTCCTAGCTTGATTTGCATGTTTTTGATCCCATGTTGACTTTTCCCGAGAGTTGACCTTGACTTTGACTTTGACTTTCGGGTTGACTTTTTGACTTTGGGCTTTTGAAGACCTCTTTTGAATAGGGTCTTGAGTTGTTGATCCCTTGATGAATCTTTTGCTCTTGATATGCTTGTTGAATCCATTTAGTGTTGCTTTCAAAAGTTTGGTAAAAATACAAAAATATTTCTTTTAAATTTGCTACAAAATCAATGAATCATTAGTAACAAATAATAATCAAATATTTGTTAATCATCAAAACAAGGAGATCTAAAAGTTTGAGTTAACAAAATAGGTCCCTGCCATTAGACCCCTCACGTTCCGAAGCACTGAGGACAAAATTAGTATCATCCAAAATCAACCAAGGACACCTATCTCCAATCTTCATGAATTTAGTCCAAAAGTTTTTTTTAGCATGGAAGTAAGGCGGGCCATACACACAAGAGAGAAGCCAGGGGTGGGAAGGGGGGTTCGAATAGTGTAACACCCTAACTATTATAGGCGTGTTAGCGTGATTTTTAACGTACTGTGCAGCTTGTTGCCAATCAACGAGGTTATTGGAAATCGTGAATAATTAAAATTTTGCATATATAATTAAAACATAACATATTACATTTATAAAATTATGGGATCCCGTTTACAAAATACAGTTACAAAAGTTTACTATTCATTTACAAAATATTTGTCGCCAAACGACTAAACAGTAAAAGCCCTAATGTCCTGAGGATCGTACGCTCCAGGCCTAACCGCCCCGACATGTACAATCTTCACCTGCTCGCTCTCACGGCTCCTTAGCTTTAGCATTGCCCTTACCTACACGTGAAGATAGCACTGTGAGTCGATAGACTCCGTAAGAAAAGCATAACATAAAAACATACTAATATCCCAAGTTATAATCAGGCGCCCATACACTTAACCATAACCCTAACTGAATTAGGATCGATCTTGACAAAGTATGACTAACCGCGAATCCAGCTTATACTCAGTACTCTAATCATACTGATGTGGCAGCAGTTAACTCATACTATCTGATAGCCTAGCATATATCTGTTGGCATCTCGGTGCATCTCTATGTACACCTCACTGATGCCCTGATATGCTAATCTGAGGGCTATAGATTTGCCTATTCTGACGCCAACTAACATGTACGCTAAACATGTATAAACATATGCATAATATTATACTAATCTTACCTTGATTCCGAATTCAGGTGTGCCGACCAACCTGAGTAAAACAACTGCTCGACGAATTATAGGCTCCTAAATCACATCAATCATAACATAGGTAAGTGACACACTAAATCACTTTCTGGGGACTTAAACTTGAAACTAAAAGTTTCCCTATCGATAAATAACATGGCAATACCCTAAACATCTCAAAAATGGAAAAAACTAGGGTTTCCAAAACTGCCCCAACCAGTAGACCGGTTCCCAACCGGAATTCCGGTTCTGGGGTGTATCCTGGGGACCAACCGGAATTCCGATTCCTACAGGTCCCCCTGAACTAGAATTCCGGTTTAGTGCAGGAAACTAACAAAAAATCATAACTTAACCAAATCAACCCCAATTCACATGAAACCTTCTAAACCTGCTATATAGACCACGAGGAACATATTCAAAGCAACAAAACACTTCTACAAGCTCAGAATCAAGATTTGTCAGTAAAGCTCCAAGTTTGAGTTCTAAACTCAAAACTTGATTAAATCTACTAACAGCCAACAAATCAAGCTTAAAACAACATAATCTAACCTAATTAAACCTCTGAAAGCAACAACAAACAACAACAACAACCACAGTAGCTAATAACTCAATTCATGCAAAATTTCATTTTCTTAAAACTCAATGAAACTTAAGAGGACATAGTCAAGAGCTTATCTAGAGCTTGGATTCACTTAAAATCTGTTGTACTCTGCTTGAAATGCTGAAGAACAAATGAATTCCCTAGCTGGTTTCTAGGGTTCACGAGAGAGAGAACTTTGAGAAGAGAGAGTTTCTTTTTCCCAAATTTTTCTTATTTTTGAAATAATGAATAAAAGGGTTTTATTAAAGACAATATCAACATGAAATTAACTTAAAGATTTGACTTAATTAACTTAACTAAAGTCACAAAAATGACAAAAGGCTAATGGGGAAAAATGATCATTTTGCCCCTCCCACACTAAAAGTAAAAAAGGACACTTAGGGTTATTTTGGGAAATTCTAAAATCCCGACTAATCCCAACATTCTCAATGTCTAACTATGTCGCCCCACTATACTAAAATACTAGGATGTGATTCTAATAGCCAAACACCGCGTTCCAATGTTGCCGGGCACTGAGTATGCAAAAATTATGAGATTTCTACATATGACATATAAAATACATTCTGAATTCAAATAAATCACCATAAATTAATAATTTAAAATTGTTAAATAATTTCCATAATTAAACCTTAATTATCTGCTAATTTCTAAATTAAAGCTAAGCGGTCTTTACAAATAGACTAGACCAGAGATATGATTACGGAACAAAAGATACACTCAAATATATATTTATATTTAGCTCTAAATATTTCCTTAGAGCTAAATATAAATATATATCTTAAACAAAATTATAACACCATTTAAAAAAAAACAAAATAAAAAAAATAAAATTATAAAGTATGATTAGAATTTATTTAACAATTTAAATAATCATATAAATAGTAATTAAAGCTATTTTATTTATATGCTTTTTTACACTATTTTTTATTATTATTATTAGTTTAATTCAAAACACATATATCACTTGTGTTTTGTTTCAATGTAAAAAAATAATAATAAATCAATATAACTATAAATTAGACACTAAATAAATTAAAAAATACAAAAAATAAAAACAAAGAAGAGGAGAATATAAATTGTTTGTATTCAAATTTATAATAATTGGTTAGACAAAAAAATTATTTAATTAGATAAAGTAAACATATATAAATAAAAAAATATAATAATTAGATAAACTAAAAAAAATTGATGAACTAAACGGATAAAAAAAAACATAATAATAATATTATGACAACTATTAAACAACCAATTGGCAATCTTTTAGATTTTTTAAGGAAAAACAATATAAATAGAGCACAATAAATAAATTAAAAGGATAAATAAATTAAAAATTACAAAATAGAGAAAATAAAATTTTTAAAAAATAATAATATTTATGTGATATATACATATAAAAAAGAATATAATAAAATAAAATAAATTTATTTTTTCTAAACAATTGATTGGACAAATTATTAGATCTTCTTCTTTTGTTTTTTTGCTAAATTATTTTAGGTCATATTACAAAAACATAAATATAATAAATGTATAGATGAAAGTAAAAATAAATGTTAATCTCTTAGTCTATATTAGTTAGACATGATTTGTTTTAATAAATAAAATAATAATTATATATATTTATTGTGATTATTTATTTTGCTAAATAATTATAAATATGTGTTATAATTTTGTTTTAGAAATTTTTTTTTCTAACATATATTCAAGTTTAAAGTTATTTGTAATGATACTTTAAAAATTTATATTTAATATTATTTTTTTACAAAATGTTTCAATTTCCTTTTTTTTTAAAAAAAAAATTAAATATTTTATTTATGAACTAAATATTTTTATTATATTAATAAAATAATATTATAATAAATAATAT
Organism: Cannabis sativa; assembly: GCF_029168945.1. Classification (NCBI taxonomy): domain Eukaryota; kingdom Viridiplantae; phylum Streptophyta; class Magnoliopsida; order Rosales; family Cannabaceae; genus Cannabis; species Cannabis sativa. Next base: position 8,140,821 of record NC_083609.1, read on the forward strand.
AGATTTTAATGTAACTTTTAGTATTGGACAAATTAGATTTCAAAAAAAGGGTTTTTTCATCGTGTTCATGGGTTGATTATGGGTTAATGGAGGATAACTTAGTAAAAATTTGTTATGGGGGTGGGGTGAATATGTAATATTTGAGTAATAATTGAGTTCTATTCTAGGTACTAAAATGGGTTTGGTTATTTGGAGTTGTTAATGTCTTTTATAGAGGTGGAAATTTATACCGCGGGGATGGGTAACCGCGGGGACCCGCTCCTAATGGGGTGGGGATTTCCCGTCTTGGTGGTTAATGGGGCGGTGGTGGAGGACAATTTCAATATCCGAGGCGGGGATGGGGCGGGAGTGGGGATAATACTATCCGCACCAAATCCGACCCCGATATAGATATATATAATTTCATTTTTATTCTTAAAGTATGTATATCATTGATAATCAAAATTATCATCCATAATCAAAATTATATATCATATGCTTAAATTATGAAGATCTAATGACGATAGTGAACTGATGATCATTGTGGATTACATGTGTAAAGATTTTTTCTTCTCGATTCTTAATTTCATCTTTGTTTACTTTTTAATTTGTTGGGAGACTTGAGAGGTATGAGACTATGATCCTATACTTGGATTATGATTTTTTTGTTTTGTTTTTTCAAACTTTAAGACATAATTTGTTTTTATTTTCTACTAAGTTATGCTTGCATAATAAATATTTGTGAGAATATTAGTTTAATTTTTTTTTTAATTATTTAATTTTTTTTCATTTTACCTTAATGGATATCCGATAAGTTTCTTATAACCGATGGGTATTCCCCTACCCCGAATCCATTGGTTATTAGACGGGGATGGTGCAGGATGGGGTTATAAATAGGTAGCAGGGATGGGAGCGGCGATTGCATTCCCCGTATATTAACCGCCCAATTTCCATCTCTAGTCTCTTACTCTATAAATATGAATTTATAAGGGTATTGACTCAGTGTTGTGAATATTAATACTAAAATAGTACTTTTTTAGTTTTGATTTAATACTAAATTTAAATTTTAACATTAGAGCTACCCTATATAAAAAATTATTGGAATAATTTTATTGCAATGACATAATTGTAATAAGATAATAATATTATCACTAATTATTAACTACAAATAAAGTAATCTAACAAAATAACATTTTTTATTATTAAATTATAAAGAAAATGTAAATAGGTTGGGTCCCATCAAAATTATTTGCAGGAAATAACAAATAAGAAACCGACAACTAACAGTTCTCACAACAATAGTCATTTCGCGGAAACCGAGCTAAGACATCCACCTATAACAGAAGACACCAAACGGCAACCTGTCCATATCTCATTTCGCCGTTAAAAGTAACGGAAAGCAGTTGTGGGCCTGGGCCTGGACCTCACTCAGGTCCCGAGGGGAACCTCACGTGGGCCACATACACGCACTCTCCATTACTCAGTCAGCAACGCCACCTGTCCTCTCTTTCTCAACCTTTCAAACGAGGCGGCCCATCTCACGCGCCCCCACGCGTCATTTAAAACAAGGTCGGTGCAGCGAAACCCTCCTACACGACACCTCACTATCCTCTCTCTCCCCTACTGGGCCCCACCTACCCTTCACGTTCTCATCTCTTCATTTCTTTCTCTCTATATATATAACCCCTTCGTTGCTTACAATACCAGACCCGACCCGGTTTATTATAGAGACCCGATTAGAAAAACAAGATCAAACCTCCTCCTTCTTCTTCCTCGGAAGAAAAGGTCACCGGAAATTAAAAAAAATATTCTTAAAAAGAAAAGGAGGGTTTTCACGATAAATATTTGTTTTTTTATTATTATTTTTCTTTTTTATATATAATTATATATAGGAAAGCTAATTTAATTAAATAATTTTGGCTATGGCGACGGAGGTGTTGAGGCCACAAGATTGTTTGATTGACCGGATTAGAGTTCCTCCACCGGTGACGTTTTCTCGCCGGAGGAATAACTATGGATATCCTAACTCGACTTGTAACGGTAATAATAATTATTATTATTATGGAAATAGTAACGGTAGTAACAGTTACGTCAACGGTAGATCTAGCCGGAACCGGTTGGAGAAGCCGGAGCAGAGGAGATCGATCTCGAAGAGGTCGAGCTCTGATGATCTTAAGACGGTGAAGCTGGATAAGGTTACAATTTTGAGGCGTGGTGAGTCGCTTGATTCGAAGATCAAGAGCGAGCCTTTGATGAAGGAAGCTGGTGGTGGTTTGGCCGTGTGTGGTACTCAGAGGATTGGTCCTGAGCCAAAAATGGTGCCGAAGAGGGTAGGGATTGTAGATCTGAAGTTTCCTGTGGCCGGAAAGGTCGACGTGTACGCTGGATCTGCTTTTGCGTTTTCACCGGCGCCGGGTTCGCTTCCTTTGCCGTCGTTCTCGAAGATGAAGCAGGTTCCGACTATCGTTGATGATTCTGCTACAAGAGATCTGAGGCGTTTGCTTCGAATCGAATGATATGTCACGAAATGAACTATAATAATAATAAAAAAATCAACCAGGTGAAGATCCAGATCTGAAGATCGGAAAAAAAGCTTTCTCACTTCTCCCTCTCTCTTTATCTTTCTCTCTTTTACTCAGTTACGTATCTCTCTCGGCTTCAAGGTCTGATTCTTTCCGTTGTTTTTTGAAAACGGGGAATAGATCTGAAATTTCGAGAAAATACGGGACAAATTAGATTTCAGAAAAGGGGTTTTTCATCGTGTTCATGGGTGTTGATTATGGGTTAATGGAGGATAACTTAGTAAGAAACTTGTTATGGGGGTGGGATTAGTATGTAATATTTGGGAAATAGTCGAGTTCTATTCTGGGTTTGAAAATGGGTTTGGTTATTTGGAGCTGTTAATGTCTCTATGCTCTGTAAATGTGAATTTGTAAGGGTATTGACTCGTGTTGTTCCATTGTATGTCTTTGTATTGTAAAGGAAGAAGAAGAAGAAGAAATTAAGGAGTTAGGGTATAATTATGGGCAGATATGAAAATCATAATTTCTAATAGGTATCTTCCATTTGCGTTTCTTTCTTTCAGTTTGTTTTTTTATTAACTTTTCTGTATCTCTATCTATGTGTTCTTCTGTAAATATAGCTTGCTAAAGAGGGTGATGAGTCCTCTGTTGATAATAAATATTGGAGATTTCAGATTCAATGAACTTATTTTCTTGTTATTCTTATTTTTCTTGATGGGTTTTTCTACATCTTTAGCACGGAAGAATTTGTAACTTGTTTTAATTTTTTTGAGTCTGTAGAGCTTTAATCTCTGATTTTCGATTAGGGTTTTCTTTGTTCTTGTCAGTAAGCTGTTCGGCATGGAAGTAAATGGAATTTCTTTTCAATTTTTTGAATTTGTAACTTTAATCATTGAGATTCTATTAGGTTTTCTCTTGTCGATAAAGCTGTTTTCATTTCAGGCAAAGAGAAATAAAGAAATGAAAAGAAAAGAAAAAGCAAGTTTTCATCATTTGTTTCATGTTTTTGACTCTATAGCTTTAAAGCTATGAGATTCCATGTTATGAAAAATCTTTCAATCCACACAAACAAAAATTCGTGCTTGAAATTTCAGCCTAAATTTTCATGTTTTCTAACTTAGGTCCATACCTCTTTGGTGTAGAATTTTTCTTGTGTGATAGGGCGTAAAGATAAAGCTCTGAGGTGTGGTCAATTAAGTTCATATTAGGTGTTGCTTGTCCTTATTTGTGATTGTGTGGTTTGAAATCTTGATTGGGTACCAAATGGTTGTCCTCATAATGGGTTTCCCTGCAATCCATAAAAGTGTCATTACAGCTAGAAAAATTATTGCCTGTATTTAAAGGTACCTAATTTGGATATTCCAATTTCAATAATAACTTAACACCCAAAAATTTGACTCTTGATATTTTGTATTGCTTGCTTTAACCAACTAGTTTCAATTTAACATGCTTCTTGAAAAGGATTATAAAATTAGAAAGAAAAATAGTAATTAGAAAAATATAAAATTAAATGTGTTTCTTTACACGAAACCTACCCTTCATTACTGCTATTTTATTAACACACCTTTTTTATTTGGAAATAAGTAATTAATTATAGTCAACATAGCTGCTACTTATCAATCTTTTATGGTTGAGTTGGCTGAAATTGCTAATTGACAGTTTAACTCGTTTTAGACTAGGAAAATAGTCCAAATTGGTGACTTCACATGCCCATTTTGTAATGCATTATAAGTTAATGGATAATAGGCTCAATTTTACCTAATTTTTGTAAGTGTGACCTAAATATATTGTTGAAAAGTCAAAGGTCTTGGATTAGGTAACTTAAATTTGTTGAATAGTCAAAGGTTTTGGATTAGCTACCGTAATGTTTTATCTACTCCAAGTTTAATAGTTATAGTCTCTATTAACAACCTTGAACATTGTTCTTGACTCTTGGGTCTCCCTCTCTCTTTGTTTTTTTTTTTAGTGTACAAAGATTATGAGGTATTGAGTTTTAAAAAATTTATTAACTGAAAACATCAAAATGTTATTTTTAATTTTTAAAAATATTTTTTTGTCTAACATATTAGATTTTATATTTTTGCTCATATATTCGGATCTTAAACCCGGAACTAAACCCGAACGTGGACTCGGATGGATTCATGTCATAGTATGATGTTAAAATATTGATTACTTTTTAAGTAAGAAAAAATTTTAAAATAATTTTAAAAAATTTGTGCCAAACACCATTAAATTATTAAAATGACAAAAAACTGTTTTCTATTATCAATTTCGAAAACACAATTTTAAAAACTAAAAACTAAAATCACAACCAAAATAGGCTTATATATTTTTAGGATTTTTTTTCGCCAATTTTTTAATATATACTTTTTCAATAATCAAATTCACTCACAAGTAGTTTGTCTAAAAATAATAATTATAATTACACAAATTGAAACCAAAATAAAAATTGACAATCTAATAGATAAAATACATCTCTTTTTTTAATACTCAATTTTTAACTAATAAACAACCTCAAATTAGTAAATCATTTAAGTTGCATGAAATTAAGTATTTGTGTAATATCCCAGAAACTTAATTATGAATAATTATAATTTACTATATATTATAGATTAATTAAATAGTAATAAATATGATTATGATCTTACTAACTTAATTAGCATAAATTATAAATTTTCTTATAAGTAGATAAATAAGCATAATTTGATAATTACGAAGATTTATTTAAAATATGTGGATATAATGTAAGTTATTTTTGAAATAAAAATATTTTCAAGTTCTGCGACCCTAGAGACCCGATTGGAGGCCAAAAATATCACAACGGTATTAGTTAGAAATATTGTTGGGATTATTGAGATAAGTTAATTTTAAAAATACCGAAGTATTTTGAGGTACTCAGAGTTGACCAAATACCCTAAAGGAAAGGTTTCTTAGTGACTAAAAATAATAAAATAATTATTAATACTAAAATTTTTATTAATATTATTCTTAATATTATATTATTAATATTATTATTATTATTATATTTTTTTTAAAACTTATCAATTTTGATAAGTTCACATATATTATAAGTTTAAAAACATAACAGTACGAAACGAAACCCTTCTCTCTCAGTTTAACGAAATCCTCATTCCCTTCTATCTATTTTTTTTTTATTTTCAACTCGAAACCTAGCGATCTAAACTCATGTAGTAGCGAGATAGCAAATCCTCGGAGAGGGAGCTTAAGGTGTGCTATAATTTTGTTCTAAGCTAAAAACAATTAGTTTTAAGGTACCCACATTATTCATACAGAGGATGATACCACCACTATTTAAAACGAAGTTATTTCTCATTCTACTATTCTTTCCCTAATCCTCAATAAAAAGAATGTTATCATACTGATGTTATAGACAAAGTCATTGAGAAAATTATTTTCACTTAGTCATTTGCAATATTTTCTCTATGACTTAGACAATGATCATTTTCTTTATCCTGAAAATGTAACTAATATTTTTATTTTTGAAATACAGGATAAAAGAAAATTCATTTGTGATACTGGATAGTCAATAATATTGAGTTGGTAAGCCCACCTGAGGAGACTTGACTCCAATTTGCCAAGACTAATCAGATTCTATCTTTCCTTCCTCTCTTTTATTTTTAGTATGTTAATTTTTATTTTGTTAGTTTATTTCTTCCTTTATTTTATTTTTCTAAGAATCAATATCATATTATTTTGTATTTCCTCACTCTCTAAGTCTAAATCTAGCTTTATCAGAGTCAGTATCACAGTATAATTAGCATCTTTAGCCTTTATAGGCAAGCGCAGATATAATTAGCATCATCTTTAGCATCTTTAGCATGTTATTTATTAATTAGCATCATCTTTATTTTATTTTTCATTTCATGCATTTCATACATATAATTTTAAACAATGAGTACATTGTCTTATTTTGGTTGGGAGTCAAGCATGCTTATTAATTTTTATCATATTAATAATTTCATGGTTAATTTTTTGAAAAATGACTCATTTATTTTTGTAAAATATTGTTTTCAAGCCAATTTTTGCTATCTTTGTCACTTGAAATTTTTCTAGAGTTATAAAATGCACATGCCAAACTTTGTAGTAAGATGGTTATTAGTACATATTTGCTTAGGAAATTTACCAAATTTAATATTTTTGTGAGTTTCCAATTTTCATTAATTCTTAGAAATAGTTAAATTATTTTTATGCATCAGCAGTTGGGAGCTTGATGTATGCAATATTGTGTACAAGGCCTGACATATGCTATGCTGTAGGGATTGTTAGTCGTTACCAATCTAATTTAGTTTTGGAACACTGGATTGTTGTAAAGTACATTCTCAAGTATCTTCGGAAAATGAGAGATCTCATACTTGTATATTCCAGTGGAGAGTTAAATCCTACTAGATATACTGATTCTGATTTTCAATCAGACAAAGATAGTCGAAAGTCAAAATCTGGGTCAATATTTACTCTTGGTGGAGGAACTATAGTCTGGAGAAGCATCAAGCAAACCAGTATTGCAGATTCAACCATGGAAGCTGAATATATAGCAGCTTCCGAAGTAGCTAAGGAAGCAGTTTGGTTAAAGAAATTTTACACTACTTTGGAAGTAGTTTAAGAAGTAGAAAAACTAATGGTGCTCTACTGTGACAACAATGGAGCGATGGCCAACTCTAAGGAACCAAGAAGCGACAAGAGAGGCAAGCACATTGAGAGGAAGTATCATCTACTAAGAGATATAGTAAAGAGAAGTGGTGTGACGGTCTTGAAGATCAAATTGGAACATAACCTCGCAGATCCATTCACAAAGATGCTACCAGCGAAATCTTCATGGGTCATATAACTAATATGGAACTAAGGGAGATGCCCAGGGATTGATATAAATAAAATAATTGTCTTTATTTAACATGAAATTTACTATAAAAGACCTAATTCATATCATAACAATGATCAATAGTAGATCGACCTAAATCCTGAGTAATAATGAACTCTTGTTCATGTTATTAGTTTCTTTGATTTACTCGTTAAAGTTTCTCAAAGAAGATGATTCTTACAACTTCTGTTTTAGAAATCTAATAATGTGGATGATTGGGATCATGATCTACAATTATAGAATCCTAACTTTCGTAATGGATCGAATGTCAGTTCACTTTAAGTAATAATTCTCGGACTGAAAAGTTGTGCACAAATTTAGATGGGATCTAAATTATACTTTCACTAGTGAATTAATGGTACTAAAGGATACAGAAGTAATTAGAAGGGTAAAACAGGAATTTGACCAAAACTAATTACGAACCAATACATGGAGGGCTAATTACTGGAATTGATTATATCAATGGATAATGCAGTAAAACTCAGTAAATATAATTCTATGATTACTGAGAGTTCAATTCTAAATTTATAGTGGAGTAATTTTAGAATTAATAAATAAAGATTATTTGTTGATGAGACTCAATAAATAATCTAATTTATTGGAGCTTAGAATTATAGGTTCATGGTTCCGAATCGCAACCTTGAAACTGTTGGGAATTATTTTACCAGGATCTTAGATCTACTCACAAGTATGTTTATTAACATCCTAAATATGAACTTTCTAAAACGATAAAATAAACACATATAAAGTTAAGAAAACCTTACATTGATGCAGCGGAATAAATGTCTCCTTCCACTCAGATCTCTAACCCTTGATTCCTTTTTGTAGCAGAGTATAATCAAGATCTGAGCCCGAATCTCCTTCTTCTTCAAGCTTTGATCCTTCACAGTCTTCCAATCTATGATTGAGTTACTGCTTGCTGTGTGTGGGCACTTACTCTTTCACTAGGGTCACGAAAAAGATGAAGGGAAAAGAGAGAGAGGTATTTCGGCCAAGGTAGAGAGTGAGGAAGGCTCAGTTTTCTGAAGAGAGAAATTTCTGTCAGAAAGCTTTGTTTAAAACTTGTTATTTGACTGAGCCATCACTTTCTATTTATAGGCAACTACTAGGTTTAGGTTAGGATTTATTTGGCATTAAAATAATGAAAATATTAATTTGAAAAAGCCTTTTAAGTGGCCGGCCATATGGTGTTAATGGGCCTCACTTAATTTTGCAATTTTATCAAATTTTATCTCTATTTTCTCAAAAACGCCAATTTTCCAATTCTAACATTTTAAATGCCAAAACTAATTATTTAATAACTAAAATAGATTATTAAATAATATTGTCATTTAATTTAATTATTAATTAGACATAAAAAGTCCATTAATAAATAAATAAACCTAGAAAACTCTTTTCCTTACAATTTCACCCCTGCTTAGTGAAAATTCATAAAATTAGACATAGTCTAACTTTATAATTATAATTGATCAATCACGAATCAATTAATGAGTCTTACAAGCAGAATGTTCTCAACTAGAATGGGGACCATGGATCTATATGCTGAGCTTCCAATAAGTGAACCAAATTTACCAAGTAAATTCCTACTTATTAATTCTTCGTTGAATCCACTCTTAGAACTTAGAATTGCACTCTCAGACTTATATAGAGCATATTGTATGTTTCACGATACCAATATACTATCTCATTTAACCATTGTTATAATCTTATTGTGATTTAAAGATCCTCTATATAGATGATTTACATCGAGATGGGATTTCTTTTACCGTTCTCACCCCTCAATGTATTTTGCCCCTTAAAACACTTAGCTACCTGTAAATGGTGTTTAGTGATCTAATAATTAGTCAGTTAAACAAGAGCTCATCCATTTACTTCTATTTGCTAAGCTCGAAGGGAATCATCACTTGACTTCTATACACCAGTAGAAGCTATAGATTCCATATTTATGTTCAGCACTCCCACTCAATCACACTATCATGTTCTCGAAATATACGTATCACCCTGACCCGAAAGTAGGCTTAACTAATAAATCTAAGAACATGAATAGCACTCCTGAGTTGAGCCTAAGCATATCAGGATTTAGATTCTTTTAATCTTAAGATCAACTACTGATATTGACTTGGAAAGATATGTATAACGGTAAGTTTGTAATATCTTAACTTTAGTTGCAATATCGGTCCAGTCCAATGTATACTCCATACATTCGAAACTAGTATACTTTACTAATGTCCTGGAAAGAACATAACACTTACTCCAAGTGTAAGTACACATCATCGCTGATTATCACATTAGTGTAAATCCAATAACACTGATGAAACAGGGACCAAAACTTTTGATTCATACGATCACAATCACATTCCACTGTGTTGACGATACTGTAATTGTGAATAAACATATGATCTGGATTTAACTGATTTTGTGTGTATGAATGTAATAAACATATTAAACATATTAAACCATTAGCATGAAAAATTCATGCAAACATCAATCACTTCAAATTTCTTATATTGATAACTAATCAGATTGTAAAGAGTTTTATTTAGGGCATAAAACCCAACAGAAACACTATCAAGGGAAGGGATAAAGAGTTATTTTATGTTGTTTAGAAAAATTTATTTTGAATTGGAAAAAGAGTAATTATTTATTTTTTTTAATAAATAATTAATTTTTTCAAATTAATTAAATAGGGAAAATATATGTTGAGACGAAAGTTGTCAGGACAAAAGACACAATCCTTGTCCTAAATGAGATAAGGTAGGTGCCTACCCTATAGTAGGGTGTTATTTAATTAATTTAATTAGATAAATAATTAAATGTGAGAAGTGGTTAAAGATATTGCAAGGTAGTTGAGATATTGTCTCAAGTAGTAGTTGAGAGATTCCCTCAATTCAGCTATAGATATTTATTTAAATAATTAAATATGATTTAATTGTAGAGATTCAACTACTATAAATACATGTCTAATTTGAGAAATTAGAAGAAGCTTTTCACATAGGAATTTTTATAATTCGCTGGAAGAAAAGAAAAACTGTTTTTCTCTCTCAAATAATTCTTGTTCATCATGTGTTAAAAATTATCAAGAATAAATTATACACTTTATCCTAATAGCTCACACTATTTTTTGTGTGTGGTGGATCAATTCGAAAGACTACAGTGCGAGTTTCTAATCAACTAAAAGAATAAAATATATGAGAAGTTTTGAGGATACCCTGATAGTTATCAAGAGGTATATATTCTTATTTTGTATTTTATGTTTAGATTTAATGTATACACATCTAGAGATCTATTGGGCTATGGTACAATAATAATCAGATAATACAAAGTCTTTTATTGTGTATCTGGTTTAGTACTATTAAAATCAATACTTTTTGCAAGTGTTCTTAAATCCCATAATAAACAATTACTGTATTTATGAATATCTCATATCATAAGTACAATTTTTATTACAACTTTAATAAAACTTAATTGTTTAATTAGCACTAGTTTTATAATAACTAATTATATTATTATTAAATCTCTATTTAATAATCTCATGTGACTTTATTATTAATAATTGATATTGATTCTATATTATTCAAGAATAAAATATCAATTAATAAATAATTATTTTACATTAAATTTATATTAATTTATTCATAGTTCCAAATTTTTTCATTATCCCCATAATAAAAATTCTAGTATAATAAATTTGTGTATAAATTTAAACGCTTATATGTAGGCATTTATTATAATTTCATTGTACACCTGTTAGATATATTAACTTTTAACTATCATATAAGAGAGTGTTTCTTTTGTAAAGGAAATTTTTTTTTAATAATCTTTGGTGAATTCATGTGTATTTGTGATTGCTTTTGTGTAAGCAAATTCTCAAATTGAAGAAGGTAAAAAACAATCTTTGGTTCATCTAAATTTTACATCAGGAGGAAGCAAATATTGCTATCTTCAATAGAAGATTTCTACAAGTCTTGCATTGGGAGGAAGCAAGCATTCATCAAGTAATTTGTAAAGAGTTTAAACCTTGGTGTCTTAAGAAGATTCACTTAACAAATAAGAGTACATCAAGCTTGCGACAAAATTATTAGAGTGACTCTAAATTTTGTTTAAGTCAATTATTTTGTATTTGTTGAAATTTGGCTAATGAATTTTTTCTCTGGGCGTTATCTCGTGGACTAGTAGCAATTTGCAAAAATTGTTGATACTGTGTATAAAATATCTTGTATCATTTTAGTTTATGTAATTTTACTTTCCGCACTATTATTCTGATCTATTAGATTCAGTTTGTGATAGATCAGATTTTGATTCTACTTAAACAATTTTACTACAATTATGCATTAATTAAGTTGTTTGTTAAATATTTCACTTGGTAATTTTAAAAAATAGAATTTCATAATGCATTTACATATTTATTTTAAAAATTTGTTATTATACCATTAAATAATAGAGAAATTTATACCTCATACTGTTTTTTCTATTTTCTTTCAATTTTACTATTGTACGAAAAAAATTATTTTTTTGCTATTTTTTTATATTGTATACTAGTTTTTTTTTTATATATAATTTTGAGCAACATCCCACATTATTTTGTTTTCCCCAATAAATATATCTATTTATATATATAAAGTTCGAAAATTTTGGATTGATTGCTTATGTTACTTTTGTGATAATTTTTTTTTCTTAAAATATTTGTGTTTTTTATTTTTATTTTTTTTTGAAATTTGGGCAAGCCGATCTCCTATTCTAAGAGATTATATATATATATATATATATATATATAAAGATATATATATATATATTATTCTTGAGCAAATAATTAAACACACACCTTATCTTATTTTTTATTATTTTTGAGATCTATCTCCCCTATTCACCTTCTTCTTCCTTTTTCTTTCCCTAAGTCTGCAAAATTACCCAAATAAAAGCTAACCTCTCCTTTTGTAGTAGGTGAAAAAAAAGAGTATGTGAAGGAGGAAGAAGAAGAATAAGATTTGGGAAAGATAAGAGTGTAATTGTGTGTGTGTGAAAGATAGCTGGAGAGTTTGCTCTTTGATGAGCTTCTTGTAAAAATCTTTTAGAAACTCCTACTAAGTTCATATTTTTCAGTCTTTTTGGTCTCAAAGTGTTGGCTCCATCTCTACCGTACTTCCAAGTCCACGCTCTTTCTCCAACTTGCCCTTGTTACTATTTTATTATTATTTTAATATTATTTTACTGTTGTTTCTTTTATTTTTTTATCATATTTTTTCAAATATTATTGTACTTGTGTATTTTTAATAGTAATAAGAAAATAATAAAATTTGTATGTAAGTTATTTTTTTTAGTATCCTATGCTCCAATGTATGTTCATTTTCCTCCGTGTAGTTCCACTACTGTTTTTTAGTTATTCTGCTACTTTTCATTTTTGATGCATTCTCCTGTATGTTCTATAATTTAAGAGTGTTCTATGTAATTAAGAGTGCAATTCTGAATCTATAGTGGAGTCAGGAGGAATTAATCAGATAAGAGATTCACTTGGTAAATTTTGGATCTACTTATTAGGATCTTGGTTACATAGGCCCACGGTCCTCACATTGACTGGAATAATATTGTCTTGTAGACTCAATTAATGAGTTTTAATTAATCAATTAGAATTCTAAATAAGACTATGTCATCTTATTTATGAGTTTTCACTAAGTAAGGGCTTATTTGAGAAGAAAGAGAGGATTTAGGGTTTATTTATTAATTAAGAGACTTTGTAAGGTCTAATTAATAAATAAGTTAAATGATAGTTTTATTTAATAATTAATTATAATTATTAAATAGATAGATTTGACATTTATATAGTTAGAATTAAAATATGACATTTGTGAAAGAAAAAGATAAGTTCCTTAAATAAAATGACAAAATTGAAACCTTGTAGGGCCCACAATAGGATCGGCCATAAGGTTCAATTAAAGCCAATTTTACCTTTTTTTTAAGGAATAATTACATAATGCACCATTTTTTGTAAAATATTTATATTTTTACGTTTAAAGAATATTTTTTTACATTTTTACGGTTTTCCAAAAAATAACACGAAAACAACATAAAATCAACAAGAAAACAACATAAAAGTAACATGAAAATAACAACAAAAAAACAGCAAAAAATAACTTACATATAACAAAAAATTAACAACAAATGAACAAAATTTCAACATAAAAAGACTGTATTTTATGTAAATAAAATCAAAAAAATCGTAAAAATATTTAAAATTTCGTGAAACCGTATTTTCGTTGTTTTTGTGCATTTGTGAAATTAACCCTTTTTTTAATTCCATTTAATTCTTCACCTATCTCTAGAAGCAATCCTATAAATAGAATAAGACGCTCTTAATTTCATAGCTGATAATTGATAACCTAATTGTCTCTCTTTATGAGTAAAATAGAAAATATAAAAGAGCCTTTTTAAATTTAAATCCACTTCTCTTCTTCTTCACATTTTCGAACCCTATAGTAAATTGAGGAATTGCCCACACAATTCAAGTCAGTACTCAGACTTTTGTAGAAGATTGTGTAGAAATCTGCCAATTGAAAAAAAATCCAAGTTCAGATCTTGATCATACTCTGCGGCAGAAAGGATCAAGGGTTAGAGATCTAAATGGAATGAGATATTATATTTCGTTGCCACCAACATAAGGTTTTCTATAACTTTATATGCGTTTATTTTATTATTTTAAGAAATTTATATTTAGGATGTTGGATTATAGTTTATATAATCAAATAAACATGTTAGTAAATCTAGATCCTGGTAAAATAAGTTTCAACAAAAATAACATTAGAAAAATCATGATAATCCCAGTGTTAATAGTTTAAATATTTTTACTTGATCTCGTGGAATTAATGATTGTTTTTTAATTATTCTAGTGTTGCTGTGGTAATTTTGTCCGTGATTGTGGAAGTTGAAGACCTCGTTTTTTCGGTGTTTATAGTATAAAAGAAAAAAAAAAACCAAGGTAGTAAAAATGTAATTTTTACCGTGTAGCATTATAAATGTAAACCTTTATCCAAAATCTAGTATTTTTGTAAAAATCTCCTAAATAATATGTATTATTTTTGTGAAGTCTCAAATAGGACCATATTATAATTTTAGCAATATGTAACACATAAGTAATGGTGAAGATAGTTTAAAGGGAATTTTCGTCACACAACAAAATATGAATGGAGAAACTTTATGTGTATTAATTAGGGTAGAATAAAGCTATTTATACTAATCTATATATGCTTTAGGTGTATGTATATACACTTCAATATTGAATACGCAGGTATCTAAAAATAGCAAACTAATTAATAAGACACTTGCAAAAGCTTGGATTATAAACTAAGGCCGCCCATCCATCCCAACATCTTTAGCCAAATCAAAAAGCAAAAGCAAACCCCAACAATATATATTGCTCATATCATCTTATTATATCGATCACCATTATTTTACGTACAAGCTAAACCCTTCTATCTCTTTCTATCTTTCTCTATATATATATCCACAAACTTCATTATACCAATATAACAAAAAACAACACTTCTATATTAAAAAAAACGTGTTAATTACCAATAATAATAATGGGGGGTGCCAAAACGACGTCGTTGACAACGAAAGTGAAGAACAAAACGTTGAGCGGAGTGGGAAACCTGATAAAACTCCTCCCAACCGGAACAGTGTTCCTATTCCAATTCCTCAACCCAGTTCTCACCAACAACGGCTCTTGCTCCGCCGTTAACAAGTCCTTTGACGCCGTCCTCATCGTTCTCTGCGCCTTCTCTTGTTGCTTTGCTTGTTTCACCGATAGTTACGTCGATTCCGACGGTAACATCCATTACGGCGTTGTCACTGTCTCAGGAATCTGGCCCAGTACTACCGACTCTGCCCCCGCCGCCGACTTGTCTAAGTACAAGCTGAGGTTTGGGGATTTCGTCCACGCTTTCTTTTCGTTGACCGTTTTCGCAGGGTTGTCTTTGTTGGATTCCAACACCGTCAAGTGTTTCTATCCTGAGTTTGAGTCGGAGCAGAAAATACTTCTTCAGGTTTTGCCGCCGGTGATTGGTGTCATTTCTGGTGGTGTTTTTATGCTTTTCCCTAATACCCGCCACGGCATTGGATACCCTTCAAGTGAAAGCAGCTAGTGATCATATATATAAATATATATTTATATATATATATATATTCGTATGATCATATTGGAAAATTTTACAGATCGCTTTTCTCTTCAGATTATAATTAAAAAATTTATTTGGTTGTGTTAATTGTAGTTATGGTTTGTTTTGAAAAAATTTAAATAATTTATATAGTATTGAAAATATGTAAAAAAAAAAAATTTACACTACATACTCAAAACTTTTTTATTTTTTTATTGTGAGGTACAATTTTTTTTAAAAATACTTTGTAAGTTTTATATTGTGTACAGTATTAAGTTTTACTGTTGTTTTACTATTTTTTTTAGTTGTTCTACTATTGTTTTAATTGTTTTGTTTTGTTATTTTACAGTTATTTTAGAAAAAGATAGTATTTTTGTAAATAAAATTCGCGTTACGGGTAAATTTTTGCTCAAAATTTAATATTTTTTTATAAAAATTTCTAAAAAAAAAAACACTATTTTTTGTCAAATATTTATATTTTTACATTCAAATAATGTTTTTATACGGTTTTCTAAAAAATAACACGAAAACAACATAAAATCAACAAGAAAACTACATAAAAGTAACATCAAAATAACAATAAAAAATAAAATACAAATAACAAAAAATCAACAACAAATTAACAATATTACAACATAAAAAGACCGTATTTTCTGTAAATAAAATCAAAAAAATTGTAAAAATGTTTAAAATTCCGTGAAAATAAAAACAACAAAAAAATTACAAAAATACGGTTTCACGGAAGATGATGATGATGATGTTGATATGATGTTGATGATGATGATGACTTGTAGACTTTAAAGTAGGAGTGTTCATCAAACCACTCAAATCGCCCGCACCGCACCACACACCGCAAAAAAAATGCGATTTAAAATTCTTTGCGGTGCGGTCGCGATTTGAATTTTTCGTAAACTGTGTGGTGCGGTGCAGTTTGCGGTTTTGAATTGTTAATATGCGGTTCAAACTGCACCGCACCGCATACTATAAAAATACTAATTTTTATATTTATTTAGGTCCAATATGTGAAGGCCCAACCTAAGCCCACTAATTATTGTATTGTGTAAACTTGAAACTTTTTTTCATATTTATTTTCAAGTCTTATGGTATTTTTGACAAGTGTTGCTCAAACTTTGTTGTATTTGTGATAGTTTAATTATTTAGTGATACTCCAAACCGCAAAAACCACAACGCACTGCACTATTTTTTGCGGTGTGATTTTTGCGATTTTTTAGTTTCACGGTGCGGGTGCGGTTTGAGAAAATGAAAAAACTGCATGTGTGGGTTAGTTGAAAAAATAATCAAAAACTGCATCACAAAATTCAACTAAATAAGATGTTAAGGGGCTAAACCCTTTATTATTAGGTATTATGCATTACAAAATTCAACTAAATAAGATGTTTATTGGACTCATTTAATTTAATCACATATATAGTCTAATTAAAATATTAGCTCAAATAAATTATATTAATTTGTAAGTGCACATATTTAGATTAAGAGTTATTTGCGACCATAATACTCAAATCTTCTTAATTGCTACATTTTAATTTCTATTTTTTTTTTTTGGGATAATTATACAAAAAGTTAATATTTTGTTGTATTTTAATACCTCAAAACTAATACAAAAGGTTAATATTTTGTTGCAATTAGGTACAATTTTTTATGTTAAACGATGACAAACAATATTGACTTATTATAAAAGAATATTTGAACAAAACTAAATAAAAAAATATTAAATATATGATGCCAAGTTATTATTTTGACAAAGGGTCCTTGACAAAGAGCCTTTTCACTTTCAAAATCATCACATCATTTTACTATCTCCAACCATTGGTCAAAATATTTCCCCATCAATGCTCACCCACACACCATTTTGGGTGCAAGTATATCGACTTCCCGTCATGAGTAAAACCAAGGGATTGGCTGTGGCACTTGGGAACTTAATTGGAAAATTCATCGATGTCTTCGAAGACTCTCTCTTTGAAGGATGGGGTCCATTTTTACGCATTCGTGTGAAAATTGATGTTACCAAGCCGCTGCTGCGAGGGCGTATGATCGCTCTTACACAAGTCAAGGACAAATTCTGGGTTGAATTTCGATATGAAAGTTTACCTGAGTATTGCATGGAATGTGGCAGAATTGGACATCCTTACAACAAGTGTATGAGTTTCCTTGAAAAGCTTGACAATGGAATTGAGCCTGAACTAGAGTATCGACCAACTATTAAAGGATCTCCATTGCCTACTTCGGGTTATGACCGATATCGCACTGATCTTGGGAAGGGAAATGCTTGGCCATTGCTTACTCGTTTGGCTAGAACATCATTGTCTGCAGCAGTTCCAACTCTCAACAACCGGCCACCACCACAACCTTCTTTACTTTTTGAAGGTGAATCTTCCAAGCAAGGGGATCCATCTTAGCAAAGGACATCAGTGCATCACTCACGGCCTGCACATTCATCTCCTCCTGGTTTTGTCTCGCACCAGCCAACACAACCGGTTTCCAGTGCACCAGGTGCTTCATCTCATCAAACTGATTCTGCAATTTCCACTAAGGCTATACATCACACAAATGATTCCATACATTTTGCATCAGCAACCTTTACACCACACTTATCGACAATGCATTTGGATGATAATCTCATAGATACTGCTGTTATAAAATCCACAAATGCCACACATACTGCCTCTTCCCTCCCCAAACCAGATTCATATGCTGATTTATCAAACATCTACATACCGCCTACTGGTTTTCCCAATGCCCCAAATGTGGTTGCAACTTATCCACCATATCCACACTCTGTCCACAGCCACAGTAACAAAACCATAAACACTTCTATGGTCACTCTTCCACCCTCTTCATCCACCATTTTGTCAACACAGAAAGTGTCTTTTGGCAAAGAAAATTGTTCTCCCAATCTATGTTTCAAAAGGCAGCATGATAAAAGCTCATTGCGGGACACACTCAAGAGGTGTAGGGGTCTTCAACAACCAAACTCCAATCCAACTTTGTCAATTGGAAGGGGACATAACCAGCAAGTTTCCACTGAAAATTTGGATCCTTCTGGTTCACTTGACACTGCAGCGGTGGCTGATTCTCAGCCCCGCAATCAGCCATGAAAATCCTAAGTTGGAATGCGCGTGGCTTGGGGAATCCTAGCGCATTTCGTCATCCCCGTTTTCTTGTCAAAGAGCAATCTCCTCATGTACTTTTCTTAATGGAAACTAAATTAGGTCCTAATGTACTTTCTCGCTTTCGTAATAGCTTGCATTTTAGCAATGGTCTTGATGTACCTAGAGTAGGCTTAGGTGGTGGTTTAATGTTACTTTGGAAGGATGATGTAGATGTATCTATTTTAAATTATAATACAAATGCATTTGATTGTTACATTGCGTATCATAATCAACCAAGATGGCACTTTACGGCTTTTTATGGGGCTCCTTCTACTCAACTTCGTGTTCAAACTTGGTCTCTCTTGGAAAGGCTTAAAGATGTCTCGCCATTATCTCCATGGCTTGTCATTGGTGATTTCAATGAGATTCTTTCAAATGATAATAAATTGGGCGGTGCACTTCGTAATGAAGCTCAAATGGATCAATTTCGCAAGGTTATTGACTGCTGCCACTTAACAGAATGCACTTTTGAAGGGGATCCTTTTACTTGGATCAAAGGCAGGCGCTCCGTGGATACTATCAAAGAGCGATTGGAGTGGTGCTTTGTTAATGATTGCTGGACGTCCACTTTTCAACCTGTGGTGACTCAGCATTTAGACTACTTCAACTCAGACCATAGAGCAATAGCAGTCACGGTTAAGCACAAAGACCATGAATGTCAGCAACATAGACGTAGCAGATTTCGCTTTGAGCAAATATTGCTACAGCAAGAAGAAGCCACGGCAATCATTGAAAAGCAATGGCAATCTCATATACAAGGCTCGGCCATGGATAATTTTCTGCATAATATAGCAGCATGTACTTCTTCTTTTCAACAATGGCATGGCTCAACTTTTGGAAATTTGAAACATAAGATTTCCAATGCTCAAAAGAATGTCACCAGACTCAATAACCAGCCTATACGAACTCCATTACTTATGAATGATTTGAAGAAATCTGAGAATGTTTTAGATGAGCTTTTGGAACAAGAAGAGCAATATTGGCAACAGAGATCTCGTGTTGATTGGTTGCAAAGTGGGGACCAAAACACAAAATTTTTTCATGCACATGCTACATCTCGAAAAGCACAGAATAAAATTGTCTCTCTTTTGGACAGCAATGGGAACAAGATTACCTCTAAAGATGGCATGAAGGGCATAATCACTAATTATTTTGCTGAGTTATTTACTGCAACAGTAGCAGATCACGATGTTATTGCTGAAGTTGTTGCAACTATTCCCAGCACCATTTCGCCCGAAGTAAATTTATCACTCACAGCACCCTTCACAGCAACCGAAGTTACGACAGCGTTAAAAACAATGAGTCTAGATAAAAGCCCCGGTAGTGATGGTATGTCTGCAATGTTCTATCAGAACTATTGGGACATTGTTGGGAGTTCTGTTACTGAAGTTGTTTTGGGAGTGCTTAATAATGGTCAGGAAATGGATTTAATTAATAATGACATTATCACTCTTATCCCAAAGATCAATTCTCCTACTGAGATGGCTGACTTTCGTCCCATAAGCCTATGTAATGTCATTTACAAGCTTATTTCTAAGATGATCGTGCTGCGTTTCAAAGAAGCTTTACCTCTTGTGATTTCAGAGACACAAAGTGCATTCCTCTCTAATCGATTGATGACGGACAACATCCTTGTTGCTTTTGAGCTCATCCACAACATCCAACACAGAACCCGTGGTACCAAAGGCTTCTCGGCTTTGAAATTGGACATGAGCAAGGCCTTTGATCTAGTAGAATGGACTTTTCTATGGGCTGTTATGGATAAAATGGGATTCGCCAAAGAATGGATTGACTTAATCCACAAGTGTTTAGCCTCTTCAAGCCTTACTTTCTCCATTAATGGTGAGGTTACGGGATATGTCAAGCCAACAAGAGGACTTCGTCAAGGTGACCCGCTTTCACCTTATTTGTTCTTAATTTGCTCGGAAGGACTCTCACGCTTACTGCAACATGAGGAGACTGTTGGTAACCTCCAAGGTCTGAAAATTACAAGACGTGCACCATCAATTTCTCACCTTCTTTTTGCAGATGATAGTTTGCTGTTCTGCGAAGCTACTAACACATCTGCTTTGGCTATTGGGAGAGTTTTGAGTACTTATCACAACGCTTCTGGACAAGTGCTTAATCATCACAAGTCAGTTATGTCTTTTTATCCTAACACTCCTATAGAGGCTCAATTATTTTTTCAGCAAACTTTAAACATGCCGATAAGTGAATGCCATGAACGGTACCTGGGTCTCCCCTCTTATTTTGGCCGAGATAAAAAAGTACTATTCAGCCGCATTAAAGAACGTGTTTGGAAGTTGATGAACGCTTGGAATGAGAAGCTATTTTCAGTTGGTGGGAAAGAGGTTTTGCTGAAAGTCGTTGTTCAGTCAATTCCAACCTATGCTATGAGTTGCTTTCGTTTAACGAAAACTTTTTGCCAACAATTGGAAAGTATGATGGCTAACTTTTGGTGGGGTTCAACTAAAGATGGTTCAAAGATTCATTGGAAACGGTGGAAGTTACTTTGTAAGTCTAAATTTGAGGGTGGCATGGGATTTCGTTCTTTTGTACATTATAATCAAGCGCTTCTTGCTAAACAAGCTTGGAGGATATTTGACATGCCCACTTCCTTGCTGAGTCGACTCCTAAAAGCTAGATACTTTTCAAATAATAATTTTTTGGAAGCTCGACTTGGTAACTCTCCATCTCTTACTTGGCAAAGCATCCATTGGGGACGCGAACTGCTGCTTAAAGGACTGCGATATAAGGTCGGTAATGGACATCAAATTCAGTGTGGTTTTGACAAGTGGATACCAGGACATACAGACTTCTTCCCGATCACATACACTGGCCCCCCATCATTAACTGTGGCTGCTTTAATTACTGATAACCGAGAGTGGAACATGGAGCTACTAACTCAATATTTTGGCCAACTTGACATTGAAAGAATTCTCTCAATTCCACTGAGTTTTTTCTCAAATACTGACAGATTAATATGGCATTGTACCACTTCAGGGATTTATACTGTTAAATCGGGGTTCCATCTTGCTACAACATTGGAAGAGCAGGATCAATCTTCCTCTTCGAACCTACAAAGTTCGTGGTGGAAAACTTTTTGGAATTTGACTCTTCCGTCAAAGATTAAAATATTTGCATGGAAGGTTATGAACAATGCACTCCCTACAGCAGCTGCGTTATATAGAAGGAAAGTAATTGACTCTGCTGCTTGTTCAATGTGTACCAATGCTTGGGAATCTATTGGGCATGCACTTTTCTCTTGCAAACATGCCAGATCAGTTTGGAAAACAACTGGGTTCTCGTTTGATTTTCGACAGGCACAACAAATGTCCAATGGAGATTATCTTTTCCACCTTTCGACCTTGCACTCCCAATCTGATTTAGAGCTTATTATCTGCACAATGTGGGCTATATGGTCAAGTCGAAACATGACCTTACATGGTAGTCCACGTGAGGATGGACAACGCACTGCTACTTTTGCCTCTGACTACTTGGCCAAATGCAGAAATCATACAAGTAGAAAGCAAAAAACTGTTGCTGAGATACCGGCTGTGCCTACTGCATCTACTTCCTGCAACAGTACCAGTGCTACTGGAATTCGTTGGCTGCCACCAACTGGTTTGGGACTCAAAATAAATATTGATGCTGCTGTTAATAATGCAGAGAAAAAATTGGGTATAGGCGCCATTGTTCGGGATAGCAGTGGGCAAGTGGTTGCTGCTCTTTCTAAACCAGTGCAAGGCTGCTTTCGGTCAGACGAAATGGAAGCTAAAGCCCTTTTCCATAGCTTGAATTGGGTGCTGCAGTATCAATTTAACATCACCAACATTGAAACTGATGCTCTAAGAGTCTACCAAGCTCTAAACTCCACATCGACAGATTTATCTAGTTTTTCAGATTTAATCTTAGATGTTCGTTGTCTTTTATCCTTTTTTCCTGAAGCACATATCTCTCACACTAAGAGAAATGCTAATCATGCTGCACATGGTTTAGCTAAACATGCTTTAGCGTTGGATCAAGACATTTGTTGGCTAGGGAAAATTCCCTATCCTATTTTCACTACTGTTGTAAACGATTATTAATTTATAATAATAGTGAATCTTTCTCAAAAAAAAAAAAAGTTATTATTTTGACAATAAAAATTAACCGTTTGTACTCCTTTTTTTTTTTTTTTTTGAAAAAGTTTAGCCGTTTGTACTTAATTATAGCAAAATATTATTTTTTTTTGGGGGGTATTATTACCCAAAAAAAAAATATTTGGGTATTAAAGTGCACTAAAAGATTAACATTTTGAATATTTTGTATTAACATTTCAAAAAAAAAATATTAACATTTTGTATATTTTGCAACAAAAAGAGAAAAAAAATTGAGTATTAAAGCACAACAATAAAAAAAATGAATATTATTGCTATAAGTATCCTTAATAAAAATAACCCATCAAGAATACCCTACCATGGTTAGATCAAATAATTAAGTTTCTTTAAAGGTTTTTTAATTATTAGAAGTATATCAAACTAAATTTATACTACATTAAAATTGGAAGCATCTAATGGATACATTCAATTTCTTCTTTTAAAAAAGAGACAAAATTGATTGCATTTACCTATATATATTTATAACAATTTATTTTCTAAGTCTACTTTCCATGGGCATAGAGAGATAATTGTTTGAAGTCCAAACATGGAAAAGAAGACACTAAAAATTATGTGCCTATATTCTCCACAAACCTTTTGAAGAACAACTACTTCTTGTGACACTTACCAGCTTCTGAATTAACTTGTGTTGTCGTTTAATGATATTCTCCTCAACACATGACTTGCTTTCTTTTACAATGTCTACCTTAACCAAGTGATGATCAGAAGTACCCTTTGATGAAACCACAGAGTAAGATCCAGGGATGTACTTGTATGGAGATTCTGAAGATGACATAACATAATCAACCCTTGTCCCATACTTACATGTGCCTTGTACATCTGTAAGAAAATTTTCATAGTTCAATTAGTTTCAATATAAATGGATAGATGTAAGTGAAAAAGTGGTTATGGACAGAAGTGTTTGTAGTACTTTGGCCTTTGGCAATGATGACCACTGGTTCACATTCCCCTGCATAGTCTTTTGCATCTGTATACCCTTTTCCCTTTAGAAACTTCATTACTTCTACCTTTGGTGTTGGCTTTCCCATGTCCTCATAGTACTGTGAGTTTAATAGAGAAATTCAGAATGGAATAAAGTTTCAATATGAGTCAACTAGATAAAGGAATGAAATGAAAATTGATTCCTTAACTACCTTAACTATGTCTGTCCATCTCTCTGAGGAGTAATCTGATCCACTCAGAGAATTTAATCCTCCTGCCAAGATATGTGGAGGATCATTTGCTTGAAAAAGAGCTCCTATCTGTTTCATCCTCCAGTTTTCATCCAGATGATCAAGTTGGGTGCAGTAAAAGTTCACTTCACCAGCCCATGGCACGTTGATTGTCGCCTTGAGAACGTTCCTGAAATCAGCACAAAATCGATTCAGAAGCAAACTTACTTACACAGTCTCAGAGTTTGCTAGAAATTTAGTCATTAACTTGTGTGTTAAGAAAAATGAGGAGAGAACAAAATTAAGCACCTGAAATCATCACTATTAGCAATCTTCTGAACCTTCCATCTTTTAATTGGCCATTTGGATAATATGGCATTGCCATACTCAGGAGCCCAGCTCTCAGCAAAGACATATTTCATCCCCAAAGCTGCAGCCAAATCAGAAAGAGGTTTCATACCTTTCTCTTCCTCAGCTTTTACATCTTGAAGAGCCAATATATCTGCATCAACTTCTCTCAGCACTTCCAATATGCTTCTGCTGCTTTGGAGTCCATTAATATCATTGCACCAGTTCATGCAATGTGAGGCCATACTGGCAGGAAAGCATAGAGGTGATCTCACTGGAACCGAGCTCCTACGAACATGGCCATTCGTACTAGTGTTTGAGGAAAATTCCTTGTCAGCTTCCATGAGAGTAAGCAGCTTATTGTTTGCCAATGTAATCTCATTATCAGGGAGGTTGATGGAGACTTTCAAGTTTGATCTACTGTGATTTCTTTGCTTAGAAAGACATTCAGGACTAGCCGGTGTGGTGCTCAGTGGCGATTTTAGTATGCTCTTTGGAGGATCATTTGCAGACTTGGCCTGCATACCAATCATTGATGAGTTCCTTAAGGTGTAATCATCATGTTCATGATTATTAGTGGCTGATAAGTTATCAGCCTTTGAAATTGCAGGTGCAAGAGAAAACATAGCAACATTGAATGTGGCTATGCGTATTGGTCTTTTTGAGAAAGAATGGCCCAACCCCAGTTGAAAATTTTTAACAACTTTGGCATTGTTGTTTCTTTTAGGTTGACCTTCTAAGTTCCACTTTCCAAGCCTCTTGATGACAACTTTAGGCCTCGGCCGCCCCCATAATAGCCGCCGAATCCTAGAGCAGAGAAGCTTAATTTTTCTTCTGACAATGCCTAACATGACAGAAGATTTGTTATTGCAAAAGATCTTTTGAAGCTTGATTGACTGCATACAGATACTTAGGTCTCTGTCTCTCTGTATCTATCTATCTAACTCACTAGAGTGGTACTTGATATGGGATTGTCTTACTTTGAGAAATATTTATGAAAACTTTTGAGAACTAAATGCAACAAAAATGAGAAAAATTATATGGTGAGAACGATAATGGTGGAGAAATGAATGTGATTGGAGAGAGGAAAGTTGCTAAAGAGACAAAGAAAGAACTCAACTGCCCTGGATTGAGGTAGGTGTAGGAGTTGAAAATGGAGCAATATATTGTTGAGCTTCTTTCCAAAAAGAACACCAAAACCGCACCTACTGCTGAAACTTATAACAAGAAAACAACAAGACATGTTTTGTGTCTTAAACTCCATGATTAAAAAAGTGGTCTTCTAATATCTTTGCATACAAGTACTGCTGCAATGTAGCTTTTCAATGTTAGCTCTAACAGAAGCCACTATAATTCCCATGAAAACATTGTTGACTTTGATTTTTCATCTTGGTTGGCAAGAACTATGTTGCATATGATGACTTCCAATACATTAAGGATCACATACTTTCAAAGCTCAAGTCTACCTCATTAAAAAAAGGAAAAAAAAAAGTTTAACTGTATTCAGTGTGTAGGTATGATGTAAAGGCCATGTGAGAGCTTGACTTTAGTAGTTTAGGGGGGTCCTTGGACAAACTTTTGTGCTATGCATTCCCTTGGTGCTTGTGAAGGTTGGGTCTCATTCCTTTTATATTAATTTATCTAATTCCTTATGGTGTTTAGCAAATTTGTCAACAACATATATTAAAATTGGTCTTGGTCAATAGTATTAGTTTAAAGAAAGCAAATTTGAATGTCTATAGACTATAATCATCAATAATTTAACTGATTAACTTCACAATGACAAAATGATATACAGATGGATACTTACTATCCATACACTAAAGTAAACAACATAGACAAAAGACAAGAAAGCAAAGCAAAGCAAAACATTTCTCTTTGATCAATAAGTTAACTTGCACAAATACTAACATGTTTGTATAAACCTAAAACAAGCTGCTCTTTGTGCTGACAACCAAAATTATTGGGAACTAAATTTTCCCAGTTATAGAGCATTCTGATCTATACTTTATGATGTCAAAATACTTATATCTTTACATCATCAAACAACGCATCAAGAAGATTAGAAGATGAATTGCTGTTTTCGCTCTCTTCAAAGAAACCATTAGAAGCGTTCTGCTTTCTTGATCTTCGCTCTTCAATGATAGCATCTGTTGTTTCAGCACAATAATTTCGTTTACCTTGTTTTTCAGGTTTATCAGCCACAATAAATTTGTTCCCATCACGGGTTCTCTCAGGGAAACCTGCCCAAACTGAAGAAAACTGTGTATGAGACATTGAAAGTTGCAGTCGGAAAGTTCAGTACAATCTAAAAAACCGTATACAGAACAGATGATTGATAACCCCAATTATACTTTCATATAAACTCAAATATGGCATAGGTTCATTCAATGACGTACCAAATAGGGATGTAATGCCTTAGTTTCACAACATTCTCTCTATACTCAGAAAATTTTGGTTAAATAAATTTTAATGCTAATCATAGAAACCTTACACCTTATTCTGTTTTCTGCTTAATTTATGAGCCTAATGCACTATCTGAACCCACTCCAAATAACAATAAGCAAAAGACGCAAGGCAGGTCTCCACTAACAATCTTTTTTTTTTTTGACAAAGTGAGAAACAATTGAGAAACATCATGTTTAGTTCACACAGAAAGAGCTTATAAACATAAGCTGCTCGTGAAGCCAAAGCATCAAATTGTTATTTATTAGTGTTACCTCCAAATTGATGTAAAACAATAGAAGCAGCAACAGTAACATTGAGTGAAGCAGTCCCCCCTCCGTATTGAGGAATATACACAAAGAAGTCGCATATCTCACATTCTTTGGCAGAGAGTCCTGTTCCCTACAAAGTCCAAGAAAAAGGTCATTTCTGCAAAACATGGCTCATAATTTGTAATGCATTAGTCCACAAAACAATCAAAGCATTATACTTTTGTTTTGTTACAAGACTCCGAAAAACGATCCTAAAGTAATCAGTTTGTTACTTTCATATTCAGTCCACAGCTGCCATTAAGTAAGCTGAAGTTGCACACAGAAATTTAAGGTATGATACATAACAAAAGTACCCACAAACAATCTTCTAAATAAGCCTTTAAATCACTTTAAATGGATCTCTTTCAACCAAAACCGTTGATAAAGCATGAAACTTTCACAGCTAATAAGTAGTAACTCAGAACCAGTAATGCATAAGGAAATAACCACAAACAATCTGGAGACTATGATTAGAGTTTGGTCAACTACTACTCAAGGTATTAGCCTACTTTCTCCTTCCCAAGCTTTTTAGTGAATCAGTATGCAATATTATTCAAGTTACACATGTTTAGAGAGATTTTCTGAGAACTCCACAAAATCTTTCTCTTCAAAGGCTAAAATTTCCCAAACGAAAAGCTCTCAAAACAGGAAAATAAGATCCTGTTAATCCACAACTATGCATACATATACATTTACATATGATTCATATGTATACCTCGTTGCCCAGAAGAAAGGCAGTGCTCTTCTTGAAAGGGTGTTGATTTACAGCCATAGCTCCATCAGTGATCTCCACGCCGCATATATCACAATCCTTTTCCTGCAAAACCAAAGCCAAAATAAATAAATAAAATCCATTAATTTCAACGAATTTCCTCTGCTACCCAATAAATTATTTGAAGAGATAATGAAAACCCAGAAGCATAAATTAACAAAGGAGAGAGAGACATAAAAGAAAAAGGGGGAGGGAGGGACCTTGAGGAAGCGGCATGCGTCGATGAGGGAGTGAAAATGACGGAATCGAACGTGGGAAGTGGAGCCATGGCTACCAAATGAGTTGAAGTCGCGACGGCCGACAAGAATAAGCTCGGAGACCCCAAAAGCGGTGGCGCTGCGGGCAAGCGTTCCGACGTTGTGCCTCTTGGCTATGTTATGAACCACCACGTAGCTCTCCACCACCATTGCTTGCTGCTATGAAACTAATCTGAGTGTTGAATTACACGATGACCCTTTCTGGTCATTCCAGTTTAGCCAAATCCCGAATTGAGAGCTTCAACAATGGCCGCCCACAACATAACAAAACAAGATCAGATCCCGCTCCCCGCTCAGGCGCTCAGTCCCGAGAACTTGAAGTTGACACCTTTACTCGTAAATTAACCCAAAGGCGGCGTCGTTTAGGTATGTTCTATCTACCCCTCAAATACTATTTATTATTTATATTGTCTTTTGCCAAATAAAAAAAATCAATAATTTTTTATATATATATATATATATATATTTTTTAAATTGTAATTAAATTACTTAAAAATTATAGTATATTTATATTATTTTATTAAAAAAATTATTTTAAAGTTATGTCGATTTTTTAATTTTTTATGGATTTATTGGTTATTGGTATATAGATTTTATATTTTAATTTATTGTATGGTTTTTATTATTCTTAAATGATGTTGATTTTTTATTTTATTATGTATAATAGTGGCACATAATTTTATTAGCATTTCCTTATTAATTACTTGCTTCTTATTTTCATTGTTTCTTTATTGTTTTTCTAATTTTAATTTTCTCTTAATTTTGATATAACTAAATAGAAGTAAAGGTTTAATTTTAAAGTACTTAACTACAATCTTTGTAGGATCAACCTCACTCTTTGTGAGTCTATAACTTGTCCACGATACGTATACTTGTGTGTTGAGAATACCATAACATAATGCACAACCAACAATGCATTGCCTCTTATTACATAGTAGCAATGCATCTCCTCGTAATACATAGTCAGCAATACATTGCCTCGTATTACAGAGCATCAATCCATCTCCTTGTAATACACAATGAGCAATTCATTTTCTCGTATTTCACAATAGCAAAGTATCTCCTCGTAATACACACTCAGCAATGCATTGTCATGTATTACATAGCAATGATGAATCACCTCGTAATACACAATAGTGATAAATCACCTCATCATACTCAGTCAGTGATGAATCACCTCGTAATACACACCAGTGATGAATCACCTTGTAATACTCAGTCAGTAATGAATCACCTCGTAATACAAAGTAGTGTTGAATCACTTCATAATACACAACAGTAATAAATCACCTTGTAATACACCAGCAATGATGCATCGCCTGGTATTACACAACAGTGATGAATCACCTCGTAATACACAACAATAATGCACATTCTCGTAATACATGCTCAACAATGCATCTCCTCGTATAGTCAATGATGTATCATCTCGTATTACACACAACAATACATCTACTCAAAATTACATGGTTTGACCAAGTCAAAGACCACTTGTAGTATTTTAAATATAAACAGATATTTATATTTATCTAAACGTTCAGTTAAATGTGAAACGTGGGCATTAATCACCCATCAATGATAACTTTTCACTAAGATAATGTTGACCGAGGTTTTCGGCAACTATTAAAATATAATTATAATAATGAGCTGTAAGAAAGTGAGATGAAGACTTTTTACGTGGTTGGGGCGTTAATGAGCCTTAGTCCACGAGCCACTGCTATTAATGGATGTATTTAATACAGATTCTACACTTGAGAGAATGTTTTTCTCTTAAATACAGAGAATGTTCTTGGTGAGTTTTTTTCTCTTCTTTCTCTTTTGCAACCAAGATTCTCCGACCCCCTTAAATGAGTTTTGAGGGGGTATTTATAGTGTTTTGGTGGGGTAATCCCTAGAATCGTTCTTACACATGTGTCTGTAAGTATCCATAAAGTTGGGCATTTCCGATGAATATACCATGGGTGATGCATGGTCAAATCCCTAGGTGCTGTAGGGTTTTTATGGAGAATGTCCTTTTTGTCTTATGATTGACGTGACTCTTCGCAGAGTAGCCGTCGCTAGACTTAAATGATCATTACTGTAGCGCTGCTGTTCGGGGGTTGTGCCGTCAGACTTTATTGCGTGTTACAGTCCCAACACGCTTCCTCCCATGCAGCATTAAATGCGACTTGATTTCTCGGGAGAGACCTGACACATCCCGGAGGGCCTTCACGCTATACTAGCTTCCAGGAGTAACTTGTACTCCGGGTGTCTCCTCCGGGACCCATGCTAATAGCGCTTCCTGGTGGCATAAAAAGACTTAGCAAATCTTTCCAAGTCATCTGATCCACGTGTCCCCTCTTGACTGGTCCACGTATTTTGGGGCGAATTTTGGAGCAACATTTACCCCCCAAGCCTTGTTTACTTAGTAGAAATAAACCAAGGCTTGTTCAAGTGTCTCCGGTTGACCCCTCGTTCCCCTAGCTCGAGCCTCGAGCGCGTGGGGGCACATTAAATGATGTTATTTAATGCAGCAATATGCTTGTTTGCAGGAACGTTTCCAGCCGCCTCCTCGGTCTTCTGATACGACTTGGGGGCGCGTGGAGGTGTGTCTAATAATGGCATTAATTGCGGCGATTCACTTTTGCAGAGGTCGATTCGTTTCACGCCCCATGATTGATGCGGCGCATTGATGGTGTCAGACGGATACTCAAACGTTTCCACCGCCTTAATGGTAGATTGATCTGGTCCGTTGATCTTTTGGGAATTCGAATCGTGCGTTTCCCCCACCGTGCGATTGGTAGGTGAAGACGCCTGTTCCTCATGCACTTTTGCCTATAAAAGCCACCACCTTTCCTTCATTTCGGTTACTTTCCATTCCTTGCCATTTCTGCTCGAATTTCTCAGAGAGAAAATTCCTCAAAGTAGCACAAACCGCTTTAACACTTAAACACTTCTTTTAATTTTCCAGTGTTCGATTTTGCCAGTGCTTCTCAACTCTCACTCAACCACACTCAGTACCCCCAGTTCAACAATCATCTGTAAGTTTCTTGCATCTTTAGATAATAACATGCTTACATTTACTTCGTTTGTTTTCTGGGTTCGCACTTAGAGGCTTCTGGGTGTGTGAGTGTTTAAGTTCTTCGAGTTCTGCTTTATGTTTACTGTGCTAGTTGTAGAGTCGCCATTGTCATGCCTCTGTTGTAGGCATACAGCTTTGTCTGAAGAAGGCCATGTGTTCTTCGTTTAGCAATTGCTTAGGGCATAGGAAGGCTTTTCTCTTTTCTTTTCCTTTTTGCAAAACCACTTTTCTGCGATTTTACTGCACCGACACTTGTTCAGGGATTCTCTCCTGAGTTTCCCAGGTGACACGTGTCCGGAGGGGGCCTCTTTCCAGCGGTTAGGGGACCCCCACTCCCTTTTTCCTGATTTAGGGTTTGGTATGGGGCCTAACTGCTGGGTTTTTTCTTTTTGTTTTTCTCAGAACATAAAATGTCTGCTTCTGGCTCGAAATCTTCGAAGAAGAAAGGGAAAAACATAGCCACCCTGGAGGAGGTTTCTGCGGGACCTGTTGCCCAGGAAGGGTACAAGTCCCGCGCCACTGGTTGGGAAGCGGCCGAGCTTCGATCGACCCTGACTTGCCCTCACCAGCTGGAGAACATCATTAATGTGGCTGGGATCAAACCCTCTACCTCAGGGACCTTCCACCGGCCTCCTCGTGACTCGGAGACGCCTAATCACAACTATGACGGCTTCGGGGCTTGGAGTCAGACCCATTTGATGGCCGGTGCCATGCTCCCGCTCCAAGATTACTTTGTGAATTTTCTTGTATTTGTCGGCCTTGCGCCATACCAACTTATTCCTCAAGCTTACCGCCTGCTCTCAGGCTTATTTATTTTTTACACCGCCCGCGGCTGGGGGTCTCCCAGCCCGGCGGAAATTTTATATTTTTATGAACTTGTATCCGTCCCCAAGAAAGGGGACAAACTTAAGGATGGTTTTTATGGGTTCCGGATCCACCCTGCTAACGAGGGGATGGTTCCATATAATAGGCAGACTCATGTTAAGGAGTACCGCCACCGATTTTTCTTCTCGTCCGGGTTCAGGGCCGTGGACCACCCGGAGCTTCTCACGGAGTGGGTGCGGATCCCACCTTACCAGCGGACGCTCCCCACTCAGGCTTTCCTTCGAAGGGCCCAAGCCTTCGCCTCCTACGACCATGCCGATCTTGATGTCGGGGGCCTGGTCACCACGGAGAATTGCAGGAAGGCTAAACTTATCCTTTCTCATCAATCCGTGGATGACTCCAACCTCTCAAAGGTCATCTGCCCCAATGTGAGGGCGCCGGTTGCGGAGAAGGCCTTCCGGGATGAGCTCATTGCTACGGCAGAGAAGAAGTACCAAGATTATCTCTACCAGAAGGCCCAGGAGAAGGCGTATTCTAAGGCACAGGCTGCCTCTGGGAGAGGGCTTCGCGTGGGGAGTCCGGTGGTGCGAAGGAGCCAAGCCATTGGCGGGAAGTCCGAAGCTAAATTTTTTGACAAGATACTTCAAGAAGAGATTGGGGGTCCTTCCGCCGGGAGGCCCCTTCGTCTTGAAGGTTCTTCTGAGAACCAGACTTCCGGCCTCGGCCTTCGGCCCCCGAACCAAACTCGGGTGCTCCCGGTGCTAGCACTTCCGGTGCCGGTGGTAAGTCTCCCTTGATAATTCGCTATGTTCCTCCCGTTGATGAATATACCAGTCATAGGCCCATAGGGTTTGACGAGCGTCTCCGTAGGTTTAAGATGCCGTCGACCCGGTGGGGGGATCATTTGAAGGAATTTTATTTTACGAACTTAGGAGATTACCTAGGTCGGTCCCGGATGGGCTCCGGCCCTCCGGAACCTATTCCCTTAGGCCCGTCGGCTTACATAGCGTCCAGCTGGTTTCGGCCCTCAGACAGCTATCTTGGAGATGATGCTGCCAGCATTAAAGTTCGGGACTTTGCTAGGGCCGAATTAGGAAGTTCGGGTAGGAGTAGTTTATTTGCTGCACCTTTTATAAACAGTTTCTCACGAACTTCTAACACTTGCTTATTTTATTGGAACAGGTACCTCCATGGATGCCATCCTGGAACAGCTTGCCGGGGTCCATACTCCCGTGGCTCCTCCGGCTTTCACCCCCTCTCCCCCGGCTCCTTCCTTGAAGGTTCCTTCCGGCGCTCCTCCCGAAACCATGGACTTAGTGGATGACGAGGAGGTGCTTCCGGGAGAAGGCCAAGGGAAAGGGTGGGACTTCTCGGAGGAAGCCGCCGAGGGTACTGGAGAGCCTCAAGCCCTTCCAGTGGTAGCAGAGGAGGGCGAGGAGGAGCCTGAAGTGGCTCTGATTCGCAAGCGTAAGGGCAAGATGATTGCCCAGGACGAGCCGAAGAGGCCTCGGAGGGCCGACACTCCTGCACATGGCCTAGACGGCGGGGTTTCCCCGATGGAGGAAAATCCTGCTCCTCCTCACATTGATCTTACCCCGATTCCGGGGGATGAGGTGAGGCAGGAGCTTCGCATAGCCAAACACAACTACGCTATGGACGAGTACTCCCGGGGGTATGCCGAGGTGGAGGCCCTTAGGAGGATTCTGCGAGCTGAGGTTGAGGCGAGCATCAACCATCCGGACTATCATGATCCGTGGAACCTCAACCTGGACCCATTAACGGACTGGTTCCGTCCCCTCCTAGGGCCCACTTTGGCTCCCTTTGCCGCAGAAATGACCGGTGAGTTCGCTTCTCAGCTTACACGCTGCGCGCCCAAGCGGTTTTCCACTTGTGCCTCCTTGAACTCTATCTTCCAGGTCCAGGACCTCAGCCATTCCCTCACAGTGGTAAGTACTTTGCAATTTCTTGCGTTTCCTTTTTGTTGTTTGTATTTTGTTTTCTTCCTTTGAGAAATTTTTCCTTATACCCCGTTATGGTTCAGCTTGCTGCTGAGGCTGGTCGCCTCTCCAGGAACATCATAAACCATGGCTTCGCTCTGTCCGACTTTGGGGACATGAACGACGTCAGGAAGGTCCTCCAAGACCTCACAGCGGAGAGGCAGATCTACCAGGAGGCTGCCGAGCGCCAGGAAGCAGCGGCCAAGGCCAAGGAAGAGAAGGCCAAGGCCAAGGAGGAGGAGGCCACCCGGAGGGAGGCTCAGGCGGAGGCCATGATCCAGGCCGAGGCCCAGCGGAGAGGCAGGATGGAGGCCCATCATCAGGAGGGACTAAGGGCTCAAACCGAGGCTGCCGAGAAGGCCAGGCGAGATCTTCGGGAGGCCAGGGAGGCTTTGGATGAAATGGCCGCCAGGGTGAGGTCTCTAGAGGAGACTCACCAGTCGGATATCGAATCCAAGGCCGCTCTAGCTGCGGAGTTGAAGGAGCTTCGGGACTACAAAGATCAGTCTACCAGGAAGGCCAAGAGGGCCGAGCTCCTTTCTCCTGTCTCCTGCGCCCGGTGCCCGAAGCGCTTTGATGATGGTGTCTACATGGCTTGGGCCACCAATGATCAGAGTATCAAGCTTACTTTTTATCCCAAACCCGAGGACATGATTGCCAAATTTCGGGAAAAGAAGAAGAGGCTTGATGCTGAGCTTGAGGCACGGATTGGACCTCGTCTTCCACCACGGGCTGACTGAGCTGCCGTATTATTGACCCAGATTCTACCCGTTCTTCTTATAACTTTTTTTTTTTTGTTTGTACATATTTGCTGCTGCCTTAGAACAATTTACATATAGGCGGCAGCTTTTATTTGAAGGGGAGACAATTATATCTTAAGGCCTGTCCCCGGGCCATTTACATGTGTATGACCTACCCTTCGGGCTAGGATATTATATTTTTTTTTTATTTATATATATGCGATCTTTTTTTTTCACACACTTATATATTTCAACCTGTCCTTTGGCTCAGGGTTTTTATACTTACGCTCTTTATTTTTGCGCATATTTTTTGACCTGCCCTTTGGGTCAGGATATTTTACTTAGATTGACCTGCTCTTTGGGTCAGGATATTTTACTTTGATTGACCTGCCCTTTGGGTCAGGATATTTTACTTAGATTGTTTTTTTTTTGTCCGTGCGGTATGCCCTAGTACCCCCTGAGTGGCATAGAAACTTTGTTTTTAAGGCACTCGGTTTTATTTAATATAGAGGAGGCATACATTTGGACGGTACAAACCCTTTGAACAAAATCTAAGTTTAATTCGCTACTGGTAATATTTTCTGAGGTGATCGGCATTCCAGGCTCTTGGGACAGTAGTTCCGTCCATTCTTTTCAGTTTGTAAGTGCCAGAACCGATTTCGTCCTCGATTTCATATGGTCCTTCCCAATTTGGTCCAAGTACCCCCACTCCGGGTTCTTGGGTGGCTGGGAAAACCCTTCTTAGGACCATATCCCCAATAGCGAATTTTCTGTTTTTAACCTTGGAGTTAAAATACTTGGTCACCTTCTTTTGATAAGCGGCCATCCGTATTTGGGACTCATCCCGGAGTTCTTCGACTTGATCCAGAGCTTCTTGGAGCAGGGCCTGATTGGTGGCCGGATCGTAAGTCGTCCTCCTGTGGGATGGGAATAATGTTTCCACCGGGACCATTGCTTCACAACCGTACGCCATTGAGAACGGCGAGTGACCGGTTGTGGTTCTGGGGGTCGTCCGGTAGGCCCACAATACCCTTGGCAATTCTTCAGGCCAGTTATTTTTACAGGCCAGCAGCTTCTTTTTCAAGGTGACCTTTAGGATTTTATTGACTGCTTCCGCCTGGCCGTTTGTCTGAGGCCGGGCTACCGCGGAGAAGCTTTTTACCACTTCGTGTTGGTTGCAGAAGTCAGTAAATTCCTCGCAATCAAATTGCTTTCCATTGTCTGAGACTATCTTGTGAGGCAAGCCGTATCGACACACTATGTTTTTGATAACAAAGTCCAATGCCTTCTTAGCAGTTATTGTCTTCATAGGCTCAGCCTCTGTCCACTTGGTGAAGTAGTCCACTGCTACTATTGCATACTTTACCCCTCCTTTTCCCGTAGGTAGAGACCCGATGAGATCTATGCCCCGTACCGCGAAGGGCCAGGTGGTCATCAAAGTGATCTCATTTGGAGGAGCTCTCGGTATGTTCGCGTACCTTTGGCACGAGTCACACTTTTGGACATAGTCTATACAATCTTTTTTCATTGTTGGCCAGAAGTATCCCTGCCTCAATATTTTCTTTGAGAGGCTGGGTCCTCCCGTATGATCTCCACAGAACCCTTCATGGACCTCCAACATGATTTGTCTAGCTTCAGGGTCCGATACACACCTTAAATAAGGCATGCTGAGTCCTCTCTGGTAGAGAATTTGATCCATCATCACATAACGATGAGCCTGATACTGAATCTTTCGAGACAGTGCCCTCTCTTGGGGCAACTCACCTGTGGTTATGTATTTTATGATGGGGACCATCCAGCTGGGTTCTTGCCCAACCGTTTGTGTGGTCTCTTTTATTTTGATGCTTGGCTCTGCCAAGCGTTCCACTGGTACTACCCCCAGCTCTTCGATTTCGCTGTCCGAGGCTAACTTAGCCAGACAGTCCGCGTGAGCGTTCTTTTCTCGGGGGATTCTTTCTATTTTATAGTCCGTGAACTCGTGGAGCAGTTCTCGGACTATTGCTACGTACGCGGCCATCCTTTCACCGCGAGTTTGGTATTCTCCGGAAACTTGGTTTACGACCAGCTGAGAATCGCTGTAGACTTCCACCCTCTTGGCTCCTACAGCTTTGGCCAATTTTAGCCCTGCTATCAGGGCCTCATATTCGGCTTCATTATTCGAAGCTGTGAAGTTGAATCGGAGTGCTGCCTGGAGCCGCAACCCAGTAGGTGATATCATAGCCACTCCGGCTCCTGAACCATTCTCATTAGAAGCTCCATCCACAAATACTCTCCAAGTGGGGATGGGTGGCTCCGGTGTATTGGCGGTTGCCTCGGCTTCATTACATTCGGTGATGAAGTCCGCCAAGGCTTGGCCCTTTATGGAAATCCGGGGCACATAATGTAAGTCGAACTGACTCAGCTCCATTGCCCACTTGAGGAGTCTTCCGGATGCTTCAGGCTTCTGGAGAACTTGCCGGAGTGGATGATTGGTCAGAATTCTGACCGGATGGGCTTGGAAGTATGGTCTCAACTTCCTTGATGCCATCAGGAGGCAGAATACTAATTTTTCAATAACCGGGTACCTTGTCTCGGCCCCTACCATGCGCTTACTAACATAGTACACGGGGTGCTGAATTTTTTCTTCCTCCCGGACCAGTGCAGCACTGACCGCATGCTCGGAGACGGCCAAGTAAAGGAACAAGTCTTCTCCAAGGACGGGTTTTGATAGGATAGGAGGTTTGGCCATGTGGTCTTTTAACCTTTTGTATGCCTCCTTGCATTCATCTGTCCATTCGAACTTTTGGCATTTCTTCAGTATGTTGAAGAAGGGTATGCACTTGTCCGTGGACCGTGAGATAAAGCGGCTCAGTGCGGCTACCTTTCCGGTCAAACTTTGCACGTCCTTATGTTTCTTGGGAGATGGCATGTCCAGGAGAGCTTGGATTTTCTCCGGGTTCGCCTCGATCCCCCTTTGGCTGACTATGAAGCCCAGGAATTTTCCCGACTTGACCCCGAAGGTGCATTTTTTCGGATTGAGTTTCATGCCGTATCTCCGGACGACTTCGAAACATTCCTCTAAGTCGCTTGCATGGCTGTTGCATGCTTTGGATTTGACGAGCATGTCGTCTACATATACTTCCATGTTTCGTCCCAGGAGGCTTTTAAACATCCGGTTAACCATTCTTTGATAGGTTGCTCCAGCGTTTTTCAGTCCGAAAGGCATGACTAGGTAACAGTATACCCCCTTGTCGGTCCTGAAGCTAGTGCACTCCTGGTCTGCCGTATGCATTTTTATTTGGTTGTACCCAGCATAGGCATCCATGAAAGACAGCAGCTTAAATCCGGACGTGGCGTCCACCATCTGGTCGATCCTGGGCAGCGGAAAGCAGTCCTTTGGGCAGGCTTTGTTTAGATCTGTGAAATCTATACAAACCCGCCAAGTCCCGTTTGGCTTGGGCACCAGGACCGGATTGGCCAGCCATTCCGGATAGTATACGTCGCGGATCATGGCAAGTGGGTGGCAACATTGTAACATTGCCTGGCCTCTCCTTGATTTCCCCTCACCGTTCCGACTCCGGCTTCCTGGGTAGGGAATTTTAGGCATAGGTGTCGGATTGAAGTTATTGCACCAAAGTCGACGAGGGCCGGTCGGCCTAAGATTGCGTTGTAGGCTGTTGGACAGTCTACCACCACGAAGGTGCAATACTTGAATGTGCTTTGGGGGGTATCCGGGCACAGGGTAACTGGGAGCCTGACCTTTCCCATCGGGATTAGCGTTGTCCCGTTAAACCCTGTGAGCTGCGACCCACTAGGAGAGAGGTCCCGATCGGTCAACCCTATCGCAGTGAAGGCTTCTTTGAAGAGCAAGTTCACGGAACTTCCATTGTCAATCAGGACCCTAGCCACCACTTTATTTGCGATGGGGGTCTCTATGACCAGCGGGTCGTGATGAGGAAAACGCACCGTCTTGGCGTCTTCTTCCGTGAACGTTATGGGTTGGTCCATTAGCCGAGGCCTTTGAGCTGGGAGTTGAGTGACCTCCCACACCTCACTGTGTCTTGCGGCCTCGGCATATCTCTTTCGCTCCTTTCGAGTGTTTCCTCCGATATGGGGACCTCCGGAGATCATGGCTACCCGTCCATTAGGCCGGGGCGGTAGTCCGGGTATATGCTGGGTGTCACCTGCGGGAGCAGCTGGAGGCAATACTCCTGCTGTACCCCCTGGTGTTCCCGGAGGCATACCCCCTGCCACCGGCCCCGGGTTAAGGTGGGGCAACCTATTTTTGATCCACTCATAGAGGTGGCCCAAACGGATC
The DNA here is from genome assembly GCF_029168945.1 of Cannabis sativa. NCBI lineage: Eukaryota > Viridiplantae > Streptophyta > Magnoliopsida > Rosales > Cannabaceae > Cannabis > Cannabis sativa. The sequence goes on from NC_083609.1 coordinate 8,179,879, forward strand.
AGATTCTCAATCTCATCTTTGAGATTTTTACACTCATTGGTGCTGTGGCCAATGTCGTTGTGGTACTCGCACCTTTTACTCGGATCTCTCCGGGAGCTGTCTCTGTACAATGGCTGGGGTCTCCGGTAGTGCGTATTCTGCCTCGTGGCAAAATATACACGTTCCTGAGAGTCCGTGAGCTCTGTGTACTGGGTGTATTGGGGTGTGTACCCCTTCTTTTGGCGCTTCTCTCCCGTTCGGGTGCTGCCCTTGGAAGACCTTTTGCTTCTCGACCCCTGGGTAGGGCCTGTTAAGCTAGCGGTCGGGGCAGCCTGTGAAGGGGTCCGTCCATTCACCCCGGACGGGTTGCCGTAATGGGAAGATGCCGGGGGCAAAGCTTGGCCCTGGCTGTATCCGGGAGTAGCAGAAAACTGTATGCCACTTATCGGAGGGGTCGCGGTCGGGACAGTACCCGAGGGCGATACTCCTGGCATGTGTCCTGCTATCCCGGTGGGATAATAGCCTCCGTAAGCCACGATCCGGGCTTCTTCGAGGTTAATATATTTTTGGACTCGCTTCGGAAGTCCCGAAGGCTAGCGCGCCTTCTTGCCGTAATTCGTTCCGAAGGGAGTCCCAGTGCGGATTCCTGCTTGGAGAAGCGCAAGCTGTTGTCCGTCGTCGACCTTCTTGGTCTTCGAGGCTTCCTCTCGGAACCTCTTGATGTAATTCTTCAAGGTCTCGGTGGGCAGTTGCTTGATGTTGGTCAAGGCACTAACCTCCAAATTGACCTTCCTGGCGGCGACGAATTGTCTCCGGAAGTTGGTTTGGAGTTTGTTCCAACATCCCACCGATCCTGGTTCCAATTTCTTGAACCATTCCTCTGCCGATCCGCTCAGAGTGAGGGGGAAGCATAAGCATTTGGCGTCATTGCTGACCCGCATGACTGTCATGACTCGGTTGAATCGTGACAAGTGATCACTGGGGTCGGAGTTCCCAGTATATGCCGCCATCTCGGGCATCTTGAAATTTTTAGGGAGCTCCGCCTCCAGGATATGTTTGGCACAAGGCTCCCGATCCTCACTGTCCGAGTCGGAGTCATCTCCCTTCTGCCTCCGGGAGACTCGGGCAATATCTTTTCGAAGTATGGCAAGCTCTGCCATAATCCCTTCGTTTACAGTACCCGAGGAGACTGCGGGTCTGTATCTTTTTTGGTCAAGGTGATCCCGGAGGTCACCTTGATTCCCATTAATTTGATTTCTCAGATCAATGGGTGGACATCTCTGTCCTCCTCTTCCTCTACCCCCTGGTTCCTGGTGCACGAAAACGCTTTTCCGGTCCCCTCGATCCTGAGGGCCAAGACTCCCTCTTTGGGGCTTGCCCCTCTGCGGACCTTTCCCTTTAGGGAAATCCGAGCGGACCTTTCGCGGATCCTGCGCCTTTTTCTTTCGACCAGGGGCAGAAGTAGGGTTTTTTGTTTGGTTTTCCTCAGCAGGGTGCCTTATAGGGCTAGGTTCCCTAGGCCTTTGCTGCTGGGAATTAGGCGAAGACGTCGCTGGCTCCCCGTCGAGTCCAGCGGCCATCGCCTTGGGATGCACGTGAATACCAGCTGCCTCCATGGCTTTCTGCATGGCTAGCATCACTTCATGCATTTTTTGATTTTGCACTTTCTGAGCTTCGATCTCAGCTTCATGATCGATAGCTTTTTGTCTGAGGAGCACAAGCTCTTGGTAACTTCCATCATCATAAGCATACTCGTCGAGGTGTTCCTCGTGGTTTTCATCGGGAACTATTCCTTCTTCGTCTTCCTCGGACTCCTCTGCTGCCCTTGAGGCTACATCTTCCTCATTGGGATCTTGAGCGTCTTCTAGAGGGCGAGGATGACGTGTAGCTCTTGTCTCCACCATTATCGTGAAGTTAAATGCTTTTTGTGAAGCAGCTTTCCTCAGCTCTCAATGAAAGCACCAAAATGTTGACCGAGGTTTTCAGCAACTATTAAAATATAATTATAATAATGAGCTGTAAGAAAGTGAGATGAAGACTTTTTACGTGGTTGGGGCGTTAATGAGCCTTAGTCCACGAGCCACTGCTATTAATGGATGTATTTAATACAGATTCTACACTTGAGAGAATGTTTTTCTCTTAAATACAGAGAATGTTCTTGGTGAGTTTTTTTCTCTTCTTGCTCTTTTGCAACCAAGATTCTCCGACCCCCTTAAATGAGTTTTGAGGGGGTATTTATAGTGTTTTGGTGGGGTAATCCCTAGAATCGTTCTTACACATGTGTCTGTAAGTATCCATAAAGTTGGGCATTTCCGATGAATATACCATGGGTGATGCATGGTCAAATCCCTAGGTGCTGTAGGGTTTTTATGGAGAATGTCCTTTTTGTCTTATGATTGACGTGACTCTTCGCAGAGTAGCCGTCGCTAGACTTAAATGATCATTACTGTAGCGCTGCTGTTCGGGGGTTGTGCCGTCAGACTTTATTGCGTGTTACAGTCTCAACACGCTTCCTCCCATGTAGCATTAAATGCGACTTGATTTCTCGGGAGAGACCTGACACATCCCGGAGGGCCTTCACGCTATACTAGCTTCCAGGAGTAACTTGTACTCCGGGTGTCTCCTCCGGGACCCGTGCTAATAGCGCTTCCTGGTGGCATAAAAAGACTTAGCAAATCTTTCCAAGTTATCTGATCCACGTGTCCCCTCTTGACTGGTCCACGTATTTTGGGCGAATTTTGGAGCAACAGATAAGATTGAGTAACTACCATCCTATTCCTATAAATAGGGGTTCACTCAAAGGAAATTGGGAAGAGGCAATTATGATTTACAGAAACTTTACCAAATTGTAAACACAACCAAAACTCATAAATAATATTGACTCGTGGAGTATGTAAATTTAACTACAAAACTACGTAAAAATATACGATATTCATTTATCATTTTTGTCTCTTTTTTACTTGAATTAATAATTTTCTTAGATTAAGTTCACGAAAAATTACGTTAATATTATGCTTCTGAGACTAAGAACTGAAGCACACGTTGAAGGATCTTCCCATATAAGAACAGAGACAACTGAAATTGACTACCCTAGACTCCCTTTTAGGAGGGGACAATTAGCCATCCAGAATTCCTTTTTGGAGGAAGATTAGCTTTCGCGAAGACTCCTTTCGAATGGACACAAATGCTTTCTAAGAAACTCTTTCAGAAGACAACTAACTTTTAAGGAAGACAAAAAAAACTTACAAAAAAATTTCTATGAACTATACCACAATTCTTAAATAAAATATATAATTTTAAACAAATTTCAACATTCTTTTATTTACTAGTAAGATTAAAATTGAGAATAAACCCGTTCATCGTTAGGTCACTTTTTCAAAATAAAAAATAAAATAAAGTTAAAGTTAAAAGTAATAATATTAATTTGTGCAAGTATTAAAGTTATAAATTTCAGGAAAAAAATAAATTGAGAAGCAGAGAGTGAGTGAGAGATTGATCGTTTAGGGTTTCGTAAGAGAAAATGAGTAGCAGTTGGAGTAGAGGAGTTGGGAACGTGAGAACGTTCATAGGGAATTCCATGGGAGGATTAAGAGGGGGAGCCAATTTGGCATCTTGGGTTGTGGCTGGAACTTTGGCTTACTATCTTTGGGTCAAGCCTTCTCAAGATCTCAATCGCCAGCAGCAAGAAAGAGCCGCTCTTGCTTCTTCTGATCCTTATCGCTATATCGAGAAACGGAAACCAATTCCTGATCCACAGGTAAATTTCATTCTATAAATGCTTCCTTTCAAATTTCAATTCTCAATTTGATTTTGTTTTGGGTGGGTTTCAGGATAATGGTTTGATATACGGGAAGAGGAACATAATCGATAAGGAAGAAGAGAAGTAATTTATTCATTTGTAGATTAATTAAAGTTAAAGAATTTTATACACACACAGTTTTTTTTTTTTTATTTCCCTGTATAAGTGAGTATTAAAATAAGTTATGATAGGTCTCATCAGAGGTATTTTCTTATGCTATTTCCATGGCAACCTAGAATTAAGGTATGTTTTTGTAATTAGGCTTATTTGCAAGAAAAATTTCTGAACTTATTAACATTTCCTTTGGGAAATATGAAATGAAAAATTTATGAGAGGAATCCTATCCCTCCTCCAATGAACAATTTCCTCCACAGCAATGGGCAAATAAGATCAGAGCAGGCAATGATGGTTATGGAGAAAGTTGAATTTTATTTTTCTGGGTATAGCTTTGGCAACAGGTACGTTTTCTTTATTAATCCTTTTGATATCAATTGCCAACAACTCCCTATTTATGTTAATTGAAGTTTTTATGCCATTTTCTGGTTATGTCTTGTAACGTTTTTGATGTTATATATGCCATTTTGGCTTGTTTGCTTTTGTTAAGGTTACCAGTTACCTTATCCCTTTTGGTGCTATTAATTAATGTCATCAACCATCAACATTCACATCTCAAACATTTTAGAGAAATGCTAGAAGGCACCAGTGGTGCCAAGCACCTTCCTACGTGTTAATATCGTTATTGGTCTAATTAAGTATCGAGTTCCATATAGTTTGATAAAATAGCTTTTAGGGAGTATCGCTAGTCAATCACAAGGTGACATATCTTAAGGGTGCTAGGCACTACTAGTGCTCAATAACAATGCTCAACATTTTAATACAATATTAGCCTTGGTTCTGTCACTCTGGTTTATTTATTTTGTTGAATTTTCCATTAGCAAAATGTCACCAATAAAAAAGACAATCATTTGAAATGAGTTTTATTATTATTGCCTTAACAAAGTATTAATCATCAATGGTAATTTCAATAGACTCTCTAAAGTCATATGTGACGCCCCCATTTAAGCTCTTGTTTAGGTTTTATTCTAGGATTAAAATGTTTGGATTAAAAAAAAAAGTAGTTAGGATTTGTAGCTTACTTTTGACAAGCTATTTTTTAAATTAGAATACTTTTACCAATTGCTTCATTAAAAATAATCTTTATATCATAGTTATCCAAACAGAAAAAATAACTCAAAATTTTTATTTTCTTATACTTTAGTTATAACAAAAAAGTAGAAGTTTACCAAAACAAAGTATTGTCATATTATAAAAGTTAGCATATTGTATATTGAATATTTTAGTAATTATGTAAAGTTGATCCACTAATTGCTATTTATATTAGGGTTTGATTATCATTTTTACACACTTTCGAGGACAAACCCTACAATTATTTATTATATGTAACGTTAGCTTAGCCTAGTGATTAATGTAAACTATAATGTCAAATTTAAGTTTAAATTATATTTTCAGAGTTATAAAGATGCAATCTTTCTTATTTGACATTATATTGTCTTAATAATACCTCTCATGATATGATATGTAGTACGGATTTTTTATTGTTTTTAAATTGAAATGTATAGAATCTTATATTGATTTTTTTTCATACATAATTAATATAAATTAAATTACATTAGTTATGAAAAGAATGTTGATATTTGTTATGCTAAGAAATACATGATGAAATAGAAAAGAAAAAAGAAAACCTAACCTCTCATTTATGTGGTATTTCATATAGGCTGTTTAGTGGTATTTTTTTTAATACGGTAATGATTATATGTTCACACACATACTTGACACATCTATGTCACAAGTAATTACATATCATCTTTTGGAAGATGAATCCACTTGTTAAAGTGACTTGTCACATAATTATGTGTCAAAGTTTTTTGTGATTTATGTGTACATGATGTTTTTGTTTTTTTCAAATATTACATGATATTGTTGCTTTTATTTAAAATGCTAAATAATAGTTGTATAAAGGGAAAATGTAAAAAAAAAAAAAATTGCTTGGCCACTCCTCCCATCTTTGCCTGGTTTGGCCACTCAATAATATGATCTCACATAGTGTTGAGTACCATTAGTGTCCACTTTTACTAAAACCACCACGAAATAGCACGCCTTAAGATCAACTTTATAGCATCTCTCTTTTATTATTGTTTGAGAAATGCTAAAGGCACTACGTACCTAGCATTAAGGTGTTGTTTCGCTATTAGTATAATTAAATTTTAGGTTACATATAATTTAATTTAATAAGTAGTATTGTTAACTATTTACAAGACCTTATTTCTATATGGTATTAAGCATCAATGCCTAATAGCAATACTTTTTAGTAATACTTGTTTGTATTTTACTTGGTAGTGCTGAATTCGTATTATTTTTTCAACAAGTAATTATGAAGATGGATATACTTTTCTCTTTTGCAAATTAATAGTTAATATTAATGATCAACTTTGTTTGATATGCGCAGGTGGTGGTTACTTTGGTAATTCAAGTGAAAATTCCTACTTCTTTAATCAAACTTCCTTGGAATTAAGTTTGTGCGAGTCTGTTATTTTTTGTTTATAAAACTTTGTTATATAAAATTTCTTACGATGGCCGCTATGTTTCTTAAAAGGTTTTGGCTACTCAATAATTTTCCATCATAACTGTGATGCAGTAGTCTATTCGAAAAAAGTAAAAAAATAAAATTAACATTCCCTTGCTAAGTTGCCAACACAATTATTGTTGCCCCTAATTTTGCCCAATGTACGTGGACCAATCAAACAGGGACACGTGGATCAAGCAATTCACAATATTTGCTAAATCTTTATGTCATAAGGAAACGTTCCGGACGTAGGTTCCGGAGAAGGCACATGGAACTCAAGGTGCTCTCGGAAGCTCATATAACGCTAAGGCGTCTCCGCGAGGTGTCAGGTTTCTCCTGAGCAATCAAGTCGCATTAAATGCCGCATGGGAGGAAGCGTGTTGGGACTGCTACACGCAATAAAATCTGACGGCACAACTTCCAACCAGCAGCGCCACATTAATGATCATTTAAGTTTAGCGACGGCTACACTGTGAAGAGTCACGTCAATCAAAAGGCAATAAGGACATTCCACATAAAAACCCTACAGCACCTAGGGATTTGACCATGCATTACCCATTACCCATGGTATATTCATTGGGAATACCCAACTTTATGGATACTTACAGACACACTTGTAAGGACAATTCTAGGGATTACCCCACCAAAAACACTATAAATACCCTCTCAAAGCTCATTAAATGAGATCGAGAATCTTGGGCTGCATATGAGCAAGTAGAGTAAATACTCACCAAGAACATTCTCTGTATTTATAAGGGTGAAATTCTTCCAAGTATATTATCTGTATTAAATACATCCATAAATAACAAAGACTCGTGGACTAAGGCTCATTAACGTCTCAACCACGTAAAAATCCTTCTCTCACTTTCTTACAGCTCAATAATTTTATAATATTTTATAATCCTAGCATTAAGGTGTCGTATCGCTATTAGTTAGTGTAATTAAATGTTGGGTTACATATAATTTAATTTAGTAAGTAGTATTGCTAACCATTTACAAGACGCTATTTCTATGTGGTATTAAGCATCAATGCCTAATAACAATACTTTTTAGTAATACTTGTTTGTATTTTACTTGGTACTGCTGAATTCGTATTATTTTTTCAACAGGTAATTATGAAGATGGATATACTTTTCTCTTTTGCAAATTAATAGTTAATATTAATGATCAACTTTGTTTGATATGCGCAGGTGGTGGTTACTTTGATAATTCAAGTGAAAATTCCTACTTCTTTAGTCAAACTTCCTTGGAATTAAGTTTGTGCGGGTCTGGTATTTTTTCTTTATAAAACTTTGTTATATAAAATTTCTTACGATGGCCGCTATGTTTCTTAAAAGGTTTTTGCTACTCAATATTTTTCCATCATAACTGTGATGCAGTAGTCTATTCGAAAAAAGTAAAAAATAAAATTAACATTCCCTTGCTAAGTTGCCAACACAATTATAATTATACCAATTGATAATAATGTATATTTATACATCACATTGTGCACATATCACAACTTAGTTTGTTGTCTTGGAATGGGAACCACATATAAAATATGTATATATAAACTACTAAATACTAAATGGGAATCGTATCAAACAAATAGATTAACGCACTTTCTTTCTGCATGATTTTCTTTTCTTTATTATGATTACTGCAATGTAACATTTCACAGTTTACTTGAACTTTTTATTAATGTTCAATTGTTCACGGCCTTTCTTTTTATTTTATTGGTTTATTTATATTGGCCTTTCTTAAATTTCTTCACATATATACACATATATGGCGCCACATATATATATATCATATATGTAATTGTATTTACAACAATGAAAAATCACCTATAAATAGTTTACAATCTTCTTTATCAGACGGCAACTTGGGCTGCAGCCAGCCGAGCAATAGGAACCCTGTCCAAATGCAAAATATTTTTTTGCTTAGTATCCAAATGCAAAATATCAATAAGCATTTTCAGTCAATTATAAAAGATTTTTTTACGTGTGTATGACCTGAATGGTGAACAAGAAACATAGTCAAGTCCAGCCTCAGCAAAGAAAGCTACAGAAGAAGGCTCTCCTCCATGTTCACCACATATTCCAACCTGAGTATATTATTTATCATTATCACAATCCGAAATCTACTAAAATGAAAAGAGTAAAAACTAAAGATGTGTTGCCATAATTACCTTCAAATTAGGCCTAGCTGCTCGACCCTTTTCTGTGGCCATTTTAATGAGTTGTCCCACACCTCTTTGGTCAAGTACCTACAATTAAATGAAATGGTTATTTGGTGTTAAAGTTCTGATTTAGGGGGAGTATTCAGGATGATCAATGAAGAATGACTAACCTCAAATGGGTCATTTTGCAAAATTCCTTTGGAGAGGTAAATAGGTAGAAACTTCCCAACATCATCTCTACTATAGCCAAATGTCATTTGTGTGAGATCGTTGGTACCAAAGGAGAAGAACTCTGCTTCTTTTGCAATCTAATTACATCATTGGTCCAAAAACATTAGCTTGGACACTAATAGCAGGAAGGGAAATTATGAATGTTTCTTCTTCTGGCTTGGAAAATTTTCAATACCTCATCTGCAACAAGAGCAGCTCTAGGTATTTCAATCATGGTTCCAACCTTATAGCTTAAGGAAGAGCCCATCTCAGAGAAAACTTTCTCTGCTACATTCCTTATTACACTTGCTTGATGACCCAGTTCCTGCATAAAATAAAAAAAAAATAAATGTTTTCTCTTTCAAGTTTGATGGAAATTTCACATGCCAAGTTTTGCCAAGAAAGAAGCATGGAATCATGCCTGAGGTGTTCCAACAAGGGGAACCATTATCTCAGGAAAGACTTTAAATCCTTGGCTACTCATTGACACAGCAGCCTGAAAGATTGCACGTGCTTGCATTTCAGTGAGTTCTGCGTATGAAATCCCAAGCCTGTTGGAGACCAGAACCCATTTGTGAACAATAAAGCACAATTTTTTTTTCTTGCAGCAATCAATGTAGCCAGCCAAAATTATCATAGAGGGACACAAACCTGCAGCCTCGGAAACCAAGCATGGGATTCACTTCTGATAGGTTCTCCACTCTTGCAAAAACTTCATCCTCAGTCATGCCAGTCTCTGCAGTTAGTTCACTGACAATCTGTTCAAGATCACCTTCTGGAAGGAATTCATGTAGTGGAGGGTCTAACAACCGGATTGTTACTGGGAGACCTGAAAGTCATTAAGTTAAAGTCTTAGGTGTTGAAAGAAGACTCCAAACATACGTAGTACAAAATGTGTGTTATTTATGTTTATCTTAGTACCATCCATTGCACGGAAAATCCCCTCAAAGTCTGATCTTTGATAAGGTAGCAACAGATTCAGTGCTGCTTTTCTCTGCTCGGTTGTAACTGCCATTATCATCTTTCTCACAGCCTTTATTCTCTCATCTGAAGCAAAGAACTGAAGCATCCAAAGAGTGAACAATATTATAAATATAAGCATATAATTTAATAGCTCTAGTTTTGATAGAATACAAAGAACTGAATTCAGATATCCATCAAACACTTCTCATAAACATATTACCATGTGTTCTGTCCTGCAAAGTCCAATTCCTTCGGCACCATTGTTTCTTGCTGCTAGTGCATCTTCAGGGGTATCAGCATTTGCCATAACCTATTGTAACAACAAAATGTACCAATTTAGTAAAAAGATTTTGAACAAGCTCTACAAAGTTAAGGTTCCCTAATCAAAACAAATGTTGCACCTTGAGATGCCTTATTTGATCAGCCCAAGACATGAAAGTCTCCAAGTCACTGCTCATAGCTGGCGGAGAAAGTGGCTGCTTTCCTAATATCACTTCACCTGTGGATCCATTAAGTGAAATCCACTCTCCTTCGTTGATTACTTGTCCCCCAATTATAAGTACCTGCCATTATTAATAATTGAGGTGCCTTTTTCAATTAGTATTTTTCCTCTGTTTGAAAGACAGCTAGAGTGCAAAAAAATAATAACAGCATTGAAAATTTACCCTCTCTGCATCGTTTACTCGGATATCAGAGCAACCAGAAACACAACACTTTCCCCATCCCCGGGCTACAACAGCTGCATGAGATGTCATCCCCCCTCTTGCTGTTAAGATCCCAGCAGCCGCATGCATACCACCAACATCTTCTGGGCTGGTTTCTGTTCTTACCTACAATGCAAGAATAGTCATACAAGAGTTTATAACTAAGGAAAGATTACTAAAATACGAGCAAAACAGACATTATGGTAAAATAGAGCTGTACAAAAAGAGACTAAATTATCCTCTCTCTCTCTCTCGCTCTCTCTCTCTCTCTCTCTCTCTCTCTCTCTCTCTCTCTCTCTCTCATACAAGAGTTTATATTAAGGAAAGATTACTAAAATAAGAGCAAAACACACATTATGGTAAATTGGAGCTGTACAAAAAGAGACTAAATTATCTTCTCTCTATCTCTCCCCTTTTTCTTCCTTTAATAATGAGTTAGATGAAACTTTCAGTTATGGAAGGGTTACCAAGATAGCACTTTTTCCTTGTGCATGCCATGTTTCAGCATCCTCAGCACTGAACACAATCTGTCCTACTGCAGCTCCTGGAGATGCAGGCAGACCAGTGGCCACTACTTTGTCTGCATAAGCAGTTGGATCCTCGAACTAGCACAACATTATATCAATCAGTTCACACCATGGAAATTTTATCCAAGGTAGATAAATGATGTATTCAGGAATTCATATATTAGTCCTTTTATATAGTGATGTCAGATAATCTACCGTTGGCCCTTTTTATTTTATTTTAGGGAGAAGGGCTGAAAATGAGCACATGATACCTGTGGATGAAGAAGTTGGTCAAGATGCTGGGGTTCAACCATCTTAATGGCAGAAGGAGTATCAACAAGTCCTTCATTAACCATGTCTACAGCTATCTTTACTGCTCCTTTACCAGTTCGCTTGCCTGATCGGCACTGCAACATCCACAACCTGTTTTCTTGGACAGTGAACTCTATGTCCTGTATACACCAGAGATTAGCCAGCTTAGGAATCTTTTCATTAAAATCCAGAGTGTTTCCCTAGTTAATTGTCAAAAAGTTTCAAAATTATGTTTTACATATAGCTCTAGTCAGCTAAACTGCCAGATAATTCATGTAATCTAATATGAAAGTCAATATATATCTATCTTTATAGAGTAATTTTTACCATCATGTCTTTGTAATGCCGTTCAAGAATTTCACAATTCTCTACAAGCTCCTGGTAAGCATCAGGCATGCAATTTTTCATGGTGTCCAAGTCTTCTGGTGTCCTAATTCCAGCTACTACATCCTCTCCCTATCAAGACCATTCATTCTTTCAGATACAATATATAGCCAATGTAAATAAGATATTTCTAACTCTCAACATCTACATGCTTACAATGACTCAGAGAAATTTGAATGATATATTATATATGCAACCTGAGCATTGATGAGAAACTCTCCATAAAGCTTCCTTTCACCAGTGCTTGGATTTCTGGTGAATAAAACACCAGTCCCTGAAGTATTTCCCATGTTTCCAAAAACCATGGTTTGAATGTTAACAGCGGTTCCCTTTAGCCCAGTTATCTGATTGATGTTCCTGTATTTGTTTGCCCTTGGGCTGTCCCAAGAGTCGAAAACAGCTTTGACAGCTAACTGTAACTGCTGTTTTGGATCTTCAAATTTAAAGAAAAAAATAAAAGAAAAAGCTGCTTAACTGTTTTTTAAGCTCTCCTCTTTTTCATATGGTAGTAAGATAAAATAATGAATAAGTACCTGAGGGAAACTTTTCTCCTTTAGTTTCAAGGTAGACACTCTTGTACTGCTCCACAAGCTCTTTAAGGTCAGAGGCTGATAGATCTGTATCCAATTGAACTCCTTTAACATGCTTCATATTCTCTAACTTCTCCTCAAATGAAGAGTGCGGTATGCCCATAACCTGGAATTAACATAACACTATGTTTTACTCAATCCAAAGAAAGAACATTGTTGGCCTAAGTAGGAAGGACACACATACTCTTTTTGGCATTACAAGTAAATATAACTTCCAAGCATAATGAATGTGATCATCAGTCAGAATTACTTACAACATTTCCAAACATGTCTAGAAATCGTCTATATGAGTCATAAGCGAAGCGCTCTCCGCTCTTTGCACCCAAACCAGCAACTACCTCATCATTTAGTCCAAGGTTGAGAACAGTGTCCATCATGCCAGGCATTGAAATCTAGAAAGAAAAACAAATTATAGCAATGCAAGTTCTCAATTGGAAAAAGTAATAAAAACCTTTGGTTAACAAGTGAAACAAATCCAAAGAAGGAGCTCACCGCAGCTCCAGAGCGAACAGAGAGCAGAAGAGGATTGACAGGATCACCAAGAACAGAACCCATGTCGTTTTGCACAGCCTGCAACCCTTCCATTATCTCTTCCCAAAGACCTTCTGGCAACTTCTTGCCATTCTGTTGGTATTCTTGGCATGCTTCTGTTGAGATTGTAAGTCCAGGCGGCACAGATAAGCCAATGCTCGCCATTTCCGCCAGGTTTGCTCCTTTCCCTCCCAACTACAGAGCCGAATTTGCATAATAAGCTAACTCTTGCATTGAATCCAAATAGAAAAAGCAAATAGAAGTCCTAATAAAGACAATTACACAAACATGTAGCTTACATACCAGTGACTTCATTCCCTTGTTTCCTTCACTCCTTCCTTTTCCGAAAGTAAACACTCGCTGTATATTGTAACCATAAGAACATGATTTTCCCTAATTTATCACTAAAATATGCGTGTGTATATATGAATATATATACCTTATCGGTAGTTGGTGTAGTTGGATCAGAAACAGGGGAAAGAATAGCTTGAGCTCGGGTGTGGCCGCGAAGCTGACTTCTATTTGGGTACGGTGTTGCGACTCCAGTCACGGAAACCGCGCGTGCTCGCCGGAGAAGTTGAGAAGAAGGCCGGGTTTTGCTCCTCATTAGATCAAACAAGTGGTACTGATCCACATACTTTGACTTTGACCATGACTTTATCAATCTTTGCTTACTCACCTCCATAGCAGTTCCACTCCTTATCACCATTCCTTTCATCGTCGACGACATCGTATTGATCTTCCTCTCTCTCTCTATATATATATATATCCCTGAAATATATACTATATAATAATAATAAATCATCAGTTCATCTTCACGATTAAGGCTAATCAACACATATCATATACGATCATCTTCTTGCAATATTGAAATTTTGGATCAAACAGTTTTGTGTACTAACTGAATAATTTTATATACATGTATTTGTTAATATTATGCAACATGGGAAGAGAGATCAGTAAGTATACATACCAAAGCTGGTGGGAGCTTAGGATGTGGTGTGGATCAGCTTCTTCACACAAAAATGGCGGTTAGATATTTATTTTTTTGTTATTTATTTTACGAATGATTTTTAATGTAAATAATAATTATAATAATTTTGAGAGAAGGAAATAAAGGGTTTGATGAGTGACGTGAGTGGATGAAATTATAGTTATAGCGCTAACTCGTGAGTCTTAACGGAACTTTGAATCGAGGGAAATCCCTCTTTTGCCCTTTCAGCATTTCACATTGTCTGGAAATTAGAAAGCGACACGTGGAGAAGTTCTTGGGACATGGAATGTGATGGTTGGATAGAGTTTTAGGAGAGTAGGACAAACCCGATGGCAGGGCAACTGGGCAAGCACACGCATTAATGGGCTGCCCATATGTTCCTTTCCATAGGGATTATTTTGGAGGAAATTAAATTTTATCTCTACTTTATTTTATTTATTTTTATTTTTATTTTTATTTTATAGATATATATATTTTTATAGATGATATTTTTATTATACTCATTAAATGTGAATTATGAGTTAGACTTAAGTAGAAAGTAAAATATATTCAGTAATACAATATTATTTAATGAAATATAATATGACAGTATTTTTTTTTGACAAAGTGATTAAAATCACTCATGAATTTACGACGCCCACGTCCGCCACCGGCGCTAGAACCTCCTCGAACCAGGATAGCTCATCGTCTAACCGCAGAGCATGCTTTGCCAACCATGGGCTGCTAAAATCTTAGAGCGAGCCCCATGGGACAAAACTGCCCCCGGAAATTTAGACAATAAAGCTATAACATCTTCAAACAACACTCCTAACTCAATAAAATAGTTCCACCTGAAAAAAATATCAAAAAACAGCATAAAACTTTAATTAGAAAACTATTCAAACTGAAGAGAATCAACCAACCACCAAGACTAAGCAACTAGATCTCCCTATAAAATACTAGAACTAGCCAAAGGGATTACCCTTTGGCTAGTAACAACTAAATTATAGCATTCTACTTCATAACCTTCATAGGATCTCTATTCCTTACTTTTACCCTTTTAAAATCAAACATAAATAAAAAATTCCTTTTAATATCCATTATTCCTTAAATATTCAAAATATTATATATTAATTATTTCATTTTATCTCTTAAAAATATTACTTATTTATAGACTAAAACATGTTAAAATCCTTAATAAGTCAAATTATTTATTATTTTATTTACAGTGTAAAACATGGTATCTATAATCTTTATTCAGCCTAAATTAAATCAAAATTGTATTAATATCCTTAAAACTTAAAATTGCACTTTTCACATAAGTACCTGTTGCTCCAAAATTCGCCCAATATACGTGGACCAGTCAAGAGGGGACACGTGGATCAGATAACTTGGAAAGATTTGCTAAGTCTTTTTTATGCCACCAGGAAGCGCTATTAACATGGGTCCCGGAGGAGACACCCGGAGTACAAGTTACTCCCGGAAGCTAGTATAGCGTGAAGGCCCTCCGGGATGTGTCAGGTCTCTCCCGAGAAATCAAGTCGCATTTAATGCTGCATGGGAGGAAGCGTGTTGGGACTGTAACACGCAATAAAGTCTGACGGCACAACCCCCAAACAGCAGCGCTACAGTAATGATCATTTAAGTCTAGCGACGGCTATTCTGCGAAGAGTCACATCAATCATAAGACAAAAAGGACATTCTCCATAAAAGCCCTACAGCACCTAGGGATTTGACCATGCATCACCCATGGTATATTCATCGGAAATGCCCAACTTTATGGATACTTACAGATACATGTGTAAGAACAATTCTAGGGATTACCCCACCAAAACACTATAAATACCCCCTCAAAGCTCATTTAATGGGGTCGGAGAATCTTGGTTGCAAAAGAGTAAGAAGAGAAAAAACTCACCAAGAACATTCTCTGTATTAAAGAGAAAAACATTCTCTCAAGTGTAGAATCTGTATTAAACACATCCATTAATAGCAGTGGCTCGTGGACTAAGGCTCATTAACGCCCCAACCACGTAAAAAGTCTTCATCTCGCTTTCTTACAGCTCATTATTATAAACATATTTTAATAGTTGCCGAAAACCTCGGTCAACATTTTGGTGCTTTCATTGAGAGCTGAGGAAAGCTGCTTCACAACAAGCATTTAACTTCACGATAATGGTGGAGACAAGAGCTACACGTCATCCTCGCCCTCTAGAAGACGCTCAAGATCCCAATGAGGAAGATGTAGCCTCAAGGGCAGCAGAGGAGTCCGAGGAAGAAGTTCCAGATGAAAACCACGAGGAACACCTCGACGAGTATGCTTACGATGATGGAAGCTACCAAGAACTGGTGCTCCTCAGACAAAAAGCTATCGATCACGAAGCTGAGATCGAAGCTCAGAAAGTGCAAAATCAAAAGATGCATGAAGTGATGCTAGCCATGCAGAAAGCCATGGAGGCAGCTGGTATTCACGTGCATCCCAAGGCGATGGCCGCTGGACTCGACGGGGAGCCAGCGACGTCTTCGCCTAATTCCCAGCAGCAAAGGCCTAGGGAACCTAGCCCTATAAGGCATCCTGCTGAGGAAAACCAAACAAAAAACCCTACTTCTGCCCCTGGTCGAAAGAAAAAGGCGCAGGATCCGCGAAAGGTCCGCTCGGATTTCCCTAAAGGGAAAGGTCCGCAGAGGGGCAAGCCCCAAAGAGGGAGTCTTGGCCCTCAGGATCGAGGGGACCGGAAAAGCGTTTCCGTGCACCAGGAACCAGGGGGTAGAGGAAGAGGAGGACAGAGATGTCCACCCATTGATCTGAGAAATCAAATCAATGGGAATCAAGGTGACCTCCGGGATCACCTTGACCAAAAAAGATACAGACCCGTAGTCTCCTCGGGTACTGTAAACGAAGGGATTATGGCAGAGCTTGCCATACTTCGAAAAGATATTGCTCGAGTCTCCCGGAGGCAGAAGGGAGATGACTCCGACTCGGACAGTGAGGATCGGGAGCCTTGTGCCAAACATATCCTGGAGGCGGAGCTCCCTAAAAACTTCAAGATGCCCGAGATGGCGGCATATACTGGGAACTCCGACCCCAGTGATCACTTGTCACGATTCAACCGAGTCATGACAGTCATGCGGGTCAGCAATGACGCCAAATGCCTATGCTTCCCCCTCACTCTGAGCGGATCGGCAGAGGAATGGTTCAAGAAATTGGAACCAGGATCGGTGGGATGTTGGAACAAACTCCAAACCAACTTCCGGAGACAATTTGTCGCCGCCAGGAAGGTCAATTTGGAGGTTAGTGCCTTGACCAACATCAAGCAACTGCCCACCGAGACCTTGAAGAATTACATCAAGAGGTTCCGAGAGGAAGCCTCGAAGACCAAGAAGGTCGACGACGGACAACAGCTTGCGCTTCTCCAAGCTGGAATCCGCACCGGGACTCCCTTCTGGAACGAATTACAGCAAGAAGGCGCTGCTAGCCTTCAGGACTTCCAGAAGCGAGTCCAAAAATATATTAACCTCGAAGAAGCCCAGATCGTGGCTTACGGAGGCTATTATCCCACCGGGATAGCAGGATACATGCCAGGAGTATCGCCCTCGGGTACTGTCCCGACCGCGACCCCTCCGATAAGTGGCATACAGTTTTCTGCTACTCCCGGATACAGCCAGGGCCAAGCTTTGCCCCCGGCATCTTCCCATTACGGCAACCCGTCCGGGGTGAATGGACGGACTCCTTCACAGGCTGCCCCAACCGCTAGCTTAACAGGCCCTACCCAAGGGTCGAGAAGCAAAAGGTCTTCCAAGGGCAGCACCCGAACGGGAGAGAAGCGCCAAAAGAAGGGGTACACACCCCAATACACCCAGTACACAGAGCTCACGGACTCTCAGGAACGTGTATATTTTGCCACAAGGCAGAATACGCACTACCGGAGACCCCAGCCATTGTACAGAGACAGCTCCCGGAGAGATCCGAGTAAAAGGTGCGAGTACCACAACGGCATTGGCCACAGCACCAACGAGTGTAAAAATCTCAAAGATGAGATTGAGAATCTGATCCGATTGGGCCACCTCTATGAGTGGATCAAAAATAGGTTGCCCCACCTTAACCCGGGGCCGGTGGCAGGGGGTATGCCTTCGGGAACACCAGGGGGTACAGCAGGAGTATTGCCTCCAGCTGCTCCCGCAGGTGACACCCAGCATATACCCGGACTTCCGCCCCGGCCTAATGGACGGGTAGCCATGATCTCCGGAGGTCCCCATATCGGAGGAAACACTCGAAAGGAGCGAAAGAGATATGCCGAGGCCGCAAGACACAGTGAGGTGTGGGAGGTCACTCAACTCCCAGCTCAAAGGCCTCGGCTAATGGACCAACCCATAACGTTCACGGAAGAAGACGCCAAGACGGTGCGCTTTCCTCATCACGACCCGCTGGTCATAGAGACCCCCATCGCAAATAAAGTGGTGGCTAGGGTCCTGATTGACAATGGAAGTTCCGTGAACTTGCTCTTCAAAGAAGCCTTCACTGCGATAGGGTTGACCGACCGGGACCTCTCTCCTAGCGGATCGCAGCTCACAGGGTTTAACGGGACAACGCTAATCCCGATGGGAAAAGTCGAGGCTCCCGGTTACCTGTGCCGGATACCCCCCAAAGCACATTCAAGTATTGCACCTTTGTGGTGGTAGACTGTCCAACAGCCTACAACGCAATCTTAGGCCGACCGGCCCTCGTCGACTTTGGTGCAATAACTTCAATCCGACACCTATGCCTAAAATTCCCTACCCAGGAAGCCGGAGTCGGAACGGTGAGGGGCAATCAAGGAGAGGCCAGGCAATGTTACAATGTTGCCACCCACTTGCCAGTACTCATGGTCCGGGGGCCCCCTGAAATAGAGAAGGCTGAAGAAGACGAGCTGGATCCTCGCATAGGATCCGAAAGGGTCGTAGAACCAATGGAGGACGTCGAAGAGATACCAGTGTGCGACGACGACTCCACCAAAGTACTCCGGATAGGGAGAAGCCTAGATCCGGAGGAAAAAGATAAAATAATAAAAACACTGAAGGGCGCCATCGACATTTTCGCATGGCGCCAAGAAGACATGACCGGCATCAGCCCTCAGGTCATCACCCAGGTACTCAATGTCAACCGGACATGCCCCCTGTACAGCAAAAAAGACGCCCGCTCGACTCGGTGAAAGCCGAGGCCTTAGAGAAAGAGGTGGATAAACTTTTGTCCAATAGCATGATCCGCGACGTATACTATCCGGAATGGCTGGCCAATCCGGTCCTGGTGCCCAAGCCAAACGGGACTTGGCGGGTTTGTATAGATTTCACAGATCTAAACAAAGCTCGCCCAAAGGACTGCTTTCCGCTGCCCAGGATCGACCAGATGGTGGACGCCACGTCCGGATTTAAACTGCTATCTTTCATGGATGCCTATGCTGGGTACAACCAAATAAAAATGCATACGGCAGACCAGGAGTGCACTAGCTTCAGGACCGATAAGGGGGTATACTGTTACCTAGTCATGCCTTTCGGACTGAAAAACGCCGGAGCAACCTATCAAAGAATGGTTTAAAAGCCTCCTGGGACGAAACATGGAAGTATATGTAGACGACATGCTCGTCAAATCCAAAGCATGCAACAGCCATGCAAGCGACTTAGAGGAATGTTTCGAAGTCGTCCGGAGATACGGCATGAAACTCAACCCGAAAAAATGCACCTTCGGGGTCAAGTCGGGAAAGTTCCTGGGCTTCATAGTCAGCCAAAGGGGGATCGAGGCGAACCCGGAGAAAATCCAAGCTCTCCTGGACATGCCATCCCCCAAAAAACATAAGGACGTGCAAAGTTTGACCGGAAAGGTAGCCGCACTGAGCCGCTTTATCTCACGGTCCACGGACAAGTGCATACCCTTCTTCAACATACTGAAGAAATGCCAAAAGTTCGAATGGACAGATGAATGCGAGGAGGCATTCAAAAGGTTAAAAGACCACATGGCTAAGCCTCCTATCCTGTCAAAACCCGTCCTTGGAGAAGACTTGTTCCTCTACCTGGCCGTCTCCGAGCATGCGGTCAGTGCTGCACTAGTCCGGGAGGAAGAAAAAATTCAGCACCCCGTGTACTATGTTAGTAAACGCATGATAGGGGCCGAGACAAGGTACCCGGTTATTGAAAAGTTAGTATTCTGCCTCCGATGGCATCACGGAAGTTGAGACCATACTTCCAAGCCCATCCGATCGAATTTTGACCAATCACCCACTCGGCAAGTTCTCCGAAGCTTTGAAGCATCCGGAAGACTCCTCAAGTGGGCAATGGAGCTGAGTCAGTTCGACTTACATTACGTGCCCCGGATTTCCATAAAAGGCCAAGCCTTGGCGGACTTCATCACCGAATGTAACGAAGCCGAGGCAACAGCCAATACACCGGAGCCACCCATCCCCACTTGGAGAGTATTTGTGGATGGAGCTTCTAATGAAAACGGTTCAGGAGCCGGAGTGGCTATGATATCACCTACTGGGTTGCGGCTCCAGGCAGCACTCCGATTCAACTTCACAGCTTCGAATAATGAAGCCGAATATGAGGCCACGATAGCAGGGCTAAAATTGGCTAAAGCTGTAGGAGCCAAGAGGGTGGAAGTCTACAGCGATTCTCAGCTGGTCGTAAACCAAGTTTCCGGAGAATACCAAACTCGCGGCGAGAGGATGGCCGCGTACGTAACAATAGTCCGAGAGCTGCTCCACGAGTTCACGGACTATAAAATAGAAAGGATCCCCCGAGAAAAGAACGCTCACGCGGACTGTCTGGCTAAGTTAGCCTCGGACAGCGAAATCGAAGAGCTGGGGGTAGTACCAGTGGAACGTTTGGCAGAGCCAAGCATCAAAATAAAAGAGACCACACAAACGGTTGGGCAAGAACCCAGCTGGATGGTCCCCATCATAAAATACATAACTACAGGTGAGTTGCCCCAAGAGAGGGCACTGTCTCGAAAGATTCAGTATCAGGCTCATCGTTATGTAATGATGGATCAAATTCTCTACCGAAGAGGACTCAGCATGCCTTATTTAAGGTGTGTATCGGACCCTGAAGCTAGACAAATCATGCTGGAGGTCCATGAAGGGTTCTGTGGAGATCATACGGGAGGACCCAGCCTCTCAAAGAAAATATTGAGGCAGGGATACTTCTGGCCAACAATGAAAAAAGATTGTATAGACTATGTCCAAAAGTGTGACTCGTGCCAAAGGTACGCTAACATACCGAGAGCTCCTCCAAATGAGATCACTCTGATGACCAGCCCCTGGCCCTTCGCGGTCTGGGGCATAGATCTCATCGGGTCTCTACCTACGGGAAAAGGAGGAGTAAAGTATGCAATAGTAGCAGTGGACTACTTCACCAAGTGGACAGAGGCTGAGCCTATGAAGACAATAACCGCTAAGAAGGCGTTGGACTTTGTTATCAAAAACATAGTGTGTCGATACGGCTTGCCTCACAAGATAGTCTCAGACAATGGAAAGCAATTTGATTGCGAGGAATTTACTGACTTCTGCAACCAACACGGAGTAGTGAAAAGCTTCTCCGCGGTAGCCCGGCCTCAGACAAATGGCCAGGCGGAAGCAGTCAATAAAATCCTAAAGGTCACCTTGAAAAAGAAGCTGCTGGCCTGTAAAAATAGCGGCTCGAAGAATTGCCAAGGGTATTGTGGGCCTACGGACGACCCCAGGAACCACAACCGGTCACTCGCCGTTCTCAATGGCGTACGGTTGTGAAGCAATGGTCCGGTGGAAACATTATTCCCATCCCATAGGAGGACGACTTACGATCCGGCCACCAATCGAGCCCTGCTCCAAGAAGCTTCCGGATCAAGTCGAAGAACTCGGGATGAGTCCCAAATACGGATGGCCGCTTATCAAAAGAAGGTGACCAAGTATTTTAACTCCAAGGTTAAAAACAGAAAATTCGCTATTGGGGATATGGTCCTAAGAAGGGTCTTCCCAGCCACCCAAGAACCCGGAGTGGGGGTACTTGGACCAAATTGGGAAGGACCATATGAAATCGAGGACGAAATCGGTTCTGGCACTTACAAACTGAAAAGAATGGACGGAACTACTGTCCCGAGAGCCTGGAATGCCGATCACCTCAGAAAATATTACCAGTAGCGAATTAAACTTAGATTTTGTTCAAAGGGTTTGTACCGTCCAAATGTATGCCTCCTCTATATTAAATAAAACTGAGTGCCTTAAAAACAAAGTTTCTATGCCACTCAGGGGGGTACTAGGGTATACCGCACGGACAAACAAAAACAATCTAAGTAAAATATCCTGACCCAAAGGGCAGGTCAAGCTAAGTAATATATCCTGACCCAAAGGGCAGGTCAAGCTAAGTAAAATATCCTGACCCAAAGGGCAGGTCAAAAAATATCCTGACCCAAAGGGCAGGTCAAGCTAAGTAATATATCCTGACCCAAAGGGCAGGTCAAGCTAAGTAAAATATCCTGACCCAAAGGGCAGGTCAAAAAATATGCGCAAAAATAAAAAGCACAAGTATAAAAACCCTGAGCCAAAGGACAGGGTGAAATATATAAGTGTGAAAAAAAAAGATCGCATATATATATAAATAAAAAAAAATATCCTAGCCCAAAGGGTAGGTCATACACATGTAAATGGCCCGGGGACAAGCCTTAAATTGTCTCCCCTTCAAATAAAAGCTGCCGCCTGTATGTAAATTGTTCTAAGGCAGCAGCAAATATGTATAAACAAAAAAAAAAAGAGTTATAAGAAGAACGGGTAAAATCTGGGTCAATAATATGGCAGCTCAGTCAGCCCGCGGTGGAAGACGAGGTCCAATCCGTGCCTCAAGCTCAGCATCAAGCCTCTTCTTCTTTTCCCGAAATTTGGCAATCATGTCCTCGGGTTTGGGATAAAAAGTGAGCTTGATACTCTGATCGTTGGTGGCCCAAGCCATGTAGACACCATCGTCAAAGCGCTTCGGGCACCGGGCGCAGGAGACAGGAGAAAGGAGCTCGGCCCTCTTGGCCTTCCTGGTAGACTGATCTTTGTAGTCCCGAAGCTCCTTCAACTCCGCAGCTAGAGCGGCCTTGGATTCGATATCCGACTGGTGAGTCTCCTCTAGAGACCTCACCTTGGCGGCCATCTCATCCAAAGCCTCCCTGACCTCCCGAAGATCTCGCCTGGCCTTCTCGGCAGCCTCGGTTTGAGCCCTTAGTTCCTCCTGGTGATGGGCCTCCATCCTGCCTCTCCGCTGGGCCTCGGCCTGGATCATGGCCTCCGCCTGAGCCTCCCTCCGGGTGGCCTCCTCTTCCTTGGCCTTGGCCCTCTCTTCCTTGGCCTTGGCCGCTGCTTCCTGGCGCTCGGCAGCCTCCTGGTAGATCTGCCTCTCCGCTGTGAGGTCTTGGAGGACCTTCCTGACGTCGTTCATGTCCCCAAAGTCGGACAGAGCGAAGCCATGGTTTATGATGTTCCTGGAGAGGCGACCAGCCTCAGCAGCAAGCTGAACCATAACGGGGTATAAGAAAAAATTTCTCAAAGGAAGAAAACAAAATACAAACAACAAAAAGGAAACGCAAAAATTGCATAGTACTTACCACTGTGAGGGAATGGCTGAGGTCCTGGACCTGGAAGATGGAGTTCAGGGAAGCGCAAGTGGCGAACCGCTTGGGCGCACAGCGTGTAAGCTGGGAAGCAAACTCACCGGTCATTTCCGCGACAAAGGGAGCCAAAGTGGGCCCTAGGAGGGGACGGAACCAATCCGTTAAAGGGTCCAGGTTGAGGTTCCACGGATCATGATAATCCGGATGGTTGATGCTCGCCTCAACCTCAGCTCGCAGAATCCTCCTAAGGGCCTCCACCTCGGCATATCCCCGGGAGTACTCGTCCATAGCGTAGTTGTGTTTGGCTATGCGAAGCTCCTGCCTCACCTCATCCCCCGGAATCGGGGTAAGATCAATGTGGGGAGGAGCAGGATTTTCCTCCATCGGAGAAACCCCGCCGTCTAGGCCATGAGCAGGAGTGTCGGCCCTCCGAGGCCTCTTCGGCTCGTCCTGGGCAATCATCTTGCCCTTGCGCTTGCGAATCAGAGCCACTTCAGGCTCCTCCTCGTCCTCCTCTGCTACCACTGGAAGGGCTTGAGGCTCTCCAGCACCCTCGGCGGCTTCCTCCGAGAAGTCCCACCCTTTCCCTTGGCCTTCTCCCGGAAGCACCTCCTCGTCATCCACTAAGTCAATGGTTTCGGGAGGAGCGCCGGAAGAAACCTTCAAGGAAGGAGCCGGGGGAGAGGGGGTGAAAGCCGGAGGAGCCGCCGGAGTATGGACCCCGGCAAGCTGTTCCAGGATGGCATCCATGGAGGTACCTGTTCCAATAAAATAAGCAAGTGTTAGAAGTTCGTGAGAAACTGCTTACAAAAGGTGCAGCAAATAAACTACTCCTACCCGGACTTCCTAATTCGGCCCTAGCAAAGTCCCGAACTTTAATGCTGGCAGCATCATCTCCAAGATAACTGTCCGAGGGCCGAAACCAGCTGGACGCTATGTAAGCCGACGGACCTAAGGGAATAGATTCCGGAGGGCCGGGGCCCATCCGGGACCGACCTAGGTAATCTCCTAAGTTTGTAAAATAAAATTCCTTCAAATGATCCCCCCACCGGGTCGACGGCATCTTAAACCTACGGAGACGCTCGTCGAACCCTATGGGCCTACGACTGGTATATTCATCAACGGAAGGGACATAGTGAATTATCAAGGGAGACTTACCACCAGCACCGGAAGTGCTAGCACCGGGAGCACCCGAGTTTGGTTCGGGGGCTGAAGGCTGAGGCCGGGAAGTCTGGTTCTCGAAGAACCTTCAAGACGAAGGGGCCCCCGGCGGAAGGACCCCCAATCTCTTCTTGAAGAATCTTGTCAAAAAATTTTGCCTCGGACTTCCCGCCGATGGCTTGGCTCCTTCGCACCACAGGACTCCCCACGCGAAGCCCTCTCCCAGAGGCAGCCTGGGCCTTAGAATACGCCTTCTCCTGGGCCTTCCGGTAGAGATAATCTTGGTACTTCTTCTCTGCCGTAGCAATGAGCTCATCCCGGAAGGCCTTCTCCGCAACCGGCGCCCTCACGTTAGGGCAGATGACCTTGGAGAGGTTGGAGTCATCCACGGATTGGTGAGAAAGGATAAGTTTAGCCTTCCTACAATTCTCCGTGGTGACCAGGCCCCCGACATCACGATCGGCATGGTCGTAGGAGGCGAAGGCTTGGGCCCTTCGAAGGAAAGCCTGAGTGGGGAGCGTCCGCTGGTAAGGTGGGATCCGCACCCACTCCGTGAGAAGCTCTGGGTGGTCCACGGCCCTGAACCCGGAGGAGAAGAAAAATCGGTGGCGGTACTCCTTAACATGAGTCTGCCTATTATATGGAACCATCCCCTCGTTAGCAGGGTGGATCCGGAACCCATAAAAACCATCCTTAAGTTTGTCCCCTTTCTTGGGGACGGATACAAGTTCATAAAAATATAAAATTTCCGCCGGGCTGGGAGCCCCCCAGCCGCGGGCGGTGTAAAAAATAAATAAGCCTGAGAGCAGGCGGTAAGCTTGAGGAATAAGTTGGTATGGCGCAAGGCCGACAAATACAAGAAAATTAACAAAATAATCTTGGAGCGGGAGCATGGCACCGGCCATCAAATGGGTCTGACTCCAAGCCCCGAAGCCGTCATAGTTGTGATTAGGCGTCTCCGAGTCGCGAGGAGGCCGGTGGAAGGTCCCTGAGGTAGAGGGTTTGATCCGAGCCACATTAATGATGTTCTCCAGCTGGTGAGGGCAAGTTAGGGTCGATCGAAGCTCGGCCGCTTCCCAACCAGTGGCACGGGACTTGTACCCTTCCTGGGCAACAGGTCCCAGAGAAACCTCCTCCAGGGTGGCTATGTTTTTCCCTTTCTTCTTCGAAGATTTCGAGCCAGAAGCAGACATTTTATGTTCTGAGAAAAACAAAAAGAAAAAACCCAGCAGTTAGGCCCCATACCAAACCCTTAATCAGAAAAAAGGGAGTGGGGGTCCCCTAACCGCTGGAAAGAGGCCCCCTCCGGACACGTGTCGCCTGGGAAACTCAAGAGAGAATCCCTGAACAAGTGTCGGGTGCAGAAAAATCGCAGAAAAGTGGTTTTGCGAAAAGGAAAAGAAAAGAGAAAAGCCTTCCTATGCCCTAAGCAATTGCTAATCGAAGAACACATGGCCTTCTTCAAGCAAAGCTGTACGCCTACAGCAGAGGCATTACAACGGCGACTCTACAACTAACACAGTAAACATAAAGCAGAATTCGAAGAACTCAAACACTCACACACCCAGAAATCTCTAAGTGCGAACCCAGAAAACAAACAAAGTAAATGTAAGCATGTTATTATCTAAAGATGCAAGAAACTTACAGTTGATTGTTGAACTGGGGGTACTGGGTATGGTTGAGTGAGAGTTGAGAAGCACTGGCAAAACCGAACACTGGAAAATTAAAGGAAGTGTTTAAGTGTTAAAGCAGTCTGTGCTACTTCGAGAAATTTTCTTTCTGAGAAATTCGAGCAGAAATGGCAAGGAATGGAAAGTAACCGAAATGAAGGAAAGGTGGTGGCTTTTATAGGCAAAAGTGCATGAGGAACAGGCGTCTTCACCTACCAATCGTACGGTGGGAGAAACGCGCGATTCGAATTCCCAATAAATCAACGGACCAGATCAATCTACCATTAAGGCGGTGGAAACGTTTGAGTATCCGTCTGACACCATCAATGCGCCGCATCAATCATGGGGCGTGAAACGAATCGACCTCTGCAAAAGTGAATCGCCGCATTTAATGCCATTATTAGACACACCTTCACGCGCCCCCAAGTCATATCAGAAGACCGAGGAGGCGGCTGGAAACATTCCTGCAAACAAACATATTGCTGCATTAAATGACATCATTTAATGTGCCCCCACGCGCTCGAGGCTCGAGCTAGGGAAACGAGGGGTCAACTGGAGACACTTGAACAAGCCTTGGTTTATTTTTAATAAGTAAACAAGGCTTGGGGGGTAAATGTTGCTCCAAAATTCGCCCAATATACGTGGACCAGTCAAGAGGGGACACGTGGATCAGATAACTTGGAAAGATTTGCTAAGTCTTTTTATGCCACCAGGAAGCGCTATTAACATGGGTCCCGGAGGAGACACCCGGAGTACAAGTTACTCCCGGAAGCTAGTATAGCGTGAAGGCCCTCCGGGATGTGTCAGGTCTCTCCCGAGAAATCAAGTCGCATTTAATGCTGCATGGGAGGAAGCGTGTTGGGACTGTAACACGCAATAAAGTCTGACGGCACAACCCCCAAACAGCAGCGCTACAGTAATGATCATTTAAGTCTAGCGACGGCTATTCTGCGAAGAGTCACATCAATCATAAGACAAAAAGGACATTCTCCATAAAAGCCCTACAGCACCTAGGGATTTGACCATGCATCACCCATGGTATATTCATCGGAAATGCCCAACTTTATGGATACTTACAGATACATGTGTAAGAACAATTCTAGGGATTACCCCACCAAAACACTATAAATACCCCCTCAAAGCTCATTTAATGGGGTCGGAGAATCTTGGTTGCAAAAGAGTAAGAAGAGAAAAAACTCACCAAGAACATTCTCTGTATTAAAGAGAAAAACATTCTCTCAAGTGTAGAATCTGTATTAAACACATCCATTAATAGCAGTGGCTCGTGGACTAAGGCTCATTAACGCCCCAACCACGTAAAAAGTCTTCATCTCGCTTTCTTACAGCTCATTATTATAAACATATTTTAATAGTTGCCGAAAACCTCGGTCAACAGTACCATTTTCCTATTACCACTTCATCATACATTTAATTAATAATATTAAATTAATATTAATTAATCCAATTCGATATTATCATGACATAATGCTTCCTTATTTATTATTTAAATAGATAACCTCCTAATTATTATACCATTCAAATTATTATAAAAACTATTCATATTAGTATTTTCTTATACAACTAATAAGGCAATAATCTCAATACTTCATTAGCATTTACTTTCCATTTATTTCAATATCTTCCCAAAAATAAAAAATAAAATAAAACAAAGTATTCTCAATTCACAATTAATGTCCCTATCTCCAATTTATTACAAAATCCCACATTTATAATTTATATACCAAAATTAATATTATGTTATCTATAATAAACTCATATTTATAATTTATATACCCAAAATTAATATTGTGTTATCTATAATAAACTAATAAGGCAATAATCTCATAATTATATACCATAATTGTTAGCTATTAAATTTTATAATATTTTTAAAATTCATGATATCTTGTAATTTTAACCAATTACCCAAATAATTAGGGGTCAGCCATAAATCATGCGCTAAAACCTTAAAAGGCACCAAAGCCATAAACAATGGCACAACTCATCCATCAAATTTGTACTTCCATTTCTTCCATCAAAAAACTAATACCAATCATCCAGAAATTCTTTAAAAATACAAATAATATAATATGACAGTATTTTTAATTAATGAATAAAAAAAATATATTCTTCAACTTATTTCAAAAATCCTATTTCTACCCTAATTAAATATTTTTTATAATCCCAACATGTATTTACCAAAAGACTATAATTTAGTATACTTCAAAACTTCGATAAATTTTTCCTTTTATTTTAATTTTATTTTTTAGAAAAAAAAAATAAAAATAAAAAAAATAAAAAAACCCTCAAGAATTAAAGGACTTTGCACCATTTTGCGTTAACCAAATTCACATCCCCGTTTGAGCCATGATTAATAAAAAAAGCACATATGTATATAAATTTGTATATTAACTGTAAAATAAAGACCCTGTTTGAAAGAATATATAATAAATTTACAAATTTTAAATTTTTGTTTTCCACTGATAAAATAAACTTTTATATTCATTCTTCATTTCATAAAATTTCAATATTTTGTTCCATATTAATGGATGATTTTAGGATTTCAAACTTTTTAACCAATAATTTATTTTTTTTGAGAGAATAAAAAGATTATTTTTTTAAGAAGTTGTGGGGTGCATTTATTAACAAATAAAAGCAAAAAATTAAAAATATTTATTTTAATCATTTTATAATAGACTAAATATATAATTAAATTTTTTTGTGTGTAATTATAATTTTAAAGGATATAAATTACTGTTATATAAGGTTGAAAGTTGAATCAAATATGCTGTTTTGGAAAAATTGTTCTTTTTTTTTTAGTTTCACTTTAATAACAGGAATTGTGACATTAAGGAATTTATGTTTAGAGGTTTTGAATTCTTTGATAAAGATAATTTTGCTAGTCTTTTGGGTCTGCTTTGGGCAATATGGAATAGCTGAAATAAAGCCATCTTTCAATCTACTCGTAGCACTGATTTCAGCTTGGAGAATTCTGTCAGTTGTTATTTGCAGGAATACAGGGATGCTCAACTCCGAATTACTTCTCCGTCTCCCAGTTCGCAACCGGCTTCTACAAACTTCCAAATCCCAAGCAAAATATTTCAGCTTAGTGTGGATGCAGCCCTTTCTCCCTCCTCCAACAAGCATGAGTATGGAGCTATTGTCACTGATTGTGAGGGTAATGCTGTAGCTGGTCTTTCTGCTCCTTCAACCTCAGGTCTCCCTCCAATTTTTGCCGAAGCTGAAGCTCTCAACCGGGCGTTGCTTTGGTGTCAGGCAGTTCGGTTCCCACTTGCTGCTATTGCCTCCGACTGTCAGAATTTGGTTCATCGACTACAGAAGTTTTCTCCGGATCGTTCAGCTCTCTCGGGTATTATTGCCATGATTGCCTCCTCTTTGTCTTCTTTTCCAGGTGCCTCGCTTCATTATATCACACGAACAGCAAACACAAGAGCCTACAACCTTGCACGAGCAGCTCTTGAAACGAAAAAAGAGATAGTTTGGAACCATTTCAGTTCTCCTTTTTGAAGATCATTGTAGTAGCTTCTTTGTTTATCTTTCGTCTTTGATCTTCATTTTTCAAAAAAAAATTAAAATAAAAAAAAACAATAAAAAATAAAAATTTGTTTTCTTGCCCACAGCAGAATATTCTAGTAACTGAATTTAATATTCTATTTATTATTATTTTTTTAAATGGAAATTCAATCTTCTTCTTTTGGATATTGATTTTTTTTTTAAAAAAAAAAAAAAAAAAAAAAAAAAAAAAAAAGTAGCCTATGGTTTAGTAGAGAACAGAAAATAGGAGACGCAGAAAAAGTTGAATGTATTTTTTTTTTAAAAAAAAAAAAAAAAATCAAGTAAAAAAAAAAGTATTTTTTTGATCAAGATGTTTGGTATTAACTATTTTCCTCTTGATAGAAGTGTTTTTTTATACAAATATTTTTTGAATTACACAATTGGCATTCGATCCCTAATACTCTACTCTATATGGTCACTCAAGTGGCTGTTGTTATTAATTTTACTCTTTCTTTTTTATCATAAATTTTTCCTATTTTTACATCTAACCACAAAGACATTTTGAAAACATTGAAATTCACTTTTGTAATTTTTTTTAGAAGCACTTTTGTAAGTTGTGTATGTTTTTTTATTTTCGCTGAAACTATAAACTATATAATATAATTGAATAAAGGAAGAAAATAATTTTATTTTTGTTCAAAAAAAATTATTTCATTTATCCAAAAAGAGTTGCGGTAGGGATTATCATAGAATATACTTTGAATCTAACAACTCTGGCCACGTGGCTGAGTTACGGACACAAATCATCACCGCAATGGAGCTCTTTCCTTTCTTATCTCACTAATTTGAGCATTGCAACGAGCCACCAAAGTGCTTAATACTAACATTCTAATCTCTCACTATATTTTTTTTTTTTGGTAAACGATAAATAACAACGGTAACAAAAGTTACACAGAAGGAGGGGGATTTCTTCCATCCAAGAAAGTTTATTGTTTATCTTAAGGGCATGCTTAGCCAATCTATGAGCCTCAACATTAAAGTTGCGGCTAATGAGAAAGAGATGTCCCAGAAAAACTAGACAATAGGACTTTAATATCAGAAAAGATAACCCCCAGTTCATTTAAATACACAGTCTGACCCTCCAAAGCTGAGACCAAAGAAAGTGAATCAAAAAAAACTTTCTCCACGGGAAGTCCCACATCTTGAGCCCAACGCAATCCTACTAGTAAAGCAACTGCTTCTGCCTGGAAAACTGAAAAGGAACCTGCAAATGAGATAGTTAAACCAATAAGTTCATTTAAATTTAAAACTCAAATTTTAAAGTATAATTGTTATAGAGTCAAAACCAAAGGGAAACCCCTTTGGTTTGACTCTTTATCTAACTTTTAATATGATAATATAGTAGTATAAATTTAAATAACCCCTACGCTAAAAGGATCATATATCAATTTTAAAAAACCATAACTATTAAAATTCTTTAAAGTTAATCCAGATAAAAACTATTAATAATTATTTAATTAAAATATTTAAGTTGTAGTCAATTCTCCTCCATACACAATATTCGGTAACACTACAGGACCAGATTCAGTTGTACTATTTGTTGCAGATATGACAACCAACTCTTGAGGATGGAGCTTGATGGTTTCAGAAAAGTCATCATAATGAGGCTCCATTTTGATTTAGAGAGTGAAAAAATAATTGAGAAATAAAGGAAGAGTTCTCTATTTTAAAAATCATGCAAACACTTTCTAATATAAACTAACACACCAACCATAAGGCTTTTAAAACACAGCTCATTTGAGTCATGGTAGGAATTAGTATTAATTTGCTATGTGAATTACAATTAATGTAGATACTAGAGACTTTCTTAATATGATATAGATATTTTTAGTAATAAAATTTATAATCAATGTAGATTATATTGACTATTATCTGACATGATATATATTGATATTAATGAGCCCTTTCACACAAGGGCTCATTTGACAGATTAGTAGCAATTCAAAATATGAATTACAATTAAAGTAAATTATGATTAACTCGCCAATGTGTAATTCAAAATAGTGTAGATATCTTAGGTTTTCCTTATACAATATAAAACATAATTAGTAATAAATATTTATAATTAATGTTGATTATATAGACTATTACCTAATATGGTTTACATTGCCATTTATGAGCCCTTTGAGACAGCTCATTTAAAAATTAGTTATCAATCAAAAGCATTTGCAAAGTAAAAATACAATTCAAATAATTACTCTTAATTTTCTATGTGAATCGCAATTAATATAGAAACTACATACTTTCCTAATATAATATAAAAACGTAAAATGTAAAGAAATTTATAATTTATGTTGATTATACAGCTATTACTTGATAAGATATATACAGTTATGCATGAGCCCTTTTAGGCACAGCTCATCTGAGAATCCAATTACAAAATAAAACAATTTTATGGATAAGTCAGCCATCAAAATAGTAACTGCAAAAAATTAAAATTTATAACTCTAAAATTATATTCAATCAATAAATATCCAAGTAAATCTTAAGACACTTAGTCAAAATTAACCTCTTACTCATGTATGAAGAATTTCATCATATTTGAAAACATTGCAAAACTGAACTTCCATTTTTTCCAATTTTTAGTTTTCCTAATAAAACTATTATTTCTAATATAATTGGTATTTGGAGAGAAAACTAACTTTTAGTTTTAACTTACAATAGAATATAAAAACAGAAAACAGAATTAAATTAAGAAAGAAAACAGAATTAAATTAAAAACAAAAAACAGTTCCAAAATTGTACCCTACTCACATCTTAATACATATTTTCAAACTCCTTGATAGAAGTCTCATATGCAACCTCGCCACATTTTCTCTACTGTCATAATATGTCGATCAAGACAATAGCCTCCAATTAAACATGAACACTTTTCAATCTTGCTATTCATATTACAGAAAGAAACAATTTTTATTAAGAAAATATTTTTACAAACTGAACTTATCATACCAAACGAAAGACCTTACTAGTCTTATCAAAAAACATTTTACCACCATACTGGTTTACCAAAAAAACAAACAAACCATACTAGCTTACATAAACTTGACTGATCGTAACTAATGAAGCACCCAAAAGTGTAAACCACAAAAAAAAAAAAAAAAAAAAACAAACAAAGACATACCACAATAATTTTGTAAAAAACATCGTGACCCAGTAAAAGAAAGAAACCACATATCCTTTAAAATTCATCAGTGGAAAATTCACCATAAGATCAAAACTAAAATAGTTTGGTAAAAAGCAAAATACTGGAATAAGGATATTATGAGATGCAATAAAACTATTCAAGAAATCCAACAACAAAACTGGGATTTAATTCTATAATTTGGAACAACCTAAGCATATTTCAAAAAAACTGAAGAAAACGAACGCAAATTCTGGGTTCCACAACGAAGAATCAAACATTCACAACTAAAACAACATCCAAACATTTTAACAGAGAAAAGACTCTTGATCCAAAAAGCCGGGATATCAGATTAATCAAAAGAGGAAAACATAAACATGCAAATTAAATCACAAATTCAAAAGGAAATCTGACTCAAAAAATTATGCATCAAAACATTTCCAAAGTAAATAAAAGATAAACAAAATTAAGAAAAAAAACCTAATTGCTTCTGAGAATCGGCTGAAGAAAGAGTGACCCCAATTACCATCCCCCAAGGCCAACCGAGCTCTCCATCTCCGATTGCCCATCCTAAGCCGACCCCAAAACATCCCAAATCCCTCACAGAATAAAACAAAAAAATATATTATTAACCGTGAATTTAAGTTACTCTAAAAATCCACTCAGCTAAGAACAATTACAGAAAGAAACCCTAATACCAATGAAAATAACAATATCCACAATCACAATCATATATAGAGATAAAGGGAAAAAAGTTACATACTACCGGGGAAAGGGATTCGTAGATCGAGAAAACGCAGAGAGCTCGATCTTCCTGAGAAATGTCTTCGACCTTGAAGCATGGACAATTGACAGGGCTCTCCTTCTACTTCTGACCACCAAAGATCGTTGGAGTGCCATGATATTCATCCTCTTGTTTGGTGGCGTAGAAATCTTGATAATCTCTCACTATATCTAATGCACTATCAAAATTTTATATTTTTAATACTTAACAATAAAAGTTAAAATTTTTAAAGGCAAAACTATCTAAATTTCACTTATGTTATATTTTTTTTATTTATCTCATTAAAAATTTCTGTTAAATGCTACAGTAAATAACCAAAGTGTATACGTGATAGAATTTAACTAGTCCGCATAATATTAAAATAAAAAAAATAATTAAAAATATTAAAAAAATATATTTTTTTTTTCTTTATTTTTAAATCCTTCCTTTCTTTCTTTCTTTCTTTCTTTCTTTCTTTCTTCTTCTTCTTTTTTTTTGAAAATAACAAACAACCACCCCACAACCACCACACCACCACCAAGTCATTACCATTAGGTATGGGCATCCGATTCAATCCAACTTTTTTTTCCTCATCTAATCCAATCCAATTAGTAATTGAATTTGGAAAATCATCATCCGATCCAATCCAATTAAACCTCAAAATCCAATCCAATCCAATCCAATTACTAATTAGATTAGATCGATTTTTTTAATTGAATATCCAATTACACACCTAAATTTTAATATTAACTTAAAAATATGAAGAAAATACGTAAAAGCTAAGTATCACCTTCTATATAAGTTTAATATTTCATAAACATACTATTCTTACAAGTGTAATGTAGCCAAAAGTTTTAAATAATTAAAATAACAATATTTCTAAGTAATGAAATAGAACAAAACATCATGAAAATAAATACACAAAATAATTAAGTGTTACAAATTCAACATACAAAAAAATCTAATAAATATATATTATATTTTTTATTATATAAATAATTTTTAAATATATATAAATGTAATTGGATTAGATCAGTTTTTAATTGGATTTTGAGATTAACATTCAATAACTGATCCAATTCAATTAGAATCCAACTTTTAGCATCCAATCCAATTATAATTAGATATCCAACTTTTTGTAAATGAATTGGATTGGATCGGTTCAGTTTAATTGGATTAGATTGTATGATGTCCACCCCTAATTACCATTACCACCACCACCAATATTTCTCTAAAATAATAATAAAAAAAAATATCTAGATCTGAAAAAGTAAAATCAAAACCCAATACCTCTTTTCGTCACCTGAAGTTTTAGAAGGTGGCTTAGCAGCAGATCGGAGTTGACGAAGGTTAAGATGGGGTTCTATGATGCCAAATCAGATTTGACGAAGGCTAAGATGGGAGTTTTATGATGCCAGATCAAAGATACGACTTGGAGGTTTGCCTCTGTTCGTCAATCGCCAGTAATGCCGGTTGTGCGACTGAAGCAGACCGCGAAACCTCACCAGAGAGAAAGAGCAATTGAACAGACCGAGAGAGATGCGGGGGAGCAATTGAACAGACCTAGAGGGTCATGTAGGCTAGTCACGCTCGTCCTCATAATCCATGTTTTGATATGCCAAGATTGCCATTGATGTTTACATTTATGAGTTTTGATTTTTGCAGGAGAAAAAGCTTTAAAAAAATGGAAATTATTAATCTCTGGTTATAATTTTGGATCTTTAACAATTTAGTTATATTTTTGTATATTTCCATTTCTTATATAAATATAAATACTAGATTAAGGTTGCGGAAACATTATGAATTAGTTTAAAATCTGATTCCAATAAATAACTTAGTATGAGTTGGGGGTCCGAGTCGAATTGGGGGTACGTGTCCAAGTTCGGGTCTGAGGACAGGGTCGAGTCTAGGGTTTAGGTCTGGGACAAGGGTCTAGGGGCAAGAGTCGGATCCGTGGTCCAAGTTTAAGGTTTGAGGTCTGAGTCGAAATCGAGATCGGGGTCTGAGATTCGGGTTGGGATCTAGGTCTAGGGTTTAAGTCAAGGTTCAAGTTTGAGTTTGGGTCCAGGTTCCAAAGTTTAAGTTGGGATTTGAGTCCAAAATATTAATTAAGAAAAAAAAAACTGTAAAAATATTTTGAAAGTAATTTTTTTTTTTTTGTATTTAAAATTTTAATTCTTAATTAAAAAATAAATCAGTAAAAATAGTTTTATAAGACATGATTTTAAAAAATAGTTTTACTTTTCCAATTTAAAAAATAAAAAATTTATTAAAAAATGTTAACAAACACACCCATAACAAATATTAAATTTAAATTTGATATAATTTTATAACTTATTATCATTAAACACCTTACGAAAAAATATCACTAAATAAAATACAACTGCAGCGAAACATATTTTGTTTGCTAATTTCACATAAGAATATTTTGCCCTCTATAATTTATTTTAATCAGTTTTTTGGATTTCGACCAAAATTTGATAATTCTTTGCTCAAAGATCCATGTATATTTGGCTCATTTGAGATCAATCTTTGAACATATTAAGCTTTAAGACATAATCATTAACTTTATGAAGAAATGAACTCTCACAATCACTATTTTGAAATCATAGTTCAAAGCTTCTCAATTATTACATACCCGAGTCTACTAACAACCATAATATGCATCATTAACTCTGCTCCTTTACTAGCTCCAAGGCATACAAAGCAGAGACCAATATCTTATTATTCACTAACTAACTACTCACAGATTTGGTGTTCATAGTTCATACTGAGACTGAAGCAGCAGTAGCAGCATTGGCTGGAACAAATTTAACCGAAACGCTATTCACGCAGTGTCGTTCATCGGTTGGAGTTTGGAATCCTTCTCCTTTGAAAACATGTCCCAGGTGACCACCACAAGCTGCACAAGTTATCTCAGTTCTTCTCCCATCTGGGTCAGGCTAAGGAAAAGAAAACACAACAATGTCGTTTGTTAATTGCATTGTTAAACGACAATGACTGCTCAATAAACAACCAACAGACACACTCACAGTGCGGTTTATAGCTCCAGGCAGACCCTCAAAGAATGCAGGCCAACCACAACCAGAGTTAAATTTGGTACTAGCTTTGTAAAGTGGTGTACCACAACCAGCGCAATCATAAATTCCTTCTTCAAACAACTTGTCGTATTTCCCAGTGCCTCGTTCCCTACATACCAATCAAAAATTTAATCAAATACTGCTGACAATACCAAGATCCAAGAGCAGAATTTAAGTTAGATTTTCAGTTTAAAATATACCCTCTTTTTAACTCTTGACAACTAAACATACAATTCTTGAGTGGGAGACTACAAAAGCTATAACAATTATTACTAGTGCCCATGAAGACTTTAATAACCACATTGCTCTAAATAACATACCCATGCTCAAACATTTTACCTATAATTCTTGTTTAAAACATTCACAATTTAATAGTATTGCCACAATATTGTGCTAATTGTAATAGTTTTCCAATTCATTGAATTGAGAATTGAATAATTGTACTTGTAGAACGCTGAAACCCCAAATCTCAGTATCACAGACCATGTTTTCAAAATAAATCCCTAAACCAAAGAAACAAATTCTTGGACAATGAACAACTCAAGAAAAACATAGTCAATTAAATTACTATTGTGAAATCGATATAGATATATTTATATATAAATCTTTTGTTAATTACTCTGTTCCTTTTTGACGAAGAATCCTAAACTGTTCAGGAGAGAGAATAGCTCGCCACTCTTCTTCTGTCTTTTGCACTGGGATTGGAGCAGGTGTAGGTGTAGTCGCCATGGCTGCCGATCTTCGCCTCTATCTGTCGGATCAGGATTAGATGTTATTTGGATTTGTTTTCTTGGAATAAATACAATTTTCTCGGGAAAATGAACGTAGACAGAAAATTGTCGTAGAGAGAGGGGCAGGAGCTCGAGGTGACTTCTACCATCATTATCATTTTTATTTATTTTTTACATTTATTTTTGTAATTTGAAAAAAATTACACTACATGCTACATTATTTTTATGTTATACTACATTTTTGTAACGTGAAAATAACGATTTTCTTTATAACAATATGCAAACAACAATCTGTAATAAACAAAAAATCATAAAAATATAAAAAGAACTTGAATTTTTATAAAACATAAATAACACACTTTTAGATTTGAGATTAGGTCTCGTAATATTTCACTAAAAAATGGTATTGTTATGGGAAAAACTAATTTTGATAAATGAAAGTTACAATGAAGAATATTCAAAAATCTCACTCCACGTATGGAAAAAAATAGCATATGTTATATTTATGAGCAACTCTTTAATAGTTTTAAAATAAACATAATGTATCTTACAATTCTAATATATTAGAGTAAAAATAAAAACATCTAACGAGCAAACTGTTAATTCCATTTTTGGCATATTTATTTGACAAAAATATTTTATTATTCTTTGTATATTTCGGCTGGCATTTATTGATATGGTTTCCATATTTGTGTAAATCTAAACTTGGAAGGAAAGTTGACTAGCTTTCCTATTTATAGAAATTGAGGTAAAAATGGTAAGTTTTGATTACACATTGATTCTTTGCTAACCAGCTGTTATTCTGATCTTGTGTTGAGTTTCCCATTTTCTAAGATCAGGTTTCTTGAAGAGAAAACCGGAGCTAAACTTTCCTTTTCTATAAAAGGAAAGTTGTAGTTACTGCCCACGATTATGTAGGTACGAAACGGAAATTCCTGGACTGATTGAAGAATTATTTTAGGGAAGTTTCCAGTGGGTTGAGGTCTTGTTCAGACCGAATGTAAGCTGTCTATGAGATGTATATTCATTATAAATACATCTTATAGCTGCTAGGTTTTGTATCTCTTTCATACACTTAGAATTATATTCATATCTTAAGGAAAGAGTGTCTTTGTTATGTTAACTCTTTTATTCACTTTCATATCATAAGAAAAGAGTGTCTTTGTTTTGTAGAGAAGAGTTGTTCTACTCTTACTCTGTTTATTTGTTGTTTGTATTGTCTTGAGTCTGTATTCAAGTCTACAACGAAGAAGAACATCAGTGCACCTTCGGGAGAAGGGTATTTACAAGCTTTCGGGAGATTGCTTTTGAAGTCTTGCATCGGGAGGATACAAGCACACAACCTTCGGGAGATGGTTGTATAGGCTTTCGGGAGATAGCCTTTAAGCCTTGAATCGGGAGGATTCAAGCACTCTTCAAGGTGATCGAAGGGAGTTTGAGCTCTTGGAGTTTTATCAAGATTCGGTTAGTAGGTGGAATACATCAAGCTTGCGGCATACAATAAGAGGGAGTCTATTTATGCATAAGTCAATTACTTTGTATTTTTGATACCGATCTAATGAATCTTATCTCTGGGCGTGGCCCCGTGGACTAGTAACAATCTGAAAGGATTGTTGAAACCACGTACAAAAATCTTGTGTGTTTTTACTTTTATGCCCGTTTGTTTTTAAGGTTTCTCTGGAGTTACAGAGTTGTATTCTGTAACTACGGAAAAACTGTTTTCAGTACCAGTTTCATTATTCCGCATTTAATTAATCACTTAATTAAATAATTAAACTGCGAACATTTAAATACGAAATTTCAATTGGTATCAGAGCAAGTCACTAAATTCTTAGTGAGATCTTGAGGTTATTCCGTTTAACTTGTTTTGTGTGAGATGTCTTTGTTTGCAGAAGGAAGTTCTATCTCTAGACCTCCTCTATTGAATGAGTCGAATTATCCTTATTGGAAGGTCAGAATGAGAGCATTCATCAAATCGCAAGATGAGAAGGCATGGAGAGCTATTCTTACAGGTTGGTCTCAACCTGCGAAAATGATGAAAAAGGTAATACTCGGGTAAAATGCGAACTCAGTTGGACCACTGAAGATGAAAAATTGTCTGGTTATAATAATAAGGCTTTACATGCTATTTTTAATGGTGTTGGTGAAGGCTTTATTAAATTAATCTCATCTTGTGAATCTGCAAAGGAAGCATGGGAAATCCTTCAAATTCAATTTGAAGGTACTCCTGATGTAAAGAGATCACGATTTACCATGTTGCAAACTAGATTTGATGAATTGAGAATGTCAGATACTGAAACTTTAAATGATTTTTATGAAAGATTATCTGATATTTCTAATGAGTTCTTTGCCTTGGGAGAAAAATTAGATGAATCTGTCTTGGTTCGAAAAATTGTTCGAGTTCTTCCTGACAGGTTTGATACAAAATTGCTTGCAATGGAAGAGGCAATAGACTTTGGCAAAATGAAGGTTGAGGAACTCATGGGATCTTTAAGAACTTTTGAGTTGAATCAACAGATCAAGAAAAAGAGTAAGCAAAGTCTCTCGAATGAGAAAATCAATGGTAATGCTTTCAATGATTCTGAAATTATTGTTTCTGATGATGAAAATGATGATGAAATAGCCTTGTTAGCAAAAAATTTCCAAAGATACATGAAATCTGTTGGAAATAAAATGAACTTTTCAAAGAACTCAAATGGTAACATTTCAAGTAACAATCCCTCTAAACCTTTTTCATCTAACAAAAGTATTCGTTGCAGAGAGTGTGAAGGGTATGGTCATATTCAATCTGAATGTGCCAATACCTTAAAGAAAAATAAAAAGGGACTGAATGTTACCTGGAGTGATGATTCTGAAAGTAGTGAAGATGAAAAAGAAAAATTTGCTCTAACAAGTGTTTTGTCAAGAAATTTGCAAGAAAAAGGAAAGAGCATTTGCTTGAACAATATCCTGATCAATGACAACAAGGAAGAATCCAGATCCGAATCAGATGAGTCAGAAATTGATGAGGATTCCATGGTTGAATCCTACAAGGTAATGTTTGGTAAGTGGTTGGAAACTTGTGCTGAAAATCGCTCCCTGGTTAAAGATAATAAAATTTTGTGTAACAACATTAATGAGTTGGAAGATAAACTCAAATGTTGTGAATCAGAATTGTCTTTAAAAGAGTCAAAGATTATTTCTTTAACCAAGGAAATTGATAACATTAAAAAGAATGTTAAAATGCTAAATCCAGGTTCCACCATCTTTGAAAAAATTCAAAAATCTGGCCAAACCAATCATGATGGGCTGGGTTATGTTCCAAATCAACCTGTTTCTAATACCACTAATAGTTTTGTTTCTGGAAGAACTGTGTCTACCTCGCAGGTTTCTGTCTCTACAGCAAAGCACTCTGCTGTTACAAAAAAGAAGCAGCACGGTAAGTTTGACAATTTCAAACGGACTGGAAGACGTTTCATTCCTATTTGCCATTTTTGTGGAGTAAAAGGTCACATTCGACCTAAATGCATAACCATGCATAACATGTTTAAATCTAATTACGTTGGAAATAAACATGTTTTACAAAAACAAAAATGGGTTGTCAAAAATAAATGCTTGGTAGGTTCTACTTGTTTTAAAACTACTGCTTCTAACATGTGGTATTTTGATAGTGGTTGTTCTAGACACATGACAGGTGAAAAAGAATTTCTTGAGAACATCAGACCAATGCAGTGTGAAGAAGTTACTTTTGGTAACGGTCTTGTTGGAAAAGTCATAGGGATAGGAACCCTCAATTTCGAAGGGCTTCTGGGCGAAGAATGTCATGTTGGTTGATGGACTAAAAGCTAATCTTCTTAGCATTAGTCAAATTTGTGATCAGGATTATACTGTGAGCTTTGATAGTAATCATTGTTATGTGTATAATATTCTTGATGAAATTGTCTTGCAAGGGTTCAGATCTAATGATAACTGTTACACCATCACTACCTATGCTACTTGTCATTCGGTTATTGATAACACCACCGATTTATGGCATGAAAAACTTGGTCATATTCATTTTAAAAATCTGAGGAGATTGTCTAATGCAAGAATTGTTCGAGGATTACCTAAATTAGGTAAGGAGTCTTTGGGAAAATGTGGACCATGTCAGCTTGGTAAGCAACTGAAAATTTCTCATAAGAGTGTTTCTGATGTGAATACTTCCAGAGTTCTCGAACTCCTACATATGGACTTAATGGGTCCAATCCAGGTTGAAAGCTTGAATGGTAAGAGGTATATTTTTATGTGTGTTGATGATTTCTCTTGGTTTTCATTGGTAGAATTTTTTAGAGAAAACATTGATACTTTTGATGTTCTTAAGTATCTTTGCTTGAAATTAAAAGTTCAAAAAGATTGCAACATTGGTAAGATAGTTCGTGGTAAGAGTAATCATGGAAAAGATTTTGAAAATACTGTGTATGGTAAATTCTGTAAATCTTATGGTATTTTTCATAATCTTTCTGCTCCTAAAATCCCACAACAAAATGGAGCGATTAAGGATTCCCACCTTCTTGATCATGTTTTAAACAAGGCTTTGTATGGCATGAAACAAGCACCCCGTGCTTGGTATGAGCGTCTATCTGAGTTTTTACACTCTCATGGTTATAGAAAAGGAAATGTTATTAAAACACAGTTCATCACACACATTCAATTTGATATTATTTTTTCTTATGTTGATGATCTTGTTTTTGGAACTACTTCTAACTCTGAAGTCCAGGTTTTTGTTTCCCAAATGCAAAAGGAGTTCGAAATGAGTATGGTAGGTGAACTCACTTATTTTCTCGGTCTTCAAGTGAAGCAATCAGATGAGGGAACTTTTGTCACTCAAAGCAAGTATGCAAAGAATTTGGTGAAAAAGTTTGGTCTTGAGAAAGCCAAACATACCAACACTCCCATGAGCACAACTTTGAAATTAAGAAAAGATGAACAAGGAGTAAAGGTAGATCAAACTTTGTATCGAAGTATGATAAGTAGTTTGCTTTATCTTACTGCTAGTCGTCCTGACATTTGTTATAGTGTTGGTGTTTGTGCTCGATATCAGGCAAATCCCATCTTTCTGCTGTGAAAAGAATCATTCGCTATGTAAATAGCACTATTGATTTTGGGATTTGGTTTTCAAAAGACACTAATTCTAACCTTGTTTGCTTTAGTGATGCTGATTGGGCAGGTAATGCAGATGATAGAAAAAGTACTAGTGGTGGATGTTTCTATCTTGGAAACAATCTGGTTTCATGGCATAGCAAGAAGCAAAACTCAATCTCTCTGTCCACAGCTGAGTCTGAGTACATTGCGGCGGGTAGTTGTTGTACCCAATTGTTATGGATGAAACAAATGATGGCTGATTATGGGTTTCATTTGAAAACTTTAACCATATTCTGTGATAACACTAGTGCTATAAACATTTCTAAGAATTCTGTTCAACACTCTCGCACAAAGCACATAGACATTCGTCATCACTTTATTAGAGAGCTTGTGGAAAATAAAATTCTTGTCTTAGAATATGTTGAAACTAGCAAACAAATTGCAGATATTTTTACTAAAGCTCTTGACTCGGTCCGATTTATTTCTCTAAGGAAATCCTTAGGGGTTTGTACTGTTTAATGCTTTTATTTTTCCATAATCCTTGATATTTGAGTTGTCTTAGAGTTCATAATGTCTTGTCTTTGTCCTAGAAGAAAATTTTAACCTTATAAGAATTTCAGTCATTATTTTATCGCTAATGTTGTAATATTATGATGTCATACAGGTTTGTCAGGAAAATTGTCCACTCCTCACAGGAATATTCAGGTTCATCAAACAGTGTTATGTAAGCTACCATTTTCGAATAATGTTGTTCAAAAACTGTGTGTTCAAGCTCCATTGGATGAATAGAGCTACCTATCTCAATGTGTGAAAGCCATCTCTGAGTAAGTTGGAACTATGTAATTAGGAGTTATGTAGAAGATACGCTACCATTGAAAAGGGCTACCATTGAGGTAGTGTGACAGCGTCTCCTATGGGTACAATTTATCAGAAAAAGTCTTTTTGACAAATTGGGCAATGTTCCCTGCTTACACTTTCACACACTAATGCTTGACACAGTTTGTGGTAAAAATTGTTTCTTCTCGAAAATGATGTTATAAAGTGTTAGGTTATAATAAACCTATATTTCGGGTCTTTAAAGTTAGCATTATCTCGTCTATTGGTGTCTTTTGGAGCAGTTTTACGCTTGATTTTCATTATTTCAGGTTCTCGGGGTGTTAAAGTTCGAATTCAGTCAAATGGCGAAAAACTGGGATAAACTTGGAAAAATTGGAAAATTCGGTTCCAGAAGTGTCAGTAGTCGCGACCTCCAGAGAGCCAGGTCGCGACCCTTTTTCCTGGTCGCGACCCTGGTCGCGACTTCGTAAGTTAGGCAGAAACTCGGTTTTTCGAGTTTTGCCTGTAGTCGCGACCAGCTTAAATGCTAGTCGCGACTATGTACGGAAATCGCAGATTTGACCTAATTTTGATTTTTCACTCAATTGGAGGCTCACCACTCATCCCTATATAAGGAATACGACATTGAAGGTCAGATCTAAGCAGAAACAGACCTAATAGTGGAGGCAAGTGGAGAGGAAGCTATCTTGAAGACCCGGAGCGATACCACCTTCTAGTTTCTTTCTTTTACCCTTTTGATTCATCTTTATGTTTGTTTTTAATTCTGAATTAATCATGGATGTTTTTAGAGTTATTATGAACTAAATTTCTCAATAAGGGAGGATGATGATTGTTGTTTAAGTTTATGCCTTGTTAATAAATAATTGCCATTCCTTCATCTTATGTGTGAATACTATCTTTATTTGTGTTTAATTTCATGTGCAAGCTTGATCACCTTTTACATGTTCTATGATCCTAATTCGAAATCTGAAAAGTGAGAATTAGGAATGCTAAAATTTGGATAGTCTAGGTTTTGATGTAAAACGAAAGTATTTACATAGCCTTAGTGACTAATAGATTATTGCTTAATGCTGATTTTGTGTTGATCTAATTAAGAAGTTAATTAGAGAACATATTATTTAGAACCTAAAAGATCTGAAAAGAGTTAGGTTAATTTATAATCTGTCTTTCACATTGAGATAAGGATAGCAATTAGGTATTGACATAGGTAGCTTATCAACAGGATTCACCTCCCTAATCTCTCATCTTGATTAATCTTCGTTTATTTTCTCTTTAATTTCTGAGTTATTTACTTTTAAAATTGCAAACTTATTATTTTACCAAATAGAATCATAAGTATAGTTTAGTAGTACTTAATCCAATTCCCTGTGGTTCGACCTCACTTGCGTGAGATACTACTTGATACGTACACTTGCGTAATAAACAGAAAATTCGTAACAAGTTTTTGGCGCCGTTGCCGGGGAATTGTTTAAAGATTAATATTACACAAAATTATACTAACTTCTACTTTGGTATATTTTCTCTTGCTGATTTTTCTAACCTTTTTCTTGCAATATTTTCTTGATCTATTTCAGGAATCATAAGTGTATGCGCCG
Source organism: Cannabis sativa (assembly GCF_029168945.1). Taxonomy (NCBI): domain Eukaryota; kingdom Viridiplantae; phylum Streptophyta; class Magnoliopsida; order Rosales; family Cannabaceae; genus Cannabis; species Cannabis sativa. The sequence continues at coordinate 8,224,843 of NC_083609.1, forward strand.
TCAAGGACAAGCAGTGATATTACCAGTTGATCCCGAAATCGAGAAAACTTGTAGGAGAAACCGAAAGAACAAGAGGCAAGAGGGAGTTTCAGAAACTGCTGAAACTTCAGACATCATGGCTGCCAATGCTGCAAACAATGGAGGCAATAACGGTAACAATGGTGGCGCAGTAGAAGATCAAGCTAATGGCCGCAGCTTGAGAGATTACATTCTCCCTACTCTGACGGGAGTGCAGTCGTGTATCAGGCCACCGGTAGTGGATGCAAATAACTTTGAGATCAAACCTGCCATACTTCAGATGGTGCAGTCTTCAGTTCAGTTTGGTGGCCTCCCTTCTGAAGATCCTAATCTGCATCTCTCTAACTTCATGGAGCTTTGTGAAACCTTTAAAGTTAATGGAGTTAGTGATGATGCTATTTGTTGCTCCAAAATTCGCCCAAAATATGTGGACCAGTCAAGAGGGGACACGTGGATCAGATAACTTGGAAAGATTTGCTAAGTCTTTTTATGCCACCAGGAAGCGCTATTAACATGGGTCCCGGAGGAGACACCCGGAGTACAAGTTACTCCTGGAAGCTAGTATAGCGTGAAGGCCCTCCGGGATGTGTCAGGTCTCTCCCGAGAAATCAAGTCGCATTTAATGCTGCATGGGAGGAAGCGTGTTGGGACTGTAACACGCAATAAAGTCTGACGGCACAACCCCCAAACAGCAGCGCTACAGTAATGATCATTTAAGTTTAGCGACGGCTACTCTGCGAAGAGTCACGTCAATCATAAAACAAAAAGGACATTCTCCATAAAAGCCCTACAGCACCTAGGGATTTGACCATGCATCACCCATGGTATATTCATCGGAAATGCCCAACTTTATGGATACTTACAGACACATGTGTAAGAACAATTCTAGGGATTACCCCACCAAAACACTATAAATACCCCCCTCAAAGCTCATTTAAGGGGGTCGGAGAATCTTGGTTGCAAAAGAGCAAGAAGAGAAAAAACTCACCAAGAACATTCTCTGTATTTAAGAGAAAAACATTCTCTCAAGTGTAGAATTTGTATTAAATACATCCATTAATAGCAGTGGCTCGTGGACTAAGGCTCATTAACGCCCCAACCACGTAAAAGTCTTCATCTCACTTTCTTACAGCTCATCATTACAATTATATTTTAATAGTTGCCGAAAACCTCGGTCAACATTTTGGTGCTTTCATTGAGAGCTGAGGAAAGCTGCTTCACAACAAGCATTTAACTTCACGATAATGGTGGAGACAAGAGCTACACGTCATCCTCGCCCTCTAGAAGACGCTCAAGATCCCAATGAGGAAGATGTAGCCTCAAGGGCAGCAGAGGAGTCCGAGGAAGAAGAAGAAGGAATAGTTCCCGATGAAAATCACGAGGAACACCTCGACGAGTACGCTTATGATGATGGAAGCTACCAAGAGCTGGTGCTCCTCAGACAAAAAGCTATCGATCACGAAGCTGAGATCGAAGCTCAGAAAGTGCAAAATCAAAAGATGCATGAAGTGATGCTAGCCATGCAGAAAGCCATGGAGGCAGCTGGTATTCACGTGCATCCCAAGGCGATGGCCGCTGGACTCGACGGGGAGCCAGCGACGTCTTCGCCTAATTCCCAGCAGCAAAGGCCTAGGGAACCTAGCCCTATAAGGCACCCTGCTGAGGAAAACCAAACAAAAAACCCTACTTCTGCCCCTGGTCGAAAGAAAAAGGTGCAGGATCCGCGAAAGGTCCGCTCGGATTTCCCTAAAGGGAAAGGTCCGCAGAGGGGCAAGCCCCAAAGAGGGAGTCTTGGCCCTCAGGATCGAGGGGACCGGAAAAGCGTTTCCGTGCACCAGGAACCAGGGGGTAGAGGAAGAGGGGGACAGAGATGTCCACCCATTGATCTGAGAAATCAAATCAATGGGAATCAAGGTGACCTCCGGGATCACCTTGACCAAAAAAGATACAGACCCGTAGTCTCCTCGAGTACTGTAAATGAAGGGATTATGGCAGAGCTTGCCATACTTCGAAAAGATATTGCCCGAGTCTCCCGGAGGCAGAAGGGAGATGACTCCGACTCGGACAGTGAGGATCGGGAGCCTTGTGCCAAACATATCCTGGAGGCGGAGCTCCCTAAAAACTTCAAGATGCCCGAGATGGCGGCATATACTGGGAACTCCGACCCCAGTGATCACTTGTCACGATTCAACCGAGTCATGACAGTCATGCGGGTCAGCAATGACGCCAAATGCCTATGCTTCCCCCTCACTCTGAGCGGATCGGCAGAGGAATGGTTCAAGAAATTGGAACCAGGATCGGTGGGATGTTGGAACAAACTCCAAACCAACTTCCGGAGACAATTTGTCGCCGCCAGGAAGGTTAACCTGGAGGTTAGTGCCTTGACCAACATCAAGCAACTGCCCACCGAGACCTTGAAGAATTACATCAAGAGGTTCCGAGAGGAAGCCTCGAAGACCAAGAAGGTCGACGACGGACAACAGCTTGCGCTTCTCCAAGCAGGAATCCGCACCGGGACTCCCTTCTGGAACGAATTACAGCAAGAAGGCGCTGCTAGCCTTCAGGACTTCCAGAAGCGAGTCCAAAAATATATTAACCTCGAAGAAGCCCAGATCGTGGCTTACGGAGGTTATTATCCCACCGGGATAGCAGGATACATGCCAGGAGTATCGCCCTCGGGTACTGTCCCGACCGCGACCCCTCCGATAAGTGGTATACAGTTTTCTGCCGCTCCCGGATACAGCCAGGGCCAAGCTTTGCCCCCGGCATCTTCCCATTACGGCAACCCGTCCGGGGTGAATGGACGGGCTCCTTCACAGGCTGCCCCGACTGCTAGCTTAACAGGCCCTACCCAGGGGTCGAGAAGCAAAAGGTCTTCCAAGGGCAGCACCCGAATGGGAGAGAAGCGCCAAAAGAAGGGGTACACACCCCAATACACCCAGTACACAGAGCTCACGGACTCTCAGGAACGTGTATATTTTGCCATAAGGCAGAATACGCACTACCGGAGACCCCAGCCATTGTACAGAGACAGCTCTCGGAGAGATCCGAGTAAAAGGTGCGGGTACCACAACGACATTGGCCACAGCACCAATGAGTGTAAAAATCTCAAAGATGAGATTGAGAATCTGATCCGTTTGGGCCAAATCTATGAGTGGATCAAAAATAGGTTGCCCCACCTTAACCCGGGGCAGGTGGCAGGGGGTATGCCTTCGGGAACACCAGGGGGTACAGCAGGAGTATTGCCTCCAGCTGCTCCCGCAGGTGACACCCAGCATATACCCGGACTACCGCCCCGACCTAATGGACGGGTAGCCATGATCTCCGGAGGTCCCCATATCGGAGGAAACACTCGAAAGGAGCGAAAGAGATATGCCGAGGCCGCAAGACACAGTGAGGTGTGGGAGGTCACTCAACTCCCAGCTCAAAGGCCTCGGCTAATGGACCAACCCATAACATTCACGGAAGAAGACGCCAAGACGGTGCGCTTTCCTCATCACGACCCGCTGGTCATAGAGACCCCCATCGCAAATAAAGTGGTGGCTAGGGTCCTGATTGACAATGGAAGTTCCGTGAACTTGCTCTTCAAAGAAGCCTTCACTGCGATAGGGTTGACCGACCGGGACCTCTCTCCTAGCGGATCGCAGCTCACAGGGTTTAACGGGACAACGCTAATCCCGATGGGAAAAGTCAGGCTCCCAGTTACCCTGTGCCCGGATACCCCCCAAAGCACGTTCAAGTATTGCACCTTCGTGGTGGTAGACTGTCCAACAGCCTACAACGCAATCTTAGGCCGACCGGCCCTCGTCGACTTTGGTGCAATAACTTCAATCCGACACCTATGCCTAAAATTCCCTACCCAGGACGCCGGAGTCGGAACGGTGAGGGGAAATCAAGGAGAGGCCAGGCAATGTTACAATGTTGCCACCCACTTGCCAGTACTCATGGTCCGGGGGCCCCCTGAAATAGAGAAGGCTGAAGAAGACGAGCTGGATCCTCGCATAGGATCCGAAAGGGTCGTAGAACCAATGGAGGACGTCGAAGAAATACCAGTGTGCGACGACGACTCCACCAAAGTACTCCGGATAGGGAGAAGCCTAGATCCGGAGGAAAAAGATAAAATAATAAAAACACTGAAGGACGCCATCGACATTTTCGCATGGCGCCAAGAAGACATGACCGGCATCAGCCCTCATGTCATCACCCATGTACTCAATGTCAACTCGGACATGCCCCCTGTACAGCAAAAGAGACGCCCGCTCGACTCGGTGAAAGCCGAGGCCTTAGAGAAAGAGGTGGATAAACTTTTGTCCAATAGCATGATCCGCGACGTATACTATCCGGAATGGCTGGCCAATCCGGTCCTGTGCCCAAGCCAAACGGGACTTGGCGGGTTTGTATAGATTTCACAGATCTAAACAAAGCCTGCCCAAAGGACTGCTTTCCGCTGCCCAGGATCGACCAGATGGTGGACGCCACGTCCGGATTTAAGTTGCTGTCTTTCATGGATGCCTATGCTGGGTACAACCAAATAAAAATGCATACGGCAGACCAGGAGTGCACTAGCTTCAGGACCGATAAGGGGGTATACTGTTACCTAGTCATGCCTTTCGAACTGAAAAACGCCGGAGCAACCTATCAAAGAATGGTTAACCGGATGTTTAAAAGCCTCCTGGGACGAAACATGGAAGTATATGTAGACGACATGCTCGTCAAATCCAAAGCATGCAACAGCCATGCAAGCGACTTAGAGGAATGTTTCGAAGTCGTCCGGAGATACGGCATGAAACTCAACCCGAAAAAATGCACCTTCGGGTTCAAGTCGGGAAAATTCCTGGGCTTCATAGTCAGCCAAAGGGGGATCGAGGCGAACCCAGAGAAAATCCAAGCTCTCCTGGATATGCCATCCCCCAAGAAACATAAGGACGTGCAAAGTTTGACCGGAAAGGTAGCCGCGCTGAGCCGCTTTATCTCACGGTCCACGGACAAATGCATACCCTTCTTCAACATACTGAAGAAATGCCAAAAGTTCGAATGGACAGATGAATGCGAGGAGGCATTCAAAAGGTTAAAAGACCACATGGCTAAGCCTCCTATCCTATCAAAACCCGTCCTTGGAGAAGACTTGTTCCTTTACTTGGCCGTCTCCGAGCATGCGGTCAGTGCTGCACTAGTCCGGGAGGAAGAAAAAATTCAGCACCCCGTGTACTATGTTAGTAAACGCATGATAGGGGCCGAGACAAGGTACCCGGTTATTGAAAAGTTAGTATTACGCACTCCCGATGGCATCACGGAAGTTGAGACCATACTTCCAAGCCCATCCGATCGAATTTTGACCAATCATCCACTCGGCAAGTCCTCCGAAGCCTGAAGCATCCGGAAGACTCCTCAAGTGGGCAATGGAGCTGAGTCAGTTCGACTTACATTACGTGCCCCGGATTTCCGTAAAAGGCCAAGCCTTGGCGGACTTCATCACCGAATGTAATGAAGCCGAGGCAACAGCCAATACACCGGAGCCACCCATCCCCACTTGGAGAGTATTTGTCGATGGAGCTTCTAATGAAAACGGTTCAGGAGCCGGAGTGGCTATGATATCACCTACTGGGTTGCGGCTCCAGGCAGCACTCCGATTCAACTTCACAGCTTTGAATAATGAAGCCGAATATGAGGCCCTGATAGCAGGGCTAAAATTGGCTAAAGCTGTAGGAGCCAAGAGGGTGGAAGTCTACGGCGATTCTCGAGTGGTCGTAAACCAAGTTTCCGGAGAATACCAAACTCGCGGCGAAAGGATGGTCGCGTACGTAACAATAGTCCGAGAACTGCTCCACGAGTTCACGGACTATAAAATAGAAAGAATCCCCCGAGAAAAGAACGCTCACGCGGACTGTCTGGCTAAGTTAGCCTTGGACAGCGAAATCGAAGAGCTGGGGGTAGTACCAGTGGAACGCTTGGCAGAGCCAAGCATCAAAATAAAAGAGACCACACAAACGGTTGGGCAAGAACCCAGCTGGATGGTCCCCATCATAAAATACATAACCACGGGTGAGTTGCCCCAAGAGAGGGCACCGTCTCGAAAGATTCGGTATCGGGCTCATCGTTATGTAATGATGGATCAAATTCTCTACGGAGAGGACTCGGCATGCCTTATTTAAGGTGTGTATCGGACACGAAGCTAGACAAATCATGTTGGAGGTCCATGAAGGGTTCTGTGGAGATCATACGGGAGGACCCAGCCTCTCAAAGAAAATATTGAGGCAGGGATACTTCTGGCCAACAATGAAAAAAGATTGTATAGACTACGTCCAAAAGTGTGACTCGTGCCAAAGGTACGCGAACATACCGAGAGCTCCTCCAAATGAGATCACTTTGATGACCAGCCCCTGGCCCTTCGCGGTCTGGGGCATAGATCTCATCGGGTCTCTACCTACGGGAAAAGGAGGAGTAAAGTATGCAATAGTAGCAGTGGACTACTTCACCAAGTGGACAGAGGCTGAGCCTATGAAGACAATAACTGCTAAGAAGGCGTTGGACTTTGTTATTAAAAACATAGTGTGTCGATGCGGCTTGCCTCACAAAATAGTCTCAGACAATGGAAAGCAATTTGATTGCGAGGAATTTATCGACTTCGCAACCAACACGGAGTAGTGAAAAGCTTCTCCGCGGTAGCCGGCCTCGGACAAACGGCCGGGCGGAAGCGATCAATAAAATCCTAAAGGTCACCTTGAAAAAGAAGCCGCTGGCTCTGTAAAAATAACTGGCCCGAAGAATTGCCAAGGGTATTGTGGGCCTACCCGGACGACCCCCGAACCACAACCGGTCACTCGCCGTTCTCAATGGCGTACGGTTGTGAAGCAATGGTCCGGTGGAAACATTATTCCCATCCCACGGGGAGGACGACTTACGATCCGGCCACCAATCAGGCCCTGCTCCAAGAAGCTCTGGATCAAGTCGAAGAACTCCGGGATGAGTCCCAAATACGGATGGCCGCTTATCAAAAGAAGGTGACCAAGTATTTTAACTCCAAGGTTAAAAATAGAAAATTCGCTATTGGGGATATGGTCCTAAGAAGGGTTTTTCCAGCCACCCAAGAACCCGGAGTGGGGGTACTTGGACCAAATTGGGAAGGACCATATGAAATCGAGGACGAAATCGGTTCTGGCACTTACAAACTGAAAAGAATGGACGGAACTACTGTCCCAAGAGCCTGGAATGCCGATCACCTCAGAAAATATTACCAGTAGCGAATTAAACTTAGATTTTGTTCAAAGGGTTTGTACCGTCCAAATGTATGCCTCCTCTATATTAAATAAAACTGAGTGCCTTAAAAACAAAGTTTCTATGCCACTCAGGGGGGGTACTAGGGTATACCGCACGGACAAACAAAAACAATCTAAGTAAAATATCCTGACCCAAAGGGCAGGTCAAGCTAAGTAAAATATCCTGACCCAAAGGGCAGGTCAAGCTAAGTAAAACATCCTGACCCAAAGGGCAGGTCAAAAAATATGCGCAAAAATAAAGGGCGTAAGTATAAAAACCCTGAGCCAAAGGACAGGTTGAAATATATAAGTGTGAAAAAAAAAAAAGATCGCATATATACATAAGTAAAAAAAAATATCCTAGCCCGAAGGGTAGGTCATACACATGTAAATGGCCCGGGGACAGGCCTTAAATTGTCTCCCCTTCAAATAAAAGCTGCCGCCTGTATGTAAATTGTTCTAAGGCAGCAGCAAATATGTACAAACAAAAAAAAAAGTTATAAGAAGAACGGGTAAAATCTGGGTCAATAATATGGCAGCTCAGTCAGCCCGCGGTGGAAGACGAGGTCCAATCCGTGCCTCAAGCTCAGCATCAAGCCTCTTCTTCTTTTCCCGAAATTTGGCAATCATGTCCTCGGGTTTGGGATAAAAAGTGAGCTTGATACTCTGATCGTTGGTGGCCCAAGCCATGTAGACACCATCGTCAAAGCGCTTCGGGCACCGGGCGTAGGAGACAGGAGAAAGGAGCTCGGCTCTCTTGGCCTTCCTGGTAGACTGATCTTTGTAGTCCCGAAGCTCCTTCAACTCCGCAGCTAGAGCGGCCTTGGATTCGATATCCGACTGGTGAGTCTCCTCTAGAGACCTCACCTTGGCGGCCATTTCATCCAAAGCCTCCCTGGCCTCCCGAAGATCTCGCCTGGCCTTCTCGGCAGCCTCGGTTTGAGCCCTTAGTTCCTCCTGATGATGGGCCTCCATCCTGCCTCTCCGCTGGGCCTCGGCCTGGATCATGGCCTCCGCCTGAGCCTCCCTCCGGGTGGCCTCCTCTTCCTTGGCCTTGGCCTTCTCTTCCTTGGCCTTGGCCACTGCTTCCTGACGCTCGGCAGCCTCCTGATAGATCTGCCTCTCTGCTGTGAGGTCTTGGAGGACCTTCCTGACGTCGTTCATGTCCCCAAAGTCGGACAGAGCGAAGCCATGGTTTATGATGTTCCTGGAGAGGCGACCAGCCTCAGCAGCAAGTTGAACCATAACGGGGTATAAGAAAAAATTTCTCAAAGGAAGAAAACAAAATACAAACAACAAAAAGGAAACGCAAAAAATTGCAAAGTACTTACCACTGTGAGGGAATGGCTGAGGTCCTGGACCTGGAAGATGGAGTTCAGGGAAGCGCAAGTGGCAAACCGCTTGGGCGCACAGCGTGTAAGCTGAGAAGCGAACTCACCGGTCATTTCCGCGGCAAAGGGAGCCAAAGTGGGCCCTAGGAGGGGACGGAACCAGTCCGTTAAAGGGTCCAGGTTGAGGTTCCACGGATCATGATAGTCCGGATGGTTGATGCTCGCCTCAACCTCAGCTCGCAGAATCCTCCTAAGGGCCTCCACCTCGGCATATCCCCGGGAGTACTCGTCCATAGCGTAGTTGTGTTTGGCTATGCGAAGCTCCTGCCTCACCTCATCCCCCGGAATCGGGGTAAGATCAATGTGAGGAGGAGCAGGATTTTCCTCCATCGGAGAAACCCCGCCATCTAGGCCATGAGCAGGAGTGTCGGCCCTCCGAGGCCTCTTCGGCTCGTCCTGGGCAATCATCTTGCCCTTACGCTTGCGAATCAGAGCCACTTCAGGCTCCTCCTCGTCCTCCTCTGCTACCACTGGAAGGGCTTGAGGCTCTCCAGTACCCTCGGCGGCTTCCTCCGAGAAGTCCCACCCTTTCCCTTGGCCTTCTCCCGGAAGCACCTCCTCGTCATCCACTAAGTCAATGGTTTCGGGAGGAGCGCCGGAAGAAACCTTCAAGGAAGGAGCCGGGGGAGAGGGGGTGAAAGCCGGAGGAGCCACGGGAGTATGAACCCCGGCAAGCTGTTCCAGGATGGCATCCATGGAGGTACCTGTTCCAATAAAATAAGCAAGTGTTAGAAGTTCGTGAGAAACTGCTTATAATAGGTGCAGCAAATAAACTACTCCTACCCGAACTTCCTAATTCAGCCCTAGCAAAGTCCCGAACTCTAATGCTGGCAGCATCGTCTCCAAGATAACTGTCCGAGGGTCGAAACCAGCTGGACGCTATGTAAGCCGACGGACCTAAAGGAATAGGTTCCGGAGGGCCGGGGCCCATTCGGGACCGACCTAGGTAACCTCCTAAGTTCGTAAAATAAAATTCCTTCAAATGATCCCCCCACCGGGTCGACGGCATCTTAAACCTACGGAGACGCTCGTCGAACCCTATGGGCCTATGACTGGTATATTCATCAACGGAAGGGACATAGCGAATTATCAAGGGAGACTTACCACCGGCACCGGAAGTGCTAGCACCGGGAGCACCCGAGTTTGGTTCGGGGGCTGAAGGCTGAGGCCGGGAAGTCTGGTTCTCAGAAGAACCTTCAAGACGAAGGGGCCCCCCGGCGGAAGGACCCACAATCTCTTCTTGAAGAATCTTGTCAAAAAATTTTGCCTCGGACTTCCCGCCAATGGCTTGGCTCCTTCGCACCACCGGACTCCCCACACGAAGCCCTCTCCCAGAGGCAGCCTGGGCCTTAGAATACGCCTTCTCCTGGGCCTTCCGGTAGAGATAATCTTGATACTTCTTCTCTGCCGTAGCAATGAGCTTATCCCGGAAGGCCTTCTCCGCAACCGGCGCCCTCACATTAGGGCAGATGACCTTGGAGAGGTTGGAGTCATCCACGGATTGATGAGAAAGGATAAGTTAAGCCTTTCTACAATTCTCCGTGGTGACCAAGCCCCCGACATCAAGATCGGCATGGTCGTAGGAGGCGAAGGCTTGGGCCCTTCGGAGGAAAGCCTGAGTGGGGAGCGTCCGCTGGTAAGGTGGGATCCGCACCCACTCCGTGAGAAGCTCCGGGTGGTCCACGGCCCTGAACCCGGACGAGAAGAAAAATCGGTGGCGGTACTCCTTAACATGAGTCTGCCTATTATATGGAACCATCCCCTCGTTAGCAGGGTGGATCCGGAACCCATAAAAACCATCCTTAAGTTTGTCCCCTTTCTTGGGGACGGATACAAGTTCATAAAAATACAAAATTTCCGCCGGGCTGGGAGACCCCCAGCCGCGGGCGGTGTAAAAAATAAATAAGCCTGAGAGCAGGCGGTAAGCTTGAGGAATAAGTTGGTATGGCGCAAGGCCGACAAATACAAGAAAATTCACAAAGTAATCTTGGAGCGGGAGCATGGCACCGGCCATCAAATGGGTCTGACTCCAAGCCCCGAAGCCGTCATAGTTGTGATTAGGCGTCTCCGAGTCACGAGGAGGCCGGTGGAAGGTCCCTGAGGTAGAAGGTTTGATCCCAGCCACATTAATGATGTTCTCCAGCTGGTGAGGGCAAGTCAGGGTCGATCGAAGCTCGGCCGCCTCCCAACCAGTGGCACGGGACTTGTACCCTTCTTGGGCAACAGGTCCCAGAGAAACCTCCTCCAGGGTGGCTATGTTTTTCCCTTTCTTCTTCAAAGATTTCGAGCAAGAAGCAGACATTTTATGTTCTGAGAAAGACAAAAAGAAAAAAAAACCCAGCAGTTAGGCCCCATACCAAACCCTAAATCAGAAAAAAGGGAGTGGGGGTCCCCTAACCGCTGGAAAGAGGCCCCCTCCGGACACGTGTCACCTGGGAAACTCAAGAGAGAATCCCTGAACAAGTGTCGGGTGCAGTAAAACCGCAGAAAAGTGGTTTTGCAAAAAGGAAAAGAAAAGAGAAAAGCCTTCCTATGCCCTAAGCAATTGCTAATCGAAGAACACATGGCCTTCTTCAAACAAAGCTGTACGCCTACAACAGAGGCATGACAATGGCGACTCTACAGCTAACACAGTAAACATAAAGCAGAACTCGAAGAACTTAAACAATCACACACCCAGAAGTCTCTAAGTGCGAACCCAGAAAACAAACAAAGTAAATGTAAGCATGTTATTATCTAAAGATGCAAGAAACTTACAGTGGATTGTTGAACTGGGGGTACTGAGTATGGTTGAGTGAGAGTTGAGAAGCACTGACAAAACCGAACACTGGAAAATTAAAAGAAGTGTTTAAGTGTTAAAGCAGTTTGTACTACTTTGAGGAATTTTCTCTCTGAGAAATTCGAGCAGAAATGGCAAGGAATGGAAAGTAACTGAAATGAAGGAAATGTGGTGGCTTTTATAGGCAAAAGTGCATGAGGAACAGGCGTCTTCACCTACCAATCGTACGGTGGGGGAAACGCACGATTCGAATTCCCAAAAGATCAACGGACCAGATCAATCTACCATTAAGGCGGTGGAAACGTTTGAGTATCCGTCTGACACCATCAATGCGCCGCATCAATCATGGGGCGTGAAACGAATCGAGCTCTGCAAAAGTGAATCGCCGCATTTAATGCCATTATTAGACACTCCTTCACGCGCCCCCAAGTCGTATCAGAAGACCGAGGAGGCGGCTGGAAACATTCCTGCGAACAAGCATATTGCTGCATTAAATGACACCATTTAATGTGCCCCCACGCGCTCGAGGCTCGAGCTAGGGAAACGAGGGGTCAACCGGAGACATTTGAACAAGCCTTGGTTTATTTTTTCTAAGTAAACAAGGCTTGGGGGGTAAATGTTGCTCCAAAATTCGCCCAAAATACGTGGACCAGTCAAGAGGGGACACGTGGATCAGATAACTTGGAAAGATTTGCTAAGTCTTTTTATGCCACCAGGAAGCGCTATTAACATGGGTCCCGGAGGAGACACCCGGAGTAAAAGTTACTCCTGGAAGCTAGTATAGCGTGAAGGCCCTCCGGGATGTGTCAGGTCTCTCCCGAGAAATCAAGTCGCATTTAATGCTGCATGGGAGGAAGCGTGTTGGGACTGTAACACGCAATAAAGTCTGACGGCACAACCCCCAAACAGCAGCGCTACAGTAATGATCATTTAAGTCTAGCGACGGCTACTCTGCGAAGAGTCATGTCAATCATAAAACAAAAAGGACATTCTCCATAAAAGCCCTACAGCACCTAGGGATTTGACCATGCATCACCCATGGTATATTCATCGGAAATGCCCAACTTTATGGATACTTACAGACACATGTGTAAGAACAATTCTAGGGATTACCCCACCAAAACACTATAAATACCCCCCTCAAAGCTCATTTAAGGGGGTCGGAGAATCTTGGTTGCAAAAGAGCAAGAAGAGAAAAAACTCACCAAGAACATTCTCTGTATTTAAGAGAAAAACATTCTCTCAAGTGTAGAATTTGTATTAAATACATCCATTAATAGCAGTGGCTCGTGGACTAAGGCTCATTAACGCCCCAACCACGTAAAAGTCTTCATCTCACTTTCTTACAGCTCATCATTACAATTATATTTTAATAGTTGCCGAAAACCTCGGTCAACACTATTCGACTGAGACTGTTCCCATTCTCTCTTAGAGAGCGAGCCAAGAGTTGGCTAAACTCCTTGCCACCCAACTCTATCGCCACCTGGAATGATCTGGCAACGAAATTCTTGTCAAAGTTCTTTCCTCCAGCTAAGTCTGCAAAGCTGAGAGGAGAAATTAATAACTTCTGCCAACAAGATAATGAATCTCTCCATGAGGCTTGGGAGAGGTTTAAAGATCTGATCAGAAAGTGCCCTCACCATGGTATAGAGAAGTGGATGCTGGTCCACAACTTCTACAATGGGTTGGTAGGAAATACAAGAACTTTAATAGATGCTGCAGCTGGAGGAGCCTTTATGAGGAAGATTGCTAATGAGGCTTATGATCTATTGGAGGAGATGGCTCTAAACAATCAACAGTGGCCAACTGAGAGGAGTCAATCAAAGAAGGTAGCTGGTGTGTTAGAGGTCGATGCCATCACCAAGTTGACAGCACAGGTTGAGGCATTGACAAAGATAATTGCAGGGCAAGCTAAACAAGCCCAAGTTGTGTGTGAGTTATGTGGGGGAAGCCATCACTTTTCAGAATGCCAAGCTGATGTGGATGATTTGCCAATGGATGAAGCTAAAGCCATTGGAAACTATTCACAGAACAACAACAACAACTATGGGTTCAACCAGGGTAATAACCGAAGAAACACTGGGTTCTATCAGCAACGAAATCAGAACCAGAATCAGAATCAACAGTTTAATCAGCAACAAACCTCTGGTGGAAATTCTAGTTTGCAGACAGATTTACTGCTTCAATTCATGACTGAAACTAGATCTTCAATCAAAGACATGCAGACACAGATGGGCCAACTAGCAACTCAAGTAGTAACCCGTCCTCAAGGGAATTTGCCTAGCACAACAGAAGTAAACCCCAAGGAAAACTGCAAGGCAATTACCCTGAGAAGCGGTAAAAATTATGATGGTCCTAAAATGCCACAACTAGTGAATGGAGAAAAGGAGAATGAAGAGCAACCGATGTCGACCCCAACACCCACTCCAACGAAGGCTACTGATAGTCAAACACAGCCACAGCAGTCTCCACCAACTAATATTGATCACCATGTAAAAATACCATACCCTCAAAGGCTTAGAAAGTCAAGCTTGGACAAGCAGTTCACCAAATTCCTAGAAGTGTTCAAAAGACTTCACATTAACATTCCCTTTGCTGAAGCTTTAGAGCAGATGCCAAGTTATGTGAAGTTTATGAAGGATATCCTGTCAAAGAAGAGAAAGATGGAGGACTATGAGACAGTTGCTCTAACTGAAGAGTGCAGCGCAATCCTACAGAAGAAACTCCCTCCTAAACTCAGAGATCCAGGGAGTTTCACTATTCCTTGTACTATAGGAAAAATTGAGGGAATAAATGCACTTTGTGACCTGGGAGCTAGCATTAACTTGATGCCTCTATCGATGTTTAAAAGACTGCAGTTGGGTGAAGCAAAGCCAACAACAGTAACACTCCAATTGGCGGACCGATCACTAGCCCATCCTAGAGGAGTCATTGAGGATGTGTTAGTTAAGGTTGATAAGTTCATATTTCCAGCTGATTTCATCGTTTTGGATATGGAAGAAGATAGCAATGTCCCAATTATTCTTGGGAGACCATTCTTGGCAACTGGACAAGCCTTAATCGATGTTCAGAAGGGTGAATTAAAGCTGAGAGTCCAAGGAGAAGAAGTGGTCTAACTGAAGATGAATTGACGAAGCAAGAAGGACAAGAGGTCATGGGGTATGTGAAGTGGCTTGATTCCTATGGGCCTTTGAACAGAAGATACTTTGAGGAATTGGGAGCGGTTCCAAAAGAGCTGAAGCCATCTACTGAAAAGCCCCCAGAACTTGAATTGAAGGTGCTTCCTAGTCACTTGAGGTATGAGTTTTTGGGTCAAGATAAAAAGCTGACAGTTATTGTTTCAGCTTCTCTCTCTGATGTGGAAACTGATAGACTTTTGAGGGTACTTCGAGCTCATAACAAGGCCATCGCTTGGACACTAGGAGATGTTAAAGGAATCAGTCCTTCAACAGTGATGCATCGAATTCTCATGGAAGACAACGCCAAACCAACTATTGATGCTCAAAGAAGACTCAATCCACCCATGAAAGAAGTAGTTAAGTGGTTGGATGCTGGAGTTGCTTATCCTATTTCCGATAGTAAGTGGGTTAGCCCGGTGCAAGTGGTCCCGAAGAAAGGTGGAATGACGGTGATCAAGAATGAAAAGAATGAGTTGATTCCTACAAGAACAGTCACTGGTTGGAGGATCTGCATCGATTACAGGAAACTTAACAAAGCAACAAGAAAAGATCACTTCCCTTTGCCCTTCATTGATCAAATGCTGGACAGATTAGCGGGGCAAGAATATTACTGTTTTCTTGATGGATATTCTGGATACCACCAGATAGCTATAGCACCTGAAGATCAGGAGAAGACTACTTTCACATGTCCCTATGGTACCTTTGCTTTCAGAAGAATGCCCTTCGGCTTGTGCAACGCCCCTGCCACTTTTCAAAGGTGTATGATGGCTATCTTTTCAGATTTGATTGAATCTTGTATTGAAATTTTTATGGATCATTTCTCAGTGTTTGGTTCTTCCTTTGATCATTGTTTGGAAAACCTGGAAAAAGTACTAACAAGGTGCGAAAAGTCTAACTTGGTGTTAAACTGGGAGAAGTGTGACTTTATGGTAACAGAAGGAATTGTTCTTGGGCACAAAATTTCAAAGGCAGGAATTGAGGTGGATAAGGCAAAGGTCTCAACAATAGAAAATTTGCCACCTCCAGTTTTTGTAAAAGGAGTGAGGAGTTTCCTGGGACATGCTGGCTTCTACCGCAGATTTATCAAGGACTTCTCTAAAATCTCAAAACCTTTATCGAGCTTACTTGTAAATGGAGTTCCATTTGAGTTCGGAGAAGATTGTTTAAAAGCTTTCAAGATTTTAAAGGAGAAATTGATTACAGCACCGATAGTAACTTCACCAAATTGGGAACTGCCGTTTGAGTTGATGTGTGATGCTAGTGACTATGCCATTGGAGCGGTTCTGGGTCAAAGAGTTGACAGAGTATTCCACACAATCTACTATGCTAGTAGAACTCTGAATGATGCTCAATTAAACTACGCCACCACAGAGAAAGAAATGCTGGCAATAGTGTTTGCTTGTGACAAATTTCGACCCTACCTAATTGGAAATAAGGTATTGTTTACACAGATCATTCAGTACCGAAGTCTATAGTTTCGGACAGGGATCCGAAGTTCACCTCCAAATTTTGGCAAAGTTTGCAACGGGCAATGTGTACAAAGCTGAAATTCAGTACAGCATTCCATCCTCAGACAGATGGTCAGTCCGAAAGGACAATTCAGATATTGGAGGACATGTTGAGAGCCTGTGTTATGGACTTTGAAGGCTCATGGAGTAAGTATCTACCGTTGATAGAATTTTCTTACAACAACAGTTATCAGAGTACGATAGGGATGGCTCCCTATGAACTGTTATACGGTAGGAAATGTAGATCCCCTATCCACTGGGATGAGACAGGGGAGAGAAAATACCTAGGTCCAGAGTCAGTTCAGCAGACCAATGAGGCGATAGAGAAGATAAAAGCTAGAATGCTTGCCTCACAGAGCAGACAGAAGAGTTACGCAGATCCGAAACGCAGAGATGTTGAGTTCCAAGTAGGGGAACATGTGTTTTTACGGGTATCTCCGATGAAGGGGATTAAACGTTTCGGGAAAAGGGGCAAGTTATGCCCTAGATTTACAGGACCTTTTGAAATTCTCGAGAAGATAGGTCAAGTGGCATATCAGTTAGCATTGCCTCCAGCCTTATCAGCAGTTCACAACGTATTCCATGTCTTGATGTTGAGAAAATACGTTTCAGACCCCTCTCATATACTCAGTTATGAGAGTCTTCAGCTTCAGCCAGACATGACCTATGAGGAACAGCCAGTGCAGATCCTGGATAGAAAGGATAAAGTCCTTTGGAATAAGACCATAGCATTGGTCAAGGTTCTCTGGAGAAACAGCAAGGTGGAGGAAGCCACCTGGGAGCTAGAGTCAGATATGAGAGCTCAATATCCAGAGTTATTCAGGTTAGATTTCGGGGACGAAATCCTTTTAAGGGGGGGATAGTTGTAAAGCCCGCTTAGTTAATTTGGAAATTAGCAGTTGTTTATGATTAATTATGAAATTATTTATAGCTATTTAAATAATTTATTATACTATTATTTATGTTGTTCAGTAGCATGCATATTTTGTAATTCCGGTGCCCGGTATTTTGGAACTCGGCGTTTGGCTCAGTAGAAATCACAACTTAGTATGTTAGCAGTTTGGGGACGGGTTTTAGACATTGGGAATGTCGGGAATGGCCGGGAATTTAGAATGTCCCAAAAATACCCCTTTAGTATGATTTATATGATTTCATGGTGAAGGGGCAAAATGGTCTTTTTGCCCCATTAGTATTTTGTCTTTTGTGATTTTGTGAAATGGAAAATAAGTGTTTATTTGATTAATTGTTGGCTGAAATGAGTATATGTTAAATGGCTTTATTCACTTATTTATTTTTTACAAAACATTACACTTAGAGAAAATTTACAAAACTTTCAAACTCTCTCTCTCTCTCTCTCTTTTCCTCTCTCTCTCTCGGCTGTGTATGTGGGTGCAAAGGGGGGATTTTTGCTTTGATTTCCTAGTGGATTCTCATCCAAAGCCAAGCATTCTTCAAGCTAGGTTAGCTTCTTTGGTTTTCTCTTGAATTTTATTGAAATTTTGATGAAAATATGATGATTCTTGCATGATTTATAGTTGCTGTTGCTGCTGTGGTTTTGTGTTAATTTATGTGGTTTAAAGCATGTTAATTGAAGTTAAAATGGGCTGTGTTGAAGCATGTAAGATAGGTTATGCAAAGCTTTAAGTTTTCTATGTAAAAATATGTGATTTTTTGAGGGAAAAGGGTTATATTTTGTTGCTGTGATGTTGAGGATGTTTGCTTGAGTTTCCAGAGGTCATTCTAAGCTTGATTATGTAGAATTAAGTTGGTTTGATTGCTTGTTAGGTGGATTTGCTCAAGTTTGAGTTTAGAACTCAAAGCTTGAGCTCCAATGGTGATTTTTGTTTATGTGTTTTCTGGGTGGTTTTGAGGCCTTAAAAATGTTCTAGGGAAGGTATAGAACAGGTCTGGAAAGTTTGAGGTGATTTGGGGTTGAATTGGTCGAGTTATGAAAATTTGGGTTTGCTGCCTGCGAGGAACCGAAATTCCGGTTGTGCATCCGGAATTCCGGATGAGGGTTCTGAATTTTCCAGAACCGGAATTCCGGTTGGGCAACCGGTCTACCGGTTGGGGAAAATTCAGGGACCCTAGTTTTCCTCGTTTTTATGTTTTTAGGGGTATTGCCATGCTTTTTATCGATAGGGAAACTTTTAGTTCCTAGTTTTAGTCCCCGGGAAGTGATTTAGCGTGTCACTTATAGCGTTGTGATTTTTATGGTTTAGGAGCCAGTAATCCGCCGCTCAGCTTCAGTTCCAGTCAGGTTGACCGGCACACCTGAATTCGGAATCCAGGTAAGATTAGTATAACAGTATGCATATGTAGATTACATGTTTAGCGTGCATGTAGGAAGCCTGCTAGATTACATTAGTTATGTATATAGGCTTCGAACCATCCAACCCTATCACGTCGGTACAGGCTCGAGTATGACCAGCAGCCGGAGTATGACCGGTTTGACCGATCAGGCTGACACTTGGTTGGTGGTTCCGTGCTATTGACGTATCCCGTCGGTACAGGCTGGAGTATGACCAGCAGCCGGAGTATGACCGGTTCGACCGATCAGGAGGATATAGTAACACGTCGGTACAGGCTGGAGTATGACCAGCAGCCGGAGTATGACCGGTTCGACCGATCAGGTTGTTACGTGTCAATAGTACCGTCCCTATGAACGTTCAGAACTCAGTACCATGTTGGACATGGCAGTAGTGGCTCAGTACCATGTTGGACATGGCAGTAGCGGGACTCAGTATCGTGTTGGACACGGCAGTTAGAATTATGTATGATATTATTATGCTTTTCTTACTGAGTCTGTCGACTCACAGTTTACGTTCATGTGTAGGTAAAGGCAAGGCTAGAGTTGATGGACCGTGAGCGAGCTTATGAGATTGTACATGTCGGGGCGGTTAGGCCTGGAGCGTACGATCCTCGGGACAGCAAGGCTGAATTTTTGTAACTGGTCGTTAGACGACTTTTATTTTTATGTAATGGTTAAACAGTTAAATCTTTTTGTAAATGATTTTATAATCGGGATCCCGAGTCTTTTGTAATATGGTTTATAAGTTTAATTAAAAAGTAAAATTTTAATTAATCACGTTTTTTCATAAAACCTCGTTGATTAGCAACGAGCTGCACAGTACGTTTAAAAATCACGTAATTCGCCTAAGTTAGTTAGGGTGTTACAGTACTCCTCGAGCAATAGTAAGCGATGAAGGGAGCCACTTCTGTAACAAGCAGTTTGAAGCACTTCTTTCAAGATATGGTGTCCGACATCGAACTGCTTTACCATACCATCCCCAAAGTAATGGCCAAGCTGAAATCTCTAACCGAGAGATGATGATTCTGGAGAAAACAGTGCAAAGATCAAGGAAAGATTGGTCAAGGAAGTTAGATGACGCACTGTGGGCGTACAGAACAGCTTTCAAAACACCGATTGGCATGTCCCCATATCGGTTGGTGTTTGGAAAGGCTTGTCATTTACCGGTGGAGTTAGAGCATAGAGCTTTTTGGGCCATGAAGACTCTTAACATGGAACTAAAAGCTGCAGGGGAGAAAAGACTGTTACAGCTGAATAAGCTAGATGAGTTTCGGAACGAAGCCTATGAGAACGCAAAGATATACAACGAGAGAACTAAAAAGTGGCACGATCAAGGTCTAATACGGAAAGAGTTTCAACCAGGGCAGCAAGTGTTACTCTTTAATTCAAGGCTGAAACTGTTTCCTGGAAAGTTGAAATCAAGATGGTCGGGACCATTTACGGTGGTCAAGGTGTTTCCTTATGGAGCGGTGGAGTTAAAAGGTGAAAGTCCAACAACTTTCAAAGTTAATGGACAGCGTTTAAAGCTCTACTTGGGAGGTCAGTTTGACCAAGCCAAGTCCGCCATGATCTTGGCGCCACTTTGAAGTGCAAGGCTCAACGTCTAGCTGTATGACGATAAACACAGCGCTTCTGGGAGGCAACCCAAGTATTATTTTGTTAAACTTTTGATTATGTTTTAGTCTGCTTTAATATTGTTAGTATTTTCAATTTTTAGATTAGTACCAGACATTATTGCTTTTTAATTGAATCGTGAAAAGCGTGAAAAAAAAATCAACCTGAAGCCCAGAAGTCGCGACTAGCATTAAGCCTAGTCGCGACCTATTTCTCAAGTCGCGACCTCAGTCGCGACTTGCTGATTTTCCAGAAAGGCCTGAATTTTCCTCGTTAGCTAGTCGCGACTAGTCTTAGGCCAAGTCGCGACTTGCTGACCAAAATTTCTATAAATTCACACTTTCCCCCTCATTCAACCCTACACAAACCAAATTCAAATTTCAAATCCTCTCAGCCGACCCTACCCTATTTTCATCTCAAAAATTCAATTTTTCATCTCCAATCTTCAATCTTTTCATCTTTTCTCAAATCCCTTAAACCCAATTTCACTCAACAATCTACACATATCATCAAAACCCACACCAAAGAAATTACCCAAATCCAAAAATCACCATTGTTGTCACCCTCAACCTCAAGCTTTCAAGAACATTCAACAATGGAGGTGGAGTAAAGCGTTTTCGGGTTTGTAAGTATCACTTTCTTCATTCTTTCAAGAATTTGATTAATTATTTTGAGATTTTGAGTGATATAAATGTGTGTGGTGTCAAAATATTGATGATATTGGGTTTATTATTATTGTATTGTGGTATTGAGTGTTTAGGAACATTGATTGAGTGAATTTTTATTTTTGGGATAGAGAAAATTTAAGGGGAGGTGCTGCCCAATTTTTCTTAGAAAAAAAAAAATTCGAAAAAAAAAGTTTCAAAAAAAAAAAAAAACAAATTTTCGAAAAAAAAATTTGAAAAAAAAAAAAAATTTGAAAAAAAAAATAAGAGAAAAAAAAATGGCACCAAATAGGACTAGGAATGTTGAGGAAGGTTCGTCTTCGAACCCACCACCAACGGGTTTTGATAGAACCCGCTTTGGTAGTATCGAGGCTCACAATCGCTTCGTAAGGTTGAAGAATAGAGCCTATATTGAAGATCGGGGTATTGAATTCCCGGAAAATCCATTGAGGCGCCAACCTCGGTTTGAGACGATCAGAGCACAAATTGAGAGAATGAAGTGGGGAAGTTTTGTGGATACTCGGGGTCGGGCTAATGTTACTATGGCCTGTGAATTCCTTGCAAATTGGCCCGACCGCCGGAATGGGGAAGTGAAGGTGCGTGGAAAGAAAGTTCCCGCCACTGCTGACGAATTCAATGTGATGTTCTCTGTCCCAGATTACACTAGGGAGGAACAACGCCTCCGAATTATTGAGGAGGAAGAGCAGTTTGATATGGTGGATGTCGCGGAGACAGTGGGATTTCCTGGGTTGAGGTTCCATGACAATGATGGTACCGAGGGGTCGCCCAATATTCTATACCGGTGTGAGCTGAACCCGGTGGCAAAAACATGGCTGTACTTTGTGAGTGCTCGGTTAGTGCCCAACAAGCATTTTTCCGATGTCCAAATGGATTGCCTTAAATATGTGTACGCCATAATGAAGGGGTACAACATTAACATTGGACAAGTCATAAGGCAGAGCATTGACCAAATCGTGCAAGGAGCCACGGGAGGTGGTTTCGGTTTGGCGGGGGTTATCACAGAACTCTGCGGGGCATATGAAGTTCCCCAGTTAGAGTTTGACAACACGGTGTTGCCACTTCGTAAGATGGACATCGCCTTTGTCAACAGGCTGAAAGAGCCACACCCCTATGGGCAGCCACCACCTGATGCACCGCAAGGGCGTAGGCGGCAACGTGAGCCTAGTGTTGAAGAAGAAGAAGAGGAGCAACCACTACAATTGCCTGGGCCCATCGACCCTACAACACAATACACTCATGCACAGCTGAGTTACATAATTCAGCAGAACAACCACATGCAACAATACATGGTGCAGAGGAGTATCTATGATGAGGGACAAGTTCAGCAACTCAACTCTCTCATCAACAGAATGAACATTGGGATTGATGACCCGAACTACTTGGCACAACCTCCTCGGTTCTATCCCTATGACCAGCCGCCACCACCCAACCCTTTCTGAAAGGGTCTCAGGTAAGTTTCTTCTCTCTGCATTTTACTGTATACATTAGGGACAATGTAATATTTAGTTTGGGGGGAGAGGCTTAAAAATTTTTAAATTCTGCACTTTAATTTCTGCATTTTAATTTTATGTTTATGTTTTAGTTCTTTTTGCTTTAGTTAAGGAATGGCAATAAGCTTGATGATAGTTGTATACTGCTGATTAGTGTGATGTGATCTGAATCTGTAAAATAACTGTGTGCTTGATTTTGTTAACTCTTTGGATTAGTTTGGATGCTTAGAAACCTGTGTTTTTCTGCAAGTACTCAATTTGTGAAAATTGACAGGATAGCTTAGAACTTGCATGTTTATTCTTTTGAGGCGAAATCCTTGATAGTGTTCAATTGGAATATGACTTAGGCATTTGTTGGATAGTTTGAGCCTTTCAAGCCTACCATAATGTATATCCCTAGTTACCCTTTTGAGCCTTAACCTGTTGTGTTTTCACCCACTGATTTGAAATTTTGCAACCACACTATTAATTTTTATTCTCACCATGATTATCCATGATATCATAAGCTATATGATTAGTTTGGGGGAAAAGAAACATTTAGTGTGACGAAATAGTGAGAGGGAGAAAAAAATTTGTAAGATTGAGAAGAGAAGAAGAAGAAAAAAAAAGAAAAAAAAATTGTGTAATTCAATGTCACTGAAAAAAAAAGAGCACTGAAAAAAAAATATGATTTCAGTGATGTTGGAAAATAATAAATATATCTTCTCTCAATCTTGGTAAACTTGGGAACAGTATGGGGTTTAGAAAAAGAAAAGTAAAAGCTTGGGGGTTCTGTTTGTGTGCTTATGATATCTTGAGCCAAAATTGTCTCTTGCCTATCCCTGAATATCTGAGCCATATTACCTAAGCCTTTAAAAGACCTAATGATTCCAAAGAATACTGTCAACATTAGTGGAGAAAGGTAAACATGCAAGCTTATGAGTTATCGGGCTGTGGGACTAATAGAAAGAGTAAAACTTTTATAACGATGTTTCATATTTGAGTAGATTGTGCAGTTGTACATAGTGTTGTTAATTGAGCATCCGAGTTAATTGTTAGAGTTGATAGGGTCAAAATTCTAGTTTATGCAAGGAAGAAAACAGAGCATGAGTCAGCAGCGTAGTGATTATCTGATAGCGTAGTTAGTTTTTTTTATCTTACTCGGGGGCGAGTAAGAATCTAGTTTGGGGGAATTTGTTAGGTTATAATAAACCTATATTTCGGGTCTTTAAAGTTAGCATTATCTCGTCTATTGGTGTCTTTTGGAGCAGTTTTACGCTTGATTTTCATTATTTCAGGTTCTCGGGGTGTTAAAGTTCGAATTCAGTCAAATGGCGAAAAACTGGGATAAACTTGGAAAAATTGGAAAATTCGGTTCCAGAAGTGTCAGTAGTCGCGACCTCCAGAGAGCCAGGTCGTGACCCTTTTTCCTGGTCGCGACCCTGGTCGCGACTTCGTAAGTTAGGCAGAAACTCGGTTTTTCGAGTTTTGCCTGTAGTCGCGACCAGCTTAAATGCTAGTCGCGACTATGTACGGAAATCGCAGATTTGACCTAATTTTGATTTTTCACTCAATTGGAGGCTCACCACTCATCCCTATATAAGGAATACGACATTGAAGGTCAGATCTAAGCAGAAACAGACCTAATAGTGGAGGCAAGTGGAGAGGAAGCTATCTTGAAGACCCGGAGCGATACCACCTTCTAGTTTCTTTATTTTACCCTTTTGATTCATCTTTATGTTTGTTTTTAATTCTGAATTAATCATGGATGTTTTTAGAGTTATTATGAACTAAATTTCCCAATAAGGGAGGATGATGATTGTTGTTTAAGTTTATGCCTAGTTAATAAATAATTGCCATTCCTTCATCTTATGTGTGAATACTATCTTTATTTGTGTTTAATTTCATGTGCAAGCTTGATCACCTTTTACATGTTCTATGATCCTAATTCGAAATCTGAAAAGTGAGAATTAGGAATGCTAAAATTTGGATAGTCTAGGTTTTGATGTAAAACGAAAGTATTTACATAGCCTTAGTGACTAATAGATTATTGCTTAATGCTGATTTTGTGTTGATCTAATTAAGAAGTTAATTAGAGAACATATTATTTAGAACCTAAAAGATCTGAAAAGAGTTAGGTTAATTTATAATCTGTCTTTCACATTGAGATAAGGATAGCAATTAGGTATTGACATAGGTAGCTTATCAACAGGATTCACCTCCCTAATCTCTCATCTTGATTAATCTTCGTTTATTTTCTCTTTAATTTCTGAGTTATTTACTTTTAAAATTGCAAACTTATTATTTTACCAAATAGAATCATAAGTATAGTTTAGTAGTACTTAATCCAATTCCCTGTGGTTCGACCTCACTTGCGTGAGATACTACTTGATACGTACACTTGCGTAATAAACAGAAAATTCGTAACATAAAGCTGTTACATACTGTTTGATGTGCTTTAATATTCTTGGTGATGGAGTCAATTTTTTCATGTGAACCGGTATGACCTCATTCTATTACATCATAAGTTTGATAAAATAATTTCTGACTATTCTTATGAGTTTGATTTTTTCATCAGGGACAAAGACAAATGGACATTGTGAATTCTAGTTGCAAAAATATCAAGGTTATTTTATTTTTCTGTCTTTTAATCAAAAAAAAAATAAATAAATAAATAAAAAAAAAAAGGTTCGTGATCGAGTTGTCAAGTGAGCTTTGTTAAAAATGTTTTGTTATTTTTTGTTATGTTTCATTATGCTCTTAGACACAATTTTTGCTCTTAAGTGGTGATTAGTGCTTTTTGTGTCTTGGTGTGTTCTCTTGTTCTTTATTTGCAATTTTTCTTTGGGGGGCATTTTTTTGAAAAAATAAAAGAAAAAGGGGGGCATATTTTTTTCTTTTCGAATTTTTTTCGAATCCTTGTACATTTTTTTCTTTTAGTTTTTTTCATTTTATGGAAACATGTGTTAATTGTATACTCTATTTTGTGTTTCCTTTATTTGTGGAGATTTGGTCTTATTCTAGGAAACTTGTTCTTAAATATTTAATTATTTTTCGTTTCCTTTTTGGTGGCAATTTCGAATTTGGTGGGGTTTTTATTTCTTAGATTTTGTGGGAATATTTGGTTTCCTTTTTTCCATTTAAGGAAACATTGACCACATTTGAAAAACCTTTCTTTGGTTTCCTTTTTTCTTTCCACACGTGGGTCAAAGGTAAGGAAGTTACCTTCCTTTTCAGTTTTTTTTTAATTGGGTATTTAAAATTGAAAGTTATATATTCTCAACTACCCATAAACCCACGATCACCACTCTCTCTTCTCTTTCTATTATTTTTTCAAAGGTCTAATTTTTATTTTCAAAGTGTGAGAGTGTTTGTGTTCTAGGGTTTCAAAGAGATGGCCAAAACTAAGAATGCCCAACCGTCCAAGAAGCCCTCTCGTGGCTCTGTCTCTCCATCTCAGGAAGATGGACAGCATCATGAAATACTTCCGACCCAATGATGATGAATAAGTGGTTCAATTCTCTATCTCTTGCTTTTTATTTGTGAATCCTTAAACTATTATGACCTTGTTCATGGTTTTTGTTATCTTTGGCTCCTTGATAGACAAAAAGGGGGAGTAGTATTATTTTTTTGGATTCATTGAACTCTTTGTTACAACTCTGGACCCTTGGTTTTAGGGGGAGTTGCTTGTTTGTGGTTTAACACTTTTCCGTTTAAAAAGTTGTTTGTGGTTTAACACTTTTCCGTTTAAAAAGTTGTGTTCTTCGGTTTGCAAGCTTTTCCGTCCCAAAAAAGTTCTATGTTTTATGTGTTAGGGTGCTTGATGCAGGGGGAGTATTTTCTATACTCTTGTATCTTTAAAAAGCTATTTGCTTTGGTTTCTAACACTTGATGCAGGTTTTCTCATAATAAAATGTTTTGTCAATCAAAGTGCCAAAGGGGGAGATTGCTAATTCCATTTTTGGCATATTTATTTGACAAAAATATTTTATTATTCTTTGTATATTTCAGCTGGCATTTATTGATATGGTTTCCATATTTGTGTAAATCTAAACTTGGAAGGAAAGTTGACTAGCTTTCCTATTTATGGAAATTGAGGTAAAAATGGTAAGTTTTGATTACACATTGATTCTTTGCTAACCAGCTGTTATTCTGATCTTGTGTTGAGTTTCCCATTTTCTAAGATCAGGTTTCTTGAAGAGAAAACCGGAGCTAAACTTTCCTTTTCTATAAAAGGAAAGTTGTAGTTACTGCCCACGATTCTGTAGGTACAGAAACGGAAATTCCTGGACTGATTGAAGAATTATTTTAGGGAAGTTTCTAGTGGGTTGAGGTCTTGTTCAGACCTAATGTAAGCTGTCTATGAGATGTATATTCATTATAAATACATCTTATAGCTGCTAGGTTTTGT
Source organism: Cannabis sativa (assembly GCF_029168945.1). NCBI lineage: Eukaryota > Viridiplantae > Streptophyta > Magnoliopsida > Rosales > Cannabaceae > Cannabis > Cannabis sativa. Next base: position 8,251,465 of record NC_083609.1, read on the forward strand.
ATCTCTTTCATACACTTAGAATTATATTCATATCTTAAGGAAAGAGTGTCTTTGTTATGTTAACTCTTTTATTCACTTTCATATCATAAGAAAAGAGTGTCTTTGTTTTGTAGAGAAGAGTTGTTCTACTCTTACTCTGTTTATTTGTTGTTTGTATTGTCTTGAGTCTGTATTCAAGTCTACAACGAAGAAGAACATCAGTGCACCTTCGGGAGAAGGGTATTTACAAGCTTTCGGGAGATTGCTTTTGAAGTCTTGCATCGGGAGGATACAAGCACACAACCTTCGGGAGATGGTTGTATAGGCTTTCGGGAGATAGCCTTTAAGCCTTGAATCGGGAGGATTCAAGCACTCTTCAAGGTGATCGAAGGGAGTTCGAGCTCTTGGAGTTTTATCAAGATTCGGTTAGTAGGTGGAATACATCAAGCTTGCGGCATACAATAAGAGGGAGTCTATTTATGCATAAGTCAATTACTTTGTATTTTTGATACCGATCTAATGAATCTTATCTCTGGGCGTGGCCCCGTGGACTAGTAACAATCTGAAAGGATTGTTGAAACCACGTACAAAAATCTTGTGTGTTTTTACTTTTATGCACTGTTTGTTTTTCTGGGTTTCTCTGGAGTTACAGAGTTGTATTCTGTAACTACGGAAAAACTGTTTTCAGTACCAGTTTCATTATTCCGCATTTAATTAATCACTTAATTAAATAATTAAACTGGGAACATTAAAATACGGAATTTCACAAACAATTTAAAAATAAAAAGTCGATTAAAAATAAAATAAAGCCAAAAAGAGTCGCTTGTACTTCGGAGATAGTAAGTCGAAAAAAGTCACCAAAAATCTAAAAATCGATCCAAAAAGTAGACCCAATAGAGTTACTCGTGATTCGGGGATAGTGAGTCAAAAAAAAGTCGCTTGTGATCGAGCTATCCAAGATGGTGAGTAAAAATTAACCACCATCTTCAGGGGATGTTAGAGAGTCTCACATTGCTAATGTGTGGAAAGATAATAGCATATATAAGATCCATGAACTACTCCTCTCATTACCAATTGATTTGAGATAGAACCCCGTGCATCTTATGATTCTAACAAAAAAAATATTCAAAACAACATTAAACTGATTCAAACCTATTTAAATCACTAATACATACCCAAAAACAGATTATTTCAAACTAAATGAACATTTAATACAAGCTTAATTGAAGAAAATATCTATTGACCTCAAATTTGGCCAATCAACAGCGGAGTCGTATTAACACTGATGCTTGCAAATTGTGTAATTCTTTTTACAACTTTCTTCTTACAATCACGGATGTAGAGAAGGAATTCCATCAACACTAAAACAAAATGTTTAGGGTGTGTCTGGAAAACCACGTTGTAATTGAATTTGTGTGTAATTAGAGGTAATGACACAATTTGGCATGTTTGTCTGATGTAATTACACTGTAACTGTGTAATTGGAAGTAATTGAGGGGTTCTAATTACACTCTCCAATTCTCATGCCCCCCATGAGAATTGAATGTAATTACACTGTGTACTTACTAAAAACTTTCCATATTAAACATTAGCTACTAAAAAAAATATTATTTTCCCATATAATTACTAACTATTTTGTCAAACAAGATATTAGAAATTCATATGTAATTACCACCTCATATCCAAACACACTTTGCATTTTAAAATATAGTGTAATTACTAAACTGTGTAATTACCACCCTAGTAATTATCTTACCTAGTAATTACACAGTTACTTCCAAACACACCCTTAAAATTTCATAAATGGGAGTTAATTTTTTTTTTTAATCGTTTCTTTTTTCTTTTTTTAAATTTAGTTGAGTTGTTCTCTTTTTGTTCTATTTAATTTTTTTTTTTAAGATTCTTCAATTTAATTTTTAAATACATACAATTTTTTTACCTTAATTTCATCATTTTTTTTATTTATCAAAAATAACCACATTTTTCTATTTTGTAAAATACCAAATTTTATTTCTAAAATTCTATCATTCTATAATGTTAATTTTATTTTTTCTTTTTATAATTCTAACATTACTATGTTATATTTTATATTATACCACTCAATCAATACTAAAATAAGATAATGAATATTTTTTTTTGCTTGTAAATACCTCAAAAACTTCATTAACACAAAAGATAGTGGTGATTACATGGAGATTCACCTCCCAAAATTTAAGAAAATTCGAACAAGTGTTGTTAAGCCCCCGCTTAGCAAGAGCTTGGGCACTAAAATTAGCATCCCTAGGAATTCAAATCACATTACAATCAATACCATCTAAAGTATCTAGCAACTTAGCAAAATAAGAGACAACAGACCAAGAAAGAATAAGCTTGCTTGAAATGGCCTTGGATTGAACTTGGCTGTCCATAAAAAGGTCCCCAAGAATAGACTCAAATTGTTGAAAGACTTTGACCCCATGAAGCAGGGCCTGGAGCTCACCCGAAAGGGGGTCTTTAGTAAGAATCTTCACTGCATACAAAGCAGTCAGCTAATTCGAATTGTCTTTGACGATAACACCCACAACCGCCATCAAGTCCTTAACTACTGCATCGACAAAGAATTTGTGACGACCTGAGACACCAGGGACCGTAATGGCACTCGAGACAAAGTAAGAAGAGTCATCCCTCGTCAAAGACCCCTACTTCTAGTGGAGATTAAAATCCAACTTAATCCCTATAATCATAATGTGACAGTCAGTAGTCCCGTGATCCGTAAGGGGAAATACCGGGTAAGCTGTGCAATCCCACACCGCCTGGGGAAGGTCAAGTGGGATGATTCTGAGACTGTGTAGGTATGGGACTACACAGTTGAAGAGAGCTTAAATGGATTGATTGGTACTACCTATGTCAACAAGGTGCATCTTGTTTTTCGGTAGCCCATCACAAAAGAACTCCACAGTTAAGCGTGCTTGACTTGGAGCAATTTTAGGATGGGTGACCTCCTGGGAAGTTTTCCTAGGAAGCGTGCGAGTGAGGACAAAGCATGCTGGAAACACTCGTGTTGGTCTGTAGGGTCAGTCATCAATCCAGGAAGCAGCCAGAGTGGCGTACTCGTGTATAAGAGCCATTATTCCGTGGGTGGAAGGACCCAATGGAGGCTTGAAGCGGGGACGTTACAAATGGTATCAGAGCCTTGACCCAGCCGGAAGTGTGGTCGACGAGGACGTCGGACCCCGTAAGGGGGGGTGATTGTGACAGTCAGTAGTCCCGTGATCCGTAAGGGGAAATACCGGGTAAGCTGTGCAATCCCACACCGCCTGGGGAAGGTCAAGTGGGATGATTCTGAGACTGTGTAGGTATGGGACTACACAGTTGAAGAGAGCTTAAATGGATTGATTGGTACTACCTATGTCAACAAGGTGCATCTTGTTTTTCGGTAGCCCATCACAAAAGAACTCCACAGTTAAGCGTGCTTGACTTGGAGCAATTTTAGGATGGGTGACCTCCTGGGAAGTTTTCCTAGGAAGCGTGCGAGTGAGGACAAAGCATGCTGGAAACACTCGTGTTGGTCTGTAGGGTCAGTCATCAATCCAGGAAGCAGCCAGAGTGGCGTACTCGTGTATAAGAGCCATTATTCCGTGGGTGGAAGGACCCAATGGAGGCTTGAAGCGGGGACGTTACACATAACATCCACAGAAGGAAGAATCTTTTTGTGAAAAGCTTGATTCTGATAGAACCAAATTTTGTAGTACAAACACGCCGCATAACAACTAAACTCCTACTTAATCTTAGCATCTCTAAGGAAGTCTAAGAACGTAGCATTAAGGATCCAAGTAACCACATCCGACCCAGTAGCCAAAGAGAAGGCCTCGATCTGCAAATTCCACTTCGACAAGAACCACAATCTCTGCACAATCGGGTAGAGGCAAAAAAGGTGACTCGTCAAATTACCATTCGGTAAATCACAAAGAACACAAGGCCCTATAGTGTTACTAAAGATCACTTCTAGACGAGATCCAATATAAAGGGCATTGCACTACACCTTCCATAAGAACAGTTTGAAGCGGGGGTAGAGGTTGGAATGCTAAAGTGTTTTGTAAAGATCATCACTTTTTTTTTTAAAAAAAAAGTATTAGCATTAAGAGCCCAATATACAGATTTAAGGGTGGAATTACCTTGAACAGAAGGTTTCCACACTAGAGTGTCCTCATCGGCCATGTTCGTAGGAGATAATGATACGAACTTTGAAGCAGCACTAGGAGTTAGTAAGTTGTGGATCAATCCAAGATTCTAACTTACCTCAAATTAGTTCTTTAGTTAGAGAATTCTATTTTCTTATTTTTAGTCAGTTAGATATTTTAAATAACTACAACATAAACGAATATAATAAAAATCTGCGCACGGGCTTTAATACTACTAATGTGACGCTCATTCCTAAAATTCCCAACCCAAAGAAAGTGTCCCAGTTTAGACCAATTGCCCTGTGCAACGTCATCTATAAGGTAATCTCCAAAATTATTGCTAACAGAGTTAGAGCGATCCTCCCGAGACTGATTTGTCCTACCCAAGCTGCTTTTGCCCTGGGAAGGAGCATTCAGGATAATAATGTCTTAATCCAGGAGATTATCCACTCCTTCAAGAAAAAAAAAGGGAAGGAGGGCTTTTTCGCAATTAAAATTGACTTGGTTAAAGCGTATGATAAGTTAAGCTGGTCTTTTATCGATCACGTTCTTTGCAGCTTCAGGGGCCCTGAGACGTTTCACCTCTGGGTTCGATCAGTGCCTTACGACGACATATTTCAACGTTTTCCTCAATGGTAGAAAGATTAGTAGTTTTATCACTGAGTGTGGCATTCGACGAGGGGACCCCCTTTCCCCTTACATTTTTATCTAGCCCGCAAAAATTCTTTCACGTATTCTTGAGAATGCCTTGAGTTGTGGAACCATTAAAGGTATCAAGTTGAGCAAAGATGGCCCAAGTTTGTCCCACCTTTTCTTTGCAGATGATCTGATTCTGGTGGGCAGGGCAAATCTGAATGAAGCTAAGGAGATGTGGCAGTGTTTCGAGAAATTCTGCGATTGGTCTGGTCAAAGAATTAATAAGCTCAAAACATCCATCTTCTTCTCCGGTAATACAAGTAACAAAATGAAGAGGGGTATCAAACATGCTATGGGGCTCAACTGTGGGATGGGGAACATAAATTATCTGGGACTCCCATCATTTAGATCTCGCCAAAAGGATGTCGACTTCAACTTTATTCTTGATAATCTTGTTAAGAAGTTGCATGAGTGGAAATTAAAATCGCTTTCTAAAGCAGGTCATGCCACATTGATCAAATCTGCAGGCCTTGCTTTGCCTGTTTATACGATGCAAACGACGCGGCTCTCGAAAAAACTTGCTACAAGGATTGACGAGATGGTAAGAGACTTCTGGTGGGGTTGTGAACAAGGTAACAGAGGGATCTGTTTAAAGGCTTGAGATCACCTATGTTTGCCCAAGTCTCATGGTGGGCTTGGTTTTAAAAAATCCTTAGAAATTAAGTAAGCTCTCTTAGCCAAGTGGGGCTGGGATCTTCTCAATGAGGAGCAGTCGTTGTGCTGTAAGTTGCTTAGAGCTAAATACCTTCGGGGTAGACAATTCTTTGATTGTGCGGTTATGAGTTCGGACTCCTAGTTTTGGAGGAATGTGGTGCGTACTAAAGAGATTTTGAAGAAAGGGGCATGCAAACTTATAGCCAATGGGAGGGATACAAGTATTTGGAATGACCCATGGATTATCCATGGGAGAGATTTCTACCCTAGACCAAAGCACAACCCCCAGGGAATGCCCAAACTTGTGGCTAATTTACTGTTACCTGACGGGAATTGGGACATCCAGAAGCTTAATGATCTCTTTGACAAGGAAACAGTTGATAGTATCTTGAGGGGCAGTAAACCGAGTGGTCAAGGTAGGGATATATGGGTCTGGACTAAGGACTCTAATGGTGTGTTCTCAACTAAATCGGCCTATCTCATACGGGTCGTGGGACGGGTTCCTTTGTGTAATGTTGCTCCGACTTTATGGAACAAGCTGTGGAATTCAAAAATTTTGGAGCGTCACAAAGTTCTCTAGTGGAGTATCCTCTCGAATGCTCTACCTGTTAGGGCCCTCCTCTCAAAGAGAATGGTTATTGATGAGATCTCCTGCCCCATATGCGGTAATGGAGATGAATTTATGGAACATTTGTTTCTCTATTGCGATTTGGCGTCCCACCTTAGGAGATCTTCCCCTTGGGGGGTTATGCCTATTGCGGAATCTGGGGCTCGCATGTGGGATTGGGTTAGCTTTCTTTGGAGCCTTAGGTCCAGAGGAATGGATACTGATGGTTTATTCCTATACGCTTCGGTTGTGGTTGACACGATTTGGAGGGCTTGTAATGACAAGGTTCATAATAACACTATGGGTAGCTTGATACATTATATTGACTTTATATATTATTGTTACACAGATTATGGATCCTGTCTGTTCAAGTCTCACCAGGTTGATGGTACTCTGGGTTGGTCCCCCTCGCCAGAGGATTAGGTCAAAATCAACTGCGATGTCAGAGTCGGAGGGGAAACCATGTGCGTTGTGGCGATTGCGAGGGACCATACGGAGTCGATTTTGTGGGTGGCGACAAACAAGCTTTACTTCTCTGATCCTCTTATCAGGGAAGCGGTGACTTGCATGTTAGCCGTGGAGACGGCGGTCTCGATGCATCATCTTTTTGTTATGGTGGAGAGTGATTCTGAGATTGTGATCAAGAACCTAAAAGGTGTTGAATCATTTTGGAGGATTGAGAACTACACAAGACAATGCAAGCATCTCTCTACTTTTTTGATAATATTTCTGGTATGGTAGAGGTTTCTACTATTCCGAATGCTATCTTTTGTAATGACCGTGAGATCTAACCGCTTTTATCTAATACTAGGCGGCAACTACGTGCAAGGCACGTTTTATGTTTTTTTTGTTTTGGTTTTTTTAGTTATTTTTTCTATTTAAAATATTTGGTAATAAAATTAATGGTATAGTGTATTGTAGTAATTACTTTTGAATGATTTCATATATATTTATTTTATGATTGGTTTTTCATCGATCATATATGTAAGATACTTTTTGGGCTTCTTCATTAACAAATCGACTCCGCATGATTAAACAAATTGGTTTGAAACTAAAATTTAGAAATATTTGATTAGTTAAGATAACATAATTAATTAAGGATCTTTAATTTATTTTAATAGAAGTGGAAATTTGATTTACCTAATTATTTTTTTTTACCACTTATAATTCATATATATTTTTTTAGATTCTTTTTATTTCATATGTTTTTGTTACATCTTTTGGTGGTTTTTCACTTGTATTGCGACGGCCGTTAATATATTTGATTTTTTTAAAATTAAAAAATTTTAAAATTAAATAAGGAATGTGCATAAAGGATAAATATTATTACTATATTAAAAGTAAATTGCCTATTTTTTCTTTAGAAGATGTGCAGGGGTTCAATTCATTAAAATTGTTTATTTTGTACTCAGATTGCTAGTTTTTATTTTAATTTTTTGTAAGTTTTTCTATTTTTGTTGTAGAGGTAATTATCCATTGATATGGATAGTCTTTATATTTAAAGTGGCCATGTACTTTAGTAACATGTATATTAATGATGTACATATTTAATGTTTTTTTCAAAGTATGGATAAGATTTAAAAATTGTAACTTATATTTTATTTTCCTGTAGTAAAGCATGTATATAATTTTAGTTAAATTTAGTAAATGAAATAAATAATATTTTATATTTTATAAGTATAAAAATAATTAATTTATCTTTTTATCAATAAGAGTTAACTTTTGATATTTTTTACGCTTGTATTTGTATATATGTACCGATAGCTAATATTGCGATGACTTGTAAATAACAAAATAAAATTATATGACAAATAATTATAAAATAAAAAAATGTTTCTTAAATAAATATATTTTATTTATATATTTGGGTATCCAATCTTTTGTTTTATCTTTCTATAACTTTCAAAAAAAATTAGTATATATTAATTATTTTTTATATAAATTTAAGAATAAGTTTTTGCATATATTTTTCACATGATGGGCGCATTATTACTTTTAAAAATTAAAATTGTTATCTTTAATTTTTATTTTGAATAAGAATAATATTTTACATATATTTTTTTAAAAAATAATAAATAAATAAATAAAAGTTGATAAATTTAAATATTTTTTTAATTTATTTTATTTTTCCAATTGCAAGAATAAAATACAAAGCACTATCTTCCTCCTCATTTAATACACTTAATTATTATTAATTATTTCATTTATTTACGAGCAAAATATAATAATAACAATAATAATAATAAGAAATAGGAAAATTTTATAATGCGCCCTTTTAAAGGAATATACTAATAGATCTCTATCTGTTTTAGTATTGAAAATAATTTTTAGTCAAATTTTTTTTCATGATCATGTAAATTATAGTTACTAAAGACATTTGGTAAAAATTTAAGAAATTTAGAAAAGTTTAACACATCAAAAACTACGTTCAAACAGTGTTTTACATTCGTGATTATTTTATTTTATACATGTGTAAAATAGATTGTTTAAATATTATTTTTAATATTATAAATTATTTCAAATTTTTGAAAATTTTGTAGGATATCTTAAATAGCTATAACTTACATGAATATAAAAAAAGTTAGACTAAAAAATTCTTCTCAGTACCGAAATAAATAGAAAACATATCAGTACATTCCTTTTAAGAGAGTCCATTCTAGAATTACCTAACAAAAATATCCCATTCTAGAATTACCTAACAAAAATATGCCAGTAATTTTAAATGAAAGATTTGATAACCTACCTATTCCAATCATTCTTCCTCCCTCACTTCGTCGTTCCTTCCTTAATCTCCTATCACGCCAAGATTTTTTCTCTCTCTCTCTCAAACAGAATATCAAATTCCTGATTTACAATTTTACTACATTTTTTCTCTTTTTTTGCTAAAATCTTAGCCTAAAAAGGTATACAAAGAACATCTTCAGCAATCATTTATATTATATATTATTAAAAACAGGTATTATTTCAATCATTTTGTAGATTTTGATGGTTCAGATTAGAATTATGGGTTTTGTTCTACTATTAATTATATATATTTTAGATAACTATTAATTTTATATATACTCATCATATTATAAAGTTACTTTAAAAAAAATGGGGATAAAGTCGAATGCAGCAAAATGTTCGGCAGTGGTAGTAGATTAGGTGATGGTGAAATTTAATATATGTAATAATTATATAAAATAGGTTTTATGTGGGTTGTCGATATGTTTTTCTCATTTTGTAGAAGAGGAACAACACCTGAGAAAATTAAAAGGAAAACTACTCATCTTCTTCCTCTTAAATTCTTAATTTTAAAAGAACTTCCTTTCAATCTCCCACTACATCTATTAAGTTCATTCTCATAACACTATTGGTATCAAATTTACAACTATTGAATGATAATTGCATGGAAAAGTAAGGGAGTGACAACGGAAGAGATTATTGGGCTCTCGGTAGAGGAGACAGGGGCAGTTGTAGTTTCCTATCAACAATAAAAAAATTTCTCTGAAATGGTGGCAGTACACTATTGAGAAGATGATGGTCTTTTTTTCTCATTTATGACTTGTGCGAAATGTGAATGGGTGTCTTGTGAATAGTTATCTTGGTCAATGAATAATTAAATAGAATGGGTTTACTTAACGAAAGGGGTCTGTTAAAGTTATTTGTTTTTTTTTAGTATATTCTGTTAAGTACACAACAAACTGTTAAGTGCCCAGTTAAATAGTTAAATAGACAGGTAAGATATATAAAAGCTTTGTTTCAAAAAAAGAAAAAAAAAAAGGAAAAGAAAATAGAGGCCGTACTCTTAAAACGACTTGGTTTGTTGTTGCACTTCGCAAAGACCCAATTTTTTTGATCATCAGTGATTTCGGACTTCTTCTTCCCTGATTTATTCCTTGGTTTTTGAAAAATAAATAAAGATACATTCACTGAATCACAGTTGAACAAGAAGAAACCACTTCTTTCATACCAGTACAAGAAAAGCAATGCCCTAGAATTTGAGGAGGAAGAAGAAAAATGGCTTACTCTGGATTTGGGAAGCAATCAGGGCCGGCAATCGGAGGGGGAGGGCCTAAGTCTCCGCCACTCTTTGGCAATGTGGTTCGGCCTCCTTCTCCTTCCCCACCAATTTTCAACCCTGTTCCTATGCGATCTCCCAGGTTCTCTATCTCTTTCTCTCAGCTCCATCGATTGTTTTGTCACTTTTTAATTCCCTTAAAAGAACTGTTTTTTAGATGAACATTTCGTTGTTTTCTTTTCTCTTTTTAGGCCAGTAGAGTCTCGTGGTCCTCCTCCCATTTGGGGTGATGGGCAAAGACCATTTTATCAGAAAAATGATGCCCAGTTTAACCAAAGACCTTTGGTCACTTCCATTGTTGCTTCCGATAATTCTGATACTAGCGTTAGTTTCAAGGTTTCTCGATCTCAAGACTCTAGAAGAACCAATTCACCTGCTATGGCCAGAAGGTACATGTTTTTTTTTTTTTTTTGGTTCTTTTAAATTTTGTTTTGATTATGTATTAATTTGCACTTAACGACTGTGAATTGGCTTCTAGGAACACTGTTTCCAGTGAAGGCTTTCGTCCTTCTTTTGCTGGACCTGGACCAGTACGGTGAGTTTCTTTTTGGCTGCTATTCTCTGCTCTAGTTTTATCAATTACTTAATTTTGTAGAGATTTTGTTTTCTTGCTGTTGAGTGTAGTAGTCACTTCATTCCTCCCAGAGCTAATTCGACAGAGTTGGTTTCGAGAAGCAGTCTTCAGGTTTTTCGCCCTTCTTACGCCCAAGCTACAGCCCCTGTACGGTGAGTTAAAAAGTGTTTTTTACATATTTATGCTGAGGCACAACTTGCAACATATCCTTTTGCTGGTTGATGGAAATCTCTGCATCATGTTTGAGAAATTGAGGCCCGTTTCTTTTATTTCTGAACTCTGCTTACATTAGGCTTTTCCTGTCTGGCTGGTTAGTACAGTCAAATAATCATAAACATAAGATGCATGATTGCCTTGTGGATGGCACTGTACCTCTAGTGCTTTCTTTGGTTCATTGTTCTCCGATCATATTTTCTGTATAGCATTGTGCTTCCTTAATATATCTGCTGTTTATGAAACAGGCCTGCTCCATTTTCCCATTCATTTGATGGCCAGCCCAAGTCACCAGTCAATTTTCAGGCTGTACAACCTCAGTCTTCACTGTCACCTTATACGAGCTCGTATGGTTCTGAAAGACGCCGATTTGATGATGTTCAAGTAACAAATGGAATAAGATACCCTTCTCCACCGCTTGCCAATGAAGTTCTTCCTGAAAATTCTCATTTTCCACAAAATAATTCAAAAAGGTAGGATGCTGTGTAAAGTAAACTATACATAATATATAAACTATTATGTGGTATGAGGGAAATATGTTTTCTTTCATGTCTTGCTGTCTGATTGAATGTCTGCTATATTCCTTGTTTTCAAAAATCTGTAAACGGAATGGCTCTATCCTCTGTCAGTGATCCAACACTTAAACCTTCATTTTTCTTTACATTAAGATTATTTAGAGATCTAAATATGTAGGATGTTGTGTTAACAAGGGTAGTCATGCTATTGGAAAGGATATGAGTTCTGGATTTTTGTTAGTCATGGAGTTAAAAGATGGTGACCTTCATTGATGGAGTCAGTTAGAGAGTATGGAGGGCTATAGCCCTCCCTAAATTTTTTGTTTTTATGTATTTTTGTATAAATTAATTATGTCAAAAAAAGGTTATTTATAATTATTATCAATTTGCCCAGCCTAAATTAATTGTTTTTACAATTTGCCCCCTCCCCTCAGTTTACATATTCTCCCTCTGCCAGTAGCGGCCTTATTATACTCTTGAGGTCACCGGGTGAGATAAAGTTGGACACATTTATGATCAGACATCTTACACACTGAAATCTGAATATGGGTTTGGATAGATATCAATTAATAGAGTTAAAGGTTGTTTTTATTCCTGTTGAGATATAATTTCTCTTCATAAGAGCAGCATCAATTAAAACAAGATGTTAATGCACAATTCACTGCATTGTACATGTTAATAGACAGACAGTCTGACATGACATAAACCATTTTAGTTGTCTTAGCAACATTGAAGCACTTGGATAAAAAGCAATTGGGAAAGTTGATTTGTCTTATTTGTGCTTTCTACTCCAGGCCTTCTTCATCTCCTCCTGCATATGGTGCTATTTCAAATGTTGACTATAGTACTTATGATTCACAAGCTCCTCGGAAGTTATTGGCACGTGCAAACAATACTCATTCTGCTACTGCTGCTGGAACCAATCCCACCAACTTGCCGGTTATGAAAAGATCAAGATCTCCTACTTTACATTCCAGTGATGAAGCCACGGAGGGAAGCATGTATGCTAGTGAAGATGCTGATCGGTATTGTTTTCTGTTTGATTTGATTTAGTCTGTCTATCAATTTCTAATGTCCTTGTTAAGTTATATGAAGTTATGATACAATTTGCAGAGAAATGCAAGCCAAGGCAAAGAGATTGGCCCGTTTCAAGGTTGAGTTGGGTGATAAAATGCAAAGCAGTAATGATACTGGAGAGAAAAAGGTTTCAACCAATCAACATGAACTATCTTTTGTTGGAAGGAACAATTTATCTCCAGAACATTCTACAGAATTGGCTGAAGATGTTGCCGGTGGCAGTACTTTACCTGAGAATGAAAATTCTGGACATTCTAGTGTTATTGTTGGCTTATGTACTGATATGTGTCCAGGTATGTCTCCTAAAAGTGTGGTTAAGTTTTTGCTTCTTTCATCTTTGAGGGCATGAATTATGTTTCATCTTATTCATTTGGTTGATATAATAATTGGGGAGTTTTGTATGTATTTTGAATGGTAAGTCATGAGTTCTTTAATGAAATATCGTTATGATTGACTCTTTAAGTTGAGTTGTGCATGATTTATTGTATTCTATGTTAGAATTTGTGAATTTCCAATACATATCTTTTAATGTGATCATTTGTGTTTCAGAGTCTGAAAGGGCAGAAAGAGAGAGGAAAGGGGATCTTGACCGGTTTGAACGCGTGGATGGGGATAGAAATCAAACCAGCAAGTATCTTGCTGTTAAAAAGGTAGTGATATTAAATAGGCTGTTGAGTTTCAGTGGAAATTTTTAAACCCGTGCCCTGTTAATGAGTGCATTTTTTTAACCTTGTTTTCTTTATTTTGTTCTATGCAGTATAACAGGACAGCTGAGAGGGAAGCAAATTTGATAAGACCAATGCATGTCCTGCAGGACACAATTGAGTATTTGTTAAATTTGCTTGATCAGCCTTACAATGATAGGTTTCTTGGCATGTATAATTTCTTGTGGGATAGGATGCGAGCAATTAGAATGGATTTGAGAATGCAGCACATTTTTAATCAAGGTGCTATTTCTATGCTGGAGCAAATGGTACGTTTTGCCACTATATTGTTTTTGTATGATAATTAATTGCTGTTTGCTCAGTTGTCATCACAAAGAGACTCTAGAAACCTTTTTTTTTTGAACTATAGAAGGTGGGCAGATAAGTTAGAATGAGATTATGGAAACCAGTATTTTCAATCTCATGGCTTTCTTTCATTCATCACAAGCCAATATTTCGAAGTGGCAGTAACTTCTCATGAATTCTTTTTAAAAAAATGAATTTTAGATTTGATGCTTTGTTTAATATTCCAATTGTACTTTTTCTTTGAGAAAAAAAATATTAGTGAAACTTTAAATGGTATGCTTATTGATATACATAACTTTATTCATAAGCTGTGTATATATATGATGTATCTCATTAGTTTTGGTTTGCTGCAGATAAGACTTCACGTAATTGCCATGCATGAATTATGCGAGTACTCAAAGGGAGAAGGCTTCTCTGAGGGTTTCGATGCACACCTCAACATCGAACAGATGAATAAAACATCAGTTGAATTGTTTCAAATGTATGATGATCACAGAAAGAAAGGAATATCTATTCCCACAGAAAAAGAATTTCGAGGTTATTATGCACTTCTCAAGCTAGACAAGCACCCTGGGTACATAGTAAGTCATCTGCAGCGGATGCTCAATTGTAAAGGTTTCGTTTTCGTTTTGTTTATGTAAATAAGTAATTCCTACTAGGTTGAACCAGCAGAGCTCTCACTTGATCTTGCAAAGATGACTCCGGAGATTAGACAAACAAAAGAGGTGCTGTTTGCACGTGATGTGGCAAGGTTGTTCCTTCTCATTGAATGTATCTTTGATTATATCGTCTTCGTAAATTCATTATTCTAATGATTGATTTTTCTCTTTATTTTTTTATTTTGCCAGGGCCTGTAGAACAGGAAATTTTATTGCCTTTTTTCGGTTGGCCAGGAAAGCTAGTTACCTTCAAGCATGCCTAATGCACGCTCACTTTGCAAAGGTATAGGTTACTTTTTCATTTGGTATTGATCGCCGTTCATTTTATAGGACCATGGCCAGGATTTTTAGGTGTGTTGCATAATAAATAATGTTTGTAATCAATTAATGCTCATAATTTTTATGTTGCAACCTATCTATGAGAATATGCAACCATTCATATGCAGTTATGACAGTACAGTGTACTAAAGAATCTTGTTTTTATTATTTTGGTCAGTTAAGGGCACAAGCACTTGCTTCTCTACATGCTGGTCTCCAGAATAATCAAGGTTTACCTGTAATGCATGTTGCTAAGTGGCTAGCAATGGAGGTACTTATTCTGATTTAATTTGATATAAATTATCTTTATTACGTGCACTGGATATTGGAACTATATCTACTTGTCTTACATTACATCTCATGGTGTTTGAAACTAGGAAGAGGACATGGACAGCCTTTTAGAATACCATGGCTTCCTTATAAAGGTTTTTGATGAGCCATATATGGTGAAGGAAGGACCATTTCTCAATGGTGATAAGGACTATCCTACCAGATGCTCTAAACTTGTTGATATGAAAAAATCAGATCTGATAATGGAGGATGTGTTGCCTTCTATTGAAGTCGTATCTCCTACTAAAGCACCAAAAGTACAGGTAGCTGAGCCAACCAAGAGTAAACTAAATGTTTCTAGGATTGGTGAAAGGGAAAGACCTGTTCATGATATTCCATCAGCTGCAGTACATAGTCCTAAGCATGCAGTTGATGAAGAAATGTGTGATTTTGAACTTGTTTCACCCCATAAAAAACACAAACAAACAAAATTAAGGACTGAAATACCCGTAGTTAGTGT
The DNA here is from genome assembly GCF_029168945.1 of Cannabis sativa. Taxonomy (NCBI): domain Eukaryota; kingdom Viridiplantae; phylum Streptophyta; class Magnoliopsida; order Rosales; family Cannabaceae; genus Cannabis; species Cannabis sativa. The sequence continues at coordinate 8,266,777 of NC_083609.1, forward strand.
GCAACGTGAAGATGAGTCTAAGGTGGTTGGTTTCAATCCTCCTTTATGGGGTTTCTCCATGCCTAAACCCCTGCCTAGCAAAGTCAGTAATGAGAGTAAATCAAATTATGAGGCTTCTCTAAATATTCCCGCACAGAGAAATTTGTTTCAAATAGAAGAACCACTAGGAGTAGGCACATCAAATCAAATGCCACTGCAACTTGCTTCACAAACAGCTTCACAAGATAGACATCTTGATGCTCCATTTAAATGTGCTGAAGAGAATTCAGTACCAAGAAGCCTGGTTAATAAAGTGGAAGTTGAAGAACCTTTTGATGTCCCCCACGAAGATGAAAGTGAGGAACTTATAGAAGATTATCAAGATGAAGTTGCTGAGGCGAAACTCAAATTATTACTAAGGTTTTATTTATATGTAAATTTTTCACTTTTTACCTTTTTTTTCCCATTTTGTGCTGGAAACTCTAGTCTTTGAATGATCATTGAGAATTATTATCTAACCATGTGCTTTGCTGCTTCTGGATGTCTCCGTTTAGGTTATGGAAAAGACGTACATCAAGGAAGAGAGAGTTGAGAGAACAAAGGCAATCTGCTGCACATACAGCATTGGATTCATTACCATTGGGTCCACCAGTTCAATTGAAAAGAGATGTAAGCTTTTCCAAATTGTGCAGTGTACTGGTATTTCCATTATAAGTTTGCATAATAGTAGCATTCCAGAAAGTCATTGACATGATTTCCCCTCTTTCCCTATATATCTATTGAACGGTCAAATAAACTAGCTCGTGTTTCTTTCAACCTTGACGTCTGTGCTTCTTTTTTGTCTTCATCCCTTTTTTTTCTTTTTTCTTTTTGTAGCCATCCAGTGTATCTGGTGTGTTTGACATTGATCTTGCTTTGAAGGAAAGATATAACAAGTATAAAGAATCATGGTCAAGACTTAATGTTTCAGAAGAAATAGCTGCTATATTAACCAGAAGAAATCCTGATGCCAAATGCATCTGTTGGAAAATTATTGTGTGTTCTCCAAAGAATAATCCAGAAGCTGAAGTCAGAAAAGGGAGCCAAACTGCCTATTCTTCAGCTAGTCCATGGTTGATCTCGAAACTCATTCCTTCTAGAATAGATGATGATGATGATTTGTTGGTTTCATGTCCTGGATTGTCAATTTGGAAGAAGTGGGTTTCTGGTGAATCACGTACGGATCTGACTTGCTGCTTGTCTGTAGTGAAGGATTCAAATTCTAATGATCTGATTGAGACTGTTTCTGGTGCAAGTGCTGTTTTGTTCCCTGTATGTGATAGCATCTCTTGGCATCTTCAAAAAGCTCAGCTTCATAAACTTATAACTTCGATACCTTCAGGTTCTTGTTTGCCCCTACTAATTTTAAGTAACTCATCATGCAAGGATGAAGTCTCAGATCTTACCTCCATAATAATAAATGAGTTGGGCCTCCTCAACATTGACAAATCACGAATAAGCAGCTTTCTCGTTGTTTCCCTTATTGAAAATGAGCAAATGGAATGTTTAGATGGATTTCTCAGTGATAACCAATTAAGGAAAGGACTACAGTGGCTGGCAAGTGAATCACCTCCACAAGTTGTTCTTCACTGTATCAAAACCCGTGAACTTGTTCTTGCTCACCTGATTCCTTCCTTGGAAGCACTAGACAGGATCAGTGATCGTGAAGTAAATCCTAATAGCTTTGTCATAGCCTTCAATGAAGCATTGGATAAGTCAATTGTGGACATTGAAACTGCCGTGAAAGCAAATCATACCAGCTGGCCTTCCCCTGAGATTGCTTTACTGGAAGAGTACAGTTATGAGCGTAAATATGTGGAGGAATGTGCTCCTGAAATTGGGTGGAGCTCAATGGAGAGAATTGAACCACTGATATCTGCATTACTTAATTGCAAACTTCCTCTTTTCCATGACGACCTGTCTTACTTGGCTAAAGGTACAAATACAGACAGGGAGATTAAGATCCAGAAAGAAGAATTTGGAAAGAGCCTTATTAGATACCTTTCAGAATCGGGTATTGGGCTGGCTATAAATGAGGCTAGCATAATGCTGCAAAGTTCTCTGCTTGAGTTGCATGGCTCATGCTACCGAATTGTTCCAGATTGGGTTATGATCTTCAAGCGGATATTCAATTGGCGGTTAATGGGTATTTCCAATGGTGCATTTTCTTTGGCTTATGTTCTGGATCATCCTGATATCTTTCCAGCTTTTGGTGATCTAGACGAGCTGGTGCTTGAAGGCAGTAGACTTTCATCGTATTATGTAAATCGGCCATCTCTGGATGAAATGATCGAAGTTAGTTGCGTTCCCCTTCCTTTCATCAGCAAGGGACAGCTAGTGGGAGCTAATCAACCTCCTACTCAGATTAATGCTTATAGTGAAGTTCAAGAACCTGTCGACATAAGTGATTTCATGGAGGGTAATTCAGGTTTTGATCAGGATCATAGACTGGTTGTTGCAGATAGTAACGTTAGAGAAGCACGGGAGACTGACAAAGTGAATGTAGAAGCTGAAAATTTGAGTAAGTTGCTAGAGAAATGTAACATACTACAAAACATGATAGATGATAAGCTATCTGTATATTTTTAATTTTTTTGTAAAATTTTGTATTTTTATCGTGGACGTATGAATTACTCGAGTTATGTCCAATTTTTAAAGGGCAATAATCAATAGCAAAAAGCAGAATTTTGGTCCAATTTGTTTCATAATGCAAGTGTTACGATAATTTTTTCAATAGCTAATGATTATTAACGAATTCAAGCTAATAAGAGTGCTAAACTAGTAGAATCTCGTAAAAAATAGTGTTTAGCTAAATGTAGTTGCAAACATTTTTAAGTTTTGGTGGTGTATAGGGAAATCTTTTTATTATATTTTTGTGTTAGTGCAGAGCTTTTTCCGAGATACGGCCAATTTCCCAAACATCCAATTGCTCTTTTCATTCAACAAAACTTCAAAAATTATTACAAGTCTTTTTATACTCAAATTCAAAAAGGCAAACATCATGACAGAAATTAGAGCTACAACTTCACACGAATTCAGCGTGACAGCAGTAGAACAAAGTCTCGGAACCAGTGCGGCTTGGCTTGCTTCCTTTGCAGACGTTCCATGACATCCTTTTTCTGGTTACAGCTCACCTCTTCTCTCTTTTCATCATTGCTGCTGGTTCCACAAGCTGAAGTTGCAGCTTGGTCTTGGGCCTTCTCAATCATCCAAGTCTTCATGTGGTCTTGTATAGCATTTGAGTCAAGTGCTAATGGGCCTATCTCATGGGGGCCTCCATAATACTACTCCCATCCCCGAAATCAACCTTGTCCTCAAGGTTGGCTAGTTTGTACATCGTAATGAACTCATCAAAATCTTCCCAAGTGGCGTCTTCCGGGGGGCTTAAGGACCATTAAACCAACACTTGTCGACTAGTCTTGTTGTTGTTTGTGTTCCTTCGAGCTGCCAAAATTGCCAAGCGAAACATGATGGGTTTGTTGGCTATGCTCAGCTCAGATAGCAAGAAACACTTGACTGGTTACGAGCCATGAAATGGTTTGAGTAGCAACACATGAAATGTGGGATGAATTCGACTTTTCAGAAGTAACTTTAGTGTATAGGCCACATGTCCCGCTTCTCCAATCACTTCAAAGGATCCAAAATAACGGCGACAAAGTTAGTATTAAGTCGATGAGCTACTATAATTTGTCGGTATGGTTGTAGTTTGACAAGGACCATGTCATCGAGCTTAAAAGAGATGTCCTTCCGCTTCTTATTAGCCTGTTGGCTCATTCGATTCTGTGCTTGCTACAAATTTAGTTTAAGTTGCTGCAATATAGAATCCCGATTTAATAAATCGTCTTCCACGACTTGGATTGTAGTGGTGCCTCGAGTGTAAGCTAGAATCGTAGGTGGGATGCGCCCATACACAGCTTGGAAAGGGACCTATGGCAGAGTGATGGCTGGTGTTATAGTGGTACTCGACCCAAGACAGAAATCTGCTCCACTATTTTGGGTTTTTCGAATTGAATGCTCGTTGGTACTGCTCCAAATAGCGATTCGTAACTTCCGTTTGGCCGTCTGTTTGGGGGTGATAAGATGAGCTCATCTTTAATGTGGTGCCCATGAGTACGCACAATTTTTTCCAAAAGACACTAGTAAAAATAGGATCTCTATCAGAAATGATGGTGCGAGGCATGCCGTGGAGTTTGATCACCATATGAGAGAAAAACTCAGCAACCTTGGTGGCAGAGTAATGGTTTGGGAGAGCACTAAAATGTGCGTATTTTGTAAAACGATCTACAACTACTAGAATGTTGGTCACACCGTGTGAGTTGGGCAATCTCATAATGAAGTCCATAGAAAGATCTTCCCACACCCTTTCCGGAATATCCAATGGCCGTTACAATCCATAGGGAGCGGAAGGTGTGTATTTGATGGTTTGACAAGTTATACATGCTTGGACAAAGTGCTTGACATCCATGCGCATCCTTTCCCAAAAGAAATTTGCACCCAAGCGCATATAAATTCTTAGGAGTGTATGTCGGTCATTGTGGTTAGTTTACGTTACATTTTATTCAACCCCAACGTAAAGATCGGGTTACAAAAATTTAAGTGCAACTCGCTCAATTAAAAAAAATCAACCTGCCTAACTAAGCCCTAATATTTATTTTTGTTTACATTCAATTATTATATTTTAGTTAATTGTGATAATGAGACAAACATATAGATTGAATTCAAAGATAAAATCAACCACCATGAAAGAAAATATAGTAGTTTAAACTTTCAATTTTTTATAAATATGTATTTAAATTATATTACATATAGATTATATATAAAAAAACTTTATAATCTTAGTCGAGTTATTTCGAATTAATTGAGCGGGTTGGTATTATTTTCAATGTGCCTAATATAAAGATTTGGCGGATTATATTTTTGTCGAATTTTTCAGTTTGTATTTTTCATCGAGTTATCTCAGTTTGATTTGGACGGGTTTACAAAATTTTATGTACAACCCTATTACCTCCTTCAAAAATCCAAGGATCCAAGGATTGGCAATAACAACTCTGGCTTTTGGCAGCAGCTGTGGCAACTTAAAATCCCGCCAAAAGTTAAAAATCTACGGCGGGTAGCTTCTGGTTGTCTTCCAACTCGGCTAAACCTCCAATCGAAACATGGATGTCCTTACTATTTTTCTGGTATGTAATGCTTCTACTGAATCTACTTCTAACATTTTATTGTCTTGCCCTTTTGCTACTTCTTACTGGAATAGTACGAGTCTTCCTGTGGGAGTTTCCCTTGCTGCCTCTTTCGGGGTTTGGTTAGAGTCTCTTTTCTAACAACTTGATGACAATCGTGTGTGTAAAGTGGTGATGGTTTGTTGGTCTTTGTGGAAAGTAAGAAATTCTATTACAGTAGAACCTCTATTCAAGAATACACTTGGGACCAAATAAATTATATTCTAATTGAGAGGTTATAACTAAATAGAGTTACACTAGAAAAAAAAAATTGAACGTAACAATAATAAGAATAAATAATCATTAATACTATATCATAATAGAAATATTTTAGAGTAAATATAATATTCATACATGTATTATAATTTAAAATAAAATTATTAATTTTACATAAATAAATTTACAAAATACATATATATATTTTATTAAGATGTAATTATTCTTATATAGAGGTATACTTTGGTAATACGGGACTTAAAAAATGTATAACTAATTACAATTTAGAGGTTATTCTTATTTATAACTGGCGCAAATTGGGACTTGATTTTTTTATAACAAATTAGAGGTTATTCTTGAATAGAGTATTCTTAAATAGAGGTTCTACTGTATTTGGAAAGACAAATTTCTCACTGTAGCTCATGTTTTAGCTTCGACATCATTAATTCTTGGTCATTGGATTAAAGCTCAAGATAACAACTCTTTATCATCCTTTTACTTCGGTAACACTGATGATAGAGCTGAGCTTTGGACTAAACCTGATGTAGGCACAATCAAGATTAATGTCGACGTTGCCATATTTCTTAGTGATCATGCTTTCAGCTACGATCTACTGGCGAGATCAAACATAGGTGCTCTTATTGAAGCCAAAGCTACTTGCCGTGACGGTTCTTTCGCTCCTGAAATTATTGAGGTCATGGGCATCAAGAAAGCTTTAAGTTAAATTGAAGAAAATGGTTGGTAGAAAGTTTAGATTGAATTCGATAGCCTGCTCTCCATTCAAGCAATCTGGAGCCACTCTACTTTATGTTCTATTTTTGGCTTCATTGTTCAAGATTGTAAAACTTTACTGCTTTCTTTGTCTAATATTAAAATTCGTTTTGTTAAACGATCAGCAAACCGACTAGCATTCTAGACTTTCTCGGGATTACTCTGATCGTAGCATTTGTGTAGCTAATGCTCTAGCTATGTTATTGGGTAGGGGTGTTCATTGGACCACATCCAATATTTTTAGGCCTTTCCAGATTTGATCCAATCATATATTGGATGTTAGATTTTATCATTTGATTCAATCCAATTAATTTCTAGTCATCCAATTGATCCAATATCCATTGGATGTTGGATTTGATCGGTTCTATCTGTTGGATGTATTTCATATATATTTATTGATTTAATTTGAGTTTATTTAATATTTTAGGTCTAGTATTTTTTGGATCGGATCGGATTAGATCCATCTAATATTTTAAATACAGTGTGTATTAGATTGGATTGGATCCATCCAATCTAAAAAAAAAAAGAATAAAATAACACTCGACATCCGATCCAATCCAACATCTGATCTGATTGGATGTTGGATGTTTTGGATTTTTGGATACCCTATCCAACATCTTATCTGATCTAATTGGATATTCAAAAATAACATCCAACTCGATCCGATCACAATTAAATATCTAATGTTTGGCGGTCAATTGTAATTGAATTAGTCGGTTGTCATTGAATTGGATAATTTATGCACACCTCTTTTTAGGTATCTTGTGCTCCAAATGCTAAATTTAATAAAATTGTTATTTCATATTAAAAGAAAAAAGAACATTGTTGTGATGAATTAGAATAAAAAAGCCTTCATATGGAGGCTACACATGAAAAGAATATCGCACCGGTAAAAAACAAGAGTAAACTACTATATAGACGCCCTCTAACAACGTTTTTAGAATAATTATACAGTAATAATATAGAAACTTTAATATTAAATTTTAGAATAATTTGGTGGGGTATAGGTTTTAACAAATTAGGTTGGCGTTTGGTTGGAGGTAATAAAATGGAAAGAAAATAATTTTCATTCTATTCCTTTGTTTGGTTACATTTTAAATATTGGAATGCTCTTTTCACCATTTTAGTGGAATGACTATTCTATTTTAAAACGGAAGCAAAGATCATTCAATGTAACATGTCAATTTCTTTTAGGGTGCGTTTGGAAAGTCACCATGTAATTGGATTTGTGTGTAATTGGAGGTAATTACACAATTTGACATGTTTGTCTGACCATGTTATTACACTGTAACTGTCTAATTAGAAGTAATTGAGGGGTTCCAATTACACTCTCCAATTCTCATGGCCACTCTAGTAATTACCATACCTAGTAATTACACAGTTAATTCCAAACACACCCTTATGCATTTTAAAATTTTATTTCATTCTATTTCTATTCTTATTTCTATATTTTCATTCCTTCCAACCAAACGCTACCTAAATGTATACCATTAATCACAAATCTAATCTAATAGAGCAGGCTATAATTTTTCCTTGTATTATTTTAATGTATTTTTGTATTTGAAAGAAAATCCATTAATAATGGAAAGCTTGAAGCTGCAACTTTCTCTCTACAAACGCTTCAATTCGGATGAATTGAAAGAAATAGGGTTGGGTGGGTGGGGAATCCATGAAAAATGAATAAGGTTAGGAGCAAGAGTGAAAATTAGTTTGGGTTTTGAAACAGAATTTGAGTTTGAGTTTTTGAGCTTTTGGGTTAAGCTGGTAAGAGCTCTATATTTTCTTCTAATTAATTAGTTTTGTGGAGTCTCTTTTTCTATTTTTGTTCACCTTTAATAGAACTGTAGAAAAACAATTGAAAACAGTTGCATCTTGTACTTACCACCACTCATCTTTTTTAATTTTTTATTTTATTACACTGAAATTCTTTCTAATAATCTATTCATATGATGAAAATGGCCTTGTCAGCTTGGTATTTAGATGATCAAAAGCTTGCCATTCATTTGAGGGCAAAACCCTATGCCCTTAAAATTTTATTTCATTTCATATACATGAATTTGCTCCTACCTTCAAAGAAAATGATAACTTTTTCTACGAGGGCTTAAGATGCTTTAATAAGGTATGAACAAGTAGGCCTCTCAAGACTCTTGGGCTTTTGTCACTTTCATTGAAAAAAGGGACAAGACAAGACAATATGGAAGTCATTAACCAACCAAGTAAATTTCCACTAGCTTCTCATGTAAAATTACCAAACTAAACCACTCAAAAAACTATAAGTAATTAGTGCAAACTAGTCAAGAAAACGAATGCCAAGGAATCACAAACAAAGTTTTGAAATTTGTACATTGTTTCTTACAGAAATTTAGTGTGGTAAAAACAAACAACATGACTTGTACATTCTACTACAACTACTACATGGATCATCATCATCATCATCCAACCACCTCCCATGACAACTTTCCTTATGAGTAATGCCTCCAAATTTTATTTCCATTTCATTCATCTACATCATGCTTAGATTAATTAGTAGAACAAATGCTATAGCTGAAAGGAGACCATTTTGTTCCCCTTGAGGCCATATCTATAGTCAGAAACCGTGTGATGAGTAACATTAGGAACGCTGCACTAGATATTAGTGAAGATGTATTTATGTATGTAGAAAAACCGTCTGACTGACTTTCACCGCCGCTCAACTGCACGTCTAACCCACATCCTGTTCACAGGCCAAAGGGCAAGTCAGTATATCTTACTCTTCAGTACATGGTAGCAGCATTAGATATTTAAGGAAACTTAAATGGAGCAGGGAGGGTACCTCTTAAATTAATTTTCCAAGGAGATGTGAAGCAGCTTCATGAATGCACCTCTAAAGCGAGTCACTGTTGTAAATATGGTGATAAAGAACAAAAGCTCCGTCAGATACATTGTATAATACAGTTTTTTAAAGGCCCACCATCATGTCATAGAAAACATATAGAAACAGAAAAGCCTAAACAAAGTTCAAGAGACCCACCACTTCCAGGGGCCTTCGACATGTTGGTGATGGAACAACAATGGCTGGACTTCGATTCGTTGAAACATGATACTGACAGGAATGTAGATCTGAGAAATCATTTCTTACCGAACGGTAGACTTCTGATCCTGTGGTAGCAGATATCTCCAAAGTTCCTTTCCCTTTTCTTAATGCAGATCTACCATTGACCCCACTTGATCCATCTGCAGAACCAGTTGCTGACTAAAGCAAACAGAACAAGAATTAGCTATTCAATCCAGCAAATGGAAAGAGACAGAATAACAATGCTCTCACAACTGGTTATTTGTTTTTTTAAAATAATAAATTTGTTAATTCACTCAAGGGGTAGACAAGTAACTAATGGATAATTAGAGTGATCACTACACAATTTTTAGTTCTGTTCGTGCTAAATATGTAGATATATAATTTAGATAAAGAAAAATCACTGTTCAATTCATCTGTAGACTGTGCCACTTTCCATCTTGCGGGAAGAAGGCAACTAAATCAGATTTAAATGAAACTACATACATATATATGAGGTCAAAAAATGCCTCTCAAAAAGAAATTATTTAAACAAGACCCAATTCATAGCATTAGACCCCATAGTGAAGCCCTGAATTTGTAGGCAACATGTACCAGAAAGCATTATAATGAAATATACAAACAAATCAAAGTGAACTCAACCCTGGGCAAATAAAAACAGAAGGCGTTAAAATATGCGACCAAATGAAATTTACAAAGGTCATACATTCAAGCCTTTGATGTGAACAATGATGATTGTGATGTCATCTGTCCGGCTTTCATGCTCCAACCATAGCTTGTAAGACTCTCCAGCAATGGCAGCACAAGCATCCCGAGGATCCGTATATCTCGCCGCCTAAACAAAGAATGCGTGAGTAAAACTAAAACTTAAAAGAGAGAAACAAGTAGATATTTATAGTTGAACAAGAGTAATTGCGACTATACCCACAGAACAGAAAGGCACACAACAGAGTTCAAAGCTCAAGCAAGAAACTTCAGCTATGGATATCATTGAGTCAAATTATCCCTGCAGACTAATATAGCTAAACTCCCAACATAAAATGACTCAACGAGTACATTTCATCTCAAGACCTTACCCATACATAAATCAAAACCTATATATGATATGCAGTATAACCCCACATTCAAATGGAAATTATAAATTAAAGTACGACTGATAAGAAGCTTCCTAGTGCAGTTACATCTATTCTTTAGATCTTGGTTTTGAAACAAGCTCTCTGCCTGACCCTGCAATATTTGGGGACCAGAGGAAACTATAGCAATGCTATATGTGGGTGTCTAAGAAGGGTGATCTTTAATTGAACAGAAAAACCAATTGGGTGATCACAGATTATAATGGATTAAAACAAAGTAGGGAATTCGGCATGTACCATGTTTACAACAGCTTGACTTGAAAGGAACTCGAATACTCCATCACTTGCAACAATAAAGAAGAGATGATTTGGTGTTAGCTGAACCTTTGACACCTCTGGATCAGCTACAACACCAATTCTCTCTGCCGTACTATCTCCCACACTCCTTGTAAATGCAGTCCCGGGATACATTCCATTCTGAACCCAAAGCCTAGGAGGATCACCACCTTCGCTCTCTTCATTGCCCCAACTCTGAATATCAGGATCCTTAAGCCCTTCCACTTGGTCAACACTCAGAACCCTCGCTCCACAGAGCTTCACTCTTTCATACTCGTCTCTCCTAAATGGAGTCTGATCACGAGACAGGTCCTCGGCAACAATTTGATTCCCGTCTTTAACAGCAATAACAGCTCTCGAATCACCCACATTGGCGACGAAAAGGGTGTCACCTACGACGAGCACGGTAATCGCCGTGGTACCACTCATTGAATCGTCTATATCGTTGTTGTTGTGTAACTCGTAGTTGGTCGTTTCAAAAGCCAAATTAAAAGCTTTTTCAGGATCATCAAGCAATGCTGGGTCGTCTGATAGTAATTCGACTACCTTGTCTTTAACGAAATTGGAGCACTGAGCACCAAATTGACCGTGCCCATCAAATACACCAAGGAAATGGACATTTGGGTCACCTTGAAGCTGCGTTTTAATGGAGTAACAGTCTTGATTTTCTTTATCGAGTGAGTCTGGGTAATAGCCTCGTTGAGTGAGAGCAGAGTACTCTAAATGGAAGTTACGAGAAGGAACAAGAACAGTCTCCAATGATCTCTCTGCAAGCATATGTTTTCTCTGAACACTGTAAGGATCAGCTTCCGTGAAGTCTCTAGGATCGTCGTTAGAAGATGAAGGGTAGCGACTGCAACACTTGCCATGGATACAACCCATGTTCAGGTTCAAGGAGTAAGACGAAGAAAGTGATGAACGTTTCTTTAACAGGAGCAATTTAAGTGCAGCCAAAGTGTTTGAACAAATGCCTAGGAGACACAAAGCATAATTGGCTAAAAAATGTGAGATGGGTATTCCTGAAATTCAACACTGGAGCTAAATTTGGAAGCGAAAACCATGTGTTACACAACAGAAATTAAGGTCAGGGTAAGTAGCAATCAAAACCCTAAAAAGAAAATCAACCAAACGATATTAGATACTAAAGAACACTTATTTATACTCACAAAGAGAAAAGCTTTCCGGGAAAATTTTCTCAAAGGCAAGAACAAATTCCTGAAGAAGAAATGTTACTTTTCAAGAAAACCCATCAGCATCAAGAAGGAAAAGGAAAACCCTAAAGCAAAACCAGTATTTTATTACAAAGTTTGAGACCTTTTCTTTGATAAAAAAACAGAGTTAGAAAAGGAACACAATACTTGAGAAAAAGGGTTGTAAAGATAATAAAAGAAAAAAAGAAATAATAATAATAATAATAAAGAAAAGGAAAGGATACAAGTTTGGTACACATGAGCAGAGAGAGATTTCAGAAGTGAAGAACAGAGCAATAAGAGGAAAAGAATGAAGAACACGAAACCCAAAGGAACTGTCCAAAACCAAAACAAGAGAGAGGTGTTTGTCTCTCTGTCTCTGCCTGTGACTCACTCTGAAAATGGTGACGATGATAGATTAATTATTATTTATTATTATTATCAGAAAAAAAAAGGTAAAAATAAAATAGCTAATAGTTAAAAAAAAATTAACTAAAAAGTGAAAAACAGTGAAAAGTCTATTAAATGAGTTAATAGTTTAACTATCACTATTTATTCATCTATAAATATTATAGAAAAATTTGATAATGCATTTAAATAGATGTATTAATGTACATTTATTTATTTTAACATTTAAAATAATTTTTTAGTTAATTTTTTTTTTACATTTATATAAGTTATAGTTATTTAAGACATCCTGTAAAATTTTAAGAAATTTAGAAAAATTTAACACGCCAAAAATAGGGTTCAAAAAATGTGTTACACGCGTGATTATTTTATTTTATACACGTGTAAAATAGATTGTTTGAACACTACTTTCTATATTGTAAATTATTTTGACTTTCTCAAAGTTTTATAAAATATCTTAAATAATTATAACGTAAACGAATATAAAAAAAATTAGATTAAATTTTTTTTAGATGTCAAAATGGGTGAAGGTGTATCAGTACACTTTTTTTAGAGAGTGCATTGCAGAATCACCTAATATTATATTATTTTTTAAAATCATTTTAAAATGTGTGTAATATTATAATATTTTTTAAAAGAAAGAAAATAATTTTTAAATAATATAGAAAAATATTTTTAAAAAAATAATATAAATATATAGTATAATATAAATGTGTGAGGTAAAATAAAAAAAAATAAAATATAAATTATTGAGTACAGAAACTATAAATTGTGAAGAGTCCTACAATCTTCTATTATATTTTTTGTACAACATTTGCACTTAATAATATATGTGGGAATATTTTCTTTAATTTTTTTTTTGGTGTTACAACAAAAAAAAAACTAAAATAACAAATAATAATGAATGCTATGAAAGTTTTTTTTATTGAAGCGTTTTTATATTATATTTTTGAAAATTTGAATTTATATGCTTAAATAATTAAAAAATTTTATTATTATACCAAAAATTTACACTATAAAAAAACTATACTTTTATTTTTCAAAACCCCAAAAATACCCCCCTCACAATTCTCTCTCTCTGCATCATCTCTCTCTCTCTCTCTATCTCTCTCAGCCAACTCTCTCTCTCTCTCAACTCACAGTCGACCCCAACGCCACCCGAACCCAAACCCCATCCCCATCGGACCCAAACGCCACCCACTCTCGGACCCAAACGCCACCCACTCTCGGACCCAAACGCCACCCACGAAACCTTCGGCTGTGGGACTTTTCTTTTTTTCTTTTTTTTTTCTTCAGATTTCAGAGAGATGAAGAAAGAGGTCCGATGGTCGGACCTTGGGGTCCGATGGGTCCGATTGGTCGGACCCCATCGGACCCCAAGGTCCGACCAGGCTGTGAAACTTTTTTTTTTCTTTCTGCGATTTGAGAGAGAGAGGAGGAGAAAGGTCCGACCATCGGACCTTGGGGTCCGATGGGTCCGATTGGTCGGACCCCATCGGACACCAAGGTCCGACCAGGCTGTGAAACTTTTTTTTTCCTTTGCGATTTGAGAGAGAGGAAGAGAAAGGTCCGATGGTCGGACCTTGGGGTCCGATTGGTCGGACCCCATCTGACCCCAAGGTCCGACCATCGCCTACGAAACTTTTTTTTTTAGATTCGAGAGAGAGAGGAAGAAAGAGTTGGTTTCGGTCCGAGAGTGGGTGGCGTTTGGGTCCGAGAGTGGGTGGCGTTTGGGTCCGATGGGGATGGGGTTTGGGTTCGGGTGGCGTTGGGGTCGACTGTGAGTTGAGAGAGAGAGAGAGAGAGAGTTGGCTGAGAGAGATAGAGAGAGAGAGAGAGAGAGATGATGCAGAGAGAGAGAGAGAGAATTGTGAGGGGGGTATTTTTGGGGTTTTGAAAAAAAAAGTATAGTTTTTTTATAGTGTAAATTTTTGGTATAATAATAAATTTTTTTAATTATTTAAGCATATAAATTCAAATTTCCCATTACATATGTGAGATTCAATCTCATGACTTCACACACATCCTAACACGCATAAAAATTGTTTCAAATTTATGTTTTTTTTTTTGCTGAACGTTTCAAATTTATATTATTGTTGTGAATGTGGTAAATTATTATAAAAAATTAAAAATTAATAAACATTTCAATATAGGTTAATTAGGATTTTTATCCTTTAAATTTTAACATGTATCAAATCATGCCCTTTGAACTTTTATGTCCCTAAACTATTGAGATTGTTAGAGTTAAGGATTTTTGTTTAATTTTATTTAATTTTACTATTTCAGTAATTATATGTGTACTAATCTATGCTCTTCGAATTTTAACATATACTAAATTATGTTCTCTAAATTTTTATCCATGTTAAGTTTTTTTTACTAAAATCAGACAAAAATCCTTAAATCTAACAATTTCAATAGTTTATGAGATATTTTGAACGACCTTAAAAATTCAAGAAGTATGATTTGATACATGTCAAAATTTAAGAAGTAAAAATCCTAATTAATCTTTAATATATTTTTGGAAGGAGAGATTGCGTAAAAAAATGGTAATAGAATGTTGTGATTAACCACATATTCATTCAACCATACGAAACCCCAAGGATTTGTCCAAATAAGATGTGTCTCTGACTGTGACTCGGGAAATGGTCACCAAAAATGGTTTTTTTTACCTTTTTCTTTAAAGAAATGAGATAGGAACAAGATTCAATATGTGCATGGGTGGGTTTGTCTGAAAACATAAGTCAGAAAGAGAAAACAAATAAAAAAAGATAAAAATTGAAAAGAAAACCCATGTTCCAACAACACACCTACCCACACAACACTGACTAGAAAGGTCAACATTTGACAATTTGAACTGTTAAGTTTGTGAAGGTGTATGTTAGCAAAAATCTAGTGTGCAATGTTAGAACAACTAGCTAGCTATGTTGAAATTTTGATTTAGGTGATATTTTATAATAATTATTAAATTAATTTATTTAAGATTTAATATTTAATTACTGGGTAACTTAAATTTAGTATTATTTTGAATGTAAATTGAAATTTTATTAATTTGTTAAATCAGCCAAAAAACAAGACTGTAATTCAACCGGAACATCCCTCCCACTGAAAACTCAATTTGGAAAAGAATGTAACGCTCTAGCAAAGCTGTGCGCAGTCATATTAGCAGATCGTTTAATTAAAAATGTAAGCTTTAACAATGGTGAAGGTGAAAGAAAAACACAGAGCATATAGCAGAGCAAGTGGCATAGCCTTTAACACAACAGATTACCAAGAAAAGCTTAATCAAAGGGGTTAGCTCGAGACCATTAATTTATACTGTTATGAAGTACAATACAGAAGGAAAATAACGGAAAACTACTTGCATAACTAATTTGTAACTAACTAAACTAACTGTCAGACTTAACAGTTATATCGTTTACATCCCCCCTCAAACGAAATGGTGAAGAAGCCATTTGAAGTTTGCTTTTTAAGTAGTTAAAACGATCTGTAGTGAGCGGTTTAGTTAGTATATCTGCAGCTTGATCTAATGAAGGAACATAGCGAACTGAAAGTTGCTTGGCAAGGATTTGGTCTCGAAGAAAATGGAGATCTATCTCAATGTGTTTACATCTTGCATGAAACACAGGATTTGCTGCAAGAGCTGCAGCACTTTGATTGTCAATCCATAGAATAGGAGCCTGTGAGAGTGGTACTTGTAATTCAGACAGGAGAGATGTGATCCATTTAACCTCAGCAGCAGCATTAGCAAGGGCTCGAAACTCGCTTTCTGTACTTGATCTAGCAACAACTTGTTGTTTTTTTGCGGACCAGGATACTAAATTGTTGCCCAAAAACATTAGATAGCCTCCTGTGGACCTCCTGTCATCGATGCAGCTTGCCCAGTCTGCATTCGTGTAGCCTTATAGGTGAAAAGTATCTGTTGGTTTGAGCCACAATCCATCTGTTAGTGTACCTTTTAAGTAATGAAGTAGTCTCTTGCATGCCTCCCAGTGTTTAACAGTGGGAGCATGAAGGAATTGGCTGAGTTTATTGGTAATGTAGGCTACATCGGGTCGAGTTAAGCTAAGGTATTGTAGAGCTCCTAATGTACTCCTGTACAATGTGATGTTGTCAAAAGGTTCCCCATCAAGTAAGCTCAGTTTGGAAGTGGAACTAGTAGGATTGGGACACACCTTTGCTCTTTCCATTTGAACTTTACAGAGTATATCCGTGATGTACTTGCTCTGACTAAGATACATACCCGAGTGTTATCTCGATAGATTTCAACCCCTAAGAAAGGGAAATTTGATTTTATATACTTAAAAAATTAAAAAATTTTATTATTAAACCAAAAATTTAAACCCTAAAAAAACTATACCTTTTTTTTCAAAACCCCAAAAATACCCCCCTCACAATTCTCTCTCTCTGCATCATCTCTCTCTCTCTCTCTCTCTCTCTCTCTCTCTCTCTCTCTCTCTCTCTCTCTCTCTCTCTCTCTCTCTCTCTCTCTCTCTCTCTCTCTCTCTCTCTCTCTCTCTCTCTCTCTCTCTCTCTCTCTCTCTCTCTCACCCCAACCGCCCACCCTCACCACCACCTCCGACCTCCATCCTCCGACCTCCGACCCTCACCGCCACCTCCGACCACCCGCACCAACACCCCGACCCAGCCCCACTCTCTCGAACCGCCCAAAAGTCGCACCCCGAAAACCCACTCTCTCTTCCTCTCTCTCTGAAATCGCAGAAAAAAAAATTGCTCCAGGTCCGATGGTCGGACCATGGGTCCGATGGGGTCCGACCAATCGGACCCATGGTCCGACCATCGGACCTGGGACAATTTTTCTCTCTAAAAATGCAAAAAATAAATAAATAAATAAATAATCGGACCCATGGTCCGACCATCGGACCTAGAGCAATTTTTTTTTCTGCGATTTCAGAGAGAGAGGAAGAGAGAGTGGGTTTTCGGGGTGCAATTTTTGGGCGGTCCGAGAGAGTGGGGCTGGGTCGGGGTGTTGGTGCGGGTGATCGGAGGTGGCGGTGAGGCCTGAGAGCCTGGAGGTGGTGGTGAGGGTGGGCGGTTGGGATGTGAGATAGAGAGAGAGAGAGAGAGAGAGAGAGAGAGAGAGAGAGAGAGAGAGAGAGAGAGAGAGAGAGAGAGAGAGAGAGAGAGAGAGAGAGAGAGAGAGAGAGATGATGCAGAGAGAGAGAGAATTGTGAGGGGGTATTTTTGGAGTTTTGAAAAAAAAGGTATAGTTTTTTTATGGTTTAAGTTTTTGGTATAATAATAAAATTTTTTAATTTTTTAAGTATATAAAATCAAAATTCCCCTAAGAAATAGTGTACTTCCCCCAAATCTTTTAATGAGAATGCAGTGTTCAATTCTGAGATGAAGGTGTTGATGAGATCTGCATTTGGACCTGTGATAAGTATATCGTCCACATATACCAAAAGATACACTAATGTATCACCAGAGCCATGAATAAAGAGAGAGGAATCAGATTTTGAGCCATGAAAACCCCAATGTAACAGTGTCTGTCTAAGCTTCTCATTCCAAGCCCTAGGGGCCTGTTTGAAGCCATAAATGGCTTTGTGTAAAAGGCACACATGAGTAGGGTTGGATGTGTCAACAAAGCCTGGTGGTTGCTGCATATGTATCACTTCATTTAGATCTCCATTTAGAAAGGCATTACTCACGTCGAGTTGCTTGACAGACCACTTGGCATTGACTGTTAGAGACAACACAATTCTGACTGTTACTGGCTTTACTACAGGACTAAAGGTATCTTCGTAGTCGATCCCAGGTGTTTGAAGAAAGCCCCTTGCAACCATCCGAGACTTAAATTTATTCAAAGAACCATCTTTGTTGAGCTTAATTCTGTGGATCCATTTGTTGGTAATGACTTGCATATGCTTTTCATAGGGATCAAGTGTCTAGGTTCTTTGCTTTTTGAGAGCTTGAAATTCTGAATTCATTGCAGCTAGCCATTTTGGGTTATTGAGGGCAGACTTTAGAGATTTTGGTTCAGTTGGTAGAAGAGATTCAGGGAGAGGATGTTTAGTGGCAAGATAGGATTTGGGTTTTCTGATTCCACTTTGAGATCGAGTTCTCATAGGATGAGTTCGGGTGACTGTTGTGGTAGGATTATTTGAGGTTATAGGTTCAAGAATAGTGGATGAAGGTGGTATATGGTTTGATGGTATTGTATTTGGTGAGATGGAAACAGGTGGTGGAATGTGGGGTGATGAGTTGGGGACAAGTGGAGAGGCAGCTGGCTGTGCTGTATGAGTGGATGATGACTCATTGTTGATCACGGGTGAGGCAGTAGTGGAGATAGATGTAGCATCAATAGGATCAACCACAAAAGTATTAGTATGTGATATATTGGGATCTGTAGTAAATGAAGTGGAAGGAAAACACAGAGCATATAGCAGAGCAAGTGGCTTGAGTTACGACAGCGGGTGGTGTTGGATCAGTGGGAATACCAGAATTGTTTGCAGTGGAGGCCATTAGTGACGCTAGTCAATGGCGATTGATACCATGTAAGCTTTAACAATGGTGAAGGTGAAAGAAAAACACAGAGCATATAGCAGAGCAAGTGGCATAGCCTTTAACACAACAGATTACCGAGACAAGCTTAACCAAAGTGGTTAGCTCGAGACCATTTATTTATACTGTTATGAAGTAAAATACAGAAGGAAAATAACAGAAAACTACTTGCATAACTAATTTGTAACTAACTAAACTAACTGTCAGACTTAACAGTTATATCGTTTACAAAAAACAAAGAAACATTGTTTAAAATAGATAGGAAGCTTTCGACAGTCCATCACCACTCCCCCAAGAGGCGAAATCATGGTGATGTTACTTCAAATAACTTGGACAATTGAGAGACAATCGGACTCGAGTTCAATATTATGCTATTCATTATCCTTGATCCAACTTAACGCCTCTTTAATGGCTAAAGCTTCAGCCATGTCTAGTGCCATTGTACCACTGCCAAAGAACCAAAAGAAGAAAAAAAAAAACAGAGCATTGAAACCTGAAAACAAGGGCTAGCAGATCAGTGAAAACCAATACAAACTTTGCTTGTCAAAAGACAAGACACCATGACTTACAATTTATACTTTAGGTCAATCACAATAGGAACAATCTCACTATTTTATTAATAATACCCAAACGATAAACCTTAAAATCTTTCTCTGTGTTTAAGACTTCTCGGAATCCAATCATTAACTTACCAATTTTTGTTGTTATAAGAATCCTAAATTTCGGCGGCAAGTGAGAATAAGAGAAGAGAGGAAAAACCTATAGAACCCTAGCTTTGTTTCGGGTCAGAAGGAGGAAGAAGAAGAAGAGAGAAAATATTGTATCTAAAACAATTAATATTAAATGAGTATAATTTTCATGTTAATTTTTTTTTATTTTAACCAAAATATTAAAATTTACACTAAAAAAATACTTCTTATTATTATATTATTTTATTAAACTATCTCACACTATACGAGCATCTCCAAGGAGCACATCAAATTTGGTGTCCTAGTATCACCAAATTTGATGTCAAAAACTATTTTTACTCTAACCACAACACCGAAAATTACACCAAAAAAATATTCCTCATTATTATAATATTTTTTTAATAAAATAAAAAAATAATATTATATTAATTAACTAAAATTACCACAATTAACTAAATGCACCCTTCCAAATAAAAGAGTCACACATTCAATAGACAGTTTGAATTTTATTTTTGGCGGGTTAAATTTTTTTGAATTTTTCAAAAATATACAGGTTGTCTTAAATAATTATAATGTACACGACCATAAAAAAAATAGACTAAAAAATCTCTTGAATGCTGAAATAAGTAGAAGTACATCAGTGCACTACTTTTAAAAAAAAGTATTATAATTTTATAAATACAATTAATAATATAAATATAAATATATATACATTAATTAAATATATATATAAAAATATATGTATGTCGTGTGCTACAATACACGGTATCTATACCGTGGAGTGTAGCATTCACTGCAAATTCAAGATATATATGAAGCCTCCTTGGATAAGAATTCAACACCAAACAAAGTATTTTCCGTGTCGTTGGTGATGCTCTAATATATATAATAAAATTTAATTAAAAATACATTATTTTAATATTAAAAATTAAAAAAAAATTAGTTCCTTCAAAAAAAAAAAAAATTTAGTATAGTCTATAATGTACTATTATTTTTAGTGGAACACTATAAACTCTCACATATATAAGATAATATTTAAAGTTTCATTAGAGTAATTTTGTGTCTAAACTCTACTATTTTTGAAATTTTAGTATCCCGTTGGAGAAATCCTAATACGACACCTTTAGATTATCTGCAATGGATAGTGTAAAATTTTAAGGATTTTCATAGATATGAGAAAAAAAATTTAAAGTTTACTTTGATATAGCATAAAATATAATATAAAAAAATATGAGATTAAAAAATAAATAAAATTTAAAATATAAGAAACCAAACAAAAGACCATAAATAAAGTTGATAAATTTCTAATAACAAATATCACCGAAAAAATCATCGAACAGACATCGTCACTGGAAAAATCAATGTTGCTAAAAAATTCATCGTCCCCGAAAAGTCATCGGAAAATTCATCAAAAAAGTCACTGGGATTATTATCGTCGTCGATAAAGTCATCGGAGTATCCATCTTCATCGAAATTAGATATCTCAGACATAAATTAAAATAGAATCAGTTTCACAATAAAATGAGTAAAAATAAATAACACACAATAACTCTGAAATCAGTTATAAATAAAAAGATAAATAGAAAATCAACTCCTAAAACACTGAAACATAAATTAAAATTAAAACTACTTCCACGATAAAATGAATAAAAATGATAACACATAATACCTCTGATTTCGGTTACAATTAAAAAAATTAATAATTAATTCCAAAAATACTGAGACATAAGTCTAAATAAAATCGGTTTCATAGCAAATTAAGTAAAAACAAATAACACACAATAACTCAAAATTTAAGATAAAAGAAACTCATTATATGTATCAACTAGTTAAAAATTTGAGACAAAGAAATTGGTTCCGTAAAACAACCAAGATAAAAATTTACACACAAAAGCCAGTTAAATAAAATAATTAAATCAAAAATTGGTTCCTTGAATTAACTAAATCAAAAAATAGTTCCCAAAATAACAAAATAAAAAATTATTTCCCTAAATTAATCAAATTAAAAACTTATTATTGAAATAAATAATTCAATAATTGTAACATCCTATTGGCTTAGGCACGCTATAGTAATTTCTTTGTGCACGCCTTTGCTAATTAAAGAGTTTTTCGAAAATCGTATCAAATTTAAATTTTTTAATAAACTTTAAACTTTTATAAATGTATAATTGTACACAAAAACTGAAATCCTATCTTTAAAATTTACAATCATATTCAAAATATATTTTATAAACATGTCACCTTGCGACTACAAAATAAAGGCCCAAGTCGTTTCGACGCCAAACATTTCAGGCCTAACCATCTAGATATGTACAATCATCCTCAAACCCTGGACTCATTGGTTCTTAGCCTTTGCCTTTCCCTTACCTACACATGCAAACAATATATGTGAGTCGACAAACTCAGTAAGAAAAATATTAAACATAAAACATGATACCAACTTGTATCTAGGCGCCCATACACCTATTTACAAGGCTTCAGATGCATCAAGAACGTTCTTAGTAAAAGTATGACATCTATACCACATGCACTAACTATTTGTCTCGTACTAGTGTAGAAATGTTATCAGACATAAAGAAGTGGTTAGTCGATACATTCTAAATGAAGGGTTTGGGAGAAGCAAGCTATGTTCTCAGGATCAAAATCTATAGAGATACAAAGCGGAGAATATTAGAACTTTTGCACGCAACTTATTTTGATAAGGTGCTCAAAAGATTCTTAATGGAGAATTCTAAGAAAGGACAACGTCTAGACATGGAATTATTCTATGTAAGGATCAATGTCCAAAGACTCATCAAGAGAAAGAGGGAATGAGAAAGTATCCTTATGCATCAACAATTTGGAGCTTGATGTATGCAATATTGTGTACATGACCTGACATATACTACATTGTAGGGATTGTTAGTTGTTATCAATCTAATATATGTTTTGAACACTAGATTGTTGTAAAATACATTCTCAAGTATCTTCGAAGAACGAGAGATCTCATGCTTATATATTACAGTGGAGAGTTGAATCCTACTAGATATACTGATTATGATTTTCAATCAGACAAAGATAGTCAAAAATTGACATATGGGTCAGTATTTACTCTTGGTGAAGGAGAAGCAGTCTGGAGAAACATTAAGCAAAGTCGAATATATAGTAGCTTGTGAAGCAGCTAAGGAAGAAATTTAGTTGAAGAAATTCTACACTACTCTGGAAGTAGTTCTAGAAGTAGAAAAACCAGTAGTGCTCTATTGTGACAATAGTGGAGCGGTGGCCAACTCCAAGGAACCAAGAGGCCAACAATAGAGGCAAGCACATTGAGAGGATGTACAATCTAATAAGAAATATAGTAGAGAGAGGTGATGTGATGGTCTTGAAGATCACATCGAAACATAATTTGGTAGATCCATCTACAAAAATGCTACTAGGGAAATCTTTTATGGGTCATGTTACTAATATGTGATTAATGGAGATGCTTAGTTTGATTTTAGGGCAAGTGGAAGGTTGTTAGGGTTTATGCTCTAAAAAGCTTGTAAAGATATTTCTAATTATTAATAAAGAGTTGAATATATTGATATATGCTTGAATGTGAAATTATTAATATTCATTATTGAATAATTTATATTAAATATCTTAAAATTCCTTATTTATATATGAGGTTGTAGCTTGTAGCTGTACATAGAACTAAGACCACTTAACTATGATTATAATCATCAACATATTAAAGATATAGAATCTTTAATCGATGGTTGCTAGTACGGCTCACTGATGCCCATTCTTTGGTGCAAGTAATCTTTAGTCGGATTACGAATATAGCATGACATCAAAGTGAATGTGCTGTGTATAATATATATTATATATGACAAGGACCAATATAATTAATGGTACTAAATGTTAAAGAAGTAATCAGTAGAGTAAAATGGTAATTTGATCAAAACTAATTACGAATCAACACATGGAGGACTAATCACTAGAATTGATTATATTAATGGATACTACAATAAAAATCACTAAATAAAGTTCTATAATTACTTCAATTCTATATTTTTAGTGGAGTAATTATGGAATTAATAAACAATGATTATTTGGTTGATGAGACTCAATAAATAATCTAGTTTA
This sequence comes from Cannabis sativa, assembly GCF_029168945.1. Classification (NCBI taxonomy): domain Eukaryota; kingdom Viridiplantae; phylum Streptophyta; class Magnoliopsida; order Rosales; family Cannabaceae; genus Cannabis; species Cannabis sativa. Next base: position 8,290,378 of record NC_083609.1, read on the forward strand.
TTGGAGCTTAGAATTATAGGTCCATGGTCCCCAAATCACCACCTTGAAATATTGTCAAAGGAAGGAATAAAGAGTAGTATAATATCGTTCAGAAAAAAAAATATTTTGAATTGAAAAAATAGTAATTATTTATTTTTGTAATAAATAAATATTTTTTCAAATTAATTAAATAGAAAAAAGATAAAAATTGTTAAGACAAGATTTATTGAGACAAAAGTTGTCAGGACAAAGGACACCATTCTTGTCATAAACTGACAAGGGTAGGCGCCTACTATGTAGCTGTCCCTATAGAGTTTGTCTTTTTGGATTAATTGATTCAATTAGATAAATATTTGAATTTAAAAAGTGGTTAAAGATATTTTAAAGTGGTTGAGATATTCTCTCAAGTAGTTAAGAGATTCCCTCATAAATGTGAGTAACCGAATTTGATTATAGATATTGATTTGTTTAAATAATTTAATATGATTTAATTAAAAGGTTCTAACTACTATAAATAGAAGCTTGATTTGAGAAATTATAACACTTACTTTGAAATATATATTTTTGAAATATAGAGAGAAAAGAAAGAAATTTTTTTTCTCTCAATTGTTCTTGCTCATGTGTTGAAAACTCAACAAAAATAACTCTATACACTTTATCCTAATAGCCCACACTATTCTTTATGTGTGGTGGATTAATTTGAAAAATACTAGTATGAGTCCAATTTCATTATCCTCATCTTCTGGATTAAGGGATACAACATATGAGATATTTCAAGGATACCATGATAGTATTCAAAATGTATATATTCTAAACTTATTATTTTATGTTTTAATTTAATGTAAATACATTTGGAAATTGTTGGGATATGATACAATGATAATCAACAATACGAAACCTTTTCGCTGCGTATCCGATTTAGTACCATAAAAACCAACACATATTGTAATCACCGCTTAGCTTTATTATGAGAATCAGTAGATAATTAGAGCTTAATTTTAGAAATAGACTTTTGATTGTTATTTTTACAATTATGGAGATTTATTTTAATTCTATGTGTATTAACTATAATAAATGTAGAATTTTATGATTTTCATAGTTTATGCCGGTAATAGTGGAATGCGACGTATGGCCTGTATAGTCACTTAGATATAATTTAGTACCTTAGAAATAGTGGGGTAATATAGTTAGACATTTAAAATGTCGGAAATTTTTGGGCTTATGGTTTATGACCATTTCACCTTTAAGTGATTAAGAAAGGGTAAGAAGGTCATTTTACCCTAGTTTAGTATTAATGTTTTTTGAGTGGGATTTTAATAAACTCTAAGCTTATTTAAGTTGAATAAAACAAGTAGTTTAATTGATTACACTTAGCAAAAAATTAAGAAAAAGCCTAAACTTTCTCTCTCTACTTCCTTGTTCGGCCACCACCAATAAGCAAGAAACCAAAATTTTACTTTCAATTTCAATCTAGAAAGTCAAGGATTTCAGCTAGGGTTTCTATAGATTAAGAGAGGGGTAGCTCAAGTTAAGCTTCTCTCCCTTTCTCTCTTTGAATTTCAAGAAGAAAAATATGATTTTATGTATGTTTTAGGGTTTAGGTTGCTATTTGGTGTCGTGATGTTTAGAATTTCTTTCTCGTGTTAAGTTTAGGGGTGTACGTCAGTCGGTTTGGTCGGGTTATAGCATATTTTTATTAACCCAATATAAATATCGGGTTGCAAATATTTAATCGTAACCCGCCCAATGAAAATTTAAAAAAAGTTCAACCCGCCCAATAATTTTGTCGGTTTGGTCGGGTTAACCCGTCCAAACTGTTTTTTTTTTTAATAATTGTTATGGTTAGTTTTAAAAAAATAAAAATATATTATTTATATTTCAAGCTAAAAAATGCTATAGTTTGAATTAATTTTAAGAACTTTAATATAAGATAAATATAATTGAGTAAATATAAAATAATTGAATAAAATAATAAAAAAAAGTGATAATATAGTATAGATTTTAAACTTTAACTTCAATATCCAAATACACTAAAACTTATTAACTATAAAATCTAAGTTTTAAGTTAAAAATTAAAATGTCCAAACTTTAAATACAAAATAGTTTAACTAATAAATGTAATTTATATAATATAAGATATACACTTTTATTGAAAAATATATAAATCGGTCTATTCGGGTTAATTGGGCGGTTTAGAATAATTTGTAAACCACCCAATATATTCATTGGGCGGTTTGGATTTTCATTGTATTATTTCGGGTTGTATTTTTTGTCAGTTTATTCGGTTTGGTTTGGGCGATTTATTCGGGTTGGGCGGTTTGTAAATTTTATTGAACACCCCTAGTTAAGTTTGAGTTATTTATGTTGATTCTTACTGTTTTAGTAGACATTGTAGAGAAAGATCAAAGTTTGAGCTTAAAGTTCTTTAATGATGGATTTTAATTATGGGGTTTTTCTTGCAATTTCTAATTGTATTATGTTTATGGATGTTTAATAAGGTATTCTAGAGAGTTTGGTGTGATTTGGAAAAGTTTTGAGCTAGTATTGAAGTTTTTTGGGTTTTCTACAGAGAAACGGTCAACCGGTTTCCCAGGCAAAACCGAGAAAAATAGTTTACCATTTTGGAAATCTGATTTACCACTTTTAGCAGTTTTGGGACCCCAATTTTTCATGTTTATTTAATATTTAGAGTATTGCCACGCTATTTATTGATAGGAAAAGTTCTAGTTTTAAGTTTAAGTCATCAAAAAGTGATTTAACGTATCACTTATCATTTTTATGTATGTTGTGACTTAAGGGCTTGTAAATTGTCGAGCAGCAGTTTTCACTTAGGTTGATCGGCACACCTAAATTCAGAATTAAGGTAGGATTAGTATTATAATTGTATATGTACTTACATGTTTAGCGTGCATGTTTATGAATGCCTGCTAGATAACATATCAGTAATAGCAGTATTAGTGTATATAGAGTTGCACTGAATACCAACTGATATATATTTTAACAAAAATAACAAAGATATTTAATAATATTTAAGTGGTTTGCTTCTAATTTTTTTTTTTTTTTTTTTTTTTGAAAAAGATATATGAAAAAATATACATATAGATTAAACATTAGAAATGTTATAACTAAGAAATTTTACGTGAATAAATATAATTTAAGTAAGAAATAGTATAAAAAGATCATTTTGTAAAAATAAAAATATTTACCTACATAGTATTATATGTGGAAAATTTAATTTTTTATGCTCACATATACTTAAATTTTTTTCCATAAACTCGTAATATTTGATATTTGTGGGATATGACACATTTTATAATATTCCTAAAATACCCCCCATTTACATCACTCTCCTCTCTCTTCTTCTCTCTTTTATTTCATAGCCATCAGGACCCATCGACTCCATTATCGGGCCCACCATCGGGCCCACTATCAGGCTCACAATCGACCATATCAATTTTTTTTACACAGGCATTGGGCCCCATCAGGTCTTTGTCTTCCTCAATTTTTCTGTGATACCGTCGGACCGGTGTCGGGCCTGCATCGGGCCCGACGAAATCAAACCCCAAACCCATATTTTTCCCAAATCACATCTAACGAAAAAAAAAAGATCCGAAGAGGGTTCGGTCCGTGGGGTGGTGGGTTCATCGGTTCGTGGGGTAGTGAGTTCATCGGTGGTCAAGTGGGAATGGTCCGTGGGTGGTGGGAATTCGAGAGAGAGAGAGAGAGAGAGAGAGAGAGAGAGAGAGAGAGAGAGAGAGAGAGAGAGAGAGAGAGAGAGAGAGAGAGAGAGAGAGAGAGAGAGAGAGAGAGAGAGAGAGAGAGAGAGAGAGAGAGAGAGAGAGAGAGAGAGAGAGAGAGAGAGGTAAAATTGGGTTTTAGTAAAAATATCCCATTTTACAAATTTTGAATAGTTTTAAATTATGGGACCAATTTTAGTCCCTATTATGCATATAATTTCAAATTTCCCTTATATGTTTAGTTCATTTACTATAATTTTTTTTAAAAAATGGACTCGTATTTAAAGAAATATAGTAATTTCAAAAAATATCATAAAAATATGTATATTTGCAGAAATAAAAAAATAAAAAATTTGGCTTATGAGCTGAGTAAGCCTTAGTTCTAGCCTTGGATAAAGTAACTAATAGGATTGCTGTAATTTTAAACATACAAAATAATAAAGGTGATGAATCACTTGTTTGTTGTTGCAAAATTCTAAAACCATGTGGCTTGTGTGGCTCAAGTTATCAACTAGTGATATTTAATTCTATGGAGTGGGCTAGTTTTATATTTTTAGTTTGTTTTAAATTTGTTTTGGAAGATTCTTTTCGTATGAGGATTGAGAAATTAATTCTACCAATGAAATTCCAAATTGCTTCTAAAAGAAAGTAAATAAAATAAAAATTGTGAAGGCTTTTAGATGGATTGGATGACAAATTTTAATAGTTGGTGGTCCCAAAAACATGTGTCTTAGCAGTCCCTACTTGGAGTTTATCAACACATGTGACTTTGAAGTTGATCCCTTACATGCAATCTCTTCTCTACCTTAATATGCAATTTTATATTTACATTTTGGTTATAAAAAAGTTGGTCTCTTTCTTTGATCTCATTTCTTACCTTTATTTAGATTTGTCTACTGAAAAATTGAAAGAAGATCAGTTTTTTAAAAAAATGTCAGTATCTTATTAGTCATGGGGTTCTTAAATTTTATCCTTTTATGGGTCATTGTAATAAATAGTTGTTTAGTAAATAAAATTCATAAAAAATAGTGTTTTTTTTTTTTAAAGAAAAAAAAATAGTTGTTTAGTAATAGAAATTTATAAAAGAAAGTAAAACAAGATTGGTAGTTTCCCAACTTCCCATAATAAAGTGTGTATGGGTTTCCATCATAAAAAAGAAATAAATGAAAAAGTGTGTGTATGGGTCAATGATGAAGATTGTGTGACCGTAGCTATAGTCCTTACTATTATGACATTTTTCAAAATTTTGCTTAAACACTAACACAAAATAAAATGTATTAATAATAATAATACTTAGTGCTAAGAATAACACATTGGTAAATTTTAAGCTATTTTGTTGTAATTTCAGCGGAAATAACTTTGAGGATTCAATCATAAACCTGCAATAATCTCAACACTTGGACAGTAATAATGATCATAAACCAATTAATCAACACAATGAATCAAACCAGAAATCAAACAAAGAACAACACAAGATTTTATCCTGGTTCTGGTCCTAGAGATCAACATGATCCCTGGCCATACTCCAGCTGAGAAACATCACCAATTTTTCATTAATATATGTGAATAAGAGAGCAGCAATACAATTACAATAACCAGAGCAATCACAGCTCAGATGGCACTCGACACACACTAGAGAAAACAGTCACAGTTTTCTCTCTATCAACCCGAGTACACCCCTGGTTCTTGACCCTCTTCAAGAACAGAACTCTCAGCTTAGAACCCTAAGCAACTCTCTCTAATCCTCTCTCTTATTCTCTCTCTTCTACCTTCTGTTCTTCCCCCTTCTAAAATGAAAAGACTAGACTTATATATAGGTCCCAACTCAAATAAGAATAGCACCAACTAACTAACTAAAATAACCGAAAGTTAGTTGAGTTAGTTGGTTTAAATGAGTTGGATAATAAGTTGGTTTAGAGGATCAATTTCCACAAATTTCCACCTTGATTCTCTAAAGCAACCTACTAGAAACTTTTCACTGAAGCCTTGATGATGTGAGATCTCGAAATGTTCAGCAAGAACCAATGTTCAGCAAACTGAGACAATGCATCAGTTTACTGAATGTAAGAACCTTTGTTCCCATGTCAGCAGGGTTGTCACTTGTATGCACCTTTTCCAATTCCAGAACCCTGTCCTCAATCTTCTCTCGAATCCAATACAATCTAATGTCAATGTGCTTGCTTTTCTCATGGTATACATGATTCTTACACAAGTGAATAGATGACAGACTATCCGAATAGACTGTCCCTTTTTCTTTAAGCAGTATCAGCTCTTGCAGTATTCCTTTTTACCATATAGCTTCCTTGAATGCTTCAGTGGTGGCCATGAATTCTGATTCAACAGTTGACAGTGCCACCACTGGTTGTTGTTGTGATTTCCAACATATGCAGCTTTTGTTGACCATGAATACATAGGCAGTGGTACTCCTTCTATTGTCCATATTTGATGCATAATCAGCATCAACATAGCCTTCTAACCTCACATCAGATGTGTCTTTCTGATAAATCAGACCATACTTGATTGTCCCTTTCAAGTATCTAATCAGCCATTTTACAGCATTCCAATGCTCTAACCCAGGGTTTGCCATAAACCTACTCAAAACACTTAGAGCATGTGCTATATCAGGTCTGGTACTGACCATGATATAAATTAGACATCCAACAGCCATAGCATATGGTACACCTCTCATATTTTCCCTTTCAGTTTCAGTTTTAGGGCAGTACTCATTAGACAACTTGAAGTGCCCTGCAAATGGAACTGCAGTGGCCTTAGATGAATCTAAGTTAAACTTCTTGATCACCTTCTCAATGTAGCTTCTCTGAGTTAGCACCATTTTTCCTTCTTGCTTGTTCCTCATGACTTCAATACCCGAAATTTTCTTGACTGCTCCCAAGTCCTTCATTTCAAATTCAGAGTTGAGTTTGTTCTTAATGACTTGTATTTCAGCCTTGTCTTTGCTGATGATCATCATATCATCAACATATAGTAATAGGTACACAACCTTAGGTGTTCCTAGTTCCTTGTAGTAAAGACAAGAGTCAAATTTTGACCTTGAAAAACCAATACTCTGAACAAACTGGTTAAACCTTTGATTCCATTGTCTAGGTGACTGTTTCAGCCCATACAATGACCTTTTAAGCAGGCAAACCGAATCAGTTTTGCCATTTTCCACCTGAAAACCAGGTGGTTGTTCCATGAATATCTCTTCATCCAGAAAACCATTTAAGAAGGCAGTTTTGACATCCAACTGCTCAACTTCCAAGTCATTGTGTGCAGCAATGGCTAACATCATTCTAATGGTTTTGTACTTCACAACAGGTGAGAAGATATCTATATAATCAACTCCCTCAACCTGTGTGAATCCCTTAGCTACCAATCTAGCTTTATGTCTAAGTGGTTCACCCTCTGATATTCCCTCTTTTTCTTTGAACAACCATCTGCAGGAGACAACTTTCTTATCTTTTGGTCTTGGCACCAGAATCCAAGTTCTATTCTTCTTCAAGGAATGCATCTCTTCTCCCATTGCAGCAAGCCATTTCTTCTTTGATTTGCATGCAATTGCTTCTTCATAGGTAGTTGGTTCAGGTTCACTCTCAGATTGTATCACAGCCAGGGCATAGGCTATCAAATCAGCTTCAGCATACCTACTTGGAGGTCTAATTTCTCTCCTTGACCTGTCTCTAGCCAATTGATAGTTGGTCAAATCTTGTTGATCATCTTGACTGGTTTCCACCTCAGCTGTATCTGTACCAGCCTCAGTTGTGTCTGCACCCCGTGTTTCCACCTCAAGAGATGTCCTTGCTTCTGGTGTGTGGGGTAAATCAATGGAGACTTCAATCTTATCAGTGTTGATCTCCAACTCAGCAAGGTTATCCCTGTTAGTACCTGCAACATCAGAACCCTTGCCTTCCTTGGCTGTCAAGTGCATGAAATCATGCTCATTAAAGACTACATCCCTAGATATGATAATTTTAGGTTTTCCATTTTCAACATGACATAGTCTATATCCTTTAACACCCTTAGGATATCCAAGAAAGAAACATTTAATAGCCCTAGGTTCCAATTTGTCAAGTTTCTGGTGTGCATATGCAGTGCAGCCAAATATTTTCAAGTGATTCAGTTTAGGTGTAGTGCCATGCAATTTTTCATAGGGAGTTTTTAAATCAATCACTCTACTGGGGCTCCTATTAATCAAATAACATGCAGTGATCAAAGCCTCTCCCCAATAGATTTTACCTAAACCAGAACTAATCAACAAGCACCTAACCTTGTTCAACAAAGTTCTATTCATCCTCTCAGCAACACCATTTTGCTGAGGTGTGTGCTTAACAGTCCTATGTCTAACAATTCCAAATTCAGAACACAACAAGCCAAATTCAATATTAATGAACTCTAAACCATTATCTGTCCTAAGCACTTTCAATTTCCTTTCATACTGATTTTCCACTTCAGTTTTCCATTCTCTGAATTTCTCTAGACATTCATTTTTGGTTTTAAGTAAATAAACCCATACATGCCTACTGAAATCATCTACAATGGACAAGAAATAATGTTTACCTGAGTGAGTTCCAACCTTGTGAGAACCCCATAAATCAGCATGAACATATTCTAGTGGTCTTTTAGAACAATGATGGCCAGCCATGAATTTCAATCTGTGATGCTTTCCCAACACACATGCTTCACAGAAAGGTAATGAGTTGGGTTTGAAATTGCCTAAGAGTCCTTGCTTGGTCAGTTCTTTGATTCCTTGCTCACTCATGTGACCCATCCTTTTATGCCACAGTTCAATCTCAGTTTCTTGGTGTTGCACAACACCAACTTCACAAACCATTACTGTTTCTCCTTGCAGAATATACAAACCATTCTTCTTTTCTCCTTTCATGATGGTAAGAGACCCCTTTGCAATTCTCATATGACCATTGTTAGACTTGTAGCTGTAGCCTTCATCCTCAGGTGTTCCAAGTGATATCAAGTTCCTTCTAAGTTCTGGTATATGCCTGACTTCATGCAGTATTCGAACAGTACCATCAAAGTGCCTAATAACAACCTTTCCAATGCCAATTACCCTGCAAGAATTGTCATTTCCCATTAGTACAGTACCAGAATTTACTTTCCTATAGTGGATAAAATTTTCAAGAATAAGACACATATGGTATGTGCATCCAGAATCAAGAATCCATTCATTTGTGATTCTTTGATCTGAAACCATGTACAAGTCACCATCAGATGAGCAACGATCTGATTCTTCAACATTAGAAGCAGAATCATGCTTCTTTTCTCTGTCTTCTTTTAGTTTGTTCTTGAACTCAATGCAAAACCTCTTGATGTGGCCTACTTTCCCAAAGAAATAACATTTTCTGTCCTTATGGTATTTTCCTCTTGATTTCGATCTTGATTGGGATCTATGTTGGCCTTTGAAATGATCCTTTCTGTAGTGATCTCTGCCTCTGTTGTTGTCTCTTCCTCTAGCCAAGTAAGCTTCATCCTTGACATTGTCTTTCTCCTTAGACATTTCTTGTTCTTTGGACTTCAAGGCTCCAAGAACATCATCAAGGGTGAGAGTATCTCTCCCATACTTGATCATAGCCTTCAATTCTTGGTATGCAGGTGGCAATGATCTGAGAAGAATGACAGCTTGGCTTTCTTCATCAGCAGTGTGCTTCAAGTTAGCCAACCCTATAATGATTTGGTTAAATACATCAAGGTTATCATCTAAAGACAAATGAGAAGACATTTTAAAACCATATAAAGATTCTAACAAATTAATCTTGTTAGTTAGAGAGGGTTTCATGTAAATCTCTTCAAGCTTGCTCCATAGTGTTAACTCAAACTTTTAGATCTCCTTGTTTTGATGATTAACAAATATTTGATTATTATTTGTTACTAATGATTTATTGATTTTGTAGCAAATTTAAAAGAGAAAATAAATATTTTGGTATTTTTACCAAACTTTTGAAAGCAACACTAAATGGATTCAACAAGCATATAAAGAGCAAAAGATTCATCAAGGGATCAACAACTCAAGACCCTATTCAAAAGAGGTCTTCAAAAGCCCAAAGTCAAAAAGTCAACCCGAAAGTCAAAGTCAAAGTCAAAGTCAAGGTCAACTCTCGGGAAAAGTCAACATGGGATCAAAAACATGCAAATCAAGCTAGGAGGCTCATCTACATCAAGACTACTCAAAATCAAATGGTATAAATTTACTTTAGTCTTGTTAAAGTGATTTGCATAGCACACTAAGTTTTTATAAATTTGAATTTTGGCCCATTCACTAACTTGTGCAACAAGTTTTCTCACACGATAGTTCAAAAAAAATTTTGATTGAATTTCTAAATCACATTTTGTTTAACTAAGAGAACAAAGTTGGAATTTCTGAAATCGGATAATCGAGTAAGAAGTTATGCGCGTTTAAGTCCCGAAAAATGGCATTTTTGCCTCTGGTCAGTCATCCGGAATTCCGGTTGGCAACCAAAAATTCCGGTTGTAATCAATCCAGAATTTCGGTTCCCATCCGGACTTCCGGTTCACGGCTGACCTCACCTCGGGAAACGTGCTAACGGCTATAAACGGCTAGTTTTCCTTCCAACACTATATAAACTCGATTTTTCTTTCAAAAAATAAGTTGGTTGAGCATTTATTACAAACATCTAACCTATCTAAGTGAGATTAAGGAGCTTCCAAGTTTGAAATCCAAACATACACTTTTCACACACTTTGAGCCAAAATTTGATTTTATTCATCTTAAGTGTGCTTGCTTTTCACTCTAGGTTTCCATTGTATCATCATATTTCTAGAGTGATTTTAGCTTGTATATCAAACACATTTCCATATTGTGATTGAGGTGAGGTTGGCACCGGTATTGTAAACAACCCGGTAATAGTGAGATTGGCACTTCAACAATCCGAGAAAGAGGTTAATAGTCCTCGGGGGTGCGAAACTATTGTAAGAGGTTTGGAAATACCTTGGTGAAAATTTCCCGGTTGTAAGGGTTAGTCAAGCCCGTTAACTTGGCTCGATATTGGAACTCAAAGCTAGGTCCATAGCTTTGAAGACCAAGGACGTAGGTGGCATAGCTCTACCGAACCTTGTAAAAATCGAGAGTTTGCATTTTCTATTCTAAGTGATTAGGGGTGGACCATCCCATTGTCAATAGATAAGAAAGTGTTTGTTCAAACAAATACTACTTTTCTAAGATAATGACTAAGTCTGAAAACAAGTAGAAAATAAAGGAGACATTTTTCTTGATTCCAAAAGTGTTCTATCATCTTATATAACATATGATGATCACACTGCCTCTGTTGTCTTGTCACAACCGAAAAGGTCAATACCATTTTCTTAGACATAATTCACGGTACCTTGTCGTAGTGGGAGAGTTTCTAGGAACTCACCTTCTTATGACTTGGGAGACACTAGTGATTAATATCCATTGTGAGTTTAAACAAGTAATGGATTGTTAAGATAAGAAACTAAGAAGAAAGCCAATAGAACTATGGTTTAATCCATTCACATGGAATAACCTAAAGTTTTCTATTACAAGGACATAAAAGGAAATTTTCGTTTATAAGTCCATTCAATGGACTTAACAAAACTTCCTGTTCCTAGTAAACCTATGGCTTGTGGTATACCTGGTAATTACTTACTCTAATGCAAGCAACTTACTTTAGTAAGATGCTGAAGCATTTTCTTTCTAATGGCAATCTATAGAAGCTTCACAACTTCTTAGGTATAGATTTTATTTATCTAAGGAAAAGTCTTAACTATTCCAGAAAAGATAAAGCCATGAAAGAATTTCTTATATCAACAGTGAGAGGTCTTAGATATGCTTTTGTATGCCTTAGACCAGACACCTGCTGTTGAGTGGGAGTAATGAGTAGGTATCAGATTAATTCAGGAGAAGAACATTGGAAGACAATCAAGTAAATCCTAAGATTAAGAAGAGGAACTATATGTTAGTCTATAAGAGTGTGTTTAAAACTCTTAGACTACACCACATCAGATTTCGAAATTTGCCTATGTGCTAGTAAATATTTCTGATAAGATGGTGGTTACTCTGGGGGTGGAATAGTGATTTTGGAGAAGTGTAAAAACCTATCTGAAGTCTCTAGGTCTACCAGAGAGGGACTGAATGTTAAGGTTGCAGGAAAGGTACTTATTCAGTCTAAGGAAAGTTCTATACATCTTTGGCACCATTCCAAATTGCCTTAAACTACTAGTGTTAATTTCCTGATTAACCAAAAGTAGTTGCCAAAGATATAGAATCCAGTATCCCAAGAGAGTAGACATATAGAGAGGAATTTCACATTATCAATGTAATGCGCTTACTTACGTAAAATAAGATGCCATAAATAAACTGGCGTTAAGATACTAATGTTGCCTTTATTTAAAAAAAAAAAACACTTTTCAAAACATGGGTACCCAGTTGAAAATAAAGTATTACCACTTAGGGAAAAGTAATAGAAAATTTAAACGACAACATCCTCGATAAGTTTAATAAATTAAAAAAAACTTTCAGCGGAAGATGGCCAAGACCACACGCAGTTACATGATCACACGAGATACACCCCATGCTGCCCAGACTCAACTTGTCACCGAAAGCTTACAGGCTTACTTATCTGCACATAGGGGGTAAATAAGGGGTGAGCTGCAAAGCCCAGTAAGGAAAAACAAAATACTATGTACCAGCATTCACACATCATAGCACAAACATATACATCAAACATACAACAACCTAATCATAAGTATAAATAGAGGCAGCCACACAAATACTGAAATACCACACACTCACACTCACAATCACACTCCAGCTTCCATACAAATCTGGAGTGTCTTACGTTCTTAACCAGAACGCAGTACCAATAACCAGTGCACCCTTACGTACACTGCCTCACTTACCACATCACCATACATGTGTGGTTTCCAACCACTTCCAAGTACCTGGAACATGATTAAACAGCCATATACAATTCATCGATAAAACACTATTTCACCGAAACTATCACATTCCACAGTTTCAATACAATTTATTCAAGCAGTCATACTAAATACTCAAACCATATAAAAAGCAAGTATAAAGTATAATTATTTTTCCTTACCTCAACTCCGCTGTAATTAACTCCTACGATACCTTCTAGGCCCTATAACAATTAGTGAAACCCTTAGTCCACCGATAAACTCAATATATTTATTATTCTTACTGTACAGCAAGTTTAGCCTAGAATTTGACTTATAAAACGTTTGAATTAGAAGTTCTACTGTTCACAAAGTTTTTAGTTAATTGAAAGACCTTTCTAACGGTATAAAGATCATCAAAATCGGAGCTATAACCTAGGAGTTATGCATGTTTTCTCAAAACAGTTTCTTTAAAATCCTGGATCATGCCGATTTCTGAATACAGCTCAAAAATAAAAGTTTTAAAAATAGTTACACCCCGATCTAGACAATACTTTCTTCATAAAACATGTAGCTATTTTTCTAAGCTTTAAAACGAGATAAAGATATTTTAAAATGGATCAAAAGTGAAAGAGATATTGAATTTTTACTGAAGACACTTTTTCTGAAATAAAACTTAAAACGAAATATCATAACCGAGTAAAGATACTAACTTTTGACTGGTAAGAACTCCGAATTAGGGAAAGGTTTCTTCAAAGAAAATATGGATTATTGAATTATCTTTCTAACAGTACAAGAATCGCTTGAAAATAATAGATATCGAGAGAGATATCACACTTTTACTATGACAATATCAAAAAGAAATTTAAAAAAAACTATAATTCGACAGTCAGTGTAAAACATGAATTTTTTGACATCGAAATAATCAGAATTAGGAAAGAATTTCTGCATAAAAAATATAGATCATTAAATTGTCTTTAAAACGGTACCTAGATCACTGAAAACGGACCTATGGAGAGAGAGATATGATAGTTTTATGAAAGCCTATTTCTCTGAAAACGAAAATAAAATCAACTACGAATTTTACCTGGAGATTTCGAAGACACTGAACGATGATCGGTTGATTGCTAACCCCGAAGCTCTTAAGATTAAAACAATTGATTTGGTTCAATAGAGAGGATAAAAAAAAGGAAATTGAGAGATGGTGAGAATAAAGGAATACGATACTATCTGGCTGCTAGGGTTCTAGAGTATATACGTATATAACATATCGTATAATAGGTTTAAATTTAAAAATAAAAATCTAACTAATCAGATAAAATTATGCTGATTTAAATTTAAATTTTAAATTTTAAACTAACTAATCTAATGCTTCACTATTTATTTATCTCACTATTTAATATATATATATTTCTTTTCTAGTTACACACGCACAACAACAACAACAACAACAACAACAACAACAACAACAACAACAACAACAACAACAACAACAACAACAATAATAATAATAATAATAATAATAACAATATAATTGTATCACACTTAATATACCAAATACCAATATATGTATATAAACTGGATATTACATTCTACCCTCCTTAAAGGAAATTTCGTCCTCGAAATTAGACTTACCAAAAAGTTCGGGGTACTGTTCTTTCATGTCTCCCTCCATTTCCCACGTTGCCTCCCTTTCTGAACGGTTGCTCCACAGAACTTTTACTAGAGGAATACTTTTGGACCTTAACTCCTTCGTTCCTCTCTCTATAATGCGAATTGGTCGCACTTCATAACTCAAGTCCTGCTTTAGCTCCATTCTTTCATAGTTCAGCACGTGTGATGGATCCGACACGTATTTTCGTAGCATAGAAATATGGAACACATTATGCGTCTCAGCTAATACTGGTGGCAATGCCAGTCGATAAGCTACCTGTCCCACTCTGTCCAATATCTCAAAAGGACCTATAAATCTTGGACTTAGCTTTCCTCGCTTTCCAAAACGCATAACCCCTTTCATAGGTGACACTCGAAGGAACACTTTATCACCCACTGCAAATTCCACATTCCGTCTCTTTGCGTCGGCATAACTTTTCTGGCGGCTTTGTGCAGTTACCATTCTATTTCGAATCTTTTCTACCGCTTCAGTGGCCTCTCTTACTAGGTCTGGGCCTAAGTATCGCTTTTCGCCAACCTCATCCCAGTGTAGTGGTGATCGACACTTCCTCCCATACAACATTTCATAGGGTGCCATCCCTATTGTAGATTGATAGCTATTGTTGTACGAGAACTCCATTAGTGGCAAATAGTTGCTCCAGTTACTTGGGAAATCCAACGCACAAGCTCGTAGCATGTCTTCTAGTATTTGAATAGTTCGTTCCGATTGTCCATCAGTTTGAGGATGGAATGCTGTACTCAACTTCAGTTTTGTGCCCAAAGCACTTTGCACACTTTCCCAAAACTTAGAAGTAAAAACTGAACCTCTATCAGATACAATGGTCTTTGGGACTCCGTGTAGCCTTACAATTTCTTTTACATACAGTTCAGCATATTGCTCTGCATTGTAATTAGTGCGCACAGGCAGAAAATGTGCTGATTTAGTGAGTCTGTCGATAATCACCCAGATGGAATCCTGTTGTTTGCTGTTCTTCGGTAACCCTGTCACAAAATCCATAGCAATATCTTCCCATTTCCACTCAGGAATATCAAGAGATTGCAACAGCCATGCGAGTCTGCGGTGTTCGGCCTTAACTTGCTGGCAGGTAAGACATTTCGCTACAAATTCTGCTATATCATTTTTCATTCCCGGCCACCAATACCTACCTTTCAGATCATTGTACATTTTGGTTGATCCTGGGTGTAAAGAATACGGTGTAGTGTGCGCCTCTTGTAAGATTTTTGATTGCAACTCCGCTTTCTTAGGTACACACACCCTTGCCTTGTATAGTAGAATACCCTCTTCATTAACTGAGAAGTCCCCGACTTTCCCATTTTGTAGTTCGACCCGCTTCTTGATTAAAAACTCATCTTGGGCTTGTTCTTCTTTGATATTCTCTAATAAATTTGATTCAATTGTGAGGTTAGCTAGCTTTCCTGTTACTAACTCTATTCCAGATCTCTCGATTTCCTGTTGCAACGACACTTTTAATGCCCTTAACATTGATAAGCTTGCATAGTTGCGTCTGCTAAGTGCATCCGCCACTACATTAGCCTTTCCAGGATGGTACAGTATCTCACAATCGTAATCTTTTACCGAGTTCCAACCACCGCCTCGTCTCATGTTGAGCTCTTTCGCGTAAAGAAGTATTTTAGGCTTTTGTGATACGTGTATATTTCACACTTCTCTCCATAGAGGTAGTGCCTCCAGATTTTCAATGCAAAGACCACGCCGCCAACTCTAAGTCATGAGTTGGGTACCTTGTCTCATACTCCTTTAGCTGCCTAGAGGCATAGGCTACCACCTTCTCATTCTGCATCAACACACAGCCGAGCCCTTGCTTTGATGCGTCGCAATATACTACAAATTTGTCTTTGTTAGTTGGAACACACAGGACAGGTGCTGTTATGAGTTTATCTTTCAATGTCTGAAAGCTTTCCTTACATTTATCTGTCCATGCAAATTTTTGTTGCTTTCGAGTCAAATTCGTCAATGGTGTGGCTATTTTTGAGAACCCTTCAACGAATCTCCTATAATATCCAGCTAGTCCGAGGAAACTCCGAACCTCACTTGCGGTTTTTGGTTTTGGCCAGCTCTTCACTGCTTCAATTTTCGCAGGGTCCACCTCTACCCCATCTTTGGACACTATATGGCCTAGAAACGCCACTTTCTCCAACCAGAACTCACACTTTTTGAATTTGGCGTACAATTGGTGCTCTTTGAGTCTACTTAGAGTTAGCCTTAAGTGCTCCTCATGCTCTTCCATTGTCCTTGAATAAATGAGTATGTCATCAATGAATACCACCACAAACTTGTCAAGATATTCCTTGAATACTCTATTCATTAAATCCATGAAGGTTGCTGGGGCATTGGTTAACCCAAATGACATCACTAGAAATTCATAATGCCCATACCGTGTTCGAAATGCCATCTTTGCTATATCTTCCTCTCGGACTTTCAATTGGTGGTACCCAGATCTCAAGTCGATCTTTGAAAAGACGATCGCCCCTTGTAACTGATCAAACAAATTATCGATGCGAGGCAAGGGATACCTGTTCTTTATAGTCACTTTGTTCAGCTCTCGATAGTCTATACACATTCGCATACTACCGTCCTTCTTCTTGACGAACAACACTGGCGCACCCCAAGGTGAGTAACTTGGTCTAATGAACCCCTTGTCTAAAAGATCTTGTAGTTGAGCCTTCAATTCCTTCAATTCATTGGGAGCCATGCGGTATGGAGCCCTCGAGATTGGTGTTGTGCCTAGTGCTAACTCAATCACAAATTCTATCTCTCTCTCTGGGGGTAGCCACAGTAGGTCTTCGGAAAAACTTCTTGGAATTCACATACTATGTGGACATTCTACGCTTGAGGGTGGTTTCTCTTGACTTGTCTACTATGCTGGCCAAGTATGCTTGACATCCCGCACGTATCATCTTTTGTGCCTTCAGGGCTGTAACTAGCGGTAAGCTTGACTTGACTTTGATTCCTTCAAATATGAATGCCTCTCCAGATTCAGGGGTGAAAGTCACTGTCCTCTTTCGGCAGTCTATTGTTGCTCCATGTCGTGATAGCCAATCCATACCCAAGATAAGATCGTAATCCCTCATCTCCAGATCTATCAGATCTCCACTAAGTTCCTTGTCTGCAATCCTTATTGGCGCATCCCGCACTCCTCTAGATGATATCATAACCTCGCCCGAGGGCAACTCCGTCATGAACTTATAACTAAAGTTTACATACGGTAGTTCTAACTTATCTATCATCTTTAAAGCAATAAATGAGTGCGTAGCTCCAGAATCAAATAAAACAGTACATAGTTTTCCAGAGATAGAAATCTGACCTGGAACCACAGTGTTACTAGTCTCAGCCTCCCCTCTGGTTAGTGCAAATACTCGAGCTGGGACAAGTTTGTCATCCTTGAGTTGATCACCCTTTTGTGGACAGTCCTTCCTATAGTGGCCTGGTTGCCCACACTTGTAACAAGTCTTGCCTTTCAGTCGACATTCTCCCAGATGCTTACGACCACATGTTGGGCATAGGGGGTACTCCACATATGGCTTCTTCCCTTTGTAGTTATTGGACCCTATCTTGTTTCTCTTGTCGGCTTCGTTGTGTTGGTTACTTGGCAATTTTCTTTTGTTATCACCACCTCCATTACTGGCCTTTCTGGCCTCCCACCTTGCTGTATTGTCTTTCTGTATACGACTTTCACACAACTCAGCTTCTAGGGCTTTTTCCAGTACCTCAGCATACGTGGTTGCCCTTATTCCTGACATCGCTATGTCCCGACTTATTCGGGAGTCGAGCCCTTCAGTAAAACGATGAATCCTCAAAAACTCAGTCGAACCAGATCTGTGGCAAACTTTGCTAATCTGTCAAATTGGCGAGCATACTCTGTAACTGTAGACTTACCCTGCCTCAGGTTCGTGAACTCATTAACTCTAGCTGAGCGTATTGCTTCACTGTAGTATTTTTTGTTAAAAACTTGTACAAAGTCAGCCCAGGTCATTGCGGCCACATCCCGTGTTTGTTTAATAACATCCCACCAGATGCGGGCATCCTTTTTCAATAAACTAGCAGCACAAGCTACACTATCTCCATTACCGAGCCGCATGTACTCAACAATACCTTCCACTGTTCTTAACCATTCCTCAGCTTCCATTGGATCTAAGCCCCCTTCAAAATTTAGTGGGTGTTGTTGCGGAACCTTTCATATATTGGTTCCCATCGACCCTCCGGCACAGGCATGTATTGCACCGGCAAAAATCGATGTTGTCCTTGATTGGATTGTTCCTGACGGTTGTGAGCCTCTTCATCTCGCTTCCTAATTTCTTCCCTGAGACGAGCAACATCTTGCGCCAAATCTTCTTGTTGTGGTGGCACCACTACAGGGGCGTTTTGGTGTTCTTGACCAACTACCCCAGCAGGGACTTCGTGGTTGCCCCCACCTTGACCTGGTTGTTGTCCATTTACAGGGGCATTTTGATTCTCTTGGATCACCGCCTCGGCAGGGACATGCTGGTTTCCCCTGCATCGACCGCGAGCACTTCCTCGCCCTCGACCTCTAGCTCGGTCTCTTACAGCCGCTCTTTCATTCAACCGGGTTGATCTTCTGGGTTCACCGTTTTCCATCAAATCCCTTAACTTGTTCTTCAAAAGAAAGGAGATGGTATCGATAAGAAAAATAACCAAAGATGTATCTCGCTCAAAAAGGAAATATCTATACACTAAATTATATAAACTAAAAAAAAACGTAAATCATCAAGCAACAGTTCACCATGTAAAATAAATAAATAAATAAATAATCTTCACTCATATAAAAAAAAAATTACACTAATAAGAAAATTGTTTGAGTTATACTAAAATTCTAACTCCGAAGAATCAGTTAATTATTTCGATTAACCATACCCTAAACTTCTAGCTAACTAAAGGAAAATTAAAAGATAAAGACTAAACCAAATTTAACATATAAGACATAACATATATAAAGCATACATACTTGATGACAAGTTGATCCTTTGCAGCGATGGTGTGTATGTCGCGTGAATTCAAGATCAATGTAACTGTGGCTCTGGTACCATTTGTAACGCCCTTACTTACGTAAAATAAGATGCCATAAATAAACTGGCGTTAAGATACTAATGTTGCCTTTATTTAAAAAAAAAACACTTTTCAAAACATGGGTACCCAGTTGAAAATAAAGTATTACCACTTAGGGAAAAGTAAAAGAAAATTTAAACAACATCCTCGATAAGTTTAATAAATTAAAAAAAAACTTTCAGCGGAAGATGGCCAAGACCACACGCAGTTACATGATCACACGAGATACACCCCATGCTGCCCAGACTCAACTTGTCACCGAAAGCTTACAGGCTTACTTATCTGCACATAGGGGGTAAATAAGGGGTGAGCTGCAAAGCCCAGTAAGGAAAAACAAAATACTATGTACCAGCATTCACACATCATAGCACAAACATATACATCAAACATACAACAACATAATCATAAGTATAAATAGAGGCAGCCACACAAATACTGAAATACCACACACTCACACTCACAATCACACTCCAGCTTCCATACAAATCTGGAGTGTCTTACGTTCTTAACCAGAACGCAGTACCAATAACCAGTGCACCCTTACGTACACTGCCTCACTTACCACATCACCATACATGTGTGGTTTCCAACCACTTCCAAGTACCTGGAACATGATTAAACAGCCATATACAATTCATCGATAAAACACTATTTCACCGAAACTATCACATTCCACAGTTTCAATACAATTTATTCAAGCAGTCATACTAAATACTCAAACCATATAAAAAGCAAGTATAAAGTATAATTATTTTTCCTTACCTCAACTCCGCTGTAATTAACTCCTACGATACCTTCTAGGCCCTATAACAATTAGTGAAACCCTTAGTCCACCGATAAACTCAATATATTTATTATTCTTACTGTACAGCAAGTTTAGCCTAGAATTTGACTTATAAAACGTTTGAATTAGAAGTTCTACTGTTCACAAAGTTTTTAGTTAATTGAAAGACCTTTCTAACGGTATAAAGATCATCAAAATCGGAGCTATAACCTAGGAGTTATGCATGTTTTCTCAAAACAGTTTCTTTAAAATCCTGGATCATGCCGATTTCTGAATACAGCTCAAAAATAAAAGTTTTAAAAATAGTTACACCCCGATCTAGACAATACTTTCTTCATAACAAATGTAGCTATTTTTCTAAGCTTTAAAACGAGATAAAGATATTTTAAAATGGATCAAAAGTGAGAGAGATATTGAATTTTTACTGAAGACACTTTTTCTGAAATAAAACTTAAAACGAAATATCATAACCGAGTAAAGATACTAACTTTTGACTGGTAAGAACTCCGAATTAGGGAAAGGTTTCTTCAAAGAAAATATGGATTATTGAATTATCTTTCTAACAGTACAAGAATCGCTTGAAAATAATAGATATCGAGAGAGATATCACACTTTTACTATGACAATATCAAAAAGAAATTTAAAAAAAACTATAATTCGATAGTCAGTGTAAAACATGAATTTTTTGACATCGAAATAATCAGAATTAGGAAAGAATTTCTTCATAAAAAATATAGATCATTAAATTTTCTTTAAAACGGTACCTATATCACTGAAAACGGACTTATGGGGAGAGAGATATGATAGTTTTATGAAAGCCTATTTCTCTGAAAACGAAAATAAAAACAACTACGAATTTTACCTGGAGATTTCGAAGACACGGAACGATGATCGGTTGATTGCTAACCCCGAAGCTCTTAAGATTAAAACAATTGATTTGGTTCAATAGAGAGGATAAAAAAAAGGTAATTGAGAGATGGTGAGAATAAAGGAATACGATACTATCTGGCTGCTAGGGTTCTAGAGTATATACGTATATAACATATCGTATAATAGGTTTAAATTTAAAAATAAAAATCTAACTAATCAGATAAAATTATGCTGATTTAAATTTAAATTTTAAATTTTAAACTAACTAATCTAATGCTTCACTATTTATTTATCTCACTATTTAATATATATATATTTCTTTTCTAGTTACACACGCACAACAACAACAACAACAACAACAACAACAACAACAACAACAACAACAATAATAATAATAATAATAATAATAACAATATAATTGTATCACACTTAATATACCAAATACCAATATATGTATATAAACTGGATATTACAATCAATGATTTTGTGATTAAGGAAGAGTAATGGTGGAGAAAAGGTTGTGGTTAATTCAACCTTTCAGATCCTATTACGAGGAGTTTACTACTACTACACTTGATTTGTATATCAAGGTGTTGAGATTATTTGAAACACACTTTTTGTTTTATATTAGTGCAAGTGGGAGTTTGTTGGGTTTTATGCCCTAAATAAAACTCATTTCAATATAATCAGATTTACTTATTAATATAGATCAGAAATAATATTTAATGTTGCATGGTTCACATGATTTGTTTCATGATTATATGTACATAATGTATAAATTCATCTGAAACCCTTTTCACATACTTGATCCTGTTTATTGTGCCGTCAACACATTGGAAAGTAAACATGACTATGTGAATAAAGTTTCCTAGATTTATCAGACACAGGGTTTTACTGATATGATAATCTACAACAAGAGTTTACTTGTATTTGGAGAAATACTATGTTCTTTCCAGAACATTGGTTAAAGTAAAGCTCAGGTTGGATGCATGGAGTATGCATCGGAAGGGACCGATATTGAACTTTGACTTAGATTTAATTAAACTTGCCGTAGAATCTATTCAAGTCAATATCGCCAAGTTGATCCTAGATCAAATGATCTTAATCCTGTTATGATTAGGCTCAATCTTGAAAGGCTATTCGTGTTCTTTGATTTGTTAGTTAAGCCTACTTTTAGGTCAGGGTGATACGTACATTTTGGGAACACGGTAGTGCAATTGAGTGGGAGCGCTAGCATAAACATGGAATCTATAGCTTCTATCTGGCAAATAGTAAGCAAAGGATGATCTCCTTCGAGCTTGACCAAACGAAAATAAATGGTGGAGATCTCATTTCACATAAGCTGAAATATCATTTATACGGGGTCAAGTGTTTTAAGGATAAAATACATAGTAGGGTGTTACGGTAATTTAATCCCTGTGTAGATCATTCATATAGAGGATCATTGATCACATTAGGATTATAACAATGGATAACTAATGATGTGTCTATATGGTGGAACATATAGAGCATTCTATATACTGAGAGTGCAATTCTAAGTTTTATGCGTGGATTCAACGAAGAATTAATAAGTTAGTGAATTTTAGTGCTAAATTCTTGATCTACTTATTGGAAGCTCGGTTATATAGACCCATGGTCCCCCCACTAGTTGAGATAATATTGCTTGTAAGACTCATGTAATTGGTTTTGATTAATCAATTATAATTCTCAAATTAGACTATGTCTATTTGTGAAATTTTTCACTAAGTAAGGGCGAAATTGTAAAGAAAGAGTTTATAGGGGCATATTTGTTAATTATGATACTTTGTATGGTTCAATTAATAAATATGATAAATGACAATATTATTTAATAATCATTTATAGTTATTAAATAGTTAGAATTGGCATTTAAATGGTTGAATTAGAAAATTGGCGTTTTTGAAAAAATCAGATGCAGAAAAGGTAAAACTGCAAAATTGCAAAAAATGAGGCCCAAATCCACTAGTATAGGGCCAGCCACTTTTGTAGGAAATTTAAACTGATATTTTCATTATTCTAATGCCAAATAATTCAAACCTAACCCCAGTGGAATGCTATAAATAGATAGTGAAGGCTTCAGGAAAATTACACTTAAATTTTCTATTTTTCCTTCAGAGAAAAACCTGAGCCTTTCTCTCTCCCTATCTTTAGCTGCCACTTCTTCTTTCTCTTCCCTCTTGAATTTCGAAATCCTTAGTGTATGAGTAGTGCCCACACACAGCAAGTGATACCTCAATCATAGTGAGGAAGATCGTGAAGAAAGATCATCAGCAAAGGAGTTTCAGCATCAAAGATTCAGAGAAAGAGATCCAGGTTCAGATATTGATAATGCTCTGCTACAGAAAGGAATCAAGGGCTAGATATCTGAACGGAAGGAGTCATATTATTCCGCTGCACCCAATGTAAGGTTTCCTAAACTTTATATGTGTTTATTTCATCGTTTTAGAAAGTTCATATTTAGGGTGTTAATCAACATACTTGTGAGTAGATCTAAGATCCTGGTAAAATAATTTCCAACAGTTTGAACTCTCTTGGCAAGGTACTTACTCAAAAGGATATGGTGACCAAGATTTTGAGAAGTCTCACCAAGGCTTATCAAGGAAAGGTGGTTGTCATTCAAGAAGCCAAGGATCTCTCAACACTTCCCTTGGAAGAACTAATTGGCTCACTCATGAACCATGAAATTTTAATGAGTGCTCAAGAAGAAGAGGAAGTTGAGAAGAAAAAGAAGACTATTGCATTCAAGTCTACCTCCTCCCATGCCATTAGTGAAGAAGATGAGGAAAGCTTATGTAGTGACATGGAGGACTTGGCACTCTTCTCTAAGAAATACAAAAAGTTCATGAAATTCAAAAAGAACTTTGGGAAGAAGCCACAAAGAGGGAGTGACTCAAAAGAAAGAAAAAGCAAAGATGATCCACCAATTTGCTTTGAATGCAAGAAGCCCGGACATATGAAGATGGATTGTCCAATGAGAAAGAAGAACAAATACAAAGGAAGGGCAATGTTGGCGGATTGGCTCAATAGTGACGAAGAGGACTTTGAAGAAGGAAAGAATGAAGTAGCAAACATGTGCATGATGGCACTTGATGATGGGGTAAGCATTTCTAACCAAAATGATTGTGATAGCGAAAATGATGATGATAACTTAGATATGTCATATAATGAGTTGTCTAATTCATTTAAGGAACTATTTGATGATTTTGGTAAATTGCTTGTTAAAAACCAAACCCTTAGAGAGAAGACCAACATGCTTTTAAAAGAAATTGAGATTTTAAAAATAAATGAAAAATAACTTATAGCTAAATCTCAATGTGCTACATGTGTTTCACATAAGAAAGAAATTGTTGAATTGAAAGCCCATGTGAGAAGCCTAAAAAATGACATATATACCTTCACTAGAGGTAAGGAAGGCTATGATCTCATGGTGGGAAACCAATCATGTGGTTTTTCAAAAAATGGTATTGGTTATGATCCTAGTAAGAAACAAAAGTTTTTGAGAAACTTTTTTGTGAAATCATCGAGTCTACCTCACTTTACATGCACATATTGTAACCGAGATGGTCATACTATTTCCTATTGTCATGTGAAGAAATTTGCATATCTAGGCAAGACTAAATGGGTACCAAAGGGTTCTAGAACTAACAAGAATGGACCCAAAGTTATATGGGTACCAAAAGCCAACAAATGAACTTATTTTTGTAGGAATCAACAAGAAAGAGCCAAAGCTTATGGTTCTTGGATAGTGGGTGTTCAAAGCATATGACCGGTGATCCATCAAGATTTTCAAGCTTTAAAAGCAAGGAAAGCGGCTTTGTCACTTTTGGAGACAATTCAAAAGGAAAAATCTTGGGCATTGGTGATATCGGTAACATATACTCTCCATGTATTAAAAATTTGCTTCTTGTTGATAATCTTAAACATAACTTGCTTAGTATTAGTCAATTATGTGATATAGGTTTTCGTGTTGTGTTTGAATCCTCAAAATGCTCCATTGAAAATGTTTCAACCAATGAAGTTATTTTCCTTGGAGTAAGGAAGGATAATGTGTATGTTATTGATGTTGATTCTTTTGATAGTAAAAATAAATGTTTAACCGTTATGAATGATAATTCTTGGTTGTGGCATAGAAGATTAGGACATGCTAGTATGGATTCTATTTCAAAATTGGTTAGAAAAGATCTTGTTATTGGTTTGCCATCTATTCCGTTTGTTAAAGATAAACTTTGTGATGCATGCCAATTTGGAAAAAAAATTAAAACATCTTTTCATTCCAAGAAAGAGATTTCAACTACTAGACCTTTGCAATTGCTTCATATTGATTTATTTGGTCCTTCTAGAATTGCTAGTCTTGGTGGTAAATACTATGCATTTGTAATTGTTGATGATTTTTCAAGATTTACTTGGGTTATTTTCTTGACTCTTAAAAGTGATGTTTTGGAAAACTTTGTCAAATTTTGTAAAAGTGTGCAAAATGAAAAAGGATATTCTATTACCTCCGTTAGGAGTGACCATGGTGGTGAGTTTGACAATGATGCCTTAGAATTGTTTTGTGATGAACATGGTTTTAACCATAACTTTTCGGCACCAAGAACTCCACAACAAAATGGAGTTGTCAAAAGGAAGAATAGAACAATTCAAGAAATGGCTAGGTCAATGCTAAATGAAATTTCATTACCAAAATATTTTTGGGCCGAGGCCGTCAATACCTCTTGTTATATTTTGAATCGTGTTTTCATTAGGCCCAACATGAATAAAACTCCTTATGAGCTTTGGAAAGGAAGAAAACCCAACATTGGCTATTTTAAAGTTTTTGGATGCAAATGTTACATTTTAAACACCAAGGACAACCTTGGAAAATTTGATGCAAAATCCGATGTTGGAATTTTTATAGGGTATTCAACACATAGTAAAGCTTATAGAATTTATAACAAAAGAACTAATGTTGTTGAAGAATCTATTCATGTTGCCTTTGATGAGACTAACCCGCCTACAAGCAAAAGTTTAGATGATGATGTTGTAGGTTTGGGAGATGAGATTCAAAATCTCGAAATTGGAGAGACTTCCAATGCTCCTTCACAAACTCCCAAAGAGGAACCACCCGTGGAAAAGGTAAATGAAAGCCAAGGTATGAACTCTAACCTTCCACATGAGTGGAAATTCAAAAGTGCTCATCCTATAGACCAAATTCTAGGTGATCCTTCTCAAGGTGTCACTACTAGAAACTCCCTTAGAAACTTGTGTAATTTCATTGCTTTTATTTCTCAAATTGAACCAAAGAATTTTAAAGAGGTCGAAGTTGATGAATTTTGGCTTCTAGCTATGCAAGAAGAAATAAATCAATTTATAAGAAATAATGTTTGGGAGTTAGTTCCAAGACCGTCACATCAATCGGTGATTGGAACAAAATGGGTCTATAGAAATAAGGTAGATGAGCATGGGGTCATTGTGCGTAACAAGGCTAGATTAGTGGCCCAAGGTTACAATCAAGAAGAAGGAATTGATTATGAGTAAACCTTTGCCCCGGTAGCAAGACTTGAGTCCATTAGAATGTTGTTAGCTTTTGCATGCCACAAGAATTTTATCTTGTACCAAATGGATGTAAAAAGCTCATTCTTAAATGGGTACATTATGGAAGAGGTTTATGTCTCTCAACCACCTGGTTTTCAAAATCATAATTACCCTAACCATGTTTACAAATTGAAAAAGGCGTTATATGGTTTAAAGCAAGCTCCTAGAGCTTGGTATGAAAGATTAAGCACTTTTCTTATTTCAAATGGTTTTTCAATGGGTAAAGCGGATAATACACTTTTTATAAAAAGAAAATCGAAAGACATTATTATAGTACAAATTTATGTTGATGATATTATCTTTGGTGCTACTAATGATGCTCTTTGTGAAGAATTTTCTAAGTGTATGCATAGTGAGTTTGAGATGAGCATGATGGGAGAACTCAACTTTTTCCTTGGACTTCAAATCAAGCAACAAAAGAATGGCATATTCATAGGTCAAACTAAGTACATCAAGGATCTTCTTCAAAAGTTTGACTTGGCAAATGCAAAGTCCATGAATACACCCATGAGCACATCCATAAAGATGGACAAAGATGAAAGCGGTAAGAATGTGGACATCACCAAGTATCGAGGTATGATTGGCTCTTTATTATATTTAACCGCTAGTAGACCGGATATTTTGTTTAGTGTTGGTCTTTGTGCTAGGTACCAATCTTGTCCTAAAGAATCCCACTTGAGTGTCGTTAAGAGAATATTTAGATACTTGATAGGCACAATGAATCTAGGACTTTGGTACCCCAAGAACTCAAACTTTGAAATAGTTAGCTACTCGGATGCCGACTTTGCCGGTTGTAAGACTGATAGAAAAAGTACTAGTGGAACTTGTCACTTTCTAGGAAATTCCTTAGTGTCATGGTTTAGGAAGAAACAAAACTCGGTAGCTCTATCCACAACCGAAGCCGAATATATAGCCGCGGGTAGTTGTTGTGCACAAATACTTTGGATGAAACAAACTCTTAAGGATTTTGATATTGATTTTGAATGTACACCCATAAAGTGTGATAACACTAGTGCCATTAACCTCTCTAAGAATCTAATATTGCATTCTAGAGCCAAGCATATTGACATAAGGCACCACTTCCTTAGAGATCATATCCAAAGAGGTGATATTATGCTAGACTTTGTGAGCACCGAATTCCAATTAGCGGATATATTCACCAAGCCTCTTAGTGATGAGAGATTTAGTTTCATTAGAAGAGAGCTAGGCATGACCAACTTAAATGAAATATAAGGTTTGTTAGCTATGAAAAATTTCATATCTCTTTACTTACTTATTTATGCATAATTATTCCAAATATGATATTAATGAGATTTATATGCATAGATGAGAAAATTTATTGATACTTGACCTATATGAACTATACTTGTTGAAAACTCAAAATTATAGGTCAAAATGTGGATTTTTGGTGAACTTTGGACTTGTTTTTTAAACAAGTGAACATGTGAATTTTTGCATATTTGATTTTCTTATGTGTCTATATGCTTGAATATGTGAAATAGAATGTATTTAGTGTGCCTATAGGTTTATCTTGATTGAAATTTGCATGGAACAAATTTTTGGTACCTCACTTGTTGAATTTATAGATTTTTAGGCCTAAAAGAGTGTTTTTTGCCAAACTTTCTCATTTTTCAACATTTTTCGATTCCGTAAGTTTGTACACCTCACATTTTATTTTATCAAACTGTCGGAAAAAGAATTTTTCAGTTTCGTTGCTTAAAACTCATTTTCGGTAAGGTTCTAGTTTTCTTGGCAATTTTCGAAAAACTTACCGTAAATCGTCATTTTTCATTATTTTTCAGTTTTTCTTGTTTGAGCAATTTTGTTTTATCATATTAAAGGTATTAGAATTGGTTTGGGGTCATTTGGGTTAAAATAGGAATTTTTAGGACGATTTTAGGGGGATTTTTTCTGGTCTACTGCACCAACCGGAATTCCGGTTGTACCATCCGGAATTCCGGATGGCGCAGGACCAGAAAATAAGGTCAAATTCGTCTTTTCAGTGCAATTTTTCCCCTTTAAAACCCTACCACAGAAATTTTCATTCCCCATTCAGATTTTCTAACCTAATACAGCAGCCACTCCTCCCTTTTCTCTCAAATTCTCTCTTTCAAAACCTCACTTTCATCTTCCAATAATTAAAAAAAAAAAAGGTGTGTTCTTCAATGGCTTCCTCATCTAATCCCTCCTCAAGAGCTCACAAGAGAATGGCTAGTGCAATTCAACAAAGGGAAATAAGGGCAAAAGCAAGGCAAGAGCCCACTCTATTCTTCAATGATGAGGATCACAACAAATTTGTCAATGATTTCTCTTCTAGGAAGATTCTCAAAGGTAAAATTTGTGATCTCTCTAGCCTTGATTATGTTGATTTTAGTCATCACTTTGATACCCTAGGATGGACATCTTTCATTCAAATTAATACTCCATTGTATCCTAGACTAGTCCAAGGTTTTTATGCTTGCATTAAACCTACCTTAGAACCTTTAGGTGTTAAAGGAACCCTTAGAGGAGTAGCTTTTGAACTCAATGTAGCTCTCTCAATGACATGTTAGGAGCACCAAATAGTGGCATATTACTTGAACCCAAACTTTCTATAAAAAATGATGCCATTTTTAACTTTGATGAATGCTCTAGGAATATTTGTGGTGATGGCCCTTTTATTATGAGACCAAAAAGACACCAACTCACTTTAGAGGCTAAAATTCTCCACAAATTCATTGTTGCAAATCTTGCTCCTAGAAGTGGACACCAAGATGAGATAAATTCCATTGATCAATTACTCTTGCATCTCATCATAGCCAAAACTACACCAATCAATCTAGGCTATCTTATTTTAAAATTCATAATTGATGTGGACAAGCCTAATATGATTAAGGCACTTCCTTTTGGTTTTCTTCTTAGCTACCTTTTTCCTCTCTTAGGAATCCCTACCCTACATGAAAAGAAAAATGATCCTACCTCTAGTGACATTCTAGGATCCAAAACTTTCAAGGCTATGGGTTACAAATTCCTTAACAATGAATGGGTGTTCACACCAAAAAGAGGGCAAAGAATGCAAATTGATTTGGAGAGTGATGATGAAGAAATTAATTTGCCCGCAAGTGAAAGTGAAGAAGAAGAAGAAGAGATGCCTCCTCAAGCTCCTCCCATGCCTAACTTTCCCCAATTCAACCTTGAGGAAACTTTTACTTGTCTTCACACTTCGGTTGACAATCAATTTCAAACCTTGAGGAATGATCTCAACTCACAACTCACCAACCTTAACAATGATATCAACACCATGAGGAGTGACATGGTTCATGGGTTTGCAAATGTTCAAGAGGAGATGGCACAATGGAGGGCATACATGGATCGCTTTGGCCCCCCACCAAACTAGTTCTTGCATCATTTTTTTGGCATATTTAGTTTCTTTTTATTTTGTTTTTGGTTGTGTGCAAAAGCTTCATGCCTCTTGACTTTGTGTTAGTTGGTCCTTTTATTTGTTTTATCTTTTTTTGTGTTGAATGTTATTTTGGATGTTATGGTTTTTTTTTAATGCATTGGAATGTTGCTTTGTTTTTATCTTTATTATTTTTTTTTCTCTCTTTTCTTTTATATTTTGTGAATTCCTTGCCACCCTTTTTGATGAATCAAAAGGGGGAGAACAACTATTGATTAATTTTTGGCATCACCTCAAATTTTTTTTTGGTATCTAATCTATTTATCATAAGTAAAAATTGAGGGGGAGTTTACAAATTCATGCAAGGTAAAATTAAAAGGTAAATTTTTTTTCTTGCACACATTAAGGGGGAGCTAATCCAATTTACTTTGTTTAAATTTTTCTTTCCCTTTCAAAATAATCAAATATTTGATATCATCAAAAAGGGGGAGATTGTTAACTCAAACTTTTAGATCTCCTTGTTTTGATGATTAACAAATATTTGATTATTATTTGTTACTAATGATTTATTGATTTTGTAGCAAATTTAAATGAGAAAATAAATATTTTGGTATTTTTACCAAACTTTTGAAAGCAACACTAAATGGATTCAACAAGCATATAAAGAGCAAAAGATTCATCAAGGGATCAACAACTCAAGACCCTATTCAAAAGAGGTCTTCAAAAGCCCAAAGTCAAAAAGTCAACCTGAAAGTCAACCTGAAAGTCAAAGTCAAAGTCAAAGTCAAGGTCAACTCTCGGGAAAAGTCAACATGGGATCAAAAACATGCAAATCAAGCTAGGAGGCTCATCTACATCAAGACTACTCAAAATCAAATGGTATAAATTTACTTTAGTCTTGTTAAAGTGATTTGCATAGCACACTAAGTTTTTATAAATTTGAATTTTGGCCCATTCACTAACTTGTGCAACAAGTTTTCTCACACGATAGTTCAAAATTTTTTTTGATTGAATTTCTAAATCACATTTTGTTTAACTAAGAGAACAAAGTTGGAATTTCTGAAATCGGATAATCGAGTAAGAAGTTATGCGCGTTTAAGTCCCGAAAAATGGCATTTTTGCCTCTGGTCAGTCATCCGGAATTCCGGTTGGCAACCAGAATTCCGGTTGTAATCAATCCAGAATTCCGGTTCCCATCCGGACTTCCGGTTCACGGCTGACCTCACCTCGAGAAACGTGCTAACGGCTATAAACGGCTAGTTTTCCTTCCAACACTATATAAACTCGATTTTTCTTTCAAAAAATAAGTTGGTTGAGCATTTATTACAAACATCTAACCTATCTAAGTGAGATTAAGGAGCTTCCAAGTTTGAAATCCAAACATACACTTTTCACACACTTTGAGCCAAAATTTGATTTTATTCATCTTAAGTGTGCTTGCTTTTCACTCTAGGTTTCCATTGTATCATCATATTTCTAGAGTGATTTTAGCTTGTATATCAAACACATTTCCATATTGTGATTGAGGTGAGGTTGGCACCGGTATTGTAAACAACCCGGTAATAGTGAGATTGGCACTTCAACAATCCGAGAAAGAGGTTAATAGTCCTCGGGGGTGCGAAACTATTGTAAGAGGTTTGGAAATACCTTGGTGAAAATTTCCCGGTTGTAAGGGTTAGTCAAGCTCGTTAACTTGGCTCGATATTGGAACTCAAAGCTAGGTCCATAGCTTTGAAGACCAAGAACGTAGGTGGCATAGCTCTACCGAACCTTGTAAAAATCGAGAGTTTGCATTTTCTATTCTAAGTGATTAGGGGTGGACCATCCCATTGTCAATAGATAAGAAAGTGTTTGTTCAAACAAATACTACTTTTCTAAGATAATGACTAAGTGTGAAAACAAGTAGAAAATAAAGGAGACATTTTTCTTGATTCCAAAAGTGTTCTATCATCTTATATAACATATGATGATCCCACTGCCTCTGTTGTCTTGTCACAACCGAAGAGGTCAATACCATTTTCTTAGACATAATTCACGGTACCTTGTCGTAGTGGGAGAGTTTCTAGGAACTCACCTTCTTATGACTTGGGAGACACTAGTGATTAATATCCATTGTGAGTTTAAACAAGTAATGGATTGTTAAGATAAGAAACTAAGAAGAAAGCCAATAGAACTATGGTTTAATCCATTCACATGGAATAACCTAAAATTTTCTACTACAAGGACATAAAAGGAAATTTTCGTTTATAAGTCCATTCAATGGACTTAACAAAACTTCCTGTTCCTAGTAAACCTATGGCTTGTGGTATACCTGGTAATTACTTACTCTAATGCAAGCAACTTACTTTAGTAAGATGCTGAAGCATTTTCTTTCTAATGGCAATCTATAGAAGCTTCACAACTTCTTAGGTATAGATTTTATTTATCTAAGGAAAAGTCTTAACTATTCCAGAAAAGATAAAGCCATGAAAGAATTTCTTATATCAACAGTGAGAGGTCTTAGATATGCTTTTGTATGCCTTAGACCAGACACCTGCTGTTGAGTGGGAGTAATGAGTAGGTATCAGATTAATTCAGGAGAAGAACATTGGAAGACAATCAAGTAAATCCTAAGATTAAGAAGAGGAACTATATGTTAGTCTATAAGAGTGTGTTTAAAACTCTTAGACTACACCACATCAGATTTCGAATATTCTTACTAGCTGTACTTCCTGAGGCAAGTTGTCTAAATGTATTTATTATTGTATAATTAGGGTTGGTTCATATTCTAGCTTCATTACATGTGTCAGCACCATATTACTTCTCGAAATATGGGTATAACAATTGCTCCCTAAGAAGTATTTTTTAAAATAGAAATAACTTTTTAATTTCTTAAAGGGTACGATCATATTTTTCCCATTTAAAAATTGCACGCTTTATTTTGGTGGTTCAAAATTTTGAGGTACACATTACTTCAACATTTATTACACTGAACCTTCTTTTCCCAATAATTCTCATCCGTTCGATCAGTCATCATTGTAATCAAACGATTTTCATCATTTGGATATTAAACCCAAAATTCCTTCTATTCTGCCATTATCATTCACGAAGCTCTTAGAAGTCAAAAAACTTAAAACCAATTTGCATACTGAAATTGCATGCCCTCGTTATCCTTTACATATTTTCTTCGAGTATCAAGTGATTTTATTCCTCAAACCCAGAATCGACATCATCTAGGATCTCTGCATCAGGAGTTTTCAACAAAATATTCTTCGGCACCCAACTTCTTACATCAAACCATTAAGTGACCTTTCTTTATCAATCTTCTAATTTCTTCTTGTTTTGTTTCTCCTATATTTTTGTTACATCATTTATTTCTTGAAATAAGGGTTTAAATGAATTTTTTTAGTAATCTAGGGCTAGAAATTTTAAGGTTACGTGATTCGCATGTTTTGGGTTTTAATGGTGCTCTGTTTTTCCAAGAATTTTTTGGGGTATTATACTTTGTGACAAGCAACATATATTGATAAGGTGCTAGAAAGATTATTAATGGAGAATTCTAAAAAAGGACAACTGCCGTCTAGACATGGAATTACTTTATGTAAAGATCAATGTCCAAAGACTCCTCAAGAGGAAGAGGACATGAGAAAGTACACTTATGCATCGACAGTTGGAAACTTGATGTATGCAATGTTGTGTACAAAACCTGACATATGATACATTTTAGGGATTGTTATTCATTATCAATCAAATCCAAGTTTGGAACACTAGATTGCTATAAAGTACATTCTCAAGTATCTTCGGAGAATGAGAGATCTCATGCTTGTATATTCTGGTAGAGAGTTAAATCCTACTGAATATACTAATTCTGATTTTTAATTAGACAAAGTTAGTCGAAAGTCAATATTTGGGTCATTATTTACTCTTGGTGGAGGTGCTATAGTGTAACGCCCTAAATAATTAGGCACGCTACCCAAAATACTTATGAAACCCTAATCCCCTAAACGGGATTACTAATCAAAATAGCGCACAATTTAAACTTTTATATTAAACAGAAGGAAAATAAACTTGTAATATATTTAAAACTTTTAAAATAGTTGGGATCCCAAAAATATTTACAAACGTTATTACAAGTCATTTATTTCTAGCCGACCTGAACGGCAAAATAGAATTCAAAAGTTCATCACTGATAGACCCTTAACCCGCTTGGTCTGATATGGCTTGAACATGTACATTCTTCATCTTGCTCCTCAAACTCATGGTTGATCAGCCACTGACTTATCCTTTCCTGCACAGTAGAGCACCCGTGAGCCAAGCCCAGTAAGACAGTATAAAACATATCAATAATATGCTCATCATACAATATAAATAACAATGCTATTCAAATTTGTCTGTGTGACACAGACCTGCATGTTACGCTC
Organism: Cannabis sativa; assembly: GCF_029168945.1. Lineage (NCBI taxonomy): Eukaryota > Viridiplantae > Streptophyta > Magnoliopsida > Rosales > Cannabaceae > Cannabis > Cannabis sativa. Next base: position 8,324,762 of record NC_083609.1, read on the forward strand.
ACATGCCTATTTATGTCTGCGTGGCGTAGACCTACGTGTTGCACTCACACGTCTATTTATGTCTACGTGGCGTAGACCCACGTGTTGCTCTCACACGTCTATTTACAATAAGGCCTTAGATCAGTTCATCTCGGTTCTTGTTACCGAGTCCAACCTGGTTATGCCTTGAGCGCATAACCCTTAGTCTCAACATATATATTTATCATATAATTATTGGTGCCACTGCACTATTTGTCTATTTGCTATAGACATGCGTGTTACGCTCACACGCCTATATATGTCTATGTAGCATAGACCTACGTGTTACGCTCACACGTCTATTTACAATAAGGCCTTAGTAAGGTTTATCTCGATTATAATTACCGAGTCTAACCTGGTTATGCCTTCCTCACATAACCCTATTCATATATATTTACGTAATCCATACATTACGTTCTTTCAGTGGTTTATCCTAGTAATATACTAGGTCTAACCAAGTTATGTCTTATGCACATAACTCTTGAAATATATGTATGTATTCAATAGATAACAAAACATATAGAATCTTAGGGTAATAACCCTAAATTACATACCAAATAGTCTCTCATATAACATATCATTGCATGCTCAAAATAACACTTATAGAGATTAATAACCCTAATTCATGCTTTCACTTGATTAGCAATATTATTGTACATCATGACTTTCTTACCTTCACATAACTTCTAGGGTAATAACCCCAGACCGCATTACTATCAAACTCAAGGTACTAATTTACCGAGTCTAACTTAATTATGCCTTGAGCGCATAATTCTTTATTACAATATATTTAGCATGGCATAGCATTTACACATTAATAATTACTAGGGTAATAACCCTAGGCCATTAAACCGCTTACTTTAGGGTAATAACCCTAATCTCGGTTTCTAATTATCACCAATATAATATTCAATATAAGCACCACCGTGCATATCTCTACGTGCAACTACTGTCTTACCTGTTGTCCCGCAAAGGCAGAGATTTCGAATCCCCGGGTGCTCCTGACCAGGTGCCGATAATCCTAGTCACACAATCCGGGATTTTTCACATATAGGGTTAACCCCTGCTTTCATATTCATAAAATAAATTCATGGCATTTCAAATACAGATAATCACATAGAGCTCGAAAAGATCTTTCCAACGGTATAAAGAACGTCCCAAACGGAGTTCCGAGTCAAAAATTATGGCCGAAACAAAATTCAGCATTTCCCGATGAACTCCAACCGGAATTCCGGATGAACCAACCGGAATTCCGGTTGTCTGGGCAGAGAACACGAAATTTCTCAATCTTTAAACCCCCAAAACTCACTCAAATCATCCCCAAACATTCCCAAACTTTCCAGAGCATCAATATATGTCATAATAAACATATTTCACAACTTAAACCCAACAATTGCACTAAAAATCAAAAAGTGTCATTAAAGCACCAAGCTTGAGTTCCATGAACTCAAGCTTGCTTTTCACAACCAAATTCTCAATCAATCCACTTACAGAAGCTAGCAAATACTGTAGGGTCTTAAACACATACTTATGCATTAAAATTCAACAATAAACCCCCAAAAATCAGATTACCAATTCAAGAAAATCAAAGCTCCAACTTGAGCTTACTTCCATGAAAATCCTATCTTGAATTCTTACAAAATTAAGCCAAGAACTCATGCTTCACACAACCAATTTTTAGGTCTCAATAACAGAATAAACACACAAGTATAATCCTTAAAATTTCTATCCAAACCTAATCCAAATAAACTCAAAAGATTGAAGCTCCAAGCATGCTCAAAACAATCCCACAACATCAACATGCATCTCAAATTCATAAGCACAACTTACATCATATTTCATGCTCTTTCAAGACTTAAACTCAAAAATTAAACAAAGATTCAAGCCAAAGAAAGTTACCTCAAACTCAATTTAAAGCCAAGCTCAATCAATCCTCAAATACTAAGCTTCAAACCAAGCAAATCTTTTCAAAATCAAGTTTGAAATTTAAAGAGGGTTGAGAGATAGAGGGGTTCGGGTATGAGGGAGGAAAAACCAGAATTTTCTATTCATTTTCCTCAAAATTCCATCTTTTATTAATTGTAGAGAAATAAAGGTCAAAAGACCATTTTGCCCTCATGGCTTAAATTCACACATACACCCTCACAAGGGTAATTTTGCCATTTCATGCATACATAATTCAAAATTAATTTCAGATTATCACTCATCAAATAAAATGCCAAATAAATTAATCCAATTTACATTTCGGGCCCAAACCCAGTTCGGCCCGAAATTCCCGATTGTGACTATACCGCGCTAACCTGTCAGAACACACCTGAAAAGACAACACAGGCATACTATATAATAATATAGTTCTATTAAGCATGTAATTAAATTAATTTCATCATTTTACCGTTCTCGGATCATAATTACCAAAATGCCCCTGGCTCACCAACGGGGTCTTTAATATATTAAAATTCATATAAAATCACAATATTGAACTATATAATAATATAATTCCTCAATTATATATAATTATCTAGTTAGGGTTTTGCTAATCCATTTCTTAATTCCGAGTATTACATATAGTCTGGAGAAGCATTAAGCAAACTAGTATTACAGATTCACCCATGGAAGTCGAATATATAGCACCTTGCAAAACAGCTAAGGAAGCGGTTTGGTTGAAGAAATTCTACACTGCTGTGGAAGTAGTTCCATAAGTAGAAAAATTACAGGTGCTCTACTGTGACAACAATGGAGCGGTGGCCAACTCTAAGGAACCAAGGAGCCACAAGAGAGGCAAGCACATTGAGAGGAAGTACCATATAATAAGGAGTATAGTAGAGAGAGGTGATGTGACGGTCTTGAAGATCGCTTCAGAACATAACCTCGTAGATCTATTCACAAAGGCGCTACTAGGAAAATCTTTTATGGGTTATATTGCTAACACGAGATTAAGGGAGATGTCCCATTTACTTTTAGGGCAAGTGGGAGATTATCAGGGTTTATGCCCTAAAAAATTTGTAAAGACACTTTTGATTATTAAATAAAGAATTAAATATTTAATATACGTGTGAATGTTAAATTGTTAATATTTATTATTGAATAATTTATATCAAATATTAAAAAATTCCGTATTCATATATGAGGCTGCGACTTGTAGCTGTACAGAGAACTAAGGGCCAGTTTGGCACAGCTTTTTAAAAAGCTAAAAAATGCTTTTAAAGAAAACTGTGATAAAAAGATGGTTGGTAAGCAGTTAAAAAAAGCTTATTGAAGAATTTATTATGAAGAAACTATAGCTGGTACAACCTAACTTTTAGAAAAAACTGTTGTGATTAAAAAACTCTATAATAAATTATTTTTTTACTAAAAACATATTTAATTATTTATTATATATTACAAAAAATAAAAATATATTTTTTTGAAGGAAAAAATATTTAAAATAAATAATATTAAAATCTCTTATATTTTATTTTGTTTTAAAAAATACTTCATATTTATATTTTTTATTTTTATTATCAATAAATCACATCAATTTAGAGTTTCCTATAATTTTTATATTTTTTATAAAAATCTCTTATATTTTTTATTTTTATATTATCATGAATTATTTTTATCAAATGTGTATAATTTTATAGTGTAGGAAAAAAATAATTAAAAATATATAAAAAATAAAAAAATTATATAACATAATTTTTTATATAGATTTATGATTATAATAAACTAGAATAATTCATTCTCATTATTATAGTAGAATCTTAAAAACTCACAGTACTTTAAAATTAATATTTACCAAACACTCAACTCAACTTTTTTCCACAATTTTGCTACAACTGTTTTTTCTCACGGCACAACTACAACTACTTTTTCACACAACACAGCTGTGCCAAACTGGCCCTAAGACCACTTAGCTATGAATAAAATAGTCAGCAACATATTAAAATTATGAAATCTTTAAATAATAATTGTTGTACGGTTCATTGATGCCTGTTCTTTAGTGCAAGTAATCTCAATTCAGATTACGGATGTAGTGAGACATCAAAGTGAATGTGTTGTATATAATAGAGATTATAAATGACAAGGACCGATATGAATAGAGTTGTCTTTATGAACATGTCGTTTACTATAAAGTCCTAATTCGTATTTTAACGATGATTAATAGTAGATCAGCCTAAATCCTGAGTGATTATGAACTCTTGTTCATGGTATTAGTTTCTCTGATTCACTCGTTAAATTTTTTTAGAGAAGATGATTCTTAAAACTTCTATTTTGGGAATCTAATAATATGGACGCCTGGGAGCATGATGTACAATTATAGAATCATGACTTTCCTAATGTATCGAATGTTGGTTCCCTTTAAGTGTTAATTCTAAAACTAGAATATTGTGCACAAATTCAGATGGTATCTTGAATTATACTTCTACTAGTGAATTAATAGAACAAAAGGATGAAGAAGTAATTAGAAGGGTAAAATATTATTTTGACCAAAACTAATTACGATCAACACATGGAGGGCTAACCACTTAAAATTGACTATCTCAATAGACACTGCAGTCAAACTCAGTAAATGTAATTCTATAATTACTAAAAGTTCAATTCCATATTTCTAGTGGAGTAATCATGGAATTAATAAATAAGAGATTATTTGATTGATGTGACTCAACAAATAATATAATCTATTGGAGCTTAGAATGATAAGTCTATGGTCCCCGAATCGCCACCTTGAAATACTATCAAGGGTGGGGATAAAAAGTTGTATAAAGATGTTCGAAGTAAATCTATTTTGAATTGGCAAAATATTGATTATTTATTTTTGTAATAAATAAATAACTTTTTCAAATTAATTAAATAAGAAAAAAAGACAAAAAGTGTTAAGATAAAATTTGTCAAGGCAAAAGTTATCATGACAAAAAATACCAACTATATCCTAAAGACAGTGGTAGGCGCCTATGGCTTTGTCCTGTGCCTATGGAGTTTGCCTTTTTAGGTTAATTAATTAGTTAATTAGTTCAATTAGCTAAATATCTAATTTGAAAGGTGGTTAAAGATATTTCAAAATTGTTGTGATATTCTCTCATAAATATTAGTAACTGAATTCGGTTATAGATATTTATTTATTTAAACAATTAAATAATTATTTAATTAAAGAAATTTAACTATTATAAATATGAGTCTGATTTGAGAAAGCATATTAATTCTTTACACTGTTAATTTCGAAATCTGTAGAGAGAAAAAAGAAATTGTTTTTTTTTCTCTCTATTGTTCTTGCTCATGTATTGAGAACTCAACAAGAACAAATGTTATACACTTTATTCTAATAGCCCACACTATTCTTTGTGTATGGTGGATCAATTTGGAAGATACTGGTGTGAGTCAAATTGTAATTTCCTCATCAACTAGAATAAGGATACAACTTACAAGAAATTTCGACGATACCCTAATACTCTACAAGAGGTGTACTATAAACTTATTAATTTTATTAATTTGATTTAATGTACATACATCTGGAGATTTATTGAGATATGGTACAATAATAATCAGATAATACGATAATCTTTCGTTGCGTACCTTATTGAGTATAATAAAAATTAAACCAACAGTATTTGTTATGCCTATTAACACTATTGCTTCAGAATCTACATTCAGTAGACACATACGTGAGTCTACATCGATTGAGACTTCATCTTTCTACATTAAAAGCATTAGTGTGCACACAAAATTAATTGATGACTGACAAAAAAAATATCATTAAACAATTATTTATATATATTTGTTTCATAATTAGTACTGATTTTATTTTGTTTTTCTTATAGCACTAGTAAATGATGAAGATGTTGATGTTGATCCAACAATGGTAACTAGTGTAGTTTTTATAATTTATCAAATAAATTATTAAATTTTATTATTAATACTTTTCTTTGTTTTTTTTTTCTTTTTTTGCAGGAGCCTCACGTTGTTGATCTTAATGATTAGAATATATGTTGTTTCATGGTTAGTTTTTATTATTAATATACTTTGTTATTAGTAATATAAGTGTAATTGATATTTGAACTTTAATTCAACTCATCAAATCACAAATGAGAATTTGTTTAGAACTTCAATTCTTTTTGGGTAATGTTTAATTTTAATATGAACATCTTTACAATGATAGCAACTAAAAAAAAAAGGTCAAAGGTCGGGTCGGGTCATACCCGATTAAGTTTACGGGGCAATCGAGGTGGGGTGGGGCACCATGATCCGATCCGTTTGCCATTCTGATTCTAACAATAGTAGATAGCAGGGCTGACCTTGAGACTAGATGGACCTTAGGAGAAAACAAGAAAATTATTTAGCACTTTATTAAAAAAAATGTTGTATTATTGAAAACTACTCAAATACACGTATACTTTTGAAGAAATTGCACTCTATACTCTTTTTGTATTGTCTTCTTTTATTTTTACCATATTTTTTAAACTCTATCATTTTTACCTCTTTTTTAAATATTTTACCAATTTTGCCCCTATCACTTTAAGATACTCTCCATGTGATTCTCTTATGTCAGGGTATTTTGAGTACAATACATATAAAAAGATGTATGTTTCAATTAAATATAAAATTAAAAGTAAATTTGATTAATTGATTAATAAAAGTACTATTTTTCAACTTATCCCTATATTTTTAATAAAAATATATATATATTTTTTGAGCTTCTAGATATACTAGATAAGGCTAGCTGTAGCTGGATTCGACTCTGGTAGATAGAAAATACATTAACTTATTAGAGAAAATTACATTATATACTTATATTATTTTATTATTGTTTTAATTTTTACTTTTATTTTTATATTTTTTAAGATATAATAATTTTTTAGATGATGTTTTTACTAGATTCCTTAATTAATATAAATTATATGTTAGACTTAAGTAAAAAATAAAATGAGAGTAAGTATGTGTATTTTAATAAAATATTATATAAGATTATTTTTTATTAATGAATATATTTATATATATAAATAAAAAAAGTCATTTCTACTTCCCCAACTTATTAGATAGGCATTCATTCATAATCACGTGCATGTTAGTGTTTTATGTATGTATTAATAATTCTTCAAGTTTTTTTTTAATGGTTGACATAATCATACATTATTATGCAACAAATATTTTAATAATTATACAGTATTATTATCAATATTAATATACTACTACACTACACTGGATATATGGAGAGCTTTGGTGACTTCCACGCCAGCAAAAAAGTAATACATATAATTAAAAATCTCTTAATTTATCATTAATTAAACAAGAAACGTGTTCTTTTAAAAGCTTCTCAATATGCAACTCCCCACCCCATGCATGCAAAATCAAACTTCTTTTTCTCTTTAAAAATTAAAATAAGTCTACTTAACTACTCATTCATTAATACAATATGGTATATAAAGTATAATACCAAAGAAAAAAACAATGGAGACGAAGAAATTCAAGTGTTTGAAGTGAATTGTCCTTTAATATATTGATATTTAGTAATAATAATTTAACTAGAGACAAAAACATTAGGAGACAATAAGGGGAGAGGAAGTGGAAAAAAAAAAAGAAGGAATTAATGAGAGAAAAAAAAAAGAATAGAAAAGAATACAGAAAGTTTTTTTTTCTTTTTTTGATATTTAAGTTGAAGAAGAAGGCAGAGCACTTTTAACCCCCCCACTCACTACACAACCTCAAAAATCTTAGGCGTGACAAGCCTAAGTGGGGTGCATTATCATGGTGATACCCAGTACCAACAACACAGCCCACATTATCATATTCTTCTCTTTTTTTTTTTTTTGGTTCTTCTTTTTAACATATATAATATATATTTTTCAAAATGCTACCACGTCATCACCATTTTTTTTATATTTATATATCCACCTACACAAGTCAAATCCCTCATTAACCAATACGATTTCGCCACGTGTAAAACAAATTTCCACTTGTCACTCATCACCCGACCTAATTTTTTCTTTTGGTTTCTCTAAACTGACTGATCACTCTACTAAGTATTCTTTCATCTCCCTCCTTTTTCTTGTCTTTTAAATTTCGATTATCTACCACCACCACCACTGACTCAACGGTCAACATCTCCGCCGTAACGGTCTACTTTCGGCGAGTCGTGAAAGTCTGGTACACGACGGTTCCGGCAGATGGAAACTCATCCGCGGCGCAACTCCTGCGTTTCAAACCGAGTGGTTCGAGAGCTGAGGCGACTCGCCCCCAAACATCTCTACCTGCTGAAGTCGTCGAAACCGACATGGTCGCTGGTCGGAAAATCTGAGCTACTTTCTTCAAAACCCTAGCGATGTCGTCTCCACCGTGGCGGGAACCGACTGTCTCGAAGCTGGCGTAGCTGTAGCCGTCCTCAGGCGTGACGTGGATTGTGGAGTAACGATCACCGTCGATTCCATTCATGGAGTAACCGCAAGGATCGAAAGCGTAATCACAGATTAATGCGGAAGGATTGATGTTACCGATGGCAGTAGCTTCCGTCATCTCCTTCCCGGCGGAATCACCGTTCTTTCCATCACTCGGTCGCCGGAAAAACTTTCCGGCAGAGACCTTATCGAGCTCGGTCATGCAGATCTCGATCGTGAAGACGTCGCCTAGATCGATCTCGGTACTTGCTGTGAAAACGTGCCATGAATGAGTTGGAATTTTCGAAGGCATAACAGAGGCTTTCCTGAAGCGAAGACTGTTTGGGAGAGAATCTTCGAGATATACAACCTCATCCTTGAAACTCGTATGGGGAAAAGGCTGTGACTCAGGGAAGATATAGTTACCGCGGGTATACCGAACGGACGACAGAGATAAGCCCAGGTGGCGAGCGTGATGAATCAATGGACGGACGGATTTGAGCAGCTGAGTGGTCCCACAAGTCTTGATGATGATCTTATCAGGGTAAACGAACAGACTTGACTCTGATAAAACATACGAATCGAAATAGAGGTTTCCAACGGCTGAAACGACAGTGCATTGTACAGCGTGAAGGACTTGTTGTAGAGAATCAAAGTCGAGTCGCCTTAGGCCCAGTCCTCGGCCCAAATTATTGAGGTCCATTTCAGTCGGGTCATCTCCGAAGAAATGGAGCTCCAATCGTTTCTCGAACCCTTCAAAACCCGATACAGCCATTTGGTGTTTTTTTTCTTCTTCTTTTTTTTTAAACAAAACGAAGCGTTTCAATGGGAGTAAGTGAGTGAGTTTAGAAGAAGAATAAATAAAGTGAAGAACTACAGGGTGAAAGAGAGAAGTGGGGTGTGTGTGGTATTTATAGGAGAATGAAAGAGAAAGAGAAGGAAAGGGACTTGGGGGGGCATGCGGGTGAGGCAACCAAGATTCATGATTGCAAGCATTATGAACTGAATATATAAGATCACATTAGTGTTTGTTTTTTTCCTCACCCCAAAAAGAAATAAATACACTAATTAAAATTATATTTGTGTGCCCAAATAATTTTATAGATAGGAAAACAAAATAATAGACAGATGCAGGTACCAAAATTATTTCCACGCGTAACTGTATGGCAATTAGGAGAAAATACTTTTTTTTTTATATATATCTTTCAATGACTATATATCACTTTAATTAAAAAAAGAATAAAAAAAATGTGTATATATATATATATTTTGTTATTGTAAAATTTTGGTTTTTTTGGGTTATAAGTTTGATGGCATGGCATGCATTGCATACTAAGATTTTACTTCAAACTAGAGGATATTGTCGGGGAGTTACTCATTATGTTGTGTGCCAAACTCTAGTTTGTGTATGGTTTTTAATGATTATTTGATTTTTTTTTTTTTTGATGTGTTTCCTAATTTAACTTGACCTTGAAGAGTTTATTAATTTGGAAGTTTTTTTTTATTATCTTTCTTAAATGGATTAATTTGGAAGTTTAAGAGTATGACTAGCAAATTGATATGTATTATTATTATTATTTATACTTTTAATCAAGTAATTGTGATGTCTAAATTATCCCAAAAAGTAGGAGAAAAAAAATCATAAGAACGACCAATGCATTCTTTCTTTCTTTTCATGGACTGCAAGCAACATCGTGATTATCCAGCAAATTGATCTTGTCTTAGTACAAGGACCAAATCATGAAAAATCTAGAAAGGAAAAAAAAAATTATGTTGTGTTTTTTTTTTTTTGATAAAATCTTGGGTATGGTTAAATGATCATATTAAATGTCTTGTTTTGAAAATAACCAATATTCCAAAATTTACGTTAAAAAAGTTCCATGTTTAATGCATATATAAAATGATCATCCAAAAATATTCTGAAAATTGGTATCATCCCAACTCTACATGCCTTAATTTTTTATTCTAACTTTGCACCTTGATAAAAACGATTGGTGATGGAATATATAATACTATATGTTCAATCTCTCTCTATATTACTCCATGAAAACAAAAGATAGGTCAAATCTGAATGATATCTCAGATCCTCTTTTGGATTGGACTGAAAACTCAATTATAAGGTGAGTTTCTTTTTTGTTTTGAATTAAATCTTTCATTTTTTTTAGATATTCATATGAGTTATGAATTTTAGAAATATCTTTTCGAACCCAAAATCTTTAATACTCTAAATTTTCTTGGCCCGTGAGACCCCAATTTCTCCATAGGAGACGGATTTCTAAAACATAGTAACACTATTCCTCTAGTTTATATTATTTTATTTTTCATTTTTGTACCACAGATTGTGTATACATACAGTATGTGAATCTAGATAACACTAGTCCTTTAGTTTTAGATTCATTAAGATTGTTTGTAGTTGGTTTGTTTGAGAATTTATGCTTGTTTCTTTTTGAGTTAGTGAAAGACCTATAGATTTTAGAATTTTTGCTTAAATGTTTGCACAGTGTGATGAAGTTTTTGAGTTAAATTTTTTAAATTTAGTTTTGAGCCTGGGAGATCTCAGTCAGTGTCGTGTTGGGTTGAAGGCTGAAATGGTGGATAGTTGATTTCATCTTGTTGTTTGTTATTGATTTTGTTCTTTTTTGGGTGAGCTGATATAATAGGATGTAGTGGTAATTTTGTTATAGGTTTGTTTTATATTGATTTTGTTCTATTTTGTGCCATTATTTATGGCTTTGGCGCCTTACAAGGCTTTAGCACCTATTATATGGTTGGACCCCTAATTATTTAGGGTAGTTTGTTTAAATTTTCACGATTTTCGGTATTGAATGTATAAGAAAATTTTGACAAATAATATTTTAAAGTTAAAGTTATGCACTATACAGATTTATTAGTCGGAATAAAAGGATTATTTGGGTTAAGGTATGAACTAAAGAATATTTTAAACTGAAATAAGGTTTAAGAGGGTTTACTTTAAATGCTAATTCCTATTAGCTATATTTTGGTTTATATTTTTTTAGGAATTTTCGTGTTTGAAATTTTAGTATTCAGATTTTAATATTATAATTAATTAAATAAATTGAAGAATAAGAATCTTGAGGATCTTGTAATAAAGGGAGGTGGTAATACCAATGGTCTAATGAGAATATATTGCTTCAGATATATTTGGGAAGTCAAATTATTATGGAATTTTGGTTTGTTATCAATATTATGGGAATGCACCAAAATTTTTACATTATTTGTATTTTTAAATAATTTCTGGATGAGTGGTATTAGCTTTTTTTATGGAAGAAATAGAAGTACAAATTTGATGGATGAGCTGCCCCTTTATTATGGCTTTGGTGCCTTTCAAGGTTTTCACCCTTGATTTATGGCTGGCCCCTAATTATTTAGGCTAATTTGGTTCAAATTACAAGATATCATTAATTATAAAAATATTATAAAATTTACTAGTTAACAATTATGGTATGTAATTATGAGATTATTGCCTTATTAGCTTATTATAGATAAAATAATATTAATTTTGGCTAGATAAATTATAAATATTAGTTTATTATAGATAACATAATATTATAAATAACATAATATTAATTTTGGTATATAAATTATAAATGTGGGATTTTGTAATTAATTGGAGGTAGGAACATTTATTGTGAATTGAGAATATTTTGTTTTATTTTATTTTTATTTTTGGAAAGATATTGAAATTAATGGAAAGTAAATGCTAATGAAGTATTGAGATTATTGCCTTATTAGTTGTATAGGAAGATACTAATATTAATGGTTTTTATAATAATTTGAATGGTATAATAATTAGGAGGTCATATTTTTAAATAATAAATAAGGAAGCATTATGTCATAATACCGAATTTGATTAATTAATATTAATTTAATATTATTAATTAAATGTATGATTAAGAGGTATTAGGAAAAATGTATTTTTGAATGTGAAGAGTACAAACTTAAGTTTTAAGGATATTAATACAATTTTGGTTTAATTTAGGTTGAATAAAGATTATAGATACCATGTTTTACGCTATAAATAAAATAATAAACAATTTGACTTATTAAGAATTTTGACATGTTTTAGTCTAAAAATAAGTAATACTTTTAAGAAATAAATGAAAGAATTAGTATATAATATTTTGAATATTTAAGGAATAATGGGTATTAAAAGGAAAATTTTATTTATGTTTGTTTTTAAAAGGGTAAAGGTAAGGAATAGGGATCTTATGAAGTAGAATGCTATAATTTAGTTATTACTAGCCAAAGGGTACTCCCTTTGGCTAGTTCTAGTATTTTATAGGGAGATCTAGTTGCTTAGTCTTGGTGGTTAGTTGATTCTATTCAGTTTGAATAATTTTCTAATTAAAGTTTTATTCTATTTTTTTGATATTTTTTCAGGTGGAACTTCAGTTTTTTATTGAGTTGAGAGCGTTGTTGGAAGATGTTATAGCTTTATTGTCTAAATTTCCGGGGGCAGTTTTGTCCCATGGGGCTCGCTCTAAGTTTTTAGCGGCCTATGGTTGGCAAAGCATGCTCTGCGGTTAGACAATGAGCTATCCTGGTTCGAGGAGGTTCCAGCGCCGGTGGCGGACGTGGGCGTCGTAAATTCAAGAGTGATTTTAATCACTTTGTCAAAAAAAAAAAAAAAAAAAAAAAAATGATCATCCAAAAAAAAAAAAATTAAACCCCACCAAAAAGAGATGGATTAGAATTTGGTCAAAATTCAACCTTCACTATTACAAACCCATTATATCTAAGTCATAGTTCTATAAAAACACAAACATTATTATGAACAAAAAATAGATATGTTGGTTATGCATGACAACAATAATTAAGATTATTAATTTGCTGCTCATAGGTACTGCCGGGTAGTGGTACTATAGCTTAGCTACATATATTATTCGATCCCTAGTCGATGTGGGACAAAAAAAAAATGTGGAAGAAGATGAAGAGACAACAAGGACTAAAATTCAATCAAATACTTCAAAATATATATATAATACACAAGTTTTTATTGTAAAAGGTGAAAATTACAGTACTTCTATATATACTACTGTATAATAATGATATCAAAATGGTGTTTTCAGGTACTTGATAGGGACAATATTTGTCTATGACTGAGTGAGCAAGGGGGTATGGATTAATATCAAGTCATAATAAATAAATAAATAAATAATAGAAGGAGTCGATGAGAGAAGAAAGTGAAAAAAAAAATGTTGGAGTAGACGTGCCAAAAAATCCAATGAATGTATATATATTTTAGGTTTTTGATAATAATTTCGTTTGCAGAACCAAAAAATAAAATAATAATAAAAATTAAAAAAAATAAAACAAAAGGAATCAGGCGTGGCAGATAAATAATGAGAATATCCTTGAATTAGGGGAGGCCCGTACGTGAAATCAAAGCCATTCCCATTTTACATCATTTTTATTCTCCATGCATGCAAATCCATGTAGCAGCTGCTAGGTGGCATTATCATCATTTTGTGTCTACATTAATATATATATATATTTCTCTTTGTATTTTCCCAAAGCATGCAAATCAATTAGGTTTTATCTGTATGTATTGTTTGTAGGTGATTAATTTTCCCAATTATTTTTCCTTATATTTAGAAGGGTTTGATTTTCTCACAATTTAAATAAATAAATAATAATTAATTTAAGCAGGATTAGAAAGAATAAATATTACAGACGCGCGCATTAATTGTTTTATATATTTATCCTTTTTGGACAGAAGCTAATATTAAAGAATTTGGAAAAATATTATCGATCGTTGTAATTTAAGGTGAGGCTAGAAATAAAATTGAGGAGCAATTATATATTTTTATATTATTATGACGTTAAAATTTTAATAAAAAATATAGAATTAGATATAATAAAATGTAAAATAATACACAATTATGTTAAAGTAAGTAATTATGTAGAGTGTTGAGTTTGTGACTTTATTCTTTCAATGTTTAAAAGATGTTTAAACAAGGCGAGGTAACTCGATCTAATATAATATGAATCCAGTCCAATATTTACAAATTTCTGCTCTGAAATCAAATCAACATTACATATTTATAGAAATTATAAATTACCCCAATACTTAAGTATATTCACTAGAAACCACATAACCAAATTCCTTAATTCTTCACTCAAGATCCCCAAGAGTTAGATAGTTGAATCCCTTAAGTATGATCTGAACATAATTTGTCAGAAAAATGCTAACAATTACATACAAATATGTTTTTGCTGACTACTTAATACTGAATGTTGTGGTATAGTATTGTAGTGGTGACTTCATTTTAATGTACTGGTTAAAATTCTCACTTCTTAGCTTCACTTTTAATGTTAAAAAACATAATATATTATTAAAATATTATCATTGATAGAATTTAAATCTTGTGCAATGTAAATTACATCGAAACTATTTTGATATAATTCATTAAATAGTAATTTATATTTTATTATATATATCTGAGTATATGTAGTATAATATGGGATGGAATTCTAATAACAAAAAAATATCAATAATTTGCTATAAAAAATTTAAATTAAGAGGGCTTAACTGACTTTTCGAGTACAAGTCTTCACTTATAATTATAGCACAAGAGCTTAATTCAAATAATGGTTTAGTTTCCTGGTTGTGTATCAAAGAATGGAAAAGTATTAGAGAATTTTTTTTATTTAGTTTTTTATGACAACACAACATAAGAATTATGTCAAGTTTGATTAGCCTAAACTTTTGTATCAACAAAACTTAGGACTACAATTATTATTTGACAACTACATACGGTCCGACATCCCCAATAAGTTGGGTCTGCTTTATCTGTATTTGTATTTATAAATTTGATATATTTATATATACACACATTTCATTACTGCCTTTTTGCCCAAAAGAATGGAACCAAATGAATTGTATTTGTCATTGTAAGGTGGTGGTGGAGAAGGGTGTAAAGTTAAGCAGAGAAACAGTAACTTTGAAGGAAAAGGAAGTAATTAGTGCATAGTGGGCTTTCCAATGAAGTTTCATGAGAGAGAGAGAAAAATCAAAATATACATCTAAGTAGCTAGCTGGGCTCCTTGGCTTTTAATTTAAGACATATATAATGTATTGTATGCTGAAGATTATACCAATAATTAATCCGAATAATCATCATCAACAACAATAGAACAAAGTTAATTCTCTTCAAAAAAAAGTATACCTATATATAGTCATATACTTATAGCAGACAGGTTATCACTTTATAGAGGTAAATAAGAGCTATGAAGACACATTAGTAAAGTTCAAAATAGTAATTTTTTGAATTTACTGTTACTTGATTAGCTGGCTCGGCCCATATATAAATGGTTTATTATTTTTTTACAAGGAAAACTAACAATAATAAAATCCCCCACAAAATTTTAGTTTTTTTTTTTTCTTAAAATATGAAAAGTAGAAAGAAACCATCAATTAAAATGATAATATTGTAAAGAAGAGAGAAAAAGGCAATGATGGAAAATTGTGAGTTTGGAATGAAACAGTAATGGGAGTAGTAGTACTAGTTGTAGTAGTAATAAGAGGAATGAATGATGCATAGTGTATGGCGTCATGAATAAATCTGATGGGTGTGGCTGGCAGCCTCCATTATGACCATAAAAAAGAAAATTAAATAAATAATAAAAAAAAAACCACCCTCTTTGTGCTGCACGCGCATGCACCCCACCAAACTCAACACACTATCTCATATCTCTCTCTCTCTTAATTCTCACACGCAAGCTTAGCCCCAAAATATATAAATCCTCTTTCTTTTTTATCTATCTATCTATATATCTCTTTCTAAAATGGTCAACCACTTTGTTGAATCAAATCTTACTTGAAAAGTGTAAACCAAGCTCTCTCTCACAGATATATCTTTCTCAAGAAAAAAAAAAAGTGTGAAAAGTTGCCACACAAAATCTTCTTCCTTATCTTATTAGGTAGCATTAATCTAATTAGTTTTTTGAATAGAAAGAAAAGAAAAGGGGATGGGACAAATGAGTATATAATTTTTATTTTATTAAAGGAGGAGGAGGAGGAGGGATGATGAAAGTGAAATAGAGTGTTTTGAAAACTTATTAATAACTCCCTAAGTCCCAAAACTGAATGGAATTGGACCCCACAATTGGGCCGACAACAACCGTAGAAAATGGGCCCACTAAGCCACCACATCATCTAGGCGTGTGTCCCAACAGCTCGGCAAATGTGGACCCATTTAACATTGTTTGGGTTAGACATGGTGACCCTACTAGGCATTGCCTTTGGGCGACAATAGATGGGTTCTGTTGGGTATGCGAAACAAAGTGGGCTTTGGGCCTTTATCCGCCGCCATACAATGCTCTTGCACGCGCGCACATTTTGCACGCATGTGAACTATTGTTTCCATTGCCACGCTTCTTTTTTTTCTTTTCTTTGTTTGTATAAAAACAAATAAATAAGGAGTGGTGCTACAAACAATGGGTGCACGGTGCACCTTCGGACGGGTATCATCAGGCATCAGGTTTTGGGCCTCAGAAAAGTATTAACGAGCCGGCGCCTATATGGACCGGTTCAGGTACAGGTTTGATTGGGCGGGCGTGACTCGGTTTTAGACGGGTACGGGTGGGACATTCGGCTTTGGGCAAGATTAAATTTTCAAAATACCTTTTTTTTTTTTTATGGAATTTTTCATTAATATACGTCAACTAGAAAATAATCACACAAATCACGATAAACATTTAAATTATACCAATACGTCTACTTGTACCGATATGCGAAAATTAATAGGGATATTGGCGGCTAAACCACCTAAACTTTACGGTTTGTAACACTTAACCACCAAAACTGAATTTTTGGCGGCTAAACTACCTAAACTCTGGTTCCGTTTTGCTCTGCACACCTCCGTCCAAAAATCACCGTTAAGTGCCACAGTGGACTGTCCACGTGTACACACTTGTACACGTGGCAAATTTTTAGTGGTCCACGTAATATTAATTTTTTAAAAAAATTAAAAATATTATAAAAAATTAAAAAAATCAGAAAAAAAAATTAAAAATATTTTTTTTTACTTTTTTTTTTTCTTTTTCCTTTTCTTTTCTTTTTTTTTTTCTTTTTTTTCTTCTTCTTCTTTCTTCTTCGTTTTTCTACAGGCCCTCTCCCTCTTCCTTCTTCGGCGCCTACAAATTGCAAATCAAAAACAAAACCAAAAAAATGAAATAAAATCATAAACGTCGGTGTCTTCTCCCATGAAGAGAGGGAAACACGAGGGAGAGAGAGAGAGAGAATTTCCAAAAGTCTTACCTTCATTTTACAGGCGTCGAGCTTGATTTTGTGGTCAGATTCGACCACCATTACTGGGATTTGGTTCGATTCGGGGTGTTGGGTTCTCGAACTGGAGGAAGGTGGGTCGTCGGGGTTCTTGGACTGGAAGAAGGTGACGGTTGGGGTTCTCGGACTGTAGTGGGCTTTGGGGTTCGAACTGGAGGGGCTTGGGTTCGGATTAATGGAGGGGGCTTGGGGTTCTTGTTCGCACGAAGTAGAGAGGGAGAGAGAGAATACTGGTACACTTTTTTCTTTTTTTTTTTTTTTTTTGGAATACTGGTAGACTTAGGTTAGAAATTTTAGGGTTTTAGTTAGAAATAGAGGGAGAGGGCACGTAGAAAAACGAAGAAGAAAGAAGAAGAAAAGAAAAAAAAAAGTAAAAAAAAATATTTTTAATTTTTTTTCTGATTTTTTTAATTTTTTATAATATTTTTAATTTTTTTAAAAAATTAATATTACGTGGACCACTAAAAATTTGCCACGTGTACAAGTGTGTACACGTGGACAGTCCACTGTGGCACTTAACGGTGATTTTTGGACGGAGGTGTGCAGAGCAAAACGGAACCAGAGTTTAGGTAGTTTAGCCGCCAAAAATTCAGTTTTGGTGGTTAAGTGTTACAAACCGTAAAGTTTAGGTGGTTTAGCCGCCAATATCCCAAATTAATATATACTTAACTTACTCTTGTTGACTTTTCTTTTACTTAGGTATACTTTTTTTGTTTCATCTTTTTTGTTTTCTAGCGGTCAATTGTTTTAGTTTTTTAATTTTTTTTTTATTCTTTTATTTTTAATATGCCATTAGTTTTTTTTTTTTTTTGTCAGCCCTTTTGACTTTCTCTAGCTCTGTTTTAGTTTTAATTTTTTTTTTTTCTTTTGTTTGTTTGTGTCAACAACTTAAGTTTTTTTTTTTATTTAATTTTACCATACTTTTTAAAAAAATTATAATTGCATCATAATTATTTGGAATTAAGAATAGTATCATCATAATTTAATGTGGTCTATTATTTTTAAAGATAATGTGGTCTATTTTAATGTGTAGAAAATAATTTTTAACGATAAAATATTTGAAATGAAAAGCAATATTGTAGTTTATCTTATATTTTGTTAACCAAAGAAATATATTTAAAATTTAGTATATATTATTAAAAAATGGGCAATTTACACTAATGTATACATTATATAATTTTATTACAATATATGTGTATAAGAGCATCTTCAAAGAGACACCAAATTTGGTGTTACACTATCACCAAATTTGGTGTCAAAAATTATTTCTACTCCAACCACAACACTAAAAATTACACTAAAAAAATATTCCTTATTATTATATTAATTTTTTAATAAATTAAAAAAAAATAATATCATATTAATTAACAAAAATTACCACAATTGTTATATTTAATTAATAATTTAAATAAACTTACTAATGTGATTAAAGACAATAATACTGTAAAATCGGCGAAATTCGATAAATTAAAATATCATATTACAATAACATAAATATTACATTACTAGAGAACAAACATTACAATGTATTCTTCTAAATAAAAGAGTCACGCAACAGAAAGTTTGAATTTTATTTTCGGCATGTTAAATTTTTTTAAATTTTTTAAAATTTTGCAGGATGTTTTAAATAAATATAATGTACACGACCATAAAAAAAAAAGACTAAACAAGTCTCCCGAATGCCGAAACAGGTAGGAGTAAATCAGTGTACCACTTTTAAAGAAGTGCTTTATTTTCGGCGTATTAAATTTTTCTAAATTTTTTTAAATTTTACAGGATGTCTTAAATAATTATAATATACACTACTATATAAAAAAAAAATAGACTAAAAAAGTTTGTCGGGTGCCGAAATAAATAGGAGTAGATTCGTACATCACTTTTAAAAATGTGTATTAAAAAATTTTCCAAAAAATAATTCTTAATTTTACAAATATAATAATATAAATATATATAAATATAAATTAAATTATTAAAAAAACTAAAAAAAAAAAAAAACAAACAAAACATGCCGTGGCTACAGTGCACGACATGCACTGTAGAGAAACTATCAATTTGCAGTGTGTGTTGCTGCCTCCTTGGATCAATCCTCAACACTATAGTTTTAATTTGCCGCCTCCTTGGAGTTGGCCTAATAATCTATTTTCATATAATCATACATTTTATCTATTATGAAGAAAATTATTTCCAATTTATTATACAATATATAAATAGTAAGTATTTGATTATTTGATTTATTATCACTCATTATTATAATTATTGAATGATGATATATTAATAATTATATGTTTTTATATAATTTTAAAAATCAACCATTATTACAAATATTGAATGTTTGTATTTAGATATATTCAAAAAAAAAAAAAAGTTTGTATTTAGATTAAATCACTATTTAATTCTTTCCTATAAAATTATTATCCAAATACAATATACTCAAATTTTAAACATTTATGTTTATAAAAATTATAAGAAGAAGATTAGTTTTTTTTATTTATTTATTTACAAGTGTGTTCTTTTGATTTGTATTTTTTTTTATTATTTGTGTTATAAATGTATGCAATTTTTTTTTGTTTATATTTTGTTGATATATTATCACATTTTTATTTATTGTAAAATATATAATTCTCAATATTGATTTTTTTCATAAATAATTTTGTGTCCATTAGGTAAATTATATGCATATATACTTATCTACAATTTATAGTTTATTTTTCTAATTAAATAATGTTTGAAGTTTATAAAGTTATGTTTGTTTATTTATTTTTTGATGTAAGAATTGTTTTTTCAATAGATAAATTCGTTCACTAACTCATTAGAAAATAATCAACATATTGAAACAATAGAAAAAAGAATATATTTATTTTAGTATATTATAAATATTAGCTATGTCTATTTTTAATATAAAATATTTGTATCTATATATGTGTTTATTTTATTTTCTATTAATTAAACATATTAATTTAATAAACAAAATAATAATATTCACATAGTTTATTATATCACTCTATGTGTCATGTTTATTTTTTAATAATTTTTTAGAAAATAAATAATATACATAAAAAAAATTTGTTTATTTTTTTTGTTTTTTGTGTTAGTTTATTTTTTCTAATTAAATAATATTTTGAGTTTAAGAAGTTATGTTTGTTTATTTATTTTTTTATGTAAGAATTGCATTTCTATAGAAAATTCGTTAACTAACTCATTAGAAATTAATGAATATATAGAAACAATAGAAAGAAAATATATTTATTATAGTATAGTATAAATTGGCTATGTCTATTTTTATATTTATAATTATAATAAACATACTAATAATATAAAATACTTTGTATATATATGTTTATTTTGTTTTTTATTTATTTTTTTTTATGATAATTTTTTATTTATTAAGTATACTAATTTAATAAACAAAATAATAATATTCACATATTTTTATTATATCACTCTATGTGTGTCATGATTATTTTTAGTAATTTTAAACATTGATTTATATTTATATACATTAATGTTTATAATTTTTATATTGTATTTTATTGAAAAAAAAAACTTATTAAATTATAATAATTCATACTAAAATAGATAATAAATATTTATTCTTTAATAAAATAAATATTTAATTTGTTTATTTTTATAAAACTATTTATTATTTATTTAATTAATTTTACGGAATTATTTATTTTGAATTTTAATAAACATATTTTATTATTAATAATTTTTTAAAATATTAATATAATAAACATAAGGATAAGATATTATAAAATAACATTAATTACATTAATCTATTTATGGTAATTAGTTTAATCATTAATGATTTATATTATTTAATGATTAAAATGTATGGTTTTATGTAATAAGTTTTCAAAATGTATAAATTTTTCAAATAATTTTTTTTTGCACATTTTTTGTAATTATTTTATTTTTGTTGTACATTTATGAAAAAAGTCCTTAAAAAATCACTAAAATACTAGTTAGTTTTGTTTTAATAAGCTTCTTTTTAAGATAATATTATCATATTATTATTATCATTTCACTTAGTTAAATTTCAAGTTTCGAAGCAATAATTTTTTTTTAATTTATATAATGTTATTGATCAAGATACATTTATGTTACTTTATTTTCTAGTTATATAATATTGTTAATCAAGATACATATATGTAACTTTTTATTTTTTATTTTTATAACAACTTTTACATTACCTTTGAATATACTGAGCTTTAATAATTACAAAAAAATTACCAAATAGCTCATTAGCAAAATATGTATAAATTTTTGTAATATGTAAACTTCTTTTCTTATGATATTTAAGATATTATTTGGTTTCTTTATAAGTTTATTTAAAAACTTATTGAAATAAATTTATAAAATAACTTTATATAAAATACATACCATATGGTAACTTTTAAATATGAAATAACAAATACTTTTTAGTATCCTATAAAAATAGTTGACGGATTAAATTTTATTAGTTACTTCTTTTTTAATTAATAAAATTTAAAATAGACAATAAAGTTACTTTTGATTCCGGATTTTTATTCGGTACGTAATGGTGAAAATATCTCTCTTTCTACAAATCAAAATGATCATCTCGAAAAATAGATCGTATTAATACTACTCTTGAGCTCAAATGACTAGCAGCGTAGTTAAAATCATTTTTTAATTGCTTTCTTATAAGTTATTTTAAAATACAATTTAGTTACTTTTATTTATTAAATAACAAAATAAATTTTTAGTAATCCATGAAATGTGGTTGGTATATTTAATTTTTTAGTAGAATTTGTTTTTTTTTTCTTTTTAATGTAACTCATAGATACTATTTGATTTCCTTACAAGTTATTTGATGAATTATAAAATATTTTTTAATAACTTATAAAGTTTTTTTTTTTTTTTTGAAAAGCAAACCTATAAAGTTGATTGATTATAGCTAAGTTTTTACTTTTGCTTATAGCTAAAAGTATAAGATAAGTATAAGGTTTGTCTTTTTTTTACCGTTTGGATAACTATTATATGAAGGTATTATTTTAATGAAAAGTGTTTTAAAATGTTTGGATATCATTAAAAAAAAAATCTTTTGTGAGTAAATTAAGAATTATGTAAATTATTTTAATTTTTAAAATAACTTTTTAAAAGTTCTTTTGGGAGAAGCTACAAATCTTAGCTTCTTCCAAAAGAACTTTTCATTTTTTTATCCAAATAACCGTACAAGGACTTTTAATTTTAAAAACTAAACAAGAACTTATAGGAACTAAACCAAACAAGACGCTGTTGAATTTTGTTTAAGTTCAAAAATGAATTACTTGCTAACTAAATATAAAATAAACTAAAATATTATTTTTGGTTTTAGTCATATTTCAGTGATGGTTGAAAAATATATGCTTACCATGTATCAAAATGATCACTTCAAAGTGTAGATTACAATTATATAACTCTTGATACTAAATAATTACCGGTTAAATTAAAAATGTTTTTTTTAAAAAAAAATTATGATAAAGATAAATATAAATAATTTTTAATATTAAAAATATATTATAAATGTAGAAAAAGAAAAAGATGACGTGGAAATAGTGAAAGAGACAAAAAAAATGAAGAAAAAAATTTCAACACTTCTTAATTAATGAACTACAAAGAAAAAACAAGAAGAAAAAACAAAACTTTCATCCATGTATATAAAAACAAGAGAGAAGGGATTGGTATATACGTCGGCCAAATAAATTCACAAACATTCGCTAATAAAACCATTATTGTTTTTTTTTTTTTTGAAAAGAACTAATGTTCATTAATTAGTAAAATTGATGAGAATCACCGGGGGAATACCCTCCCCTTGATACAAAATTGCCAAATCACTATTAAGTCTTGCGCGTTTGGCTACACCATCAGCCACACTATTAAAATAACGATTAATAAAACAGAAACAAACGCTAGTAAAACTATTAGATAAGTTCAGAATTGAGTAAAAAACTGTAGCTACTCTCCAATCCGGGATAACTCTGGTGGTTAAAGCACTAACAGCCACTTTTGAATCTGAGAAAATCTGCACTTCAATCCATCCATCCTCAATAGCCATGTTGAGAGCATGCAAAATAGCCATTAACTCTGCCTCCAACGCCGAATGTGTCTGCAACTTTTGAGCACTAACAAACCAGAAACCAGTAGTCGAATCCACTCTTATTGCAGCAATGCCCGCATCCCCTTGAAACCAAGAGGCATCAATGAAAATATAGTTCCCAATTCCTTCATTCAATCGAGGAATGATCGCTCTATGTTGCTTATCAGATCGAATGTCAGACTGATCTTTGTTAACATTAACACTGCCATCTTGAACAAGAGAGGACGAAATCCTGAGTTCCATTGCCTTACGCTCAATCTTACACAATGCAGCCTTAGTATCAACTCTATGAGATCGAAAGCAAAAGGAGTTTCTCTGCTGCCATATCTCCTCCAGGATGCAACCACAATAAGACAGCAACTCCTTTCTCTCAAAACTATCAAAATTGTTGATTAAATAAACCAACGTGTTAGACACATTATCGATGGGAATGCCATCAATCCTCAAAGCCAATC
Source organism: Cannabis sativa (assembly GCF_029168945.1). NCBI lineage: Eukaryota > Viridiplantae > Streptophyta > Magnoliopsida > Rosales > Cannabaceae > Cannabis > Cannabis sativa. The sequence continues at coordinate 8,348,990 of NC_083609.1, forward strand.
TGCACCCGAACCAAATAGCTTTTGCAAAGCTACATTTCCAAAATAAGTGGACAGTCGATTCCTCCTCTAAATCACAGAGACTACATGTTTTATCTTGCAGAAAGATTAGGCGAGATTTAGTAGGAAGTGCCTCACTTAGAATTCTCCAGAGGAAGATAGATATTTTTGGATTGATACCTGGCTCCCATATCCATTTCCATATCTGGTCCTCTGAAGCAAACCTTTCCTTATTATCGGTAAGATAAGCGGCTTTCACTGAAAACTTTCCCCCTGAGTTTTGCTTCCAAAAGACCTGATCCTTAAAAGGTGCTGGGATTCGAGGAATCTTAACAATACGATTTCCTAACTCATCACCAAATATTTGAAGTATCAGTTCAGCATTCCATTCATTACCTTGAGACACATATTCGATAGTCTGGATGGTGTATCCTCTGCCTCTAATTTTATTCATCAAGGACACAAAATCAGGGTATTCCAACCAAGGAATCCAAGGTTGGTTCCAAAAATTAATGGTGGAACCCGAAGCTGCTATAGAAACAGAACCTTTGAGGATCACTACTCTAGAATCCAAAATACATTTCCATTGGTAGGAGTCGCTGCCTTTTTGTTTAACACACCAGAAATTCTCATATCTGCAGTATTTTTGGAGCAGACATGAGACCCACGGTTTGTCTTCAGCAGTTGCAAGGCTCCAAGCAAGCTTGGACAAGAGGGCCTTATTCATTTCTTCACATTTTCTTAGACCCAAACCACCCGAACACTTTGGATGACAAATTTTGTCCCAAGCTTTGAAAGCCATAAATCTATTCTTTTCCATGTTCCCTAGCCACCAAAATTTCCTCATCAACGAGTCTAAGTCCCGGCAAGTGGACAGTGGAAGCTTTGAAGTGGACATAGCATATATTGGCATTGCCGATGTCACCGATTTGATTAGAGTTAGACGCCCAGCGTACGAAAGGAGTTTCATCTTCCACCCTTCTAATTTTTTCAATAAGCTATCCTTGAGTCGCAAATAGTCCTCTTTTTTCCTCCTTTTGAAGATGAAAGGATTTCCCAGATGTCGCTCCCCACCGTTCACTTGAACATTGTTCATAACTCCCAAGATACTGTCTTTTCTTCTGCTGCACAAATTTTTTGAGAAGAGAACACTCGACTTAGCCTTGCTACATGATTGTCCCGACCATTTCTCATAAGTTGATAAGCACTCAAGGAGTGCCTTTGCTTCATTTTCATTTGCTCGGGCAAAAAGGATAGTGTCATCAGCAAACATCAAGTGGGAGACGGGGGGCTGAGTGTGCAATTTTGATGCCGTGAATTACACCTCTACCTTCCGCTCTTCCTATGAGTTTTGAGAGGGTTTCCTGGCACAGGAGAAAAAGAAAAGGAGAGATGGGATCTCCTTGACGTAATCCTCTCTGCGGAGTTATCTTTTTGATGGGGCTTCCATTCAAGAGCACAGAATAAGAAACGGTGGTGACACAGGCCATCAGGAGCTGTCTGCATTTCGTATCAAAGCCATTTGCACCCAAGACTCTGTCTAGAAAACACCATTCCATTTTATCGTATGCCTTGTGCATATCAAGCTTCACCGCCATAAGACCTCCAATCCCCTGTTTATGACGAATCTTATGGATTATCTCTTGAGTGAGAATAGAAGATTCTCCAATCCACCTACCCGGAATGAAGGCCGATTGGAGAGGGGATACCAAATCGTTCATGAGAGGCCTCAGTCTATTAGATAAGATCTTCGCAATAACCTTGTATGAGAAGTTGCAGAGACTTATTGGTCTAAACTGATCCATACTCAAAGGAAAATCCACTTTTGGAATGAGACAAATGAAAGTGTTGTTGAGTTTCGGATTTAGAATGCCGCTGATGAAGAATTCCTTGACCGTTTCAACCAAATTTGGTCCAACTATCTCCCAAAATTTTCTGAAAAAACATCCTGAAAAACCGTCTGGTCCCGGGGCCTTTAAGGGATGAAGTTCAAACACAGCCTCCTTGATCTCAATCTCCGTAGGAGTCTTAGCAAAAGTTGCATTAGTGTTATCATCAATCTTCTTTACAAAGAGCTCATCAAACTCCTCATCTATACACGGATCCGACGAAGTGAAAAGTTCCAGGAAATATGCATTTATAACATTTGTTATATGTCTTCTGTCCTTCCATACTTTGCCATTTTTATCTTTCAAAGCCCAAATATTGTTCCTTCTTTTCCTTATTACCGTAGCAGCATGAAAATATCTGGTGTTACGGTCTCCCAATGCTAACCAAGTCTCCCTCGATCTTTGTCTCCACATACTTTCGAGCTTTGTCCAAGCGGCTGTCAATTGCGATTGGATACTCACTTCTTCGTTTCTGAAATCATCTGGCCGAGGTTGTTGCTGAATCCATTCTAATCTTCTTTCCAAATCTTTGATTTCTCCTTCATGGACTCCTTTATAGGTCTTTTTCCAGGCTTGTATGGCCTTCTTAGAATTATTTATATTCCGAATGAAAGCCACAGTGGCACAATCTCCACTAGAGGACCAGGCTTTGGCAACTTCCTCCTTGCAAGAATTTTCCCAAGACCATGCTTCAAAGAAACGAAACGGGATGAACCCTTTAACAGCAAACAGATGGGAGTCAAAAATGATGGGAGCGTGATCTGAAATAGCAATAGGTAAATTTCTAATACCAGCAGTAGGATATTCCAGTAGCCATTCCGGAGAGCATAAAGCTCTGTCAAGCCTTTCTCTGATTAGTCCACCCGAAAAACGGTTGTTCTGCCAAGTATACTTGTTACCTGTGAATTGGAGATCAATTCCACCTGTAGTATCCATAAAGCTTTTTAGCCATTTAGTATCCACATCCGAGACTCTACGGCCTCCCACCTTTTCCTCTTGGCTATAAATACAATTCAAGTCCCCAATCAACATCCATGGATAATGGCAATTCAAGAATTCCATTTCCATACTTTTCCAAAAGACTTCTTTTACATTCGAATAAGGAGTACCATATACCGCATAAAATTTCCAATGAATCTGATTTTGGAAATCCCATACAGTAGTATCGAAGAAGCCTTCAGCACAATAGTTTACTACCAAATTTAAGTTGTTGTTCCACATCAGACAGGAGCCCCCTGCCATACCAACCGCACCTACACTTACTATATTTGAGAACCCCAGTTTTCTAGATAAATTCTCCATATAACTTTTACTAGCTTTTGTCTCCATCAAAAAATACAGTCCACCTTATACCTCCTAGCCCAAGCCGAAATGGCTCGGGGTGTCGGGTCTCTCGCGAGGCCCCGACAATTCCACGAAAGGCAAATCATGGGGCTTTGGGGGGCATGGTAAGGGCCGCCTCCTCGCCCGTAAGAAAATTTTGGGAGCTTTCAACTTGAACTTCAATCAAATTGAGATTGTCAATGAGATTTCTAGGGGAACTTACACAATTGTTTCGATTCAGATCATCTGCAGCAATAAGGGATTTATCATTAGTACTGGTAGCTTTCACTCTAGACTTTCTCTCGCGGGTTCCCTTCTTTCTGCGCTTGTCGTTTTTAACTGACGAGGACGAGGCACCAGAACCCATCTTGAATGGAGTATTCGGTGCTGGGGAGAAACCAGGGAGATCAGGGACATCAGTGGAAAATTCCATCGTATTCTCCTCTGTATGTTGAACATAAGGAACCAGCGTGAGACTGGCCTTTCTTTTACGAGGTTGAGGACATGGATGGACCAATTCAGTAACATCAACTGGGTCATGAAATAGTGTTGGTATAGGTTCGTATTTGTCAACTGGTGCTGGACCCATCAATTCTTCAGCCAGCCCAATCTCTTCAGCATAAATGGGCCAAGGAAAATGGGTGGGCTCAGGGTGTTTGTGGGGTTGTCTAGATTGGCATAACTCAACATGGGCCTTGTCCACCATTTGGTTATAAGTGGGCCCAATGTTGGCCATGATGGTGGTAAGTATACCATTATCTGCTGGGTTTGGTGGGGGCCTTGAAGAGTATTTATTTAGAATTTCTACATCAGACAAAGGGTTTTTATTACCTTTAATGTGCCTTTGTAGTGCTCTAGGCGAGACTGATCTTGTCCTCCTTTCCTTCCCAGGATGCTCAGAGCTTTGCACCCTTTCATACATAAGTTTCTTGCCTTTATCCATAGGATTTACCTTCTCCCTCTCAACTACTTTCAAATTTTTTCCCAAAACAGCACCTGGATCATTTGAGTTGACCCTGATCACTTTCTTAGCAGGCTTCTTACTTGCTGATTTGTGATGGCTCAGTTTTCCATTGCTATCCACGACATGTCTCTTTCCCGGAGCTTTGGAGAACGTCTCAATCGTTGCTGGGGGTCTCGCCGGAGAAATAATTCGGTCTGCTTCTTCTCTGAAAAACTCAAGCTGGTTGCGAGTATTGAAGCAACTGAAAATCGTTGATTCGGCCTTCATCCAAGGTCCATACGCTGGAACCGCCGCACCTTTAGGAGGATAAGCATACGCTGTTGAACGGAAGCAGGATTTCTTATCATGCCCAAGAAACCCACAATTGAAACATAACTTAGGTAACTTGAAATATCTGAACTGTATCCACTCTTTTCGCCCCCTCTTAATGTCCAGGAAGAATCCTGATATTAATTGATGGGAAGTATCTAACTCCACCTGAAACTTTAGGAATCCCCTTCTAAGAATGGTACGTTGATTTGCAAGATCACTCCCCACAAAACGCCCTGCTTTAGAAGCAATCGTGCGTGTGTTAATGACATTGAGGTAGGGCGTGGGTAGACCTGATGCCATTACCCAAAAAACAGAGATCCCCATATTCAAATGATACCAGTCCCCATCTTTAGGCCACTCCCTTATGATAAGGAGTTTTCCGTTGATGGTCCATGGTCTATTTCGGAGAATGGCCAAGCAGTCTTCAGATTTGTCAAAAAAAGATACCCCACACACCTGGTTTCATAGTTTTGAACTTCCACTTTCCTTTCAATTTCCATATCTGGTTAAGTATCTCTTTCAGGCGAGATTTGGATACTCCATTTCCTCCCAGAAAACTTACTAACACTCCAGTGCGGACCACTTCAGCTGTGAGCTCAAAATCCGGTTCTAACTCAAGGGTCATGGACTCCAAGAAGTTGTTTCGAAGGACTTCAATGTCTTCTGCTGGTTTGTTTGCATTAATGATATTAGGAGAATCCACCCCATCCTCTGTAAGGACATTATTAGGCTCAGACATAGTAATATCAGGTGGATGAGGTAGTTGAGAGTTATCAGCAGCCGTCATTACTTCAGGGGTCCCATCATTAGGTACAATATCCTCAATAATGGGTTCACGTGGGGGATCATTATTGTTATTGACCCCCGAGGTTCCACCAATAACCCCCATACCAGACATAAGGAAAAAGCAACAAACTTTATCAATGGAACAGTGAATATATGACAAAGCACCAACAGAACAGAGCACAAAAATGACTTAAAAATTAGAGTGGAAAGGTAACTCAATGAATAAAATAAGGTGCACCAGACAAGAGCAGAAGACTCTTTCAGAGATAGGTAATGGGGAAGCAGGAATAGTGAACGAAGAAGTGATTTACTGAATGGACACAAGGTCAAGTTGGACTCCTAACACTCTCATTTGAGAGAAGATTTTAAGGCCTTCCTGAAGTAATTTTCTCTTTTTTTTTCTTTTTTTTTTTTAAAATAATTTCCAAAAAACAATTAGCATTTTTTTCTGAACTTTTAATAGTAAACACTTACATAATTATGCTTTTTTTGTTTCATTTTTTTATTTTTAAAAATTAATATTTTTATTCTCTAAACTTTGACAAATAGAAATCTTGCCTTGTTTTAGTAAAAAAATTAATTTTAAAAATTATAATAGTATATTAATTTAGAAAAAATTAATCAAAAAATATTAAAAAATTGATAAGAATATTAAATTAGTTAAAAAATATTTAATTTACTTAAAAAAATATAAATTATTCCTAAAAAAATATTTTTAAACTTTATTTTATTTATAAATACGTGTTGCCTCAGATTTTTTCCAAAATACGTGGCAGCGGCTGCGTGCGACACACAGATCTTAAAGAACACCAGTCACAAAAATTGGTTAAGTCATAGACAGAGAAGTACATCTCACGGAGCGAGCCTCCCGGAGAGAGAGGAGCATAAAACACGCCTTTACTCTCCGGGAAGCTGGAAATGTAACAAGGCATCTCCGGGAGGGAAAGAGATTGTTCGAACAGTCACTTCGCATTTAATGCTGCATGAGGGAAACGTATCAGAACCTCCATAAGAGAATTTGACAGATGGTGTAAGCCTCTTTTTACGGCGATTACACGATAATCGACGAGTCTAGTGACGACTCCATAATGAAGACTCACATCAATCAAGGGAGGATAAAAGATTATATTCACCTAATCCCTAAGATACCTACGACATAGGTCATGTATCTCCTATTTTGTATATGCTAGAAATTTGTGCCCCTAAGAGGCTAACACTTAAAGACAAATGATCCATTTTTAGGGATTCTCCCGAAAAATACTATAAATACCCCAAATACAGAATGGAAAAGGGGGTCGATCGATCAATTAAGGAATCGAAGGGAGTAAAGAAGAGAGAGAGATTCACCAAGAACCTTCTCTGTATAAACACTCTCATAAATAACAAACACTCGTGGACTAAGGCTCATTAATGCGCGAACCATGTAAAAATCACTCGCATTAAAGCTTCTACAGCTCTTCTCATTCTATTATTTAATTGGTTGCCAAAAATCTCGGTCAACAATACGTATCTTACAAAATCAAACTAAAATTATTGAAAATCCAATAAATAATTTAAATAAACTAATATTTTTTGAAGAACAATCAAACTTATTTATATTTATAAGGGCAACTTACAAAAAATACTGAAATTTGAGTTAACTTTTACAAAAATACTCACACAAATTTTATTTTAAAAATACTGTCTTTTTATAAAATAACTGTGAAACACAAAATAGAACAACTAAAAACAACAGTGGAACAACTAAAAAACAACAATAAAAAACTTAACAAATTACACAGTATAAATATACAGTGTTTTTGAAGAAAAAAATACGGTATTTTTGAAAAAAATTTGCCCACATTAAAAAAGTGGGAATTTTTAATATGTGGTGTAAAAAATCCTATTTATAAACTCATATTTTTAAAAATAATTAAAAATTTAATAAAAATATAAAATTATTTTGGAAAAAAGTTAGAAATTAAACTAAAAAAAGTTATGTTTACTTAAACAAATCTAGGTTTTTGAAGAAAAAAAAAATAGACTCAAACTTGCTCCCGTAAATTTAGTTTTTACCAAAATTAAATTTTTAATATATTTTTTATATCTAAATAAATTTTTTAATAAAAATAAATAACTTAGGTTTTTACATTTTTCCAAAAATAACTGCTCCACCCGAGAGTAATCACCATCCTAAATTTAGACTTTCTAGCATTAATGCAAACCTAGAAATCTGAGTGAGTGTAGCCTAAAAGGTTTCAAAAATATCACCCTTATAGACTAACATATAGGTCCTCCTTGATCTTAAAATTTACTTAATTGTCTTCCAATATTCTTATCCTAGATTAAACTGACATCTAATCATAACTCTCACTCAACGGCATGTATCTGGTCTAATGCATTATTTTACACCCAAAATGTGACTTCCACTAGCGGTAGTTGTAGTATAGATCGGGCGGTTGATTCCACAAGAAGGTGATTATGAACAAAAATGTTAGTAGAAAAATAAAAACAAAAGGTTAATAAAGAGTGACAATATTAACCAATGAGTTTGTGATTTTTGTTTTTGGTAATAAATATTAAAAGAAAGCAAATAAAATGTGTACTTAATGGTAAAAAGGGAAATATTTCAAGAGTCATCAATATGCTTGTTTAGCTATTTTGTACATTTGATTCACAAAATTGATACAAATAACGTAACATTAAAGTTCATTATAATTTTGAGTATACAAGTTCTTACAAATAAAAAATAATATTTCAATCTTAAGTAGAACCTAGAAATAACATTATATATTAAGCAATAATGCAATAAAAGATTAAACATAAAACTAAACATCAATCTTATTTTTACTAAATAGTAACACATAGAAAGAGAATTACTAATCCTATATATTTTTAGTAAAAATAATGATAAAGAGATAGAGATGATGGTGATAGTGAAGGAAATGAACATTGATATTTCTTTTATTAATTTTTAGACACATAAGGAGAGCATGACTAAACTTATATATCATTTAACAAAAAGTAAATAAAAATGATCATAAAAGATAGAAAAAGAGAAATACCACTATTACTACAATCACTAAATAAAAATATATAGAAAGAGCATGACTAAGTCTATATATATTTAGTATATAATAACATATATAGTAGTATAGAATATAGATGGATGAAGAACATAAAAATAAAAGTGGAATAAGAACTTGCATTTCTCAAATAAATATTACAACAATCAAAGATACAAAGTAACCTCATTTCATATACGGAATCATCCCTAACCTTCCAAGGAAGATTAGACCATTATGCAGATCATTCTCATAAAATTTATAAGGAGAAAAGATGAGAAGAAAAGTGAAGAGAAGTTTTGCTATAATTTTTCTACACTAAAAGTTACTCTCCAAGTTACACTTTTTTCGAAAATGAAATATCAACTTCATTAAAATTTAGCATTCATCATACAAGAGAGTTTGAAGATCATCAGGAACAACATTTTCATGAATGCTACGATCAGAGAAAAATTGAGAGCGCCTAGCAACAAAGTGAGCGGCTTGTTAGACATTTATATGTATAAAGTGAAATATATGTATGTGTATATAACATGCGGAATAAATAAACATATACACTATATGAATATAAGGATCGAAATACCTCCAGCCATTGATTCTTTGAGCATTAATCCCACATAAGCTTGATCTGCAAAAGAAACCAATTGATGTGGGTAATCGGGCTTCCTCGCTCTCTCAACTCTCTTTAGATGGATTTTGCTGTTATGAACAGAATGAGTGAGGAGTTCGGGGACCGAGACCCTATATTTATAGGTGAGATACTCCATCAGTATCTGCGCCACATTAATTGTCAGAATATTTTGACAATTAATTCAGGAAATCAAATCAGGTAATGAATATAAAAATCTGACCATATATAGAATATTACATAATTGATTTTGTCCAAATTCAATGAATATAAAATATTCATTTAACAGAAAATCAATTATTTATTTATTACCTTAAATAGAAAACCATTTCCTTAATTAGAAAATAATTTCCATAAATAAAATATTCTAATATTCTCCCACTTGGTCAGCATTTAAACTAAAATATTCAAACCCAACGTTCCTCATTATATAATAAACATACGAATCATAGCGACATGTCCTCATTATGAATCGAGTATTATCTTCCATGTATTACAATACATTTACTATATAACAATGTACTTTATGTGGCAATGTACTTAAGCGAATAAACCCTAACCCTTATGTTTATTCAGGTCCTCTTACGATAATTTTCTCAGATGAAATTAAGGTGCACATAAATATGAGAAAATATCAAAATTAGAGTTTCATTAAATAATTTTTGGTTGTACAAATAAAAAAAACTGCATATGGGTTAACTGAATCCCATATTTACTTTATTATCCTTGAATTTGTGTTGCGGCATGCCTTTAGTCAAGGATCTATGCGATCACCCAATTCAGTTTGCGTGATTAATGACCACTTATCACGCCTTTTTATGGCTAAATAATTAATGTCGATATGCAAGCTTCGACCAGTACTCTTAGAGTTATTAGCCATAAATATTGTAGCTGAATTTATCGCAAAATTTTCTTAATGGCCTAATGAAATTGTAATTCTGAACTTTAGGCCTACTATGAAACTCTATAATACATCATACGAGATGTATCCTCAAAACAATAAATGAATCTGACTTCTATAGTGGAAATAACAATCAAGATTCTCTACAATATAACTTACTGGTAATCTTAAGGACGTAATAAAATATTGATTTACGTGAATCAATACAACCAGTGAAGTATGTTAGAATCTAATTGGTTAACTATATTTCCAGATGGTCAATTCATCTTAAAATATGTATGAATATAATTTTTAGTATCTTAAAGATACCTCATCACTTTGTATGAAAAATAAAGTGGTCTTAACTTTAGTTATTCTGATACTACTTAACGATCCTGAAACAAATATAATGCAAAGTCTTATTCAAACTCTTAGGCATACATTAGGCTTCTAAAATAGAAGCAAATGAATGTTCTTAATTTATTCTCACTCCAGATCATTTTTCAGATGCTGGTTCGAGTTGAATTTATCACACTTAAAGATAAAAGTTATATCTGATGAATAATACATAATTTTATTTAATCAGAGATGCTGTGGCTACTCTCTAATTAATTAAAATTATATATATTATTTATATTCCTTATCTCAAAATAATAATTTAAGATATGAATGATTTCAACTTATATAGAAAACTTTTATCATCATTTGCAAGTAACATACTATCGACGTATAAAACAAATATTACTCCCACTAACTTTCTGGTATATAATTATTTCCATAATTATCTTTTCAAACCTAAAGAAAAGATGATATAATACCAATTTGTGAGATGTTTGTTTTAATCTATAGGTAGACACTTTAAGCTTGCATATGTTCACCACTATTAGAGGAAAATCTTTATGGCAGTCTATATACCTTCTCCTCTAGTTCACTATTTGGAATTGATTAATGAATTAAAACAAGCAACAAATGCCAAGGTCTATAATAGAATCTTTTATAAAAACAAGTGAGAATGTAAATCTCCTTTGTTATTGATTCTTATTTCAAAATGAACTTCTTAGCAATGAATATTCTTTTATATCTTTATGTTTCTCAATGTTGCCTAATGAATATTATTGGTGAAAAAACCTATGCTTAATTAATGTTCTCCACCCCATTAGGCAACTTTACTAAAGATGAACTTTATTGCTATTTAAGATATTCATTTCTTCATTCATGGCATATTGTACTACAACTTCAATTCTTTATCATTCTATAATTTAATTTGTGTCTCAAATTAATATTGTAGTTGAACTCTTATTGTACAAAATGTGATCACTAGAATACATTGATCTTACTGTTCTAATAAGTCATCTTAAGGATGGACCAACAAACTCTTAAAAGAGCAAATGGTTCAAAAGCATGTTATTTTAGAAATTGTAAGCAATTACTAAATAACATAACGTATTAGAATTTTACCAATGACTTGTATATTATTAATGATTAGTTATGAATTCTCAATAACCAGTAATCTTAAGGGTTGTTGTGAATCATAATTAATCTAACACTTGATGTGGAAGTTTGAGAAAATATGAATGATCTTTCTCGGAAACTAGGTTCCTAGATTGATCACTCCCACTGATCAAGTCAATTCTTAATTCCACAATTCTAGTGTTGTGAGATGGATAATAAAATATGTAACCCTTGAACCTTATAGCTTTTCAAATGAAATATGCTCATTTATGGTTTAGGGCCCAGATCTTTTCTTTGACAATTGTACTCTAACTGTATATGGGTATTTATAAAAATAGGTACATGTCATCAAGTCGGTTTTCAACCTTATCACAACTCAAAATATGTTTGAGAAACAACTTTGGTTAGAACACGATTCGATATGTACACCCCCATTGAAGAGTATCAATAGACAAAGATTTAGGAAAGATTGGAGTTTGCTATGTAGGCTCCACCCCATGTCCAAAAAAAAATGCTTAGTTTCTTAAATCTGTTACACACTATAATTTGGGTGTACCAAGCATATGCATCGGGCAATGAACCCATGCTTTTAAAGAAACTTTGCAAATAGACTGGGAGTTTATCCATACTCACGAATTTTAATGTAGTATTCTCCATTTTATATTTGATCTCACTATCTTAATATGCAAAATGCACCATTTCTCTACTTAAGATTTAAATGTCTTTGAAACATATAAATCTATACTTTTGTAGAAAATAATTTATGTGAGTAATCGTTAAAAAAGAGATGCGAAATTTGAGTCCATGTCTTCAAAATTAATTGACTTGTATGATTTCTAATATGATAGAATTCTAATATGCACTGATTTGGACTTGTTGGAATACAAATTCTTAATGAATTTCTCACAAGTTCTAAATAAAGTTAGTAAAATCAAGTGAAATGAATATCCTCACCATTTACTAACATTTATTCTATTTATGGATATATGTTTCATAATTTTTGGTGCTATAATGTAGAAGAATTCTTATTAATAACACATTTCTTATTGTCAGATTGAATTTGCATATCTTTATGAGTGACATCATTTTGTAGTAAAGACCTCTAAATGTGTCTAAATCAAGTTTCAATAGAATCTTGGAACATAAAGGTCTTTGCCAATTTTAAAACAAAGTCACTACTATATTGCTTGTTCCTTAAACTTCTAAATGTGAGAACTTATCTTGTCTGTGGATAAGATTTGCTCACAGTTACTGACTTTCTTAGGTTTATTTGTAAACCTTGCAAGAAATTATGAATGTGGAATAACAATCTAAAATAATCCACTATGTGTTAATAATCACATTAACTATATTAGAATGAATTCATACACAATAAATTAAAATTTACTGGTGATAATAAAGTGTGATTTATTTTTCTTAATTATACAGTAAAAACTGTATATGCTAGATGAAGTTATCAGAATAAATTTTGAAAATTTCTACTGTTATGGAAGAAATTTTCTACTAGTATGGAAGAAATTTATGAATAGTGATGTAATAAAATTACATATATAGTTTTGAGTTTTAAATGAATCATGTTTTTACCAATGAATAAACATGCTTACATATGAAATCTTATTAAACAAAAATTGCCTGTGGGCTAAATTTTTAATTTAATAAGATTAGATTTAGATGTAGATTATGATAGATTTACACAATTTATGAAAAAACTTAAAGTTTAATATTTCTATCTCAATGAAAAGTATGAAACACTTAATTATTTATAAATGTTTCAAAATTTTATACTTTTTGATAAAATTATTAAATTAAATCTACATAATTCCCTGTGGGATAAATTAAGAGAATTTAATTTAACATATTAATTATGTAAAAATAATAAAATCCTTGTAGGGTAAGATTATTATGTTCACATAATTCATGTCCATTATGTGATCTTAATCCACTTAATATATATAATTTTATATAATTAAGGATGCTGTGGCTACTCCCTAATTATTTAAAAATTATGTGGTTCACTAGACACCAAAGTATAAACTGAAGATTAAAATTTTACTAAATTCAAAATTGCCTGTGGGCTAAATTTTAAATTTAATAAAATTAGATGAACCTTATGATAGATTTAATTAAACGATTAGTTTAGGAAAATGAAGGTTTATTATCTATCTTTAATTAAATTTGTGATAACACTATTAAATTAAATCCCCATAACTCCCTGTGGGGTAAATTAAGAGAACTTAATTTAACATATTATCCTAATTAATTATACAAATATAATAAAATCCCTGTGGGGTAAAATTATTATACCTATATAATTAATTACAAGTTATGTCCATTAAAGTGAATTTTAATTAATATATAATTTTATACAAATAAGGATGTTGTGGCTACTCCCTAATTATATAAAATTATATTTTCACTTTGACATTAGGTATTGGGCTCTACCTAAAAGTAATTTCGTTATTAACATAGTAGACAATCACTGAGATTAATGCTCCTAGTGTGGTCGTCCGAAGATCATTAAAAACTGTTCTAGATATGAGCATTTGTCCCAAATTCATGTTTTCTTATGTCAAACCACAAAATTACTTACATTTTATTCATATTTTATTCATTTTATGAAGTTTTATGAATATTTTATGAATAATTTTATGAAGTTTTATGAAACTTAATGTGCTAGATAAAATATTCAACCTATCTTAATGTTTGAACATTTCTAAATATATCTAGCACTATAAAACAAATTTATGTATAGCATTTAAATCATACAAATCAAAATTAATTGTATTAAAAATAAATTTTCCAAATAAATACAAATTAAAACAATTATTGTATGATAATATATTAAATGCTTAATTCCATGATATGTAATTAATTATGCATTTATAACCATATAATATCTTAATTATTTGTACTAATAATTAATTTGTATAAATAAGGTAAATATACAAATTAGTACAATTAATTATATGAAATCAATTAAATGCAAAATTAAAGAATATACTTAATGGCAGATTATCAATTAATTTAATCAATAAATTACTTGATTGGTAAATAAATATAATAATTGCGCACTTAATTGTAGAATAATTAAATATTCACATTCTTAAAATATCACAATTATTGTAATTACATGTAAAAATAAAGCATGTAATTAATTTACCAAATTAAAAAATTTCCATAATAATTGATTACTAAATAACATATAATATATGAAGATATATGTTAAATAAGAATGGAAAGTTTAAACAAATGTAATTTAATTGACTAAATCAACAAAAATAAGGAAATAAAATAAAATTCCAAAAATAAATCAAAATAATAAAATTTCGGAATTTTCTTAAATGTTTCTTAATTTTCTCTTTTTTTTTTTTTTTTTTTTTTTTGAAAAATCTGCCCTGAAAAACTACACGTCGTTTTTCCACATTCAGTGGAAAACGACACGTCGTACGGAGTCGGACTCAAAATTCATGCTGGAAAACGACATGTCGTTTTTTGCAAAAGAGAAAACAACATGTCGTACGGTCTTGGGTTCAAAAATTACATGCTGAAAAACGACATGTCGTTTTCCGCATAAGGGAAAAACGACACGTCGTACGGAGTGGCCAAAAAAACTCTCTACTTAAAAACGACATGTCGTTTTTCACATAAGAAAAACGACATGTCGTACGGAGTCGTCTCCTACAGCCAACCTGGGTCGTTTTGACCCGTTTTTGTGCATGCGGGTCCGACGAACCCGACCCAAATCCGATCGGAAAAGACAATTCTGACGACCAAAAAGGCCCAAATCAATTCCAAATGAATCTAAATGCAAAAATTAAGACATTCATATAGATTTTATGCATCGAAAATACATAAAACAAAGACTTTAAAAATCACCAAAATTTTCTGAAAAATAATTTTGAGATTTCTTTGTTTTTTCAAAGTGGATTTTCATGCTTAGAACAATCTATATTAATATATGAATGTATTAATATATATACAGTATATATATAAATATATATACATATATATATACAGAAAAATAAAAATACCGTATGTATATATATAAACAGGAAATGTATATAAGTATATATTTGTGTATAGCATTTAGGTATATAAATAATATACTAGGCGGCAACTACGTGCGAGGCACGTGTTATTTTGTTTTTGATATTTTTTTTTTTTGTATTTTTTTTTGTAAAATATTTAATTTAATAATAGAATATTATTTATAAATTTTATTAAATATTTTGTAAGATAAGATGTTTACCCATTTAAAAAATATTACACAGGATAAGTTTTTTATTATAATTTTTAAATTATTACTTATATGCAATGTATAATTTAAGATAAAAATTTAGCAATTTCTTCTTGTTTTATTTCTTCAATAGAATATATATTAAAATTCTTATATATCTTTGAGTTTTTATCTTCTTTTGATCAACATAAATTTGTAGTATCCAATACTTAGTTGACAATTTATTAGAAATACTTTCAATATATTTAATCTTTTTCAGAGAAATAAATTATAAAAGTTAGTTTTAGTCTTCAATTAATGATGATATTACTATATAAATAAATAAGTATATAGTTTGAAATGTTACCTCTTTAGAATAATCTATTATTTATATTACATTAGATCTTAAAAGTTATTTTACTTTATATTACACATAGTTTTTACAAATAAATAAATTATAAGATTATATGCTGAAATAAGTATATTATATTAAATTATACGCTTTTAGTGTTGTCATTTATTTGAACATATAATCTTACACTAAAAAACATAATTATTTTTACGCTTGGATGGACTTGTATGTATCAATGACTTATAATTAGCTATCACTTTTGCTTTCCTGTCATATATGTTGTTGGATTGATATTGTTAATTGTGGTATTTATACTGTTTAATTCTATAATATTGTAAGATTAATAAAATTAAAGGTATATTGTTACAAATATAAATATTTGATAATAGTATAAGTTAAAAATATTAAATGCAATATTATGACATAATTAAAAAATTAAACTTTAAGAAATAGTAATATTGCAAGTAAATAGTAAAATAAAATTATAAGGCATATAATTATAAAATTTAAAAAAAAAAAGTGTTTCTTTTTGAATAAGTAAAAGTTTTGTTTTATTTATATATTTGGGTGTTCGATGTTGATTTTTTTTTTTTTTGAACTTTTAAAAATTTTTAATGTATTAATTATTTTTTATACATAAATTTAACAATACGGTTTTTTTTGTATATATTTCCACATGGTGCTGATATTATTATTTTTAAAAACTAAAATTATTATCTTTAATTTCTATTTTGAATAAGAATAATATTTTGCATATATTTCCCTAAAAATAATAATAATAATAATATATAAATAAATTAAAAAAAATATTTCAAAACAAAAAAATATCCCGAAGGTAGATAATTTTTTCGCCTATACCGATGACGAACATTCATTTTCCTGCAATCACATCGCCTGCCTCCTGTCGTTTTTATTTTTTTTATACCTACAATAAGATAAAAAAAAATAATTAGTGATGAAATAGACTTAGTAATCCACTCATTTTCAGTAAATATGTAAATGTACGTATTAGAATTATTTCACACAAGAATTGCTTGGGAGTCGAAACAATGTAATACCATCATTCAACCTAAATATTTTGTTCTGTTGTGAAATTTATTTGTACATTTGATTTAAGAAAATAATTATGTAATCTTAAAATAAATTTATCCTTCTATCAGAAAATTCTGATGAGACCAGGAAATAGATATAGTTGACCAAGTTTTTAATTTTTGTCCATTGAACCCGCATCCCATTTATATTATATATAAAACTTCCTTTCGATCTCCCACTATCTATTATATGATACTTTTGATGCTTTTATATTTATATACATAAATTATCTTGATAATGATTATTTTAATATATACATAAATATTTATGTATGTAAATCATTATTAGTTTTTTTTTAATATAATAACCAATTTTATTGGTGAGAATATATTACCATTTCATATAATATGTTGAAGACATACACTCGGAAATACAGATAACAAAACAACAGTCCCACTTAGAGATATCCTCAGAAAAAGAGTAGAAAGAATCTCAACACCTTCATAATCACTCTTTAAAAGAAACAATAACCCAGCAACGAACAACTCTAGGCGAGAAGGGATCAGCTAAGCAACATAAATGTACGGAGTTTTTGCTCATGAGAATTGACTCCCTCGAAGAGAGAAAAAAAATTAACGACAAATAAACAAAATATACATTAGTAAGGGAAAATAAAATAAAATAATAATCATAATAAATAATTAAATATTATTGACAATTTTACATTATATTTTCATTACAAATTAATAATTATATTTGAAATTATTATCAATATTTGTTAATTTATCTTGGCATTATATCCTGAACACCAACTACTTCAAACAATTCAATAACCTTATAATTCTATTAATAACTAAGAATTTAAAATTCTCTAATAACTAATGGCACTAATAAAATCTACCTATAATAATAGTTTCAAAACAATAATATTGAAAGTTAAATACTTAAAAATATAATAAAATAAAATAATTACTCAAAAAAGCAATTGCAATTTAATTAAAAGTAATTATAATAATAAAAATTAAGAACGATGTCATGTCAATAATTACTTATTCAACAAATAAAAATAAAATGAAATAATAGTTTAAAAAGTATATAACTGGCTCTAATTTTTACTGGATGCGTCAGTAAGCTGCCAACCGACCCCGCACTGCCTCCTTCTCCGAGCAGTCCACCCCGCGCTGTCCCTGTCCAACTGGACCGTACAGGCGAGTCGAAGACCACAAATCTGAGGTCTGTTTCGACTATGAACGTGTGCAGACGGCTCGGCCAAGGATGGGCCAAGAATGTTGAGGTTAAGGGCATCCTAGTCCCCGTCGAAGGCGGGATCTGCGGGGTGACAATTATGCTGCACCCGAGCATGCCCCCTATCTAATGCAACGCCACCAATTTACCACCCTCAATCATAGTCGGGGTGAAACGCATGTAAACTCCTATATCATCAAATCCTTCAAACGACATGTTTTACAAACACTACACTTTCATAGACTAACATTTTGACGATACAGAGTCAAAAATAATATTAATCAAGTATATCGATGACTAAGTGTATCTTGAACCATGTTCACATTCCATCACCAATAATAATTACAATAACATATATTCTAGATTAGTTTATACTTTTCAATATCAAACAATACCACCTAACAAATCTCAAGAGACCAACAACCAATAACCAATATTTTATCATTTTCTTTTTCATTTTGATTTTTGACTTTTATATATAATATCCCAATATCTTTCCTCTCTCCCAGTGGTACAAGAAACCACTACACTACCTTTGAGTCTGAGCGACACACATACGAGGCGAAGAGAGATCAATCACAAAGGGAGAGGGATCGGGCATTCGATTCAGCGGAGAGAGAGAGGGGCCTTGTTTTAGTCTCCAGCGCCGGCAACATGATTTTTTTTATATAACGCTATTGTATATTAGTGAAAATAAATGTTTTTGGTTATTCAAAATCTTTGGTATTTACTCTGTAAAAAGAACAAAACAGAGAAGAGAGATACATTATACAGAGACATATAAATTATACTTCAAAAAAAATCAGAAAAGCTTTGTAGCAGTTAAAATTCCTTTCTATTTTCATGGCTGCAAGTTTTATTTCCACTATTTTTCTTCATTCTTCTTTGCTTTCTACTTTCTTCTCCTAGTTGTGGAATTATTATTTTTTTTTATTATTATTAGTTTTTTGACACCTATATATGTACTAGCAAAAACTACGTGCGAGGCACGTATACTAAATTTTATGCTAGTTTTTTTCTATGTTATTTGAAAGTGGTACAATAAAAAATTAAAGAAAAAACATTATTAGTTATTAGGTGAGATTATTTGAATAAAGAACAATAAATAATCACGTAAAAATAAAAAATAATTATTTGAATAAAGAATTCAATATACACATTTATATATATGAATCTCATTAATCAAAAGAATTATTAAATATATGAACAATAATTTGTCACGCTATATGTTTACCAATAAAGAAATCCACCTCCTCATAGTCAAAAATAAACAATACATGTAATACAGATTTTTGTAATGAAGTACCTAAAAGAAACAAAACTTCAGTTAGCATAATCGGAAAAGATTTAAGTGAACTAAATAATGACTAAGAAGATCTAAATTACAAAATGAAAATAACATGTCTATATGAGTATGATTCTATTGCTATATGAGCATAATTGATCTAAGAGAAAATAGATAAACTTATAAACATATAAATATACTTAATATTAATTTTGAGAAAGAAACAATTCAATTATAAACAATTCTAAATATCAACTTGACAATTTCAACACACTAATTACTCATTAAATAACCATAATGTATACATCATGATAATTTTATTTTATTTGATATCAAATGATAGAGATTATTGAGGTTTTCAGCCATGGAAAACACACTATGATCAAAAAGTAATGCTCATTAATTGTATATTTCAAAGAAACCCTAATTTCCATGAATGTCCCTAATAATATATAAACAATAAAGTTGTAAATTAAAAAAAAAAAAGTAGCAAAATTTCATTTAATATAAGAAATAGAACAAATTGAAGATTTATACAATACTGGAATTTGAACTCTTAGAAGCCATTAGCGAAGGGGCGAAACTCGTTAGATCTCCTAGTTGAACACTACCTTAAAAAAAATTAAATGATGTGGAGGTTTTTTTATGTGTTTCTGTTTCGATATGTTCTTTTAAAACACCATAAATTGTAAAACAAGCCTAACAGTTGCTTAATGTTTCCTTAGCTTTAACGTGGCACCCACTTCTTAGATTGGCTTTTTTATCTTGTATATTTATGTATCTTTGAGATTTAACGAAAAAGGCTCTATTGCCTTGAGATTTAAACCACGTTTGATTTTCTTATTATTTACAGGGCCGACATGCTTTGGTCTATGATATAAATACAACAAATGAGACTTGGGAGTGGGTTGACCTTAAGGAGGTAACAATTGTGTTTTAAAATCTTGGTTCCTGAAGAATGTTTCAAGATACAAGTATGATGGGTTTTTTATATTATAGACGATTTGTTCCAAAACATAATAGAACTAACCAATTTAGGTTAATGATCTGGCTTCTGATACGTCCATATTAAAGATGATTGGGGGTGTGCGGTTCTGTAAATGCTATGAAATAATTTTGTAGTTAGTCTGTGAATATTGCAATGAAAGTGTTGGTTTGACCTGGCAATTTTGTGGTTACAACTTACAAGAATTCTTGACAAGGTTGTTGAATAGTAAACCAATGTAAAACTTGTTTTACTCTGTTGAATAATATGAAAGATAATTCATTTTTCCACCATGTTTAAAAAAAAAAATACAAATTTGATGAGCATATTCCTTTTTTTTTTTAGTTGAGAGTCTCAGAGTATCAAATCCCGGGTTGTTTTTTTTTTTAAATGTGTTGTGATTCTCGAATATTTAGCATCAAATATCAGTTCAAATATTAATGGAATTTGTTTTATTATTATTTTATTATATATAAATAATATTTTATTATTTTATTAAATAAAAATTAAAAGTCACCCAAATATCAGTTCAAATATTAATGAGATTTGTTTTATTATTATTTTATTATATATAAATAATATTTTATTATTTTATTAAATAAAAATTAAAAGTCACCCACAAATTTCTCAAAAACTAAGAATTTTAGTTATATAGGCACACTTTATATAGAATAGATATACAAAAAGTGATCCTGATACTTGTGCGAAAGAATAGGATGTGAATGGGTGTTTGTGAATGGTTGTCTTGGTTGTGAATAATCTTTATAAATAGAATAGGTGTCTGTTAAAGTTAACCTTTTTTTTTTTGGAATATTCTGTTAAATATATAATAGTCTGTTAAGTACACAACAAAATAGGTTAGATAGACATTTTATATATTAAGGTAAGATATATATACAACATATATACATAATGAAATGAAGAAAAAATATATATATATATATGTATATGAATATATATATATGAACTGAATGAATAAACAAGTATATATGTATAAAAATATATATGTATATATATAATTGGGATTGAATGAATATGAATATATAAATATATACACGAACGAAAATAAATATATATATATCAACACTAAATTAAATATATATATAAACACTGTATATACGAGTATATATATATAAATGAAACTCAAACTAAAATCAAGGCAGAGATAAAAACTGCTCTGATACCAACTGTTAGACATTTATATGTATAAACTGAAATATATGTATGTGTATATAACATGCGGAATAAATAAACATATACACTATATGAATATAAGGATCGAAATACCTCCAACCATTGATTCTTTGAGCATTAATCCCACATAAGCTTGATCTGCAAAAGAAACCAATTGATGTGGGTAATCGGGCTTCCTCGCTCTCTCAACTCTCTTTAGATGGATTTTGCTGTTATGAACAGAATGAGTGAGGAGTTCGGGGACCGAGACCCTATATTTATAGGTGAGATACTCCATCAGTATCTGCGCCACATTAATTGTCAGAATATTTTGACAATTAATTCAGGAAATCAAATCAGGTAATGAATATAAAAATCTGACCATATATAGAATATTACATAATTGATTTTGTCCAAATTCAATGAATATAAAATATTCATTTAACAGAAAATCAATTATTTATTTATTTCCTTAAATAGAAAATCATTTCCTTAATTAGAAAATAATTTCCATAAATAAAATATTCTAATACGGCTCGGTTAGCTGATCGTCTAATAAAAAGAAGACTAATATTATGTAGAGATGATAATAAACTTTTACAATCATTAATAAACAACCTAAAAACAGAAGTCATTTGTTGCTTACTAAAGATTGCTTGAACCATAATCATGCTATCAGTCTCCACTTCAACCTTACTCCTGCCCTTGACTTTTAACCCACTAAGTGCCTCCTTAACTCCAAGAGCCTCAATGACTTCAGCCGCATAAGTGCCACCTTGGTATTTGGTTGTTATGTCGATAAGTTGACCAACCGAATCACGAGCCACTACTCCAAAACTGTATGCAATTTCTTTCTCAAAAAGGCTCCATCAATATTGATCTTAACTGTGTTTGAAGCGGGTTTAGTATATCGCTCAATTTTATTATCATGATGTAAGAGATATAATGATAATAAACAATTTTTATCTTGAGCTTTACGCCAATGGTCAAGTGTAGTCCATGTTGATGTGAGAACCTGTGTTGGGAATGAAGCTTTTTTGTCCCAAACAATAGTATTTCGTGACTTCCATAAAGCCCAACAAATCATGATAGCACGACAAGAAACATCATCATCATAACTGTTAAACATAAGGTCGAGCCAATGGCCAATAGTTGATGTTGTATCAATGTGAGCTATCAACATAGCTTTGTCCCAACAGCTAGTTGCGAAACTACAACTTAAAAGAATATGGGAGGCTGATTCTGCACAATGGTGGCATACAGGACACATAGGAGATATCCTGATGTGTTTAGAAGCAAGTTCGAGGCATGTAGGGAGAGTATTTGTGACGACCCTCCACATGAAATTCTTTACCTTAAGGGGAATTTTAAGATGCCATAGCTTATACAAAAAACCTGAGTTGTTCACACCATGGTGCCCATGTTTCTGGTTCTGCAACATGTCATAAGCACTCCTAATCGTAAAGACACCTAAATACTCTCCAAGTTACACTTAAACAACTAAAATGAACTCTTATTTATAGAGTCTTAAAATGACTTAAAAGCAAAATAAAAATAAATTAAGGTCTTAGGAATAATAAAAAATAATATTAAAAATAAAATCTTATTTATTAATAATATTATTATTAACTATTTTGTTGGAAGATGATATTTCTTTTCAATGCCAAGCTAGGGGTGACTCTTGGAGAGATGAAGACAAAATAGTTTACATGTGGTAGGTTGTGATTGGGAGAAGAATAAGGAAAATATGATATATATTTACTTGCTTCTTCCTTTCTTTGTGCATAGGATAAAACAAAAGTTCTCAAGTGCTATATATTGCAATTAATGTACCAAGCATGCATGACTTCATCATGATGGAGAACTATGGGAAAGTGGAGCACTTAGGGCCCGTTTGGTATGGGGATTTATTAGCATGGGAATAGGAAAATGAAATCCAACTTGTGTTTGGTATTGTTTTTTTAATTTTTTTACCGGGGTGCTTGGTTTGTCATGGCTTAAGATGACATTGATTTGGGGGTAATGTCTACTCCTTCCAATTTTTGAGTTTAATATTACTCGAATAGACAAAATACTACTGTATTTTTTTTAACGTGAGCTGTACTAAATTTTATTAAAATATTGCATATAATTTTATCTATATATACAATTATATGACATTGGAATAAGTGAATGATATTTAAAAATAAAATGTATGGAATAAAAAATGAAAATCATTATACTTCCATATATATTTAATTGAACTTTTTCTTTTTTTGAATGAAAAAATTCTTCCACTGAAATATATATAATTTTTGATGATTATTTAATAATAAATAATTTTTTTTATAAAAATATCAAAACTTTTAGTAAGGTAGTTTTTTATACACAACCAAACAAATTAATCTTGCATTCCTATGCTTTAATATTCCCGTTTTTAATGTCCAAGAAATGCTAAACTGATTCCCATCAAGTCAAACTTTGTAACAAACGATCCCTTAATGCTTTGCTTTAATTATTTTCTATACAAGTTGCATGCTTGGCACCCTGGGAACCTAAGAAGCTAAAAAGTGGCTGATGAATGGAAAAGTGCCATGTGGCACATGCATGGAGAGAGGAGAGAAGGAATAGTGGCTGATTTGCATGAGAATAGAGGCGCATGATATCAATCTCTACTCTTATTCATCACTTTTATTTATTTATGAAATTTCATGTCCTTGCTATGTTCCTTGATGGATTTGAGGAATTTGGGTCCAAGTATGTCCCCAAAATTTAAACCCTAGCCACGGTGCGCCTAGATTGACTATATGTTAACTTGGGTGTCCATTAGGGCTTCTAGGTGCCTGAGTGTCATTTCATGTAGACTCATCTTCAAATTTTAAAGCTTGGCTGAGGCATTTCTCTCATGTATCTTAGGACAATGGCTAAGCAGATTGACCATTAGATTTTGATGGGAACTAAAATTGATGCGAGATGGCGCACATGATGTCAACCCGGGCGCCCAACACTGATACTGAACCCAAGTTGAGCCCTGGGATGTCCACGTAACATCCTCAACTTCATGGTTCATCGTTTTAAGTTCACTGGGACTTGTTCTCTTGAACTTTATCGAAGGATGGCAGCTAAAAACGTCTTCACTGAATCTTAGTGCGTACATGGGTGCCCACTAAGGTCAACTAGGGCAGTGACATATTTTCCAATGCCCAAGTTGACCACCATTAGTCCCGGTAGCTGGGGCCTAGGGTTGTTTACCTTCTTGCCACATGTCAAAAGTGTTGTCCATGTCATCAGGTCAAATTTCTGAGTAAACATATATAAATATTTATTTGAATTTGAATTTAAAAGTTAGTTATAGATATTTATTATGGTTGAGATATTCTCTCAAAGTGGTTGAGAGATTCTCTCAATTATTAATTAGATATTTAATTTAATTTAAATATTTAAAATTAAAAATAATATCTATAACAATTACATATATTTATGTAAATACTATAATATGATTATTTAATATTTTATATGAATAAATATTCTTTAATTAAATATTTATTATTATTTTATTGATTATAATTAATATACCAGTATAATCTTAAATCTATATATACGATATATTTAGGAGTATTCTCATTTTCTTTCTAGAAATTATTTTTGCTCATGTGTTGAGTAAAACCCAAGAACACTTTGTTTTGTGTATCCTCTCAGCCCACACTAATCCTTGTGTGTGATGGTGATTTAGAAGATCAATGTATGAGTTCTATACCGTACTTAAATACAACTTACAAAAAGAATGCGAAGAATCTTTATTGTTCATCAAGAGGTAAATGTTTTATGTTCATCTTTTCGTTGTTTGATTTAATATATATATATATATATGTGAGATTCTTGGGTGGTAAAAATGATAATCATATTAAAATATTTTTGTTGTATACTTGATTTAGTACTACAAAAACTAACAATACCGAAGTTTCATTTACAAAGAACTCAATGTTTTAAGGATAAAATACTTTGAGAAATAACGGTAAAATAGTATCCCACTCATGTAGATCACCTATAGAAGGTTGATTGATTGTTGATGGTTATAACAATGGATAACGTATCCATATAGGTTGGACAGTGTTCTGTGAATTTAAGAGTGTAATTCTAAATTTATAGTGGAGTCACAAGGATCTAATAAAATAATAAATTTACAATAATATTTGTTGGAGCTTGAATTTATAGATCCATAATTCCTACGTTGTCTTTGAATAGTTCTTTTAATCAAGCTCAAACTAATATTTTAAGTGACAAATAGAACAAAAGAAACTCACAAGGTCAATTTCGAGATGTTGAACTGAAAAAAGAAAAAAGAAAAAGTATAAACATGATATGTTTATAGAGAATACATCAACTTTGATTATGAGATCAAATTAATTTATAATTATTTAATAATAAATTAATTAACTATGAAAATTAATAAAGATAATTTAATTAAAATTAATTGGACTTAAAAAATTAGAAAATTCATCTAAACCAAACTCACATGAGGTTTTGGACATGCTAGTATTTTTTTTTATTAATTTTAGCTAATTATTTATTTATGAAAATATTTAATTAGTTGTAGCAAATGTAAAAATATTTTGATTAAAAAGTAATTAAGCAATTTAATTAAGATATATGGAAAGATATTATATGCCCAACCACATTGGGGATTTCGGCTACATAGTTATTTGGGAAAAAAAAAACAGAAAAATACAAAAGAAGGAACAAAAATTACAAAAATACTATAGGCCGGCCCATTAAACATTTGTACAGTCCACATACAAATATTTACAAAAATACCACATGCACTAAGCCTTCAGCTGTACAAAGCGAACGATGAAGATGAACATACCTCGATCGTTTCAAAACTGCAAAACAACCAAAATGAAACCAAAACGAGAAAAATACAACCATTAATTCTGGCGAAATCAACTAGAAAAGAAGACCTGCAATGATCTAAACAGAAAATGACGAAAAAAAAATCAAAAAAACTGTGAAGAAACTGAAATTACACATTTATTTTCTGTTTTATTCGATTAAAACAACTCCCCCTAATATCGAAATCCAGATTCATGAAATGTAGATCTGTAACAAACAGATCTGGAGCTCCCACCAAATCCAAAACAATGTATGATGTGAAAAATTAAAAAAAAAACCTCATGAATAATACATCTACGTTATATACAGTTGCATTTTGATTGATTACTGGTTTCCAATATAAATATATTTTTTAAAAAACACAATAAGAAGAGTAAAATCGAATTAAGGTACAACCAGTTACGTATAAGTCTGTTTATTTTTTGTTTTGGTTGCCTTATAGTTGCATTATCGTTTTATGATAGTTTATATATTATGTAGGAATTTAATTTGACGGGGACTAAGAAATAGTAGTTATACATAGTAAGTTTTGTGCAAATAGTTGCATATTAGTTTTATAATGAAATAACATATGCAAGTAGTAAACCTATAATAAAACTACAAAACAACTGTATACAAACTAAAATACAGGAAAAACTCTTTGAACATCAACATCCATGATAAATCTCATTGTTATCCATTGATGATATAAAACTGGACAGGAAACAACTAAATAAAAAACATATTTAAAAAAATACATACAGAAGGTGTTTACACTATTAAAAAACTATGAAAAAACTATTACAAAATGAGAAATCAATAAACACAAAACCCACAAAAGTTGAATATGAAAAAATTTCAAAAATGGGAGAAAACCTAGAATAGCACAAACGAAATACACAAAAACGAGAACAATGCAAAATACAACAAAATCTTGAAAAAGAGGAAAACTAAAAAGAAACGGTAAACAAACCTTAGTTCGAAGACCACCACCAATATTATCGTTTTTTTCAGCAACATCTTGAGCCATTTTTTCTTGGGCACCCACCTTCGATTTCTTCTTAGGAGGAGCTCGACCACGCTTAGATAATGGAGGAGCAAAATCAGAGTCATCCTCCTCCATAACAGGTCGTTTACCCTTGTTCTTATTAGCTAAGGATTTCAAACCCATTTTAGAGCTTTTCTTTTGAACGGGGGAAGGAGATGATGAAGAACAGGTAATAGCCATATATATACGGATTGAGAAAGAAATAGAAAGAGGGAAAACGGTTATGGGATTCGGTTACTGGGATTTAAAAAAAAAATTGAAGAACACAAAAAGGAGGGAAAATGGTGGGATCATGGAGAGGGAATGTTCAGCAATGGAGGTTACTAAATTTTAAAAAAAAAATTGAAAAGAAATGGAAAATAAAAGGAAAAAGAATAAAAAAAGAAAGGGAAATGATGGATGGTTGATTGATTGATAGTGGTCACACCCATGTTTGATGCATGGGAAGAGTGTGCATGTGGTAAAATAGTAATAAAATAAAGATGAAGGATATAAATGTTTAGTTTACCGTGTACTGGTATTTAGGTAATAAAGTTATCATTTTATATTTTTGATGTAAAAATTTCTAATTATTTTGACCATTTTATTTTTCAATTAATTTAAATATGGTAAATTGGTAATATTATTTAAGTTAAATAAAGTGCCAAAAATAAAAGGGTCTAACAACTTAAGTTAATTTCTCAAGTCAATTTGATGAATCGTAGTCTAAAGAAGTTCCCGAGAGCCTAAATCTTAGTTTTCGTGTGCTCAAGATGACATTATGTCAACCTGGGTGTTGATGCTTACTTAGGCACCTCCCAAGTAGTGTTTTGTCCAGACTTGGTTTCGGAGCTTGGGACCACATTATGGCATGTCTTTCACGTATTTTATTGTAGTTGTTGAACTGTTTGTTTGGATTGTTGAAGGATGGAGCTTAGAAACGACTTTGCGGGATTTAAGCTTCTACCTAGGTAGGCAACCCCCAACATGCATATAACACTGTCCTGTCTGGGATGTAAGGCTCCAAGGAAATTTTTGGATAAACAATCAAGTTTTGTCACAAGTGAAAAATAAAATGACGATGTAGAAGTATAATATTACTACATTAGAGTCACTTGTGTAGTTAAAAATAAGAATAAAATAAAATGTGTACTTTTAAAGAATTATTAAACTAAAAATTAATTAATAATTAAAAAGATTAAGTGAAATTAAATTATAAACATTTAAATTAGTTTTTTAAATTAATTATACAATAATTTAAGTCATCATTATTCTATTTGCCACATGTAATAAAATTTGACTGAATGACCTCTTTATCCCGCGTTGTGATGAGTCGACATCAAGGTGCTAAACCAGAACAACTTCTATGGCAATGGATAGGGTTCAAGCTTATTTGACATATGAATCAAGATCTCCTGTTAAAAAATAGTGGTTTATACTGTGTTAAACCAATCTATATTTAACACGTTAATTGAATTTTTATTTATTAAAAAATTAAACCTTTAATTAAGTCAACAAAAGTAGTTAACATATTTAATATAAATTAAGTTAAGGGTAAATACAATTTTGAACTTCGTATTTTATAAAAGTTATCAATTGGACCCTCTGTTTTGTTAAATAACAAATTGAACCTTATATTTTCCAAAATAGTAAAAATAGGACCTTGAGTTCAATTTTCAACAATTTTATTTTTTAATATAAACAATTTTAAGGCAATTTCTAATACGAACAGAAATGTAACTAGTTTTATCATAACATCTCTAAATTAGATTATTATTAAATTTTATTTTGACAAAAAAATCAGTACAGGATCCTATTTGTATAATTTTAGAAAATACATGATCCAATTAGTAACTTTTGCAAAACACATGATCTAAAATGATATTTACCCTTAAATTAATTGACGTGATCAAATTTAAATTGGTTTAACAACACTATTTTAACATATATACCGACAACACTGTAAGTAATTCGATAACCATTTTTATGAATCTAAAAATTTAGATGGCGCAATAACACTTAAAACATAAGGGAAATTTGAAAAAATATGCATAAAATACCTTAAAATTTTATGCCTAAACTAATACATTTCAAAATTTTAAAAATATGACCACTTTATAATAAACCCAAAAATACTCCTCTCATTTTCAAACCTCAACTCTCTCTCTTCCTATATCTCTCTCGGTTCTCTCTCAACATCTCACCCTCACCAAAACCGAACCTACCCCTCACCGCCTACACAGACGACCAACGTGAGACCCGACTACCTCTGAAATGTTGAAGGGTCGAAAATAGCCAGATCTGAGTTTTGGGCAATAAATTGATTTTTTTTGTCAGGCCCGATGGTGGTCCGATAGTGGCCCGATGCCTTCCTGCTGTTAAAATGAGTAAAGGTTGAAGACGAAGGTTCGATGGTGGTCAGATGGTCACCTGATGCTACTTTTTTTTAGTGCAAAAACATTAAAAAAAAATTGGTAGTCTGATGGGGTCCGATGGTCACCTGATGCTACTTTTTTTATGTACAAAAACATAAAAAAAAAAAAAAATTGGTAGCAGATCTGGTCCGATGGTGGTCTGATGGTCACCTGATGCTTTTTTTTTTAAGTATAAAAATATAAAAAAAAAATTGGTAACAGATATGGTGCGATAGATCCGATGGTGGGTCCGATGGGGTTTGATATGAGGTCCGATTGTGTCCGATGTGAGGTCCGATGGGGGGTCCGATTGTGTAAATGGGGGTGATGTAAATGGGGAGTATTTTAGGGATATCATAAAAGTTGTCATATCCTACAAATATTAGTTATTATTTGTTTAGGAATTTTTTTTTAACCAAATGTAAGCATAAAAAATGAGAAATTTACATGGTATACTAATTTTTGCCAATTTTTTACAAAAATACTGTCAGGTGGAATTTTTTACTTTTTTACTGTGTTTTTTTTATAAGTTTCATACTGCAGTATACTGTGTAAGTTTCACTGGTGTTCTACTGGTGTTTTTTTAGTAGTTTTACTGTTGTTTTGAGTTGTTCTGTTTTGTGTTTTACTAGTGTTTTATAAAAACACAGTATTTTTAAAAAAAATTCGGTGTAATTATATTTTTGTAAAAATTCACTCAAATTCCAGTATTTTTGTAAGTTAAATTTTCCTTATATTTCCAGAACAAAAATCATAAATAACCAACTTAAATGACAGGTCGTTTCTTATTAAAATTTGGTACAACGGGAAGAAGATATATCAGAAAGTCAACCGTTTGTCAATCAATGTCGTTTTTTTTTTTTTTTTTTTTTTTTAATAAATAAGAATTTATGGAAAGAGATGAGCATTATTCATGGATCCACACTCA
This sequence comes from Cannabis sativa, assembly GCF_029168945.1. Taxonomy (NCBI): domain Eukaryota; kingdom Viridiplantae; phylum Streptophyta; class Magnoliopsida; order Rosales; family Cannabaceae; genus Cannabis; species Cannabis sativa. Next base: position 8,379,773 of record NC_083609.1, read on the forward strand.
GAAAATACATACAGAAAAGAAAAAGCTGCTTTTAGAACTTTCCTCAAAGCTATAACCCTCTTCCATTTCCATCGATCAATTTCTTTACCCTAGACTTAATCGCTTTCTCTCATGTCGTTCTTCTTCAAGCCCTCTAGACCCAAAACCCCTCAGGATGTGGCCAAGGCTATCAAGGACAGCCTCGTCGCCCTCGACACCAAAACCGTTGTCGAAGTCAAGGCCCTCGAAAAGGTTACATTTGTTTTGTTTCTTTTGTTTGATTGGGTTAGTTCGATTCTTTTGGAATACTCTTTTATGGATTTTAATGCTGGAAGAAAGTTGTCTTTTGGGTCTTCTTGATTCCAGATAAACTCATGTTTATTAGTTTGCATTTTCCAGCATTGATTATTTTACATTTTATATTCTATTGCTCAATCCCTGATTTTTCCAAATTCTGGTTCAATTTCAGGCTTTAGAAGAAGTCGAGAAGAATTTTTTAATAATGAAATGTATGCTTTTGGGAGATGGGGAGGTTGAACCAAATGCAGAGCAAGTTTCCCAACTGGCTGAGGAAATTTGTAAGGAGGATGTTATTTCTTTGCTAATTCATAAGCTTTCTTTACTGGGATGGGAAGTAAGTAATGGAACATTTTCCTTTTGTTAAAGAATAAAAATCTTTAAGCATATTTGTAATGGAATGATTGAAATGAAGAAAATAATGTTGTAATTTCATTGGTATTAGGCAAGAAAGGATTTAGCTCACTGCTGGTCGATATTGTTGAGGCAAAAAGTTGGCTCCACTTACTGTTGTGTGCAGTATATTGAGGAGCATTTTGAGTTGCTAGATTTTCTTGTCGTGTGGTATGTTAAATTTAATTATGCAATCGATTTCTTATACTTCTTGTCATTCTGTTTACCTTAGGCTCTAGAACATTGGTTGTAACTAGTTAATTCTCTTAACATACGAAATGTTATGAGATTCTTTGTGAATGGCATTTATGGACCGGGACAGTGTTATGAAAACTAGCAGTTGATAGGTGCACCTTGATATTGTTATATTGAGTTTCTGTCAATATATTTTTATCAAGAACTTTTGGCTATTTTTTTTTTTTAAAAAAAATTAAAAAGAACTTTTGGCTTGTAAATTGAGCCAATTAATTCAAATCTGCCTGCTGATATGACATGTTCGAGGCTGTAATCTATTTTATGAATTCTTAATTTAGTTAAATTTTCCCCAAGCAGCTATGATAACAAGGAAATTGCCATGAACTGCGGAAACATGTTGAGGGAATGCATTAAATTTCCAACACTTGCAAAGTAAGATATTCATTAGATGGTCTCAATATAGTATGTCTTTATAAGAAGCTTTTCTGTTACTCTTTCATTAGTGGTGATTTATGATTTATCTTTTGTTTTGTCTGTTCGCAAAATGTACCCCTTTTTCTTTGCAGGATGTTTTTTTTTTTTTTTTTTATTTTTTATTCACACACTTGATTTTTATAGTGATTTTTCAGATACATTTTGGAGTCTGCAAGCTTTGAGTTGTTCTATAAGTTTGTGGAGTTGCCGAACTTTGATGTTGCTTCAGATGCATTCTCTACCTTCAAGGTCTGACCGCTCCTTTATTAAGTGTTATGTTTTTCCAATAACTTCAATATTTAAATGCTGACTTATGTTCTCTCGTTTCCTTTTAATAAATTTTTTACAGGATCTGCTTACTAAACATGTGAATTTGGTCTCTGAATTTTTGACAGCCCGTCACGATGAGGTTTGCTGTTCGCCAGCTCCTTGTTTTCTTATATGTAGTGTGGTCAAATTAGGCTGTGGCAAGTTCCTTCAGAACTCTCTTGATCCGTATGTTGTTTCAATATTTTAAACCTAAGAGATCTGCTTGGCCAAGAAGCTTCTTGGAGGACTTTTAACTATCTGAATATTTGTGTTCTGGAAAAAATTCAAGTCTACACTACCTTGATATTGAACGTTTGCATTATGCAAGTGGTGAAGATATCTATGCAGTTACATGGTATACTTGTTCATTTAATCTTTCAGCTTATCTAATAAGAAGTTTTCTTTCTTTCAAATATCCTTCAGTTCTTTGATTCATATGAAAAACTCTTGACATCTTCTAATTACGTGACAAGAAGGCAATCGTTGAAGGTTAGTTTTGGACCTTATAATTTTCATTTTGTATCTTTTTTTGGTGTTACTTTTTCTCATTAATATACAATATTTAAGGATGAGATCATTTTTTTACTCTAGCTTCTCTCGGAGTTTCTTTTGGAGTCTCCAAATTCCCACATAATGAAGCGCTACATTTTAGAAGTTCGGTATTTGAAAGTCATGATGACATTGCTGATGGTAGTAATTTATCTGTTTGTCTAAATTTTGCTTTTTTGGGTCTTTTCGGGAGTTAAATATTACAATACACTTGCTTGGCCTATTTGATTGTCAGTATTTATTATAATTCATGGTAACTTTTTTCACTAGTGCTTATATTTTTTATTTTTCTAAATGAGCAGGATTCAAGCAAAAATATCCAACTCTCTGCATTCCACATTTTCAAGGTTTGATTTTCTCTCTTTCTTCTCTTAGTGCTTGTATGCTCTAGTTGTTACTGCTACTCAACTGCTATTACAAAATGGATATTAAGATTCTTTGATTTCCTAAATTTGACTCGGGTACACCATAAGTCTGACATTGTTCCAACAAAAGAGTTTATCAGAATACATTGGAATGTCTGATAATAACAATTGAATTTGTGCCCAGAAACTTATACGAATTAGATTTGACTAGAAATATGAGTGCATTGCAGGTATTTGTTGCCAATCCCAACAAGCCGCGCGAAATCAAAGTCATTCTGGCTAAAAATCATGAAAAATTGCTGCAATTGCTAGAAAATCTATCTGCTGGAAAAGGTTAATAATAAGCCAACCAAGTTTCTACCCTTTGATTCTCATTAAAATAAAAAAAGTTTCTACAATTTGATGAATCTTCTCAATCATTGTTCGAACATCTTGCTGTTTCAGGTGCTGAAGATGAACAACTTGAAGAAGAAAAAGAGCTGATCATGAAGGAAATTGATAGAGTAGCTCGTTCAACAAATCTTGAATGATAGGTTGCTTTTTTTTTCTTCTTTCTAAGATGTTTTATGGCAATAGCAGATGAGGATTTATGTAGAGCCTATATATATAACCTTGTAATTTTGTGGAATTAAAATATTGTTATTACTAAGCAAATTATTTGTGATTTTCTAAAGCAGTTGCAAGCAACCTGATTGTTGTTTCATTTGGGGTTATATAATATTAATTAAAGAACAAGAACAGTATAATATAGTTTGTATAATATACTCAATTTGCAGTTTCATAAACTTTGGTCATGTGCTCCTATCCTATTAGACTATTACTTTAGGCAACGCAATACTACTTTTGCACACTAGTTTCACAATGTAAATCAACAACATTAATGAAAGAATTGGCGCACGCCACATTAAAAATATTTGGTATACAAAATCCCCAAATTTAATAACTTGTGCAACTAAACTTTCAATTCCTTAGTATTTTTAAAGTTATTTTTTGGTCAATGTTGGAAGGTGGTTAGCTGGCAGCAACATTGTCCTCATCCCTAAGAAGAAAACTCTAGAAGTAGAAGTTTAAGGTGATTGAAGGCTTATTGCTCTTTGTAATGTTTCTTATAATATAGCTTCTAAAGTTATGGCTAATCGTACAAGGAGGGTGCTTCTCAAGTAATTTATGATATTCAAAGTGCTTTTGTGCCAAGTAGATTAATCACTAATAACATCATATGATGTCTTTTGAAGGGATGCATTACTTGAAACTAAAGAGAGATGACAGGGATGGTTTCATGGCTTTAAAGTTGGATATGAGCAAGATGTATGATAGGATTGATTAACTTTTTTCTAGAAGCTACTTCTTTGAGGTATGGAGTTTGCAGAGAAATGGGTTCAGTTGGTGCATGAATGTGTGGGCACGGTTAGATACATGGTTATTAACAATGGTATAGAGATGGGTCTAATTGTTTCTTCATGTGGAATTTGCCAAGGTGATTCATTGTTTGTGTTGAGGTGTTATCTGGGTTGATTCACAATCCAAAGGATGGATCCAAGATTGTCGTGTGGCCAAATGTGCTTCAGTAGTTTCTCACATGTTTTTTACAGACGATATTTGTTGATGGTAAGAACTCGTCAACTAAACTTTAGTTAGAAAATTAAATATAAAAGGCTAGAGATGACAAGCTTAAGAGAAACTTAGAATGTCAATGGAGTAAAATAATATTGTATTGAATCTCCAAGCTCCCTTACAAATGGCTATTTTCCAAGCCCTTTCCAAGAATTTAAATGGGGTATTTATACTTGAGCTCCCACGACTCTAAAATACAATTGGTTTTAAAAGTAGGGGCTAAAGTCCTGATGGTACTATGTGGATGTGTTAGGGGGAGTAGTAGAGGAGTGGTGGTCGGATGTCAATGTGTACTTGGAGTAGGACAAATATTGTCTCTACTACCTGTACATGTCATATCCTTTGTACAACCACCTCATCTTCAGAGGTGTACTTGCTTTAACGGGCTTGTCCTTGATTGTACACTCCTTTGGTATCTTTCCCACTACAGCCCATGTTCGTAGTGAGGAAACAACTGAGAATTTGGCTGTGTTAAGCCCATAGGGTGTGAGGCTCATACTTTAGACTTGGTTTGAATCTATTCTTCAACTCTATTTATGGTCATCCCATTGTAATATATAATCTAAGTACCATTGCTCCCATGTGTTGAGCAAGTGGTGATGGGTGATTAGTATGTGGGGGTGAGAAGGAAGAGAGAAAAGAGGAAAGAGGGATGAAAGAGCGAGCGAGGGGGAGCTGAAGAGCCGAGGAGCGAGGAACGTGCAGGCTTGGCTCGGGGAGTTCAACCCGTGCCTTGGCCCCTCCTTGTGGGGGCTCTTCTCCTCGTGCAGTGTCTCATTGTGCGAGTTGGTCCCCATTTTTTTGCCCATACACTTTTCAAGTGTATTTTGGAATCTTCCTTCCGTTAAATTTAGAGATCCCAAAATTAACACTTAACAAATTTTGGGTCAACAATAGCTATGTGTATTGTAAAGCTACAATTTCTGAAGCTCAATGTGTTCTTCATCTTTTTCGTTGTTTTGAACAGACTTCAGGTCAGAAGATTAATTTTCAAAAATCTTCTATCTTCTTCAGTACAAACATGATTGTGGAAACTCTGGCCCAAGTGTGCTCTTTGTTGGGTATTGAGGAAGCAGTAGAAAATACAACTTATCTTGGCCTCCTTACTATTATGGGGAGAAATAAAAATGCTACTCTTAGTTTTATCAAAGACTGATTTGCTAAACGAATCCAAGGGTAGGATGGCAGCTTTTGTCAAGGGATGATAAAGAAGTTTTACTTCAAACTGTTTTGCAATCTTTACCAAACTATCGTATGAGTGTCTTCTTATTGCCTTTGGGAGTGTGTGATGATTTGGAGAAATTGATGAGTCATTTTTGGTGGAAATATTCTTCTTCTCATGGTAAAGGTATTTCTTGGATTAGTTGGGAGCGAATGTGCTTGCCTAAAAAGCATGAAGGGTTAAGTTTCCATAGATTGCGCGATTTTAGTTTGGCTTTTTTTAGTAAAAAAATGGTGGAGATTTTTGACTAATCCTGCTTCTCTTGTAGGAAAGATATACAAAGCAAGTTATTTCCCTAATATTTCTTTTTTGGGTGATGTTATTGGGAATAATCTAAGCTATATATGGAGGAGTATTCTTGAGGCAAAAAAGTTGATTCTTTTTGGGGCTCTACGCCGTGTGGGGAATGGTTCTATAGTCTCTATCTTGGATGATATGTTACTGCCAATTATGGATAAGCCATTTGTAGAATCAAGACATCCTGCTTTACAAGGCAAAATGGTGAGTTCTTTAATGACGGTTGATTCAGTTAGGTGGGATTTTGAGGTGGTGATTGATCTTTTTATGACCGAGAGGCTATTATTATTTGAATAATCATTTTTTTAGTAGTTAATGATCTTGATGGGTGTTATTGGAAGGATGAGAGTTTGGAGTTTTATTTTGTAAGATCTTTTTATAGAATGGTATAGGGGGAGATTGCGACGAACAAGGGAGGTTGCTAATTTTTTAGTTTGGAATTCTTTTCGGATGTTAAAAGTACCGCCTAAAGTGAAGAATCTGATCTGGAGGGCTGCTTCTAATTTTCTTCCAACTTATCATAAACTATGAATGAAGAAGGTGGACCTTCCTGCTACGTGTCCTTATTATCAAGTTAGAATTGAAATCGTTTTTCACTGTCTGGTGTTTTCTCACTTGCTAGGGGAGTTTGGGAATGCTTGGGATTTGCACATTTAATGGGAGATGATATGAGTTTCTTTGATTGGCTCTATTTTGTTTGGAGGAATTAAGAGTTTGATCGATGTGATTTTATATCTATGGTTTGTTGGGCGTTATGGATAGCGAGAAATGATTTAGTGTGACAGAAGAAAAATTCTTCGGTGGAAGAGATTGCTATGTCAACTTAACTCTTTCTTGATCAATGGTTGTGTGCTCAAAATAATTCACTGGATCCGTGGCTGAGTTTTATGACTCTTCAAGATGAAGGGGGGCATTGGACTAGACCTATTGAGAATATGATCAAGGTAAATGTTGATGAGGACCGTGATTGTTATAGTTTTTATTGTGTCACTCATAATGGGGTCTCGTTGTTAATGACTGCTATTTCTAGTTCTCATTGTGGACTACTACAACCAGAATTGGAAGAGGCTATTGGAGTTAAGGAAGCTTTGAGTTGAATTAAAGCTAATGCTTGGGGTAATCTAGTGGTTGAAATAACTTTTTTTTTATTGTGATTCAAACTATCTGTCGTAATATGGCCATGCATTCTTATTCTTGTTGGGTTGTTGAAGATTATCAGAGTTTGTTACTCGAATTGAGGTCTTGTTCCTTAGTTTTATTAACCATTCTGCTAAAAAAGTAGCTCATTATCTTGCTAGAGCTTCTTATATGCCTGCGAATTATTCTTTTTTCTGAGCTTTCTATTTGTTCTTCTTTTTCAAGATGTATTGTTGAATGATATTATCTAATAAAATATATCTTTTATTGAAAAAAAGTTATTTTTTGTCTTGTGAGCGACTTTGTAAGTGTTACTTTATGTCTTATGGGTATCTGATTTTTTTGAGTGTTTCTAAGTCATGGCGATTGAGGAATATCTTTTGGATGATTTGATTTCAAAAGTTATCAAGCTTTCAGAGGATAGTGAGGAACAATGTGTTGAAGTGTGATGAGTCAAATGAAAAAGCATGGGTTATGGACTTTGAAAACTCGAACAACTTTGGGAAAAACAATATGTTGTTGGAAGGACTTTTTCTAAAAGAAATTGTAATAGAAAGTTTATCAAAATAATATTTGAAAGAATGTGGAAATTTTCTACGAGCTGGTCGGTGAAGGTATTAAAGAGGGAAGAACATAATATTTTTGTAGAATTTACTTTTGAAAGTGGTAAGGAGGCTCACAAGGTGACAAAGAACAATAATTGCATCTATAATGGTAATTTTATGCTTGTTGAAGTTTGGTCAAGTTCTGGTGATTAGAAGGATGCACATATGGATGATGTTCCATGTTAGGTCAGGGTTTATGGATTCCCGACAAATGCTTTAAACCAAAGCAATATCGAAAGAGTTGTTCTTATGGCTAGGAAGATTATGGATCTTCCATGGAACAATAATGATCAAATAGTCTTAAATGGATATGCTAGAGTAAAGATTAAATTTCATATGGATCAAAAGATTTTCTCTTGTCGTTTTATCACTATTAATGGCAGGAAAGAATGGATTCAATTCCAGTCTGAAGAAATTTTGTTGCCATGTTATAGATGTGGCAGGTGGGGACATGATGAGAAGGAGTCTAAACAACCAATGGTTCAAACTAAAGAGATTCATGGAACTCTTATTAAGATGTTTGGACCTTGGCTAAAAATGCAACGTGATTATAGCAATTGCTTCTGTAACGCCCTAATCTATAGGGACGCCACGTGTGTGATTTTATAAACTAGTTTAATGCTAATAGAATAATTAGTTATTAAAAACTGTTGTAATATTAAAAACTTGACTAAAAGAAAACACTAAAAACGGACATTATAACGGCATAAAAAGTGTGTTCCGGGAATCCCTGATATAAAAAGTTTTGCTAAAGAAATATATACGACAACCATTTAAACATAAAATCAAAATACACAGCAGATACAGCCAGTCTAACACAACTTCTGGCAACTCGGCACGCAGGCCGGTGAGGTCAATATGTACATTCTTTGGAGAACATCCTTCATGGTTGATAGCTTTTCTTTGCCTTTACGCACCACCTAGCACCGCAGTGAGTCACAAGGACTCAGCAAGAAAAGTAATAATAACAATCATATAGTTTATTATTCGAATATTGTCATTTATACACAATAAGAATCAAACCATCACACTTTGTTCATAAGATGAAATCCAAATCACTATTGGCATCTACCACGAATAAACATTAGTATATAGATATTTGGTAATACAAAATAATTATACCAATAATGGAATTCATATTCATTTAATCATATAAATAATATATATGTTACCTCATAAAGCAACCATCTTCATGACATCATGTCTCCTAATCAGGCAAGTCGATGCTTTAATCTAATGATCTTGTATTGTATCGCCTAATCAAGCAAGCCCGTGCCATAGCCTGACACCCATATGTCGCATAACTGCATCACCTAATCAGGTGAGCCTATGCCAAAAGCACGCACCCATATATCATATAATTGCATCACACTAATCGGGTGAGCCGTGCCACAATCTGGCACCAATATATCGCATCGTTTAATTAGACGAGCTCGTACTACGCCGGTACTTATCATGTCAACGACGCCGTACTTACACGAGTACGTCGCCGGGAAAATTGCATCACCTAATCGGGTGAGCCCAGTACCTACACTTTGTACTCATCATATATCAAGCACCGTACTTACGCCCGATGCGTTGTCAAGAAAATTGCATCACCTAATCAGGTGAGCCCATATATCACATGCATAATATTATCACATTATCAATACTCAACCAATCAATCTTTTCAATATATAACAATATTAACTATATCTCAATATTAATCAATTCATAACAATACTAATTGTATAACATACAACGTACTATACAGTACAGTATACTTTTCAATATATAACAATATTAACTATATCTCAATATTGATCAATTCATAACAATAATAATTCTATAAAATACAACGTACTATGCAGTACAATATACTTTTCTTACCTTTAATCCAGGTTCATACAATTCAACCAATCCAAGTGGAGAACTATCCTCGATGATCCCGGCCCTATGTCACAACAACGATAAACTAATAAGTGTTTATCCTAAAACACTGCTTATATTCACATAAGACAATCTAGGGTTTTCTACCAAACCCCGCGGTATAAATACACTAAAATAAAACTTATATTTTAGCTCTAAAACATACACCATATTGTAGAGCTCGTCTCAAGCTTCGAAACGGTATATAGAATATCCAAATCGGACACCCGAGTCAAAAGTTATGATAAAAATACGAATTTGATCTCTTAAGAATTTCTAAAAATTATAAAACTCGAAAATTCCAATTTTCGCACTCACCGAAACACTATCAAAACTTATCCAAATCACTCCAAACTTCACAGGGCGCATATATACCATAAATACTACCATCCTTACATAACAGAAATAAAAATCGATCCCTTAAATGAAAAACGCCATTAACGTTCGGACTAAGCTTTAAAAAGTTCTAAACATGATTTCTAACTCAAAATCACTTCAAATTCAACAAGTAAATACATAAACTAGTCCCAAAGTTACCAAAGAACACTTCTACGAAGTCAGAATCTCCATACCCTTTTTAAATCATAAAGCCCCTATATAAAACCAATCGTTTTTAAACTTAAAACGAAATTAAACCATACCTTAAGCTTTCCCTTTTCAAGGATTTGCTATCTTGCTACTACCGGAGCTTAGATCGCTAAGTGTTGGATTGAAAATCGAAAAAAATAGATATAGAGGAAGAAAGTTTTATCGAAGGAGGGAGAACGAGAATTTCGTTCGTCGTTCTGTTCACTGTAACTTAATATATATATATATTATTAAAGTTAACGTATTACGTTAACTTATATATATAAATAATATTATAATAATATATTAATAAAAATAATATAATATAATAATAATAATAATAATAATATTAATAAAAACTTTATTATTAATAATTATCTTATTATTTTTTAGCCACTAAGAAATCTCTATTTTTAGGGTATTTGGTCAACTTCGAGTACCTTAAAATACTCCGATATTTCTAAAATCAACTTATCCCAATAATCTCATCAATATTTCTAACTAAAACTGTTGTGACATTTTTGGCCTCCAATACGAAGTCTCAGGGGTCGCCAAACTTGAAAATATTTTTATTTCACAAATAACTCATATTATATCCACGTATTTCAAATAAATCCCCGTAATTAACAAATTACGCTTATATATCCACTTATTGAGTCTCCAGGGTCGGCGGAGCACGAAATATTTTTATTCCACATATAGCTCATATTACATTCACACATGCTATATAAATCTCCGTAATTAACAAATTACGATTATTTACTCACTTATAGCAAAATTTAAATTTTATGCTGAAATAAATTAGTAGGATCATAATCCCACTTATTACCTGATTAATTCATAATATCATTATAAACCCTAATTATTTACCATTTAACTTATCGGGATATTACAACCATCCCCTCCTTATAGAAATTTCGTCCTCGAAATTTATTTAAACAATTTGGGATATTACCCCCATATTTATGATTCCAACTCTCAAATTGTTGTTTCTACCTTGCTATATATATTTTTACAGCAATTTCTTAACTAGTGGAACTGTCTCATTTTATAGTACCTCCTCTATCTAGTCCAAAACATGGACAAAATATTTTTCCCATATAATAAATTTTTCTAAACTTAACATCATCACAACTCAGAATATGGGTCCATTCTGATACATATTTTCTCAGCATGGAGACATGAAACACATTATATACTCCGGACAACGCAGGAGTTAAGGCTAGCTGATAGGCTACCTAGCCTAATTACCTCAGTAAACAAGTATCTAATATTTCTCTTGTACCACAATTATTAAGGTACCTAACCCGTGGTACATTTAATTATCGCTTTTAAATAAAAACCTCATCAGGGAAGAGATTATTCTAAGATAATCTATCCTTTATTGAATATCCTCACAACATGTTTCTAATATTCTATTGATCTTCTCAGGTTACCCACCTTCCAAGAATAAAACATCATACTATTTTCGCTTTACCTCCATGGTTCTCAATAACCTTATTTAATTCTTAACATCATAGCCAAAGATATCAACCTTGGAATTTCACAAGATTAGATTATTTCTTCGTATGAATTCTGTATTCTCATTTATAGTATAAATTGTCTACACTGATAGACAACATATTAACTCTGTATGTCCAACCGTTACTACTCGGTCAAAATCATAAGATCCCATAGTACATAATTCATAATTATATCTTTCTATTCCTTCTATGAGATCTCTGACGTCTTTGACTTAACCCAGTAGCAAAGTTAAGTATTCATTTACGATAGATATTCGATTAGAGCACCTTCTTATTTAGCTCACTTGTCTCGATACCTTGTAAATTTGCTTATTAACACATCACTTCCTCTTAATAATTTGCGGAACGACTACGATTTTGCATCCTAATATGAATCTTTCTAGCGTACTTTGTCCTCACTCATACACTTCCCGGGGTGACTCCCCGAAGGATTTCCCATCTTGAGATTACCCCAACTTAAGTATGCTTAACTTTAAAGTAAACTCATGGTGGGTTATCAGAAAGTAGATGCTTCTTTGTCGTTCTTAATTGTATTTCTTGCTTTAATTCTTTCATTAATAAAATTCAATTGCCATCACTCCCTTCATAAACCTCTTGCAATTCCTCATAGGTTTTTGTTCACTTAAACTCGAGGAATTCCCATCTTATTGTCAACTTAAATCTTGTTCATCTCCACTTATTTTAACTTGTATCAATTTCCCTTGAATTGACAGAACTTTTAATTAATTTTTTTTCCAATCATTTACGATTTACCACAATTATAAAGTAATTTGATTAAACACATTAAGGTAGAGCCTTGATTACTCATACCAGTACCCATTAAAGCTTGGAAATACCCATTTCCTGAATTCTCAACTAATAACAATTAATTAAAGATCATTCCTTGATCTTGAAGTTTCTTTTCTGTGTTTGGTAGAAATATTGATAATATTTTCAAGCACATCCAGAAAAATACATACCTCAAGTATCCCATACTAACATATAGTGAGTATCCCATTGATGATGCTAATTCATCAACATCTGAGATTCTCGTGTTCTCTTTTTTTTTTTTTTTTTTTCCATCATCACCACTAAGGTTTCACTCCCTGGTTCATATGATATCATTACTTCCTTGCAATCATCACTATCTTCATACTTGGTTAACCACTTTAAAACTTATTCTACACTCAATTATATAACTCTCGTTGTTTAATAAACAACCTACTTTGTGATCCAATATCCACGGATCACTCAATTACGTGTCTATTAAATTGCATCTCAATTCATAAGATTTTTTTCCCATTCAGGGTGAGAATACCTTTCCATAATTGCATAATAAAGTAATCTTTTCCCAAAATGTCAATGGTCTCCTTATATACCATATTGACTATCCAGACAATTATAAAGTACTCTCCATCATTACCGTATCACCTTAAGTAATTTAGGTAATCTTCTTTACTTCAGTGATACCACTACTCTTCCTGACGTTCTTTTATACGTTACACACTTTATGCCTCCATTGGGCCCTTACGCCCCGTAGAATGATGGCTCTTATACATGACTTCATCACTCACAGTTGTTTTCTTGGGTGACGGCGGTCCCACGAACCAATCCAGTGTTTTTAACGTGCTTTGCTCGACTCGCACGCTTCATGGGAAAATTTCCTAAATGAAACCACCCCAGTCAAGGACAACTCGACCATGGAGTTCCTTCATCTTAGAAACTACCAAAACAAGATGCTTCTTGCTAACATAGGTAGTCCCACGACTACATAATCTCAAAATTACTACACAATCATCACCTTCAATTCATCTAGGATTCCAGACAATACTCATAAATTGTCCCACCTTTGGTAACGCTAGATCACTTCTAAACAAAAGATTTTGTTATTTGAATCAATTAGATCGATGCCTCCATTAACTACTCATTTTCTATATTCCACTAGGGAATATCAACAATTTAACTCATATTGTCATCTTTCCCAATCTTGTCTATCTGTTAAATGGATTACCATTAAATAACATACATGCACGTCCATTGATTTCTTGATGTCTCTAACTAAATGTACAAGGTTTAATATAAATAGTAATTATAATATTGCCCATAAATTCTAACTTGAGTTGGCGAAGGGCAGATATCCTGTCCTTGAGTCATAACCGGCACTTGGGCAAGACCCGTACACTTTTCTCCTTTAACATAAGTCTTTCTTAACTACGTGTAGGTTCTTTTCAGATGACCCGCTACCCCATAAAAAAAAACAAGATATGGCTCTAAATTGGCTCAAATGGCGCCTTTTGCATGTTGAACACTCAGGATAAGGTCACCATCTCTTACACTCACTTTGACCGCTATCATGGTCACCCTAGAACCTTTCGTTTTATCCCATAATTTGTGGTTCATTTAGTTTTTGCTTCTTGATCTATTAGTAAGGTGGCTTCATATATTCCACCACATATAGTGGTACAACGGGAAGTCTCGGTAGTATAAGAACGGACAAGAATGAGCATTTATCTTTTCAAATCTTAGATTTATTTTTTTCTCCTTGTCGTCTAACCATGTCTTGTATAACGAATTTACATGTTCAGCATTATGGTCATAAATAATTCTCTTCCATATTGTTTGCCACGAGCCCGAATAGCTCGCTAATCGGACTATGTTGATTGCCCTTCGTATAACTTATCACATATTTAGTCCACATCTTAACTATTTAAAACTCGGACGGATATTAATATCGATATGCATATACCATACACATATTCTTATCAAAATTATCGGTATGTTACTTTTCCCGAAACATACTTTATAATTGCCTAGGCGAGTAATCCAATAGCAAATAATATAAATACTTACTTATATACCATGAGTCGACCTTTCTCGCGACAAATGTACATATTCGACCGATCTTGAGGACCTTTAAAACCATGGTTGCTACGATACACGAAGTTGTAACGCCTGTCATAGGGACGCCACGTGTGTGATTTTATAAACTAGTTTAATGCTAATAGAATAATTAGTTATTAAAAGCATTTGTAATATTAAAAACTTGACTAAAATAAAACACTAAAAACGGACATTATAACGGCATAAAAAGTGTGTTCGGGAATCACGATATAAAAAGTTTCTGCTAAAGAAATATATACGACAACCATTTAAACATAAAATCAAAATACACGACGAGATACGGCCGATCCCAACACTGACTCACGCAACTCGGCACGCGAGCGGCGGGGGTCGATATGTGCATTCTTTGGAAAACATCACTTGCATGGTTGATCAGCTTTTCTTTGCCTTTACACACACCACATAGCACCGTGAGTCACGAGGACTCGTGAGAAAAGTAATAATAACGATCATATAGTTTATTATTCGAATATTGTCATTTATACACGATAAGAATCAAACCATCACACTTTGTTCATAAGATGAAATCCAAATCATGACTATTGGCATACGCACGAATAAACATTAGTATATAGATATTTGGTAATACAAAATAATTATACCAATAATGGAATTCATATTCATTTAATCATATAAATAATATATATGTTACCTCATAAAGCAACCATCTTCATGACATCATGTCTCCTAATCAGGCAAATCGATGCTTCAATCTAATGATCTTGTATTGTATCGCCTAATTAAGCAAGCCCGTGCCATAGCCTGGCACCCATATGTCGCATAGCCTTTGCATCACCTAATCGGGTGAGCCTATGTAACACTGCACCCATATATCATATAATTGCATCACACAATCGAGGTGAGCCGTGCCTGAATACGCGCAATATATCGCATCGTTTAATTAGACGAGCTCGTACCTACGCCGGTACTTATCATGTCAACGACGCCTTAGTACTTACACCTTTACGTCGCTAGGAAAATTGCATCACCTAATCGGGTGAGCCGTACCTACACTTTGTACTCATCATATATCAGAGCACCGTACTTACGCCCAGTACGTTGTCAAGAAAATTGCATCACCTAATCAGGTGAGCCCATATATCACATGCATAATATTATCACATTATCAATACTCAACCAATCAATCTTTTCAATATATAACAATATTAACTATATCTCAATATTAATCAATTCATAACAATACTAATTGTATAACATACAACGTACTATGCAGTACAGTATACTTTTCAATATATAACAATATTAACTATATCTCAATATTGATCAATTCATAACAATAATAATTCTATAACATACAACGTACTATGCAGTACAATATACTTTTCTTACCTTTAATCCAGGTTCATACAATTCAACCAATCCAAGTGGAGAACTATCCTCGATGATCCCGGCCCTATGTCACAACAACGATAAACTAAAACACTGCTTATATTCACATAAGACAATCTAGGGTTTTCTACCAAACCCCGCGGTATAAATACACTAAAATAAAACTTATATTTCAGCTCTAAAACATACACCATATTGTAGAGCTCGTCTCAAGCTTCGAAACGGTATATAGAATATCCAAATCGGACACCCGAGTCAAAAGTTATGATAAAAATACGATTTTTGATCTCTTAAGAATTTCTAAAAATTATAAAACTCGAAAATCCCAATTTTCGCACTCATCGAAACACTATCAAAACTTATCCAAATCACTCCAAACTTCACAGGGCGCATATATACCATAAATACTACCATCCTTACATAACAGAAATAAAAATCGATCCCTTAAATGAAAAACGCCATTAACGTTCGGACTAAGCTTTAAAAAGTTCTAAACATGATTTCTAACTCAAAATCACTTCAAATTCAACAAGTAAATACATAAACTAGTCCCAAAGTTACCAAAGAACACTTCTACGAAGTCAGAATCTCCATACCCTTTTTAAATCATAAAGCCCCTATATAAAACCAATTGTTTTTAAACTTAAAACGAAATTAAACCATACCTTAAGCTTTCCCTTTTCAAGGATTTGCTATCTTGCTACTACCGGAGCTTAGATCGCTAAATGTTGGATTGAAAATCGAAAAAAATGGATATAGAGGAAGAAAGTTTTATCGAAGAAGGGAGAACGAGGGTTTCGTTCGTCGTTCTGTTCACTGTAACTTAATATATATATATTATTAAAGTTAACGTATTACGTTAACTTATATATATAAATAATATTATAATAATATATTAATAAAAGTAATATAATAATAATATTAATAAAAACTTTATTATTAATAATTATCTTATTATTTTTTAGCCACTAAGAAATCTCTATTTTTAGGGTATTTGGTCAACTTCGAGTACCTTAAAATACTCCGATATTTCTAAAATCAACTTATCCCAATAATCTCATCAATATTTCTAACTAAAACTGTTGTGACATTTTTGGCCTCCAATCTGGTCTCCAGGGTCGCCAAACTTGAAAATATTTTTATTTCACAAATAACTCATATTATATCCACGTATTTCAAATAAATCCCCGTAATTAACAAATTACGCTTATATATCCACTTATTGAGTCTCCAGGGTCGGCGAACCTGAAATATTTTTATTCCACATATAGCTCATATTACATTCACATCTTTATATAAATCTATTAAGTAATTACGATTATTTACTCACTTATAGCAAAATTTAAATTTTATGCTGAAATAAATTAGTAGGATCATAATCCCACTTATTACCTGATTAATTCATAATATCAATATAAACCCTAATTATTTACCATTTAACTTATCGGGATATTACAGCTTCGATGCTAGAGTTTATAATTTGTCGAAAAATGGAGTTACTTGAAACAAGGTTTCGATTAAAAAGAGATTATGAGTTTGAGGCCAAAAAAATGTGCAACCAATCAAGAATTCTGGGGTAGCCTTCTTTGGAGGGAAAGAAAGCGAGAAACTCCAGGGAGAGTCGTTTGAACTCTCCAACATTGCATGGTCTTTTGAATATGACTTGTTATTCCCAAGTTGCACAAGTAGTACATGCCAAAAATATAATAAACAAAAAGAATAAAATAGATTTTATTCTTGAGAGTAATACAACAAAAACAAAAGAAAATTCAAGTGGTAATGTAAATATTGGTGAGGTGGGAAGTGGAAAAAGAAATAATAACGTGAAGGTTGTTGGTCTTGGAACAAATGGAATGCATGCCCCAACTAAAAAATGATAAGAGGTGCTAAGAATAACATGTGATTCTCAATACATTCATAAGGACAATATCGATAAAAAGAAAAGGAAGTTTTCTGAAAAGGAAGAGTGCAACCTTAATACAATCAAAAAGAAGGGAGGAAGTGAGATGGGGGTCTTGCAGATGGTTCAACGTTTAATTGTTTCTCTAGTTTTGCAGTGATGTTCTCTTCTGGGTTGTAAGAGGGGAATAATAATGGTACTAGAAGGCGACACTCGATTAAGAAAAATGCTCAAAAAATAAAAAATTGGGAAGGTTTTCCAATCCTTCTAGTTTTTCAGAGGCTTCTTTTGAGGCTAGGTCATTGGTCTATGATAGGGTGGAAAAGTTTCAAAGAGTGGTGGGTCTTCTGATGCATTAGATAACCATTTTTCTTTTATAAATGAAATATCGACGAGTCTTGCAGGGCAAGATCCTTGAGATGGAATGTCCAAGGGATTGAGAATCCCTGTACATTCAACGCCCTTAATTCCCTGGTGAAATTGTTGGAACTTATTTTACAAGGATCTTATTTACTAACACGTATTTTAATGCTATGGCAATGCAGTATAATAATGTCTCATTCCTTCAAATTATCTAACTCTCAAATCCTTTTAGTAGTAGGGTATTGCCAAGAACCTGAACAAACTTTTGAAATTCAGATGAAGCAATTGTTTTCTACATAGTCTTCCATAATGCCCTGGCTCCCTATGAAATTCTATACGATAGGAAGTTTCGTTCTCCAATTCATTGGGATGAAACAGGAGAAATGAAGTATTTGGGTCCTGAGTTAGTTCAGAGGACCAATGAAGCGAATAGACAAGATCAAGGCTCGAATGCTTACTTTGTAAAGTAGGAAGAAAAGTTACGTTGATTCGAAGCACAGAGACATTGCATTTTAGGCAGGAGAACATGTTTTCCCGCGAGTTTCACCAATAAGAGGTATCAAGCACTTTGGAAAGTGGGGCAAGTTAAGCCCTAGGTATATAAGGCCATTTGAGATACTCGGGAAGGTCAGGTAGGTAGCATATCGGCTAGCCTTACCACCAGCGTTATCAACTATTCGTAATGTATTTTATATTTCAATATTGAGGAAATATGTTTCAGACCCAACCCATATCTTTAGTTATGAAGCTCTAGAACTACAGTCGGACTTATCCTATGAGGAACAGCCAGTTCAAATCCTCGATAGGAAAGAAAAAGTTCTTCGAAATAAGACCATAACTTTGGTCAAGGTACTCTAGAAGAACAGTAAGATGGAAGAAGCCACCAGGAAATAGAGTCTGGCATGAGGACTCAATGTCCAGAGTTATTCAGGTTAGATTTCAAGGATGAAATCCTTTTAACGGGAGGATAGTTGTAATGACCACATGTTAGATTATGGATTAACAAAGGTAATTAGCGTTAATTATTAATATTTTATAATTATGCATGATTTATTTTGTTGTGGGCTCTATTTTTAGAAAAGGGCATTAGAGTTATAATTTCTCAATTACAGAGATTTTAGTAATCTCTAGGAGTACTATTTATGCTAAATATGAATTATGTAATTTTTATAATTTTTGCTCGGTGACGATGGAAAATGCGATGATTGTCCAATAGAGTCACATGGGTAAGTTTAAAACATATTTCTTAGCGGGACAAATATTTAAGATATTTAGAATGCCAGGTTTAAACTGAATTATGGTGTTGGACCATTTTACTCCTAGGCTTATATTTTCTTAAGTTGGAAGTAAATGGGCATTTGGTTAATAGGTTTAGGTAGCTGATTATGGGGTGGAAATCTGTCCATTTTAATTTAGCCTAAAATCCTAAGTATTATTTGATTTAATCAATTAAAGAAAAGACAAAGAAAAATTAGAAAATGTTATCTTGCTCTCTCCCTTCCCTTTGACACTAGCTAGAACTAGAGGAATCATCTTCAATTACAGCTGATTTCTATGAATTCATCAAAGATTTAAGGGAATTCTAACCAAGGTAAACCCTAGAAACTCCCATTTCATGATTTATCTAAGTTCTTGTTAGTTGTGGCATGAAATATGAGGTTTTTTGGTGCTGTTAGAGTTAGGTTTGATTGTGATTTGATATCGGAGTTTATTTTAAGTTAAAATTGATTACTTTTTGATGATTGTGTTGGTTTGAGTTGATTTTAGATAAGTTTTAGTTTGAAATCTCAAGCTTAGCTCATCTATGGCACTTTTAGTTTTAGGGCGCTTTCATGCTGTTAGTGCTTGGTATTTATTCTTGAATGTTAGTACAGGTATTCTAGAAGGTTTGGTGAGGTTTAGGTACGAATTGTGCAAGTTTTGGGATTTTTGGGGTTTTTTAGTATAAACCGATTAACCGGTTCTACATGTCGTGTAGAACTGGTTAAACAGATCACATGCAGGATCTCAGAAAAACATGCTTTTCCAATTTGTGTCATTTTTAGAGCTTTAGTTTCTATGTTTTCTCGATAATTAGGTTATTGTCATGTTAGTTATCGATGGCGAAACTTTTTGTTGTGAGTTTAGATTCCTCGGTTAGGTTTTAGCGTGTTATTTACCCATTTACGTAAATGTGACATATGGCATCCATCCAGCGTGTGATTTTTTATTCAGGTCGGCCAATGCACTTGAATTTAGAAGCGAGGTAAGACTAGCGTAGAACGTATTTATATATGAATATGTGTATGTGTGATATATTATATGCTATTTGTGATTCGTTTACTACCAACACTAGTACGATAGCGGTACCGAGTGTATTGGTATAGTGTATCATGTTTAACGAGTACAATACGGCGTTACCAACACTAGTAGGGTTGAGTACGGAGTGTATGGTACAACACTTAGTGGTACTCGAGGTACGGTGCAAACCCTACCAACACTCGTACGGTAGTGGTACCTAGTGCATGTGGTACAATGGTCGTACCTTAGTAAAGACTGTTCTTACTTATTTGATAAGCCTTGTAGATAGGTGTATGGGCGCCTAAGTACAAGTTGGTAATATATTGTATGTTATGTGCTTTCTTACTGAGTCTGTTAACTCATAGATATTATTTTTGTGTGTAGGTAAAGGAAAGACAAAACTTGAATAGGAGTGAGTTCCGAGCTTGAGGGATGATTGTACATGTCAAGACGATGCGACCTGGAGAGTTCGGTCTCGGGACAACTTAGGCTGTATTTTGTAGTCGCTGTGCGACATGGCTATAAAAGTTATTTTGAATATAATTGTAAAGTTTAAACACGGGATCCCAATTTATGTAAATATATATATGTGTTTATAAAGTTTAATAGTTTAAATTAAAAATTTAATTCGGCATGATTTTCAAGGAAACCCTTTGATTAGCAAAGGTGGTACAATAATTAGAAAATCACGTAGCGCGTATGTATCAGGGCGTTATAGGGCATGAATGGGTCGTACTAGCAACTGTTGATTAAAATTCCATAACTTTAATATATTGCTGAATGTTTTATATATGGCTAAGTGATCTTAATTCTCCGTACAATACAAATTACACCCTCATGTATGAATAAGGAATTTTTTGATACTTATATATAATTATTCAATATAAAATATTAATAATTTAACATTCAAGCATATATGAAAATGTTCAACTTATATTTATAAACATAAATGTCTTTACAGGCTTTTCAGGGCATAAATCCTAATACATGGCCTATAGTTTTGCTTGACTCTGCCCCGCAGATTAATTGGTTGGCCAAGTTCTGAGGCTTGAGCATCCCATTCTATCTGCTGGGGTTGCCGACTGCTCTTTTGTTCTTCAGAGGGTCACCCATTACACCCTTCCGTTTGTCATTTACTTGGGTAGACAATCCAACTCTAAGATAATTAAACTTTTTAGTAAGAGGGTTTTCTTCAATGAGCTTAGCCTGTGCCTATAATCGTGCAAGAGCTTCTTGCATTTGACGCGAGACTTCCTCTTGATCCACTAACCTCCTTTGAGTGTCTGCAAGCTCTTGCTTCATTCGTACTACTTTAGGGTCTTGCTTGTAGTGTTGTTCTTCATAATTTTTGTTGTGAATTTTATTGTGGTCATTCTTAGGGTCATCTTCATGACCTTGCTGCTCATCTTCGTCAATGGGATCATCATCAACGCGTTATTCGTAATGCTGGTCCCCTTAACGCGGATGACTACCTACCTCCCATGCGTTCTCGTACCCCACGACACCTGCCTGATCGTTTATTGGGGGCAGCTGGTTATCGTCATCATTGGCGACATTATCTTTACCTTCTCGAGTAGGTGGTTTGGCCATAACGTTTTGGGTTGCGACCATTGTGTAGATGACAACTATGGAAAAACTTTCTTCAAGCTCTCAATGAAAGCACCAAAATATTTACCGAGATTCTTGGAAACCGATTATGAAATAAATTAAGCTTAAAGCAGAAATAAATTTAAAGAAGAAGAAACAAGAATTTTTACGTGGTTCAGGCATTAATGAGCCTTAGTCCACAAGTCAATATTATTGAGTTAGAAAAGCTTAAAAGTATTTTACACAAGAGTGTTCTTACCAAAGTTTAAGAACCCTGATTCTTAGCCCTTAATAGCAGAAATGATTTTCCAACACTTTGCATGAAGGAATAATGTTCTATTTATAGGGTAGAATTAGGTGTGGGTGAACTCGGACCCGGTAGGATTTAGAGGTGTCAACTAAGGCCATAGATGGGGTAAAATACAATATATATTGACTTTAGGCTAGTTAGGTGAGGCTCAATTCTCGAGTTAATGATCATCCATACGAGTAGGGACTGTTTGGTGATTACAATTTTTATGCGCAACCATATTGGTACTGAGAATGTCAGGGAATACGACGTTGGACAAAAATGTGATTTCTTTTGGTGGTGCGCGCACTCCCTGAGTCTAACATTAGAGACAAGCCCTTAACACGGTAGGACCCTGTGTTTGGAGGATGCCACATAGGATGGTATTTAGAGGCTTCTAGATGTCTCTTCAGTTGCCCGTTCCGGATTACCCTATGAAGGTATCTAGATTTGTCTTGATGGACCTTTCAACTTTTGGGTAGGACAGTTTTTCTCGAATCAAAGCGGTCTGGTCTTATCGCATTTATAAGTTAGACTTGCATCCGAATCTGGAGCCATAATCGTAGCCGTAGCCTGACTAATGCTAGATTTTAGAAGTACACGTGCCATTAATTCGAAAACACAATTAACACTTAAAAATAGCTAAAATGTCACTTGTAAAAAAAAGTACCCTAATAACATTAAAATTTTAAGAATTAACCTTAAAAAAAATTAAGAATTAAGTGTAAATAATTACTAAAATTTACTAATTTTAAATATTATTAGAAACATTAATGTTTATTCAAATTACATAAATCATGTACAAAAGTCAAAAAAAAAAATGATTTCCTTTCACAATATAAAAATTATTTATTTATTATTTCAAATGGATAAAATTTATTATTTAGAATTTGACAATAACCACAAAAAAAAAAAGTTATAGGGACTTATTATGTTGTGAAAGGTTTTCATTTTCATTTGAGAATTGCTAAAAGATTTTCATTTTCATTTTATTCCATAAGGACTTATATAATTACTTTTAAAATAAGAAGAATAAATATATTTTTTATTTTTTATTTTTTTAGTAAGAAAAATAAGAGAAATGTTAAAAGGTATTAGTATTGTCTAGATTTTTTATGTTTAATATTGGCTCAACTAATTATCACTAGCCACTAGCTAATCGCAACACGATATATGGAGAAATTATTAGTAGCAATGCTCGACCAATAAATAGTTAATTTGGAGCATTTGCGTCTCCCCATTCTCCACCGATATTCCACTATTCATTTCTCTCTCTTTTCTTTCAACGATGGATTTCTTCAAGTCCGTCTTCGCAGATGAGCCTTCCTCCTCGTCGGAACCTTCTTCCCATCCCGAAGACGATCACAAATACCGACACCAAAGCGACGCCGATGATTCCAACGACAGCAACAATGCTTGGAGCTTTGGCGGTCTTATCAAGACCTTGGCCACCAAATCTGAGTCCGTGATCCACAATTACCGCCGCGATCTCGAGGAGTTTGGCTCTGAGTTGAAGAAGGAGACCTCCGTCATCCGTGAAGTGGCCTCACGCGCCGTCAAGGACCTCCCTACTTCATTTGAAGTAGGCGCCTCTGTCGCTCAGGAGTCGCTCGAGTCGGTTGGCCAAGCCATCGATGACATCGGCACTACTGTCTGGAAATCTACGGCCGAGATTATCACCCACGGTAGGGATACTCTTTTAGCCGTTGATGCTGCTGATGATGATGATGTTGATTCTGATTATGCCTCAGACAATAATCAACAACACAGAAAGAGCTTGGATTCGAGACCTTACAGTAGGTTCGAAGCACAAGTGCGTTCAATTCAGAGCAGCATAGGTACTTACTTGGAGGAACCCGAGGATTTGGAAAATTATGAGGAGTGGAAATTGAGTATTATGTTAGATGAAAAGAGGGAAGAGATTGATAATTTGATCAATGAAAATGGGGATATTGGCGTGATTTATCGGACTATTGTTCCTGAAAAGATTGAGAGCGAGATCTTTTGGCTTAGGTACTTTTACAAGGTTCATAAGTTGAAAGAAGTTGAGGAAGCCAGAGTAAATCTCGTGAGGAGAGCGATTTCAGGGGAAGAAGAGGATTTGAGTTGGGATTTTGATGATGATGAAGAAGAAGAAGAAGAAGAAGGTGAACAAAAGGGCAATTCGAGTGTGAAAATGGCAGATAAAGGAAATGATAAGGTCATTAGTAGCAATTCTACTATTGCAAGTGGTAGTGACAGTGGTGATAATTCAGAGGAGGGTTTGAAAAAAGATGAGAAAGTAGGAGGAGTTGAACTAGTGTCTGAGAGTAAGACTAGTGATCAAAGCAGTGATTCCTGCAAAGAAAGTGATGTTTCAATTGTGTCAAAACCTGAGGAAGAAGAAGATATTGGTTGGGATGAGATTGAAGATATTAGGAGCAACGATGAGTTTAAACCAATGGGGAGCTCCAGTAGGGTTGATTTGCAGAAGCGGTTGTGTAATGCGGCTGAGGAAGATGAAGATCTGAGTTGGGATGTTGAAGATGATGAGGATGATGATGATGAACCCACAAAATCTTGATGAGTATGGCATCTTTAAAAGGTTGGATCTTTCCTTTCCCCCTAGCCATTATAATTCTTCATTGATAATTCTCAAATTTAGATGAAAAAAGATTATATATGTTTAATATATATTTCTTTTACTTCATTTTAGGTTTAGAATATTCTTGTTTCTTATGTAAATATTTGGCTTTAATACTCAAAAGCTTTTCTTTTTTGATTTTTTCCCCTTTATTCTTATGAATGAATAAAAGTATGCATCGATGAGATTAATGTTAATATTTAATAATTGATTATTTGCTATTTTGGACTTTTTTTTTTTTTTTTGGTTAGTGGTTGATCTGGGAACCACACCCACAAACAAGGCAAACTACCAACAGAACCAGGCCATAGACAGCCTAACCAACAAACAAAGGAGCAAGCAGAAAGACAAAGAAAAGATAAACTAGATTAAACTAAACTAAACTAAACTAAATTATGACCATCTGCATTATCATTACACAGGGAGTCATCAAAATTGGCCAAATCGATAAACCCGATCTTGTTGAATCGATTTGCCCTTTGAGCCACAGAATGGGCCACACCATTACAGGTTCTTGGGATCCAATTTATCTCCCACAGATTTAGCTTTCCTGCATAAGCTAGAAATTTGTGAACCAAGTCTTGGATATTGAAGTGCAGGTTACGGATATCGTTAATGCTGCATTTCAGAGCTGTCACAGCATTAAGACTATCACATTGGAAAACCATGTTTCTGTATCCGAGCTTCACTGCGATTGCTGCACTCTCACAAACAGCTGCTACTTCACCCGGCAGAGGATCACAATGGTTCAGACGAAAGGAAGCAGCTCGCAAAATTGTACCAGAACTGTCTCGGAAAACTGCCGCGCCCATGGAAAAATTGTGTCCTATGGCAACATCAGAGTTGCAAGTTACCCAACCGTCAGGAGGGGGCAACCACTCTGATTGTATTGAGTCAAGGGAATCTTTGGGAGAGGTAATTTCCTGAATCCTGCTGTTAATGGAGCAAATTAAGATCGCAGTTGGGTTCGATTTATTGTCATGAAGCCTCCCATTGCGCTCTCTCCAGATGGTTTCGAAAATAATAGCAGCTCCTCCCAGTAAAAGATTAAAATCAAGAGAGGGAGGTCTATTGTTTGCATTTGAAAACCAATGAATCCAATCGTCCCAATCAGACACCGAAGCAAGATCAGTTCTTAAGGTCCAGCAACAGCCAAACCAGACTGCCTTTGCATAAGTGCAATCCCAGAATAAATGAAAGCTACTTTCAACAGAGTTGAGGCAAAACGGGCATGAAGTGTCCTGGATAGGAATAGAGTAGCTCAGCCTTTCTTTAGTGGGGATGCAATTAGCAAGAATTCTCCACCAAAGCATTTTTAGGCGACTATGTATCTTTGCTCCCCAAATGGATTTCCATTTTCGATCACCATCATTACTGTGATTGGCATTTTTAAGCAATCGGTAAGCCGATTTGACTGAGTACACACCAGAAGGATTTGGCAGCCATAACCAGGAGTCCTTAACAGTCGTCTCAGGAAGAGTGATGTTTAGAATCCGCTTAGCATCATCGTGCTGGAACCACCTCCGGATCAAATCCACATTCCACTGATGATTCATGATGAAATTACTTACCAAGCTGATTCCCACTGCTTCATCTACACGAGGAATTGGTTGGCGGTTGTCTCCTGGAACCCACGGGTCAAACCATATGGATGTTGAATCGCCATCGCCAATTCTACGACATAGACCTTTTCGAAGATCGCTTCGCACTCGGAGAATTGCTTTCCAGAGAATTGAATCAGACGGTTTGGCTTCCAACTCGAGGAAATTTTGGTTCTTGATGTACTTGTCATTCATTACTCGGTGCCATAAGCAATCTTGACTTGTAAGGGCCTTCCAAGCCCACTTCATGAGGAAAGCTTTGTTCATTGTCTCGGTTGCACGAAAACCCAGACCTCCATCAATTTTCGGTTTGCAGAGGCGATCCCAGGATACCAAGTGTATCTTTCTCTTTGTCTCAGTGTCACCCCACCAGAAATCACGCAAGAGTTTGTCTATCTTAGTAGCCGTCGTGACGGGGATTATATCTGAGGATGAGACATAGTTCGCAAGGCTAGAGCCGACTGCCTTTATGAGGCAAGTTTTCCCAGCACTTGAAAGGAGTTTGACCTTCCATCCTTGAATTCTTTTTAATACCCTGTCAACAATATATTTAGTATCCTCTGTTCTTTTGATTGATCTAAACAGGGGAATTCCTAGATATGTTGCCTTCCTATTCATTTTCGTCATTCCAAGTGTCTGAGCGATTACTTGGGCTTTCCTTCCGGCCACACCTCGAGAGAAATAAACCGAAGACTTGGAGAAGTTGATGGCTTGTCCCGAGCAATCACAATAATAGTGTAGACAATTTAAGATCGATCTCGCTTCGCGAACTGAAGCTTCCCCGAAAAGAATGATATCATCGGCGAACATCAAATGTGTGACCGACTCTCCTCTCCTTGTGAGTTTGAATCCTTTAAGAAGGCCTTGCCTCTCCTTTTCCATCAGTAGTCTAGAGAGAGTTTCGGCAGCCATGATATAAAGAGCTGGGGACAACGGGTCGCCTTGTCTTAGGCCCCTCTCAGGCTTGAACTTCCCAACTATTGAGCCATTTAAAAGCATCTTGATTTCGGTGACCGAAATGCAAGCCTGAACCCAATCCGTAAAGGGACTTTGAAAGCCAATTTGTTGCAGAACCTTGATGACAAAGCCCCAGTCAAGCCTATCATACGCCTTTTGTAAGTCGAGTTTGATTAACATGAACCCCCGTTTGCCCCTCTTCTTGTTCATGGAATGCACAATCTCTCTAGCTATCATTGTGTTTTCGGCAATATGCCTCCCTTTTACAAATGAAGCTTGGTTCGGAGATATTACTCTTGGAAGGATATCTCTTAGCCTTGAAGCAATGATCTTTGAAATGATCTTATACGCCACATTGCAAAGCGCAATCGGGCGATAGTCATTAACTAGACTTGGAGCATCTTTCTTCGGGATAAGCACAAAGGAGGTGTCATTTATGAACTTAGGCAAGTCTAAATACGAAAAGAAGCATTTGACCATCTCAATTAAATCTTCATGGACTGTGTCCCAATGGTGCAAGTAGAAGCTAGGAGGGAATCCATCCGGGCCCGGGGCCTTATCTTTCCCCATGTCACAAAGGGCCGCCTTAATCTCTTCGCCATGCGGGATAGAGTTTAGAATCGTGTTGTCATTCTCTGTTATTACTGGTTCAAACAACCCCTCCCTGAGCTGAGTGAGGCTGGAGTCATCTTTCTTAAAAATTTCCTTGAAATTGTTGAGAAAGCAATTAACTATTCCATCATGGTCCCTAATCCAATCTCCATCCGGTGTGACTTTTATGTGCTGAATGTAATTCCTCAGTCTTCTCACAATAGTAGACGCCATGAAAAACTTAGAACACATATCGCCTTCTTGAAGCCATTGAACTCTAGACTTTTGTTTCCAGTGGATTTCTTCTCTTAGTAGAGCTTCAGACAGCATTTGACGGGCTTGCTCAATCTCAAAGCAATTGTCCGGATTCTGTTGTTCGGTATGCTGCAGGTTGGACTTCGCACTCTGGATTTGTCGGGTCAGATGAGTGAATTGACTCTTGTTCCAACTCCCAAGCTTTCGGCCCGTAGCCTTCACTTTCCTATGAAAATTAATCATCGAATTTGTATGGAGTCTATCTTTCCAAGCTTCCTTTACCACCCAGAAAGACCGGGGGTCTCTTTCCCACATGTTCTCATACTTGAATTGCCTACCCTTACATTTAACACCTCCTGTCGTATCGAGCATCAAAGGTCTATGGTCTGAGGCCGTAGCAGTCAAATGGTTGATAATAGCATCAGGAAAAAGAATCCTCCAATCAATTGACACCAGGCCCCTGTCAAGCCTCGCTCTCTTCATTGGCCCCCTTCCATTTGAGCTTCCGCCCCCTTTTCCCCAAGTGAAATTTGGGCCAATAAATCCAAGATCAATCAAGCCGGCTCTGTGGACCATTCTACGAAAGTCGAACGCGTATTGGGAAGCATTTCCATTATAGTTGAAGCACTCTCTGTCGTTGAGAGTTCCATTCATATCGCCAAGCAAAAGCAAGGGGAATTGAGACTTCATAACAATGTCCCCCATTTGAACCCAAAATTGCTCTTTGTCAACTCTCGTAGGTGGCCCATAAGTGCCTAATAATTTCCACGGAATCCCCGGAGGGTCAGAAGAAATTTCACCAATTATCAAGTACTTGGAGGAGTCCTGTATCTTGCATTGGACCCCTTTCATCCAACACATAGCCAAACCTCCCGAGAGACCAATTGGAGGAACATAATGAAAGTCTAAGAAATGGAGTCTTGTACAAACTGTAGTGAATTTATTAAGAGTAAGCCTAGTCTCTGAAAGAATCAGCATATCGGGATTGTGGTAACGCACCAAGTGCGCCAGTTGCCGAACTGTCGCGGAATTCCCGAGTCCACGACAGTTCCAAGCTAAGATCTTCATGGCGACATTGGAGACTTTTCCGGGCAAGTCTCCGTAGCCCCAAAACGAAAATCCACATTAGCATCATCCTTCTTCTTCAATGGTTTATCTTCAATGATTTCTGTAATTGTACAGCTGGTACTCGGCTTTCTTTGTTTTTCAACAATAACGAAGTGGTTATCCAAATTTACCTTTAGATCAAAATTTCTGTCATCCCAGTGGTTGCTAGTTGAAGCATTGCCTCCCAGCTTTGAGTTGGTATTCTTTCCCCTCTTGAATGTCTTAGGAGTAGCAGCCAACGGGGATTGGGATTTTGGAGGTCTACCCCTTCTCTTTCGAACACCTTCTTCGACAAGGCTCCCAAAATTCTTGGGTTTTCTTCCTCTTCTTGGTGTAGGTTGTTTCGATTCTCCCTGGGATCCTGGGGAGTAGTTGGTTACGGTTGGTACCTCAGTTAGACTTGCAGGAGAGTCGAAACTCTCTTTAGAATCGACTTCAACAGTCGTGGTCGAGGAAGAGGGATAATTGGTCTCTTTTCCAGCCCATTGTTTTACTGGATTAGAGGAGTCTGGTGAAGAATTACCTTTTGTATTGGGCCTGAAAATTAGTCCATCCGTGGCTTTCCTTTTCCTAGGCCCATACAAGTGCTCCTGAACTCTGAAATCCTCAATGTCAATTATAGGATTGAAAAGGGTAGGTTCTCTGTGATACTTATCAACAGTTAGGGCCCCCATGAGAAGTTCACGGGCTTTGGGCTGAGCCCAACATTCGTTGGAGGGCCAGTCAACACAATGGGCTTGGCTTCCCAAAATCAAGTCACTGTTTTTATTTGTAGAGTCCAACAACTCTTGACCCAATATATTATTCTTGTTAAATGATCCTTGGTCTGACCCCTCCTTTGTCGTGATCACTGATGGCTTCCCAAAGGGGATATCTATTTTCCTACTTTCCATATCGCAGAGGTTAGTTTCCACCAAGACGGACGGTGCTCCATTTGTCCCTGTCACAGGTTCAGGTACAGGCGTGCTTGCCGATCTCTGATCGCCTTCACCAGCTAGGAGCCTTTTTGTCTTGGCTGCAGCAAATTGCTCAGCCGCTTCCTGCAGGTCCTGAACTGATACCGATTTTGAGTTGTTGCCAAAGGGGGCAATTTCGCCAATACCCGGGAGGTAAACTAGGGGAAGTTGGGTAATGACCAGCTCCGAATTAGAGTCTCCGGTGTTCTCATCCTCGTCTGTAACGATCCGTTTCTTCCCAGGGTATTGCCTTCTGCATTCTCTGATTTCTGCCTCTTCGCCATTTCTAATGGCCTTATGGACCTTCATCTGATTCCTAAGGATGGGATCATGGCATAATCGTTTTTGAAGGCACCAATCTTGGAACCATTTTGCAAGGGGGGATGTGAATGTAGATTTCTCCACTGCATCATTTTTAAGCCAAACTCCAAACATAGGGTAGTAATTCCCATTAGCATCCTTGATGACTGTTGGAGATTTAAAGCACACACTCTGTTCATGGGTTAGAATCCCACACTTAAAGCACAGTTTCGGTAATCGTTCATATTTATACTGGAGCCACAAGTCCTTCAGACGCTGCCTTCTTAGGAAGAACCCCGAGAAAATTGGTTTATTAATGTCAATTGTTGCTCGGAATCGAAGGGTGCTCATTCCAATTGCATCTTCGATACTGGGAGGAAGTTCATACACGGGGGATGCCTTGGAAGCTAATTCTTTAAGGTTCGAAAGATTCCAGTAAAACGGGGGAATACTTTCAATCTGCACCCAGATTGGGGTTTTGTCAAACCTGACTTCACTCGGGGACAGTCATGTTGGCCATGGCATAATCACGATTAATGCACCACAGATGAACCATGGTCTTCTGGCCAACACATTTAAAGCATCCTCTCTTCGTGCAAAAGTGAACTGAAGAATGCCATTTCCAATGTCTTTCCACTTCCACCCTTTAATGGCATTCCAAGAAAGTTTCAAGGAACCTTGAATGGCTGCTTTACCAAACTTATGGCGACTGATGATCTTACCCAACAGAACTTGGTTAGCCTCTTGGGGTTCGTCAACTTCTCCTGGATTGAGCGCGAACGTTAAGTCATCTTGTGAGATTTGGACTGAATCCTCAAATAAATCGCAAACCTTTGTCGGATCCATTCCAAAGACTGCTACCAACTGGACTCAGAATGGAAGAGAAAGTTCTCTATAATACCAGCACGGAAGAGAATAACTCTCTATTACTTCAATGAAGTGAACTCCTAAAGAGCATAATTCCTCTAACATTAATTACGTATTAGTAACATGCAATTGTTTGTAACAAAATTGATTGTATGCTAATTGCTATTTTGGATTTTTTGTTTCATGAATTATTGCCATTACTTAAATTATATTTTCTGAATTTTTTTACTTGTTAAAACTTTTCCAAACCTATTTACAACTCTCAAATCAATAAAAAATATATTAAAAAAATATATTAATAATAACTAAAAATTAATAGTTTTTTTAATGTCACATGATCCCATAGAAGTTACAAATTGGGAAAATTTTATTTATATCTTAAAATTTTTTAAAACTCCATTTTTTTATATTACTTTTTTTTTTCTTCCAATTCATATTCTTAAAATATTTATTAAATAAAAATAAATTATATTTTAAATATTATAAAAAAAAATTAAAAATAAAAATTTATATGAAATTTTCTTAAATAAATAAATATATACATAATTTAGAAAAAAAAAATTATGAAAACAAAATCAAAATGAGTATTAGAATATAAAATAATGAGAAAAATTTTAAAAGTAATTTTTAAAAATTATTTAAGTTTATTTTTTTAATAATGAGGTGTACTTGTTATTTTAGAGGTGCAAATAGAGCCCTCCAACTAAAATGATCACCTTAGAGTATCTCTAATGGTGTACTATTTTCACAAAATTAGTGTTAAATTTTCACATTATTTCACTACAATGACATACCAAATTATACACCAAATTTCACGCTATAATAATGTTGGATTTTGAGAATTTTTTTTTATTCTAATCCTTATTTTAATTTATTTTAAAAATTAATTTTACATTTTAGTCTTCAAATTAAAATTTATAACAAAAGTAATAATTGATTTAA
Organism: Cannabis sativa; assembly: GCF_029168945.1. NCBI lineage: Eukaryota > Viridiplantae > Streptophyta > Magnoliopsida > Rosales > Cannabaceae > Cannabis > Cannabis sativa. The sequence continues at coordinate 8,412,055 of NC_083609.1, forward strand.
ACACTAATATATTAGAAAATACAAAATAACAATAATAAAAATACTAATATTAAATAAAATACAAACAACATAACACTAAGTTATGAAACTAAAATGAATAGTATTAATGAAAATAAATATTAATTAAAATAATAATTTAATAAATATTTAATGTAATTTTATTTAAGTTTTTTTTTTAAAAATGTATAATATTTAATTAATTTAATAAATATTTTATTTTACTAAGTTATTTTAAGATTTTAAATTTTTACTATTAAGCATGATATAATTATATAAGTAATTTACGGCATAAATACTTAAATTTAACTCTTGGTTGCAAATAAATACTTAAGTTTAATTTTTCGAGGTAATTATACTTAATTTATATTTCTGAAACTCTGCAAGTACCTGACTGTTAAATAGTAAGTCATAATCTACTTTCTTATTAGCATATTTAAATTATTATTTTTTTGAAAAAAAATAAAAATTTAATGACTTAGACCAATCATGGATTGTCATGTGGCAATTTACTTAACACATGTAACTATAGAAGTTCCAAAATTATAAATTTTTACCTCTAAAAATTAAACTTATATATTTATTTGTAATTGGGAGTTATATTTAAATATTTATGCCGCAAATTATTTTAATTATAACATAAATTAATTATTAATGTAAATAATATAAAACACAAAATTTTTTAAATTATCTATTTAGTGTAAATTATTGAAATTATTTCACTAAAAGTGAAATATTTTACACTAAATTAGTGTAACATAGAGATAGTTTTAGTGGCAAATATTTTACACTCCTTTTTTGTTTTTTAAGAAAATATTATTAATTGAATCATAAAAATTATCACAAATTTAGATGCTTCTTTTATACATTTTAATATTGTAATTTATAAATGATTTTTTATAAAAAAAAAACATTAATTACTTGTTCATTTCAAAAATTCAATCAGAAAAGTTATAATATAAAATGAATTAGCTATACAAATTTATTATTTTATCTATTTTATCTTTTACAATAATTTATAAATATATTATAATTTTTACAACTAATTATAATATCTCAGAATCTTATTGTTTATCTAAATTTTAACGACGACGATGATGTGTTAAGAGTAACAACACGTGACACGAAAATACTGGGACTAAATTAATGAAGAATATGTTAAGTCATGATTGTTGGAGTGACCGTTAATTATGAAATGTGGTCATGATTGTTAGAATAAAAGTCAGACAGTTACTCTTACTCCTAGCTTGAATAAGGTGGGTGTCTCCAAGATAGAAAAACAATAGACTAACACCTTCATAAGTACGATGAACAATCACCACACACCTACAGGCCAAGTTAGTAAGGGGTAGAGGACACTACCCCCCACCATAGATATGAGGACATTCTCAAAGGTAGATGAAGACATCCACACAACACTATGAATACCCATAACATACAAGGGGTCTCGGGGGGTCACCTCGAGATGACAATTAACGCCCCCTTAGGTTAGGTCTCGGGGATGTCCCCCCCAAGTGTTAGCTTCTATCTCCGAATGTGGTCAACGACTGTGTCACACCCTTAGGAGACCCTCATCGTCAAGGACTAGTTCAAATGTTCAAATCCCACAAGAAGCTCAAAGATAGTTATAAGCCCACGAAAATAGTGAGATATTATCATAAAAATCTGACTTTAATTACCTCCGAAAATCAAGAAGACGGTTGAGATAGTTCTGTGTTGGTTGTATCTCCTAAAGCGAGAAGCACCGACCTTTTCTCCTATATAAGGGGTCACCCATAGGCTGGGAAAAGGATCTGCAATTTTGAGCACTTAGAGAAAAAATACTCTTTTATTATTTGCATTCAAGAGCCTGTTTTTGACTTTTGTAATTCTGATTAATAAAATACAAGGGGAGTAGGCTATTACCGACATCTGGGGTCAAACCTCTTTAGATTTTGGTGTCTTTCTTTACATTTATTGTAAATTTTAGTGTCATTAATTACATTCACTGTTACTTTTTTTGTTTACATATCATTTATTACAACTTCGCATTGGCTGGCTAAAAATTTAATCAATATTTTGGTGCTTTCATTGAGAGTTTTGACCAAAATCTTTATCGAAAAAAATTGTGTTAACCCGAAGATCTCAAGAACGATTTGATGAGGAGATGGATAATGCCCAACAAGTTCCATCAGCAAGCAATCTCCCTGGAAACAATGGAGAGTGACCCCCGCGTCTTGGTAATGGTGGTGCAACCACCACCATCACCACTGCCTAAACTACTGCTGGTCAAGGAACAACTGGCCAAATTACTATCGTCGGGCAGATAACTGCTGGGCGTACCACCAACGCCACCACTGTTGGAGGCAGTGCTACTGATGGCGCCATCGGAAGGGGTAATACTAAAAACTTTATCCCACCTAATGATGGCACGGGCCAAACTCAAACTGGTCGAGGCCCTGGCGTCTTTAGGCCACGAAATGAATCCCATGTGGATATCGAACGAATTGACCCAGAGATGGATCAGCTGCGAGACGCAATAGGCTGAATGCAAGGCCAATTTCAAACTGTACACCAGGAGTAAACTCAAACTCGAGCGACTTTAACTAAAAGTCTCGCTAACCAAAGGAGAGAGTTCCAATCTTGGTTGGAAGATCATGCTCGAGAAATGAGGAGGCACCAAGATGACCAAGATCGTCACACTCAAGAAGCTGCCGACTTAATTCGAAGCTTCTTCAACCAAAACACTCAAGGGTTGTGTACTGACACCCACAACCAACAAATACGTCAAGACCACCGAACCTATCCACAGGAAGTCCCTACCCCGAGAAACCAACGGGAAAGGGTGTTCTATGGACCTGAAAAATGCTCAGGGAACCAAGAGAGGGCTATGAGTCACCCTTCCAACAGGGTTCCCCACAACAACAATCGACCGCTCCCTACGGATGAACAAGTCCTACCCGATCACTATATGGGACGTGATGACTCCATAATGTTTGTCTTAGGTGAAGCAGTGGAGGAAACTCGAGAAACAACAATGGTGATCATGGTGGAAACGGTGGAAGGATAGCCCAACACAGGGAGTGGCAACCCCGCGACCAACCACGAGAGGGCAATGAACGCTCGAGAAACAAATGTGAATTATTTGAGATAACGTTGTATATGTATGCTATGGTGTGATTTGAGCATAAATGAACCTTGTTATCTACCTTTCACCCTAACCTTACATTATAAGCCTATAAAGTCTTATTGATTTTTAGATTGTGTATAATTATATTAGTGGAGAATGGTTTGATAATTAAGCTTATGGAGTAGATTTTCATTCAAATACACATTTATTTTGAGATGAGCATTGACTACTGTCATGCATGAATTGATTTGAATGTTAGTATTATGATGAGTTAATTGAGCACACGTACACACATGAATTGAGTTTGAAAAGTAATTATCTTGAGTTAAAATTCTAATAATTGAAGAGTTTGAATTTTTCTTGGAATTATAAGTGGTTGTACAATTTGTGAAACTAAAATTATTTTTCATAAAGACCAATTTGTTTAAGCACCATTCATTTTATCATTAACTTACTTGAGGACAAGCAAGAGTCAAATGTAGGGAAATTTAATAAGTCAATATTTTATCCTATAAATATAGCTAATTTATGTATTAATATTCTTAAATTGATTCTTTAAATTATTGATTATTGTGATTATAATTTGTTAGGCTATTTTAAAGACTAATTGTGCATTTGGAGTCCTTTGGAGGGATTTTAGCACATTTTGGTAGAAAATAGTAGAAGTAAGTGAGCTTGGTTTGACAAAATGGAATGCAATTGTGATTTTTGATGACCTTAGAAGCAGAATTGGACTTGGAGTTGAACATGAAAGTTGTAGATCTCGTCTTTAAATTTTTAAAACATCTTGAATTGTCTAATTTTGAGTTATATTGAAAAAGTTATGACCAAAATACTAATATGAACACCCGACAGAAATTTTTCAGCAAGTCATGGCTACAGCGAGCCTCAACGTTCGCCGAGACGAGAGCACGATTCTAGATTTTTTTTAATTTTGTTTTTTTTTTAATCAAAGGATTTTTATGGGATATAAATAGGACTTTTAGGGTTCATTTTTAGGGACTTTTAGACTGTGTTTTTAGAGAGAAACTCCGAGAGAGATGAGAAGAGGAAGATTGCGTCATCAATTGTTCATCATTTTAGTTCTTTTCTTGTCTTTAATCTTTTACTCTTGATTATGATTTTGATTATAATGATTATTATGGAGTAATTTCTTTTTAGTTAAGGATTATTTCAAAACCCTAAAATATGAATTCTTGATTTGTGATAATGAATGTTATTCTTAAATTCTCTCATACTAAATTGTTTCTATGTATCTATTTGAATGCTATGAAATGAATATTGTGAATTCTTGTTAGGTGTACAACTAATTTAATTTTTGCATTATTCTATTATCATATTAGAATTACTTCTCACCTAATAGTTTAGGATTCTAAGTAGAATGATCATTTGTAATTAATAGTAATGTCAAATGTATTATTGATTGTGATGAAAAATTAAACCTAAGTTTAATGAATTATATGTTTCATTGATTTGTTACCTAGATTAACTTATTTCCATAGAAATTAATATTTTTCTTAGGTTTAATAGATTGCATGCTTCATGATCTATTGCTTAGTAAAAAAAATTAAGTATTGAGCGTTTTGCCTTAATTAATTGTACTAGGGAGGTTGAGAAAATTAATTGCTTCAGCATTAATAGCGGGGTTAATAGTTTAATTGAAAAATCAGAATAGTATTTATTATTATTGATCTTGAATGATTATTAAGGGTGGAGATTAATCCTTAACTATTTCTTAATAGTGTAATATCTATCTTTATTTGCTTTCTAATTTATTGTTTAATCTTTATAAACTAAAACCCCCACTTTTCATAATAAATTGATAATAGTCCTCACGAGATCGACATGTATTTATTGTTATGTTGAAGTAATTGGTAATATAGAAATAAAAATTAGTAAATTTTTTGTAGTAAATGACACATATGAGTAATTAAGAGTGCAATTCTAAATTTATAGTGGAGTTAGGAGAAATTAATATTTTTTTATTAGCAGATTGGTTACATAAGCTCATGGTTCCCGAGATAATATTATCTTGTAGACTCAATTAGTTTATTTATTTAATCAATTAGGATTTTAAATAATGACTATGTCTTATTTATAAATTTTACTAAGCAATGTCATATTTTAGAAAGAAAAGATAAGTTAGAGTTTGTTTATTAATTAAGAGACTTTTAATGGTCTAATTAACAAATATATTTAAATGGTAATTTTGTTTAATAATTAATTGTAATTGTTAAATAGATAAATTAGCATTTCAGTAATTAGAGAAGAAATATAGCATTTTAGAAAGAAAAAAAAGAGATAGTTTTATTTAAGGAATAATTACATAAGGCACTATTTTTTGTAAAATAATTATATTTTTATGTTCAAAGAATGTTTTTTTACATTTTTACGGTTTTCCAAAAAATAACACGAAAACAACATAAAATCAACAAGAAAACTACATAAAAGTAACATGACAATAACAACAAAAAATAACATACAGATAACAAAAAATCAACATCAAATTAACAAGATTACAACATAAAAAGACCGTATTTTCTGTAAATAAAATAAAATAAAAAAATCGTAAAAATGTTTAAAATTTCGTGAAACTGTATTTTTGTAATTTTTTTTGTTGTTTTTATGTTTTTGTAAAATAATCCCTTTATTTAAATGAAATAAAATAGCATAAATCAAACCCATCAGCCTCACTATGTCTTTAGACCATGGGGTTTGGATTTAAGCCTATTATATTATTTTTATCAACCCATTATTCTCTAAAATCTAAACCTAGGAGAAACACTATATATAGAACATAAAGCCTTTGATTCACAACTTTTGACTCACTCATCTTTTGTCAAAAAAAATCAGATTATTCTTTATTTTATAGTGTATTTTCGAATTCTCTAAGGTTTTTTTCTCTCAAATTCATGTAATCTTGGTGTTGAGAATTGCCCACATAATTTAAGGTAATACTCAGTATAGTGAGAAAGATTGTGATGAACACAATCGAAGGAGAAAAAGAATCTAGATTCAGTTCTTAATCATACTTTGCAACAAAAAGGATCAAGGGTCAAAAGAACTGAATGGAATGAGTCGTTATTATTCCACTGCAACCAATGTAAAGTTTTCTTAACTTTATATGTATTTATTTATTGTTATAACCAATGTAAGGTTTTCTTAACTTTATATATATTTATTGATTATTATTATAAGATTATTCATATTTAGAATGTAAGATTATAATTTATAATCAATATACATGAATAATAAATTAAAATCATGATAAAATAATTTCCAACATGTTTATGTTAAGAATAAACTATTTGATTGTCAAATTAAGGTGAATTAAAGTCTATAGCTAATCTCCACTCTAATAATGAATTTATTTATTTTGTACCATTATTGAACAATAAGCCTTGAGAAGGTAACTAACATGGACACCTGAGTTCAATTGATTAAATCTATTTTGAGGTAGGACATCAATAATGATTACTGTAACTCTGAAAATGGTCAATTCGAAACATTATTATTAGTCAATAATATATGAGAAAATAGTGGGAATAATAATATGTTTATACTGTTACTTCATATAGTACATTGCTCATATTTTATGATTCTGATCTATTTTGGAGACAAAAATAAGTCGTTATTTGATAATATATGTTAGATTAAGAATCCTTGATAAACTTTATATGGTCTAAATATTTAGATTTTTTGTGATGAGATCAACGGTAGATCAAATTGTCTCATAATTTGCATCGACTAACTATTGTTGTGATTAATGTTTCGATTTCGTTGAGAATCTTTAAATAATCTAAAGTGTGATGTGTTATGAACGGCCTAAAGTCCATGTATATTAGTAATGACGAGAGATCAAATTTGAGATTATCTCACATATATACTTATTGAAGGTAGCCTAGAGCTTACTCAAGTATACGCATTCCTATCGCGATATCGGTTACATGCATGTTGGATTGGTACTTAACTTATCATCATTATGGTACCAAGGATGTGTTAGCAATTGACAAACCAACATCGTGAAATATAGTAGTTGGTTTTAGTGATATTGATTAGAAAGGTTGGATGGATTATTAACTCTACTTATAAGCATTCATGATTCTAGGAGAACGTATTTTGTAATTAAGTGTCGAATCAAAATGAACACCTACAACTTCCTATCTCGTACATGTAGTATAATGGTAAGAGGAGTTATTTTGTGGTTAGGTGTTGTGTGGACACTTAGAGCTTCCTCGTTTATAAAGGAAGAGTGTGTGGCGTGTTACGAGGACATTAACTATACATTATAACTGCGATATTTCATTACAGTGTTAAGGGTACTTTCTTTTGTGAAATTACTGAACTTAAGTGATAAATATGACCATCATATCTTTCTCTCGAAACATGAGGAGTATTATTGCTCCATTAATAGTGATAATATTCCATATGTGGTGAGAAAGTTGCGGGGTTTCTTTATTAGTATCATAACACGCACTTACAAATAACATGTCAATGACTACACTGACACGACTTACCTAAACGTATGTACTAAGAAGTTATTTTTTATTTGAATTGTTGGGAGCCAAAGATGTATTTGATTAGTGGGAGCCATTGTTTTCATGTATGATAGGCATGTTAGTAATTTCGATTGGTTGTTGAATACATGTATATTCTAGATAACTCTTTGATGTTGTGTGTGCACACTTGTTGATGCGAGCTAGTGACTTAGTCTCGGTGCTATGATCGAGTGGATTCAGATCAGTAGTTATCGTTGTGTTATATGAATATCAAATTTCTCATTATGTGTTACATTTATATCTTGTCGATATTATATGATGCATAATTAGTTTTATAGACATTATTGTTTCTTGAGATTTCTGTGTATTGACACTATTACTTAGTGAGCACATATTAGTGTAATTATGTAGTCCAAGTGAAAAAATGTTAGAATATTTTAATTGGACTTACATAATTAAGTGTTGCTCACACAGTGTCGATTTTAACACATGTGGATAACTATATGCGTGATATAATGTCGATTATGCAATTAGGACCATAATAAAATAGTCAGTTTTATTAAGGAGATAATTACATAAAGTACTATTTTTGTAAAAATTTTATATTTTTACATTTAAAGATTTTTTTTTATTATTTTTTTTATGGTGTTCTATAAAAACAACAAGAAAACTACATAAAAGTAACAGGAAATAACATCCAAACAATATTAAAACAACAACAAAATATAACATACGAATAACAAAAAATCAACAACAAATTAACAAGAGTACAATATAAAAAATACATCAAAAGATCGTATTTTCTGTAAATAAAATTATAAAAATTGTAAAAATATTTAACATTTTGCACAACCGTATTTTTGTAATTTTTTTATTGTTTTTGTGTATTTGTAAAATAATCCCTTTATTAAGTTCATTTGACGCACATAGTAGCACCCTAATGACTATAGGTTAGTCCATTAAATTATAGTCTACTAGAAATAAAGTAGAGACCCAATAGCTCAATTCTACTTCTTAGAGTAGAATATATATTTATGTATATTGAATGGTGAGTGAAAAATAGGTGAGGATAGTAGTCTGTTAAGGGTTATTCTCCATAAAATTCTTTTGCGTATTTTTTACTTGTTTTGTGGTTATTGTAGAGATTTGCAATTGCTAAAAGATAGTCATTGGAGAAACAATGTCAAGTTTAAGAAGTATTTTTATTACCAAAGTAATACTCTAAATAAAATATTTGATCTTGAACAATATGGGCATGATTTTGTATTGATTCTTGTTGATAATTGTATGCTCATTATGTAGTAATTATAACACAGCCGACTTAGTTCGAGTTTGAACTCCATTACACACCATGGATGAACTGAAGTAAAGCTAAAGAAGAAAAAGACAAAATAAATGGCGATGAGATATTCAAGGCACTAATATCATATTAGAAAATAGAGAAGAGAAAATTATGGCAAAAGAATTCTCCTATTGATTATTGAAATAATTTATACAAGTTTTCTTTTTATACTATGTAAATCAAGAATGATAACAGATTAATTACCACTTGTCGAGCTACTAAATAACTCTATTTACAATAATAACAAAAATATAATAGTCAAAGGGAAATTTGAAATTCCATGCTTTAAATACCCTATAATTTTTCCCCTAAATGTATAATCATTAAAATTGGTCATATATGACCACTTTAATGATTTTCCTAAACTACCCCTCACATTTCAAACCATCTCTCTCTCTTCCTCTCTCTCAGCCAAACTAATCCATCCCAAACCCACTCTCACAGTCGACGCCACCCATCCCAAACCCACTCTCACCGACGACCGTCCACGGTGTACCCAGCTCCGGCGTCGACGTCAACCCCGAACCACCCAAACGCTGCACCCCATCTCAGCCCCCTTCTCTCTTCATCTCTTTCTAACCGCAAGAAAAAAAAAAAAAAAAAAACCACTTGGTCCGATGGTCGGACCATTGGGTCCGATGGGGTCCGATTGGACACTAATGGTGCCTATCATCTCTAGATATGTCACCTTACAATTTGCTAGCGATATTCTCTAAAAGTTATTATATTAAATTATATGAGACCTCAATACTTAGTTGGACTAATAGCGATATTGACACATAAGGGGTGCTAGGCACCGCTGACGTCCTTTAGCATTTCTCCTTAATAAATGGTAAATGACACCAACCTATGTTCTACAATAAGATCATACGAATAAGTGATTTCTTATTTAACTAATCAAATCCATAACTATCTACCATTGAGTGAATTATCCTCTTGAATTATTCCTTTAAAATCTCTTGAGAGTTGAGAAGCATACCGCAACGGAAGCTTCGCATGGAATAGATTATAGATCAACCCAATTCCAAGTTGAGAATCAATGTATAGACTTGATTCAACCAATTTTGTTTGTTTTTCTCATATCTTACTAACTTGTACTAATAATACTTTGGATTCATTTGTTAAATAATAATAATAATAATATAGTAATAAAACATTTAATTAAAATATGTATTGGAGTGAAAGAAAAATAATATGAATATTGTACTTGATATGATAAATGCACATATAAACACAATTTTATAAACAATCAATCCGTTATTTTAAGTTTATTATATGTATGAGATTCATAATAGAAAATTTTGATCAAAACAAATATATCAACTGCTGAACCAAACGATCATGTGTGTGAGATGGTCATGTGAAACTCTATTCCCCATTCTTGATTAAGGCAAAGGAAAATTTTAATGATCTATTTGTACCAGACTTCGAGAAACGCCATGGAATTGAATATAGAAGAGTTTTCCACTGATTTTTTTTTCTTTTTCTATTATTTTGGTCTTCCCATTTCTTGTTTCTCGAATATCAAGTCAATTTTGATTAGAACTCCTAACAATGCGAAAAACACAGGCATACCCCCACACAAAATCCACACAACATTCCTAATTGAGAGAACATTATTGTTATAAAAATCCACACAACAAGATCCAACAACATTCCTAATTGAGCACATTATCAGTTATTGTTACAAAAAGATTCGGGAACTTTACAAAATTATATAAGAAAAAACATTCACTTGATGTAATGAGTCACCAAAATATGAACATTATAACAATTCATCTAAACATTATTCAACTTTTAAACAATCTTGACACAAACGAAAAAGGATAGAAGTACTGACAAATTCGTAACTAGTGACATTTCAGTCAAATGTAAAAGATAAGAAGTGCAACAAAACATTTAAACATTTGACATTTGTATCGTTTAGTACCACCTTTCAGAAGAAAGGCCAAATTCATGTGTACTATTATGTTCACAGAAAAACTAACCCTCAGATTGCTTCAGCATCCGCAATATTGTAAGAAACAAGTTTAGGATATCCAGGTAAAGAGTGATGGCAGCCCAAATGTACTCATCGTATGTGAAGCGCTTGATCAAATTTTGAGTGTCGTAGACAATATAGCCCGAGAAAATAATTGCACCAACCGCACCATATATAGCAACAGATGTTGACCCGAGTGGGAAGAATGCCTAAAAAAACCAGCAAAAGTTTTACAAAGTCAGATCAAGTATACAAAGAGATATTATGAACGTGCACAAATACACTCATGAATGGTTGAGTTTCCTATGTAAAATTATGTATCTGATCTGACCTGGATAAAACTAGATAGAACAAGAATTATGAGACCAGTGAATAAGACTGGTCCTAAGAAGCTGAAGTCCTTGCCCTTCTTGGAAGCCCAGAAGGTGTATCCAGTCAAGGATGTAACAACAGCTGAGGTTAAAATCAATGCTTCAAGTACAATTTTTCCTGCAATTAATAAACACTCGAAACTAAGCATGTTAGAAGACACATCAATGAGCCAAATCATAGGACTCAAGAAAAAGAAAAATGACATAAAGCCTAGATTTCCAATCAAAAGTATGTGTACCAACCATCTGTGTTCGCGCAGCTAACACCAACTGTTAGACTAAGTGACAGAGTAAAAAGTCCAAGGAAGATGAAGTTCAGAGGATGTTTTTGCTGGTAGACATATAATGGCCACAATACTGCACACAAACCACAACGTATAAACTTTTGATAAGTTATCAATATCACAATCAAGAAAATGGGGAACCAGGCCTATATCTCCATCACAAAGAAGTGAGTAAAGCTTCAGCTTTTAATATTCAATGATCATCATTTACGACGGTTTAATAATACATTTTTTCTTCTCCACCAGTTACTAACAACCCACTCAATCAATCTATCAACAGCCCAGTGAAATGATCAAGAATCTAATTATGTTCCAAATCCTAACGAATCAGAAAAGGCAAAAATGAAATAAAATAAATAACCTAATTCGATATATTTCACAAACATGATCAGCAATCAACAAGGACAATATGTATCTATCTATACATAATTTAAACGGTGTTAGATTAATATAGGGATAATTATAAATAAAAAAGACAAGTCAACAATCGAATAGACCGATAATAATAATAATAGCAATTATGGTGTGTAGAGAAAGCCTAGGAAGGAGATACATACAGATGAGGGGAAAGATGGCAAGGAAGAGAAGAAGGCCAGGGCTGCTCCTAAGGAGATCATTGACAGGCGAGTACAGAACGGTGATGGCGGACACCACCGTGGTAAGAAGGATTTGGGCCGCCAGAATACCGTACACCTTGCGTATGAAACCCCATCGGAGCTGATTTTCTCCGGCGCTAAGTCCCGGATACAAAGTCTCACCGGACTCTAGATCTACCTCCTCCGCCTTGCTATGCACACCAGTGTATCCGTACATCTCTGCTTCTCTCTGGATATTTTCTTCTCTTGCGTTTGTTTTCTCGGAAAATTTCAGAGCGAGAAAATATAATAGATCGAAACTAATTGGAACGACTTCGGGGCTAAAGTCTCTCTCTCAGTTGGTGGATAATATAATAATTAATTAATTAAAATAATATTTAATTATTTTATTTTTTCTCTGTGACATCTAATCGCACAGTCCGTGGATTCGCCGTTGGATTGCAGTTGAACCGACTTATTCCTCAATCGACGAATGTAATTTATTAAAGGATTAATTGCTGCGAAACTTTTAATAGTTTAATTTTACTTGCGTTTAACCTTTAAAATACAAATTTTGACGGCAAAATTTATTATTTTGTCCTTTCCATTTGTTTTTGACAGTTAATTGTCAAGGTGGCTATCCACATGTACATTGGGTATTGTACAATATACACTAATATTAGCCCACATGAATAAATATTTAAAAATAAAAAATAAATTAATTTAAAATAAAAAAAATCATTTTTTTCATTTTTCATTTTTTTTTCTTTTTTTTCCTTTTTTCCCTTTTTTGCTTGTTTTCTTACAGATTCTCTATCTTCTCTCCTCCCCCTCTGTATACTTCGACGACGGACTAGGGTCGCCCCACACCAGACTAGACCGTCGAGTGCCCCATCAAGCTCTCTAGCTCGCTCTATCTCTCTCCCTCATGAACTCTCCGGCCACACGACTGTGAAACAAAACCGTCGTCGAACTCCTCCTCTTTCCCGTGCTTCCTTTCTCTCTATCTCTCGCACTCTCTTTCTTTCTCTCTATCACTGTGAAGCAAAAGTTGCGATGGTGGTAGTTTTTTGATCTAGGGTTTGGAGCACTAGAGGAGCTCGATCTGATGGAGGAGCCCAAATCTGGGGTTTGGACTTCTCCTTCTTTGTTTTCTTGACATGTTAAGTTGTGGTGTGCGGTGGTTTCATATTTAGGTTTTTTTTTTTTGGGGGGGGGGGCGGGGGGGGGGGGGGGGGGGGGGGGGTTGTCAAGTGAGGAAGAAAGAGAAAGAGAATTTTTAATTTTAGGGTTTCCAATTTTTTTTTTTTCAAATTTTTTATTTTTTTTATTTACAATTTTTGATTTTATTTTAATTTTTTAAATATTTTTTTTATGTGGACTAATAAAATTGTGTCATGTGTACACTATGTCCACGTAGATGTATACGTAAATATTCCAACATGGCACTTATCACCTAAAATTGATAAAAATATTAAATTGCTAACAGAACATGAGTATTGAGAGTTTTACCGCCAAAATTTGAATTTTAAAAGTTAAATACAAATAAAATAAAAATGAATGTCAAATCTTTTATCAACAAATATAAAGGCAAACAGCATGTTGTTGAAGATGATGATTTAGACTTTCGCCTATAAAAAAAAGTGATTGTTGCCTTGTTAAGAAGAAATCGAAGGTTAATGCTGTTAAAAATATTTCCCTCGCTAAAGTTAAGAAAGGGAAGAACCAAGTTGATGAGAGTCTAAAGGTTTCTTTCTAGTTTCTTTATCGTTTTGCCCTAACTTCTCTTATTTCTTACCACGATCGAGTTTTCTCTGTATGAGTCGTGTATTGCCAATTTCGAGCCTTGTTTTTTTTAAAAAAAATAATAATAATATTGTTGTAGCACAACTATTATTCAACTAATATACAACTTAAAATGCAACTAGAAATAAAAAAAAAATTAAATGGGCATCGTCATGAAAAAATTTGTCAGTGTTTTTTTTTCACTGATCAACAATCAATCGTACCTTAATAATATTATGTAGAGAAACAACTATTAGAATTTTCTAAACCAACTTTATAACAACCAAATGAATATATTAATAAAACTAACCATGTTATAATCTTTTTCTTAAAGAGCTTTGTGTTGGATTGTGGATATGAAATTGCAAATATCATAAAAACTATTGTATCATTGATAGTTTGTAATCATTGATACGTCTAGTTTCAGAGCGTTGGTAAAATATTAATGTAACTGTAATGCAACTATGCAGAAACTTAAAAACTAGCACAATGTTTCTATGTATGTGGCTCTAGATGAATTCAAATTTTCTTTGTTATTCGTGATTTAATATGAATAAATCAACCATTGAAAATCTGAAAATAATGTTATGCAACATGAGAAACATTAACTAGTGTATTGATACATTTTTCTTCAGTTTATACCTAATTTGGATTGATTAGGAACTCCAGATCTATTTCAGATAGATCTACATTTTATGAATCTGAAAATTGATATTAGGAGGATTAGTATTCTGGGATTTTAATCGTAATTCACAGTTAAATTTTAGTTTTTAACTAATTTTTCTGCCTGATTTTGCATGAATCTAAAATTGTATGTGTTTGGATTTCTTCCGGTCTTCTTCTCAGGTGAAGTAACCGGAATTTATGGTGATTCTCCAATCCACCATATTCCTCTTGAAGAAAAGGAAGCCTAGTAGTAATATTCTAGAGTTAATAATTACAGTAGTGTGTTTACAAAGAATTTGCCTTCGATCTTAAGGTGGAGAGTCGAAGGGATTATAGGAGAAGAAGTCGAAGCTTGGATCGGAATCCCTTGCCTTGTGTGTCTCTGGGGGTATTTATAGGCCGATTCTCTTGCAAGGATCACCGTTGATGGATCTTCATGAGAATGAACCCCCACTGTTAGATTGGTAGGTGGCATATTTTTCATATGGTCTTTACCGATGTCAGATGATATTGGCTGTACTGACGATGCTTTGGACGCGTGTCACTTCAAGGCCTTCCTCATTTGAATTACCCTTGCTCCTAGTCGTTAGATCATTTTGCATGGTACACAAGGGCATGCACGCTTTATGTGGCGTGAGAGACAACCTCTGACATCGTACATAGGAAAGGAGCGAGCGGTGGGCCCTTAGCTTGGCACGTGCGGACCAAACCCCCGCAGGTCAAAGAAGCACCCCAGACTAACACATCTTAATGGAAGGTTTATGATCTTCGCAGGAGCAAGAGGTCCCGCCTTTCAAAGGAGAGGGTTGTTGACTCGTGGACACATCCCTTATGGTCTCCAATCGTGAGGACCTTGCTCGCGGAGGTCTGTGAGGACTGGTCCATAGGGTTAGAGCCTTAACCCTTCGGGATCACGGATTGAGGCCTTTAGGTAGCTTAATGATTTCTTGTCTCTCTTTAATTATTCCCTACGGGTTATGCAAGCAGAAAAGCAGATAACACTACAAATAAGGCTTTACTCGAAGGGAAAAGGGACAACAAATCTGACTTACAAAAAATCTACTAAAATTTATATTCACTTAAAGAATATCTAAAAATTACATTGACTTATGAGATAGGTAGATTTAACTACTGTATTACATAAAAATACTATGTTCATACTATTATTTTTATAAGTACTTATTACATTCTTCATCTAATTATTTCTAAAGTATTAGTTATCCAAGTGGCTCAATTATTGTTAACGAATTTCTAAGAAAACAAAATCTTTTAAAAGAAGTTGCCACCAAAACTTGTTTATCAATTTTTCTAAATCACTACACATTGTAACATGTAAGAGAAAAATATTCATTACATAATTTAACAATAGTTGAGCTACAATTTTCAGAAGAATTTCTTTACCAACACAGGAAAGTAACTTTGCATCCCAACTTTCAATTCTTTTTCGCAACCTCTCTTTTAAGAAACTAAAGATTGTATTTTTATTTCTACCTATTATATTCGACAGCCCCAATTAAGTACTATTATCCCCAACTTTTTGAGCATGTAACACTGAACACACTTGATTTTGAACCTAAACTTCAATATTTATACTAAAGAAAAATTGAAGACTTATTAAAATGAATCTTTTAGCTTGAAGATCTTTCAAACTGAGACAACAAACTCACCACATTATGAGCCTCCCTTTCATTTGCTGGGCAAAACAAATAACATATGTGTTACATTCTCAAATCTTGCTAGCCACTTTACATTCCCAAAGCCACCCCTAGCCTCATAATTACTAATCAATGCAAAAAAGCCTTCAACACATTTAATAACTAAATAAGGTAAAATGGGATCACCCTGCCTCAATTCTCTAAAAGGTATAACAGGACCCATTTCATGCGACCCATGAACCACCACGTATCGAACTGTCACCACATATTGCATCACTAAAGAAATCCACCTCTTGTCAAACCCCATCTTCTCCTTCATTGAAACTAAAAAATTTCATTCAATACAATCATAGGCTTTACTCATGTCGCATTTTAATGTCATATACCCTTTTTTACCAACTCACTTCCTCTTCAAATAGGGGATGACTTCAAAAGAGACCATAGTATTATCTGCAATTGATCTTCCTGAAATAAAAGTACTTTGTGCACCTAAAATAATAGTGGAAAGAAGTTGCTTCAGCCTATTCGGAAGAACTTCAGAAATAACTCAACAAATCACATTGCTAAGCAAAATAGGTCTCAAATTCACCATATTCTGCGGACCTTTTATTTTAGGAATCAACACAACATTAGTATAATTCAAACCTAATGGAAACTCTCCTATTTGAAAAAAAAAATCTTTCAATCAACTCTACTGATTCACCCCAATAGTATCAACAATGATGATAAAAGACTGACTCATACTATCTTGATGCATTTGACAAAGAGCAGCTCGGATTTCCACATGTGTAATATCTTCCAACAAAAATTAATTTTGATTCTCGGTAATGGAAGGTTGAACACAATTAAAAACCCCATTAAAATTAGTATTTGAACCTTGAAAAAAATTATTAAAATAGTCTAACATCACCCCTAGCCCACTACTCAAATCAACTCAAACCCCATCCAGTCTCAACAAGCTGTCAATTTGATTGATCTTCCTTCTATTAGTAGCCATGGAAAAATTTACTATTTTGATCTTTTGCCTTCAATCACATTTGCTTTGAGCATTACTTCCAAAAAATCTTCCTACGTGTATACACCTAAGATAGATTTTTCTTAGCCTCCTTCTAGTCCTTCACCGAAATCAGATCCTTTTTATTTTTGAGAATTTTTATCACCTTTTGACACTGTCAAATTCTCTTTTTGAAACTCCCAGTATATTTTTACCCCAAATTATTAACTCCTTACTATAATGTCAAAGCTTGATAAGAAATCACTATGATGACACATCTCTCAGCTAGGGATGCACATTTTTCCCACGGGGATGAGCCCCGCGGGGACCCGCCCTTAATGGGGCGGAAATTGTCCGTCTAAATGGAGAACGAGGCGGGGACGGGAATCAAATTTTGTCCCCGAATGTTAAACGGGGCGGGGACGGGAATTACACTCTCCGCCCTGACGGGGACCCGTCTAATTTATTAATTATTTTTTTATTAATATTTTATATTTTATATATGCGTTTGTATTTTTTTTAGTATATAAATATCATTTTTACAATTTTTGAAATTGTGTTTTTGTATAATAATTACTATATTTAATAGTAAATAATATGTAATATTTTATCTTTCATGTAATTTAATAATTTTATACATTTAAATTTTTAAAATAAACTTTAAAAAATGGCTCCCTTAACTAAGTATTTTCAAATTTAAATTTTTTAAGAATAGGGACGAAAATAGTAATACAAAGATCCAAAGACAACAAATTACGATATGAGGTAGACACATATTAAACATTTTATCCATATTGAAAATATCATACCGACTTTGAGACACCAGTGCCCTTTCGAGCCTCACCTCTACCCAATTATCAGTGTCGCACCTTTTTTCTCAAGTGTATTGATATCCATCAAGCTTAAGAGCAATTAAACCACAATCTCCAACTATCTCTCAAAAACCTTGCACTAACCAATTTAAGTATGGTTGACCCCTCTTTTATCATCTTGGCTCAAAACATTATTGAAATCACCAACTACATACCAAGACAACTTAGATTTTTCCTTCGATTTCCCCAACAAGTCCCATGTATGCTTTGTTAATACCCTATTCGACTCCCCATATAACCCTGTGACCAGATACTCTTGCATCCCACCAATATGAATGTGTTAATCAATATGATGTTGTGAATACCTGAGAATGTAAACTCCTCCAAATTCTTCCAAAACATTTCTAAACCACCACTATGTCCTTGGGAATCCATCAAAAATTTGAAAATCCCCCCATGCATTGTTGTGGAAGCTGAAAATTCCCCAAAGGTGAAGCACTTTGTGTGGAAAATGGCTCATTCATGACTCTCTACTCATTCGACGTAATCGTCAAGAGGGCTTCAGATTAATCAAAGTTGTAACAAGTGCTCTAATTGTGCAAATGAGAATGTGTTTCATGGATTGTGGGGTTGTAAGGTGAATTAGTGTGTGGGAGATGTGTGGCTTCAAGCAACACGTGCGAGATGTATTTGAATATTTCTTACTTGTATCTTGAAATTGTGGTTCATTAGAAATAATAGTACAAGGGCTATGCGTGGTGAAAGAAAGGAAGACTCAACGACTAGTTGCGGTTTGGGTTCCACCTACAGAAGGTACATTAAAGTTGAATGTGGATGCTGGAAAAAGAGTAAGGTTTGTACTGGGATCAGTTGAGTGGGTAGTAATGAGGAAGTTGGATTATGTTTGCAACTTCTACTGTGCTGCAGCAGAAGTGTTCACCATTACGGGGGAAAATGTTAGATGTTCGCATTGGTTTGAAGATAGAAATTCAACGATATTTACAAAGGTTTAATATAGAATCTGATTGCGTAGAAGCTGTCTAATTAATTCATCGCAAGGAGAATGGCTGTAAGGATATTGATGGTATACTAGAATTATATTAGAAGCTTATTATTATTTCAGAAAATTAATGGAGTAACTCATGTATTAGCCAATCAAATTTTGACAAACAAAACTAGTGCAATATAAATTGAGATTAATCCCCGTTGTGGGAGAGTCATGCTTTACAGTGAGATTCGCCAATTTTTTTGTAATTGTAATGGTTACTAAATGGACTTTTGTTTCAACCAAAAAAAAAAAAGATGAGGTCCATATAAAGCCTAGAGACCCAAGAAGAAAATAGAAAATGGAAATATAATCCATCAATGAATATCAGTTGTAAGCACAACTATCAAAAAATAAATGAACCAACCCTCTTCCATTTATTTGTTTCTCACCAATAAATTGTACAAAGTTGTAAAAAACGTACCCAAAAAAGCATGATGAATCAACTTCTCTCTAAGATCTCTAAGTATGTTTCAACAAAATTAGAATTTCCTTGGCAAAGGTTATGAACCAGAAATCTCAACATGTCTTTTTGAAGTATATAACCTGTCCTCAACATATAATCTACAACAAGTAAAGAATCATTTAACCTATCTCTTCGAGTGAAACTTCCTATTAGTCTCAAAAACGTTTGCTTCCTTGGTTTTAGCTTATTCCTCAACATCTCTACCAACCACTCCATACCCTCATCTACATCTCCTACATCACAATATCCTACAGCGAAAGCATCAAGAGTGTCGATCCTCGGCTCCAAACCCGCCTTAATCATCTCATCCAAAAGCATCTTTGCTGCATTCATGTCTCCCACCTGACAAAGCTTTTTTATTAAAGGAGTATAAGAGGAAGACGATTTTTCGACACCACGAGACATGAGCTGATTTAATAGTTCAATGCTCTCCTCTATCTTCCCCTCTTTACAAAAGCCTTTAATTAGACAATTATAAGTATTCAAATCAGGAATGATACCCTTCTTGGCCATTTCTTTAAACATTTGATCAGCTTCACTTACACTTCCTTCTGAGCAAAGCAAAACAATCATTATGTTGTAACTTACCACATTATCACCAAAACCTTTATCACACATCTCCTTGTACAACTCTCTGCCTTTCCCAAATTCACCAACCCTACAGAAACCATGAATCATTGAGTTGTAAGTGTATTCATTTGGAAGATAACCCTTTCGAATCATCTCGAACCAAAGCTTCCTAGCTTCTCCAATCCAACCTCCAGTGCAAAGACCATGTATGATTGTTGTATACATTACCCTATCTGGAGCATACCCTCTATTCTTGAGGTCATTAAAAACTCGAAAACCCTCAAGAACTTTTCGATTCTTGCAAAGTCCATTGATCACCTCTTGATATGTATAAACATCTGGGTTACGATTTGTTGCAATCATCATATGAAGAAGCTCAGAAACTCTTTCGTAGTTCTTCTCTTTGCTGAACCCAGATACTAATTTATTAAAAGAAGCATTTTTAGGAGCCAAACCATCTTCCAAAACCTGCCTAACGAGTTCATAAGCCTTGGAAATTTGATTCTCATCACAGAAAGCATGAATGAGATACTCAACAGTCTTCACATCCCCACTAACACCACACTCAATCATTTCTTGGTACAATTGCCAAAAAAGATCAGTCCTCTTAATTCTAAGGCAACAAACCAAAGCCAAATTCCAAGTCTCTGTCAACAAACACACTCCATCACTTTTCAACTTAGCAAAAACGTCCATGGCTTCCTCAACCAACCCATTTTCAAAAAGACACCTAAAATAACATCCCAATGAAGCCGGTTCGGGAGTGAAACCAGTAAGCTTAAGAAACATTTTCGCAGATTTACATGCCTTAGCTTCTAGCAATGAATCGAAAAGCACATTACAAGAAATTGAATCAGGTAAAAACCCAGAATTAGAGCTTACCCATGTGAAAAAACGAAGCGAAAGAAAAGCGTTGTTTTGGTGCTTCAAAAGCTCGTGGAAGAACCTAGGGTCAGAGAAATCAAAGGAAGGATAGTCGGAGAGAATAGTCTGCTCCCACCTGGGTCTCATTCGAGTAATCTTAGAAACTTCCATTGCAACTTGGGTAAAGTCCGGGTCTTTAGCTTCTATAGCGAGATTTCTGAACTGGGTATTGGCGTTATGGCGTAGAGAGCATAAAACCCCGCATCGAATCCTCATCAACACTTTCTTTGATTTTCAATTCACAACGAACAAAGACAAAGATGAAGATACCGATCTAAAATAATTTGGAGTTTGAAATAAGAAATTTGAGAAAAAAGATTTATAAATTCGAAGCTTGAATGTGACAATGTAAATCCAGGTAAGGTAACGATTCAAGATTCTGAGAACTGCAATGGCTGTTTACCGAGAGAGTGGGAGAGAGTTTGGGGCCGCAAACTGGTGAAGAAGGAGAAGTTGAAAGCATCAGCGTTTCTGTGAAACGACATACCTTCGTTCATATCATCAATTGTACGACATGTCGTATTTGTACATAAATCATATAAACATTGGATTGGACCCCTAACTCAAGTTTTTTTCTTCTATATAAAAAAAAAAAAAAGTTGAGATGTAAAATGGCCCTAAATTTAGTAATTAAGTTAGTAAATGTTCACTTTTTAAAAAAATTAAGAAAATGACCAAATCTAATAAATTAGCTAATAAAAATTATAAAATACATTTATCACATATTTTTTAAAAAAACTATATATAATAATAAAATTAAGTTACATAATTTTTTTAGTATTGCATATTATTATATTGTAACAAAATTAAATAAATATATTTGATCATTTAAATATATATAGCAGTATTAGATATATCGTAGTACTGAAAATGAATATACCACAGTAATAAAATTATATACCACAAAGAAAGTATAACAATACTAAATTAATACTCAAAAAATATATATCGTGCTAACAAAATTATATATACCACCATTAAAATATGAATACATACCAAAAAATATATATATAATAAAATAGAAATTAAATATCATATTAAATAAATGATATATTATAGACAACAAAAACCATATACCATACAATAAAACGTATATACCTGTAATAAAAAATAAAATAAAATAATATAATATTATTAAAAAAATTATGTATATCATATTAACAAAATTATATATAAAGGTATACTAAAATAAAAATTAAACATACATTATCTAAAATAAAATGATATACTATACAATAAAACTTATATACCATATAACATAAAATATATACCTTACAATAGAAATATATATAAAATAACAACAAATAAAAATAAAAATATATATAATGCTAATAAAATTATGTATCATGTCAACAAAAGTACAATAGAAAATTGAACTTAAATATTATTTAAAAAAAAATTATATACCGTATAACAAAAAATACATATACCATACACCAAAACATATATACAAAAAATAATAATAATAAAAATATAGATAATAAAAACTATACATATGGGTATATATATATGTAGTATACTATACTAACCAAATTATATACCACAATTAAAATATATATACCATGACCATTGTATATAATAAAATAAAAACTAATTAAATATTATTTAAAATAAATAATTATACAATCAAAAAATATAAAAATAATAATTAAATATATGTCGCATGTCAATAAAATTATATACATACATTAAAATATTTTTATTATGCTAATAAAATTATATACCACTATTATACATATCATAATAAGAAATAAATATCATCTAAGAATAATAATATACTATACAACAAAATAGAAATATATCGTACAACAAAATCTATATACGAACAACCTAAAATAACTCATAAAAAATTAAAAAAAATTTGACATAACTTTAAAATAAAAAAGATTTTAACAAAACTAATATAGACATACCATAATGTTTAAATAATTTGCTTCTAATTCTAAAAAAAAAAAAAAAATTAATGATTTTGAAATGAGGACATTTACTAACATAGTCTTATGATTTATGGTCATTTGCTATATTTTTTTGAAATGAGGACATAAACTAACATAGTTCTATAATTTGGTGCCATTTACTATAATTTCCTAAAAAAAAAAAAGCTTTTTTCAATAAATAAATAAAAATACATCTCATCTTATTTTTTTCAATTTAACTAGTTTTTTTAATGTGAATTTGTATTTGTTATTATTTGTATGTTTTTTTTTTTCCAGATTGCAAAATGTTTTATATATGGAGTAATGAAAAAAAAAATCAAACTTTTAAATATTAAGCTTAAAATAATTAAGAATATAATTAACTTATGGCTAATAAAGATTTTTGCCCCCTAAACTTTAACAAGTACCAAATCATAGGGGTGGGCATCCGATCCAATCCAACCTTTTTTTGCTCATCCAATCCAATCCAATTAGTAATTGGATTTGGAAAATCATCATCCGATCCAATCCAATTAGACCTCAAAATCCAATCCGATCCAATCCAATTACTAATTGGATTGGATCGGTTTTTTAATTGGATATCCAATTACACACCTAAATTTTAATATTAGCTTAAAAATATAAAGAAAAATACGTAAAAAACTAACTATCACTTTTTATTTAAGTTTAATACTTCATAAATATACTATTCTTACAAGTGTATTGTAGCTAAAAATTTTAAATAATTAAAACAACAACATTTCTAAGTAATAAAATAGAACAAAATATTATGAAAATAAATACACTAAACAATTAAGTGTTACAAATTCAACATACAAAAAAAAAATCTAAGAAAAATATAATAAATATTTATTATATTTTACAATTTTTTTATTATATAAATAATTTTTTAATATATATAAATGTAATTGGATTGGATCAGTTTTTAATTGGATTTTGAGATTGACATCCAATAACCGATCCAATCCAATTAGAATCCAACTTTTAGCATCCAATCCAATCCAATTGTAATTGGATATCCAACTTTTTGTAATTGGATTGGATTGGATCGGTTCGGTTCAATTGGATTGGATTGGATGATGCCCACCCCTACCAAATCATGCCCTCTGAATTTTTCTGACCGTTAAACATTTTTCTTGAACAATTATGATTGTTATATTTAAGGACTTTTGTCTAATTTCATTCAATTTTATTATTTCAGTGATTGTTTATGTATTAAACCATGCTCCCCAAACTTTGATATCTACTAAATCATGCCCTTCGAACTTTGACATATACTAAATCATGCCCCTTGAATTTTTCATTCATGTTAGACTTTTTTTTACTAAAAATAGACAAAAGTCCTTTAATTCAATAATCTCAATAGTTCAGGAAGCATTTTTAACGACCTTAAAAATTCAGAAGACATGATTTAGTACATGTCAAAGTTTGGAGGTAAAAATCATAATTAGCCTTAACTTATTATTCCTATACTTGCAAATGAGAAAGTTTGACTACTATTTATCTATAACTACTATAAAAGTGACAATCTTATTTTGGGCTTCCACATATTAAATTACTAGAAAGTCCTCAATTCTCACCCTTAGTTTATTATGTTGAGGTTGATCATATACATTACAAAAGGGAAATTTCATTAATTGACCCTAATAAAATACCTCATTTCAAAATTTATACCCTCTACTAATTTATACAAATTAATTCCACTATTACTCATTTCTACCCAAAATACCCCTCAAATTTAATTTTCCTATTCTCTCTCTCTCTTTCCGTCTTTCCCTCTCTTTCCCTCTCTCTTTCTCTCTCTGTCGTTTGCTATTCGAACGCTGCCCCACGACGACGACCCAACGACCCAACAACGCAGTCCACGACCACGACCCCACTCCGGCCACCCACCCACGACCCTGACCCAACCCTCTCTCTATCTACTGTTCTCTTTCTCTCTTTCTCTCTTTCTCTGTCTATTGCTCTCGACATTGGAACCCAACCCACCCACACCCACGGTCGACATTGGAACCCAACAAATTTTCAGAGAAACCACCACGAACTGTCGCAACCACCAAGGTCCGTGTTCGTCGAAACAGAACAGAGGTCGTAGCCACAAAAACCACGAACAGTCAAAGGTAAGTTTTTTTCTTATTAAAAAAATAGAATTTTCATAGATTTGGATGGGAATTTGTGTATGTTATTCTGATTAGATTGTTTTAGGTTGTGTATACGAACTTGTGCTTGTTTTTCTGCATATTAATCAGTAGTGTTTTATTGTTCAAACAAGTTATCGATGACATATCGATAGGTTATCGATATAATGTCGACAAGATTGAAAGTTGTTTGACCATTAGAATTGTCTGTTGTTAGTGTATGTCGATAGGATATCGTTGGTGTATCGATAGGATGTCGACCTTTTTTGGAATAAAAGTGCAGGTCTATAATGTCGATAGCATATCGACCTTATGTCGATATCTTGTCGACCAGTTGATTGAATTGTTATGTAGTTGATATATGTTTGATAATGTCGATCGCATGTCGACATGATGTCGACCTTATGTCGACGATTTTTGTTTACTGCAAATATAGTCCAGGTTTCTTTGTATGTCGACAGGATGTCGACAGTTTGTCGATATGCTGTCGACAAAGTTATTTTGTTACTGCTTTTGTGATAATGTCGACAACATGTCGACAGTATATCGACAGTTTGCCGACCAAATTATTTGTTTACTAACTGTTTGGTAATGTCGACTGAATATCGACATGATGTCGATGTTATGTCGACCATTTTTTAATTTTTTTGGCAGTTATATTGATTTGTTTTTTGTTTTTTCAGATGGCTCCCAGACTCATTATTCCAGCACCCGAGCATTTTACTGGCCGCGTCACATATAGAGGCACTGGAATTTTTGCAAAAATCAAAGCTCGGTTTGAGGAGTTCAACCTTAATAACACGGCGAAGGAAAGCCGTTTCGGGAGCTTCTGGAATGCCGTACCCTTGACATTCTCCTCGGTGTTATTTCACCAGCTGATGCTCCACAAAATGAAAGTGGATGCTCAGGAGGAGTTGAGGATGCGGTTTTACGTTGGTCGGAAGGAGGTCAGATTCGGGGTGCTGGAGTTTGCACTCATTACTGGCCTGGACTTCTCCTCGGGGCCAACAGAAGAGGAGAAGGCTGCGCAGGTCGCGCGCTCGGGGTCAGACCGATTGATCAACAAATATTTCAACCGGTCTGATAGTGTGAAGACAGAAGCACTCCAAGATAGGTTCACAAACTGTCAGAACCCGGAAGACTTGTACAAGCTCGGCTTGTGCTTGTTTGTGGAGTCAGTGCTTCTGGGCCGCGAGGCAAACGCGCTGATTACGCCTCACATACTTAGATATGTGGAAGACCTCGAGTTCTTCTTCCGGATTCCTTGGGGGAAGCACTCATTCGCCAGACTCATGCACTCGCTTCAAAAAGGCATGTTGAAACAGAAGGCCAACTACGAGAAGAAGCTGAGTTCGGATGTTCAGCACGGGTGCAAATACACAGCATATGGCTTCGCACTTGCAGTACAATATTGGGCGTACGAGGCCATTTTGGAGGTTGGGAAGAGGTATGGCACGAACCACAGGATTCGGTTCCCCAGGATGCTTAGCTGGACGAGCAAAGGCGATATTGGGAAGAAAGACGTCAGCGCATTATTTTCTAGACGGGTATGATTTTCACTTATGTTCAGAATAATTATTTAACATAAATGCTTGTAATAAATGCTAAATGGTTTTATTTTGATATTTTTTGAACCATAAACAGAATCTTGAAGTGGTGAAGGGGCTACTTCCACGGACAGAGGAGGAGGCATTTGTGAGGACCATATCTTACGATGGTGTGGAGAACCTGGTTGATGATGGTGTGGATGACACAGAGGCTGAGGCAGGTAGTCAGGTACCAGAGACTCAGGTCCCAGACACTCAGGAAACAGACACTCAGGTACCAATTTTTGGAACTTTTTTTTTATGTCTTTATTTTTTATTGTTTTTGTTTTGTGATATTTGTTACATTGTGGAATTATCGTATGCTTACCGTATTTTTTTGATATATATTTTTTCAGGCCACTGGTTCAGAACCTCAGCCCAGTGCACCATCTTCATCAGGCGTTCGGGGTGCCGAGTACACTGATTTAGTGGCGAGGTTGGATAGGATCGAGGCTGACACTCAGGGTCTGTATGCTGCTCATGTCGAGCTGAAGAAGGCATACGAGACCAGCCATGTAGAGCTGAAGGGTGGTCAGAACGTAATTATGGAGCAGCTCAGAGACATATTGGCCATGTTGAATCGTCCGCCAACGACAGCTTCAGCACCGGAGGCCCCAGCAGATCCATCTACCCCACCACCAGCTGCTTCACCCCCAGTAGAAGAGGAGGAGGTCTTCCCCGACGACTACGATCCTTATGAGGGAACTCCAGCGACTCCGATCGAGGCACAACCTGTTATCCATGTACATGACACCGAGTCGCAGGGTGAGATTCTGTCGATAGAGGCACCACCTGTAGTGGTTAAGAGTCGGAAGAGGAAGAGAAAGCCTCCTGTATGGTTCGGTGACTATACGGAGATGAAGAGGAGACATAGGCCATCTTCGACTTTTGATCCCCTGGAGCCACCGGATGAGAAATTGTTAATTACTTTCCGAAAGTGGTGTGTTGGACTCATTCCGAACCACCGACTTCGGGATTTGAGAAGTGGTGATTACGGTCCAGGATTCTTTTGGATAATGCTCACACCAAAGGAATGGCTTACAGATGACGTAAGTAAAGTATTTTATAATATTACTTCACTTTACAACTTTATGTGCAATTAATATATTTTTTTGTCTAACTGACATTTCCCTTTATATGCAGCATATAGATGCAGCAATGCATATGCTGAGGAGGCGACGCACCGACTATCCACTGACATTTCCTCAGAAGGGTGTCATTCTCTCCACATTCGTGACCAGCATGATCAGCAGTGCATGGACGAGCCACAAGGGTTCGAGGAGAAACTTTGTGTGGGAGGATTATGTAATATCCCGATAAGCCTAATGGTAAATAATTCGAGTTTATATTTATACTATGGGTTAATCAGGTAATTATTGGGATTATGATCTTACTAATCTATTTCAGTATAAAATTTAAATTTTGCTATAAGTGAGTAAATAATTGTAATTTGTTAATTACAGAGATTTATATAGCATGTGTGAATGTAATATGAGCTATATGTGGAATAAAAATATTTTCAGGTTGGGCGACCCTGGAGACTCAATAAGTGGATATATAAGCGTAATTTATTAATTACGGGGATTTATTTGAAATACGTGGATACAATATGAGTCATTTGTGAAATAAAAATATTTTCAAGTTTGGCGACCCAGGAGACCTGATTGGAGGTCAAAAATGTCACAACAGTTTTAGTTAGAAATATTGATAAGATTATTGGGATAAGTTGATTTTAGAAATATCGGGGTATTTTAGAGTACTCGAAGTTGGCCAAATACCTTAGAAATAGAAATTTCTTAGTGGCTAAGAAATAATAGATAACTATTAATAATAAAGTTTTTATTAATATTATTATATTATTATTATTAATATATTATTATATTATTATTATTAATATTAATATATTATTATAATATTATTTATTTATATATAAGTTAACATAACTTAATTTTATATATATATATTAAGTTATCAGTGAAATAGAAAAGAACGAACGCGAACGAAACCCTCGTCCTCCTTCCTTCGATAAAACTTTCTCCCCTTATATCCATTTTCTTCAATTTTCAATCCGAAATTTAGCGATCTAAGCTCTGGTAGTAGCAGGATAGCAAATCTTTGAAGAGAGAAAGCTTAAGGTATGGTTTAATTTCGTTTTAAGTTTAAAAATAATTGGTTTCGTATAGGGATTTTGTGAATTAGAATAGTTATGAAGGTTCTGACCTTATAGAATTGTTCTCCGGTAGTCATGGGACTAGTTCCGATATTTTCTTGTTGAAATTGAAGTGATTTTTGAGTTAGAAATCGAGTTTGGAGCTTTTTAAAGCTTAGTCCGAACGTTAATGGCGTTTTTCATTTAAGGGGTCGATTTTTATTTCTGTTACATAAGGATGGTAGTATTTATGGCATACATGCACCTGTGAAGTTTGGAGTGATTTGGATAAGTTTTGGTAGTGTTTCGGTGAGTGCGAAAATTGAAATTTTCGTATTTCACAGTTTATAGAAATTCCTAAGAGATCAGAAATCGTATTTTTGTCACAATTTTTGACTCAAGTGTCCGTTTTGGACATTCTATATACCGTTTCGAATCTTGTGACGAGCTTTACAATATGGTATATGTTTTAGAGCCAAAATATAAGTTTTATTTTAGTGTATTTATACCGCGGGATTTGGTAGAAAACCCTCGATTGTCTTATGTAAATATAAGCAGTATTTTGGGATAAACACTTATTGGTTTATCGTTGTTGTGACATAGGGCCGAGATTATCGAGGATAGTTCTCCACTTGGGTTGGTTGAAATATATGAACCTAGATTAAAGGTAAGAAAAGTATATTGTACTGCATAGTACGTTGTATGTAATACAATTAGTTATTGTTATGAATTGATTAATATTGAGATATAGTTAATATTGTTATATATTGAAAAGTATATTGTACTTCATAGTACGTTGTATGTAATACAGTTAGTATTGTTATGAATTGATCAATATTGAGATATAGTTAATATTGTTATATATTGAAAAGTATATTGTACTGCATAGTAGTTGTATGTAATACAATTAGTATTGTTATGAATTGATTAATATTGAGATATAGTTAATATTGTTATATATTGAGAAGATTGATTGGTTGAGTATTGATAATGTGATAATATTATGCATGTGATATGTGGGCTCACCTGATTAGGTGATGCAATTTTCCTGGCGACATACTGGGCGTAAGTACGGGCGTCAGTGATATATGATGAGTACCGAGTGTAGGTACGGACTCACCTGATTAGGTGATGCAATTTTCCTGGCGACGTACTGGGCGTAAGTACGGGCGTCAGTGACATGATAAGTACCGGGCGTAGGTACGAGCTCGTCTAATTAGATGATGCGATATATTGGTGCCAGATTGTGGCACAGGCTCACTTGATTAGGTGATGCAATTATATGATATATGGGTGCAGGTTTTTGGCACAGGCTCACCTGATTAGGTGATACAGCTATGCGACATATGGGTGCCAGGCTATGGCATGGGCTTGCCTGATTAGGCGATACAATACAAAATCATCAGATTAAAGCATCGACTTGCCTGATTAGGCAACATGATGTCATGAAGATGGTTGCTTTATAAGGTAACATATATATTATTTATATGATTAAATGAATATGAATTCTATTATTGGTATAATGGTTTTGTATTACCAAATATCTGTATACTAATGTTTATTCGTGGCAGATGCCAGTAGTGATTTGGATTTCATCTTATGAACAAAGTGTGATGGTTTGATTCTTATTTGTGTATAAATGACAATGTTCGAATAATAAACTATATGACTGTGATTATTACTTTTCTTGCTGAGTCCTTGTGACTCACGGGTGCTATCTGGTGCAGGTAAAGGCAAAGAAAAGCTAGATCAACCATGAGGTGACAGTCTTCTCCAGCAATGTACATATTGACCTCGTCGACCTGCGTGCCGAGTTGCCAGGAGTTGTTTTAGACTGGCTGTATCTGCTGTGTATTTTGATTTTATGTTTAAATGGTTGTCGTATATATTTCTTTAGCAAAACTTTTTATAACAGGGATTCCCGG
The DNA here is from genome assembly GCF_029168945.1 of Cannabis sativa. Taxonomy (NCBI): domain Eukaryota; kingdom Viridiplantae; phylum Streptophyta; class Magnoliopsida; order Rosales; family Cannabaceae; genus Cannabis; species Cannabis sativa. Next base: position 8,442,865 of record NC_083609.1, read on the forward strand.
AACACAGTTTTTATGTCGTTATAATGTCCGTTTTTAGTGCTTTATTTTAGTCAAGTTTTTAGTATTATCACAGTTTTTAATAATTAATTATTCTAGTAGTATTAAACTAGTTTATCAAATCACACACATGGCGTCCCTATAGATTAGGGCGTTACAGATTATATCCTGGACTACTGCAGAGGGGTTCATAAGGTATTGTTTTAGTAAGATTTTAAATGTTAATTGTTTGGGAGGATTATTATGGTTTGTTAATTGTTTCGTTGTTCTCTGTAATTACAGTCCCAAGTCTTTGAGAGATGGAGGGGTAACGAGTTTATTTACTTCGTTCTGAATCTTCCCGAGGCAAGGCACAGGGTCACACTTGAAGTCGACATAGAGCTGTGGAAAATTAATGTCTACGACTGTGATTCCAGCGTCTGTCATTGGACCGCCATGGAACCCATCCTGAAGACTTGGGGAGAACTGCTGCCCTTGCTAATCCTTGCAACCGGGGAATTTTCACATAACAACCAGATTATGGCGTTAACTAACAAGGACATCACGGTGCTTCCAAAAATGCACTCGACTCGAGCCACTCACGACTTAGTTCCGAAGTCAACAACCAGGTACATAGCGATAAAAAAGTACTATAGTATTAAAATATGTTTTACGTTAGACTGACTTTACATTTTATTTTGCATTTAGTGGTGATTGTGGCGTCTATTGCATTGAGTATGTGGAGCATCTCATGATGCAGCGTGGATTGACTGATGTGACGCCAGACCGGATAGCTATGCATATTGATATTAATATCCGTCTGAGTTTCAAATAGTCAGAAGATGTGGACTAAATATGTGATAAGTTATACAGTGAGGGCAATCAAAGAGTCTGATTAGCGAGCTATTTTGGCTCAGGGCAAACAATATGGAAGAGAATTATTTATTTCCATAATGCTGGGAACATGTAAATTTTGTTATACAGGACATGATTAGACGACAAGGAGAAAAAAAAAATCTAAGATTTGAAAAGATAGCAGGCTCATCTTGTGTCTGTTCTTATACTACCGACACTTCCTGTTGTACCACTGGATGTGGTGGAATATATGAAGCCAACTTACTAGTAGATCAAGAAGCAAAAACTAAATGAACCACAAATTATGGGATAGAACGAAAGGTTCTAGGGTGACCATGATAGCGGTCAAAGTGAGTATAAGAAATGGCGACCTTATCCTGAGTGTTCAAGATGCAAAAAGGTGCCATTTGAGCCAATGTAGAGCCATATCTTATTTTTTTATGGGGTAGTGGGTCATCTGAAAAGAACCTACATGGTTAAGAAAGACTTATGTTAAAGGAGAAAAGTGTACGGGTCTTGCCCAAGTGCTGGTTATGACTCAAGGGGACAGGGATATCGGTCCTTCGACTGACTCAAGATAGAATTTATTGGCAATATTATAATTGTTATTGATATTAAACATTGTACATTTAGTTAGAGACATCAAGAAATCTGAATGAACTGTGCATGTATGTTATTTAGTGGTAACCCATTTAACAGGGTAGACAGATTAGAAGGATGACAATATGAGTTAAATTGTTGATATTCCCTTGTGGAATATAAAAAATGAGTAGTTAATGGAGGCATCGAGCTAATTGATTAAAATAACAAAATCTTTTGTTTAGAAGTGATCTAGCATTACCAAAGGTGGGACAATTTATGAGTATTGTCTGGAATCCTAGATGAATTGAAGGTGACGACTGTGTAGTAATTTTGAGATTATGTAGGAGTGGGACTACCTATGTTAGCAAGAAGCATCTTTTTTTTTTTTGGTAGCTCACCATGACGGAACTCCATGGTTGAGTGTCCTTAACTTGGGGTGGTTTCATTTAAGAAAATTTCCCATGAAGCGTGCGAGTAAGAGCAAAGCACGTTAGAAACACTTGGATTGGTCTGTTGGACCAGCCGTCAGTCCAAGAAACAGCTAGAGTGATGCAGTCATGTATAAAAGACATTATTTAATGGGAATAAGGGCTCAATGGAGGCTTGAAGCAGTGACGTTACCGAGGTAACGTATAAAAGAACATCAGGAAGAGTAGTGTATCACTAAGGTAAAGAAGATTACCTAAATTACTTAAGGTGATACGGTAATGATGGAGAGTACTTTATAATTGACTAGATAGTCAATATGGTATATAAGGAGACCATTGACATTATGGGAAAAGATTACTTTATTATGCAATTATGGAAAGGCATACTCACCCAGAATAGAGAAAAGCTTATGAATTGAGATGCAATTTAATAGACACGTAATTGAGTGATTGGTGGATATTGGATCACAAAGTAGGTTGTTTATTAAACGACGAGTTATATAATTGAGTGTAGAATAAGTTTAAAAGTGGTTAACGAAGTATGAAGATAGTGATGATTGCAAGGGAGCAATGGTATCATATGAACCAGGGAGTGTAACCTTAGTGGTGATGATGGAAAAAAAAAAAAAAAAGAGAACACGAGAGTCTCAGATGTTGATGAATTAGCATCATCAATGGGAGACTCACTATAAGTTAGTATGGTAATTTGTACCAAGGGATTATCAATAAAACAAAGAATATACTTGAGGTATGTATTTTTCTGGATGTGCTTGACAAGATTATCAATATTTCTACCAAACACAGAAAAGAAACTTCAGGATCAAGGAATGATCTTTAATTAATTGTTATTAGTTGAGAATTCGGGAAATGGGTATTTCCAGTTTAGTTGTGGGTACCTGGTATGAGCAGTGTTGCCTCTACTGTATATGTTTAATCAAATTACTTTATAATGGTGGTTAATCGTAAATGATTAGAAAAAAAAAATTAATTAAAAGTTGTGTCAATTCAAAGGAAATTGATAGAAGTTAAAATAAGTGGAGATGAACAAGATTTAAGTTGACAATAAGATGGGAATTCCTCAAGTTTAAGTGAACAAAAACCGATGAGGAATTGCAATAGGTTTATGAAGGGGGTGATGGCAATTAAATTTTATTAATGAAAGAATGAAAGCAAGAAATACAATTAAGAACGACAAAAAAAGGGGCATCTACTTTCTGATAACCCACCATGAGCTTACCTTGGAGTTAAGCATACTTAACTTGGGTAATCTCAAGATGGGAAATCTTTCGGGGAGTCATCCCAAAAAGCGTATGAGTGAGGACAAAGTACGCTAAAAAGATTCATATTAGGATGCAGAATCGATAGTCGTTCCAGAGATTATCAAGAGGAAGTGATGTGTTAATAAGCAGAAATTTACAAGGTATTGAGACAAGTAAGTGGGTGGAAATAAGAAATGCTCTAATTGAATATCTATCAGAAATGAATACTTAACTTGTTACTAAGTTAAGTCAGTAGATCAACTTAGGAGATCTCATAGAAGAAGTAGAAAGACATAATTATGAATTATGTACTATGGGATCTTATGATTTTGACCGAGTAGTAACGATTGGACATACATAGTTAATATGTTGTCTATCAGTGTAGACAATTTATACTATAAATGAGAATACAGAATTCATACGAAGGAATAGTCTAATCTTGTGAAATTCTAAGGTTGATATTTTTGGCTATGATGTTAAGAATTAAAGAAGGTTATTGAGAACCATGGAGGTTAAACCGAAAATAGTATAATGCTTTATTCTTGAAAGGTGGGTAACCTGCGAAGATCAATAGAATATTAGAAATGTACAGTGAGCATATTTGATAAAGGTTAGAATATCTTAGAATAATATCTTCCCTGATGAGATGTTTTTTAAAAAAGTGATAATTAAATATACCACTGGTTAGGTACTTTAATAAGTGTGGTATAAGAGAAATATTATATACCTGTTCACTGGATTAAATAGGTTAGGTAGCCTATTAACTAGCCTTAACTTCTGCGTTGTCAAGAGTATATAATGTGTTTCATGTCTCCATGTTGAGAAAATATGAATCAGACTCGACCCATATTCTGAGTTGTGACGATGTTAAACTTTAGACAAATTTATTATATGAGAAAAATATCTTGTCCAGGTTTTGGACTAGAAAGATGAAATGAGACAATTCTACTAGTTAAGAAAGTGCTATAAAAAAAACAGCAAGATAGAAGCAACAATTTGAGAATTAGAATCATAAATATGGGGGTAATATCCCGAATTGTTTACATAAATTTCGAGGACGAAATTTTTATAAGGAGGGGATGGTTGTAATATCCCGATAAGCCTAATGGTAAATAATTCGAGTTTATATTTATACTATGGGTTAATCAGGTAATTATTGGGATTATGATCTTACTAATCTATTTCAGTATAAAATTTAAATTTTGCTATAAGTGAGTAAATAATTGTAATTTGTTAATTACAGAGATTTATATAGCATGTGTGAATGTAATATGAGCTATATGTGGAATAAAAATATTTTCAGGTTGGGCGACCCTGGAGACTCAATAAGTGGATATATAAGCGTAATTTATTAATTACGGGGATTTATTTGAAATACGTGGATACAATATGAGTCATTTGTGAAATAAAAATATTTTCAAGTTTGGCGACCCAGGAGACCTGATTGGAGGTCAAAAATGTCACAACAGTTTTAGTTAGAAATATTGATAAGATTATTGGGATAAGTTGATTTTAGAAATATCGGGGTATTTTAGAGTACTCGAAGTTGGCCAAATACCTTAGAAATAGAAATTTCTTAGTGGCTAAGAAATAATAAGATAACTATTAATAATAAAGTTTTTATTAATATTATTATATTATTATTATTAATATATTATTATATTATTATTATTAATATTAATATATTATTATAATATTATTTATTTATATATAAGTTAACATAACTTAATTTTATATATATATATTAAGTTATCAGTGAAATAGAAAAGAACGAACGCGAACGAAACCCTCGTCCTCCTTCCTTCGATAAAACTTTCTCCCCTTATATCCATTTTCTTCAATTTTCAATCCGAAATTTAGCGATCTAAGCTCTGGTAGTAGCAGGATAGCAAATCTTTGAAGAGAGAAAGCTTAAGGTATGGTTTAATTTCGTTTTAAGTTTAAAAATAATTGGTTTCGTATAGGGATTTTGTGAATTAGAATAGTTATGAAGGTTCTGACCTTATAGAATTGTTCTCCGGTAGTCATGGGACTAGTTCCGATATTTTCTTGTTGAAATTGAAGTGATTTTTGAGTTAGAAATCGAGTTTGGAGCTTTTTAAAGCTTAGTCCGAACGTTAATGGCGTTTTTCATTTAAGGGGTCGATTTTTATTTCTGTTACATAAGGATGGTAGTATTTATGGCATACATGCACCCTGTGAAGTTTGGAGTGATTTGGATAAGTTTTGGTAGTGTTTCGGTGAGTGCGAAAATTGAAATTTTCGTATTTCACAGTTTATAGAAATTCCTAAGAGATCAGAAATCGTATTTTTGTCACAATTTTTGACTCAAGTGTCCGTTTTGGACATTCTATATACCGTTTCGAAGCTTGTGACGAGCTTTACAATATGGTATATGTTTTAGAGCCAAAATATAAGTTTTATTTTAGTGTATTTATACCGCGGGATTTGGTAGAAAACCCTCGATTGTCTTATGTAAATATAAGCAGTATTTTGGGATAAACACTTATTGGTTTATCGTTGTTGTGACATAGGGCCGAGATTATCGAGGATAGTTCTCCACTTGGGTTGGTTGAAATATATGAACCTAGATTAAAGGTAAGAAAAGTATATTGTACTGCATAGTACGTTGTATGTAATACAATTAGTTATTGTTATGAATTGATTAATATTGAGATATAGTTAATATTGTTATATATTGAAAAGTATATTGTACTTCATAGTACGTTGTATGTAATACAGTTAGTATTGTTATGAATTGATCAATATTGAGATATAGTTAATATTGTTATATATTGAAAAGTATATTGTACTGCATAGTAGTTGTATGTAATACAATTAGTATTGTTATGAATTGATTAATATTGAGATATAGTTAATATTGTTATATATTGAGAAGATTGATTGGTTGAGTATTGATAATGTGATAATATTATGCATGTGATATGTGGGCTCACCTGATTAGGTGATGCAATTTTCCTGGCGACATACTGGGCGTAAGTACGGGCGTCAGTGATATATGATGAGTACCGAGTGTAGGTACGGACTCACCTGATTAGGTGATGCAATTTTCCTGGCGACGTACTGGGCGTAAGTACGTGCGTCAGTGACATGATAAGTACCGGGCGTAGGTACGAGCTCGTCTAATTAGATGATGCGATATATTGGTGCCAGATTGTGGCACAGGCTCACTTGATTAGGTGATGCAATTATATGATATATGGGTGCAGGTTTTTGGCACAGGCTCACCTGATTAGGTGATACAGCTATGCGACATATGGGTGCCAGGCTATGGCATGGGCTTGCCTGATTAGGCGATACAATACAAAATCATCAGATTAAAGCATCGACTTGCCTGATTAGGCAACATGATGTCATGAAGATGGTTGCTTTATAAGGTAACATATATATTATTTATATGATTAAATGAATATGAATTCTATTATTGGTATAATGGTTTTGTATTACCAAATATCTGTATACTAATGTTTATTCGTGGCAGATGCCAGTAGTGATTTGGATTTCATCTTATGAACAAAGTGTGATGGTTTGATTCTTATTTGTGTATAAATGACAATGTTCGAATAATAAACTATATGACTGTGATTATTACTTTTCTTGCTGAGTCCTTGTGACTCACGGGTGCTATCTGGTGCAGGTAAAGGCAAAGAAAAGCTAGATCAACCATGAGGTGACAGTCTTCTCCAGCAATGTACATATTGACCTCGTCGACCTGCGTGCCGAGTTGCCAGGAGTTGTTTTAGACTGGCTGTATCTGCTGTGTATTTTGATTTTATGTTTAAATGGTTGTCGTATATATTTCTTTAGCAAAACTTTTTATAACAGGGATTCCCGGAACACAGTTTTTATGTCGTTATAATGTCCGTTTTTAGTGCTTTATTTTAGTCAAGTTTTTAGTATTATCACAGTTTTTAATAATTAATTATTCTAGTAGTATTAAACTAGTTTATCAAATCACACACATGGCGTCCCTATAGATTAGGGCGTTACAGATTATATCCTGGACTACTGCAGAGGGGTTCATAAGGTATTGTTTTAGTAAGATTTTAAATGTTAATTGTTTGGGAGGATTATTATGGTTTGTTAATTGTTTCGTTGTTCTCTGTAATTACAGTCCCAAGTCTTTGAGAGATGGAGGGGTAACGAGTTTATTTACTTCGTTCTGAATCTTCCCGAGGCAAGGCACAGGGTCACACTTGAAGTCGACATAGAGCTGTGGAAAATTAATGTCTACGACTGTGATTCCAGCGTCTGTCATTGGACCGCCATGGAACCCATCCTGAAGACTTGGGGAGAACTGCTGCCCTTGCTAATCCTTGCAACCGGGGAATTTTCACATAACAACCAGATTATGGCGTTAACTAACAAGGACATCACGGTGCTTCCAAAAATGCACTCGACTCGAGCCACTCACGACTTAGTTCCGAAGTCAACAACCAGGTACATAGCGATAAAAAAGTACTATAGTATTAAAATATGTTTTACGTTAGACTGACTTTACATTTTATTTTGCATTTAGTGGTGATTGTGGCGTCTATTGCATTGAGTATGTGGAGCATCTCATGATGCAGCGTGGATTGACTGATGTGACGCCAGACCGGATAGCTATGTTTCGTCAACGGTGGTGTGTTGATTTATTTTACCAAAATGTCGGCTGATTATATGTGTAATTATTGGGACATTGTATATTTTGTGTAATTAACATTACAGTTATGTATATATAGACTTCCTCTTCGTTCAAATTTTGATAATTATTCGTGGTTTCAAATATAAAATATCGATATTATTCAACAAAAATAACTATTAAACCTAAAAATAATTAAAATATTTGAAAAATATTCAACCTCAACAAAAATAACTATGACAAAATATGCATCATTACAATATATCAAATTTCCCAATAGAAAAATGTTATTACAACGAATAAGTATAGGACGCCTCAAATGCGGGCTTTGCATGTTGCTCTGTTGTGGCCTAAACTGCCACAGCGGCTGCAGTTTCGTGGTACAGAACCTTTTTTATCACCAGACGGGAAACGGTTCTCCCGTCTTCTTCCAGCGTTGCTTTTTCTTGGACGACCTACAGGCTTCTTTTCCACAGGTACCCCAACTTTCATATTCTTGATGTGTTCTGGGAGAACCCAATCATCCTCGTCACCAGCAAGATTGATGGTATCATCGTAAATCTTCCTCCACGTTTCTTTTGAATAATAAGGTGAGCAAAGCGTGTACACACTTGTGTTCGTTTTCAATGCTGCGGTACATGCATGAAGGCAAGGGAGTTTCAATAACGTGAACACGCCGCAGGTGCATGTTCTTTCAACTAGATTCACATCACCACATCTTTCACCGTTAGGTCCCCTACCAACGTTATACAAATTGGCTCCATTTCGTTGGACGCGCCTGTACCTTGCATTTTCATGAATTTTTGCCAAGTTTTTTTCAAAGAGCGTGGCCAAAGGGGTGGTACATTTGTCAGCATTTTCGAGGCGATCAGCGAACCACGATTGGAGTGTGAACCTGATAAATTCAACCAAAGTAGTTATTGGATATTTCCTGAACTCTTCTGTGACACTATTGAAGCTTTCAGCAGCGTTGCTCGTCATGATGTTGTATCTATCGCCCAAACAATAAGGGTGAGCCCACTTCTCAAACCCTATACTCTCCACATATGCAGCAATGGCCGGATTCATCTTTCTAAGCTTCTCGAACTCTCTATCGCATTCAGTTTTCGACCATGCGTAAGCAACATTATATATTTGGTTGTGAAAAGCATCAGTCTTGAATTTGGCGTTCACGTTCATAACAATGTGGTGATAGCATGCACAGTGGACTGCTTCGGGAAAAACGAGTTCAACAGCATGATCAATGCTTTGATGCCTATCTGACACAAACACTAAGTTCTCAACCACGCCAATTGCTACCCTCAACTTCTGTAAAAAATACGTCCAGGAGTCGTTATTCTCACTGTCAACGATACCATAAGCAACCGGCAACAATTGGTTGTTCGCATCGTATGCCACAACAACTAACATTATACCGCCGTACTTCGTCTTCAAGAAGGTGCCATCGATACTCAAAACAGGACGACAAAAAGAAAAGCCCCTTCTACATGCACCGAGTGATATAAAACAGTACTTGAACCGCTCATCCTCTAAGTACAAGTCAGTAATGGTACCTGGATTCTTCTGTTCCAGCATGTACAAGTACCCAAGAAGCTTCATGTATGAAAACTCAGGCGTACCCCTAGCATACGTAAGTCCCATCTCCATGCACCTCCACGCCTTCACATAACTCATACTTATACCATAGTTGTCAAACATGTCCCTCTGTATGTCTTTAGCCTTGTACTTAGTTCCATCTTGGGTGTACTTCCCCTTAATAAGGTGGCCAACTACCCATGGTGCTGCTTGACGGTGATCTCAACGTCTCGCATTCAAGTTACATGTGTGTTCATTGTGAAATACAGTGACCTCAAAGTTGTCAGAATCCATCTTCTTCCTCCCCCTCAATCTCCATTTACAATCTGGAGCCTTGCATGTAACGTACAACACATCAGGGGATGACTTCTTCACCATCCACTCGAAATTGTTATTAAGTGCAAACCTACCCACTACTTGTCTCAGTTCTTCCTTGTTTTCATAAAAATTACCAAGCTCTATCACCCCTGCTTCCTTACTTTGTAAACAAGTAGTTAGCTCATGATTTTCCATTATATCTTCCTTTGTCCACATGGGAGCTTTGAACTTGGTACAAACTTCAAAAGAGGAGAACGTTGAGAAGGTTGCATGACGAGCATGTTCTTCAGTTCTGCCTTGTCGACTACTGCTAGTTCCAGGTGTAGTGCGATTTTCACTACGAGGTTGTCGTTCTCGCTGTGTACCTTGGTTACTCGATACACACTCTAACCTCAACGATGGTCCCGCTACGGCTTCATCGACTGCCAAATCATGTTCATCGTCCATATTCAAATCTACAATAGGATCGTTATTGTAGAAGGGTGTATCGAACTCTTCAAACTGATGAAATCCTGTCGCTTCTTGTTCTTGCCCTACATTGGTCGGAACCTCTAAATTGGTCGGAACCTCTAAATTGATCGGAACCTCCTCATTCACACCAATCCCAACATCTGTTTCGGGAACGCAAGACCCTACCACACTTCGAGGGAGAGGATTAGTAGGCGGCGTAGGCTCCGAATTTCCAACTTTTCTCACCTTGGTCACGAATAATGGCATAAACTCTGTATTTGACATTGTTGCCCTCATCTCTAAAAACGTTCTCAGTTGGCGTTCTCTCTTAATAACCTCTGGCGCAACCATTTTTCCCTTCATGTACAAGGAACAAATCTCCAACTTTAAATCATACGCTACCGGATCAACTTCCAACTCTTCATATAAAATTTGTCGCAGTTCTTGTAGGGTTGTCTCAGTTGTAACTGTCAACGTCAAGCTGCTATTTGCTTTGTAGATCCAATTATAATTCTCACATAACCAAACACCATCGTACGATACAACAAGGAACACTTTCTCTCCTGCAATTGCAAACAAAAAAAATAAGGTCAGTAAAGGAAAAAACACCCAAAAAAAAATAAAAATCGACATCCCATCGATATCAATCGACATAATGTCGATAATCACAACAGCAGAAATTAGGGCACTAATTGTCGACATTGTGTCGACATAATATCGACATAACGTCGACAACCACACCAAGCATACTCGCCATCGATATAACATCGACATACCATCGACATTCAATCGACAAACACACAGTGCATGCGTTTCGTGTTTTACGGTTACACATTTAATGTTAATAAATTTTACCTACGTTCCCAACAACCCTTCCCAACTGACACGTTGCATGTCAGACACGTGTCCTATCGACAAGCTATCGACATGACGTCGACATGGTATCGACAAATAAGTTAGCAGTGTTATGACCCCAAGAAAGAACAAAGGCAAATTCCCCATCTTAACTCCTGAAGAGCTGAAGCAGGAGCCTGATGTTGGCATAATTACTCTTGAAATGCAGAAAGTTTTTGACGCCCAAAGAGCTTTCGAAAGAGAACGATGTGGGAACGAGTTCAGGTTCAGGCAACTTGAAGCACATTTTTGCAAAACTGGTGTATGGCCGGCTCCACCACCAGGGTTCCCCGAAGGATGCCGTCGTTGCAAACTAGGCATCTTTAACGGTAAACCGGTGAAGCCTGGAACATTATGCAAGTATTGCAAGGCTCACCCACAAGCCAAAGAATTTTAAAAAAAAATAATTTGTTATGTTATGGCTTGTGGTGAGTTTTATTTAATGTTTGTTTTTTTTTATGAACTTTATTTTCTGTTTTTTTTTTTTATGTTTTTTTATGTTATGTTTTTTTCTTATTTTAATGAAATTTCCCTTTTATTTTATGTTATTTTAATGTTATGTTATGTTATTTACGGCTTTTTTTCATTTGCATCGATATTTTGTCGACATAGTGTCGACAAAATATCGACAACTTCTAAAAAGAGATAAACGCTTGTTGTCGACATATTGTCGACAACTATCGACAAAATGTCGACAAATTGTATTTAGTGGGTTTGTTGCTTAATGTCGACATAACGTCGATAATGGTCGTCACTGACCTTTCCTTCTGTAATCATCGACAAACCATCGACATATTATCGATATATCATCGATAACACTGGAAAACCCAGAATTCGACTGAAAACCAGATCTGCCAGATCTCAACAATTTCAGACCAAAAAACAGCAGTTCCAACAAATAACACACATATAACAATTTTAAACTACATAAAGTCAAACAAAATGCTTAAAACACAACTTACCCATTATAATGGTGTAAGATTCTTGAGTGATATTGGGTTGTGCTTCGGTTTTCCACCAACACCCACCGAGAAAACAACCATTCAAGAGGGAAGAAAGAGAGGGACGAGAGAGTGGGACGGACAGAGGGAATTTTTTTGATAAATTTTTCAGTTTTTTCTAGAGAGAGAGAGTGGTGCACGAGAGAGAGGGAAGAGAGAGAGAAAGATCAATTTCAGATTTTACCTATTTTATTTTTTTTTTTTGAAAAAAAAAGGGTAAAATGGGAAGTTCATGTAATTAATGGACTAAATTTGTACAAATTAAGGGAGGGTATAAATTTTGATATGGCTTGTATTATTAAGGCCAAAAAGTGAAATTTCCCTTACAAAATATGTGGTGATTAATTGCTTTTTCTTTTTTAACTAAATATCAATTATATCTTGAATGATTTGGTTTAATTGATTAATAAAACTAAATTTTACTCAATATATGTAAAAACATGTTTTATAGTTTTTTTTATTCAATGTAGTTGCATATATATATATACTAGGTAGATGTTACGTGGCGAGCCACGTATTGTTAGTTTTATTTTAGATTTTGACTTTTTTATTTTTAGATTTTATCACTTTTTTGTTTATGGAATATAGTGTGTTTTGTTTGAAGAAATAATATTTAGATTGAAAATGTAATTTAAATGTATTAAAAGCGGTGATAGTGTAGTTATGAAATTCTAAATAAATTTAATATTAAAATTAGGGGTGTTCACAAAGTATCCGATCCAATCCAATCCGCACGATCCAATCTAATCTAATCCGCAAAATGCGGATATCCGCACTTGTGCGGATTGGATTGGATTGAAAAATCTAAAATCCGCACTTGTGCGGATTGGATGTTGTTTGACCTCAAAAAGTAACCGATCCAATCCAATCCAATCCGCACTTAATTATATATATTTTTAAAAAATTATAATATGTAATATATATTAATTAAAAAAAGACACAAACTTCTAATTTCGTAATCTTTTTTAGTAATATATTGAGTTGGTGCATTTTATTTATTTTGTAATAAAAAACACAAGAAAAATAATTCTTATTCACATAGACACATACACATAAAGTTTAAATATATATATATACTAGCTTATTTATTTTAGTAATTAGATACATATATATTTTAGTGTAAATCTAAACATAAGTATATATATCTTTATATATTAAAAGTACCTATCTAACGGCAATTCTTGGTTTAACGATTCTTTTTTTTTTAACGGCAAGAGAACAATTCTTATTTTTTTTTAAACGTTTTCTTTTTAAGGCCGTTAACTGGGATTGCTCCTTAAAAAACCTTATTTCTATCGCAGATGGCCTTTTCTATTGGGATTGAATCCAAACAGACCATCAGAATCGAGCTCCCCTAATGCCTCTTCTCTTCTCCAACTCAAGGATGCCATTGCTCAATCGATTTACTCAACAACCTCTTCTTCGTCTCTCCGCCTCTCCCTCAACAAGAACGATGAGCTCTTCGCTTCTTCTCCTCACGGTTCGCTCCATTCCCTAGGTATCGCATCTGGTGACCTAATTTTCTATTCTGTTGTCTCTGAAATATCACTGAATGCCCTGAACCTCAAATTTTATATGCAGTTTCTCATTATCGCGATGCTCTCTCTGTTTGTTTTTTTTTTTTTTTGAAATCTCTCTCTCTCTCTCTCTCTCTCTCTCTCTCTCTCTCTCTCTCTCTCTCTCTCTCTCTCTCTCTCTCTCTCTCTCTCTCTAATTCGTCGTCGTTTGTGTACACCGGTGCTTGTTTTGTATTTGTTTTGATTTATGGAAATGTGAAATGATTGATGTGTTTTTTGTTTTTCAGACATACATGTTTAAGTACGATTCCGTTCATGGACCATGGAAGCATCATGAGCTTAAGGTCAAGGACTCTAAGACCCTTCTCTTCAGTGAGAAGCCCGTCACTGTTTTCGGTGTCAGGTACTGATCTAATTTCTTTACAGATCTGTCGTGTTTGTGTGTGATTTTTCAATGGGTGCTGGTGTTTTGAATTTTGAGTGGCTAATCTTTTTGGTTTTGTATATGAAGGAACCTAGAAGAAATCCCATGGGGCGAGACCCGTGCCGACTTTGTTGTTGAATCAATTGGAGTTTTCACTGACAAGGACAAAGCTGCTGCTCACTTGAAGGTTTGCTTCGATTTTCTTTTAATGATTTAATCTTAATTTTCTACTTATTAGGTAGAATTAGACTATCACGACTATGGTGACATATATTGTTATTGTTGGAACCTGCATTATTTGGAATTGATTTATTATTTAGGTCTTTTTATTATTTCATTGGTAATATAGACTTGAATTTGAATTGGTTCGCTATTGCACGGTGGTGCTAAGAAGGTTATCATCTCTGCCCCAAGTAAAGATGCACTTATGTTCGTTGTTGGTGTCAATGAGAACGAATACAAGCCAGACTTGATTTTTTGGCTCTCTTTTTGGCTTTCTTTTGTGTACTAATTCACTTGATTTTTTCGTTTACTGATCTCAACGATGGTAAGGGCTTAAGAACGAATCTCTGCTGTTGATTTTTCTTGTCTTTTGATGGAATGTTGGGTGTAGATTAAGTGAAAAATTTGTTAACGTAAGCTTATCAAGTGAGCAAGATACTGCCCAAAAGTTTGAGGAGGATACTATGGTTTGGTCTGCACTTGTAACAGAGGTTTATTTGGTTGACCTTCCTATAAGTTGGTCAAGTGTGAGAAATGTAATGGACATGAATGCTGGTTATGAAAGGTAAAGTTAACCAACTAAATTATTCCTTACAGTTTATTACCCATTGATTTAAACTTCTTTGTGCAAATAATAATGGAGAATATATGCGGAGCTGCTGTGGTAATAAACTGTATTTTCTTTTATGTTCCTATTTAGGGTATACATTTGGATAAACTATAATCTTAATTTTGTTTCTATATACGTGTAAGTTATAGTTATAGGGAATTTTTATTTAACTTTTTAAGAAATTATGAATAATTTACTGTGTTGAATTATTTCAGCATTTAAACAATTTGTTTTCAAGTGGTGCACCTTATTGTTTGAGTTCTGATTTTAAAACACACTAAATTATGTATAATTTTTTAAAATTGTGTTGAAAGTTCGTTCTAACTACAATATGACAGTTTTTTATAAACAAATTAAAATTATAAATTATCTTAATATCCTAAACTGGGGTTGTCACAACTGGTATTGTGAAAGCAGTTACCATCCCGATCCGCACCCGGGCTTACATTGATTACATGGTGAGTAATACACCTGCTTATATATATATGTACACCGGTGCTTTGTTTTGTATTTGTTTTGATTTATGGAAATGTGAAATGATTGATGTTTTTTTGTTTTTCAGACATACATGTTTAAGTACGATTCCGTTCATGGACCATGGAAGCATCATGAGCTTAAGGTCAGGGACTCTAAGATCCTTCTCTTCGGTGAGAAGCCCGTCACTGTTTTCGGTGTCAGGTACTGATCTAATTTCCTTACAGATCTGTCGTGTTTGTGTGTGATTTTTCAATGGATGCTGGTGTTGCTCAACTTCATTGAAACAGAAAGAGAGACCCCATCAACAATGTACGACGAGGAAGAAGATGCATTTTAATCTGATAGCTGATAAGGGAATCAATAGTTGGGTTTCTCACCAAAAAGAGCATTTCCCATGAACAATTTTCTCAATTCCTTTGAGAGAGGTAGGTACTTTACTTACAGGGTTGGTTTTTATTGTTGGCTTTCAAGTATTTGATTATGACTTACATGTTTTTTCGGAGCATCACAAAGATTAAATCTTGAAACATCATGTTAATTTCAGAGATATGTATTTTGATTTAGTAAGTAGTACCTAGAAATGCTAATTCTTGTAAAACAATTCAGTTAGTAGGAATTGTTTTTGAGTTATTGTTATCAGTTCTTGGTGTTGAATAGATTCTGAGATTTCATAGTTAGAGATTTTTGCTATAGGTTGTGCTCTTCTTTGAATGAATAAACTGAACTTTTATTCTTCAAGTTTGAAATATTGGGTATCCATCGACATCGCAGAGCGTCAAGTAGATTATATAAAGTGGGCTCCATGTTTGACATTACTCGCTATTTTGCTCTTTTGTTGGTAAAGTATGATTTTGAGATAATTGAGCTTATTGGACTACAATCTGATTTCAATTTAATAGTCTACTTACATAAAGTTGGAAACTTGAACTGAGAACAGAGTAATGAGATTAATTTGTATAGAATGATTCTACCTCAATATAATTAATTGGCATCCAATGGAGTAAACATGATATTTTAATGAGTATTAGCAAAGTTTTATTTTAAATCATTATCATACAGATTTTTGTTGGACGAATATAATATAAAACCTTTTTTTATTAAAGTGTTCATTCTCTTCCAACTCTATTGTCTCTAATAGGGAAATAGTTGTGAAGGGAGTTGTAACTTTAGGGTTGATGTCGGGAAAATGATAAAAAATAATTCTGACATGAGATTAGCTGAGAGAGATGACCCTGATGCTATCAATACAATTGTAGTAGTAATTGTATGCTGTAAGTTTCTAATGTGGAATTATACTTTGTAAAGTAGTTTTAATATTTTATTCTAGGACTTGATTTCTTCTATTTTCTTGTCTTTAAATAGTTTGTAAAGTAGTCTCATGGAGCATCGTGTTGCTTTGCCTCCATATGCTATGAGAAAGATTACATACATTGCACCAGCAAGTCAATATTCTCTACATGTTTGTTTCTTATTATTTTAAAATTCCATATAGATTAAATTTAGTTCCTTGAGTATTCTTCTTATTGTATTAGCCACAGGGTGATAATTTATCTCAAACATCAAATAATAAAATGTATCAAAACTTGCATAAAAAAAATGTATCAAAACTTTCATTTTTAAAATTATTGAATTGTTTTACATGTGCATGAAACAAAACAAACATTTCTACTTATATACTAAAGTAGTAGCAATCAATAAAGATTGGTTGTGTTAATCTGTTTCATTCATATTTGCAGGATACAGTGGTAAGAGTTGGGAGTTCTAAGGAGTTACAAAGAAAATTACCATGCTTTAGGTTTCTTAACTTTGCTGCGACACTGCTACTGAAGCTGAATTGTTCCAGGTTCAGTGAAGGCAAAGTGGAATCACAATTTTTTGGAGATAATGGATTTGGATCTTCATTTGATGCATTTGGTAGCGTATTTCAAACGAGATGTGTCTTTCCTTCTTAAATGATTTGAATGATTGATTTTATTCTTTCTTCCACGTCGAAAACAATAACTACTAACTATTGATCTGTTTTTTTTCACTTGCTCATATCTAAAATATAACTTAATACTCAAAGTAGATATAATATTGAGATTAGTAATTTTTATTATTAATAACAATGTACATATCATAAGTTTATAGACACAATTATGTTTTACATACCAAATACACGACAAGTTTACTTTTATAAAGCAAATCATTTAAATAATCATACTACTTTAGTTACCAAAATCTAAAAAAAAAAATCAAACCTTAAATAAAACTAACATTTACGTGGCTCGGCACTGTTAATTCTATTTTTGGCATATTTAATTGACAAAAATATTTTATTATTCATTGTATATTTTCGGCTGGTATACATTAATATGGTTTCCTATTTGGTGTATTCAAACTTGAAAGGAAAGTTGTCTAGCTTTTCTGTTTTTGGAAAAAAGGTAAAAATGGTAAGTTTGGTTACCCATTTCGTTTTTATCTAACCAGTTGTGTAATCTGATCTTGTGTTGAGTTTCCCATTTTCTTAGATCAGATTTCTTGAAGAGAAAACCGGAGCTAAACTTTCCTTTTCTATAAAAGGAAAGTTGTAGTTACTGCCCACGATTCTGTAGGTACAGAAACGGAAATTCTGATCGATTGAAGAATTATTTTAGGGAAGTTTCTAGTGGGTTGAGGTCTTGTTCAGACCGAATGTAAGCTGTCTATGAGATGTATATTCATTATAAATACATCTTATAGTAGCTAGGTTTTGTATCTCTTTCATACACTTAGAATTATATTCATATCTTAAGGAAAGAGTGTCTTCGTTATGTTAACTCTTTTATTCACTTTCATATCGTAAGAAAAGAGTGTCTTTGTTTTGTAGAGAAGAGTTGTTCTACTCTTACTCTGTTTATTTGTTGTTTGTATTGTCTTGAGTCTGTATTCAAGTCTACAACGAAGAAGAACATCAGTGCACCTTCGGGAGAAGGTATTTACAAGCTTTCGGGAGATTGCTTTTGAAGTCTTGCATCGGGAGGATACAAGCACACCTTCGGGAGAAGGGTTTTTACAAGCTTTCGGGAGATTGCTTTTGAAGTCTTGCATTGGGATGATACAAGCACACAACCTTCGGGAGATGGTTGTATAGGCTTTCGGGAGATAGCCTTTAAGCCTTGAATCGGGAGGATTCAAGCACTCTTCAAGGTGATCGAAGGGAGTTCGAGCTCTTGGAATTTTATCAAGATTCGGTTAGTAGGTGGAATACATCAAGCTTGCGGCATACAATAAGAGAGAGTCTATTTATGCATAAGTCAATTACTTTGTATTTTTGATACCGATCTAATGAATCTTATCTCTGGGCGTGGCCCCGTGGACTAATAACAATCTGAAAGGATTGTTGAAACCACGTACAAAAATCTTGTGTGTTTTTACTTTTATGCACTGTTTGTTTTTCTGGGTTTCTCTGGAGTTACAGAGTTGCATTCTGTAACTACAAAAAACTGTTTTCAGTACCAGTTTTATTATTCCGCATTTAATTAATCATTTAATTAAATAATCAAACTGGGAATATTAAAATACGGAATTTCAATTGGTATCAGAGCAAGTCACTAAATTCTTAGTGAGATCTTGAGGTTATTCCGTTTAACCTGTTTTGTGTGAGATGTCTTTGTTTGCAGAAGGAAGTTCTATCTCTAGACCTCCTCTATTGAATGAGTCGAATTATCCTTATTGGAAGGTCAGAATGAGAGCATTCATCAAATCGCAAGATGAGAATGCATGGAGAGCTATTCTTACAGGTTGGTCTCAACCTACTGAAAATGATGAAAAAGGTAATACTCAGGTAAAATCTGAACTCAGTTGGACCACTGAAGATGAAAAATTGTCTGGTTATAATAATAAGGCTTTACATGCTATTTTTAATGGTGTTGGTGAAGGCTTTATTAAATTAATCTCATCTTGTGAATCTGCAAAGGAAGCATGGGAAATCCTTCAAATTCAATTTGAAGGTACTCCTGATGTAAAGAGATCACGATTTACCATGTTGCAAACTAGATTTGATGAATTGAGAATGTCAGATACTGAAACTTTAAATAATTTTTATGAAAGATTATCTGATATTTCTAATGAGTTCTTTGCCTTGGGAGAAAAATTAGATGAATCTGTCTTGGTTCGAAAAATTGTTCGAGTTCTTCCTGACAGGTTTGATACAAAATTGCTTGCAATGGAAGAGGCAAAAGACTTTGGCAAAATGAAGGTTGAGGAACTCATGGGATCTTTAAGAACTTTTGAGTTGAATCAACAGATCAAGAAAAAGAGTAAGCAAAGTCTCTCGAATGAGAAAATCAATGGTAATGCTTTCAATGATTCTGAAATTATTGTTTCTGATGATGAAATGGCCTTGTTAGCAAAAAATTTCCAAAGATACATGAAATCTGTTGGAAATAAAATGAACTTTTCAAAGAACTCAAATGGTAACATTTCAAGTAACAATCCCTCTAAACCTTTTTCATCTAACAAAAGTATTCGTTGCAGAGAGTGTGAAGGGTATGGTCATATTCAATCTGAATGTGCCAATACCTTAAAGAAAAATAAAAAGGGATTGAATGTTACCTGGAGTGATAATTCTGAAAGTAGTGAAGATGAAAAAGAAAAATTTGCTCTAACAAGTGTTTTGTCAAGAAATTTGCAGGAAAAAGAAAAATTCATGTGCATGAATAATACTTCGATCGATGACAACAAGGAAGAATCTAGATCCGAATCAGATGAGTCAGAAATTGATGAGAATTCTATGGCTGAATCCTACAAGGTAATGTTTGGTAAGTGGTTGGAAACATGTGCTGAAAATCGCTCCCTGGTTAAAGATAATAAAGTCTTGTGTAACAACATTAATGAGCTGGAAGATAAACTTAAATGTTGTGAATCTGAACTGTCTTTAAAAGATTCAAAGATTATTTCTTTAACCAAGGAAATTGATAACATTAAAAAGAATGTTAAAATGCTAAATCCAGGTTCCACCATCTTTGAAAAAATTCAAAAATCTGGCCAATCTAATCATGCAGGGCTGGGTTATGTTCCAAATCAACCCGATTCTAATACCATTTTTGTTAAAACTAATAGTTTTATTTCTGGAAGAACTGTTTCTACTTCGCAGGTTTCTGTTTCTACAAAGAAAGCACTTCTCGTTATTCTGAAAAGAAGCAGCACAGTAAGTTTGACAATTTCAAAGGGATTGGAAGACGTTTCATTCCTATTTGCCATTTTTGTGGAATAAAAGGTCACATTCGACCTAAGTGCATAACCATGCAAAACATGTTTAAATCTAATTATCTTGGAAATAAACATGTTTTACAAAAACAAAAATGGGTTGTCAAAAACAAATGCTTGGTAGGTTCTACTTGTTTTAAAGCTGCTTCTAACATGTGGTATTTTGATAGTGGTTGTTCTAGACACATGACAGGTGAAAAAGAATTTCTTGAGAACATTAGACCAATGCAGTGTGAAGAAGTTACTTTTGGTAACGGTCTTGTTGGAAAAGTCATATGGATAGGAACCCTCAATTTCGAAGGGCTTCCTAGACTGAAGAATGTCATGTTGGTTGATGGACTAAAAGCTAATCTTCTTAGCATTAGTCAAATTTGTGATTAGGATTATACTGTGAGCTTTGATAGCAATCATTGTTATGTGTATAATATTCTTGATGAAATTGTCTTGCAAGGGTTCAGATCTAATGATAACTGTTACACCATCACTACCTATGCTACTTGTCATTCGGTTATTGATAACACCACCGATTTATGGCATGAAAAACTTGGTCATATTCATTTTAAAAATCTGAGGAGATTGTCTAATGCAGGAATTGTTCGAGGATTACCTAAATTAGGTAAGGAGTCTTTGGGAAAATGTGGACCATGTCAGCTTGGTAAGCAACTGAAAATTTCTCATAAGAGTGTTTCTGATGTGAATACTTCCAGAGTTCTCGAACTCCTACATATGGACTTAATGGGTCCAATCCAGGTTGAAAGCTTGAATGGTAAGAGGTATATTTTTATGTGTGTTGATGATTTCTCTTGGTTTTCATAGGTAGAATTTTTTAGAGAAAACATTGATACTTTTGATGTTCTTAAGTATCTTTCCTTGAAATTAAAAGTTCAAAAAGATTGCAACATTGGTAAGATAGTTCGTGGTAAGAGTAATCATGGAAAAGATTTTGAAAATACTGTGTATGGTAAATTCTGTAAATCTTGTGGTATTTTTCATAATCTTTCTGCTCCTAAAATCCCACAACAAAATGGAGCGATTAAGGATTCCCACCTTCTTGATCATGTTTTAGACAAGGCTTTGTATGGCATGAAACAAGCACCCCGTGCTTGGTATGAGCGTCTATCTGAGTTTTTACACTCTCATGGTTATAGAAAAGGAAATGTTATTAAAACACAGTTCATCACACACATTCAACTTGATATTATTCTTTCATATGTTGATGATCTTGTTTTTGGAACTACTTCTAACTCTGAAGTGCAGGTTTTTGTTTCCCAAATGCAAAAGGAGTTTGAAATGAGTATGGTAGGTGAACTCACTTATTTTCTCGGTCTTCAAGTGAAGCAATCAGATGAGGGAACTTTTGTCGCTCAAAGCAAGTATGCAAAGAATTTGGTGAAAAAGTTTGGTCTTGAGAAAGCCAAACATACCAACACTCCCATGAGCACAACTTTGAAATTAAGCAAAGATGAACAAGGAGTAAAGGTAGATCAAACTTTGTATCGAAGTATGATAGGTAGTTTGCTTTATCTTACTGTTAGTCGTCCTGACATTTGTTATAGTGTTGGTGTTTGTGCACGATATCAGGCAAATCCCATGGAATCCCATCTTTCTGCTGTGAAAAGAATCATTCGCTATGTAAATAGCACTATTGATTTTGGGATTTGGTTTTCAAAAGACACTAATTCTAACCTTGTTTGCTTTAGTGATGCTGATTGGGTAGGTAATGCAGATGATAGAAAAAGTACTAGTGGTGGATGTTTCTATCTTGGAAACAATCTGGTTTCATGGCATAGCAAGAAGCAAAACTCAATCTCTCTGTCCACAGCTGAGGCTGAGTACATTGCGGCGGGTAGTTGTTGTACCCAATTGTTATGGATGAAACAAATGATGGTTGATTATGGGTTTGATTTGAAAACTTTAACCATCTTCTGTGATAACACTAGTGCTATAAACATTTCTAAGAATCCTGTTCAACACTCTCGCACAAAGCACATAGACATCCGTCATCACTTTATTAGAGAGCTTGTGGAAAATAAAATTCTTGTCTTAGAATATGTTGAAACTAGCAAACAAATTGCAGATATTTTTACTAAAGCTCTTGACTCGATCCGATTTATTTCTCTAAGGAAATCCTTAGGGGTTGTATTGTTTAATGCTTTTGTTTTTCATAATCCTTGATATTTGAGTTGTCTTAGAGTTCATAATGTCTTGTCTTTGTCCTAGAAGAAAATTTCAACCTTATAAGAATTTCAGTCATTATTTTATTGCTAATGTTGTAATGTTATGATGTCATACAGGTTTGTCAGGAAAATTGTTCACTCCTCCCAGGAATATTCAGGTTCATCAAACAGTGTTATGTAAGCTACCATTTTCGAATAATGTTGTTCAAAAACTGTGTGTTCAAGCTCCATTGGATGAATAGAGCTACCTATCTCAATGTGTGAAAGCCATCTCTGAGTAAGTTGGAACTATGTAATTAGGAGTTATGTAGAAGATACGCTACCATTGAAAAGGGCTACCATTGAGGTAGTGTGACAGCGTCTCCTATGGGTACAATTTATCAGAAAAAGTCTTTTTGACAAATTGGGCAATGTTCCCTGCTTACACTTTCACACACTAATGCTTGACACAGTTTGTGGTAAAAATTGTTTATTCTCAAAAATGGTGTTATAAAGTTGTTACATACTGTTTGATTTGCTTTAGTATTCTTGGTGACTGAGTCAATTTTTCCTGTGAACCGGTATGACCTCATTCTATTACTTCATTAGCTTGATAAAATAATTTCTGATTATTCTTATGAGTTTGATTTTTTCATCAGGGACAAAGACAAATGGACATTGTGAATTCTAGTTGCAAAAATATCAAGGTTATTTTATTTTCCTGTCTTTTAATCAAAAACTAAACAAAAATATATATATATATATAAAAAAAAAAGGGTTCGTGATCGAGTTGTCAAGTGAGCTTTGTTAAAAATTCTTGTTATTTTTTGTTATGTTTCATTATGTTCTTAGACACAATTTTTTGCTCTTAAGTGGTGATTAGTGCTTTTTGTGTCTTTGTGTTTTCTCTTGTTCATTATTTGCAATTTTTTTTTTTTGGGAGACATTTTTGAAAAAATAAAAGAAAAAGGAGGGCATATTTTTTTTTTCTTTCTTTTCGAATTTTTTTTTTCGAATCCTTGTAAATTTTTTCTTTTATTTTTTCATTTTATGGAAACATGTTTTAATTGTATTTATTTAGAATGTTTCCTTTATTTTGTGGAGATTTGGTCTTTTTGGTGGCTATTTCGGTTTTGGTAAGGGTTTTTAAATTCTTAAATTTTGTGGGGATTTTTGGTTTCCTTTTTCCATTTAAGGAAACATTGACCAAATTTTGAAAAACCTTTTTTGGTTTCCTTTTTTCTCTCCACACGTGAGTCAAAGGTAAGGAGGTTACTTTCCTTTTCAATTATTTTTCTGATTTTGGGTAAGTAAAATCAAATGCTATATATGCTCAACTACCCATTAACCCACGATCACCACTCTCTCTTCTCTTTCTATTTTTTTTCTCTCTCAAAGGTCTAACTTTTTTCAAAGTGTAAGAGTGCTTGTGTTCTAGGGTTTTCAAAGGAAAATGGCCAAAACTAAGAATGCCCAATCGTCCAAGAAGCCCTCTCGTGGCTCTGCTTCTGCTTCTCCGGTCACCCCGCCTGCGCCGCCTGCACCAGCAACCGGAGCTTCTGGTTCGTCTTCTACTCCGATGAAATCTGCCAGAAAGTCGAAGACCAAAGCTTGAAAGTCGACTTACAACCTTGCTTCCCTTGGTGTTACTGTTGAACCTGCTACTGCTTCTGCTTCTACAGAAATGGGTGAATTCAACTTGTGTTTAGGGAGAATAGCGACAAGTCAAGCCTTGCTTCTCAAGAAGATGGACAACATCATGAAATACTTCCGACCCAATGATGATGAATAAGTGGTTCAATTCTCTATCTCTTGCTTTTTATTTGTGAATGCTTAAACTATTATGACCTTGTTCATGGTTTTTGCTATCTTTGGCTCCTTGATAGACAAAAAGGGGGAGTAGTACTTATTTTTTTTTTGGATTATGTGTTACAACTCTGGATCCTTATTTTTAGGGGGAGTTGTCTTGTTTGTGGTTTTGCACTTTTCCGTTTAAAAAGTTGTTGTGTTATCGGTTTGCAAGCTTTTCCGTCCAAAAAAAGTTAATTGTTTTATGTGTTAGAGAGCTTTCATGCAGGGGGAGTATATTCTATACTCTTGTATCTTTAAAAAGCTATTTGCTTTGGTTTCTAACACTTGATGCAGGTTTTCTCATAATAAAATGTTTTGTCAATCAAAGTGCCAAAGGGGGAGATTGTTAATTCCATTTTTGACATATTTAATTGACAAAAATATTTTATTATTCATTGTATATTTTCGGCTGGTATACATTAATATGGTTTCCTATTTGGTGTATTCAAACTTGAAAGGAAAGTTGTCTAGCTTTCCTATTTTTGGAAAAAAGGTAAAAATGGTAAGTTTGGTTACCCATTTCGTTTTTATCTAACCAGCTGTGTAATCTGATCTTGTGTTGAGTTTCCCATTTTCTTAGATCAGGTTTCTTGAAGAGAAAACCGGAGCTAAACTTTCCTTTTCTATAAAAGGAAAGTTGTAGTTACTGCCCACGATTCTGTAGGTACAGAAACGGAAATTCCTGGACTGATTGAAGAATTATTTTAGGGAAGTTTCTAGTGGGTTGAGGTCTTGTTCAGACCGAATGTAAGCTGTCTATGAGATGTATATTCCTTATAAATACATCTTATAGTAGCTAGGTTTTGTATCTCTTTCATACACTTAGAATTATATTCATATCTTAAGGAAAGAGTGTCTTCGTTATGTTAACTCTTTTATTCACTTTCATATCATAAGAAAAGAGTGTCTTTGTTTTGTAGAGAAGAGTTGTTCTACTCTTACTCTGTTTATTTATTGCTTGTATTGTCTTGAGTCTGTATTCAAGTCTACAACGAAGAAGAACATCAGTGCACCTTCGGGAGAAGGTATTTACAAGCTTTCGGGAGATTGCTTTTGAAGTCTTGCATCGGGAGGATACAAGCACACCTTCGGGAGAAGGGTTTTTACAAGCTTTCGGGAGATTGCTTTTGAAGTCTTGCATCGGGATGATACAAGCACACAACCTTCGGGAGATGGTTGTATAGGCTTTCGGGAGATAGCCTTTAAGCCTTGAATCGGGAGGATTCAAGCACTCTTCAAGGTGATCGAAGGGAGTTCGAGCTCTTGGAGTTTTATCAAGATTCGGTTAGTAGGTGGAATACATCAAGCTTGCGGCATACAATAAGAGGGAGTCTATTTATGCATAAGTCAATTACTTTGTATTTTTGATACTGATCTAATGAATCTTATCTCTGGGCGTGGCCCCGTGGACTAGTAACAATCTGAAAGGATTGTTGAAACCACGTACAAAAATCTTGTGTGTTTTTACTTTTATGCACTGTTTGTTTTTCTGGGTTTCTCTGGAGTTACAGAGTTGCATTCTGTAACTACAGAAAACTGTTTTCAGTACCAGTTTTATTATTCCGCATTTAATTAAATAATCAAATTGGGAATATTAAAATACGGAATTTCAACGGCACGTAATTTTCACCTAGTATATTGATATATATGTATATTGGTTTAATTTGTATATATAGAGATGGAAATTGATTATTATTGGAGATTAAAAAACAATAGTCTTTTTTTTATTTTTTTTTTATGAAATATTAAATAATTTATTATTTAAAAAATAACCGATCCAAAATAACCGATCCAATCCGCACTATTGCGGATTGGATTGGATTGGATTTAAACTCTTATGCGGATCGGATTGGATCCAAAATATGAAATCTGCACTTAGTGCGGATTGGATGTTGTTTGACCAAAAAAGTGCGGATTGGATCGGATGAACACTCCTAATTAAAATGTTAGATTATTCTTTTTAGTTTTTTTTTTAGAATATTATTGTAATGTAATTGTAAATGAAGAAAAATTATGTAAAGTGCCTTGATCACATGAACGATTGGACTAATAAAGGCAAACGTTAGATCCTTGTGTTTGGTAAGTACATAGTTTTATAAACAAATGTTACATGTATTGTTATTAACAATAAACAATACATTAATCTCAATATATGCATACTCTAACATACTCTAACATTTATCTTTAATGTAAAGAAATCTTAGAACATAGTGTTGTTTAGATAAATGAAATTATTAAAGTAAATGGTGAGATAGTAGTTTGAGAACATTTATTATTTAATTCTTAAAAATTCAAAGATATTTTGCAAAACTTAAGAGAAAACATTATATCGCAAAAAAAAAAAAAATTACCATCTAAAAATAAAAATAAAGGTAAAGAATTATTAAATAAAGTCTTAAAGATAGAATAATCTAGAAAAACTAAAACAAAAATTTTATCTTAACCTTCTATTAACTCAGCAATTTAAATAGTGAAATGTTTGTATTTTGCACTCATCTTCGTTCTGCATACAATGATTGTCGTCTTAAAAAAAAAACATCAAAGAATAAAATTCTAAATAAAGCCCCAATCTTTCCACATCAAAATGAAACAACTACCTTGTGCTTGTACTTTTTGTTACAAACAGACAACATCAGAAACTGGAGCAGAAGTCCACATCGAAATGAAACATCAACACAGAGCCTTGTTTCAACTTTCGATCAAAAAGAGTCTTAGACCAATGCTCTGACCTTCTTGCTGTAAAAACGAACATATATGCACTCAATAATGGTACGCAATCTCGTTTTCCTCCTCTATGGGCCTGAAAACAACATAAAAATACAGTGTTAAAAAGCTAATAAAATACTAAAAACCAAAAACAATGATAAATAAAATCAAATATAAAAGGAAACGGACACTAACAGAATTACCGTAGGGGAAATAGATGAATGAATGCAAAAGAAAAAGAGCCACCAAAGTGGCTTCAAGCCTTACTTTAATGTTTCAAGATATTCCACAAATATTTACATTGATACTACACAACATAAATTTTATCAAAGCAGTCCAACTCATGCAATCCGAACATGGAAACAAATATCCTCATAAACTTTAAGATAAATGAAAAATTGATAATTGATAAAAGGAAAAAAGGATATGACATCTAAATAAATATATATTATTTAAATATACATACATTTATAGAAATTGCACATTTGACTAGTGTCTGACATGTCTAGACACATCGCCTAGCCCCAACTTATTGCATAATGAACCATATAAATCCTATTACTTTGCACAACTCAGAGGAAAATATAAATATTTTTAAGAATATGATATATTAAAATGATAAGGAAAAAAAATTCTTACCTTATGGAGAATTCATTTAAGGTTCTTTTACCGTGGAAGCTTTTCAAACGTCCATGCACACAAACATACATCCCATTCCCATCTCTAAATACAAGACTAAAAAAATCATTAAGAGAGAGTGGGAGAGAGATGACAACTTGAACCACAATTTTGACTCTCAAAAGACCTAAACAGCACAAATTCAAATTGTTAAAACAAATTTTAGGCAAAAAATGTGAAGAAAACTTAGAAAGTTGCGTTCATTTTAACTCAAGCTAATACTATATTTCCAATGTCTTCAATCATTATGCATTCAAACAATCACTTTGGCTAAAAAAATGCCTATAAATATAACTCTGATTAAACTTACGAAGTTCAATTCATTTAGGGGACAAAAAAGAAGCACATTGAAACACAAAATAAATCTTTCCACTAACTAAACCAGATATTCCACATAAAATTATGAACAAATAGAGGAATACAACGAAGCAAGTACACGTGAGCTAAAATGAGCTTCATTGTCTTTACTATAATGAGCTACAAGCAACGATAAATAACTTGGTTAGTAGTAGATCTCAGCCATCTTTTCGAAGAGCTGTAGAATCTCCAAAGTGTCCCCTCCTGAAAGAAACAGAGGTGCACAAACTTTGGAAAACTCAACCCCTAAAAAAATACCAATGACAATTCGGTAACTAACTTATATATTTTAAATTAAGTGTCCATAAAAAATACATGCTTTTAAAAGCTAAACCGCTCATTTTTAGGGAACTTATAACTAATTTTTTTTTATATAGATCTAAAAAATAGATGGAAAAACCACTGTAAGGACAGAAAACATAATTAACCTTAAGAATCATCTCTTGGAGTGAGAAATGCAAGTTTTCCAAATGCTTGGCGAGCCACAATTTTTCTAGCTATTGATACATTGTCTGTCTCACTATTCTTTTTCACCATTTTCTAAATTTTCATAAGCCTATCGCAACTCATTAGCTGAATGAGTGATGTCCCACTTGCAAGTATATGGTTTCAGCCCTTTGCTTCTCAATTTTCCTATATGCACAAAATACATTCACTCACATGTACATCTTTATTGAGTAGTATTGAGAAAAGATAATGAAACAATCACCACATCATCAATCAACACTTGTATCTCACACATTTCACTAAACAGTTTGCGGGCATTATTAAATATTGCCTCAAATAAATATATAGATTCATCATTTAATTTCAAACATCCAAAACTGAGAGTTAATAAGTTCTACTATTTTCTAAAAAAAATCGGCAATTTTATGTTAATTGCCTCAAACAAATACATAAATTCATTATCTAATTTCAAACATGTAAAACTGGGAGTAAATAAGTTTCACATTTATCTCCAAAAAAAAAAAGTCATAAATTATCATAAAAATACCTAAATTAAAATTGAAGAATGATGTAAAGAACACACCTTTTGAAAGCAAATGGCTTGAACTGCCTCCGAACTTGAAGTAGTAGTAGAAAAAGAAGTTGAAAATGATCGACAATTATGGACGGTGGGGTCAATAGTGACGGCATAGGCTAAGTCATCTCCAATCACAGATCAATGATAAATGTTCTAGGGATTTTGATCAACAATGGGGAAGACAAAATATTCAATTTATGATTACACCTAAACAAAATATTCCCTTTACAAGTTCATCAATTACATATTAGTAAAAGTAGTCTATGAAGAATGTTCAGGCTGAATAAGTCTATGAAGGATAAAAAAAGGTAGCCCAAGAAAGTTTGGAGGGACAAATGTATACCATGTGAGTGGGAAAAGTTGTAGGCATACCTCCAAAGGCAAAGCCCAAATGTGATTAAAAAAGACTTCTGGTTACTATTATTGAGCGGTCGTGAGTGAAGCTTTCGTGAACACTGGCCACTCGAAAACGTTAAAAGTTTTAGGGTTTGAAAAGAAACAGGGGAATGTTGCGTATATATGTATCGTGAAATATCTGTTAACCCTACGTTAAAGTTAACTGAATAAAAAAAAGAATATACTGTTAAACCAAAAATTGCCGTTAGATAGGAAATTTTAATATATAAAGATATATATATAAAGATACATATTTGTAAGAATAATAGTATGCAAAAATAAATATTTAGAGTTTTTTTAGCAAACTTAGCCTTAACTTTATTACCTATATAATTTACTAAGAATTACATATTATAATTTCACATTAAAAAATAATTTTAATATTTTTAATTTTCTACTTTTAGTAGTATACATTCTTCTATTTTTTATTTTTTTTAAACTTTTGGTCTTTTTTTTAGAAGAGAAAATAAGTATTTATTAAAGATTTTTTAGGACCACTACTAAATTGTATCTTTTTTTTAAGAATTATCTTTGAACTAATTCTATTGTTAAATATAAATGAATTATGTTAGATTTTATCGCATATGGTTAACAAAATGCTCAGATCGTATTCAATGAGAAATATAAAAATTGTGTTATATTTTATACAAATATTTAGTTTGTGATATATTTATATTAATTTTTAGTATTGTACTCAAATACACAATTATAAAATTCAACTCATGCAAATTTATGTTCAATTAATACTTCTATTAAAATACAAAAAAAAAATATTTATCAATAATTCTAGTATTATCTTATAATTATCTAAAACAATAAAAAAGAATGTAAATAGTTTAATATTAATATAACGTTATGGTCGATAGCTATATATATTAATAAAATATTAAAAAATAGTGTATGTATAGTGATATAAATTTTAGATTATGTTATATTGTATTTTAAATTTAGTATAATTTTTTTAATGTATCAATTTTGGCACAACTTTTTAAATAGTGTTGAAGCAAATTTTTTGCAAGATAAACTATACTCATAATCTATTTGATGCATCACCGAGATACACTTGTGCAACTCTTTAATGGATGATGTATGATCATTATCATGTGAGTGCCACGCTAATAACCATATGATAATTATATATTTTTTTGAATATATTAAGTGAAGTTTATTTTACTATTAAGTACATTACATGACTCATGCTATACTGAATTAAGACTCAACCATGGCAGAAAGTGGAGTTGGAGTCATATTACTTAGTAGCAGTACAAGCTATTCGAAATTTATTATCTATATTTTTTTTTCTTTTGAGGTTATTATAGAAGATTATCGTAAACTTCTTCTATCTTTAAACAATGTTTCCTTGTTTTTTATTAATGATGGTTGCTCATAATTTTGCTGGAGCATATTGTTCTTTTCTAATTTGAGTGTTCAACAAAAGCGATGTTTCTGTTGAGGAAGAATCTTATCTTTTAACTGATTTAATAAATTAATAAAAATTATATATTTACTTACAAAAAGTTACGTACGTGTTGTTCCAACTAGTAGGAAAAAAGAGACAAATGAGAAGGGTTAGAAGATTTATTTGATTGGGCATATCTATATCCAATTATGGTGGGATTTGATTTAATAAATATATGAGTATGCATTCAAAAAATAGAAAATAATATTAGGAATAATGCCTTGAAGCAACTATAGTTAACAATAATTTTAACGAAATAAATTGAACTATTGTGTATATATAGCTTATAATCTATATTATAATTTGAAATTTCATTTAAATACTTTATTAACTTGATAGAAAAATATCATAATTAATTATCTCCCTTTATTTTTCCTACTTTATTGAAATTATTTCTACCTAGTGAAAACTACCAAAATTAACCTATTAAATTTGAATAGTTCTAATTGTTACTTGAAATAATTAATTGAGTCTATCCAGATTAATTAATTGAAGACAATGTGGGAAATATAGGCCCAAAAATTCAAACTCTAATAAGTTTATCGTAAATTTACTAGTTTATTATTTTCTTGTATCTCATATAGATTCAGAATTGTACTCTTAAATTCACAAAACGCTTTATAGCCAATATAGATATTGTTGACTCAAAAATCTGGACTAGACTTCTAAGCCACACCCACTCGAATATTTGCTTAGTAATTATAAGAGAGACACAATAAATTTATAATAGTTCACTCCCTGTATCGTGGCTATAATGGAGCTAGGTTTACTTCGAGTTTTTTTATTTCTCACGAGATGGTATTACAAAAAAAGGCTAAGTGTCAGAAGCTCCAATTTCTAACAACCATTGATTAAAGATTCCATAACTTTAATATGTTGTTGACTGTTTTATTTATAGCTAATTAGTTCTCTGTACAGCTATAAGTCACAACACCTTATATGAATAAAGAATTTTCTAATATTTATATATAAATTATCCAATAATATATATTAATAATTTGACATTCATGCATATTTCTAAATGTTCAACTCTTTATTAATAATTAGAAATATCTTTATAGGCTTTTTAGGGCATAAACCCTAACAATCTCTCACTTACCCTAAAAGCAAACTAGGCATTTCCCTTAATCTCATATTAGTTATATGACCCATAAAAGATTTCGCTAGTAAGGTCTTTGTGAACGGACTTGCAAGCTTATGTTCCGATGCGATCTTTAAGACCGTCACATCACCTATCTCTACTATAGCTCTTAGTAGATGGTACTTCCTCTCAATGTGCTTCCTTCTCTTTTGGCTCATTGGTTCCTTAGAGTTGGCCACCACTCCATTGTTGTCATAGCAGAACACCAATGGTTTTTCTACTTCTGGAACTACTTCTAGAGTTGTGTAGAATTTCTTCAATCAAACTACTTCCTTAGTTGCTTCGCAAGCTGATATACATTCAGCTTCCATGATTGAATTTGCAATACTGGTTTACTTAATGCTTTTTAGACTACAACTCATCCACTAAGAGTAAATACTGACCCAGATGTCAACTTTCGACTATCTTTGTCTGATTGATAACGACTGAAATTAGAATCAGTATCTC
This sequence comes from Cannabis sativa, assembly GCF_029168945.1. Taxonomy (NCBI): domain Eukaryota; kingdom Viridiplantae; phylum Streptophyta; class Magnoliopsida; order Rosales; family Cannabaceae; genus Cannabis; species Cannabis sativa. The sequence goes on from NC_083609.1 coordinate 8,475,542, forward strand.
TAGTAGGATTCAACTCTCCACCGAAATATACAAGCATGAGATCTTTCGTTCTTCGAAAATACTTGAGAATGTGCTTTACAACTATCTAGTGTTCTAAACCTAGATTAGATTGATAATGACTAACAATCCCTACAGCGTAGCATATGTTGGGCCTTGTACACAATATTGCATACATCAAGCTCCTAACTACTAATGCATAGGGGTACTTTTTCATGTCTTATTCCCCTTGAGAAGTCTTTGGACATTGATCCTTACATAGCGTAATTTTATGTTTGAACGGTAACTGTCCTTTCTTGGAATTCTCCATTGAGAATCTTTCTAGCATCTTATTAATATAAGTTGCTTGAGAAAGTGCTAATATTCTCCTCTTTCTATCTCTATAGATTTTGATCTCGAGAACATAGCTTGCTTTTCCTGAATCCTTCATTCAAAAAATTTCGACTAACCACTTCTTCACATCTGATAAACTTTCTACATTATTTCCAATAAGTAAAATGTCATCAACATAAAGAACTAGGAATACCACTATATTACCTTTAATGTATTTGTATACACAGGCTTTGTTTTCATTTTATTCGAAGTCATACTCTTTAATAGTCTTATTAAAGGTGATATTCCATGATTTAGAGCCTTGCTTCAATCCATAAATAGAGTTAAGTAACTTGTACACCTTTCGATCTTTCCCTTTTAACACATACCCTTCTGATTGTTTCATATAATTGACTTCATTAAGATTGTCATTTCAAAAGCGTCTTATCATCCATTTTTCATATCTTATAGTCATATGGAAAGAAAAATGTGAATAGATTTTGAAAAAATAGAAAATTCAGATCAAACCAATTTATAAACACCCTTACCTTAAAATAGAGAAAGAATTTATATCATTTATTTTATTTATTGAAAGATGATTATACTCTATTGTTTTTAAATTATTTAAAGAATCTTTATTTTAGAGGAACTATTGGAAGAGCTCTAAGAGATAAGAAACATAAAATATAATTAGTAGCACCCTTACTCAAAACCAGAGCCACTTCATGAAATAACGTCAAAGTCTCCGCTTCCATATAACCACCCTGACCATCCAAGCATCCAACACCAGAACAATCGCAGAATTAAATGTTTTTCCTGTTTTTATATTTTATCTTTTTATATGTATTTAGTATGCCAATATAAAAATATTTAAAACTATCCAATATAGTCTTTTAAAAAAACTATCCAATATAGGTAAGAATGCCTTAATAATTTTCATTAAAAAAATGCCATAATAATTTTTTGGAAAAAAATGACCTTATATTACATTTACGTTGATGCAATCTTAATGATGATACGATTTTAACCTCAAATATAATAATTATTATTATTTTTCTAAAAATAGAATTGAATAAAATCTTAAAAAATATATAAAATTCTTATAATATATGTAATTCTCAATTATTATAAAAATGGCGCGAAATGCAGTATAATTCTTTAATTTATATAAATTTAATATTATGTGAGAGGATAAAATGACGAGGCTTTTTTATTTTTACACTTTAAACTATTTTTTTTTTTTGCATTTTTACGGAATTCTATATAGAAACTCCTATTGCAACTGGCACTGCAACTTAAATTGCAACAAAAAATTGTATAAAAACCCCTATTACAACTAGCGCTGCAACCACTTTAGAAACCGTAAATTTTTTTAAAAAAATAAAGTTAAAAAAACAGTAAAATGATTTAACTTTTTTTTTGGGTTAAAATAAAATGATTTAATTTTGAACCACAAAGATGGGAGGAGAGGAGAAGTACTTAGTATTTAGTATAGTGTAATGTAGTACCATATCAAGTGGGTCCATATAATATCATTAAACGACATCAACTCATACTAAAAAGGAAGAACAGATCTAGACTCATATACTAGTATGAACATTTCAATCCTTTTCCATGTCCATGTTCTTAATTATATTACATATATTTTTAGCATTAATGATATTTCGAGAAAATATATGAAAATAGATAATTAAATATAGCATTACGATTTAAAATAAGGAGAATTAATTAGGTAATGGATCAGCCAGAAATGAATAAAATATAGTAAAATGATGGAGTATTGAGATGAGATATATGATATTTAGGTCAACACTTTAGAGAGAAGAAGATAAACCAAAACCAAAATCCCCAAAAATCTTCTTCCTTTCTATGACTTCTAACCCTTTTTCTTCTACTACTACTATACTATTACTAACTCATTTATATCTAGAAAACCCATAAGTTTTTTTTCTCAGATTCTCTCTCTCATTTTCTCTCTTCCCAAACACCTTTTTCGCGCCAAAAATAATCCAATGCCACTCTCTAAATTACATCTGGTTAACGAAATTAGCTCAATCTCGATATTTTAATTGTCTTAGATATGGGCGTGGAACCGAGCTCCAGCCACTTCACGGATTTTAGAAGGTAATTTTTCGATTCGGGAAAACCCTAAGTTTATTTTTTTTGTTTGATTTGTTTTGATCGGTGCCTGTTTGGCTGTTGTTAATCTGTGTTTGATGCGTTTTATTTTGAGAAACTTTATGGGCTGGTTTGATTTACTTTGATCTGATTTTATAGTTTGGTTTGGTTTGGTTTGATTTTTTTTTTTTTTTTTTTTTTGAGTTTTCTTTTTTCCGGATGTTTTGTTTTCCTGAGAAACATGAGAATGGAACTCGGATATGATGGGGTATGGGTTTTGTCGAATGGATCTTAGTTGATATATATTGGGTAATTCAGCAAAAAAGAAAAGAAAAAGAGTTTATAAAGTGAAGCCTGTGAAAGCAGACATGCATCGTCTTTTTCGATTATAAAGAGTTGATATGTAGTTAGCATGTTGAAGGTCTTTCTGTATATTGCGTTGTGTTTGTGGAACCAGCAAATTTTAGTTTGGAGAGCACTATATGAGCTTTCAATGTTTTCATTTTTCTAGTGTTTTTCACCTGAAATTTCCCTGTGGACGCAGTTCAGGTACGATCCTAACGGCATAGGTTTTGGGCACACAGTGGTTTTGAAGGCCTATCCAGTTGGTATGGTCCCTGCAATGAATGATGTTATAGAGGATGAAGGGGAGTCTAGATTAGAACCATATGTGGGATTGGAGTTTGATTCTGCAGACGAGGCACGAGAATTCTACAATTTGTATGCTAGGCGTGTGGGATTTAAGATTCGGACTGGTCAATTGTATCGCTCAAGAACAAACGGGACAGTTTCTTCTCGAAGATTTGTGTGCTCGAAGGAGGGATTTCAGCTCAATTCAAGGACAGGATGTCCAGCATTGATTAAAGTGCAGAGACGTGATTCTGGAAAGTGGGTGGTTGACCTTTTCTTGAAAGATCACAATCACGAACTTGGACTAGCTGCTGGGGAAAGTCCTCCTCCTCCTCCATTGCTCCAGAAGACTTCATTAACGGCAAAGTCAGTAGTTACTATGCCCCATAGGCCAAGAACGAAGTTGATTGAGGAAGCTGAGGATGGGAGACCTTCTCCCTCTGGAATTATCAATATCAAACGCCTTAAAAGGGATGGAGAGGAACTGCAACCCAAAGTCGAACCATTTTCTGGTCTGGAGTTCAACTCAGCTAATGAAGCATACCAATTTTATCAGGCTTATGCAGCTAGTAAAGGATTTAGTATCAGGATCGGTCAATTGTTTCGTTCAAAGCTTGATGGATCGATCACATCTCGGCGGTTTGTGTGTTCAAAGGAAGGATTTCAGCACCCATCAAGACTTGGCTGTGGGGCTTTCATGAGAATTAAAAGACAAGAATCTGGAAGATGGGTAGTGGACCGTCTTCAGAAAGGCCACAACCATGAACTTGAGCTTCAACTAGAACTTCATAAAAAAAGTGTTATTGCTTCAAAAAGGTTGTTAGAGGAGGAGAGTGGTGGACTAGAAAATGAGGACATTTTCAACATAAGCAATGCTAACATTGTCAAAAGAAGTCGAGAAAATCACATAGGAAGTGATTGGTACCGTGTGCTTTTAGAGTATTTTCAAACCAGACAAGCTGAAGATACAAGTTTCTTTTATGCTGTAGAAGTGGATAATGGCAGTTGCATGAGTATTTTCTGGGCTGATGGAAGGTCAAGATTTTCTGCTAGTCAGTTTGGTGATGCTATTATTCTTGATACCTCTTATAGGAAAAGTATCTATTTGGTGCCATTTGCCACTTTTATTGGAATTAACCACCACAAGCAACCAGTACTTCTCGCATGTGCCCTAATTGCTGATGAATCTGAAGAAGCTTTCACCTGGTTGTTTCAAACATGGCTGAGGGCAGTATCAGGGCTCCATCCGCTTTCTATAATAGCTGACCAAGACAAGGCCATCCAGCATTCTATCAAGAAAGTATTTCCAAGAACCCATCACCGATTTTCGTTGTGGCAACTTAAGGCTAAGGAAAGGGAATATCTGAATTTGATGGAAGGCTCTTTGCGGTACGAATATGAAAAGTGCATTTACCAGAGTGAGACAGTCGATGAATTTGAAGCCTCGTGGACTATGCTTTTAAGCAGATTTGGCTTGATAGAGAACGCTTGGCTGAAAGAAATGTATGAAAAGCGACAAAGTTGGGTCCCAGCATACTTACGTAGCACCTTTTTTGCTGGCATTACTCTGAATGATAATGTTGAATCGTTCTTTGGGGCATTCCTGAATGCTCAAACACAACTAGTAGAATTTGTTTCACGATATGAAAGAGGTGTTGAGCGACGTCGTGAAGAAGAAAGAAAAGAGGATTTTAATTCTTATAACTTGCAGGTTCTCTTGCAGACAAAAGAACCAGTAGAAGAACAATGTAGAAGGCTTTATACACTTTCTGTGTTCAAGATATTTCAGAAAGAACTTCTACAATCTTATGGATATCTTGGTTTCAAGATTTATGAAGAAGGGGCCATTAGCAGATATTTGGTGCGTAAGGGTGGGAATGACAATGAGAAATGTGTTGTGACCTTTAGTGCAACCAATCTCAATGTTAGTTGCAGCTGTGAAATGTTTGAATTCGAAGGTGTACTGTGCAGACATATCTTGAGAGTTTTTCAAATACTGGACATAAGAGAAATCCCATCTCGCTATATTTTGCATCGGTGGACAAGAAATGCCGAGTACGGTACTCTTCACGATTTCGAATCAGCAAGGAGTTCTCAAGAACTCAAGGCTCTGATGGTATGGAGTTTAAGAGAAACAGCCTCTAAATACATAGAGGCTGGAGCAGCTTCTTTTGAGAAGCACAAACTTGCCTATGAGATTATGCGAGAGGGTGGAAGAAAGCTTTGTTGGCAAAGGTAAAGTGCTTGGTTGAATAAGGTCAGCTATCTCTCCAAGGATAACTTTTTGTAGCTGTTAACTCCATATGTGTAGCTGCTCTGCTTCATGGGGACCTTAGTTATGTAACTGCAGACCATAAATGTACCCATTTGGTAATAATTCTTGCCCTTATCAAAACCAAGATGTTGTATATATAGTGCTTGATGCGGAATACATTTCTTCTACATACCCAGTTCTCCAAATCTCATCCACCAGTCAGTGGCCAGTGGCTACAGTCATTTTGGTGTACTTGGTTGTCTTTCTTTCTTTTTTTGGTCCTTGTCTCCCAACAGACTGGAGCTATATACAATTGCAAGGCATTTTAGATTTTCATTCTTTTGTTTCATTTTCCTTGAAAAAAGAAGAAGAAAGAATTGCTCATTTATGATTTGTTTCTTAACAGCATTATCCCTGTCCAACACACGAAAATTTTGGGGCTGATATAAACACAAAAGCTAGCAGTCAAGACATGTTTAAAATGAACTCTAAAAAGATAACAAGGGCAGCATCTAAACATTGCTAATGACCACAATTGGTAATGTGTTTGAACTTAGATGGGAAAAAAATGTAAACAAAGAATATGAAATTATGTATCTCCCAAGTCCTTTTTATAGACCGTTCTATACTTAATGGACTCCACCATGGTCGCCATTTCCAACTAATATGTCACTCATTCCCCCAATCATGTCATGCTAGCTCCTCATCCAACAGCCCGTGCGAGTGTATGTTAACAAGTTGTTGAAACCTTTTTTAACTCTGCCAATCAAATTTCGAGTAGATGAGACATAGAAATAAGCCAGAATTTTCTAAGATAACTGTTCACTTAATAATAATGATATATAAGTTAGTACCTCGTGTTAGTTAGACAAGAAGATAGTCTGAGAGAACACAAGCAGCGGTAACACCAACCAGGCACAACAAAGAAATAATATCTGCTCTACCAAAGGATGATTCCGATAAGTTATAAATTGTGTGAGACTTGCTGTCTCCTCTAAAACCTCTGACAATCATTGCCTGTCAGAAATATCAGTACAAAGGAATGTAAATGACATTTTTATGTTAAGACTGTCAAGGAAAGAGAAGAGTAATGCTCTTTAAGCCAGAAGTATGAACAAGAAAAAATATTATGCACAAAATAGATATTGCAAACCTGTGAAATCTGCTCAGCATGGTTGAAAATATTTTTGAAAATTCGACGGAAATAGGCAAAGAACACTGCAACATTAAAGATCAGATGGTAAAAGCACTGGAAATATGAATACGATTCTGAGTATACAAAGAACTAGAACTTGGTAACTAGTAATCTAGTATGATACGATATATATTACCATGTAATTACCTCTGTAAAATTATAACAGATTACAAAACAATAAGTACAATGTAGAGCCCCAATTGATAGCATTAAGAACATTATTCCTTTGAGAAACTAAATCCTATTATAAGAAGACATGATTTTCATAAACTAAATAAGCAGCAAATCACAATAAAACCCTTCATGAATGAATAATGCATTAGTGCTTACGATCAATGGACTCCAACATTGTCAATTGATCCCAATTTATCCTACGAGATATAATCCCCAATGCTACATTCCGTACCTGCCAACAGACAAATTCTTCAAGAGGATGTGTATAAACAATGATAGTTTTGTTCCTTCCAATCAAAGATAAGGACCAAAATATCTTTAAAGTCCAAAAAAAGAAAATCATACAGAAACAGCTTAACAGAATTTCACTTTCCTCGTCAAACACTAGATTGATGAACCTTAACGACAACATAAGGGTGAGAGTAATTTCAGCCACTGGCACACCAATATGAGTTAAGGGAAACATAAACCACCGTAGGGCAAATGCAAGTTGTTCGGGGGTCGTGGTTGTCAAGCAAAGGCTTGCACTTTGGAAGACCTATTATAAATATATGGGATATGGTTTTCAGAATAAGATTTGTAAAAGAATGACGAGGATCGAGCCAAATTAAGAAAGAAGCTTACCGTGAAGGTTAAACAGGCAGCCGTACTAGCTATCGACAACCCCTTCCTTGTAAAATCCAATGGTCCTAGCTTCATAATTGAATATGAATAACCTACTAAAGATGAAGGAAGATTTGGCAATCCCGTCACTGAAGAAGGTGGGGTTCGTGATTGAACAAGGGATGGCACGCCATCAGAACCCAGCCCCAACATGATGAACAAAATTCCAGAAAGCAAGGACACTCTTCCCAGTTGGTCCTAGAGGTGTTGACAAAAAGAGAATACAAAATTTTTAATTTGTTATTCAAAGACAATTCTATGATTTATCCAAGCTAAGATGGATCTATTAGCATTTACTAAAACTGATATATGATTGTGGTAAGGTTTGTTTTTGAATCAAACCAAAGTCCTAGTAGCATCGATAAAAAGAACCGAAGACCAGTTACAAAAGGAAATTTATGATGCAGAAGCCAAACAGGAGTTAATTACCATCCACGTCTGTCTTGGAAGAATCCATATTGACAAAATGGCCAAGAAGATTACTAATCCAAGTCGTAATATTATATGCGCCCTTGCTGGTAAAACAACTAAGGCCAATAGCCATACCTGCAGCATCAATAACTTTACATATCAAGAGCTAGAGAAACCATCACAGAACTAGTACTTGTTGCATATAATAATAACCTCTTTTATCATTTTCCTTGAATGTATATTGTTTGAAAAGGGTTAAGCCAATTTACTTTTATGGCAATGAAGTGCCAGGAACTTTAACATAAAAGTTATCAAATCTAGTAAGTTAAACATGAAGTAAAACACTTGATTTAGTAAAATTTCTTCCTGCAAAGTGTTTTTCATCTTGAAGCCATTTCTTTGAATAAATGATACTTTTGTCATCACTGGTTAGCAAAGATTAACTAATGATATCTTTACAGAAGTTGTTTTCTTTTTTCTGAAAATTCTTTACAGAAGTTGTTAAGTACACATATATTTGAGAAATTCCTTTATAATTTCTATGAACAAATTGGGCTACTTCAAATCAAAGATGAGATACTAGAACATAAAAAGTCCTTAATCTCGTACTGGTCACAAAAGCAGAAAGAATAAACGAAACCAACCTTAATAAATTCATATACTTTGTACTTTGAACCTCCTAAATTGCGAATCAGTGAGAAAACAAATTCCTAAAAAAAAATGTTAACAAATTTGATACGAGCTACCATTTTCATTCATATATTCCATGAAAAGAAAAGGATCATGAATTTGAGCTAAATTAATAAACAAAGGTAAATGGTCCAACATCAAAACCCACAACTCCAGCAATTCGAATTAGAAAACTATAACAAAAACCAAAACCGATAAAGGAAAAAAATGAAGCATACCAATTTGATTCTTGGGTCAACAGAATGAAGAAACGTGAAAGGCGAAGAGACGTACTGGCCAATGGGACTGGAAGTGGCGCCGGCAATCAGTCGAAGAACCTTATCGGCGGCCAAAGCTCCAGTCGGCAACCGGTTGACCCAGTTCCTGGCTCCACTACTATCGGTGGCCGAAGCTCGGACTCGAAAGCTTATGTTCTTCTGAAGGTGGGGTGTTTTAAGAGATTGGTTAGTGAAACACCGAGGTAGAAGACGAAGGGTTTTGGGGGAAGCGAGGTTTGGTTTTGCAGGGAAGGTAACCGTTGGTACGGTACAGTGCGTGCAATTCATTGGTGAGGTTCCCCAACAGTGGAGCTGGAGAGTTCGATGATTATATCCGGTTCGGGTTCTTATATTTTAGTTTGGCGGGAGTTTAACGATTTACTATCGTTGGATTGGTTGATCATCTAGGTGATGAAGGCTCAGGCCCATCTTGAAATTTAGATAATGATTAGGGGCTTTTCCATAAATACTACTACTTTTTTTTTTTTTTTTTTTTAATTTATGTAACTGTTATTATTATTATGGAAGATTATGAACCTTCACGGATTTGAGGTTTTTAACACTTCAAAATATTATGTTGGATGATAAAAAAAAGTGCATGTTTGGAATTCAACGATGAGAAAATAAGCACTATGTGTTAGACATTTATATGTATAAACTGAAATATATGTATGTATATATAAAATGCAGAATAAACAATTTAAAATATATACACTATATAACTTAAGGATCGAAATACCTCCAGCCATTGAATCTTTGAGCTTTAGTCCCACATAAGCTTGATCTGCAAAAGAAACCAATTGATGTGGGTAATCGGGCTTCCTTGCTCTCTCAACTCTCTTTAGATGGAATTTGCTGTTATGAACATAATGAATGAGTCGCTCGGGGACCGAGACCCTATATTTATAGGTGAGATACTCCATCAGTATCTGCGCCACATTAATTGTCAGAATATTTTGACAATTAATTCAGAAAATCAAATCAGGTAATGAATATTGAAATCTGACCATATATAGAATATTACATAATTGATTTTGTCCAGATTCAATGAATATAAAATATTCATTTAACAGAAAATCAATTATTTATTTATTTCCTTAAATAGAAAATCATTTCCTTAATTAGAAAATAATTTACATAAATAAAATATTCTAATATTCTCCCCACTTGGTCAGCATTTACACTAAAATATTCAAACCCAACGTTCCTCATTATATAATAAACATACGAATCATAGCGACATGTCCTCATTATGAATCGAGTATTATCTTCCATGTATTACAATACATTTACTATATAACAATGTACTTTATGTGGCAATGTACTTAAGCGAATAAACCCTAACCCTTATGTTTATTCGTGTCCTCTTACGATAATTTTCTCTCGTATGAAAATTAAGGTGCACATAAATATGAGAAAATATCGAAATTAGAGTTTCATTAAATAATTTTTGGTTGTACAAATAAAAAAAAAAACTGCGTACGAGTTAACTGAATCCCATATTTACTTTATGATCCTTGAATTTGTGTTGCGGCATGCCTTTAGTCAAGGATCTATGCGATCACCCAATTTAGTTTGCGTGATTAATGACCACTTATCACGCCTTTTTATGGCTAAATACTTAATGTCGATATGCTAGCTTCGACCAAGACTGCTTAGTTATTAGCCATAAATATAAAGCCGAATTTATCGCAAAATTTTCTTAATGGCCTAATGAAACCGTAATTCCGAACTCTGTGCCTACTATGAAACTCTATAATACATCATACAAGATGTATCCTCAAAACAATAAATGAATCGACTTATAATGGAAATAACAATCAAGATTCTCTACAATATAACTTACTGGTAATCTTAAGGACGTAATAAAATATTGATTTACGTGAATCAATACAACCAGTGAAGTATGTTAGAATCTAATTGGTTAACTATATTTCCAGATGGTCAATTCATCTTAAAATATGTATGAATATAATTTTTAGTATCTTAAAGATACCTCATCACTTTGTATGAAAAATAAAGTGGTCTTAACTTTAGTTATTCTGATACTACTTAACGATCCTGAAACAAATGTAATGCAAAGTCTTATTCAGACTCTTAGGCATACATTAGGCTTCTAAAATAGAAGCAAATGAATGTTCTTAATTTATTCTCACCTGTATCATTTTTCGTATGCCGGTTCGAGTTGAATTTATCACACTTAAAGATAAAAGTTATATCTCGATGAATAATACATAATTTTATTTAATCGTATGCTGTGGCTACTCTCTAATTAATTAAAATTATATATATTATTTATATTCCTTATCTCAAAATAATAATTTAAGATATGAATGATTTCAACTTATATAGAAAACTTTTATCATCATTTGCAAGTAACATACTGTCGACGTATAAAACAAATATTACTCCCACTAACTTTCTGGTATATAATTGTTTCCATAATTCTCTTTTCAAACCTAAAGAAAAGGTGATATAATACCAATTTGTGAGATGTTTGTTTTAATCTATAGGTAGACACTTTAAGCTTGCATATGTTCACCACTATTAGAGGAAAATCTTTATGGCAAACCTATATACCTTCTCCTCTAGTTCACTATTTGGAATTGATTAATGAATTAAAACAAGCAACAAATGCCAAGGTCTATAATAGAATCTTTTATAAAAACAAGTGAGAATGTAAATCTCCTTTGTTATTGATTCTTATTTCAAAATGAACTTCTTAGCAATGAATATTCTTTTATATCTTTATGTTTCTCAATGTTGCCTAATGAATATTATTGGTGAAAAAACCTATGCTTAATTAATGTTCTCCACCCCATTAGGCAACTTTACTAAAGATAAACTTTATTGCTATTTAAGATATTCATTTCTTCATTCATGGCATATTGTACTACAACTTCAATTCTTTATCATTCTATAATTTAATTTGTGTCTCAAATTAATATTGTAGTTGAACTCTTATTGTACAAAATGTGATCACTAGAATACATTGATCTTACTGTTCTAATAAGTCATCTTAAGGATGGACCAACAAACTCTTAAAAGAGCAAATGGTTCAATAGCATGTTATTTTAGAAATTGTAAGCAATTACTAAATAACGTAACTTATTAGAATTTTACCAATGACTTGTATATTATTAATGATTAGTTATGAATTCTCAATAACCAGTAATCTTAAGGGTTGTTGTGAATCATAATTAATCTAATACTTGAGGTGGAAGTTTGAGAAAATATGAATGATTTTTCTCAGAAACTAGGTTCCTAGATTGATCACTCCCACTGATCAAGTCAATTCTTAATTCCACATTTCTAGTGTTGTGAGATGGATAATAAAATATGTAACCCTTAAACCTTATAGCTTTTCAAATGAAATATGCTCATTTATGGTTTAGGACCCAGATCTTTTCTTTGACAATTGTACTCTAACTATATATGAGTATTTATAAAATGTGTACATGTCTTCAAGTCGGTTTTCAACCTTATCACAACTCAAAATATGTTTGAGAAACAACTTTGGTTAGAACAGGATTCGATATGTACACCCCATTGAAGAGTATCAATAGACAAAGATTTAGGAAAGATTGGAGTTTGCTATGTAGGCTCCACCCCATATCCAAAAAATACTTAGTTTCTTAAATCTATCACACACTATAATTTGGGTGTACCAAGCATATGTATCGGGCAATGAACCCATCCTTTTAAAGAAACTTTGCAAATAGACTGGGAGTTTATCCATATACTCACGAATTTTAATGTAGTATTCTCCATTTTATTTTTGATCTCACTATCTTAATATGCAAAATGCACCATTTCTCTACTTAAGATTTAAATGTCTTTGAAACATATAAATCTATACTTTTGTAGAAAAATTATTTATGTGAGTAATCGTTAAAAAATAGATGCAAAATTTGAGTCCATGTCTTCAAAATTAATTGACTTGTATGATTTCTAATATGATAGAATTCTAGTATGCACCGATTTTGACTTGTTGGAATACATATTTTTAATGAAATTCACACAAGTTCTAAATAAAGTTAGTAAAATCAAGTGTAATGAATATCCCCACCATTTACTAACATTTATTCTGTTTATGGAGATATGTTCCATAATTTTTGGTGCTATAATGTAGAAGAATTCTTATTAATAACACATTTCTTATCGTCGTATTATCCGAATTTAACAGATATCTTTATGAGTGACATCGTTTTCGTAGTAAAGACCCTCTAAAATGTGTCTAAATCAAGTTTCAATAGAATCTCGGAACTATAAAGGTCTTTGCCAATTTTAAAACAAAGTCACTACTATATTGCTTGTTCCTTAAACTTCTAAATGTGAGAACTTATCTTGTCCGTGGATAAGATTTGCTCATTACAAATATCGACTTTCTTAGTGTTTATTTGTAGAACCTAAGAAATTATGAATGTGGGAATAACAATCTAAAATAATCCACTATGTGTTAATAATCACATTAACTATATTAGAATGAATTCATACACACAAATTAAAATTTAATCGGTGATAATAAAGTGTGATTTATTTTTCTTAATTATAATACAAGAAAAAAACCGTATATTCTAAATGAAGTTATCGTAATAAATTTTAAAAATTTCTACCGTATGGAAGAAATTTATGAATAAGGATGTAATAAAATTACTTAGTTTTGAGGTTTAAATGAATCATGTTTTTACCAATGTGGAATAAACATGCTTAAATATGAAATCTTATTAAAAAAAATATAAACTTAAATAATTTTTAAAAATTACTCTTAATATTTCTATCTCAATGAAAAGTATGAAACACTTAATTATTTATAAATGTTTCAAAATTTTATACTTTTTGATAAAATTATTAAATTAAATCTACATAATTCCCTGTGGGATAAATTAAGAGAATTTAATTTAACATATTAATTATGTAAAAATAATAAAATCTCTGTAGGGTAAGATTATTATGTTCACATAATTCATGTCCATTATGTGATCTTAATCCACTTAATATATATAATTTTATATAATTAAGGATGATGTGACTACTCCCTAATTATTTAAAATTATGTGGTTCACTAGACACCAAAGTATAAACTGAAGATTAAAATTTTACTAAATCTAAAATTGCCTGTGGGCTAAATTTTAAGTTTAATAAAATTAGATGAACCTTATGATAGATTTAATTAAACAATTAGTTTAGGAAAATGAAGGATTATTATCTATCTTTAATTAAATTTGTGATAACACTATTAAATTAAATCCCCATAACTCCCTGTGGGGTAAATTAAGAGAATTTAATTTAACATATTATCCTAATTAATTATACAAATATAATAAAATCCATGTGGGGTAAAATTATTATACCTATATAATTAATTACAAGTTATGTCCATTAAGGTGAATTTTAATTAATATATAATTTTATACAAATAAGGATGCTGTGGCTACTCCCTAATTATGTAAAATTATATTTTCACTTTGACATTAGGTATTGGGCTCTACCTAAAAGTAATTTCGTTATTAACATAATAAACAATCACTGAGATTAGTGCTCCTAGTGTGGTCGTCCGAAGATCATTAAAAACCGTTCTAGATATGAGCATTTGTCCCAAGTTCATGTTTTCTTATGTCAAACCATAAAATTACTTACATTTTATTCATATTTTATTCATTTTAGGAAGTTTTATGAATATTTTATGAATAATTTTATGAATTTTTTATGAAACTTAATATTTAAAATATAATTTATTTTTGTTTGATAAGTATATTTTTTAAGAATATGAATTGGAAAAAAAAAAGGTTAAAAAAATTTAGTACAATTAAAAATATAAATTTTATATAAAATAAAAATTATTAAAATGGGGTGCCTTTAGAAAATTTTGGGGTGTAAATAAAATTTCCCTTTTTTTATTTATTTATTTAACTGTCATTATTATTATTATGGAAGATTATGAACCTTAGGGATTTGAGGTTTTTAACTCTTCAAAACATTATGTTGGTTGAATGATAAAATAATGTGAATGTATATATAATAAGCAGAATGTATATGAATATATATATATAGAAATGAATGTATATAGGTATATACGTATAGAAAACGTATATATATATATACGAACCCCGAAAACGAATATATATATAATATATATATATATGAACACCGTATATACGTATATATATATGAATCTCAAACAAAATCAAGGCAGAGATAAAAACTGCTCTGATACCAACTGTTAGACATTTATATGTATAAACTGAAATATATGTATGTATATATAAAATGCAGAATAAACAATCTAAAATATATACACTATATAACTTAAGGATCGAAATACCTCCAGCCATTGAATCTTTGAGCTTTAGTCCCACATAAGCTTGATCTGCAAAAGAAACTAATTGATGTGGGTAATCGGGCTTCCTTGCTCTCTCAACTCTCTTTAGATGGAATTTGTTGTTATGAACAGAATGAATGAGTCGCTCGGGGAATAGAGACCACATGTTATAGGTGAGATCTTTCCATCAGTATCTGCGCCACATTAATTGTCAGAATATTTTGACAATTAATTCAGGAAATCAAATCAGGTAATGAATATAGAAATCTGACTATATATAGAATATTACATAATTGATTTTGTCCAGATTCAATGAATATAAAATATTCATTTAACAGAAAATCAATTATTTATTTATTTCCTTAAATAGAAAATCATTTCCTTAATTAGAAAATAATTTCCATAAATAAAATATTCTAATACTATGAAGTAAGGGTGAAAACAAAGAAAAATAGTTATATTTGCATACTGAATTTTACTGAACAATTGGCTAGAGATTTCTTCATGTAAATGGCTGCAAGCTTCATCCAAAAACCCATCAAAAATTTCTCAAAGTACTCCATCTCCAAGGCTTAACAAGATTGCACTGTGAGCCTTCGATCTAATTTCTAGAATCTTCTTCTTGTCATCTCCAAGCTCTTTGAGAACAATAGCATCAAGTGCTTTAGAAATGTCTTGATGAACTAGGAGAGCTTTCATCTTAATCCTCCATAGATCGAAGTTATTTTTTCCTGTAAATTTGTCAACTTTGAATCTGGTTGATGCCATTGATGCCAAGTTCTTGAAACTTGAAACTTGGTTCTTAAATCTTTGATCTTAGGCATAGAGCTTCGATACCAATTGTTGTGAGTTAACACACTTCAAGAACAAGTCAGTTTCAATAATAATGCGGAATAACACAATAATGGCAATTAAGTAAAACCTAAAAAATAACTAAAAACAAGCTGTGACAGAATGTTGTAGCATCGATAACAGGAGACAACAAATTTAACGAGGTTTAATCTCAAATAATTTTTTGCTTAGATTTAATCCCCAGGAAATCACCTTGTGACTAATATTTATGCAGAATAGTAGCTCAAATTAGAGAGTGATCTCAAAGGATCAAGGACAAAGATGGCGTCTTGTACCTATAAAAAACTCGCTTGAGGGAGTTGTGATAAAACACATACAACTTGTGTACAACCTACATCTCAAAAAAATTTCTTCTTAATTTCTCTCACTAGATCGTCACCTAGAATTGAGAACTAAAACTCCTTATATGGACAAGCAAATGAGCTCCAAAGAGTTGGGAAAACCCGGCAACTACCATCAACTAAGTGTAAAAATTCTTATAGAACCCTAAAACTAATACCATAAATTATTAAAAAGAAATTCAAAAATTAGTAGGATGCATGCAATAATTACAATATACACAACCCTTTTGAAAAACAATTAAAAATATAATTATCACATTTCGAAAATAGAAAGGATACATTGAGGAGACTTAAGAGAACTACTCTACATGATAAGATGCAATTTAAAAAGTGTGGGTATCTCTATTGATTGTGCATTTTATTTAAGGTATCATAAACATTTGGCATAAAATTAAAGAAAAAAGAAAGAAGCAAAAACTCACACCCTTAAACATTTTTATTAAAATCAAAAGAATTTACATTACAACTTTATTGCTTTAAAAAAGAAAAAAATATGAGAGAGAACAAAAGTTACATATAATTTATAAGCATCAATCTTCATGAACTTAGAGAATGAAAGAATATATGAAAGCATTTGTTAATTGAAGATCAATATGAGGGACTTCAAACTCTTCCTGTTCTGGCCCTTTCATGAGCAATAGCTTCCTCCACACCACCATGGATAGCAAATATGGAAAACATTTGTGTTCCACTCACTATTATTGTTATCACCTCTAGAGTCCTCTGCATTCAAAGCCCTTATAAAGTCATCTCTTTGAATATTCAATTTAAAAGAAATAAAAAAAAAAAAAAGACATAATTTGTTTATCATTATTGAATTAACATCACCATATCTTACCAAGTTAGCATCTGTCCAACCAAGTTGAATCTCCTTACAAGCCAATCTACAAATAGGAAGAAGAATAGAAATATAAGGATAGAATCCAATTGAGATTAAGCAAATTGCTTTGTTTTTGTTTAGGATTTTAATTGTCTAGTGTTGCCCAATACTAAAGCAGTTTTTCGTAATAATTACTAAATAGAAATATGAGCAGATCGAGAATTTTTTTTTTTGGGGCTTTTTATTATTAAAAAATATTTATACATATATTATAATTTATAATCATTCTTACACGATTTATTTAATTTTGTAGGAGTTTTTCTACTATTTTAGTTTATGATTATCAAATTAAAAAAAAATAATTTAATTTTTTAAAAGACAATATTTTTATTAGTGGGGCTGTAGCTCCCACATTAATACAAGTGGGTCCGTCGTCCTTGATTGTGTCCAATATTAATAGTAGTTTAATAATTACTAAACAAAAAGAGAGACCTAATATTTATTTATACCAATAATAATATTATATTTGTAAGTCGTTAAGTTCTTTATTTTTACACAATTATTTGACTTTTAACCGAAAATTTTGATTTTTCCTATTTAAAAATAAAAATACTGAATTTTGTGCATTATTTATTTTTTTGTAAGAAAATATACCATTAGGAAAATAAAATTGTTACTTTTTTAAATCTCAAAGATTGTATTGCCATTTTTTTTATCTCTCTCAAGAAAACATGTGTTATTTATATATTAACTATTGTTTATTATGTTGAGTTAGTTACCCCATTGCAAGAAGAGTGAGAGCCCAAGATAGGAGAGAAGAGGCTGAAGCAGTGTGCATGTTTGGGCCATTCCATTGAAAAATGTTATGGAGTCCAGTGAGTGATGTAGTAAAGCCCACAACACCAGCAAGGAGTGAGAAAATTATGAAAAAACCAGTTGCCATGTTACCCATTGGGAAGTAGATTGGAAATATTCTAGCTGGAATGGACAGAACAGAAGCTGCACATACATATATAAATATGTATAAAACCATGCAGAGTGTTTATACATATATATTTCAAATGATTATGTGTATGAGTTGTAATTATTTATTTGTGGACTAATATAATACCATAATCACAATCATTAACTATGTGCCCAATATTTATTCACTACCATAATGAGATGGTTAATAATTAATAAATGTATTAGAGGCACATGGGAGCACCCTAAAACTATAATTGGCCCATTAAATTATAGTCCACCATTAATTATACTCATTACTCCAATAAGCCTAATATAACCCCTTAGGGTTAAGTGTTGTATATAAAAAGGGTAATATGTGTTTAGTATGAGTTAAGAGAGGGTGTGTGGTGAAAAGAAAAGGGTTTGCTCTCATAGGTTCTCTTCTACCAATTTGGTGTTTTTCACATTGAAGGTGTTGGTGTCTTAGCAACAATGGAGAATAGCAATATGGGAGGTATGTGTTTTACATTTGTGATGCTCTAAATAAAATATAAATCTTGGTTAATGATTATGAGTAATGAAGATTAGCATTTAATGTGATTTTGGTTAGCTCATAATCATGGAAAATTAACAGTCCTTACCTGATTCATGAGACCTTTTGATTCCATGGTTTACAGCCCAAGAAGCAATGACTATGACAATGAAATATAGGACGAGATTGAGGACTAAGAGAATGGAAGCTACTGATTTTGATCCTTGAGATGCCATGGCTTTGAAACTTTAGAGTTTTAGTAGAGGAAATAAGACTTGGATAGGATCATGTCTCTTGTGAGACTTGTAGAGAGTTATATACAAGAATTGAGTTGTTCCTTTCCCAACCAAGACAACATATTTTGAATAAGGAACTATTATATTTAGTTGTCTTTAAATTAAAGAAACATTTAAATTCCTTTCATTTCTTAGGCTTTGCCTCTTGGAAAGGAAAAGAATCATGACAAGAGTGCCTTTTTGTTTTTTGGCAGTAATTTAGTTTGTAAGTTCTGAACTGGAATATAGTTTCTCTGCTGAGCTGAAGAAATAGGGAGAATAAAGTTCTTTAGTTCTTTTTTCAATGGAAAAGAAGAAAAGTAATTAATATACTTATATTTGGAGTGTAAGCTTTCCCTTTTGTGAATTCTTTATAAGCCATTGGCCAGAGCTTTACTAATTGTTATGAAAATATGCATTAAAATAATAGAGATTGCAGTTTAGATCTAACTTTACACTTTTTCTTCTTTTGTTTTAGGTAGACATTTTGACCATACCATACCAAGACCTTGCATCATCTAATGTGACAATTTATGCTATATTGCCGATATCTAAAATCCAAATATCAAAATTAGAGCCAAACAAGTTTCAAACAGAAAAACTTAAATGGGGTCCTGGCATTGAATGGAAACATGTCCAAAATAAAATTCCATGTGAAAGTGAAAAACTTAAGTCTTGAAGACATGCCAATCTGCAAGGTTCATTCCAATATGGGAAACCCATTGTACAAACTTGGGCATGTGGAACTACTCACTTCAAGACTTTTATTTACACAAGGAAATTCCCTAAAGGATCTAGAAGGAGATAGCTCTAAAGTGGTTGGATGAATTTGTCTTTAATAAATTGCATTTTGAGGCCCCTTCAGATTATTGTCAATGAATTGATTTAGACATTCAGAGCAAGCTTCTGAGCAGCTAGAGCTTCAGACTCAAGTGAAGGTTCCCACAATAACGTAGTTTCTGCCAGTAGCGAGGTAACCACATACGGGTCCATGTTCGAAGCTGGACGCCTATCTTCCAAGTAACCTAAACAACATTTACCAAACACCATGTAAAGGATCAGTGTTTGATGCATAAACTTCAAAAAAGTTCATGCTAATACAATAAAATGTTAATAGTGGTACCTTTTCCTTCCTTCTCAGTGTCACGCCCCACACGGATTGAGCAACCGCGATTAGCAACACCCTGCAAGTTAAAATTTTAGAGCTTCCATGAATAAAATAAGCATTATATTGTGTTTAGCAGTGTTTATGGATGCATTTTTTCACAATGTGCAACAAAAAATGGCCAAGCTCACATCAGAAAATTAGTATATTTTTCAGTACATACCCAAGAAAATTGGTTAATGCTAGCTGTTTCATGCTTTCCAGTCAACCTCCTCTCATTTCCTTCTCCATAGGCGCTAATGTGCTCGTTATGGCGCAGGGACAGATTCAGAATTGCCTTCTTAATAACTTCAAAGCCTCCTTCTTCCCTCATACTCTTTGTACTACAAAACAAATTATTATTCAATATTGCTAGAAAAACTCACTCACACAAAAAGAATTCCCGGAATAAATATTACTCATTTTGTTCAATCGAGTTTTTTTGAGTACCTGTAGTTGGTGTGGCATCCTGCACCATTCCAGTCACCCTGTTGAGGTGAACAAAGTAAGAAAATGTTATATTTAACTATCCATATTGACATAGAATTCATGTTTTGTAACAGACTAGATTATGTTCTGAATCACAACACGATACCTCAATTGGTTTTGGATCAAGGGTAAGAACAACACCAGCTTGTTCAGTGATTCTCTGTCATCAGATGGAATAAGGAGCATTTGAGAATAAAGAAACTAGTATTGTACCCCAAATGTCAGAACTGGAAAAAAATAACCAGAATGAAAATTTTCATGATTTACCTCAAGAATGTATCTTGAGCACCAGATATGATCTCCAGCTTCAATTCCTACACTTGGACCAACTTGATACTCCCACTGAATTTTAGTCAAAGTAATTATTGTTGGCAACATAAGCTCAGACACATACAGTAATTATATAGGCTATATTTATGAGCAGAACAAAACTGCATATGGTAAGAGAATAAAACCTGGCCAGGCATAACTTCTCCATTGGTACCACTGATATTAATTCCAGCATATAAACAAGCCTTGTAGTGAGCATCTGATATGTCACGGCCAAACGATTTGTCTGCCCCGGCACCACAGTAATAAGGACCCTGATAGAATCATAGAAACACCATATAATGTGACTAGTCATGTTGATTTTCTTAAACTAAATTAATATGATCTGATAACCATAGAAGTAATGATTTAGATTACTACCTGAGGACCAGGGTAGGCTCCAACTGGCCAACCTAAAGGCCATTTAACATCCTGCTGAAGCAAAGTGTACTCCTGCTCTATTCCATACCTACATATAATTTGTCATAAGTTATCAGCAAGCTGTTTCCATCCTTAAATATACGAAAATTATATAAATATATATATACACACATTTACCATTGATGATAACTGATAAGACCATACACTTGTCAGGTAAAGAATGTGATTGCTCAAAATATTCATACATACTTATCTCAACGTAAATATTACCATGGAATTTCATCAGCAACCTTCTTGTTACTGAAAATCTCTGCAGCTCGGTATCTTTTGTTTGTGGGAATAGGCTCACCAGCTGGGGTGTATGCATCACAAATTACCTATGTAGATGAAAATGTATTACAGAACTTACTTTATTCTTATTTACTTTTTTGATATTAACAAGGTTTACTTTTTATGTAATTTTTGTTTGATCTTCAGATACTTACCAAGATATTGTTTCCACCACGAAAAGGGTCCTTGAAAATAGCTTGAGGGCTGCAAAAAAAGAGGTGTAAATGGAAACTTTTGTATAATAAAATACATATCCAACACCAATAATAGCTTCTGTTTTCGAGATCTTACTATAGAATTACTTCACTATCTTCGCCCGGTGCTTGCCCTGTACTTGATCCATCATAGTTCCACTTGGGAAGCTCAGAAGGATGTTCAACAGGCTTTGAAATTGTCTGAAAAGATTGTACAAGAATGTGATAATAACATGTTAAAAAATGACTTACGAAATCAATCCTTGACAAATTGATAAGAATGTTTTAACAGAGTTTGGTATTGTACCCTCGATTTGCTACGGACATCAATTCCTGACCCACCAATCCTGTTCCAAAAATGACACAATGTCATTACATTCTAGGAGTGCATTCACATGTAACTATGAGAGACAAAGTCATGTGATCCTAATAGCCTAAATGAGCAGACATTCATATTTGACTTTCCCATTTTAGTGCATTGAACAAAAAATTTACCAAAAAACTATGACATTGTTATTCCTGGTAATGTTCATTACAAGATAGCTTACAGGTGCTATAGGATACAGATGTCAGCAAAGAAGTGAGCAGTACCAAATGTATTCAGCAATGATTCTGTCAGTGAAGGGAGTGATATCCAGGTTTAGCAAACCCTCAAGCCTGTTGATGGTACTGTTGTCAGATTTGAGAGCCAACACTTTGAATTTAGCAGAAGTTTTCATTGCACCTCTCTTGTTATTTTGTTTCAAAACTAGAGAGCTCCACATCTTTGAAGACAGTGGACTTGCATCAGTTGAGACTTTGGTAAGCCTCATCTGCCATTGTGTAGAAGGTGCCAAAATCTGTGCCATCTTCCCCTAATGATAGTAATCCTCACTGAGAAATAACACAGCCAAAAGCCTCAAGTTATACAATGCCAGTCATATATATGGAAGCTAAATATAAAACCCAGATAGAAAGTTGTCAACTTTTCCTATTGTTCACTTTAACTTATCCTTTTACTTTATCTATTCTCTATTGCCTTTTGAAATGCCGTGACAAAAGTGTGAACACTGCACACTATTATGTATAAGCTTTAAACAACAATAATCAAATCAAACCCAAACAACAAATCTCTAACAGATCTACCCGCCATCACAAAACCCACTTGTCAATTTGAGTGAAAAACCAGAGTAAAAAAATATACATATAAAAAAAAAGAAATGAATGAAATTCCAATAAAACAAGAGTGAGATTATGCTGATATCATAGTCTAAAAAGCAGGGTATTGACATATTAAGACCACTGAGAAGTTTTTTTGAACCTCCAATCACCTAAAGCTTAGTACACAATTATCATGTTTCCATTAACAAAATCAAACATATTGTAAATAAATTTGGTTCCAAAAAGAGTACCTGAGGAGGACTGCTGAAAAATTACTTGGAGCAAGCTTTGAGAGTGTGTTATGTCTGTAAAAAGAGATCACTATTGAAGAAATGAGAGAGAAGTGATGTCTTTAATCGAGGTGTCATAAATATAAGAAATTGTTTTTTTTTTTTAATATTATTAATTATTTTATTTTTATCTTTGGAGAGGAGAAAAAAAAAAATTTGTGGTTGATGGGCAAATGAAATATTGGCCTTTGCTAAGAAGATAGGGGTATATGTTATGAGTGGAGGAAAATGGTTTTTGGCCTTTTGAGAGGCACCAAAAGAAGCTTCTAACTTGGTAACATTTCAGATAAGGTTTTTCTAGTGTTAGTAATCAAAACCAATAATTTAGTCACTATCTGGTTAGATTTGAGTTTATAATTCCAAAGAAAGGTCACTATATACATATTGATATGAAAATGGTAATCTTATGGCTGTTATTATAGGTATTGTGATTCACTATAACAAGAAAGTCAAGATCCAAACGAACTTAGCTGCTGGTATATTTACTACTGTAGATCCAATAGTACATGTAATTTTAATGTATAGTTTAATTGTATCCAATCAACTATGAATTTTTTATCTATAAATTTATATATTTATGTATTTATATAAAGGATGACACAAAAAAAAATATAAGAAATTATGTGACATTTTATGTGATTTTATTCTATTTTTACTCATTTGTAAGACTTTCTCATTTTATGAAAAAAATTTGACTATACATGTTTTAAAAATAATCTTAGCAACCATTTTGGATGTTATACTATATAGTATAAATAAAGTATTAATTTTTATTTTTATTTATAATCAAATTAATTTTTTAATATTTATATATGGTGGTTGAATAAAATATTATTATTATTTAATCTAATCTTGTTTAAGTGGTTATAAATTTTTTATTTATTATTCTGTCAAAATCTTAATATTAAAAAAAGTGTGTAAAGCACTAAAAAAAAATATATATCTATATATTTATATAAAGGAAAAGTGATATTTTGTTTTATACTCAAATTTCGACTAATAATAAAAAGCTGACACGTGTACTAAGACAGTGATACGAACCAACCAAAATCATACATTATTAAATGCACATTAAATAACTCGCCTTAGAAATTAAAGTTAATAGAAATATTCGAACTCGCTACTATATAAGCAATAGCGAGATATGAATAATAACAATTAACAGGTGAGATTGGCGAGATAACAAGTCTATCTCGGGATAAACAGAATACACAATGAAAGTTGTTCAGAATGAGTAACCAAAGAACTTGCAGCTAATTGATCCATATACTCGTGAGTATGTTTAAAGAATGACAACAACATTCGTTCACCTCGCTTTTGACGCGTTGAAGTAACCGCCTCGCTAATACCATCCAAACGGCAAAAGAGAACAGCAGGAAGCATTGTATCTCTACACAATATTTTTTTACAAAGATGGATAAGAGAGATAACATGCAAATGGAGAGAACAATCTAACACAGTCAGCATAACCGTTGATGGATAAAGACAAAGAGCGATTATGCAGTTATTTAATGTTATCCTTTATGGCGGACGATACTTAGTATGATGAAGAGAATCAGTCAGAGGAGACAACCCATTGCCCTAGAAAGGAGCCTCAGGCTTCGCAGAGAACTAACACTATTGAAACTCCCTATTCTGGAAGGGACGATGGAGATTTCAATCCAACTGGTGAATAGATCCCAAAAAGGCGAAGCGAGGATGCTTATGATCCAACCAGATATGTCCCACTGGTGGAACTAGAAAATAGGTAACTTTGACAGCGTCTGGCTGAGTCGAACATGAAGGAATGCCGAGTTAGAAAGAAAAGTAGCGACAACAAGGGCTGCACAAGGGGCGACTCCTCAAACTCAACCTGATCCATCTGCAAGACGACCACGGGAAATGCCCCGAGGTTCTAGGACCAGGAGATAAGGGAACAATCAAGGTAATCCTACAAATACTCAAGAAGAACAATTTGGGAATGTGAGGGATATCCCAATGGATGGAGAAAATCCACCAAATATTGGAAATATAAAAAATCAAAAGGCTCGATGTAGCGCCCTAATAGATTAGGCATGTTATCGTGATTTTAATTTATTGTGCACTCCTTTGCTAATCAAAGGGTTTATTAAAAAATATGGATAATTAAAATTTTCTTAAATAACTTAAACTTTAACAAATAAACATGATTTACATAAGTTTGAGATCCCGTTTAAAAGTTTCATAAGTTTACAAAATACTTGTACTATAAAAGTCGTCATCTAGCGACTATCAAAATGTGAGCCTAAAGTGTCCCAACTATCTTGAACGATCTAGGTCTAACCGTCTTGATATGTACAATCCTCACTCTTAGCTCTAGACTCATCCCGGTTCGCATCTAGCTCTTACCTACACATACACGTAATAACTGTGAGTCGATATACTCAATAAGAAAGCATAATCATAAACATAAACATATATCCATACCGTAACTAGGCGCACATTCACCTACTCGTGATTTGATAACTAGGTCAGGAACGTTCTCGACTAAGTATAACTAACTATGAATCCAACCTATACTCAGTACTCTAGTCGTACTGATGTGGTAGCAGTTAATTCATACTATCTGAAAGCCTAGCATATATTTGTTGGCATCTCAGTGCAACTCTATGTACACCTCACTGATATCCTAATATGCTAATCTGTTGGCTACTGATTTACCTACCATGTATCAGTTGGCATCTCAGTGCAACTCTATGTACACCTCACTGATGTCCTAGTATGTTATTTTGACGGAAACTAACATGCACACTAAACATGTATACATATATGCAACTATTATACTAGCCTTACCTTAATTTCGAATGCAAGCGTGCCGATAACTCTGAGTGGAAACTGCTTCTCGACGATTTAAGGTCCTAAGTCACAATTTACGTAAAACTAGTAAATGATTCGCTAAATCACTTTCGGGGACTTAGGAACTAAAAGTTTTCCTATCGATAATTAGCGTAACTAAATCCTACATATTGAGAAAATCACAGAAAATAAAATTTTGAGAAAAGTACCCCAAAAAACGGCAGGCCATTTTTGTGAAAATGGCAAACCGTTTTTCTGGGTTTTCTGCCTGGAAAAATGGTAGGTCGTTTTACCAGAAACGGTCTGCCATTTTTATAGCAAATTTTCCCCAAAACCTCAAAACTCAACCAAAACGATACCAAACCTGCCAAACTGTCCAGAACTTCAAATAAGGCTAAAACAAACCTATTTTAACAACTAAAAACATCCTTAACCCCTAGAAGCAAAATCACCATTAAAGATCTAAACTTGAACTCAAAAGCCCAAACCTAGTTCAATCTCAACCATAACCATTCAAACCAGAATATAACCATATATATAACTTAACAACAACCCGAGAAAATATTCTCTAAAACTCCAAAACAATCAAAATTGAAAATCCCACAAATTGCATGAAAATCTAAACTTTCAACTATAAAATTCAAGAAAGAAAGGTTGCTAGGCTTACCTTTGATCTTCCTCTCCACCAACCCAAAAATTCTAGTTTTGGTCTGAAATTGCTGAGAAAATTCTTGTTTCCCTTGGGTTCAAGCTTGGTTGAAGCTTAAGAGAGAGAGAGTGAAGAGGTAGGTTGATTATGTGTATTAAGTTTATCCTTAGTTGATATCAGCTTTTATCATACTACAATAATCCAAGGATATTCTAAAATCCACTAACTCCAAAAGTAAAACATATAAGAGCAAAAGACCATTTTGCCCCTTACTTCACTAAGAAGTAACTTAACTATATAGGGATAAAATAGTCTAACGCCATAATTATGAAAGGAACCCGATATTCTAAATGTCTAACTATCTTTCCCTGATAAATATAAGTTACTAAACCATATCAAAGTGACACGAATAGCCAAAACGTCACATTCTGTTATTACCGGGCATAAAATATATAATTCATAAAAATTCACATATAACATATATAATGCATCTAGCATTCAAATATATTTTTGTAATTGAGAAAATATTTTTCTAAGGTCTATTTCTGACAATAAGCCATAATTTCTACTAAAAGGCATATAATCATAAATTACTATTTAAATCATTAATTATCTACTAGTTCCGATGATTTAACCATGTGTTCATTACAATTATACTCCCGTTGAAATTTCATCTAATATACTCCAAACACCGAGTCCTCACAGTGGTTTCCCACCTTACTATTTAGCTAAGTACCCAAATCAATACTATGATTTTGCATCAAATACCTTTATCTTTAGGATATGATTCAAATTCCTTAACATACAACATGGAAACATCATGTATACTGACAATGTTAATCATAAGGGTAAACGAGAAATTATTAATCTAATTTTCTCGAGAAGCTGTAAAAGTCTTGGGGATCCTAGGGCATATTTTTCCCTTGTCCCAAAAATATTTTACTTCTTTCACTGATGATATTCATAGAAAGACATGATTTTCCATACTCGGAATCTCAGTATTTTCGAGCTACAGATCTACATATCTAAGGCCTTATTGATCTGATGATCTGACTTCGGATCTAGATATTTTCTGGTACGAGTTTCAAAATAATATTTCATATCATTCAACATCTTATAGGAACCATCCTTAACATACATTGATAATTGTTTGTTGTGTAAAAACATTATCAAAGGTAGATACTTGTTTTGTGAGTTTTTATAATTCATCATGTAAACTTGCAACATATTTCTTAGCATTAAAATTGTCCTTCAGACTGGCCATCTATCTACGAGTAGAAAGTTATACTAAACTTCAGCTTCGCGCTCATGACCCTCTATAGACTTTGTTAAAACCTAAAGGTAAATTTCGATTTTCTATTCGAAATAATAAACTTTAGAATCGCATAAGGTCATACTATTTCCCTTAAATAATTTTCCATACTAGCTCTTATACCAAAATTAGTATTCTATTTCATTTTCAATCATACAAAAGCAAATATGCTTGCAGTTCTAAGTATTCTAATTATATAAATTTCTAGTAACATCTCCCTGTTTCACTCGAGAAAATTTAGTAAATCATAATAACCTTTCCAGTTTCTGATGGTTAAACCTAGTACACTGTTAAATTAAGCACTTGAATACATAATCTACCACATCATTTTGCATTGTACCTCATTAGTAAGTAGAATTTCAAGTCTTCGTACATCTTAATAGTACCA
The DNA here is from genome assembly GCF_029168945.1 of Cannabis sativa. Classification (NCBI taxonomy): domain Eukaryota; kingdom Viridiplantae; phylum Streptophyta; class Magnoliopsida; order Rosales; family Cannabaceae; genus Cannabis; species Cannabis sativa. The sequence continues at coordinate 8,503,770 of NC_083609.1, forward strand.
AAATTTTAACAATTTAAGGAGTGGTATAAGTTTTTCCTAGAGTCTCTCTTATGAGCTCAACACTGCCTGAGACACAAACTCGAGTTTATTAATGTAACATCTTGTGATCTGATACTGAGAATTCTCTGACTTAGTCAGCTTAAAACATATTTTTGAGTTTTCACTAAATTTGTATCCACCAATTGAGCACTTCTATTTTTGTTTAATAAATTTGGTTGAAGTGTTAACTTATTGAGTTTACTCATGCAAACTCCAAACTTAACCTGACCATGACAATCGTTAACTAAGGAGAAATCATAGTTGTACTAAAAACCCACCTGAGACATTTCCTACCTAGGGTTCCCTCCACTAGATTGGCCTTCCTGGGGTAATAGAGAGTTTCATAGTCTTAATCTTTGACTAACTCCAACCATTACCTTTGTCTTATTCCAGTCTCTTCTGATAATAAAATATTTCATATTTTCCTCCATAGAGATAGTTTTGCCAAAACCTAAAAGTGAAATCACTATTACAAGTTCTAGGTAATAAATTGGTTAAACGTTACTTATGCTCCTTCAACTAACGAGAAGAATAAGCAATAACCCTAACATCTTGCATCAGAATGCACTCCAAATCTTGTCTGGATGCCTTACAATGCACCACGAGTTTTCTTGATCTGATGCGTAAGCTAACACTAAAATCATAATCAATCATCATTGCTTCAGCTCTCGAATCTAATTTTCACATTTGTTTGGTCATACAAATAGTCGTTTCTTCTTGATTAACCCTGTAAAGGGCGTAAAGATCTTAGAAACCCTTAGACGAGGCAATGGTAGTAACTATCTAAATCTAGAAAACTTCTAACCTTAGTGACTATCTTTGGCCTTTGCCAGTCTTCATCAAATTAATTATTTCCCAGATAAACTGTGATCCCATCTTTACCAATTACGTGCCCTTGAAAGGCACTCAGAATAACCAAAATTCATACTTCTTAATATGATATACACAGTCTATGCGACTATAGTCACTACAAACTATCTATAGATGTTGCTCATACTCTGTTTCTGATTAAAAAATACACAATGATATCATCGATATTTACTACAGCACATATCAAGAAAATCCATGAGTACCCTGAACACCAAATTCATAAGAGCTACCGGTGCATTGGTTAGTCCCCAAAGACGTCACCAGAAATTTATAATGACCACACCTAGTATGATTGGCAGTCCTTAAGATGTCCTCCACTCAGATTCTCAACTAATGATAGCTTGAGTGAAGATTAGTCTTGGAGAAGACTATCTTTCTTTGAAGCCGATCAAACCAACCATCCATCCTAAGTAGAGGGTACTTGCTCTTTATCATCAACTTGTTTAGTTCTTGATAACAAATGCTCATATGAAGCGAGCCATCTTTCTTCCTAACAAACAAAACTAGAACTTTTCAGGGCGATACACAGGGTCAGGTAAACCCTAAATCAAGCATCCCCCTAAAATCATAACTTTAATTCCTTAAATTCTGTTGGAGTTATACTATGGGGTGTCCTAGAAGCCACCTCTACTTCAAATGCCAAAATAAGAACAAAGTCTATCTTTGTTGTAGTGGTAATCCTAAAAGTTCTTTTGGAAATACATCCAAGAACTCTTGTACCGCACTAATATCCACAGGTCAAACTGTCTCCACTAGGTGGTATCTAATACCACCACAAGGAATTCTATACATCCAAGATAGTAATTAATTGCTTTTTTGAAGGCAAACTAAGATCAATTTTCTTGGAGCCATACAGACACGGTAAGGATTAACCCAAATGTGATATGCCATCATCTCAACATCGAACCAACTTACCCTTCAAAACGTCAGAAATGACGACCTTCAAATCTAGAGGGATAGAATGCACTAAAAGAAGAGGTTGACAAATTATTGACCAATAACTTCATTTGAGAACCATTTTATCCCTCATGGATATCTAACCCAAATTTTGTCCCAAAGCCAAATGGGACTGGAGAACTTGCATAGATTTTTTTGACTTGAATAAAGCATGTCCTGAAGATTGCTTTTCACTACCGAGGATTGACCAATTGGTAGATGCAACAGTAGGACATGAACTAATGACTTTCATGTATGCATATTCTAGTTATAACCATATTAAAATGCATATCCTAGATCAAGAGCATACAAGTTTCGTAATAAATATGGGACTGTATTATTATAAAGTCATGTCATTTGGGTTAAAAATGCTGGAGCGACATACCAATGTCTTGTTAATGGTATGTTCGAGAACCAGATAGGGCGTAACATAGAGGTCTACGTAGATGACATGTTGATTTATGCTTGTGGATGTTGAATTAGGTGTTTTGGAAGGTTTTACTTCATTTAGGGAAGTTTTGAGCAAGTTTCGAAGCTCTTGGGTTTTTCTGCAGAATCGTTTCTCCAAAAATGGTTAACCATTTTCCCAGGAAGGATCCCAGAAAATAGTTTACCGTTTTGAAATCTAGCTTATCGATTTTAGTAGTTTTGAGAGCCTTAGTTTTTGTGTTTCCTCGATATTTAAGGTATTGTCATGCTATCTATCAACTTTTAATTTTGAGTTTAGGTCCCCGAGAAGGTTTTAGCAAGTTGTTTACCCGATTTATGTGATTGTGACATAGGGCCTCTATTCAGTGTGTGAATTTCTATATAGGTCGACTGACACACTTGAATCTGGAAATGAGGTAAGATTAGTATAAAACATGTATATGTGTATGTATGTAAATTGCATGATATGTTATGTGATTCATATACTACCAACACTAGTACGGTAGCAGTACAAAGTGCATTGGTATAGTATATGATGTTCAAAGGGTACGATCCAGTGTTACCAACACTAGTACGGTCAAGCACATAATACATGTGATACAACACTCAGTGGTGCTCAAGGTACGATTCAGCCTTACCAACACTAGAACGGGATGAGTACTTAGTGCATGTGGTACAGAGGTCGTACTTATGTTAAGAATGTTCTTGATCATCTGTTAAGCCTTGTAAATAGGTGTGTGGGCGCTAAAATACAAGTCAGTAATATATTATATGTTTTATGCTTTTCTTACTAAGTCTGTTAACTCACAAATATTATTTGCATGTGTACGTAAGAGAAAGGCTAAGGCTGAGCACCAGTAAGTCCAGAACTTAGGGATAATTGTACATATCAGGATGGTTATACCTAGAGAGTTCGGTCTCGGGACGACTTGGGCCTTCATTTTGTAGTCGCGGAGTGGCATGTCTTTAAAGTGTATTTTGAATAAGAATGTAAATTTTAAAGACAGGATCTCGACTTTTGTACGAATATTTTTATATTTATAAAAGTTTAAATTTAATTAAAAGTTTAAATTTGTCATGATTTTTGAAAAACCTTTTGATTAGCAAAGGAGTGCACAGTAAGTAGAAAAATTACTGTAGCGTGCCTAGGCAATAGGGTGTTACAAATTATCCAAGTTCAAGGCCCGGGAGTTAAAAATACATGAAATAACACCACAAAAATCAACCTAGGTGTCTAGGATTTCACCTAACGCCCAAGTCAACAACCCATCTAGAGTTTCATTTTTTGGGACCGTCTTAGTGTAAATGGGTCAAAATTTATACTGAGACATGAACTAGACATGTCACGAACATATTTGAGGCATCCGAATCATATTGGGAGAGCTTTTATTCTAAGAATCTTGGCAATTCGTGTGCCTCCGATCCAAGGGCTCAAATTGAGTTTGAGAAAGCATAATCTTTGGGATCCAATGGTCCGAGAATGCCAAAAGTTACATTTAATGCAATTTATAAAACCAATGACATGCACATTAATGATAATATTCGCCTCGAGTAACTAGTTGGCATAACCAACCATAAGTTTGCAACCTAAGGCAACACGCGCTACCGTGAACCGCGTAACATACACGACCCAAAGAATATTCGACATGTGTACTCTACTAGCAAAATATGAAGGGTTCAGGACCTTCCACAACATGTCATCATGGAATCCCAAAAGACTCAAACCATTCATGGCCCTAGTTGCGATGACAAAGTCGGATGATGGTTGCAAGTCTCTGTGACTCTTGAGCCTAGAAGGCTTGGTGGTAAATATTATCTGCATTTCTGAATAAGTGACACGTGTATGTTCAAGTAAGCCCATTAAGAATGACGGGTCCATTCACTGGGTCCAAGTGGATCGATCAGTCGACCCATAAGTAAAGCCAAATGACACTTCTGGATCAGATAGTCGCTTCTTTGTGACTAAGCTTAATAGTTCTAAAAGGTAATCATACATTCAACTAGCAAGCATTCAAAGAGGCGAAGTCGTATACCCTCAAGGGTCATTCGGGAATGATAGTCAAAAAGGCGTAAAACGTGCAAGTGTTTGGGAACCATCCTACATGGCACACCTCTCACAAGAATCTCAAGAAATCTGGCAACTTGTCCCCTGTGCCAGGCCTTGGATAGTGTAATACCCTAAAATTAAGAAATGGATTAGCAAAATCCTAATTAGATAATTAAGAATAATTGAGAAATTATATTATTATATAGTTCAATATATGTAAATTAATGTGATTAATTATATGTTAAGACCCCGTTGGTGAGTTAGGGGTATTTTAGTAATTATGATCCGAGAAGGGTAAATTGATAAAATTAATTTAATTACATGCTTAATGGAACTATATGATTATATAGTATGCCTGTGTTGTCTTTTCAGGTGTGTTCTGACAGGTTGGCGCGGTATAGTCACAACTGGGTATTTCGGGTCGAACTGGGTTCGGGCCCGAAATGCAAATTGGATTGAATTATTTGGCATTTGATTTGATATTGGATAATCTGAATTTTATTTCAAATTAAATGTGCATGAAATGACAATTATGCCCTTATATGTATGAATATGTGAGAATTGGCCCTAGGGGCATTTTGGTCTTTTGACCTATTGATTTACTTGAATTGAAGATTAAATTTTTATGAAATGAAATTGGAAATTTCTGGTGTGTTCTCTCTCTTAAACCCGACTCTCTCTCCCTCTCTAAACCCTCTTGATTTTTCAAGTTTATTTGGTGAAAAACAAGGATTAAAGCTTGATTGTTGGGAAAATTGTGTTGAAAGCTTGGAGCTTGATTGTGCAAGGATTTGAGGTAGATTTTACAGATTTTTTAACCTTGTTTTCGTGCTGAATTTTATTGTTGTAAAAGCATGGAAAAGTTGTGTTGATCTTGTAGTTGCATGTTATGAGAATTGGTCTTGTTTTGATGAATTAGTGTGTGAAATTGCTAGTTGTTGTTGTGGGTTAATTGTTGGGTTTGGATGATATGTTTTATGTATTTTCTAGGTTGGAAATAATGGTTTATTTTGTGATATGCTGCTAGAAATATATTTGAAATTGAAGGATTTTAGCTCAAGTTCTAGAGCTTGAAAGTTGTATGTTTGAGCATGATTTTGAGTTGATATTGCAATCTGATTTTTGGGGGTTTAGTGTTAGATTTTGATGCATGAAATAAGTTATTTTGACTCTCTATTAATTGGTAGAAACCTTGCGTTGTGATTTATAAGTTTGGTTGTGAATTGGGATGAATTGGTTGGATTTGTTTGCTGAAATTCGTGTTTCAGGCTGCTGATTTCTGGGTTTGAAACCTAAGTGTTGCGGCATGGTTTGAGCATGTCGCGGCCCACCCCTTTTGGTGGAACCTGGGATTTTTCCCAGGTGCCGCGGTAGATTTTCAGGGTAGTTTGAGTGCAAACTTTGAAATTCCATAACTTTTGATTTCGAACTTCGATTTGGGAGCTCTATATATCGTTGGAAAGCACGTTCCGAGCTCTATATGATTATCTGAGTTTTAAATGCCATGTGTATATTTTATGAGTATGGAATTAGGGGTTAACCCTATGTTTGAAAATCTTAGATTGTGTGACTAGGATTACCGGCACCTGATTAGGAGCACCTGGGGATTCAGAATCTCTTTTATTGCGGGACAAGAGGTAAGACAGTATTTAGCACGTAGAGCATGCGTAGTGGCGCTTATATTGAAAATGATATATATGATTGTTGAATAACCGGGATTAGAGTTATTACCCTAATAAGAACGGTCTAATAACCTAGGGTTATTACCCCAGCGATATATGTGTGTAAATGCCATGCCATGTTAAATGTAATGAGATTCAAGGATTATGCGCTTAAGGCATAATCAGGTTGGACTCGGTAACCATAGCCGAGATGAACTATTCTAAGGCCTTATTGTATTTAGACGTGTGAGAGCAAAACGTAGGTCTACGCCACGTAGACATAAATAGATGTGTGAGCGCAACACATAGGTCTACGCCACGTAGACATAAATAGGCATGTGAGTGCAACATGCAGGTCTGTGACACACAGACATATATATATATGTCATTACTGTTTAAGTAGCATGATAAGCATATCATTGTTATTATTTATACTGTTTTGCTGGGCTTGGCTCACGGGTGTTCTACTGTGCAGGAAAGGGTAAGAATATTGCTGATCAGCCATGAGTGCTGGAGTTGGACGAAGAATGTACATGTCCGGGCCATATCAGACCAAGCGGGTTGGGGTTTACCAGTGTTGTATTTTTGAGACTCTGTTTTGCCGCTTAGGTCGGCTAAAAGAAAAGGACTTGTAATAATATTTTATAAATGTTTTTGGGATCCCAACTACTGTAACTTTTAGTTTGTAAAGTTTAAAGTATTACAAGTTTATTTTCATTTTTATTGTTATTAAAGTTTAAATTCTGTGCTAATTTTTATTAGTAATCCCGTTTAGGGGATTGGAGTTTCATAAGTATTTTAGGTAGCGTGCCTAATTATTTAGGGCGTTACAGATAAGCACACAACAAAAGGAAGTCACATTTTTGGACTAACGCCCACTACTCTGACATTCCTCCAACAATCTGACGACTCATGCAAGGTTGTCACTGTCAATAGTATGTCCGCGTACGGGCGAAGGTTACCAACACATTGGACCTCACCTAATCGGCCCAAAAATCATTATTTAAATGTAATTTATCACATCAGTGAGATTTTTCCAGTTTACACACCCTAATGGGCCAAGTTAGCCCAACCCATTAGTTAAAACACCTATAAATAATGTTTTATCCCTTCATGCAAAGGGTTACCAGTTTTAGGCAGTCATTTTTGTAATAGAAAAAATAGTAAAAATACTCTATAGCCAGAGTTTAATATTATTGACTCGTGGACTAAGATTCTTTAACATCTCAACCACATAAAAATCTCATCTTATTTAATTCTTAAATACAATTTCTTTAGCTCAATTTTATTTTAATTTAATTTTTGAAAATTTCGGTAAACATTATTATAATACACGACTTTTAATATTTATAATAATAATTGATTTTCAAAATTAATTAAAAAAAAATATAAAATAATCACCAACATAAAATCATTCATAGGTAGTGATAGGTAAATCAAATACTTATTATACATTATACAATAAATTAAAATAATTTCGTATAAAATGTATAATTCATACAAAAATAAATTATTAGGTATGTATATTGATAGTAAATATATAATGTATATTCTAATACTATTATAAATTTCCATATTATTATTCAAGCAATAAATACAATAAAATATTAATAATTATTAACTCAAATCCAACTTTATTAACTTGGTAAAATGGGACCACCTCCGATTTATTATGAAGTTTGATTGACTTGACATGAATGTTTGTCATAGAAGACACTTTGATTTAAGACTAACCAATTAATTAATGCTTCTTAAAACACACTACATTTTCCCCTTTCAAATAACTAAAAAACATTATATTTCTTAGTATGGTGGGACAACATTGGCAATAATCTACTATCAAGGACTCTATATACTCCTTTTTCTTTTTTGGGTTGGAATTTAAAGCAAGAAAGCCATTAATTCCATTTTGAGTTTTGGGCAAAGTGTATTTATCAATAAATAGAATATTTATTACAGGAGATCTTATTTGTTATAGAATACATAATATTCTTAGAGCAAACATATTTATTCGTGCAAGAATTTAGAAAGTTAGGTGATGTTTCACATCATCAATTTCCTTGAAAGAAAAACATTAACAACATAAACTTTCTTTTTCAAAAATTAAAAAAAAATCCTTTATTTTGTTGTAAGGTTATTTATCAAATTAAATATATACTATTTTATTTATTGTACATTCAATCCGAATTTCATATTTTGGATCCAATTAAATTCATATAATAACTTAAATTTAATCTAATCTAATTCGTAAAAATACAAATTTAATTAGTTATTTTAAATTGATTATTTTTTTAATATTGATTTAATTAATATTTATTAAAATATTTTTTTTTACATAATTAACGACAAGATAAAATAAATGATTGTTATTTTATGTTTTCAACAACATTTAAAACATAAAACAATAAATTGAAAAGGAAAAATAAAAAATATTGTATGTATAAAGAATTATTTAATTTTATTTTAAATTATATTTTCTTTATAAACATCCAATCCACACCGTAAGGATTTTAAATTTTCCAATCCAATTCAATATAGTCCTTATAAATATAAATATATGCACTTTACAAATAAAATTAGATTGAATCATCAGAATTGGATTGAATTTAACATTTTGAATAACCCTACTTTATTGCTCATCAAGATCTTTACTTTTTTTTTTTAATATTAAAAAAAAAATGAATCTCTACCTTTTTTCTTTTAAATTAAAGATTCCTTTTAAAATGTATCTAGGCATTTTTATTTATTTATTTCTTTTTCTATTTCATAATAAAATAAAAGAAAAAATTGATTTATTTATTCCTTTTTCTATTTAATAATTTATTTTTGACATATCAAATTGTTTAGAATTATTAAATATTATGTAAAATTTTAATAATTACAGTATACAATGTTATAAATAAAAAAATTATAATTTTTACAAACAAAGTGAGAAACATATCGTAGCGCAACAACTAGGACTCATTTTCAAGGATTTTTTTTTTTTTTTGATACGGGTATTAGAGGAGTTTTAATAGGAATAAAAAATATTTTTATGAAGGTTACACATGGGGTGGGTATCTAGATTTCGGGGGTAGGAAATATCTACTAGGGGTGTTTAGAAAGTCATCCAATTCAATTATAATCGACTGATTCAATAGAATCGGATATCCAATCATAATTGGATAGGACCGAATGTAAATTTTAAAAAATCAATCGAATCGGATCAGATCGGTTGTTGGATGAGACATCCGATCCAATAGATAACCGAACCGATCAAATTATTATCCAGTGGTCATCTAATTATATTTATATATTTTAAAATATATCTATAATTTTATATATTTAACACATGAGATTAAGAAAAAAAAATAATCTAAAATATTAATTCTTATTTTCTTAAACGCTAATTAAATTGTCAATGCGAATAAGTTTAATTTTTTGGCGTTATTATAAGATTATGAGAATTAGGTTAGATTAAATTAATATTTATTAAGTATGTTGAATTATTAGGTTTTAAATTAATTTTTTTTTTATATATATATATTTTCTTTTTAATGAAATTAACTTAAATGGTAGCTAAAATGAATTGGATGGATTCAATCCAATAAAAAACCAGTTATTTTTTTAATTTTTTTATTGTGGGGCGAATATTTTTTAAAAAATACTGTGTACTGTGTTAAGTGTTTACTGTTGTTCTACAGTTATTTTTTTGTTGTTCCACTGTTTTTTTAGTTGTTATGTTTTGTGTTTCACTGTTGTTTTATTAAAATATAGTATTTTTAAAAAAAATTCCATGTGACAGTATTTTTGTAAAAATTATTCTAAATTCTAATATTTTTTAAGTTTTCCTTTGTTTCATTTGTTGGTTGGTTACTTTTATAAAGTATTAATTTTCACGTATTGCCAGATACCTTTAATAGTGAATAAAGTTTACTCGAACACTTAATGTGGAATTGGATGACTAATTTACATAACATTAATTAGGAAGAAAAAAAAAACAATTTTATATGGTAATACTGAAAAAATTATTTAATAAAAAATTGTTAGACAAAATATTATAATTTCTAAGAGCCGATCATGACTTGGGCCTGGACCCAGTCCAGAGAAAAAGCCCATTGGTTCAAAGTCCAACAAATTCAGAACTCAGATCAGAACAGACTGTAAACAGAGAGAAAGTGATAACACGTGTGGGAGGTCAATTCTATAACGGGACGAGTCATACACGTGTGAACGGGTCGGATCCGGAACAGAACCGGATACGGGTTCAGATATGGAAGAATATATAATATTATAAATATATATTTATATAACTAATAATACATAGTTATTGATATTAATAATTGCAAGAAAATAATTAAAAAAGATGCATAAATTAAGAGTTCCACCATTAATAATCAACCAATAAGCTAAAGCTTCTTAGGTTCGTCTTCTTCTTGTTTCTTTTCGATTTCTCTTTTTTATTTTCTATTATTGGTCTGATAAATTCTTCTTTGCCCACTAAATTTTTTCCTGGCTGTTTTGATTATATTATATAAATATATATATGTATAATTTTTTAATACTGTGTAATATTTTATGCGCTTTAAAAAACTAAAAAAAAGCCATCTTAAGAAAAGAGAGAGGTAGCAAAGTAGGAGATCACCTTCATCATTTTGAATCTATGGAGCAACTCGTCAACTTTATCATTCGGCCTCCCAGGTATATTATTCTTTGCCTTTATTTTAATGGAGAATTCGAGGCTTTTGAGTATATGTATCACGAAAATTCTGTATGGGTTTTGGTTGTTCTTTAATCATTATTGGGTCTTGGTGAAATTTTAGGATTTGGAAGTTTTTGAATTTTTGTAGCATCCATAATGGTTTTGGGTAATTTGAAGGAATTTATTTATTGGGGAGCAAGTAGAATTATGCTAGAATTCATTTTAGTGTTCTTGTGGTTGGAAATAACATATTTCTGTTTTGTGTTTTTCTTTTCTTTCTAAAACTGGTGTAGAATTATTCACGTGGGATTTGCACTTACTAGCTTCATTTTTCTCCCCCTTTGTGGAAAAGTTGAGATCTACGTAGTCTGCTTTGATTTAATCGTGTTTTTGTTTAATGTATTCTTGTGAACATATTCTATATGAAGGGTTAATTTGCTCAAATTTGATATAACTTATCACTTTGTTGATTTTTTTTCTACTTGGAATTAAAACCTGTTTTTTAACTAGAATACCTGCTGAACTTTACAATATTTGGGGATCAGAAAACTATAGCAATTGCTTAATGTGCTGACTAAAAATATTGTTGGGTTGCAGGGCTGAGTATGATCCAAAACATGATCTATTGGAACAAGAGTTTATGCTGAGGGGAAAATGGTATCAAAGAAAAGATTTGGAGGTGAGTTTAAGTGTTATGTGTAGTATTTCATTACTTATTCAAGATTTATATTTTCATGGTTGCTTCCCATGTTGTGTGTAAGTCAGATGCTATAGAAAATCAGCTGTTACTTTCAGAAATTGCCTGTAGAAAGAGTATGGTAATCCATATTAGAATATGGGGTTTCTTTCATATACAGTATTAGGGGAAATCATTAACGAGTGTTGTATTTGTGTTACGTGCTTTGGTACTGAAAGGGATTTTATCTTACTTGGGCATATAAACAAAGTATAATACAGGATTTGTTTTTATTTATTATTTTTAATGATCACTTCCTTTTCATTAGAAAGTATTTTGAATATTTTGCAGATTAAGAATTGTCGAGGAGATTTGCTTCAGTGTAGTCATTATGTGCCCATTGTAAGTCCTGAAGGGAAGCCTCTGCCCTGTGTAATATACTGCCATGGAAACAGGTAATTCCTCGATTTAAGGTTTTGATCATTCATGACTGATACAATAATGGACAAACCTCAGAGTATTTTGTCTCTAGTACTGACCCTATCATAACTGAGGAAACAAAAATCGTTTTGCTTTCTTATAATTTGGGCTATACTTACTCGTAAGTAATGGAAAATTAATGCTGCACTCCCTTGTGCCTCATTGTGAATCTGTGATACTGGTCATGACATTGTTTGCAAAGTGACTACAGCTGAATCCCTTTTTTAAGTTTACTTGTACTGCCAGAATTAAACACATGCTTTTGTGGTATGTAATTACTGTGCATACCCAATTGACTTTGACTTGCAACCTTATCACAACACTTCACAGTATCTACACAGATGTCATGATTTATGAGACCAGTGAAAAATGAATTTTCTTTTCTTTTTTTTTTTAAAAAAAACAAAATCACTTATGTAGTCAACATTTCATTGTTTATGCTTAACTTATTAATGAGCTGCCTTGTTAATATGAAAAAATTATCTTCAGTTCTTTACTAACTGATACACTATATTCACAGTGGGTGCAGGGCTGATGCCAGTGAAGCAGCTATTATTTTGCTGCCTTCAAACATTACAGTTTTCACCCTTGATTTCTCTGGGTCTGGTATATCTGGAGGAGATCACGTTACTCTTGGGTGGAATGAAGTAAGTACAGAGAAATTATCTAAAATTAAAGCCATATTACATTCATCAAGTGTCATAACTGATCATTTAGGTCTCCAATTTCTCCATTTTTACAGGACGAATGTCGTGTATGATGTTGTCTGTACTTAAATGACAATAATAGTTCAAAATTTGAAAGTATATTTTTTGTTACATCTGAATTTTTATGTAGCAGCATGCTGATCGTATCAGATGCTTCCAAAAGTATAATTATAAGTCTTTATAATGCAATTTTGTACATACTTTTTCGTGTTTATTTGTTTATTCAATATATGAGCCCCATAAAATTGTGTCTAACATGAATTGAAGCAAGAGATATAGTTTAATCAACTTAAATTTACGTAAGGTGTTTCATCACTCTTTTTCATAAGTGTAGGATCCTTTAGTAGTGAATTGCCATTTTGCATGTTGGTGTGTTCCATGATGTATTCTATTATCATAAAATGCAGATATATGACAATCTAGTTCTTTCTTTCTTCTTGTTTCTTCCTTGCAGAAGGACGATCTAAGAGCTGTGGTCGATTATTTGCGAGCAGATGGAAATGTCTCTATGATAGGCTTGTGGGGCCGGTCAATGGGTGCAGTCACTAGGTTTCAGTTTCATTCATTCACTTAGTGTTTTCCTGTAAGCTTGCATAATATAAGATGCAAACAATTAAAAATATCAAATGTTCTTGTAAAATTAAAAATCATCTTTCCATAATTGCATTGAAGATTAGCAAAGATCTTTTATTGAATGAAGATCAATTTGGCTTCTTCTTCTTCTTGTTCTTTTTTTTTTTTGGTGCCAATAGCTAGTTTTTTAAATCATTATTACCGTAGATTAACAATTGAAAGCCTTGGAAAATCGTAGACAAAATCTTAAATGTTTGATTACATGTCATGCATTATTCACCTAACATATAGGATTGATTTACTTTTCTTTCCTTTTTTCATAAACATTTCTCATATATGGAACATGTGGTTTTTTAGGAGCTATCTGTGTACTTAGCAAAGCAATTGAGTAGTCATACTAAGTTAACAAGATTTATAAAATACAGTTAAATGTGGTACCATTTCTTTTTCCTCGTTAACTTAGGCAACCTTCAATAGTTTAGGCCATTTTTACTAACAACTTCTGCTATTCTGCACAGCCTTATGTATGGAGCCGAGGATCCTTCGATTGCTGGAATGGTTCTTGATAGTCCATTTTCTGATTTGGTTGACTTGATGATGGAGCTGGTGGATACGTACAAAGTCCGTTTACCAAAGTTCACTGTAAGTATATACTTGTGTAAACTTTCAATTGTGCATCTTTTGTGAAAGGTTTCCTCAATTTTAATTTCTTTCCTCTGCTTTTTGTAGGTCAAGTTTGCAATACAATATATGCGAAGAGCTATTCAGAAAAAGGCAAAATTTGACATAACTGGTCTGAACACAATCAAGGTATTAACCTCTTAATGATTTATTTATCTATTAGGATGGAATTTCTTCTTGATTACTTTGAGATGCGTCCAAGGGAAAAATAAATGAACCTAGATGCATGTTTTTGTGCTCACTCAATTATTCAAAACATGTAATAAAAGAATAGTGTATATTGTTAATTTTTCTTTTTCTTTTTTCGTTTTTATTCTTATCAAAATGACTTGATTCGTTTTCATACTATGTAGGTAGCAAAAACATGCTTTGTTCCAGTTCTGTTTGGGCATGCTACAGATGATGATTTCATTCGGCCCCACCATTCAGATCGTATATTTGATGCTTATGTTGTAAGTTTTTTTCTTGATAGTAAGAAAAGTATAAAATAATATGCATAGAAAAATCAAAGTATACTTTCTTTTGCATGCCTTTCATATCTTGCAATTTTCTAGCCTAATTCTTCTAAACCAAACAAACCTGAAATCTCAAAATTTTCTACCAATGACCTTGTGTATCAAGTCAAAGAAACTAGCAAATTTGCATTTTGGTCGTCTCTGAGCATACATATTTTGATTGTCAGCAATAAAATTAGTAGACTTCTGTTTGTTGATGCCCACTGTCGGTTATGATTTTGGACATTTTTGGTTTGGCATTGGATGTTGTTTGGCTTGTCATTCGATGAATATTTTTGCAGGGAGACAAAAATATTATCAAATTTGAGGGAGATCACAACTCTCCAAGACCTCAATTTTACTTTGACTCTATAAATATATTTTTCCATAATGTCTTGCAACCTCCTGATGATGAGGTGGGGGAAGCATTTTTTGACTCCATGCAGGATTACTTTGGTAAGGTAAATAAAACAACATTTAATATCTGTTTTGACTTCCATATTATAATATAATATTATTTAGACAGAGGGTAGTTAATTGTTGCAATTTCAGGTTGGTTGGAGAATGACACCTCCAGTAGACCATGGCCATGACCTCAAATTTTCAAGTCCATCATCAGGCATGGACATAAAAACTTGCTGTCTCTTCTACTGTTTGCCTGCAAATATTATTACTATCTTCAATTGGAACTTCATTATTAACCTTCAATTTGTTCATTGCATGCAGAACCAACAACTGGCAGCACAGAAGACGCCATTGAGAAACTTCGTTCAAGAAGACCTATGAGTCGGACAGAGGTTAGTAGTAATTACTTAGTTTGGGATAGCTCAGATGTCAAAATGTGACAGATGTAAAAGGTTTGGAAGGCATACTACTTCATGCAGTGAAGATATACTCATTATTTTCGTTTTTGCTCCTTCCTAGGTTCCTTCGGATATTCCTTCTGACGAAAATCAATCCAAAAATAAGGTACAGTACTTGTCTGAGCAACTGTTCGTGAATTTTTGAAGTCTAGGCTGGTGTTGTGCATGATGGTATTTATTTGTTTTTAATTTTAAACATCACATGTTATTTGGATGGTTGTACAACAAAAAAAAAACAAACCTTTTTTCTGTTCTGACTTTTTTAGTACTTGTAGGTTAGAGAAAAAGGGGTAGGAATGGGTTTGACTAGAAATGTAAACTGATATGTCTGACAGCTGTAAGTTTTTTCTGTTCTGACTTTTTTAGTACTTGTAGGTTAGAGAAAAAGGGGTAGGAATGGGTTATAGGGGACAAGTTTTATGGCAAAACCTAAAATAGGACTACAATGAAAACTGAACCAAGTCTTGTAACTTGATTCTACAGGATCAAAAATGTGATGACGATCTTTGTTCTTCATCGTCCAAAATGATTAGTTTTGAGTTCACCAATGGTGATCCCTGTGGACCCCATGTTCCGACAACCATGGATGATGATCAATACGTAGAATATGAACTTGACGACTTGGCAGGTTTTCCAACTGATGTCGAAGAAGAAGAAAAGGTAAGTACACTGTTGAGTTGTAATATCTTTTAACTTAGTCCTCTGATGTGCTGCTTGTATTTGAAAATAATCTGTCTTCCAACATCTTTAGATGATCATGGAAGCAATGCTGTTGTCATTGAAAGATTTGGATATGAGACATCCTCAACCATATGGAGACGAATCACCGTCTATTGTTGGATCAGATTCTTCAAAAGATTTACAGAAAGATGTCAAACCGGGTGCTGTTTCTTTGGCAGAGAATAATGACTCGTTAAAGACAGAATCTATTTCCACTTCTGTACACCAACACGAGTCTTTGAAAGCAGAATCTACTTCAACTTCAGTAACCAAGATTCATGTTTCTGATCCCAAGCATAAAACTCCTGCCAAAGAATCCGGAAGCTCGGGACAGCCTACTCAAAAAGTTGCCTCATCAAGCACCCAAAGCGCACCAGAAACTGATTTGTCAGCAAATACAAAAGCCACATTAACTGTTGAACGAAATCCTGCAAGCAATGTCATGGATGGTTTGATTCGTCGTTGGGATTTCAGCTTCTTTCGAAACAATCAAAGTAGATAGAGATTTTCATTTTCATTTTTTTTAAAGATGTTTTGTTACTTCTAGCAAACAATATATTGCATTTGTTTTGTAATTAAGAAAAGTTTCTGGAGCTGTAGTTTGTAGGGTGCTTGCCCAAATAGAAAGAGGGGAAAAAAAAGAAGAAAAAAGTGGTAAAGGAAAGGGGTTTTTTTTTTTTTAATTTTTTTTTTGTGAATGTGTGTAAACAAAGTTAGCATATCTGGTTTCGATTAATTCACTTTCATTTCTCATTATTTTATTCAATCTAAATGCATGGTTTGGTTTGCCACTATCTATTGCGACTTTTAAAGTATGCAATACTAATATACTTAACACAGATATGTTTTATGTAACATTTCAGATTGATGGTATTGAATTTATTTTTTCGCAAAGTCAGATTGATGGAATTGATTAAAGGCTTGTTTGGAACATCACATAAATTAGTGCACTTCCCACTCAAATCACATTTCAGAGCTCACTTAAACTATTTTCTTCTTTAGGCATAGGTTACAAATGGATGACTATGAAGTATCATACTTAATGGTCTAAGGATTAGCTTAAAACCATTCCTTCACAAAAAATCTTAATCTCTTGAGATATAATTTGCTTGAGGAATGTTAGTTATATGGAATTAGTATTCTATGATTACTTTCTCTTAGAAGAAAATAGAAAACTTTTAACAATAAATTCAATCATTCGTATTAATTGGTATGTAATAATGTACTTTTCATCAAAGAAAATTGAAAAAGAATCTAGAGACAATATTGGTATACAAGGCTTATTTACAGATTATTACATCTAGTCCGGGGCAATTTGAGACCAGAAGGAATGACATGAATACAAACTTCATTTCTTTTTATATATATATTTATATATTATTCTTCCATTAGCAAATTCAATGCAGTCTCAACCAAAGAATGAATAGTTGTGCTATGGCGGCTCATTCCAACAGTACCTGAGAACATATTAAAGCTCTCAAGCTCTGCAGTGGTCTCCAAGACACTCTCCAACTCCTTCTCCAACCCCAAATCATTGAAGATTCTTATGTTTGATGCTTTATTTGTCATCATCCAAATGGCCAATTCAATGGCAAACCTCCTTATTCTTGGAATTTTAATATGGGGTTTTTGGTACTTCTTCAGAATTTGAACTAAAGCATAAGCTAATTCAGCTTCAGTTATCCCAGCTCTCTCAAACATTTGACTTGATTCTTGTGAATCCATGAATTTGAAAACATGTGCTGCTAGTCCAACCATTACTTCCTGTAGTTTGTTCTCTCCTGACATGATTGCTTGAATCACCTGAAATAAGCACCAAAATGATTAGTATTTACATGTCAAAATTATAACCCAAATGATATAAGATTGAGAAAAACACTTACTGTAGGTGCTGCAGCAGTGATGCCCTTGAGCTGTTTGAAGCTGTTTTCTCCACTATAAGTGCACAAGTTTCTCAAAATTCTAGCAGCATTAACTCGCAGCAAGGGAAGTTCCAAAGCTTGAACAAGCCTATCAAGTATATCCAACTTTAACATACGATGACAATTGTTTTTGCTTTCCAATGCCAACATAGCTAGAGCTTCACCAGCTGCAGTTCTCACTTGGTCATATTTCTGAGACAGTCCTTCTTTGAAGAAGATATTGAACAACCCTTTAAGAACTCCACCTGTACCCCCAATCCTTTCGGTTGCATCTTCTTCCAATGCCAGGCTAGTTAAGATTTCTATCCCAAGTTGTTGCAACATTGGTTGTTTCTCTCCATACCTTAGAATATCTCTGATGTTGCTGACTGTGAATATTACCTCAGAAATCTCTCTCCTTAGAAGTTTCCCTGTGGTTCCTGTTGTGCTCCCCAACCTCTTCACTACTTGCAAGGATCGTTTCACTGTCAAAATCTGGGATGCTGCAGCATTGTCATTCTTCAGCAACCACTCTTCAGCATGTGTAAAATCAATGATCTTCGGTAAGAGACCTCTTGTGTTTCCAATCTTGCCACAGATGTCATGGTCACGAGCAAGCTTTTTCAAGATGAGAAGTCCCAAGTGATTGAACTTCCAAAACTCATAGTTTGGATGGTCACAGATGATGTTTCTTTCACCAATCTCATCAGCTGCACCACCTGAACTTCGGTTGGTTTGTAGCAGAGATGATATTGATTCCATTGCACCAGGAATCCCAGCCACTCGAAGCGAGTTTTGCTTCTTTCCTGCAAGCTTTGACAAAACCTCAGCAGCATATTTTCTGCTCTCTTCTTCCTGTGGATCACTCCAATTCAACATCTCAACTAGTTTTTCAATAACTGGAAAGTTCAATCCAATCTTCTGCAAGGTGTCATCAGAGAAGCGTGGATTCAGCGAAAATTGGCGAAGAATTCTCGCCCCAATGAGCTGCTCATCAGGGGAATTAGAAGCCAGAAGATCCATGGCAAAAGTGACCATGTCCATCTTCAAGCCATCAAATATGCTTCCATTAACACATCTCGAATAGGCATCATAGAAGAACCTTCTGATTGAAACCATACCAGAAGCTCCTCCCAATTCACTCTCTTTGTTCACCTCATCAAGCAGCTTGCAGTAAGTGACCTTCCACTCCCAATAAGCTTTCTCCATTAGAAACAACAGAGCTTCAGCCAAGGCCAAGGCATAGAAAATAGTAAGAGCAGCCTTTCTATTCTTCTTGTCAGTGTCTCCTTTAGCCACATCCCCATAGTTGTGTTTGATGAGTTTCATTGCTGAGAGAACAACACAAGCTGTTGCTGACAAAACTTGAAGCCAATAAAGAAGCTTACTGATGTGTTTTGTAACAAAAACCCATCTGGCATATGGCAATAGAGGCACCTCTGAGCTTGTCCATCTCCGAGTTGGTTTTCTTTGGCAATCCCAATTCTGTGCATTAGCTACACCACCAGTTCCTGCTATATCTCTACTGCATTGCCTGCTTTTCCCTGCTACAAAAAAGGGACTGAAAACTGTTTTGATGTTCCCAATCAGGAAACTCGAGCTGGACTTCAAAGCGCGAAAGCTGTTGATTCCAGCATCAGTTATGGACCATGTTGCCTGGTGTTGCCACTCAAGCTCGTGACTCCTGCTAAATATTCTAGCTCCTTCAATCAACAATATGATTGTTATGAGCCAAAAATCAGTCTTGTCCAAAGTAATGGCAAAACCACCAAGAAGAACAACTGTTGCCCAGATAAAACCAAGTGTTCCAAGGCCAGTTGCTGCTTTTTCAAGAACAGCAAGCCGAAGAGCAAAGAGGGTAAGCTTCTTTTCTGGTGCTCTTACTGTTTTTGTTAAGGCTGCAGAGCCAGAATTTGCATTGCTACTATTGTCCCTTTTCTCTATACTATTTTGAGGCTCAAACATTGTTGTGACTGGACTAATGTTATCACTCAGCCTGTTGAGGTCTGATATCTGGAGGTGAATGCTTCTTCCTCCACCACCCTCCTCAGAATCCCAACGATTCATATTTTCTTATGTTCTTTTTTAATGGTATGTTGGAGTTTGGAGATAGTGTTAGAACATTTAGAGTTATATAAATGAGAGTTTGAGATATGTGGGAAGACAACAAAGGTCTGAATTGGTCTAACTACTAACGTAGAGGAAACCCAACTTGGGTGGCACGTTTCTTTTGCGGCAATTGTCTTAGTTAGGGAAGAGTAACGTTTTTATTGCTTCTATTTCTGTCATTTTTTTTCTTCTTCTAAAAAGTGTTAGTTATGTTGTGATTTTAGCTAGTTTATAACTTTTAAAGCTCATTAAATTACTCATACAAAAAGGCACAATAGCCTACTTTTCATTTTCATTTCTTACCTCAATTTCACATTTCTTCACTTTATCTTAAATCAAAGGGTGTACTGTGGACCCTTTCTCTGCCTGCCCCAGCTGGAATATAGCTTTTTTTATTCATCAAATATACTTTTGTATTGTGACTTTAACATTTTCTTTCAGAAAAGGAAAAGGGAATCTCATCTTCTTTCTTGTCAATTTCCAAGTACAAGAGTCCTCTTCTTTGAGACATTGACTTTCATAAACCCCAACTGTTTTCTATAATTAATTAACTATATTCCCCTCTTTCATTCTTTATTTCCTTAATGAGAACTAACTACACTTGAAATATGTTTCAATGGTTTAACATAGGGGTTTATATCATTTTGTGTAACTATGCTTTTTTAGTATCATTTTGGACCATCCATTTCAAACAATTACAAATGAAACTGTCAATATTGTTAAGAAAAAAAATAATAAAATAAAAATTAGTATCTTCTAGTATTAGCTCCAATTTAGTCGACAATATACTCAAAAATGATCTAAAATTTTTTGGTATCATATTTTTGTTATTTCAAAATGGTTTTTTGTTAGTAAATTGTTTGTGGTTGAGAGTCTAAACTGGTATTTTAAAAAAAGATAAACTTTAAAATATGATAGAGAAACTATGTTGAATAATAATAACAAGAATAAGAATGATACCATGATGCCCGGAAATGGTGTTTTTCATTTCATGTTTTGATGGATTAATATTACACTATTACTATATCTCATACAAAATGAAGAAATTACTATTAGCTTAATTAGTGGTTTGGTTTCATAAAAAAAAATATTTTCTTAAAACGTGTAATCTTGCATTTTAGTTGGATGATGCTTAAAGGAGATTGGTGACAAGAGTGTTTAATTGTGTTAAGCTAAAGCTTTAAATGGGTCCCAATCCCAAACTCATAGTAGCTTATCCCTTTTAAGCATTGAGTACACGAAAGAGAACTATCTTATTATGTAAAGAACTCATCACAAGAAGGATCAGGGATTTTAGGCGTCCAAATCAGGCCGTACACGTGGCAGACGATGATGATCAACATAAGTTGGTTGACCAAATTCGGCCTCTATAGAATTGATGTCGTTTCATTGCCCTTATGCTCTTCCAATCCAATATATCAAATAATACAAATGTACAATTAACAACTTTAATAAAGAGTTCGATCAATAATTAATGGTTTTGTTTTGTGTTGTATAAATATGACATGTTACAACCAAAATGTGACATGTCAATTACATGCACTTCATCATTTATGTTAAAGAAATCAATATCTTATAGAAAACTCTTTTAACTGTTTGCCAAATATAAGATATAAACTTATAACCTTTACTCTGATGAAATTATAGTCATATATATGTTAATAAGATTTTTATTTAAAATCTCAAAATATTCTTAAGTTCATTTTGACAAATTATAATTATTTTTTTGTAGCCTTTGTAACTAATTTAGGTGAAGGGGGATTTGATTGATTGTTAAATCATATTAGGGTAAATTGTGTCATAAATACTTAATGTTTCAGATTTTATACACTTAAATACCTAATGTTTATTTTTGGAGGTAAAAATACCTAATGTTACAATTCTCTTCACCGTTACTACCACTTCCGTTAACTTATCATAAATATAGACACGTGGAGGTCTCAAATGCATTACATTTATTTATTTTATTTTAAAATTTAATATACTTAATATAAAAAACTAAATACTACTTGTTTAAAATAATAATAAAAAAAAGATGCAATACTAAATTACCATAACTGAGTGAACCGGTGCAGTATATGGAACATGATTATCGAATTGAAGTGCCAATATCATGTGAAAATTGTTACGAGAACTGTTTTTTTTTTTTTGAATAAGTAACATTTTACTTCTGATATTAAGAATATTAAGTTTTAAAATAAAATAAAAATAAATGTAACGCATCTGAACCCTCCACGTGTCTATATTTATGAATTAACGGAAATAGTAGTAACAGTATAACAAAATTGTAACATTAGGTATTTTTGCCTCCAAAAATAAACATTAAGTATTTAAGTGTATAAAATCTAAAACATTATGTATTTATGCTGCAATTTATCCATCATAATAATAACAAAAAGTAAATAAATCATAGTAAAAGAGTATATGAGGGCAGGTCTTTATTAGCATTAATACTTCTTCAAAATGTCTAATTTAATGTGATCAAGTAAAACATCTTCAATCAATGAATTTAATTAAAATAAATTTATCTTTCATACTGGAGAAAAAACCCAAATCCATATACAGGATACAAACCTAAAATGATTGTTTTATTTTTCCCCATGATCAAAATAAAAAACTCTTTTAAAAAGAGTTGCTTGTACTAATGCACTTTCTCAGGCCTGTAAGATAGTAAAATTAGGCTTTCATCAATGTTTGATTTGAAGCTTTTAAAGTAACCTCAGGCCTGAAAAATGGTAACCAATTTTTGCATTCTCAGTGCACCCCCAGATAATTAATTTCTCATATGGTACTTTAAAATGTGAATTCAAAGCTGCATAAGGTATATGTAATGTCATAATTAGAAAGCAAAAAGGAGCTGAATTTAATAGGGGCAAGCCAAGTAATGCTCAACATTCATCAAAGAGGTATCTTGGTACCTTGTAGAAAAATTAACAAGCTATTTTATATGATATCAAACAAAAAAGTGAAAACTAATTTCATAAAATTGCTACATCCTATTATAGATTCCAAAGAATATCAGTATGAACTTTTACATTTGAGCCCTGAAGTTGCTCTGAACACAAGAAGGATCACTATGCAATTATCAAATTTCTATGATGTCCCTTTTGATATCATCATCTGTATGACTGGGGATTTACAATGTAGACAACAAATCTGTTTCCATGGCATCTAATGACCGAAAAAATACCAGAAGCAAAAACATGTATAGTTGATGATTGTTTTCACACAACTTGGAAATGGGGTACAAAAAACTAAGCTTGTAATTTTTTTTTCTTGCAGCCATGATCACCTGCAAGAGGAATAAAAATGTTGTAGCAGCATGTATGGCAGAGCGCAAAAATAAACACTCGACTTGACAAAGAATCCAAGCATTTTTAAAAGGGAGCAGAGAACCCCATTATTTGCATCTGATTACCAAAAGAAAAGGCAGACAGCTAGAGGAATTTAGAAATCCCTAGAGCAACCAGTACTATCTATCAGTGAAATTTTATGTCTACAACCGATGCAACTTAGTCACAGATAAAGAATTAAATAAAAAAAAAGGTAACCAACTTATTGTGCATGAGTTTCCGGAAACAATTAAAAAGATCATCATTTCCATCTTCCAATCAGTCAAATTTTAGCTCAGAAATGAAACTGATGTAAGATGCTGACGTGGAGGGAAATATAAGGGGAGTTAGAGATTGTTTTAGGCTGTGTGGAAGTTGGATTTTGGTGTGCAAAGAAAAAGGTAAAGAAAATGTTGGGAAAAAAAGTGTAGAGTATAAAAAAATTAGTATGGAAAATTTTGTTGAATCAACTTTTTTTCCAAACAATTCCTCTTTCCATACCAAACATGAGAACTTTTTTTTCCTACATTTTTCTTACCTATTTTTTTCCTCACCAAAATTCAACTTCCACACATAGCCTTAGGGGTTTCGCAATTTTGGGAAATATGAGGAACCAGGCCCTCGAAGTCCTGTGAGAATTGGTTGCACATTCTTGAAAGTTGAATCTTTCTATTCCTCAAAGTCTTGTGGGAATTAGTTGCGTATTCTTGAATCTTTGTGTTCCTCAGAGTCCTGTGGGAATTGGTTGTGTATTCTTGAATCTTTGTGTCTTAATTCTTGTCAATAAAGTTGCCGTACTGTTCTATTCCTATGTGTTCTCTGCTGGTGTTTGTGTGTGCCTATCAGAAACTCAAAACAACTAAGAACCTGTTCTGTAAACTTAAATATAACTAATAGGAATGCCGCTTGCCCTGAGAACAAAGGTAAGAATGCAAAAACTACTAATGTTAGGCAGGTTAATTTTTCCAAATGAGTATTGCTATAAGGTATCTTAACTCCACCTTAGGGGCTGTGTTTGATATCATTTCATGGGAATAGGCTTAAACACAGGTTGGACTTCATAGTCCCTTTCCCGAGTAAGGAAAACGGTATACCAAACAGCCCCTTAAGGTGTCCAAGCCCAACTCCAACAGCATCACATGAGGTGGCATCTTAAGAGAGTTGAGTTTAATTATTATAAATATTTAAAATGCATTTGAAACTCCCTAAACAGCTGTGTTCACTTGAACTCTCAACAAAAACTGTGCTGACCTTACCTGAACTGAACTGAACTTCTTTATTAGCAACAAGAGAATTCCACTAGAAACTTTCCACAACAGGCAAATGGAAGTCATGAGATAACCAAATAAAACAGAATAATATTTCCTTCCTCTCCAAGCAGCTAAATGTGCATTGCCAAAAACATTGATAACTTAAAGCACTGAGTTTTCCCTCAGATTCATATCATTTAACTGAAACGCAAACTAAATTGCATATCATTTGAATCTTACACAGAAACTTCCTCATAAAATAATTTCATTCATTCAAATCAAAGGAAAACATTTCAGCCAAAACTTAATTCACAGTTACCTCCAACGAACCAAATCATATGACAACATTCCTCTGGCGGACCTTAGCTTTCTCAGCATCAATAATGGACTCCATCAACTTAACCGCATTATCCAACTTCCCTTCAGCATTCACAACCACATAATCAAAATTCTTAACATGCTTGATCTCCTCCCTAGCCGTAGCAACTCTCACAAGAAGTGCTTCTTTAGTCTCAGTCTTCCTACCAATCAACCTCTCCACGAGCTTCACTTCACTCTCGGCCATCACAAACACGAAAACCGCAGACTGCCCAAAAATCCCCCTCAAAGTTTCAGCACCCTGAATATCAACTCTCAGCACAATATCATAACCTTTAGCCATGAACTCTCTTATCTGCTGTTTAGGAATACCCTTATAATCACCATAAACAAGAGCATACTCCAAAAGCTCATCCCTTTCCACCATACCCAAAAACTCATCTTTGCTAACAAAGTAGTAATCTTTCCCATGAACCTCGCCGGGTCTCATATCTCGGCTCGTCGCCGTAACCACAAAGTGAAGACCTTGACGGGTTTCCCTCAGTTTCTTGATCACAGCGTCCTTGCCCACACCACTGGGCCCGCTCACGACGATGATGAGAGGGTTTGGGTTAGGCCATAATGGGAAGGGGCTGAAACCCGAACCAAGAGAGGTCTCTAAAGCGCGTAAAAGCTCGGTGGGGTCGGCTTTCTCGACTTCCGGAATGGGAACCGAAATGGGTCTTCGGGCATCGCTCATTTGAGAGGAGAACCGGCGAGTCTCTGAAAATTGCGAAATGGGTTTGAGGCTTTGGATTGGAGAAATGGGTTTCAATGGTTTTGGGCGAAGGATTTGGAGTTGGGGATGAAGTTGGAGAGAATTGCAGAGAACTCTGCGAAACATTTGAGAGAGTGAGGAGGTGCACTATATGCGGATGAGGAAGCGGGACATGGAATCGGAACCCTGGCCTATGTAGTATGTATGTACTCCAAAGATTTACCCTCAGCTCTGTTCGCCCCTAAAATAATGGAAAGTTTTAAATATTTTAGGGTAAGTTTAAAGTACACTCGGATTGTTCTACTTTAGGTATGTAGAAACTTTTTACTCTAATTTAATTTTTATAATAGTTTAAATTTAAATATTAGGCTAATTAGATTTTTGTCATCTAAACTTTAATATGTTAACTTTAATATGTATTAAATTATGTTCACTGAACTTTTTTGGTTGTTAAAAATTTTCCCTGAATTATTAAGATTGTTAGATTTAAAGATTTTTATCTGATTCATTCAATTTTACTATCTTAGTGATTGTTTATGTACTAAACCATGCTCCCCAGATTTTGATATCTACCAAATCATGTTCCTCGAACTTTTACATGCATTAAATCATGTCTCCTAAACTTTTTTCCATATTAGACTTTTTTTACTAAAATTGGACAAAAGTATTTAAATCCAACAATTTCAATAATCCAGGTGGCATTTTTAACGACCTTAAAAGTTCAAGCAGCATGATTTGGTACATGTTAAAATTTGGGGGTAAAAATCCTAATTAGCCTAAATGGCACTTGTTGCTCACTTTGATGGCTAATTAAGACTCTTTTAGGAAAATAATGACAATTGTTGCTCACTTTGATCTTGAGTTACATTAAATAGATGTTAAAATAACGTTTCTCAATGGCAACATTGATGAGTCAATTTATATGGAAAAACCAGAAAATTTTGTGTGTGGTGACCTAGAGAAAATAGTTTGTAAATTAAAAAAAAATCTATTTGTGGACTCAAGCAAGTTTCCCGACAATAGTATTACAAATTTTATCAAGTGATTCTCTTATTTAGTTTTGAGATGAATGATGTTGACGATTGTGTGTATCACAAGTTTAGTGGGAATAAGTGCATATTTCTAATTCTATGTGTCGATAACATATTGTTTACCACTAATGATATAGGCTTATAGGCTTATTGCACAAAACCAAGAGATTTCTTTTTGAGCATTTTGAGATGAAAGATCTCGATGACGCCTCTTTAATTTGTTTTAAAAATTCAAATACATCGAGACAGTTCTCAGGGTATTCTTTGTTGGAATTATATTTATCCAGGATCTTAGATCTACTCACAAGTATGTTGATTTAACAACCTAATATTGAACTTCTAAAACGATGAACTAAACACATAAAAGTTAAGAATAACTTACAGTGATGGCAGCGGAATTAATGTCTCCTTCCACTCAAATCTCTAACCCTTGATTCCTATCTGTAGCAGAGTATAATCAAGATCTGAGCCCGAAAGTTCTTCAGTTGGATGTGATCCTTCACAATCTTCCAAACTATGATGAGGTACTGAGTGATGTGTGTGGGCACTTCTCTCTCACTAGGAATTTCGGAATTCTCTCTTGTTTTTCTCTCTTGATTTCGTGTGACACAAAGCAAAGCAAAGCTTGCCCAAACCTTATCAAGAGTAGAGAGAGGGGCGGCTATAAATAGGAAAAGGGAAGGGCACAACTTTCCAAATAGACAGTTTCCTCTTTTACTGTGTAATTGAATAACTGCATTATTTAGTGTGATCCACCACTTTCCTATTTAGGGTAGGCTTTGATTAGCAATTATATGGCAATTTAAATTGAAAATAATAATTGGGAAACATGCAAGCATGTGGCCGGCCATGGTGTGTATGGGCCTCACATGAATTTTGCAGTTTCCTCAATTTTATTTCTATTTCTCCAAAAATACCATTTTTCTAATTCTAATCATTTAAATGCCAAAACTAATTATTTAATAACTAAAATAGATTATTAAATAATATTGCCATTTAAAATAATTATTAATTAGACATGCAAAGTCTCTTAATTAATAATTAAACCTAGAAACCCTCCTAATTACAATTTCATCCTTAAACTGTGAGAATTCACAAATTAGACATAGTCTAACTTTTAGAATTATAATTGATTAATCATAAATCAATTACAGAGTCTTACAAACAGTATAGTCTCAACTAGAATGGGGACCATGGATCTATATGCTGAGCTTCCAATAAGTTGAACCGATTTACCAAGTAAATCCCTAACTTATTAATTCCTCGTTGAATCCACTCTTAGAACTTGGAATTGCACTCTCAGACTTATATAGAGCATATCATATGTTTCACGATATCAATATGCTATCTCATTTAACCATTGTTATAATCTTAATGTGATTTAGAGATCCTCTATATAGATGATTTACATCGAGATGGGACCAATTTACCGTTTACACCCCTCAATGTATTTTGCCCCTTTGAACACTTAGTTACCTGTAAATGATGTTTTAGTAATCTGATATACAGTCACTGAAACAAGAGCTCATCCATTTACTTTTATTTAACTAAGCTCAAAAGGAATCATCACTTTACTTCTATACACCAGTAGAAGCTATAGATTTCCATATTTATGTTTATCACTCCCACTCAGTTATGCTATCATGTTCCCAAAATATATGTATTATCCTGACCCAGAGGTAGGCTTAACTAATAAATCAAAGAACAAGAATAGCACTCCTGAGATTGAGCCTAAGCATATCAGGATTTAGATTCTCTTAATCTAAGATCAACTTCTGACATTGACTTGGAAAGATACAACGGTAAGTTTACAATATCTTTGACCAAGTTCAATATCGGTCCAGTCCAATGCATGCTCCATACATTCGAAACCAGTATACTTTGCCAATGTTTTGGAAAGAACATAACACTTACTCCAAGTGTAAGTATACTTCATCGTTGATTATCACATCAGTGTAAATCCAAAACACTGATGAACAGGGACCAAATCTTTTGAATCATATAATCACAATCACATTCCACTGTACTGACAATACTGTAATTGTGAATAACTATATGTTCTGGATTTAACTGATTTTGTGCATATATCAAATATATATATATTAAACCATAAACATGTAACATACATGTAATCATGATTCACTTCAAAATTCTAAATTGATAACTAATCAGATTGTAATGGGTTTTATTTAGGGCATAAAACCCAACAAACTCCCACTTGCACTAACATAAAACAAGTTGTACATTACAATCAATCTTTTACCTCGATCCTCTGATCAATTGTAGTATACTTGAATCCACCCATATATCTGGAACCAGGTTCATAAAACTTATGAAACCTCCTTAACTATATGCTTTACTCATTAAGGGATACTGAAATCCTTACTGCCCATTAAGTACATCTGAACAAACAGAAGATATATCTCTCAAATTTTAAAATTTGGAATTGAGATAATGCAGTGTAGAATTTTCTTCAGTAAAATAACTTTCTGGTAATTTCGAATTTACAAAGTTATATCTTCTCTGATGAAGCTTGAATTATTATAGATGGGTTTTTAACACTCTTCTATAATGATTCCTCCACCCCCAGAGTAACCACCATCTCACAATTCTTAATGAGTCGGTGTGGATATAGCGATCACTAATGCATAGTTCCTTAATAACATATACGTCACTTTTATAAATCTTTCTTGATTGTCCCCTA
Source organism: Cannabis sativa (assembly GCF_029168945.1). Lineage (NCBI taxonomy): Eukaryota > Viridiplantae > Streptophyta > Magnoliopsida > Rosales > Cannabaceae > Cannabis > Cannabis sativa. Next base: position 8,533,029 of record NC_083609.1, read on the forward strand.
ATGTTCCCCATTTGATTACATCTCAGATGGCTCCCACTCAATAGCAGATGTCTGGTTAGAAACTTTTAACCTTCTACTATTGTTTCTGGGAATATCTCATTGTGACTTATTATCTTAATCTGAAACTATAAGTTTCTCTAAGACTAAGTCAACAAAATAGCAGTCTAGTATTTGAAGTGTAAAATACTTGCTAGAGATTTAAGCAATCAAAACAAGATACCATAAAATGTTATGAGGAATAGACATCTTGAATCAAGTCTTTCGAATAGACTATGCAAGAATTCTTCTATCTTACTCTCATAATTCTGATAAGTTATTTCTATCCATGTGAATGGTTAGACTTGTTTTTATCAGAGGTGTTCTTAAGTTCCTATCACAATTATCAACCAAACGAAGATGGGTAAAGAATTTTAATATTCTCCCACTCAACTAAGGTAATGTGATACATTATCAAAGAACTTTCAATGGTATCAATAACTATTACAACAGTAAATTTAAACTGGAACATATAATCAAGATCAAGGATTTATTCTGATAATAGCTAATTTATTATATTATTTCCATGTTTAACATTATGTGTCACAAAGGGTACTGTAGAATAAAGTCCACCCCTAAGTTTATAGAGATTAAGATCCACCCCTAAAAGTTGTAAATCTCTGTGTGTGATAGAGAGTCTGTGGAGTTGAATATAATCCAGAGTTCATTATATATAAAAGATCGTTTGAACTGCATATTATTCTTAACTTTTCTCCACCCCTATCAGATCAAAAGATCCTTTTATTAAACAAATTCTCAAATAATTGTTTTGGAACTAACAATTATTCATAAACATAGAAATAATTTCTAATGTTTATGTAGTAATAACTCTGTAAGGAGTTTAAATACCTTTAGAATTTGTATCAATAATAAAAATACTTACACATACAAACATAATAAATATAACAATTGGTAATAAATAAGATAAAGTACTGAAGCTCAACTCATAAATTGCAATTTATTTAAGAAAATAAAAATTATTTGCAATATTATGAGAACCAAACAGGGAATAAAATCCCAAAACTTGAAATCCAAATTGTTTGAAAAACTAAACAATTAATTCAAAAAAAATTGAGCTTCTTCTTTATCGTAGACGATCTCCATCCACCATCCAGCTTTCTAATCTAACTCGCTAAGACAGCATCCGAGTTTAAGAAGCTTGAGCTATAAGAAGAATAATAAACAAGGTTAGTAGTCCAGAATTAATAATCCAAAAGGATAATAATTCACTAGAAACTCATCAATTTATAAAGAAAATACCTTGTTTCTTTGCGAGATACTTAGGACATTGGGATTTCCAATGGCCTTTCTCATTGTAGTAGAAACACTTTCCTTTTAGTGTATCACCAGAAGCTCCAGCCTTTTTGTTCTTAGCTGCTTTCGCAGCTTGAGCTCGCTTCTTGGCATTTTTCCACTTCTTCTTATGATTGGATTTGGAAGTAGAAGCAACATGTGCCTCAAGATTACTCGTCTTATTACCATTTCCAGAATTCCGAGGTTTATTCCCTCTTTTCTTGGGACCTCCAATCAAATTTTCATATGTCTGAAGGTCATTGACTAAAGTATGAAAGTCTTGTTCCTTCTTATTCATGACATAATTTGATGTGTAGGGCAGAAAATCTGGAGTCAGACTATTCAAGATGAGACTCACTTGAGTAGTCTGATCCATTTCGACACCATGATTACGGGCTTCCCGGAAATAACTAGCCATCTGGAGTAGGTGATCACGCACATTCGATGGGGTTCCATCGCAGGTGCGTTGATGAATTTCTTAGTCGCGTCAAAACGAGACTTGGATAGATGCCATACCGAATAGCTCGATTAAGCTGCGTCATGATTTGCAGCCATGACAGTGTTTGCAAACCTTGTTTTCAAGGTGTCAACCATGCTGGAAAGCATGAAGTAACGAGCTTTATTGTTAGCATTCTGCCAACGCTCGAACTTCTCTTTCACAGTTTTGGTTGCATTGTCACCTGGCTGCTCAGGGGACGGCTCAGTCAACACAAACAAGGCACTTTCACCTATGAGAGCAATATTAATGTTCTCTCTCCACTTTGGGAAGTTAGACCCATTTAGCTTATTTTCAGTTAAGAGTGACAACATGGGATTCGACATTGCAATTCAGGATACTACAAGATAACACATAGATATCAATTATGGTTTATCACAAAATCTTATTCAGAAATTATTAGCACACAACAAGTAGGAATGACTAGAGAAAATACAAAAAGAAATTCAATCCTAAATAATTTCCAAGGTTTTCAACAAACTGATATCAGTGTCCCGTTTAGGCGAGAGTCAAAGCTATCATCCATTGAATAGAGTTGTCAGCTCATCTAAAATGGCAAACATTCTAGCAACCTTTTATTCGATCAAAAAGAGAATCTGACGTTGTCCCGTTTAGGCGAGAGTCAAGGTCATTCCTATTTCATGAGCTTCTACCATTGTTTCATACGTTTGTAAGTCTTATACAGTAGCCACCATTAGGGTGATCAATACCAATATAAAACATTTACAAACATACTTATCTTTCGAGATTAAACGACGCTAACTTGCTAATGAACGTTCCTCCATTAGGGAGGATTACTCACTAAAACAATAGCTATGTAAAACCAACAATGGAGATCGAATATCTTAAAATAATAAAGCTCATTATTTAAAATTGTATTTTCTTCTATTATTTATTTATTTTAAATCCATATATATATTTGTTAAATTTTAAATTTAGAATAGAATCTAAATAAAATTTAATTTAATATCTGTAAAATTAAACTTAGATGGTTAAGAAAATAAAATAAATTATTTCCATCTTAGTATTAATTTTCCAACAAATATTAAGAAAATTACTTAATTTAAGTTGTATTAATTTAAATTAATTTGCAACTCAAACTAAAATTTTCTATATATATATATTGTATTTCCAAAAATATACAATTTTCGAAATACATTAAAATAAATCAAACTTTACTTAGAAAAAATACTACAAGCAAAAATATTATCTATCTAGATTTTCTTGACTGATTAATCCAATTTCTAATAATATATTTCAGTTCCTTTATTTTAAATTAATCATTAAATGAAAAGACCATTGATTTAAGTTGATTCAAAATTAATTAAAATAATTAATTTACAACTTCAATCTATCTTTCAAGATAAATTTAAAATCATCTTGCATAATTAAATGCAATTTTGAAAAAAAAAAATGATTAATAAAATAAATAAAATATATTTTAAAAATTATTCAAATTTAAGTTGTTATGGAAATACCCAACTTAAAATAATTTTCTTATTTAATTAAATATCATGAAAATAACAATACCTAAGTATCATTATGAAAATCAACTTAGATATTTAATTTTCAATTTAATTAAATGCATTAAATTCAGGAAATAAATAATTAAGTATAGAGAAGGCTTAATCATTAATTTTCAATTTAATACAAGGAAAAATATCCTTAATTGAATTGTACCAAAATTAACTATTAAACAATTAATTTCACAATCAATGATATTTTTCTACATTAGAAATAATAATAAGTATAGAAATAACTATCTAGAAAATATCTCAATTCTACTAAGTATCTTTTCAAGATTTGGAAAATATCTGATTTAAGTTATTATAGAAAGAATCTATAATTTACAAACTTAAAATTTTCCAAACAAAATTTAATTAAATATCAAAATTAGGTGGTAACTACCTAATTTAAAGATATTCCCTTTTTAAGTTTAAAACCAACTTAAACAATATCTTTCAAGAATCTTCAATAACTAATTCATAGAATTCCTCAACTTAATATTAAATTCAAAATATATTCAAATTTAAGTTATAAGGAAAAATTAGTAATAACTAATTCATAACTTAAATAGGAATATTTAAAGAAATAATAAGTTTCAGAAAGAATCTAGTTAGTTAAAATTCTTTATTTAATTAAATACAAGAAAAATACAAATAGTTTATCTAGAAATGAAATTCATTAAACTATGTTTTTCTTAAATTAATTTCGAAGAAATTAATTATATTGTTATTCAATTTTATTAGGTCAAACTAGTATAATTAACCTAGCACAGTTATCCAAATCAAGCAAATGGGCCTTCACAATTGGGGTTGTTCATGTGAGGGGGGCTGGGTCCAGTATGTCGCACCCACTTCTAAGGCTCCCAACTCTCACACAAGGCCCAAAAGAGAGGAATTTAACCTTAAAATGAACAACTGTTATTAATTGAATAGGCCCATTAACTAAATGAGCCTAAATAAAATCTATCAGGTTATGACATTTTATTTAGCAACAACAACCTATATGTATCTATAACAGAAATTAAACATATAGGCTCACACAGGCACACAGATTTGGATGGATCTTATCATGTTACTAGGTCATACATAGATGAAAGAAGTTTGTAAAAATTACCTGTTACAAATTGTTTACTTAATCTATCATCAATTGAACCATGGGTTAAAATCTGATCATTTGATCTGTCATCAAGTTAACCCTGGCAATTTAGATCAAGCAATAATAGGTTTTAGAAAACTTACAAACAATCTAAAACACATACTCCTGCAACAAGGTTAGATTTGAATAGTTGGATGTAGGATTTATTTAATTTTTAAAACATATATTTCGAAAAATAAAATTTAAAAAATTAAACCTACCATTTTGAAAAATTAGGTTTTTGGGTAACCTAAATGTCATTTCAAAATAAATTGCTAACTTTCCTTTTAAATTTCATGTTATTTAATAAATTAAATAATAAAATAGAAAATGGTAAATACATACGCTTTTCTTGTTTTACAATCTAATTTAGGTAAAATAACAAAATTTAAAAGAGTTAACAAAAATATCTTATTTCCTCTTTTAAAATACCATGATTATAGTAATCTTATTCTAAATAAGGTCAATTTACCAAAAGAAAATTTTAACAAAAAATCTAACCTTTTATTCAAAATAAGATAGAATAATCAAAATTTAAAAGAAATAAGAAAAAGGGTAAGCAATACTTGATTTTATCCTATTTTTCAAATTCAAATTACACTAATATCTAAAATTAATTTTAAAATAAAATTAATTTATTTCTGATGATTAGATTTGAAAATTGAAAAATAAAAATCAAATTACAAAACTACACAAAAAATCGGAATTTAATTCCATGAAATAGCATGAAAAATCGAAGAAAACGAAGAAAAATCACACACTGTACGGATGGTATGCGTTGCATACCATCCGCGCGCGCAAGGAAGGTGATCTGCCCACTTTCTTCGACGCTGGGAGGCTGCCAGCAGCCCTTCCGCGCGCATGGGTAGGGTGATCACCACCCCGATTTTTCCCGATTTTTAAAAATTCATAACTAATTCAAATTAAATCGAAATCGAGTTTTGTAAAAAAGTAAATTGCTTAGAATTTTCCAAACTATCCAATAAAAATAATTCCAGATACAGACAATCAATTATTTTTCCCAGAATTCACAAACACCAATCAAACATCAATATGACACATCATGAAACCATCCAAATCACAAACAAATCGTTTTAAGTCCAAATTTCTTGCAAGCAAATCAATTACCATGGCTCTTGTGCCAGTTGTTGGAATTATATTTATCCAGGATCTTAGATCTACTCACAAGTATGTTAATTTAACAACCTAATATTGAACTTCTAAAACGATGAACTAAACACATAAAAGTTAAGAATAACTTACAGTGATGGTAGCAGAATTAATGTCTCCTTCCACTCAGATCTCTAACCCTTGATTCCTGTCTGTAGCAGAGTATAATCAAGATCTGAGCTCGAAAGTTCTTCAGTTGGATGTGATCCTTCACAGTCTTCCAAACTATGATGAGGTACTGAGTGATGTGTGTGGGCACTTCTCTCTCACTAGGAATTTCGAAATTCTCTCTTGTTTTTCTCTCTTGATTTCGTGTGACACAAAGCAAAGCAAAGCTTGCCCAAACCTTATCAAGAGTAGAGAGAAGGGCGGCTATAAATAGGAAAAGGGAAGAGCACAACTTTCCAAATAGACAGTTTCCTCTTTTACTGTGTAATTGAATAACTGCCTTATTTAGTGTGATCCACCACTTTCTTATTTAGGCTAGGTTTTGATTAGCAATTATATGGCAATTTAAATTGAAAATAATAATTAGGAAACATGCAAGCATGTGGCCGGCCATGGTGTGTATGGGCCTCACATGAATTTTGCAGTTTCCTCAATTTTATTTCTATTTCTCCAAAAATACCATTTTTCTAATTCTAATCATTTAAATGCCAAAACTAATTATTTAATAACTAAAATAGATTATTAAATAATATTGCCATTTAAAATAATTATTAATTAGACATGCAAAGTCTCTTAATTAATAATTAAACCTAGAAATCCTCCTAATTACAATTTCATCCTTAAACTGTGAGAATTCACAAATTAGACATAGTCTAACTTTTAGAATTATAATTGATTAATCATAAATCAATTACAGAGTCTTACAAACAGTATAGTCTCAACTAGAATGGGGACCATGGATCTATATGTTGAGCTTCCAATAAGTTGAACCGATTTACCAAGTAAATCCCTAACTTATTAATTCCTCGTTGAATCCACTCTTAGAACTTGGAATTGCACTCTCAGACTTATATAGAGCATATCATATGTTTCACGATATCAATATGCTATCTCATTTAACCATTGTTATAATCTTAATGTGATTTAGAGATCATCTATATAGATGATTTACATCGAGATGGGACCAATTTACCGTTTACACCCCTCAATGTATTTTACCCCTTTGAACACTTAGTTACCTGTAAATGATGTTTTAGTGATCTGATATACAGTCACTGAAACAAGAGCTCATCCATTTACTTTTATTTAACTAAGCTCAAAAGGAATCATCACTTTACTTCTATACACCAGTAGAAGCTATAGATTTCCATATTTATGTTTAGCACTCCCACTCAGTTATGCTATCATGTTCCCAAAATATATGTATTATCCTTACCCAGAGGTAGGCTTAACTAATAAATCAAAGAACAAGAATAGCACTCCTGAGATTGAGCCTAAGCATATCAGGATTTAGATTCTCTTAATCTAAGATCAACTTCTGACATTGACTTGGAAAGATACAACGGTAAGCTTACAATATATTTGACCAAGTTCAATATCGGTCCAGTCCAATGCATGCTCCATACATTGAAACCAGTATACTTTGCCAATGTTCTGGAAAGAACATAACACTTACTCCAAGTATAAGTATACTTCATCGCTGATTATCACATCAGTGTAAATCCAAAACACTGATGAACAAGGACCAAATCTTTTGAATCATATAATCACAATCACATTTCACTGTACTGACAATACTGTAATTGTGAATAACTATATGTTCTGGATTTAACTGATTTTGTGCATATATCAAATATATATATATATATATATTAAACCATAAACATGTAACATACATGTAATCATGATTCACTTCAAAATTCTAAATTGATAACTAATCAGATTGTAATGGGTTTTATTTAGGGCATAAAACCCAACATTTTTAGATTATCACAAAAGAGCTATATCGATAAAGTACTCAAACAGTTTGGCATGCAAGACTGTAGACCATGTGATACCCTTGTCGTTAAAAGAGACAAATTTTTTCTTAAGCAATGCCCTAAAAGAAGCCTTGAAATTCAAGAAATGCAAAAGATTCCCTATGCTTTAGCTGTTAGGAGTCTAATGTATGCTCAAATTTGTACGCGTTCAGATATAGCGTACATTGTTAGAGTGTTGGGTAGATACTTAAGCAATCCAGGAATTAATCACTAAAAAGCAACCAAAAAAGTTATGAGATATTTGAAGAGAATAGGAGATTACATGCTCACATATAGGAGGTCATATCACTTTGAGATCATTGGATATTCTATCTCCGACTTTGAGGGATGTCAAGATAGTAGGAGATCCACTTCGGGCTACATATATCTGTTAGGTGGTGGAACTATATCGAGGAGGAGTGCAAAACAAACACTCATAACTTCATCCACTTTGGCAGCAAAATTTGTTGCAAGTTATGAGGCATCCAATCATGGTATATGGCTGAGGAATTTTGTCACCAGGTTGCACATTGTGGATGGAATTGAAAGTCCACTTAAGTTGTATTGTGACAATAAATCAACTATATTGTATTCCAACAACAACATGAGCTCGATGAAGTCAAAACATATTGACATCAAGTTCCTTGTTGTAAAAGAAAGGGGAAAAATGGACTGATTTACATATAACACTTAGGTACAAACTCCATGATTGCAGACCCCCTTACTAAGATTTTGCCACCCAAAATCTTTCATGAACACACTGCTCGTATTGGTATCTTAGATTATGATGATATCTAGATTCAGTGAGAGTTTGTCTTTTTTATCCTTAGTGTGTTTTATTTATTTCATTAAATATGTGTATTTAGATATTTTTCTAATCGAAAATTATGTTATTCAGTTTATTTCACTTTGTACACTGAACAACAATAATAATAATAAAAAAAACTAGTTACTTAAAAAAACCAGTTATGAAATAATAAAATAATATGTATGTCAGAAATTGATTATTTAAAATAAAATAAAAATTATTGTTCAAATATCATACAATAATCTGGTTTTATACAAACTAAAAAATATACAATAATATCATAAAAATAGAACAACCCCGTTATTGAATAGTTAAAACCTGTGAAACCAGTTTCGACGCTATAAAAAATCATAACAAAATATGAAATGTTAATAATAAAGTTAACTGAAACCAGTTTCATCAGACAATCAAATAGAAAAAATAAACACACACACACACAAATACAAAAAAAAAAAAAAAATACTAATCATAAATATAATCAAAACAACACACAATGCATACCAAAAATTTAAAAACAAAATATAAGTGTAAGTTTCAAACCTAGAAACAAAATAATAAAAAAATAACTTAAAATAAAAAATTTATAATAACATAATGAAACTATTTTTTTTTATTCTTTTAATAAAATTATTAGTTTCTTTCAATGTTGATGAAACTGATTTTTAAAATTTGTATTATTTTTAAATTATAATTTTTTATATTGTTTTTTTTTTCAAGGATGATGTTGATGAAACTGGATCTTTTTTTTCAGCTGCTTTTAATGAAATAATTAATTTTTAATGAAAAAACAAAGAAAAAACAAACAAACAGTAGTTTAAATAAAAAAAAAAATAAGTTTAATTTCTGTAAAAAAAATAACATCTACAATTGAGATCATTTTTAATTTATTTTAGTGTTTTATTTTTTAAAAAAGAAAAAAAATAACTTTTTTATATGGGAAATTATATATAGTAAATGACCCCAAATCATAGGACTATGTTAGTTTATGTCCTCATTTAAAAAAAAATGGCAAATGACCCTAAATCATAAGACTATGTTAGTAAATGTCCTCATTTCAAAATCATTAATTTATTTTTATTTTTTTAGAATTAGAAGCAAATTATTTAAACAATATGGTATATCTATATTAGTTTTGTTCAAATCTTTTTTATTTTAAAGTTATGTCACTTTTTTTAATTTTTTATGAGTTGTTTTGGGTTGTTGGTATATAGATTTTGTTATACGGTATATTTCTATTTTGTTGTATGGTATATTATTATTCTTAGATGCTATTTATTTTTTATTATGATATATATAATAGTGGTATATAATTTTATTAACATAATAAAAATATTTTAAATTATGTATATAATTTTATTGTCATGCTACATATATTTAATTATTATTTTTATATTTTTTGATTGTATGATTATTTAATTTAAATAATATTTAATTAGTTTTTATTTTATTATATACAATGGTTATGGTATATATATTTTAATTGTGGTATATAATTTGGTTTGTATAGTATACATACATATATATATTAGTAATCTATATTGTTATTATTATTTTTTTTTATATATATATATATATGTTTTGGTGTATGGTATATGTATCTTTTGTTATACGGTATATAATTTTTTTAAATAAAATTTTAGTTTTTTTTTCTATTGTACTCTTATGGACATGATATATAATTTTATTAGCTTCTTATATATTTTTATTTTTATTTGTTGTTATTATTATATATATTTCTATTGTAAGGTATATATTTTATGTTATATGGTATATAAGTTTTATTGTATAGTATATCATTTTATTTTGGGAAATTTTTATATATATACATTATATACATTAATATTACAGAAAAAACGTTAAATAAAAACAATCCATGGGTATGCCGTGACACGTCATCAAGCTTACCGTGATTAGCTTCAATAATTTTGGAACCACCGGCGATGAAGGAGACGCGCCCACAATTCCATATTTCTCGGCCATCTCTGCGCGTGGTTCTACTGATTAAAACAGAAAGCTATAAATACCATAGGAATAATACACGAAATCGAAAAACAGAAACCAAACCAACCTTGAACGAAAAAACACCATTGACGGAAAATAGAGACCTCGACGAATCTGAAAATTAGAGAATCGATCATCATATCTCTCAAAACTGTTGCTGTATACAACAAGCAAATCATCGTCTCTCTAATTCGACCTACAATTCAATCGATCAATAAACCTATGAGCTGATCACAACAAACAAAAAACGAAAACCAAAAATCGTTGCTTCGAGGAAGAAGAAGAAGTCCGTCAACTACAACATCGAAAACTAAATCTGAATAAGGTACCTATTATACATTACGATACATACTACTGCTTATAACACATTACACCTTCCAATTCCTGAAAACACCTAAAAATCCATCATGTTTGTTAATTCTGTTAAATATGATTATTTGACAATTAATCAGTACTAATCAGATAGTTTACCAGTTGTAATCATAACTGATAGTAAACTAATCAATACTAAGTACTTTAAAAAAATACAGTACACTATAAACCTTCGTAATTGTAATCGCTCCAACATTATAGTTCAACATATAGTCATCTAATTCGAAAAACTGCATATAAACCTTACTATAATAAATATAAAATTTAGTTTATGAACATCACACCTATTACATGTTTATTATTTTTGTATATACATAATGTTTACTGTATACAATACTTAACATGATTAAACTAAACAAATCACGCAGGAATATGGATGTTAGAACAGTGATTCTTTTTTACAATGGAACTTGGGTTGACAGAACAACATACGTTGATTATGAAGTCGAAGGTATACTAATTCCAACAGATTGTTCACATTATGAGCTTTCTCACATAGTATACGAAGCTTTGAATTTGGACAGAAACAAATATACGATTGATCTTCAATTTCAAGTAACCGAAGGCATACCACCAATAAGAATCAAAGACGATAGTGGATGCAAGTTTTATGAACAAATACGAAGGAAAAATGATGATGAGACCAAATATCCTATATGTGTTAACATCTCAACATCGACAACCGACAATGAACACAATGATAGAGTAAACTATACCTACAATGGGGAAACTAGTTTACAAACAAGGCAACTGCTACCAACAAGAACAGAATATGCAACAAAGATGGCAGATTATGTGATTGAACAAACTCAAAAATCGATGGAAGAAAGCTCCGAAGAAAATCAAATAATTTTAAATCCTCAAGTTGCTGAAATACACATTGGCCAAGTTTTCGCAAACAAGGAAACCCTCCAACAAGCAGTAAGCCTTCACTCAATAAGATACAATCAACCTTTCAAGGTAAAAAGATCATCAAAACTAGACTATAAACTAGTCTGTATTGATGATAACTGCAACTGGACATTCTTAGCATCAAAACATGGAAAGATTGACATGTTTATCATAAGAAAAATAGAGCATACTCATACATGTTCATTGGACATCACTTCTGGAGACCATCCTCAAGCTACAAGCAACCTGGTTGGAAAGGTTATAAAAAACAAGTTTGTAAACCCAAAAAGAGATTACACTCCAACAGAAATTGTGGATGACATGGCAGATGATTACAGTGTCTCTATATCTTACCAAAAAGCATGGAGAGCTAGAGAAAAGGCAATTGTGGATGCTCGTCGCTGCCCACAAGAATCATACAGTGAGATACCATCAATTTTATACATGATGCAAATATCAAACCCAGGTAATAAAATACTTCGTCAACATAAAGTACTAATATGCTATATAGGTATTTATACTATAAACTAATTGGTTACTTTTGAAACAGGAACAATCACAGACCTAGTAACAGATGAAGATAACAAATTCAAATATCTATACTTTGCAGTAGGTGCTTCAATAAAAGGTTGGCAACACTGTACACCAATAATAGTCACAGATGGAACCTTTTTGACAAACCAACATGGAGGCACTTTGTTGATAGCAAGTGCACAAAATGCAAATAGACATATATTCCCACTTGCATTTGCAGTAGTAGATTCCGAAAATGACAGCTCTTGGGAATGGTTTCTTCACAAAATAAAGGAAACTTATGGCGAAAGAGAAGGTCAATGCATCGTATCAAATAGACATGAGAGTATACTAAAAGCAGTAAAAGAGACCTTTCCAGATATAATGCATGGGGTATGTTGTTACCATTTGATGAAGAATATAAAAATGAAATTCAAAAAAGGAGGTGATGAGCTCAAGATTGCATTTAATAGTGCATCTAAAGCTTACAACATAGAAGATTTTGAAAAGAGCATGCAAGACTTGGACAATATAGATGTAAGAATAAGAGATTACTTGGTGAATGAAATTGGTGTCGGAAAGTGGACAAGACTATATGGCATGAACAGGAGATACAAAACAATGACATCAAATATTGCCGAATCAGTCAATGCAGCCTTGAAAGCAGTAAGAGACCTACCCATCGCAACTCTACTAGAATGCCTACATTCATTGGTGCAAAGATGGTATTGGGAAAACAAGAATAGAGCCCAAAAAACTACAACAACACTGGCAAAAATACCTGAGAAAACATTAAAGAAACAAAGAGATATGAGTTTAAAGTACAAGGTAATTATATATACAGAAAAATAAAAATTGCTTACAAACATATTTACTCTGTTGTAAACTTAATAATCGTTTACTTGATTAATACAGGTTGAAACAGCAAACCTTCTGGTATACCAAGTACACGACAACAACAGATCTCACATAGTAAACTTGGAGAATAAAACATGCAGCTGCCAACGATTTGAATATGATGAAATGCCTTGCTCTCATGTAATGGTTGTACTAAGCAAAAGGAACCTGTCTTGCTACAAATATTGCTCATACTACTACATGAAAGAAGCTTTTATGGCAACATATGAAGACAGTATACTCCCATTAGGTGAGGCAACATCATGGAATATACCAGATTTAATAAGAAATATTGTAGTCCTCCCACCTAAACATAAGAGAGCTGCCGGAAGACCAAAGAAACAACGATACAAAAATGGACTTGAAGCAAAAGCACAAGTGGTATGCGGTCAATGTCGCCAAAGAGGACACAACAAAAGATCATGTAAAAATGACCCAGTACTAAAACCACCAAGAAAAAGAAAAAGATCATAAGATCCTGAGGTAAAATAAATAAATGTTGGTAACCATCAAACATGGTTACTAAATAGACAGTATACAAAAACAATTTACAATGATAATTGTTAGTTGATAAAGCTTTTCAATGTATTAATACAAACTTTTAATAAAATGATTACAATTCGCTTAGATTCAAGTAAGTTTTTTTTTTGCCTCCTCTATATGAAATAATATGTTAAAAATAACAAGTTACCAAATATATGTACAGTTACTAACTGTAATTTATTTACAACCATTTTAAAGGTTAATAAACCATCACATTGGTTTATATCACTTATAATGGTATACAGAAATGTCATTGGTTTATAAGATCAAACAAAATTAAACAAAAATCACATAAAAAAAAGCCAGAACACTAAAACTAATTTCTAAATCCAAAAAATTAACATATTGTCTCACAGAAATACATAACATAAAAACTGCAAACATACTGTGCCAGTAAACCAAAAGGTTACTTCAAAATTAAAATAGGCAAGAGTCTCCTAAAATATTACTGTTCCAAACAGTTTCTTAAACAAATACAAACATAAACCTAAAAACAAAACAACATGACATAAAAATACACATAAAGTTCAAAAAAATGTAAGCTAGGTTTCCAACATGTTGTTCTATTACAGAAATCTATGGCATCCTTCCTGGATTCTCCGAAGTAGACTCGTACCCACCCAACTCCTTCTTCTTTGCATGAACAAACAGATCAACACACAACTTCTTACGAGTGAATGCAATGTCCAACTTCTTAGGAATCTTATCAATCAATCCATGCATAAAGAAATGAGCATACTTTATGATAAAAACACCACAATCACTACATCACAAAAATAAACCCATAGCAATTGTCAGATAACAAAAAATAAACAATAACATAGAATCATAAATATAAAAAAAAAAACAAAGATAGTTACCTATCCTCTTGTTGTGGCAAATTATCAACCACGACAATATCAAACGCATCAGTATCTTTTTTACCTTGCCAGTGCTTACTACTCCTGTCAATATCTTTTCTCCCCTCATTAAAATTAACATGTGACAGTAAGATATGAATTATTACAGCAAATGCACGAACAAAACTCTCTGAGTTGTTCTTGTACCTCCCAAACCTCATAGAATTTAACACTTTTAAGCATCTCATCTTAATGTCAAGAATACACAATATCCAATGAGCAAGAACAATCACGTTAACGAGGCATTAGTACGAAATCAAGCTCGGCCCGGTGGTTTATTGCATAACATATAAAAACCCGCTATGTATGCAGCTGCCTTAGAATCCTTCTTAATCGAATCAACATTTTCACCACTTGCAACAAACTCATTATATAAATCAAAAATTTGAGAAGCAAAGAAGCAATCAGTAGTATTACCAGAAATTTTCACAGACTGGTCATACTTTAACTTCTTTCTCAAATAGTAGAAACAAACATCAATATGCTGCAATAAACATAAAACAATCCAAAGTTATAAACAAATATACAGAAAAAATATACAATAAACAAAAAAAAAATATATAATAACACACTAACCGAGCATGACAAGTTCTTCCCAACAGTAAGCAAATCATAGAACCACATCTTATCATCAATTTGACAAACCACAAAATCCAATGGAACCTTAAGCTTCCTATGACATTCTTTAAACTTCTTCACTTTGTTTTTATCATTAAACCCAATCTTAAACCACTGATCAAAAGATTTAGCTTGCACATCATCAATCACATTGAAAAAGCCAAATCCAAAAGCACATGATCCAGGACGTCCACCTTTTGGTTTACCAATACTACCTGAACCAAATTCTGTGGTATACAGACTGTTGTATACAGAACTAGGTTTCCTCTCTCTATTTCCAACTGTAGGAGTTTCTTCCTCCAATTTTATAGACTTTCCCTAGCATTCAAAACAATTACAAACAAATAAAAAAAAAAGTAAGTGAAAAGAAAAAAAAAACAAACTACCAAATAACATAAATAAAATAAAAACAAACCTTTTTCAAACTGTCTTCATAGGAAACCAAATGATCATTAACAACCTCCATGGTAGATACAGAAAAGCTTTCTTGAGAACCATGTTTCTTCTCAACACCAACAACATCAGTCTTAAAATATCATGCAAAACAAAAAAAACAAAATATATGTAAACATAGTAAACCAAAAATCAATACTCAGAACATAAACAAGAATAACAAAAAAAAAGTAAACAAACCTTGTCCAACCCATAGGTAGATAAAACATCAGCATTTGTTGCCTCTAATTTATTTAAAGACTTATCCTAAAAACAAAAAATAAAAATAATTAAACATGACAAAATGATTCAAAATATAAAATAAACTAAATAAAAAAAGTATACAGTAAACAAAAAATGACAAACCTTTTTAATGCTTCCCTCATAGGCATCAATCTTTTCATTTATAATCTCCAAAGCAAACACAGTGATACTATCCTCAGTGCCTTGACTATCAAACAACTTTCCCTTACTAGCAACACCTTCAACATCATTTACACTTGCATCTACATCAACTGCTCTGCCCTCAACATTATCTTTATTACTCCCATCTGCAACATCTTTTGCTTCTTCAGTATTCTTTCCCTCAACATTGTCTTTATTTGTCCCATCTGAACCAATAGCTTTAACAGCATCACCACCCCCCAAACCCTGTAAATATACAAAACAAAAATAAAGAACATTTGACAGAGACAAAAAACAACATAGTAACAAATCATCTAAATAATGAAAAACCTAAAAAATAAATAAACTTGCCTGGTCATCTCCACCATCATCTTCATCATCCTTAGATTTTTTAACAACATCCTTTAAAAGGCCATGATCATCAACAACCTGTTCTTCATCATTCAATTTATCAGTATTCTTTTTTTCTTCAGTAAACCAATCAGGTTTACTAGAAATAAAACTCATAATATCAAATGAAGGAGCATCATCATTAAAAACCTACAAAAAAAAAAAACCCCATTAAACAATAAAAACATTAATAACATAAAAAAAAAATATTCAAAAAACAAAAAATATTCAATAAACAAAAAACAATATACTAGTTTACAAAACAAAAATAACCTGAGTATATTGAATATTCTCATCGAGTCCAACAGTTTCAATTGCATCTTGACTTTTCACATCAAAAACTTCAACATCATTTAAATCATCATTCTTGCAACAAAAAAAACAACAAAATCAAAATAACATATGAAAAAACAAAGAAACATCTAATAAACTAATAAATAAACATAATCAAAAAACAAACCTTGCCATCGCTCTCATCAGGACTATCATTTCCATCTTTAGAAATTTTAGCATTTTCAATAGCTTCCTTCAACTCATTAAACTTCAATTCCATAAAAAAAACCAAGCCTTCACTGATCTTTGAGTCAATATTAGGGCTGAACATTTAAACCCGCAAACCCGAAAACCCGGCAACCCGCCCCGACCCGCTGCCGAAAAAAACCGAAAAATTGAAAACCCGTGTGGTCGGGTCGGGTCCAACCCGAAAATACTCCACACGGGTATCGGGTTCGGATTTTAAAATAAGCCAAATATTTTTTCGGGTGTTAATCCGAAACCCGAAGTATTTGGCAAAGCACAAATTTTCGTGCTACTAAAGTCAAAACAGAAGTATAATTTTTTTTTTATTATAAAATAAGAAAAAGAAAATGTGAGAGAGAGAGATTGTCTTTACCTCTGCCACCTACAAAAGTAGGTCATGCTTCCCATGCCACGTGATTGATATGACTATTCAAATTGTTTTACTGTTTATTTTTTATTTTTTTTTATTTTACTTTCATAAAATCAAAATGTTATTATTGTACTTTCTATGTCAGTGAAATATACACAACTTTTTATTTTACTTTTTGTTTACAGTGTTGTCCAGAAATTTAAACTGTACACTTTATTTTTTTTCATGTAAATATTGATTCGGATGGTAATCCGAACCCGACTGTAGCTAACCCGTGGGACCCGACCCGAAACCCGTGGGACCCGACCGCCCGAAAATCGGGTTCGGTTACACATTTTAAACACCCGAAGTCCGAAAACCCGAACCCGATTATCCGAAAACCCGAAAATCCGACCCGTGTGCAGCCCTAGTCAAT
Source organism: Cannabis sativa (assembly GCF_029168945.1). Classification (NCBI taxonomy): domain Eukaryota; kingdom Viridiplantae; phylum Streptophyta; class Magnoliopsida; order Rosales; family Cannabaceae; genus Cannabis; species Cannabis sativa. Next base: position 8,550,704 of record NC_083609.1, read on the forward strand.
ATACGACTGAAGACTTAACTGCAACTCCTTGAATCTACCCTCAACACATTATTCAATACTTCAATAGACTCATCAGTCTTCTTTTGCCTAGAAATAAACTCCTTCATCTTACGCATCACACCATCGACATCAAACCCACCAGTAAACTCCTTCTGTACACCAGAAGATCCAACTCTATCAACATTAAACTTTGAGAATGGAACATCATCAAAGTCATCATCTGACTCTTCTCGGCCAATAAACTCCATTTCAGTAAGGACCAATAAACCATTCCTTTCATTTTCAGTATGCACAATATGTTTTCCTTTCAGCTAGCAAAACAAAAAAAAATAATTAGTTTACAAAATATAATAAAAACAACAAATAAATAATTTACAAAATATAAAAAAATACCTTATTTGAAGATAGAACTTTCTTCTCAACTTCACTTGAATTTGGATTTCCAATACTCTTCCATCTACAAAACCTATATGGTTTACCAGAATCATAGGAACAAAACCTTGCCTTCAAGCACAAAGGAATGGTTTCATACAACCAAACCAAAAATGCAAAAGGTAAACCAGGAAGTTTATAAGATCGAGGACCCTTTTCCAAATGTTTCCCTTTAACCTTAGCAAGAGGCTTAGCAACACCTTTTCCCTTCATAACACCCCTCAGACCAATCTTTAAATTGTGCAAAGTTAATTCAAACACTGGTATACCCCATGGAAAACTACCATACTCATCAACCCCAATTATGTTCAAAATCTCAACAGGAACTTTTTTTGAGTAAACGCTACTAATCAAACAATTAGTAACAAGGTACAAAACAGCCATCTTCACAGCATACTCATCTGACTTGAAATCACTATACATAAACCTATGCTCAACAAAGACTAATAAATACCGTTCGATCACAAAAATATCGATCAACAAAAGCATTTTCTCTGTGTGTATACTTACTCAAATCGGCATCACCAACACACAGTAAACCAGAAACAATAGCAAACTCAGCTAAACTGAATCTGAAATTCTCATCACCAAACTTAAACCACATTTCTTTTTCATTTTTCTGATATACCTCCCTATGTAAGGCATTATGAACTAGTTGAGACTGAAAACCAACAGGATGGCTATCCAAAAAATAACCAAAACAAGTACCACGAAACAACTTACGTTGATCTTTAGTCAACTTGGAATTAATATTTTTGACAACAATGTTATCTTGATTAGGGAATAACATCACTTTTCCCTGAATCTTTTCACCAGGCTTGAAATATAAATCTCATTCCTGTAAAAAAAAATGATATACAAAGAAATCCACACATTAAACTAAAAATAAACGTCAATAAACAACTTCACAGTATACAATAATCATTTAAATTTGTAAACCAAAACTTTCCACTGTAAACAAAAAAAAATACACATCAATACCTAAAAAACTATAATAAACCATAAACATACAAAGATAAACCAGTAAACTTAAACATAAACCTAAATAAACAAAATCGAAAAAAAATTAACAAATAAACTAAAAAACCAATAACAATAACCTAAAAACAAATAATCAAACCCTATAATAAACAAAAACAGAAAATATATTTGTAAACCAAAACTTTCCATAGTAAACAAGAAAAATACCCATCAAAAATCTAAAACACAAAAATAAACCATAAACATACAAAAATAAAACAAAATAAACTTAAACATAACCTAAATAAACAAAATCGAAACAAATTAACAAATAAACCAAAAAAACACATAAACAGTAACCTAAAAACAAATAATCAAACCTATAATCAACAAAATAGATTACAAACATCATGAAAAATAACAAAACAAAAACAACACCCAAAAAACCACAAATAAAAACCGACTACCATATAAACCAAAAAAATATTACAAACAAACATCAAAAACATTTAAAAACATAAAACAATAAACTATAAAATCTAAAAATAAATTAAATCCCTAAAAATCGTAAACCCAATACAACCAAATAAAAAATTAAAAATCATAAAAATACCTTCAAATCATTACGAACTTCAACCTCCAAGTCTTCACTATCATAATCCTCAGGCAAATCTTCAGCAACTTGCTTCATCTTTTTCACATTTCGAACATCTTCTTTCTTCACTTTATCAACAACTCTTTTTCTCTTTTGCAATGCCGAGCCACGGCTACCATCCGATGATCCACCAGAACCACCAGAACGATCAGAATCATCACGATCTCCATCATCAGAGACATTTTCCATTTTCTTCTTATCAGCAGCTACCTTTACAGAATGCGAAGGAGAAATTGAAGAACGAGTTTTAACCATTTTTTAGGTTTACAGATGATAATAACAAGGCAATAAACGAAAATGATGCACTCAAACACTCTTGCTAACACGAAAATAAACCACCCCAAGAAGATGAAACCCTAACCCATATACTCTGTATAAAACAAAAACAGAGAAACGAAAACTCAAAATGAATATTTATAAAACAAACTTTACCTATTTATACAAACACTTAAAAACCCATAAAAATGGTAAAATACAATATAAAAAAAAAAAAAATAATGATTACAATCCTCTAAAACCGTCCATAATTTGAATTACACATGCAAAAAAAGTGGCGCGTGAACAGTTGAACACTGCAAACTGGAAGACGTGCAGGACGTGATGTGATCACGTCATCACACATCACACGTCCCATTCAGTTTTTTTTTTTTTTTAAAAAATGAATTAATTTGATAACGGTATAAAAAACGGTACATTTTGATATATAAATGACAGCACCATATTTTTGTAAAAAGAATGGAATTAAAGTACTGGAATGTAAATTTTCCTTTTATTTTAGATAATGCATGTTTAGTTTTATTTTAGTATACATAAAAGTGATATATAATTTTGTTAATATGATATATATATAATTTTTTTTTAATAATATTATATTATTTTGTTCTATTTTTTATTGTAGGTATATACGTTTTATTATATGGTATATAATTTTTATTGTCTATAATATATCATTTATTTAATATGACATTTAGTTTCTATTTTATTATATATATAAATTTTTTGGTATGTATTTATATTTTAATAGTAGTATATATAATTTTGTTAGCATGATATATATACTTTTTGAGTATTAATTTAGTATTGTTATAATTTCTTTGTGGTATATAATTTTACTACTACGGTATATTAATTTTCAGTATTACGATATATCTAATACTACTGTATATATTTAAATGATTTAATATATTTATTTATTTTTGTTACAATATAATAATATACAATACTAAAAAAATTATGTAACTTAATTTTATTATTATTATATATATTTTTTAAAAAGTATAATAAATGTATTTTTATAATTTTTATTAGCTAATTTATTAGATTTGAAGTAAACATTTACTAACTTAATTTCTAAATTTAAAATTTTTCAAAAAAAACAAAAACCAAAAATTTAAATTTCTTAAATAACTACAATTTAATACAATACCTTTTTTGATAGCAAATTTAAACCAAAAAGTAAACGTTTCCTCTCTTTTTATTTTTTAAAGAAAAATGAACATTTTCTGTTTTAACAATCAGCTTTTGGTTTCTTCAAAAAAAAAAAAAAAAAAACAATTATTCAGAGATTTTGGGAATTATATCATATTTAACAAATAAAAAACATTGCATAAAAAGATAAACAGAGCCACCGTTATTGCACCATCTCCTCCGTTCCACCACGACGAAGATTCTCTCTTCCATCTTCCCACCCAAAACCTTCCAAATTCCACTTTCTCAAACTCAAAAACCCCAACCACCGAAAGTTATAAGCTTCGTCCAATTTGAAATCCCCATCCCACCAATTTCTCAAAATTTCAGAAAAACCCTAGATTGAAAATCTGGTCTGATTTTTTTTTTAATTCTATCCCAAATTCTCTAATTCAATCCGACCCATTTGATCATATTAGGATACTAAGAAACCCCAGATTCTCAATTCGGTAATTGGGTTGTTGATGGACACAATCAAGCGGTGTAGAGGATACCCGAAACCCTCGCCGGATCTCTCACCGCTCACCACATCGACGTCTCTAACCGAGACCGTAAATGGGTCTCACGATTTTAAGATCAGCGGCTACTCATTGGCCAAGGGTATGGGTATTGGAAAGTACATAGCTTCCGATACTTTCATGGTTGGTGGGTATGCCTGGGCTATTTACTTTTACCCAGACGGTAAGAGCCTCGAAGATAACGCCACGTATGTTTCGCTTTTCATCGCGCTAGCTAGCGAGGGAGCTGATGTAAGGGCTTTGTTTGAATTGACGTTGTTGGATCAGAGCGATAGGGGAAGACACAAAGTGCATAGCCATTTTGAAAGAGCGCTTGAGAGTGGTCCTTATACGCTTAAATACCGTGGAAGCATGTGGTATGTGTTTATACCATTTGGATTATTATAATTTGGAAGTAAATTTCAGTGATTTTATTGTAGATATGATATTTGATTAATTCAATGAGCTTAGCTGATCAGCTTAGAGGTAATGTTCTTGTTAAATTTCTTGGGAGTGAAACTTGGAATTTAAGTTAGATTTTTCATCTGCTATAATTTTATAGCATTTGGATTCAATTAAGGTTGTGTTTTCTAGTTTGGGCTTCCTAAATTGTCATACCTATATGTTGTGGATGTTAATATGTGATGAAGCTATACCACCACATATTTGTGTCCTGTCAAAGCCTTAGATTTCCATTTCTAGCAATTCCCCCCTTCTTCCTTTTCATTTCGGACTTCAATGTTCGTACAGTTCAATTGTACTCTATTTCGAATATGGATTGAACTTTGAAGAAGCTACAGCAGTGGCTAGCTATTCTCTAGTGTGTATTGTTTCAGTTGTTGGTATTATTTCTTACATTTTTCCTTTGGATGCTGTAGGGGTTATAAACGCTTTTTCAAAAGAAGTCTTTTAGAGACATCAGACTACCTCAAAGACGACTGTCTTTCCATAAAATGTTGTGTTGGTGTTGTTAAGTCATGCACAGAAGGACCCAAGGTGTACTCTATAGCAGTGCCTCCTCCAGATATTAGTAAGCATTTTGGAAATCTTTTGCAAAGTGAAAAGGGAAGTGATGTGAGTTTTGAAGTTGATGAGGAAGTATTTGCTGCTCACAAGCTAGTGCTAGCAGCTCGCTCTCCGGTGTTCAGAGCACAACTTTTTGGTCCTTTTAAGGATAAGAACACCCATCGAATAAAAGTAGAAGACATGGAAGCTCCGGTATTTAAGGTTTAATCATCTCTCTCTCTCTCAATTATGGATATACTATTTGTTATTTATACCATGCTTATGTGTGTCTATGTGTTTTTTCCCTCTTTTATGACATATTTTAGTGTGAGTTGGAACCATAGTAGGAGCTTAGTATATATTTGTTATGCTATATATTAACTTTGGATGAAGATTTTTTGCCATATTATTAGATGATCCTTAACCACGTTTATAAACTGGAATAGGGAGAATAAGGGTATTGATTTTGTTGGCATGTCAAATTGGGCATTCTCTCCCCTGCCTTGTTATTTTGCTGTTTGTTTGATTTGATTTGATTTGATTTTTTTTTTTTTTTGCTAAGTTACATTTTTAGAAGCTCTGTGAACGAGTAAGATGGCTCTGATTTAACTTTTGTTTTGTCATGGTGCCCTATGTGCAGGCATTACTCCATTTCATATATTGGGATGCACTTCCTGACATGGAAGAGCTTGTGGGTCTGAACACGAAATGGGCCTCTACAATGATGGCTCAGCATCTCCTTGCAGCGGCAGATCGATATGCCCTTGAGAGGCTTAAATTGCTATGTGAGGCTAAACTTTGTGAGGATATCTCTATAAACACTGTTGCAACTACATTAGCATTGGCAGAACAACACCATTGTTTTCAGTTGAAAGACGTGTGTCTTAAATTCGTTGCATCGCCTGAAAACTTAAAAGGTATTGTTGCTTGACTAATAAAGCCTTAAATGTTTCAATGCTTTCTAAATGGCGCGAATGGCTTCTGTATTTTAGAGCGTGATTTATTTATAATTTAAGACTTTCTGCAATTTAAATGATTCCAATTGATGTGAACATTAGAAAGAAATTTGGATTTGAAGCTATCTATAGTGAGATAGTTAAATAAGGAAACTTCCTCCCCATAATGGGCCATAACTTTGCTGATTAAGTATTTTATGCTCGACTTCTCTAGTTCCTGATACCCACATGAACATGGTTGAAACAGAATTATCCGTAAATGCTAGGTGTATCATTATTTTTTCTATTGCTTTTCAACTTTCTTTCTCATTATTTGGATTTCTGCTTACCCTTTTACTAGAGATGAAACGAATAGACGCTAAATGGTGATTTTTTTTGTCGCTTTCAGCTGTAATGGAAACGGATGGATTCGAATACTTGAAGGAGAGTTGCCCGTCTGTCCTTACCGAGTTACTGCAATATGTTGCGAGGATTGGGGAGCATTCTGTTATTACTTGTGGATATGGCAAGTTAACATTGTTAGATGGCAGTGATGTTAACAGGAGGAGAGTGAAGCCGAGGTTGTATTGATAGACCAAGTAAGATTGTCATCACCGCAACAATAAAGAGAGCTCGTTAGGATCCTACACATTTTTCATTCTACTAACAGCTAATTCATTTGAAAAGAAAGGTGGCTCGATTGGGTTTTCTTGTAACTTTTTTGCTTCCAATTGTGAAATATTGTTTTACTTTGTTGTATCAAGTGAAGAACATTTTGTCCCCGTAAATTTGTGTGCAGTTTTATGTTGCTTAGCCTAATCATTCATTATTATATCTGATGACTTTCTGTCCCCTTGGCTTTGTCCGAACCTTTTTGCTAGTTATGTCAAATAGGAAAAGTAGATCATGGCATTCATACATTTTCATTCTTGCATATATGATCTGCCTAGTCAAATATAGTAACATGTATAATCAATGTCATTGTAGGTGGTATTGTAATAATAATGTACTTGAAAACATGGTGGTTTACTGGTCTTATTTCATGACAGCCAAGTGCTAGCCTGATCCTATTGCAGAGTTACATCAGAGATGGTCATTGACTTAAAAAACAAAATAATAATATTGAGTAAAGGGTACAACCATTGTTTGATCACTGGTGTTGTGACCAATATAAGTATTTACTAAAAAATAACATTAGTTAGATTGCAAAGAATGTGAAAATGAAACAGAGAACTAGGCTAGTCATTTGGAGAGTTCAGCCTTTCCTCACATTGCCCTTTGTATTGAACTGTGTCTCTAATCCGAAACATAGAGCAAAACCGGGCCACAGAGATATAAGATCCATTTAAACTTTCCTACACTTGAAATTAGCAAATACAGTTATCTGGGCTACATGGTGTAGATGAACATCATAGTTTAGTTTAGACCAGTTAAAAGATTCAACCCTTGTACATTGGTTATGTGAAGTTGAAACCTAAAGGAATGAATCAATCCTCCACTAAGTCAGTACCATTGACTGCCAGATCCACCTTGAGCAGCTGCAACCTTTCTTGCCATGACATATTGCGGCTTTGTTCGCCCGTTTGAACCTTCAATTCCTTCATCTTCTCCCCTCTCATTTTTACAGATTGGAGGGTTTCTTCGAGGATATGAAACCCCTGTTGCAGGGTTTGGGGTTGGAACGGGTGGATTTTTGACTGTCCTGCGTTGTTCTAGAGCTTCTGTACCTACAGCTGTGCCACCGTTGTTGTGTCGTAATACTGACCCCACAACTTTTCCAGGCCTTGCAGCTCCTCCTGCACAAAAAAGGATGTTTAGGAACAAGAAAGCTGAAGAATTTTAAGGTTTGCAGACACAGCAGTGCTTGTCAATAAGGGAGAAATTGAAAGAAAATTATTGCAAGATCATTTGGGCAAAAAAAAAATTAACATAAATGAAAACTGATAGGTTGATGGAAATCAGAGAGAAACTATCAACCTTGGATGGTTTGAGAAACTTGAATTGGAAGCCTAGTGCCAGGAATTCCACTACTTCTGTCTACTTGTTGTGGCTTCTCAACTTCTTTGATCGAACACTTAGCGAGGTCATCTGTGACTACTGCTGAATTTTGCACTGAATTATCTGAATATAATACACATGCCCTACATGAAAATGTTTGCATGTAATTGTCAAAATTGGATCAAAAGCAGCAGCATAATAAAGAAGCAATAAGCATCACAAACGCAATCACATATATAAAACCTTGGTAGAGATGCATGTTGTCTCTCAAGTGGAGCAACCGTTCCACCCTTCCCATAGTGCTCCTCAAGAAATGCAAATTGCTTTTTAAAATGGTCAACAGCACTGCCAGCAAAAGAGATTAGAGGTAACAATCAATTTTCATGCAAGTAGTAATAATGAAACTTCAAATATTTATTTGGTGCACCACAGAACTTCGTAATGACAAAGAAAAAAGGATTTTGGTCTAAAAACTTCTTTCCCTAATGTGTGTATGTGTGTGTTTGCAAAAAGGGAAATTTTATAATATTGGGGTGAAAGTTAGATGTCCCGAAATCAAGGATATACATTAACAGAAGAATGGGAATGCATGTAGTGCTGGAAACAATGTCATGTGCACACAATTAAAAACTATCAATACCTTGGATACATGAAGTTTGTTGGCTCTGATCCTTCCAAGTACTCCTTTAACATCTTTGGGTGGTACTCAAGAATCTCACGGTAAATAAGCTCTCGCACATCTTCTTTTGTAATCCTTCGCCTCTCAAATTCAAATTCCATCTTCGTTACTGGTTGTGCAGAAGGCTCCCTTTCAACCTTAGCCAAGCCCTTAAAATAGGGATCAGCAAGAGCCTACAAGAAGATAACTTTGTGTCATTAGAAAACATTCATGACTGAAAGTAAACTGGCTCCATTCCATTCCACTCCACTCCACACATACACATACCTCTTCAGCAGAAGGCCGATCCTTCGGTTCAAAAGCCAACATTCTTTCTAACAAACGAAGAGCGAGTGGATCTGCATTTGGGAATTTATGGGAGAATGGAATTTGCTTCTTCTTCCGCATACTGCTTAAATAACGCCGGGCTTTCTCATTTCTTACCTAAATAATAGATTTAATTAAATCTTTACTGCAGACAGAAACAACTCCGAAATCAAAGATAAGCAATATAGTTGAACATCAATGAATAAATAAGACAAACCCTGGCGATTGCTTCAGCAGAAGGAGTTCCCAGCATATCCGTCATCAGATCCAATTGATGTACAACATTCTTGCCAGGAAAAAGAGGTTTTCCAGTCAAAAGTTCTGCAAATATGCACCCAATGCTCCATATATCTATTGCTGGTGTATACTGAAAAATGGAGCAAAGATTATGATTAGTAATAAAGAATTAAAGAATCACTTGTCTTGCTAATATGAAATATGAATGACCAAAAGACTTGTAGAAAATCATAGAATGAAGTCACTATGTTTACAAGAAAAAGCATCTCAGATTTCAAGGGCTGAATGAATCTGTGCAATTAAGACAAGTCACATAATAGAGATGCCTATATCTTGGATTGCAAAAGTTTTTAGAAAAGCTAAAACTGTTTGGTAAACAAATAAATAACAGCTTATTATAAAAATTTACTCAACTAAAACTGATATCAATAATTATTTTATATATATTTATTTGATTATGACAGATTATTTAAAACAATAATATTTGAAAAAGAAAAAATAAATATCAATATAAAAAGATTATCAAATAAATTATTCAAAAAAAAAATATTATAAAGTTAAAAACAATTATTTTTGTAGTTATTTATATAGATGCTTCTCACGTTACTTGTTATATGTTGTTTTATAATGTTATTTATTACATATTACTAGTTTTATACTTACATTTTACATAGAACTTTGATTATAGAATTTACTGAAAACTGCTTTCAAAAAAAAAAAAAAAAACTAAAAACACTTTTTATTTATAATTTACTAAACACTTCATCCTTTAGCAGATTTCCACATCATAGCTAAAAGTGCATAAACTAGAACTCGGCCAAACTGACCCCAACTCTTTTTTCCATAGAATAACTCAATAAAGCATAAATATAATACAAGCAAATCAACAAATAAGCAATCATAATCCAACTACAAAAGTCACTGTTATGATTTTTAAGATAAAAATCAAATGGTAATCCTTGAATAATCTTAATAACTGGTATGGATGACCATTGTTGTAGATGTCAATCTAAAACTACTTCCAAGAAAGTGAAAGGTAAAATTTCAGCACCTTTGAGAAAAATGATCCGCACAATTCAGGAGCCCTGTACCATCTTGTTGCTACATAGTCCTGAAAATATAAAAAATTAGAATAATAATTCAAAGAATACAATCTAATTTATCTATGCTTTTATCTTTGTTTTTTAACATATGGTCCTCGAAAAACGAATGCTAACTAGTTGATTAAGCTAGAACTCACTGTCCAAAATATAGCTGTGGGGGTATCATTGAAAGCTACTCTTGCAAGACCAAAATCACATATCTTGAGTTTGCAGTCGGCGTTTGCCAAAATATTCTTTGGCTTTAAATCTCGGTGAAATACATTTGCTAGAAGACCATGATAACAAGAAATCAGAACAGGATTGCTATTTTTAAAATACACCAAGGAGATGTAAATTTCGGACATATATAAGATCCAGCATAAGACTATCACCTGTGTGTATATATTTGAGACCTCGAAGAAGCTGATAAAGAAAGAACTGATAATGTTCTGGTGTCAAATCATCATTAGCTTTGATGACCTGGTGTAGATCCGATTCCATGAGTTCAAACACAACATATATATCTTTGAATTCTCTTCTTGAAGGAGGCAATAAAATGTGCTTGATCTCCACAATGTCTGGGTGACGAAGAAGTCTAAGAAGTTTAATCTCACGAAGGATTCGAGTTGCATCAGATACATGTTCAAAGATATCATTAATCTTTTTAATTGCAACCTTCTCTCCAGTATGTGTATCATATGCAGAGCAAACAACTCCATAGCTTCCTTTACCAATCACTTCCTCTATTCTATATCTATTCCCCTCGCCATATTCAGTGAAAAAGTCCACTTCTGCAGTTGACTGCAACATGTAATTGAAAATTTGATCCAATTATCGAAACACCTAAATGTGAAACTTTTCATATAACATAAACAATCTGGCTAGATAACCTATAACATTTTTTTAAAAGGAGAAAACTGAATAATTTTTTATGCCATACTCATTAAATATATTGACATGTATAACAGATTAAGGAATCCTAGTTCTAAACTGATAAAAAAACTATTCAAATTTGAAATCCTTATCTTTGAAGTGAAAAGGAAACTATTACAATTTATAACAAGATAAATACAAACATAGAAATAAATTCAAATGAGATAATCTTATATCTTTATAATATCACGAAAAGGAAAGAGAAAAATAACAGATTAAAAGACTCCCAAAGTCAATAAGGCAAAGAATAGAAAAATGTTAATGATAAGTAATAATCTATGATTTACAAAATCCCCATTAAAAAACAATCCAACTATATATAACACAGATTTAGTAGAAACCACTTACCCAGTCAAACCATTTTAAATTATTTTCCCATCCATAAACATGGGTGACATTTTAATCACGGATCAAATTCAAACTTGAAGCGTTTTCATTTCAACAAAACAAAGACCAAATTCTTATTACATGACAAGAGCACTACAGTGGGGCCTTCGGCAGTGGGTGTTAGGGGATAGCCATATGGCAATCCATAACAAAAGGTTGAATATAAATGGACAAAAGAAAACAAAGCATAGAAAAATAAAACGTAGATCTTCATAATATGATTCAATGACAGAGATCTGAATCGCAGTTACAATTCAATAATTTGATTTATTTAAACACTTACTTAATCCTGCTTCAATAACTAACAAAGTAAATGAATGAGTAAACTAAATACACAGCTTTAACTTAATAAAATTACCTTTCTTCTATCATCAGCCTGCATCTTATCAATAGCTCAAAGCATCAAAACGATCAATGGATGACTCAAACCCGTAACTTCACTGAAACTCAATGACCCAGAAACCCAAATCGCCTCAAGAAGATATATTGATCAGACTTAATTTATAATCACGAGTCAATGAAGATGAAAAAGTTATGGAAACCCTTTTTCCAAAATGATAAATGAAGATGTTTAGAGACAAAAATAAGGCTGACCCAATACAGATTTGGGGACTAGAGTGATACCCTTTTCGCTGAAACAAGAAATGTTAAGACTTAATTCATAAGAAACGTAACTTTTTGTCTCGCTAAAAGAAAAATATTTAGCTGGAAACAAAGCGTTTACAGATCACACTACCAACGAAAGGAATACGGGTTCTTCTAAGTCGTGCCGCTAAATTATTATTCTGAAGAAAGAAAAAATAAAAAGGAAACAACTTCGGAGGATCTAAGAAAGCGATAATCTCGATCGTATTACATATATAAGTGTAGAAAGTTGTGAGACAGTAGTATGAAGTGAGCATGGGAATTCAATAGGTGAAATGTGAGATCGCAATGGAGAAAATTATGGATTGAAAGCGCATTTGGAGCTTAAAGGGTGAATCCAGGACTTCAAGTTGGATGCTTTTTAGAGGTTTGGAGCAGACAACATGGAGAGAAGAGAGAGAAAACATTAACAGGAATAATAATAATAATAATAATAATAATAATCTATTAATTAAAACTGAAAAATAAATCATATAAGCTGGATTTTAATTCGAATTGACACTTTTGCCCTAAAAAATTATTCATTTTTTTGTTATACCATATCAATTTTTTTTTTTCAGCAATACCATTTCAAAATTTGAATAATGTAAATTCATATTAATGGGTTCATTTGTTACGTTGTATAAATGTTGTATTAAATAATAAATAATATTATGTTTAGATAAAACAATATATTGTATTAATTATTACGACCAATTTTTTTAATACAATGTATGTTGTATTATTTAATACATAACAAATGATCTGTATTAGCTTGTATTAATATTTACAAAGGATTCAGAGTCATCACCAATCTTCGACCTAGACCCGAACCCGAGACCGGGACCGAGACCCAACCTCGAACCCAGTTCCAAACCCCAGACCTCAGGCCCTGGACCCGGACTTGGACTCGTAACCTAGACCCGAGATCCGAGACCCAAGATCCGCGACTTGGGGCCCGCACTCAGGACCAGGACCTCAGACTCGGACTCGGACCCCAGACTTAGACCCCGGACCTAGACCCAGACACTTGAACCCGAGACCCAAGACTCGAGACCGCGACCTGGGACCTAGACTCAGACCCAGAAACAGACCCGAACCCGAACCTGGACCCGGATCCGAACCCAGACTTGGACCTAGACCCGAACCCGCGACTTGGAGCCAAGACCCAAGACCTAGGACCTGGACCTAAAACCAAACCCAGATCGGACTTGACTCGTAGTTGGTGTTGGGGGTCGAGTGTATTGAAAGTATATTATAACTTTACACAATCTATTAATACAAGTCGATACCAAATATAGTATTGTATTAAATAATACTAATATAATCCAACACAATATAATACAGTACGGCGTACCAAACGAACCCTAAATGATATGGGATGTGATGTAATGTAAAGAAAAAATTAGTTCATAGAACAAAAATTTTAAATATATATATAAAAATATTTCATCACGAAAAAAAATATATATTTTTACTTTTTTTTAATTTTTTATTTATAAAAATATCTTTTCAGTAAAAACAATAAATTATTTTTTAAGTTGTTTTATAGTTTATTTATAGTTGTATTATAGTTATTTATAATTAATTTATAGTTGATGAGGTTGATTTTTTGTTATTTTATAACTTTTTGCTGAGTAAAGTGTGTTTTTATAATTTGAAAACTTTACGAAAGTACTTTTATAATAAAAATTTTAAACTGTAAAATTATAAATAAGATATAAAAAAAATAAAAAATTCCCCTCATGTAAAATAATTTTTTTTAATTATTTTTTTAAAGAATGTACGACTTCAATAATATACTTTACAATATAGAGATTATTTTATAAATATAAAAAAATAATAAAAAAATTACAAAAATATAGTTGTACGATATTTTAAATATTTTCATAATTTTTATGATTTTATTTACAGAAAATACGGTCTTTTAATATATTTTTTATTATACTTTTATTAATTTATTATTTGTTGTTGTTTTATTGTTGTTTTTTGTTATTACTTCTATGTAATTTTTTTATTTTTTTATAGAATACTGTAAAAATGTAAAAAAAAAAATACTTTAAACGTAAAAATATAAAAAAATTTATAAAAATTAATGTATTATGTAATTATCTCATACCATATACAATAGAAAAGTTGATAATATTATGGTGACATGGGTAGATCTTGCCACACTTTAGCTAAATTTGGTTTAGACAAGAGTCGAGACTAGCAAAATTTATTGATACCATATGCTATTTTTAATGAATTATCACTCACATTTGGTTGTTTGTTTACTAATAAATATTTTTGTAAGAAATGTGTAATGTTTTTTATTTTTGTTTTATTTTTTAATATTAATTATACAATAACAATTTTACCTTTTAAAATATGTCTTGCAAAATAACTATCACATATTATAGTTTAACTATAAAATATAATTTAGTCAATTTAAATATTCTGATTACGTTCCATGATAAAGTAAACAAGATAAATCATTATTAATCTATTTCCAACCAATTTTAGTAAACAACATATTATAAATATTAATTATGATTATTTTTTATTTATTTTATTAAATATTTATATTAAATTATTCTGATTCTGAATATTGTATGGTAAATGTATCATTAGTATTTCTTAGTATTTGTGGCTAATACTTTTTTCCTAAAAAAATAAAAAATAAATAAATACTAAGGTGTGTTTATATATTAGATTACGGAATGAGAATAAGAAATGAGTTTAGTTAACTTATTTGCTTCTCTATTTTATTGAGGAATGGGAGAGGTAATCCCACTAACTCACGGGTTTGTAACTCCCATCCCTTTTTAAATTATAAATTATTATTTGGGAAAAAAATAGGAAAATACAAAAAGGGAAACAAAATTACAAAATTACTATGGGCCGGCCCATTTAACATTTATACAGCCCACATACAAATATTTACAAAAATACTGCATGCTCTAAACTTTCAGCCGCACGGATTGAACGATGAAGATGAACATACCTCGATCGTTTCAAAACAGCAAAACAACCAAAATGAAACCAAAATGAGAAAAATACAACCATTAATTCCAGCGAAATCAACTGGAAAAGAAGACCTGGAATGATCTAAACAGAAATCTACGAAAAAAAACCAGAAAAACTGGGAAGAAACTAAAATTACACAATTGTTTTCGGTTTTATTCGATCAAAACAACTCTCTCTAATATCGAAATTCAGATTCATGAAATGTAGATCTGTAACAAACAGATCTGGAGCTCCCCCAAATCCAAAACAAAGTATGATGTGAAAATTTTAAAAAAACCTTACGAATAATAGATCTACTTTATATACAGTTGCATTTTGGTTGATTACTGGTTTCCAATGTGAAATATATTTTTTTAAAAAAAACACAATAAGAAGAGAAAATTTGAATTAAGGGACAACAAGTTACGTATAAGTCTGTTTATTTTTTTGTTTTGGTTGCCTTATAGTTGCATTATCGTTTTATGATAGTTTATATATTATGCAAGTAGCAAAACCATAATAAAACTACAAAACAACTGTAAACAAACTAAAATACAGAAAAAACTCTTTGAACATCAACATCCATGCTAAATCAAATTGTTACCCATTTATGATATAAAAATGGACATGAAACAACTAGACAAAAACATATTAAAAAAACCACATACAGAACGTGTTTACACTATTAAAAAACTATGAAAAAACTAATACAAACTGAGAATAGATCAAATGAAGAAACTAAAATGAAAAACAATAAAACATCTGGAAAAACAAAAACAGAAAAAAAGACAACAAAATGAAACAGAAATTAAGACTAAACAAACGAAAATGAAAAACCCATAAAAAGAACAAATAAATTAAACTAAAAAAATAAAAGCCCTAAGAAACCAAACAAAACCAAACGAAATACTAAATTAAAAAACCTAGAATAGTACAAGCGAAAAACACAAGACACACAAATGAAAAATACAAACAAATTTCAAATAGGGGCGAAACAAAAAAGAAACTAAAATCAAACCTTATACCGAAGACCAACTCCATCTTGATTATTTTTTTGAGCATCATCTTGAGGAATTTTTTCATGGACAGCCACCTTTGATTTCTTCTTTAGAGGAGCTCGCCCATGTTTTTGACAATGGAGGAGCGAAATCAGAGTCATCCTCCTTAACAACAGGTCGTTTACCCTTGTTCCTATTAGCTAAAGATTTCAACTCCATTTTAAAATTTTTTGTTTGAATAGGGGAAGGAGTTGATGAAGAACAAGTTACAGACATATCTATATATGGATTAAGAGAAAAATTAAAAGATGAAAAATGATTATGAGATTCAGTTAATGGGAGTTGAAAAAAAAAATTGAAGAACAAAAAAAAGAGGAAAAATAGAGGGGATTGTAGAGAAGGAAATATTCAGCTATGGAGGTTACTATTTAAAAAAGTTGAAAAGAAATGGAAGAAAAAAATAAAAATACAGAAAAAAAGAGAGAGAAATGATGGATGGTTGATTGATAGGGGTCATAGGTCAGCACGTGTACCGATGCTTTGAATGAGTGTGCATGTGGTAAAATAGTAATAAAATAAAGAAGAAGAGTAAAAAAGTTGATATAGTCGTGTAGTGATATTAGTGTAATAAAGATTGCATTTTGTATTTTTGATGTAAAAATTTCTTATTATTTTTACTCTCATTTATTTATTTATAAACGTTCTATATACTTATAAAAAATTTATCAAGGATAATTTTATAATTTAAAACATTCTATTTTGATTTCAAAGTAATATAAACACATTCATGTGACTGCTTATTTCGTTTTATAAGAGTTCTTGGCGGTTAATGTTGGAAATTATTTTACTAAGATCTAGATTTATTAACATGTATATTTGATAAATAACTACAATCTAACATCCTAAATATGAATATCCTAATACGATGAAATAAACACATATAAAGTTTAGAAAACCTTACATTGGTGGTATCAGAATAATATGTCTCGTCCCATTCAGATATTTAGCCCTTGATTCCTTTCTGTAGCAGAGCATTATCAAGATCTGAACCTGGATCTTCTCTCTTCCAGTTTGGTTAACCATAGTCTTCCACACTATGATTGAGTACTTGACTTGCTATGAGTGGGCATGGTACTCTATCACTAAAGGCTTAAAATTGATGAAGAACAATATGAGAGGTTCGAAATACTAAGGAATGAGACTCTCATTTACTAGTTGTCTGACAAAGAATGAAAACTAGGTTGAAGGTTGGATTAGAATGCGAGCATCTTATTCCTTTTATAGTATTTCTTCTAGGGTTTATAATTTGATTATATGGATTAAAAAAGATAAAATAATAGACAAAAATCAACTAAGTGGTCGGCCATAGTAGTGGGCCTCACTAGTTACAATTTTGTCACTTTATTTCATAATTCATCTTTACTTTCAATAATGCTATATTTTTTAATTTTAATCTTATAAATGTCAAAACTATTTATTTAATAATTATAATTAACTATCAAATAAAATTGCTATTTAACTTATTTATTAATTAGACCTTACAAAGTCTATCAATTAATAAATAAACCATAAAATCTCTTTTCTTCACAATTAAGCATTTGCTTAGTGAAAATTTATAAATAAGACATACTCTAATTTTAGAATTATACTTGATTAATTAAAATCAATTAACTGAGTCTACAAGCAGTATTATCTCAACTAGTGTGGGGACCATGACCCTATGTAATCAAGCTAACAATAAGTAGATCCAAATTTTATCAAGTAAATTTCCTAACTTATTAATTCCTCCTAACTCTACTATAGATTTAGAATTGAACTCTTAATTACATAGAACATACTATTACCAAAAATAGATGTGATTTGAATTGCCTATTGTTTCAATCCAAATAGTCAAAGATTCTATATAGATGATCTACATCAAATATGGACAAATTTACTATTTTACCATTCAATGTATTTTATCCTTAAACTAATATAATTACTAAAATGAGGCCCCAATCATTTATCTCTATTAAGCAAAGCTCGAAGGAAATTATCATTTCACTTTTATACATTTATAGAAGCTATAGATTCCATATCTATGATTATCGCTCCCAGTTAATTATACTATCATGTTCTTAAGATGTAAATATTTGATCAATCTATTAGTCAACTTTAATGAACAACTCCAAGAACATAAATAATACAATTGGGATCGAACCTAACTATATCAGGATTAAGATCTATTGACCTAAGATCAACTAACTAATATTGACTTAGATAGATATAACGGTAAGTTTATAATATTATCCAAGTTCAATATCAGTCCAGTCTGATATATACTCCATACATCTGATCCTAACATACTTTGTTTAAGTCTTGGAAATGACATAACACTTATCCAAGGTGTAAGTAAGCTATATCGTTGTTTGTCATGTCAGTCTAAATCCAGTATACTGACAAATCATGGGACATAAACTTTGAAACATGATAATCATAATTATATTCTATTGTGTTGACAACACTATAATCATGAATAACTATATTTTCTGAATTTAATAGAATTTATACATTAAACATATAATCATGAAAGAAATTAAGTGAACCATGCAACATAAAATGATTTTTAATCTTTTATTAATTAGTAAATCTGATTATATTGAAATGAGTTTTATTTAGGGCATAAAATCCCAACAGTTAAACTCTCCTATTGCCGTTTCACTTGCATCAAATTTTGGTAATAAAACCCTCCAAACTACTGAACTTGTAGCAAATTTAAGGTGTCATTTATTTAAAAAAAATTCAAAATTTATTTTAAAATCAAATAAATTATAAAAATAAAATATAAAATATTTTAAAAAATAAATAATATATTATAAATTTTGAAATATTTTTTAAATAATAATATTCGGTATACCAATATAAATGTGACATATATATAAAAGTGTACATATAAGCCGTTTATATTAATTGTTAATTATAGAAAATAAATAATACCTTAAATTTATTATCAATTCAAAAGTTTAGAGAGTTTTAACGTTAAAATTTAAGTGTAAAAGATTAAGAACAAATAGACTGACTAATAGTTAAAAGTGTTTAGCAAATAAGTTTGCTCATTGCTTGACAAAAGACTCTTATTTCTTTACAGGTTGTATACTTCAGTTTCCTCTGCAGTGCATTCTATTATTTTGAACGAATTTATTAATTAATAAATTATATAATTTTTATTTAAAAAAAAAAATAAACTAACTAATAGTTAAAAGTATTTAGCTAGGGCTGTACATCGGTCGGTTTGGGCGGTTTATCCTATATATTTTCTAACCCAATCTAAAGTTCGGGTTGCTAAAATTTAAGTTAAATCCGCCCAATTTAAAAAAAAAAAATTCTATAAACCGACCAACGGTTTGGGCGGTTTGGTCGGGTTAACCCGCCCAAACCGGACAATTTTTTTTTTTTTTAGTTTTAAAGTCAAAATTAACAAAAATTTTAAAAATAAATTAAAAATATCACATTCCACCAAAGTACAATACCATATATATGACTTTAAAACTAATAATTAAGTATATAACTTTATATTATTATATATTTAATCATTTATATTATATATAATAAAAACTAAAAAGTTTTAAAAAAAAATAAAAGTGTAAAATCGGGTTGGTCGGGTTGGTCGGTTTAATTGGGCGGGTTGGACCTATTTTCAACCCGCCCAATTAACAGATTGGGCGGTTTGTAATTTTTTCGGGTTATTTCGGTTTGTAATTTTTATCGGTTTTTTCGGTTCGGTTTGGGCGGGTTATTCGGTTTAGGCGGTTTACAAAATTTTTTGTAGAGCCCTATGTTTAGCTACAAAATACTCCTTTTTATAAATGCTCACTAAGTAAAAAAATAAATAAAATGGTATTCTTGTAAGAACACTATAGAATAAGGGCATTAATAATATGATATTAAATTACTCAAAGAAAATGATATTAATAAAGACAATGGGCACCGCCAAATTCCACGCGCTGTGTGTTCTGTATAACAGAGAGGCAAAGTCTAGTGGGACCCACACCCGACATAGTCAAGTGAAAACCGCCACGTAGTATAATGGCATTAAAGAATAGCCAAGCGTGTGTTACAGTTGCACGTGAGGCGCGTGAACTCTATTCTCGGTGAAGCGATCAGCGATAAGCGCATAAACCTTTCTCTGTCCCATTGAGCCATTGTCCCACTACCACAAAGATCGTTACCGTTCCTTATCTATAAAATCATCGCGACCGTTGATTTCGGGGACCGCCACCATTGGTAGTAATCATAGTCGCATGCACTTCCACATAAATAGTAAATGATTTTATATTTAGTTTAAGAAATATAAACTAAAGTAAACTCCTTTTTTATTATTATTTTATAAATAATAATTATAATATATTGTATGTTTTTATAGGAACAATATATTGTAGGTTACTATTGTGGGAGGAAAATAGACAACATTAAAATTTGTAAGTATTCAAATTATGCAAGAATACTCACCAACAATATTGTGAGTATTTACCTTGAATGACGAATACTCAAGGAAAAGTAACGATAATTGAATGAAAACAATAAATATTTAAAAAATACAAAAAAAATATAGTGATTTCAGCCAGAGCTCAATTTATCTCGTCCACTTTTAAAAGAGAGTTTATGATTGTTTATTTCGTGTCTAATTATCCTCTTATATAGACATCAAAATGATCATTTAATTACATAATTGGCTAAAGAAATTCATTACAATCATTACTTACATTTAAATGAAATAAAAATGTTTATAAAGTAAATGGAAGAAAATTTTCGATCGTTCTTTAATTAAGTTTAGAACGAGTGCGATTTCAGTCACATATTGGTCATTGGTATATTGATAACATGTGAACTCGCGAAAACTAACAAGGTACCGCGTATTTTGGGCCTACAAGCTGACTAAAGTAAAAGTGCAAGTTTCACATGAGTGTGGAGGAGAAGCATCAAGTCATCGCACATACTCGATGTACTATGCTTACTTATCTCTTTGTCCCACTTTATCGAACTTGGTTATGTGATGCATAACGTGTGAAGACCATTGTCTCGGTCACAACCTTCTCACATGTTTCTATCATGCGAGTATAACTAAGTTATAAGGGCTTATATCCTTGACACATCATCCTTTCCCGTTAAGAAATGAGTCTACGTGTCAATTGTATATGAGACTGTACTCATTATTTAGATGAAAAAGATCATTTGACAACACATGCCTCTAGTTTGCAATGATAATTGTTTGTCAAACGGTGAAACCACTCTGAGGGACAATCGAGACGTCACATCGTGGGTAACATTTAATTTACATGTTAGACTTTTTATTTGGGCATACATTAACTTTTATTGGTTTTAATAAAATATGGAATGATTGGATAGTTATTTACCGTGTTAGCCCATATTGTTAGTGGTCAATAGTTAATGGGTCTAGCATCTGTGTGTATAAAGTCTAGTTGAAGTAGAAGTGTGAACTTTTCTAGTTAATTGCAGTATTTGATGAGCATGTCCAATCCAACTGGAGTTATGTAGCTAAGTCTCATTTCTAACTCTATAAATACATATTATCTCATCACAATTTTATACTTTTTGATAATCAGAAAAATTAAAAGCTGATTCAGATTTAGAGATCTCAGAAGAAAAACTTAATTAATAGTATTGTACTATCAAATTATGATAAATGTGATCAATCAAATGTATATACTAATTATTATCGTGTTATTTATTATATACAAATTAGTATCTTAGGTTTGTTATTAATTATTCTAACATGTGGTATTAGATTGCCTGTTGTATATGATTTATGACCTATAATTTGTGTAACAATTGATATGTATATCTTAATTTTCTCAAATTAAATATTACTTTCATTATTATTTATGTTGAATTTTTTATGTATTGATTTTGAAACTTTAGAGCTTTTATTCCTCTTGTTATAAGATTTCTATTGATACATTACATGCTTAATTTCATTAAGTATAGAGAGAGAATTTGATGTTTAAAGTAACATTTCCTCATAAAATTGTATTGAAATTATTTATTTAATTTTTGAAATTAGTGATTCAAATATGAAATTGATTGTAAATATCTTGTTTCCATTATTTTACAATATTTTTATATGATTAATTTTTCGAATTGGACAAGATATATGTAATATTGGGTTAAACTTTGTTCTTCAAAGTTTCGGACTAATCAATTAGATCTACTTTTTTAGTCATTTTTACACCGAATTGGATCGATTAGTAGATTAGAAATCAAATTTTGAGAAAAACCCATTAATTTTTAGATATTTTAATATTAGATATATTTTGAGTTAAAAGATATTATTATCATTTTAATTTGAAATATTTTATTATAAAGTATCTTATATGGTAAATTAAATTACAAAAAAATTGAAATTAACTCATATATTTTCATAAACATTCTCCCCATAATAGTTTCAAATTCATAAATTTATTATTTTGTAATATAATTTATTATTTATAATTCATTAGATAGAAAAATAATTTTTATTATAATAATATATTATTTTACATATTAAAAATTTATAAATCATCATATATATATTTAAATAACCTAGATATTATTGTAAAAATGTAAAAAGACTTAAAATGAGATATTTTGACATATAATTATGAAAATTATCATTCATTTATTATTTTATTCCTAAAATAATAATTATTAACAATATCTATTTTAAAATTAGTTTATTTCATTAATTTAATTTTATTAAATTATAAGATTTGAAAATGATACGTAATATATATAGTGGGTTATATTATATCATTTATCTTATAATATATTTAATTTAATTTGATAAAATAATTCAAATAAAACCTAGATATTTTAAATATAGTTTAAATTTTGAAATTTTAAAAAGATGTTTTAGGTTTTTTTTAACATCCCTCTCAGCCAATAATCTTTGCAGTTCCTGAATCTTCTCTTCATTACTGATTGTTCCAGTTACTAACACTGGCATATTTTTATCATTGTCAATGGTTAGTGCTTCGAACTGAGTAATGAGATCAGCAGACACCCCCTCACTGTGTTCAATAAAGCGAGTGTCTTCAAAAGAGTGTTCAGATGTACAACACCCCTCTTCCTGAACTTTTTGAAAAGAGGGATTCACTGATTCCTGAATAGGAGTTGTACGCATGGCACGAGCTCTCGATCGAGTTACAGGGCCCGTGTAGGAGGTAGGCTTAACAGTTGAAGTGACCCTTGTTGGTCGGTATCCTTGGAGAAACATCCAGTCACCATGTTCTCTTCGGAATGAGTTAGGGCTTGCTTTGGGAACCCTTACACTATCGCTTCTAGCCTTCTTTGGGAAGGAAAAAGGCGTCCTACACCCCTCATCTAATAAAGGGTGTTCATTGAACATTTCAAAAGAGGGTAGTCTTGCAGCCTTTGTTTTGGGATACATTTATCGAGTGAAGATTAACTTTTGATTTACCTTTCCTTTGGTCGTCTTCTCCTACGGCCTCACAAGTCGAGTTTCGTCTCACACCTTGAAACATCTTTTTCCCTCTATAGAAAAATTCTATCCACTGATCCCAAGATATATTTATATTATTTGGTTTGGCACAAACTTTGACACTCTTCAAATAGTTATAAATTTGAGTGTGGAGCCTTAAAAGCTCTGCAGTAGTAGAATGATATGGAGTGCCACCAACCAATTTTTTGTTAAGAGGTATGAACTCTTCATAAGGAATTCCTAAAATAGGTAACCCTCCAATAACCTTCAAGTCATACAAAGATATTCCCATCTCACCGCTGCTATGATGAAATGTGTTAGACAGAGGACCCCAGAGTTCAGAAAAAGCTCGCCAAAAAGATCTCTTATAGTTGAATGGATATCTTGATATATAAACAGCTCCATAAATTTCAGCCTGATTCAAAGTATCTCGATTTGTGCGCAAAATAAGGTCTGTCCATTCGATAAGATATGACGCAAATACAGCATGTCCATGAAAGAAAAAATTGTTATTGGCCTTTTTCTCTGCTAAAACACGATGAAGGCTTGGATAAAAGTCCACAGTGACTTGGTAATCCATATCAGCATCCTGTTTATTGTAAACATCCCCAAGAACTTTAGCTTGGAAATTGGGACCAAAGCCTCGAGTGTGCTGGATAACATTATCATCAAGTGAAGAATGATATTGTAAGTCACCCGAGATTACATCTTCTATCTTACACAAAGAAATAGGATCTTGATGATCATTGGATGCTTTTACTTCATTCAATGAAATGGAGCGCTGATAAGATGGTCCAATCTCTATTTCTCTTCCTAAATTGTTCGGAGCTCGTTGAGAGCCAAGTCCCCTAAAATAAGACATATTAAATATTTTTTAAATCTTAAGAAATTAATAAATTTTTAAAATCTAACCGTAAGTCAAATATAAAATAACTAATGGGACGAAGCTCACTCGCGACTTCTAGAGAGTGAGGGAGAGTACGGTAGTTTTCGAACTCTATTTTTGACGATTCTTTTTTCTAATATTATTAGAATTTAATTTCTAATTTTTTGATGATTTTTATTTTTTTTTACTTCGTATAATAATTATTATTAATTTAATGATAATTATACAGTTAAAAAATTATTAGAAATAGTTTTATTTTTCGAAATCAGTAAATCATAGAATTTTTTTTTTTTTGGATTTTTCTCATTCTGTTAGACGTAGTCACTCTCTTATTTTGATTTATCTTGACTATGTAGTCTCCACCAATACTCTTTCTTTTACATCTTTTCATTATTTGTTGTTCTAAAATTATAAAACTTGATTGTTTAATGCAAAACTAATGTGTTATGGTGAACACTTTATTTTTTATTATCAATATATTATATACAATTAATATATCTTTTTTTATGAAAATTTAGTTGAAAGTTATTAATTTTTAATGATTATTTTATCACTAAATTTTATATGTGTAGAAAATATTATTTCTTTTGGTTGATTATATGTGTAATTACTTGCCCAAGCGTAATTTCACATATATTACTTCACATTTTATGAAGTGAGTTAATATTAAATATGTATATTTTAATTATTTGTTCAAAGATAATAATTTAAATATATATTTATTATTATTATTTTTTGCTTGAATTAATATATATTCTTTAAGAAATTTATTTGTCCAAAGGTAATAAATTCTTAATTGATATGTATTTTTTCTTTATTGTTAACTTCATGAAGGTAGATCATGTGTGTGTTATATTCTCACCCCAAAGGGGAGTTTATAATAACCAGTTAACTCTACAATATTTTCTAATTGCATTGCTCATATAGCTTAATCAAGTTTTATTTTCTTGGGTTTTCAGTCTCCTTTCTGTGAACAACAATAACGCTTCCGTCCAAATTATGAATGTGTCCAACTTTAAGGCATGGAAACGAGATGTAAAAATTACTTCAGGCATAATGGATTTAGACTTATGCATGCGAGAAGAAAAATATGTTGATCTTACTGATATCAACATTGTTGTCCATAAAACTCTTCATGCACAATGGGAAAAGCCAAATCGTCTTAGCCCCATTGCTATGAAAAGATTCATTCTTGAATATCTATTGAGTGGTTTGAAAGACACTACGAATGTCAAAGAGTTTTTCAATGTTGTAGAGAAAAAACTACATGACACTGGTGAAAATATCGAAACTGGACATCTTATGGATGAAATGACAACCATTCAGTATGATAAATCGAAGGAGTGCGAAATTTTATTTTGGAAATTTTGAATGTTAAGTCCAAGTTAAAAGATCATAATATTTCTCTTCCTCACTCTTACATTATTCATCGTCCTCTTCATGTACTTCCTACCTCTTTTAGCCTTATCAAGATAGCCTACAATACTTGTAATAGTATGGAGTGTCAATGATCTAATTTCTCAATGTGTAGCTGAGGAAAGCAAGCTGAAAAAAGAAGAAGAATGAATCTTCTCACTATGTTTCTCAACTCAAGTCCAACAAAGGATATGGAAAATTAGAAAAGAACCAAGCACAACCAAGGGCTAAGGAATCTCAGGAAGCCAAGTGAAAGGGAAAGTTTAAAGTGGACACTTATGTTGCAGCTAACGTTATCAAAGTTGACACATTTATTCTTGAATTAAAGTTTAGTGTAAAGATTATCTTGAAAAAATATTTTTTATGTTTCTACTTTAGGAGAAATTTAGCTTCGCTTCGCTTCTACTTTTGGTTAAACAACGATCACTATTACAATTTAGCCTTTTAGTGACACTCTTTAGTGACCCGCACAACAATACAGGTCAATAAAGAATTAAGAGTGATTTTTGGTGACCCGCATAATAAGACTCTAAACTTTTGGTATTAGTCTCCTGTAATGTGTACCACTAAAAATATGAAGGGTTACTAAAGAGTAATACTCATAACTTTACAATTTTTTTTGGTTAAAAATGTTGACCTATAGAGTCATGTCAAGAGGGACTGCAAAAGTATGTCTCGACTTGCCTGGCGCGTCACTATATCATAGTCTTATATTTAATTATTTTTAAATAAATTTAGTATTATGATATAGTGACGCACTAGGTGGGTTGGGACATGTGTACCCAATCATGCCTCGCGCGTCACTATATATATATATTTTTATAAATAAGGCATATTAGTTTTTTAATTTATTAATTTCTTTAATTTTATTTATTTAAATAAATAAATAAATAAGATATAAAAGGGACATTATGAAACTCGAAGCCCCAAACTTAACCTCTTCCCTCAGTATTCGACTCTCTCTCTCTCTCTCTCTCTCTCTCTCTGCGATCTATCCCTGACAGAGGCCTTCTTTCTCTCTGTGATCTACCCCCGATGGTAGGCCTTCACCATACCAGCCTTTTGTCTTCCAAGCCCAAAGCAAACCCCATGAACCCTGCTGCTCTCTCTCTCCATCCTATTATCTAAGTTCTGGGCTCTCTCGTCTCTCACCCTCACAACAATCGCAACACCGGGACAGTCAACGGCCACAGTCATTCTCCATCATCTCTCCCCCTCACAGCAACTGCATCAAACTGTCTCTCGACCTCTCTCTCTTTCACAGTCGCAGCATGATATCTTAGACAAGTGGAGATGTTTGATATTTGTAGAAATGATGAAAATTAAATAAAAATAAACACTAAACTTTTCCCCCCCTCATATCTTACTGTGAATCATAATTCTTTTAGTTTGTGAATCATATTTGAGTCTTGTGTTTTCGACCACTTTGAGCAACGAAGCCACCACCGTTATTTCGCCTCCAGAGTGCCCTTGTGGGGAAATCAGAATAACCCCTGCTCCAACTCTCTTTTTGTTGGATGCACCATCTATGTAGACCTTCCAGGTGGGAAGCTCCAAAACTGGGTCTTTCGGAAGATCATTTAAGCTAGAACACTCTATTATGAAATCAGCAAGGGCTTCACCCTTGATGGATACCAGTGGCTGACCCTGGATATCAAACTGGCTAAGTTCTATGGCCTATTTTAGCAACCTACCGGAGGACTCTAGCTTTTGAAGCACCTGACAGAGGGGATAATTCATTCGTACTTTTTTGGCATGGGCTTGGAATTATGGTCTTAGCTTTTGAGACGTGGTTAGTAAGCAAAATGTCAATTTCTCGATCATTGGATATTTGGATTCTGCACCCAACAATCTTTTGCTTACGTAGTAGACCGGGAGCTGAATGGTTTCTTCTTCTTGCACAAGTATAACACTAATAGTGTAACGCCCTAATGCTAAGGCACGCTACAGTACTTTTTCAATTACAGTGCAATCTTCGCTAATCGAAGAGTTTTCTTGAAAAACGTGTCAAATTAAATTTTTTATATTAATTAATAAACTTAATAATATTTTAAAATATTTACAAGTGCCGGGATCCCGTTTTCAAACTTTTTAAAAGTAATATCTCAAAATACACATTTCCAGGTCGCACAGCGACTATCAAAATATAATTCCCAGATGTCCCGAGACCGAACACTCCAGGTCGCGCTGCTTTAACATGTACAATCCCATCCGAGCTCAGGTTCACTCCAGTTCAGTTAACCCCTTTCCTTTACCTACACATTCAAGTAGAACTGTGAGTCAACAGACTCAGTAAGAAAAGCATATAACATATCATACAACTTTCGACTTGTAACTAGGCGCCCATACACCTATTTACAAGGCTTATCAACTGATTAAGAACGTTCTTAATGGTTGGTGCTATTGACCATGATATCACCCACTATTAGCACTATGATCGCACTGCGGGACCGGCACTATGTTCATACCGCTATGATAGCATCAATGGCACCCAAGAGTACAATTGGCCATGATATCACTCTTAACCAGTACTGTGCCCGTACTGCCGAACCGACACAATTGTTGTGCCGCTATGATAGCGCCAATTAATACTCTCTGGGGTGAATATCACTTTTAACCAGTACGATGCCTGTACTGTCGAACCGACACAATTGTTGTGCCGCTATGATATCACCCAAAACATATACAATCATACATACATCATGCATATATCTCATATAACACGCTATATACAGTTCTTACCTGTTTTCCGAATTCAAATGTGCTGGCCGACCTGAACGGAAATTCTCGTGCTAGATGGATGCCCTAATCACATTAATTGTAACACAGATGAGTGACTCGCTAAATCACTACTCGGGGACTTAAACTTGAAACTAAAAGTTTCCCTATCAATAAACCACATGGCAATACCCTAAATATCTCAAAATTGGGAAAAACTAGGGTTCGGAAAATTCTCCCAACCGGCAGACCGGTCCCAACCGGAAGTCCAAAAACTGGACACCAACCGGTCGACCGGTTGGTACAGGTCCCCTAGAACCGGTCGACCGGTTCTGTGCTGGGAACACAAAAACCAACCCCCCTAACTCAATTCAATCCCAAACTTAACCAAACTCTCCAGGGTACCTATACAATGTATTCACAACATTTTCCAACCAATAATTCACAGAAAAACCCACTAAATCAAAGGATGCCATTAAAGCTCTAACCTTGGGCTTTAAAGCTCAAACTTGCTCAATACTAAATCCAAACATCAAAACCAGCTGCTCAATGCTATATTCAACTCAAATGAACCTAGAAAATCAAGCCCTAAGCAAACCTAATCCTAACAGCCCCTATTTCACAAAATCACACACCCAAACCAATAAAACTTAAAATAAATAAAGAAGAAAGCTACAAGGGCTTACCTTAGTCCCAAGAACCTTGAATCCTCACTGAATTTCAGAAAAATACTAAAGATCAAAAGGTTCTCCCCCTTGGTTTGGTGCTGCACGAAGAGAACGAGAGGAAGAGAAGAGTTTCTCTTAATTTTGATATTTCTTGGATTTTATTATTTTAATTCCCCTAAATGAAAAATAAAGGTTAATACCTTAACCTTGGCTGAAGTAAAGGCTTGCTAGGTGTCACTCTAATAGGCAGCCACCCCATACATCATATAACCAAATGACCAAATTGCCCTTACACATAAAACTAAGGTATCTCAAAAGTTAGGGGTAAAGTGGTCAAATTCCATAACCCCGCTTAATCCCGGTATTTTATTTTCTCTAAAATATTTCCCATTAAGAAATAAGGTTCTAAACTTACCCATGTGATCAAACTAGCCATCCATCGCATTTTCCATTGCCGCCGAGCAAAAATTACAAAAATTGCATATTTCACATATTAATCAAACAATACCCCTAGCGTTTAATAAAATCTCCGAAATTGAGAAATTACAACTCTAATATTTATTTCTAAATATTGGGGTCCAAAATAATTAAATCCATAAATAATAATAAAATAATAGAAATTAGTGCAAATTGCCTTTTCTAATCCAATTTACTAAGGCGGTCGTTACAAATAGCATGATCAGACACTGCCAAGTAAATACAAATCTTCTCCTTCCACGGGCTTCGATAAAATGGGAGCTTGAGTTAGATTCTCCTTCAATTTCTAGAAGCAACTTCCCACTCTTCAATTCACTCAAACTTCTTGTTGCCTCTCAATACGTTGAAGAACGGTATGCACTTATTTGTATACTTTGATATAAACCTGCTAATGTGGCAACTCGACCAGTAACACTTTAAACATCCTTGTGCTTCTTTGGAGAAGGCATGTCGATGAAGGCTTTAATCTTTTCAAGATTTGGCTCGATTCCACGAGAGCTGACAATGAACCCTAGAAACTTCCTAAAGGAAACTCTAAAGGTACACTTCTTGGGATTTAGCTTCATCCCGTACTTACTGATTACCACGAAGGCTTCCTTGAGATCTTGGTCATGTCCTTCAGAGGTCTTAGATTTAACTAACATGTCGTCTACATACACCTCCATGTTTCTCCCTAGTTGGTTTTTGAACATTGGGCTGACCATCTGTTGATATGTAGCTTTATCATTTTTAAGCCCAAATGGCATCACCTTGTAGCAATAAACGTCTTTGTTAGTTTGGAAGCTGGTGTGTTCCTCATCTGTGACATTCATTTTAATTTGATTATATCCAGAGTAGGCATCCATGAAGTTGAGTAACTTGTACTCGGACTTGGCATCTACCATCTGATGTATCTACAAAAGCAAAAAGCAATCTATTGGGTAGGCCTTGTTCAGGTTGGTAAATTCAATGCACATTCTCCATGAGCCTTTGAGTTTCAGAACCAATACTGGGTTTGCGAGTCATACTGGATATAACACTTCCTGGAGGAAATCATTGGCAGTCAACATATCTACTTCCATCTTCACAACTTTAGCCCTTACCAGATCTAAAGGTCTCATCTTCTGGTGGACTGGCATTGCATCTTCTCAAATGTTCAAAGCATGGCAAATAGTGTTACGGTCAATCCCGGTCATATCAGAAGGGCTCCTTGCGAGGACATCTTGGTTCCTTTTGACCGTGCTTATGATATTCTCTCTTATGGATGGAGGTATCTTTCTTCCCACTCTTACAGTCCTTGTGGGGTCTTCATCACTAATGCTTACCTCCTCCACCTCTTCCATTGGTTTTAAATTCCTTTTAGTCCCAATCTTGGGATCCAATTCGTCTTGAAAATCCTCTTGGATGGCTCCAATGTCCATCAGGTCTTCCGTTCTGAGAGCAGTAGGTGTCTCTTCCCGGACCATGTACACAGCTCGTGTGGAGACATTGTAGAAATTTCTTACGCTCTTCTGATTGCCTTTAATCATACCAATACATATGTTATCACACGGGAACTGCATGCACAAATGCCTGATGGAAGTCACCGCCCCAAAATCCACAAGGGTTGGTTGCCCTAGTATTGTATTGTACACGGTCGGGCAGTCTACCACCACAAAAGTTGAGTGCTTGAAAGCATTTGCATTGTTTTCTCCTTTGAGGGTGATAGGTAACTGGACTTTCCCCATCGACATTAAGGCGTCTCCATTGAAGCTTGCCATTGAATGGGGCAAAAGGTTAAATCTACCTCGGTAAGCTCTATCTCCTGAAATGCGAATTTGAATAGGATGTTAATTGAGCTCCCACTGTCCACAAGAACCCTGGAAGCTCATTTGTTGGCAATCTGTGCATTAATCACTGAAGGATCGTTATGGGGGAAGCACACATTTTTGGCATCATCCTCAGTAAAGGTGATTAGAAAATTCATCATTTTGGGTCGTTGTGTGGGAGATTGCACTAGCGCACACACTTCCCCTTTTTTTTTACCTCTTTCAAGTATCTTTTCTGTGCGTTTCGAGTACTTTTGACGAGATGGGATCCACTGAAGATTGTTGTCATGTGTCCGTCCACTGGAGGTGGAGCGAATCCGAGAGGATATGGGCTTCCCGATCTTGGAGCAAGTAAGGCCACCCTAGCTAAGGCTGGCAGTGCAGGGAGTGCAGGCAATGATGTTCCTGGAGCTTAAGAACGTCCTACCCCATGTGGAGGATTTACAACGTTCGGTTGTCCAAGGACGATCATGTGTCCATGTACAACCCCCTGTCCGAGATAGATGATCGAGATTCAGACCCGTTGTCCCAAATTTCCTGCTCAGACCAATGTTTCAATTTCATCTTTGAAATAATCACACTCATTTGTGGTGTGACCCTTCTCCCCGTGATACTTGCATTCTTTGTTTTGATCACGTCTATTCCTTCCTCCATGTGACATTTGTGGAGGTTTCGTGTAATGGACCATATTGCAGGTCACTTTGTAGACGTTTTCACGAGTGTTTATTAGACTTGTATACTTAGTGTATTTTGGATCATATTCCTTCCTTGGTTTTTTTTTAAAGAATCATTGCGAATGTGGCTCTTACCCTCTCTTTTTCTCCAAGAATGGCTTACATTAGAATTCGGGACCTCAGTTTTTGCTTGTCTAGGAGCTACTCTACGTCTACTCTGTGCTGCCTTGTACCCAAAAAAATGGGTCTACGTAGGGGAAAAACTAGAAGTAGTAGGTTTGTAATTGGTTGGAGAAAACTCGGCTCCTAAGAGAGTCAAGGCTGGAGCCGAAACTTGGGGTGTGAAGTTAGGAGCTGTCGTGGAAGGAGTTAGAGCTAGAGGGACTCTAAAGGCTTGTATGTAGGCATTCTCAAGGTTGATGATGCCTTGGGCCTTTACCATAAACTCACTCAAAGTTTTAGCTCTCTTTCTCTGCATTTCTCCCCACAGTAGAGAGCCAACAACTAATCCAGATTGGAAGGCCATTAATTTTATGTCATCGCTAACCTTAGTCTTGGCAGCTGCCTCCATTATCCTTTGAATAAAAGCCTTCAAGCTTTCATTATGCTATTGTTTGACATTGGTAAGAGAACCAACTTCCATGTCCTTGTCACACGCAACAATGAACTATTTGCGAAAAACCGATTGTATGTCCTTCCAACTATCAATCAATCCTAAAGCTAATCGTTAACAACAATCTTTTGCAAACTTGGTCAATGTCAAGGAAAAGCATAAGCATTTGGCGTCGTCACTGACCCAGGCAACTTGCATCATTTTATTATACTTGGCCAAATGTGCTCGTGGATCAGTCATTCCCTCATATAACTCAATGTGGGGTATTTTAAAGTTTTCTAAAAGTGGGGTCACCGCGATCCTCCTTACACAAGGTTTTGGGTCTTCATCTTCTGAGTTTGAGAGGGCTCTATTTTGTTTCTTGACCAACTTGATCAGAGCAGCTATCTGCTCCTCCAATCTCTTTATGTCACTCTCAGGAAGATCCCGTCCCCTCATCTTATCACTGGTTTCTAAGGTCATCCCACGTGGCCTTGCATTTTCACTTTTATACTTCTTGTACTTGGCGTCTAATTGTCGTTAGAGGTCTACAGTGGACCAGCTATCCTCAGAATGTCCCACGGTTGTCCTTTCGTCCTGATTGACAGAATCACTAGGGTGGTTCCTTCTCCCTTTAAGCTTAGGTACCCATGTATTTTGTCCCCTTGGCACGGTTTTGCCTCTAGGATTAGAAGGGCGTCCAGGCTCAAAAGCATCGGTGGCCTTCTATGTCCTTGAGGGCTGGCTGACCAGATTCGTTTCTTTTTGAGGAGGTTTAGGGGTAGATTTTTGTGGGGGCTCACCTACCTTGCCTTTAACTTTATCCTTGCGAGGATTCGAGGTTTCAACTTTAGTTTGTTTATGAGCACATTTTTTGACCATTACCTCCACCGAAGGTTCATTATCAAAATTTTCCAAGTCATCAAACTTGTTTTAAAGGCGTTCCATCATTCTTTTCATTTTTGCAGTGAGCTTCCTCTGTTCTGCTAACACCGTTTGAGTAACCTCTAACTCTTTGGTCACTCGTAGCAAGTTTGGGTCGTGGTCATAGTAAAAACCATCTTCAAGGCTGTTAAATATGTTCTTAGCATCCTCGCCTCTATTCTCGGCATTGGATGTGCCTTCCTCTCAACACCACATGTCAAGGGGCCAGAGGCGAGGGAGTCTGCCTTCTCCATAAATAACAGTGTCCAATAGAGTTTTCTTGCTTATATTCTTTCAGGTATTCACCATGGTTGAAGTAATGCAGCAACAAGTAAACTTTCCTTAGCTCTCAATGAAAGTACCAAAATATTTACCGAGATTTTTAAAAATCAATTATTTAGAGCTTAAGAAAAAGATAAAATACCAAATAATAGACAAATAGTTTTTTATGTGATTCGGGCGTTAACAATCCCTAGTCCACGAGTCTGTTGTATTAGCCTTGTCGGCGACTGTTTAAGTATTATAAATATATATAGTATGAATATTAACTTTGTATTAGTTTTGTTTCTCTTGAAGAAGAAAACTCATAGGAATTTTGGTACATGTTTTGTAAGTAAAAATTGTTCACCCTTTACACATGAAAAATAGGGGTATTTATAGGCACATGTGTGGGTGAGGACATACCCTTCACCCGCCTAGGATTTCTTACTCGACGCGTTTTATTAGCTGGTGTTTACAACTGGGTGATTTAACCGTTGGTAGATAGGGAACCTCCTCATTGTGTGGTGCACGACTACTGCAACACAAATCGTGGGACTAAGGACACATGTCGCACAATGGTTTTACCTTGCAAAATTGGTATTTAGACCAACCATTGGACAAAAAGGAGCTCTAGAGCACGTACATGCACTACCAAGATTTGACGTAGGGGACAAGATCTGATTTGGTGTCAGAAGGTATGCAATCGTTAGGTGTAGCTCCGGATAAGGCATACACAAGTGAGTTCTAGGAACGTCTGGCTAAGGCTTTCCCAGACCAAACTGATTCGCTACCATCCTTGAGCACTTTGTGACTTATATTCCCTCTTGATAGTAGTTTTATTAAAGAGAATCCCTTAGTCCTTTCTGTATTTTCTAGTAGGGAGGGCCTCCGGGTAACATCTGGTATTATAGTGCCTTCCTTAACTTTGAGAAGCGGAGGGTGTATATTAACAATGCGTAATCTAATGTGGCCTCCTTCTAAGATTACCACGTACACTTTATCCGAGATTACAGATAATAAATTCTATTGTTAGATTTCTCATAAATTAATTAGAGCTAAATTCAAATTAAAAATTTTCTTTCATTCACATAATATTTTTCTCTATTCATTCAATTAGTATCCCTACCACTCATCCTTAAAATTTTGATAGGAATAATTAAGAGTTCAAATTTTATTATATAAGAGCACTCACATTAGTTTTTTATATAAAAAAAAAATAGAGAAGAGATTGGTTAAGAAAAATAAGAAATTACCTCATATACTATTTTTAACTTTTTTTCTTTTTAAATATACGGTTTGGGTTGCTCCGGTAGTTTCTATGTGAGTTGCTATGTGAATTTTGATTGCAATTTAGATTTTTCCATTAGTTGTTATGGAAGGTTCTATGTGAAATTCCGTAAAAATACAAAAAAAAAAAAAAAAACTATTTTAAAGTATAAAAAAAAAACTCAAAAAAATTGCATACAAAAAGTGAGTTATTTCATATTTTATTTGAACGAAACGAATAGTGTGCTTCTCCATAAGTAGAGAAGCATTATTTATTACTCTAAATTTATTTTATTATTATTTTTGTTTGTTTTATATGTGTATATGTATATAAATTAATATTATATATTTAAAATATAAATATATATTTGAAATATAATATTTTAGTGATGTGGAAAAAAAAAATAAAGAATTTGATGTAAGGTATAATGTAAAAGTTTGAGTTAAAATAAAAAAAATAAAAAATTTTATGATATATTTTAAATGATAGAGTTGTGATATTGATGTTAGTACTCTTAGCACCAAGAGTGTTACTATCCCAGCCACAATTCCTTTGAAGAAAGGAAAAGAAAATAATATGCTTTTGTGGTAGGTACTTTATAATCTACAATGACCATACAAATGACAGTGGGGCCTCTTTCACTCTTACCCACAACTACTTAAGACTTCTAATGTAGTTGTATCACAACAACTACAACTTTAAATGATTCAACTATATCTAATTTGCATGAATAATTTGTCTTAAAATTTAAAACCTTGAAAATTTCGTTACGAAACAACTTACCCATCAACTCAATAATACTTCTTATTCTCAGCAATATACATATACTCATTATTATTATTATTATTTACTAAAAAAAGTGATATTAATTGGCAATAGAGTTGTTCATTCAAATTGGTCAATAGCGATCAAAATTTGGACCGCAACAATTCAAACCACCGTAGACTGTAATTAGTGAGACTGTCATTGGTGGTTTGGTTAATTTGGACTACTTATTGCTGCTTAGTTTGGTTGTGGTTCGTAAAAAATAACAAGCAGTTAAACTGGACTGAACCGCTTAGATATATAATTTATTTGTTATATATATGTATATCTTATAAAAAAAAAACTAGTAATTTAATTACTCAAAATATTTGACTTCTCAAAATAATTGAATTGTCCCAAAAGAAAATAGTTATGGAATATATATATATATTTTTTTTTGCTTAAATGAAAACTTTTATAAAAGAAAAAAGGCTCCTAAAGACCAGAGCTCAACCCACAACGTTTGTGGTGGAAACAAGAAGAAGTTCCACCTCCTTAGAAGAAAAAAAAAT
The DNA here is from genome assembly GCF_029168945.1 of Cannabis sativa. Classification (NCBI taxonomy): domain Eukaryota; kingdom Viridiplantae; phylum Streptophyta; class Magnoliopsida; order Rosales; family Cannabaceae; genus Cannabis; species Cannabis sativa. The sequence goes on from NC_083609.1 coordinate 8,587,350, forward strand.
CGAACAAAGAGAATCTAGTTGCCCATTTGCCAAAGAGTGTACACCAAACATAGTAGCATTAACAGGAGAATTAAGAATATCAAACAACTCAATAAAAATAGTCTTGATCTGCCAACTAGGCACACTTCTATGAAAAACTGCTTTGGCAAGCACTTTACAATCTGTAACGAGAATTGGGAAAACTCAAAAATGAAGCCACTCTCGTTGCCAAATGACCTCCTACTTTCCCAAGTATGAATTAAAAATAGGGAATCTTAATTGTTGACAAAGAAGATACAGAAATAAAAGCATAGTCCCAAGGAAATTAGGGTCTCAGATGTGTTTCATAGCTTTTTTTCAACTGAGGGTCATACCCGATGCTATATTTCCATTTATTTGAAAATGGGGGCTGACTTTGTGGGGACCTGCTTTCGTTTTATTTTTTTTCATGGCTGGATTTTGTGCTTTCTGCAATGGAAAAAGAACATCTTTCCGTTGGAGGCGACATAAGAGATACATGATCGATGAGGATCTATTCTGGCAAGAGGTGATGAATAGAGCAGAAGATAAATGAGAAGTCACACCCACCCCTACCAGAATAACTGGAGGGGCAATAGCTCACTGAAGCCTACCTGCACGAGTTTTGCGACATGTTCAAGGTGCAAGAGAAGCTCATAGAGCAGACCACCCTCACAAAAGACATATGGAGTTCCAATTGGTTAGAGTCAGGAAGTGAGACTTATATGAAGGGCAGCCTCAACATCTGCTTGGATTAAAGTAAATACCCTAGCAGGAACTATATGACTCTCTTTCTTAGCCTTGGGCTTCTGTAGCTGCGGGCAGTTGTTCTTAAAATGGTCTGCTACTCCACATTGGTAGCAAACTCTAGACCAACATTCACCCAAGTGGTGTCTCTTGCATTTCGGGCATTCAGGGTAAGGCTGCCAAACCTCATTTCTGCCTCGACGAAAGCCCTGGTTACCTTGAAACTTTCTATTTGGATCCACAACCGGTGGTCCATCTGGTTTCCTTTTTAAGTCATTGGGGCTAAAGCTTTTACTCACTCCAGTACAAGATGAGGTCTTCCGCACGTCCTTCCTTTGAGTACTCTTTTTACGAATTAGGCTTTCAGCCCCCTCAGCAGTGAGAGCTAAGTCCACAATCTGGGGGTAGTTCTTCACGACCCCTGATTTTTTGGCTGCCATAATTATATCTCTAGCAATATACTCTTCAAGACCTCTGATGAACTTAGCTTTTCTTATAGCATCACTGGCCACTTCATCAGGACCAAACTTGGTCAGCCTATAACCTTTGGTAGCATATTCAGTCACAGTCATGCTACCCTGAACTAATCGTGCAAACTCTTTAACCTGAGCAGCACGAATGGATTCATTATAGTATTTATCATAAAACAGTGCCCTGAATGCATTCCAAGTCATAGTATTCAGATTATAACCTTGGGAAACAATCTCCCACCATATCCGGGCATCATCCCGTAACATATAGATATCACACTGTACCCTATCATTATCTTCAACCCGCATAAAATTAAAGATGGAAGTAATCATATTCATCCACTATTCTGCCTTCAGTGGGTTTGGGCCACCCTCAAACACAGGTAGATTTCGTTTCCTGAAACCGCTCATAAATTGGTTCCATATGATCCCCCATATTCTGTGGCACTACCTGAGGTGCTAGTATAGGTGCAGGACGAGCCTGTTGCTCCTTCAGGTCTCAAATCTGCTCCCCTTGCTGCCTAATCGTCTCTTGCATGGCAACATACAATTGTTCCCAGTCCTGAGGGGGTGGAAGATGCTCTTCCCCACCACCTACCCCGAGCCCCAGCTCGCAATTTAAATGGCCAGACTGCTGAAGCATGATCTAATATCCTGTAACCCAAAAACCTTCAACCATTTAGAATTCAAACGATATCAATAAGAATATGCATAAAATATTCACATACTACTTCTTCCCATCATACACTATGATTGTCTAAGTAGGTAAGGCAATAGCAGATAACATAAACACTTACTGTACCATGAGTCGACGTGTCTTCGCAGAAAATGTACATATTCAACCAGTCTTCAGGACCTTTAAAACTATGGCTGCTTTGATACCAAGTTGTAACGCCCTATTCTATAGGGACGCCACGTGTGTGATTTTATAAACTAGTTTAATACTAATATATTAATTATTAAAAACTGTGAGAATAATAAAAACTTGACTAAAATAAAACACTAAAAACGGACATTATAACAGCAGTAAAAAGGTGTTCCGGGGATCCCTATTATAGAAGATTTAACCAAAAGACCATATACAATAGCAATTCAAAACACAATTCAAAATACAACAGATATAGCCAGTCCAAAATAACTCCTGGCAACTTGGCACACAGGCAGGTAGGGTCAATATGACATTGTTGGAGAAGACCGTCATCTCATGGTTGGTTTAATTTTTTCTTACCCTTACCTGCACCACAGAGCACCCGTGAGTCATATAGACTCAATAAGAAAAGTAATAAAGAAGGATACATTAAATAGCTAATCATACATTTCATTATCATAAAATGATTAAACCATAACATTCAACAGTAGGTAATATAACCAGTCATATGCATAAAAATAGATATGCTCATATATTTGCATTGCCTAATCAAGCAAGCTCGTGTCATAATGCAATATCACATATAATATTATTGCACCACCACCACCAAATCAAGTGAGCTCGTGCCACAACTTGGCATTAATATATCGCATCGTATAATCAGATGAGTCCGTACCTACGCTTGGTACTTATCATATGTCACTGATGTTGGGTTTTATGCCCTAAATAAAACCCATTACAATCTGATTAGTTATCAATTTAGAATTTTGAAGTGAATTATGATTACATGTATGTTACATGTTTATGGTTTAATATATATACTTGATATATGCACAAAATCAGTTAAATCCAGAACATATAGTTATTCACAATTACAGTATTGTCAATACAATGGAATGTGATTGTGATTATATGATTCAAAAGATTTGGTCCCTGTTCATCAGTGTTTTGGATTTACACTGATGTGATAATCAACGATGAAGTATACTTACACTTGGAGTAAGTGTTATGTTCTTTCCAGAACATTGGCAAAGTATACTGGTTTCGAATGTATGGAGTATGCATTGAATTTGGTGATATTGAACTTGGTCAAAGATATTGTAAACTTACCGTTGTATCTTTCCAAGTCAATGTCAGAAGTTGATCTTAGATTAAGAGAATCTAAATCCTGATATGCTTAGGCTCAATCTCAGGAGTGCTATTCTTGTTCTTTGATTTATTAGTTAAGCCTACCTTTGGGTCAGGATAATACATATATTTTGGGAACATGATAGCATAACTGAGTGGGAGTGCTGAACATAAATATGGAAATCTATAGCTTCTACTGGTGTATAGAAGTAAAGTGATGAGTCCTTTTGAGCTTAGTTAAATAGAAGTAAATGGATGAGCTCTTGTTTCAGTGACTGTATATCAGATCACTAAAACATCATTTACAGGTAACTAAGTGTTCAAAGGGGCAAAATACATTGAGGGGTGTAAACGGTAAATTGGTCCCATCTCGATGTAAATCATCTATATAGAGGATCTCTAAATCACATTAAGATTATAATAATGGTTAAATGAGATATCATATTGATATCGTGAAACATATGATATGCTCTATATAAGTCTGAGAGTGCAATTCCAAGTTCTAAGAGTGGATTCAACGAGGAATTAATAAGTTAGGGATTTACTTGGTAAATCGGTTCAACTTATTGGAAGCTCAACATATAGATCCATGGTCCCCATTCTAGTTGAGACTATACTGTTTGTAAGACTCTGTAATTGATTTATGATTAATCAATTATAATTCTAAAAGTTAGACTATGTCTAATTTGTGAATTCTCACAGTTTAAGGATGAAATTGTAAATAGGAGGGTTTCTAGGTTTAATTATTAATTAAGAGACTTTGCATGTCTAATTAATAATTATTTTAAATGGAAATATTATTTAATAATCTATTTTAGTTATTAAATAATTAGTTTTGGCATTTAAAAGATTAGAATTGGAAAAATGGCAATTTTAGAGAAATAAAAATAAAATTGAGGAAACTGCAAAATTCCAGTGAGGCCCATACACACCATGGCCGGCCACCCTTTGCATGTTTCCCAATTATTATTTTCAATTTAAATTGCCATATAATTGCTAATCAAAGCCTAGCCTAAATAGGAAAGGGGTGGATCACACTAAATAAGGCAGTTATTCAATTACACAGTAAAAGAGGAAACTGTTTATTTGGAAAGTTGTGCCCTTCCCTTTTCCTATTTATAGCCGCCCTCTCTCTCTACTCTTGGTATTCTTGGGCAAGGTTTTGCTTTGCATTGTGTCACACGAAATCAAGAGAGAAAAACAAGAGAGAATTTCGAAATTCCTAGTGAGAGAGAAGTGCCCACACACATCACTCAGTACCTCATTATAGTTTGGAAGACTGTGAAGGATCACATCCAACTGAAGAACTTTCGGGCTCAGATCTTGATTATACTACGCTACGAGACGAGAATCAAGGGTTAGAGATACGAGTGGAAGGAGACATTAATTCTTATCCTTTGTAAGTTATTCTTAACTTTTATGTGTTTAGTTCATCGTTTTAAAAGTTCAATATTAGGTTGTTAAATCAACATACTTGTGAGTAGATCTAAGATCCTGGATAAATATAATTCCAACAACTGACGCCCCTACTTACGCCCGATACGTCGCCAGGAAGAAACCCAACAATGGTTTCAATCTATGTTATAACCAGGCAATTTCATATCACTGACGCTCGTACCTACGCTTGATACGTCGCCAGGAATATTGCATCACCTAATCAGGTGAGCCCGTACCTACGCTTAATACTCGTCATATGTCACTGATGCCCGTACTTATGCCTAGTACGTTGCCAGGTATATCGCATCACCTAATCAGGTGAGCCTACATATTATGTCCATAGTATCATCACATTATCATTGCCTAATCAGACAATCGATAATTCCAGAACCTATCATGCCATGTGGTACATCATACTTTTCTTACCTCAAGTTCCAGTTCAGGTATGTTGGCCGACTTGCTTGGAGAACGATCGATGATCCTGAGCCCTATGTCATAACAATGATAAACCAATAAGTGTTTACCCAAAACACTACTTAACAGTTGCAAAGGACAACCTAGGGTTTTCTACCAAACATTGTAGTTCAAATACACTAAAATAAAACTTATATTTTGGCCTTAAAATATACACCATATTGTAGAGCTTGTTGCAAGCTTTGAAACTGTATATAGAACGTCTAAAACGAACACCTGAGTGAAAAATTATGGCCAAAATACGAAATTCAGCTTTTCCGAAAATTGACCAAACAGAATTCCGGTTGGTATCATCCGGAATTTCGGTTCTGAACAACCAGAACACGATTTTTCTTTAACTTTAAACCCTCCAAACTAGCTCCAAACTTAACCAAATCATTCCAAACTTCACAAAACACATATATATTACACATATAACTATCCCAATGTAACAGAAATCAAAACCATGTCCTTAAATGAAAAGTGTCATTAAAGCTCAAGCTTTGAGCTTAAAACTCAAGCTTGGTGCTTTTCCACCTCACAGCCATCAAAACTACCAAATAAGCATCACAAACAGTCCTAAAACATCATAAAAACAAAACCCAAGGTCCAGTTAAACCCCATCAATCATAGAACAAAATTTCAACCCTTAAAACTATAACTCAAGCTTGAAACTTAAGGAAAAGTAAAACCTTACCTCAAGTTTTTTATTCCCTTGAACTTGTCTATGCTCACAGCTGTTACTAGAGCAGGTTTTAGGCTAAAAATTTGAAGAAAAAGGGTGATGGTGGTGGTGGTTTTATGGCACGAAGAGGGAAAAAGAAATAGGTTAGGTTATGTTTTTCTTTTTTTCAAAATTTTAACATATACAGATACTTTAAATTTAATAATAATAATAATAATAATAATAATAATAATAATAATAATAATAATAATAGTAATAGTAGTAAAATTTTATTAATAAAAATTATTTAGTATTTCTTAATCATTAAGAAATCTCTAATCTTAAGGAATTAGGCCAAATCTTAAATACTTCTAATAACTCTAATACTTATACCATCAACTTATCATAATATTCTCGTCAAGTCTAATAATTAAACTTGTTATGATATTTTTGGCCCCCGATTGAGTCTCCAAGGTTGCAAAACTTAAAAATATTTTTATTCCACAAATAGCTCATATTATATTCATACATACTATATAAATCTCTGTAATTTACAAATTACACGTATTTACCCACTTATAGCAAATTTAAAATTTATGTTGAACTGGATTAGCAGAATCATAATCCCACTTATTACTTAATTGACCCATAATATAAATATAAACCCTAATTATTTACTATTAGGCTTATCAGGATATTAGAAACTAGCAGTGTTGTAGCATTCATGGTGGTCTCTCGCCCAACCTGGGTGGTAAAGAGTTTAAGCTCTGCCAGAGCCTGTTGAAAAAAGTTGCTGCAAAAAATAAAAGGAACGAGTTTACCGAATTAAAGTCTGAGTTGAGTCACAGACTAGGTCGCTCTCTTAAAGACGTTCACGACATTGTCGAGAGCTATGCAAGCAAACTATCAGTCTCGCCGTCCCCAAGATAAAACAGCCTAGTCAAAACACTATCTCGTAGCTCTATTGCACGATAGAGAACCGTCAAAATACCACACCCAATATAATCGTACTACTGCTCAGAATACATTTGTAATATAATCGTATAAAACTGTATATAATTTTTCTGAGAGGAAAATGATATCTTTCTTCCGCTGGTTCTAATGCATTATATAAATATACATAGAATGAAGTAACGAAAAGAAAATCTTTTTTCTGATAGTGAAGACTGAAGATCATGTGAACGTTATTAAAATTGCGAATGAGAAATCGTCTCTATTTACTAATTGATTAAACACATTTAAAAACTATTTTAACTAATTAAATAAAAAAATAATAACTTAATAAATAAATTTTCTCTAAAAAAATAAAATGACTACACCCGCTAGCTCTAAGCATGTGCTAAAGTTACACATTATATACACTTCTAATAAAGTGTTCCTATCTCATATATGACTCAATACACCTACCCACTTCACTTCTATTACTCAAGTTCCAAACAGAGCCAATGAAGCATAAAGTGAAAATAAAAAGGAAAAAAAATGTAAACTTGAAATTTTCATCATTACACTAAATAAGTAATAACTTTTAAAGGTAATTTCCCCTTGCTTGAATTTATCATAGCAGAACAGAAAATTGAATTTCCTACATAAATAACTCCCATGGAGTTTTTCCATTTTTGAAATTTTGCAGCCTAAACAAAACAGCACCAAAATTACAAGAAGTCCCAATTTTAAAAAAAATTATTAATATTTGCACAGGACAAGTGCTAAGCTTGTCTTCTATGGTTGGGCCAAGAAGAAAATCATTGTCATTTCTTGTAAAGTGTCTCATTTATTGAGTAGAAAACAACAGATACTCTTTAACAAATAACAATAATAAAACATCATATTTGAACTATCTTACAATCATATTATTCTCAACAAGAACATCCAAGTACTAATTAAGATGTAATACTTCACATAACTTTTATGAAACTCTAAAGACAAAGACCAAGTCTTTGACATTAACCCAAATCACTTGTAGCTACTATTTAAAACATGGGAGATAGATAGTGCTCCATACTTGGTTTCTAATAGTTTTAGCATAGAACATTTAAGGTTCCTATTACGAAAGCCTTCATTTAATATGCTTACTGAACCACTGTATCAAGTCCTGGTGAGCTTCATCTGCCTTCTTACAAGCTGTTTCATCTTCAACACTATACCTCACAGTCCATCCATGTACAACTCCAGGAAATATCTTCACAAAGGACTCAATCTATACATGAAAATGAAATGAAACACCATTAAATGCAGAAAATATCTCACCGTGATCAAGGAAACTGCGAAACACAAAAAATGATGAAATCATACCTCAGGTTTTCCATTTAAGACCTCCTCGAACTGCTTAACAAGCTCTGGTGGAGAGAGCTGGTCAGTCTCTGCTCCAAGTACTGCCAGTGGAACCTTAACCTCTGAAAGTATGTTGAATGAATCGATCAGTATTCACGAGTTGTGGTTGATTGAAAAGCCCCGAAATTGGAGTTTAAGAGAAGTGAAATACATAAGATTTCAAGTAAATAAAAAATGATCTTTTAATTTGTAGTTGTTTCAAAGACACTATCACTATGTAATAATACCTTTGCAGTCATCCACAGTGACAAAGGAAGGATGTAAGAGCACAGCAGCCTTTATATAGTCAAACTTTGCGAGCTGGATCACAACCTTAGCTGAGAATAGAATTTATGAAAGTCACTGCTTGTGATTGAATTTGTTCATAGCGTATTTGTCGAATTTGCAAGAAACTCATCCAGATCTCATGAAATAGATTAACATAATGGAAAACAAAGAAGTATGTAAACAAACTTACCACCCCAACAAAAGCCTGCAGCACCTATTGCAGAAAAACCTTTATTTTTGAGATCTTGAATCACTACTTTGGCATATTCAAACCCCTCGTCCTATTAAAATAAGGAAAAGTGTTTAGAAGAAGTCTTTGAGTTTAAAACAAAACTAAAATTATAAGGTTTTGGAGAAGAGAGATAATTTTCTCATTAATATGTTCCGCCTTCAAATAGGCAAATACAAGAAAGTTTACAACAGGTTTTGGAGAGCAAAACACTAGTAAAGTAATGCTAGAGAATAGCAGTAAGGCTAGGTAAGCAAGACTAAGTAAATTAAGTACATAAATGAAACATATTCACAGAATCCAAGTATTATGAAGTTGGTACAACAAGAGGAGACTATTGTGGAACTGGCTTTGACTTGTACAAAAATAACATCTACTCAATTCTCCTATACCTCTGAATGGTAAACTAGCTTGACAGTTGGAAATAAATTATGACATTAACAGTAGGAATTAACAGCCTAGCTGGATCTAGACCAAATTTTGCAGAGCCTAAAACATGTAAACTTCACACTTCCCACTAACTCACCAGAAAGTTAGTTCAGGATCAAATGCACAAACAATTATAAGTATCACTTAGTAATATGAATTTAAACTATTAAGGACTACCAAGTATGAATACAAAAGACTTGAACCAACCGTGTTATGATCTTGAATCCAAACTTTTATCTGCCTATTAGCATCTGAAGGAACATAAGGATCTCCCTTCAAAAAGTCAGGAACTGCCACAAAGAATCCAGCAGCTGCAACCTTGTCTGCCAATTTCCTTTTACAAAAGACAGAAACTGGTATTAGTTTCCAAAAGGGTACACAGGCACAGCATCATTAACACAAAAAAGGCTATATGTAAATCAAATCACATCTCCATGAGCCTGAACCCTCCTTTATTAAAGTTTTTCCTTTGAATCGAACATTCCAATTAATCAACAAAGCATTCTCATCTCATATCAATTGAATCTAGTACTTCACACCATACAGAATTAAACATACCTTAGGTTTGGAGCTTCATAACCTGCAATATTAAGGATATAAAGTAAGAATCTAATGATGAAGATGGAATATACATTACACTATTTAAAAGCCATAAGGATCAAGGCATAAATTTTTATACCCAAAAAGAAGATTATGAAAAAAAGTTAGTGAACAGTCTTTAAATAACAAATTAAGTATGCATTATTTTTTCTTCTAGATCCCATTTTGATCAGAAGGAGAGTAAAGAAAGTCAAACAAGAATATTCCAACAAACCCAAAAGAACAATACTGAAATAGAATCACAAACCGGGGAAAAACCATTCAAGCGATCAATAAGAAATGAAAAAAGTACCATATACATCAGAAATAAGAAGAATGGCAAGCTTGGAGTCTGGAGAGCCGACGACATAGGAGGGAAGACCACCAAGTTGCTCGACATGGCCTGCTCCACTGTTTGGATTAAGGGTTGGAGGGTTTGAGCAACACTGAGGTCCTGACATCGTTAAAACACAGGTAACAAAGCTTCCCGGTACTTGGGAATAACAGTTTCAGAAGAAGAATGAAGAAAAAAAAAAGAAGATAACAGATTGATTGATACTGTGAAATGATGCAGGTAATATCTTTGAAAAATTCTATAATATATGGTCTATATCCAAAATAATTTGTTACTCAATTTTTTTTTTCACGTAAATTATAATTATTAAATACATCTCGTAAAATTTTAAAAAATTCGGAAAATGTATTCAAACAGTGTGTTGTACGCGTGACTATCTTATTTTATACACATGTAAAATAAACTATTTGAATATTATTTTCTATATTAAAAATTATTCTAAAATTCTCAAAATTTTGTAGGATATCTTAAATAGCTATAACATAATTTAGACAAACAAATTCTTCTAAATGTCCAAACAAAATAGAGGGTGCATCAATACACCCATTTTAAGGAGGTGTATTATAGAATCACCTAATATCTTTATCTTTATCCATAAAATGTAACCGTTTTTATTGAAATATTTTAAACATATAAAAATATTAGAAAATTCTACAATGCACCTCTTTTCAAGGGATGCATTTATGCACCCCTATCTGTTTTAGCAATCGAAATAATTTTTTAGTCAATTTTTTTTTTTATAGTCATGTACGTTATAACTATTTAAGACATCCTGCAAAATTTTAAGAAATTTGGAAAAATTTAACATGCCAAAAAGAGGGTTCAAAAAGTGTGTTGCACTCGTAACTATTTCCGAATTTCTTAAGAATTTTACAGGATGTTTTAAATAACTATAATTTACATAACCATGAAAAAAAATTTGATTAAAAAAATTATTTCGATAACTAAAACGAACAGAGATGTATCGGTGCATCCCTTTTAAGGTGGTGCATTATAGAATTTTCCAAAATATTTTGTTAAATTTAAGATGGTAATATAATTATGGATGAGCAGCAGGCTGTTCTTCAATATTTTGTTCAGAGGCATCCTGATCTGCAATATTTGGTTGAGAACTCAAGTGCTCAAGATTAATAGTAGCTGAGTTTGTGTGTTCACTTACCTCTTGCTGACTTTGAATGGCAGATGGTGTTCCAAGGGAAGGTGTAGATAGATTGTTGGAGTTGTTATCAGCTATAGAGGTGACATTAGGTTGGGAAAATTTAGTGAAGTGGATGTTTGGAAGCTGACTCCAATGAGTGGTCTGGACTATGATTTTTTTTTTGGTGCATGAGTATTTAAAAATATCAGATTTGAAAGGAAATTCACTTTCATTAAACATAAACATTCCTAGATATATGTACTCTACCTGTTGAAAAAAATTTAGACAAATAAATTCTTCTAAATGCGTAGAGAGTGCATCAATACATCCCTTTTAATTTTAAGAGAGTGCATTGTAGAATCATCCAAATGTTTTTAGGCATTTAACCATGGGAGTTGTACCTTTTAGGGTACATTTTCATAAAGGGCAATAAACTTAGCAAAGAATAATATGTTTCATGAGAGACTCAAACACATTGATGTTAAGTTGCATTTTCTTAGAGATATTGTCACTAAGGATCGTTGAAAGAGGTCAAGATTGCAATTGAGATAAACCCACCTGATATGACGACAAAGGTGATAGTTGTTAGCAAGTTCAATGCTGCATTGGACTTGCTTGGTATCAAAGGGTGATCCCTTGGAGCATTGCAAGGCAACAGATATTTTTCTCATCTATAGTCCATTGAAATCTAAAGTCAAAGTGGAGAATTGTGAATATTTGCGATGTAAACAGTATTAACTAATGTCTGTTAGTTAGTTACATTTTCAGTTAATTCTGTTAAGGTAGTTAGTTTGTTTTCATCTTGATTCCTACTGTATGTACTCTGTATATAAAGGCTAAGTCCTCATTCAATACAATCAAGCTTTTGCATTCTTTCCTCTGTTCTTTTCTTTCTCTGGTTTGTCTTGTACTGTTGTTCTACATGGTATCAGGAGTCTTGACACAAGACCATGTCGTCGTCAACCTCCGATCCTCAGGCCCCTGCCACACACTCCGCTGCACATGGATCTTGGAATCCATTCTCGAATTCATTGTCTTCTTCCCTCACGGTTCGCCTTGATCGTGCAAATTTCCTGTCATGGAAATCTCAAGTCACCCCTACTGTCATCGGCCACGATCTCGACGAGATCTTGTTCACAGGAGTTCCCCCACCTCAACATCTCGTTAACAACACTCCAAATCCTGCTTACATTCAATGGCGCAAGAAAGACCAACTCCTCTTGTCTTGGCTTCGTTCCTCGATGTCCGAATCTATTCTTGCATCAGTTGCAAACTATACAACCTCTCACTCTGTCTGGCGTGCGCTTGAACAGAAGTTTGCTTCTCAAACAAAGGCTCGACGCCTCCAGCTCAAAGGTCAGTTCTCCCATGTCCAGAAAGGCGGCCTTTCCATCTCTGAGTTCATTGAAAAAGTTCAAAATCTTGCCGATTCTCTTGCCATAGCTGGTTCACCCGTGGATGATCAAGATCTTGTTTTACAAGTTCTTAATGGCCTCGGTCCAGAATTTGATCCAGTTGTTTCTGGCATCACATCAAGAAGCGATGCTCTAACCATTGAAGAAGTTCAAGCACTTCTCCTCTCTCATGAAAGTCGCATCGAGCATCATGTAGCAATGAGTGATCTTTCATCTAAAATGCAGGCCAACTTAACATTTGGAAATGGTCGTTCTGGAGGTGTTCGACCATTTGCCAGTACAAATTCTGGCAATCCAAATCCCCATTCTTCTTTCACTGGTCGTGGCCGTGGTCCTCCTAAGTTCTCCAATCAAAGAATTGTCTGTCAAGTGTGCATGCGGATTGGCCATACAGCTGCTGTGTGCCATTACCGTTTTGATAAGAACTGGACTACCCCCAAACCAGGTACATCTGTGAATCGTGCCTTTTTAACTGATGTTGAATTTGACTGTGATCCTCAGGCGTACAACACCACTATGATCCAAGATTTTGGTGAAGATAGTTCATGGTATGTCGACTCTGGGGCCACCACTCATGTCACTTTTGATAGTGCAAATCTTGACTCATCTACCCCTTTTAATGGCGCTGAATCCTTAGCTATTGGAGATGGTAAGAGACTTTGCATTTCCCATATTGGATCTGTGTCTGTTCCTTCTTTCAATCCTTGCTGCCCTTTACAAATGCATTCAGTTTTAAATGTTCCAAGAATTAAAAAGAATCTAGTTAGTGTTTCAAAACTCACTAACGATAATGACATTTTCTTTGAATTTCATAAAAACTGCTGCTTTGTCAAGGACAAGACAACAGGAACTGTTCTTCTCAAGGGAAGACTTAAAGATGGCCTATACCTCCTTGGTGATACATCTCATTTGCCTAAATCTGATCTGCCCAGTCAAACAGCCACTCATGATAGATCTCATAGCATATACAATTGTACTACTAAATGTAATAATGTGTCTGCATGTTCCTATTCAGACAACAATTGTAATACCAATTTCATAAATAAAAATGACTCTTACTCTTTTCTGTCTCCCCAGTGTGTTTTTCATGTTTCCACACCTATTGACATCAACTTATGGCACTGCAAATTAGGCCATCCTGCACAATCTACATTGCAACAGTTATTACCTTCTCTTCCACATACAGGTTCATTAAAAACCATTCACTTTTGCAGTGCATGTCAACTAGGCAAGAGTCATCGACTCTCTTTTTCTGCATCTCAATTTCGAGCCAGTCAACCCTTAGAGTTGATACATACTGACCTATGGGGTCCTAGCCATGAACCATCTAAAGATGGATTCAGATATTACATTCATTTTTTAGATGATTACAGTAGGTTTACATGGATTTATCCACTCACAACCAAATCTCAAGCATTTGACAAATTCATTACCTTTAAAAGCATGGTAGAAAAACAGTTTGGTTTGCCTATTAAAAGTGTACAGGCTGATGGTGGTGGAGAATACAAGCCATTTGCTCGATTCTTGGCTGATCAGGGGATATTATTTTCTCACCCTTGCCCTCATACTCACCAACAAAATGGGAGGGCAGAGAGGAAGCACAGGCATATCACAGAGACTGGCCTAACTTTGCTAGCACAAGCCAATCTCAGTCTGAAGTACTGGTGGCATGCTTTTCACTCTGCAACATTCATAATCAACAGACTTCCTACTCCCATTTTACAAGGCATTAGTCCATACCAATGCCTATTTAAAGACAAACCTGACTACACAATTTTGAAGAGCTTCGGGTGTGCCTGCTTTCCTCATCTCAGACCATACAACTCCCACAAACTCGACTTCAGATCACAGCAATGTCTCTTCCTTGGCTATTCCCCTGCTCACAAAGGATATATTTGTGAAAATAGCCAGGGTCGTATTTACATTGCCAGGCATGTCATTTTCAATGAACAACACTATCCTGGCAATTCTCACATCACTACAGACACTCAGGTACATTCTAACCATAACACTCAGTATTTTCCCACTGCAACTTTCTGCACATCTAATCCAAGTGTTATTCCTACTTGTTCTAATGTCCCTGTTGCTACTTCGAATGCTGGTGTTGCTACTTCGAGTGTTGTTGCTGCTACTTCGAATGTTGTTGCTCCTCCTGCTGTTGAACCTCATGTTCCCACTGCTATGTCTGAGCCTGCTGACATTTTACCAAATCAGCCATCCAACACACCACCTACTTCCCATCCCCTGTCTGTACCTGACTCCCAAGTACCACCATTAAATCAAACACAATCCCAACCTACAGGTACTTCTCACACAACTACTGTCCAAAATTTACCAGGCTCTCTTTCTGTCGACTCTTCACCTATCACAAATTCCCATCCTATGGTTACCAGGTCTAAAAATGGTATTGTAAAACCTAAAGCTTATTTAGCAACAAAACATCCCTTGCCTGAATCCCTCTTACCATCTGAACCTAGATCTCTGCAGGCTGCTCTTAAAGATCCGAAGTGGTTCAACTCCATGCAAACTGAGTTCTTTGCATTGAAGAAGGCAGGTACTTGGACACTTGTCCCTTACCAACAGGGAATGCACATCATTGGGAACAAATGGGTACATCGCATAAAGCTCAATGCCGATGGTTCTCTAGATCGATTTAAATCCAGGCTTGTAGCAAAAGGATATCTACAAGCTCCTGGAATTGATTACGAGGAAACATTTTCACCTGTTGTGAAACCTGTTACAGTTCGAACTGTACTCACTCTTGCTGTCACTGGAAACTGGAAAGTTACTCAATTGGATGTGAGTAATGCATTCCTCAATGGCACCTTGTCTGAAACTGTGTTTATGCAACAGCCACCAGGTTTTGTCGATGAAACTAAACCAGACCATGTCTGTCTTCTCCATAAAGCTCTTTATGGCCTGAAACAGGCCCCTCGAGCCTGGAATGACAAGCTACGAACATGGCTAGTTCAGTGGGGTTTTCAATGCTCAAAATCTGATACATCATTATTTGTCTATGGCCGTGGTAACACTCTTCTCATTCTCCTCGTGTATGTTGATGATATATTGGTGACAGGCCCCAACACCTCTCTCATTTCACAGTTAGTCACTGATCTTAACAGAGAATTTTCTCTCAAAGATCTAGGAGAAGTACATTACTTTCTAGGAGTTGAAATCCATCGTGATACTCAAGGAATGTATTTGTCCCAAACAAAGTACATCTCTGATCTTTTGTCACGAGTTCACATGGAAGGTGCTAAAATATGTTCAACTCCCATAAGCAGCTCTTCAAAATTATCACTTACTGATGCAGAGTTATTTGATGATCCAACATTATACCGAAGTATCATTGGTGCACTTCAGTATCTTACACTCACACGGCCTGATGTAGCTTTTGTCATTAACAAATTAAGTCAATTTCTGAAAGCTCCAACAACTTCTCACTGGGAAGCTTGTAAACGTTTGTTAAGATATCTGAAAGGAACCATCTCAGAGGGACTATTGATCAAACCAGCAACTTCTCTCACTGTCACCAGTTACTCTGATGCTGACTGGGCCTCGTGCATTGATGATCGACGTTCAACTGGGGGATATCTGGTCTATTTGGGTGATAGTTTGATCAGCTGGTCTGCTAAAAAGCAACAAGTAGTTGCAAGGTCCAGCACTGAAAGTGAATTTCGTGCTTTGGCCAACACTGCAGCTGAAATTAAATGGATTGTTTCACTGCTCTCTGAACTGCACATTACTTGTTCTCAATGCCCTGTTATCTGGGTAGATAACCAGAGTGCTGCTGCACTTGCAGCAAATCCGGTCTTCCATGCTCGTTCTAAGCATATTGAAATTGACTTACATTTTGTCAGGGATCAAATTCTGGACAAGCACCTCTCTGTTCGTTTTGTACCAAGCATAGATCAAGTCGCGGACTTACTCACCAAGCCTTTGTCTAAAGATAGGTTTATCTACCTTAAATCCAAACTCAAAATGGTTACCACCCCTTTTCGTTTGAGGGGGGATGTAAACAGTATTAACTAATGTCTGTTAGTTAGTTACATTTTCAGTTAATTCTGTTAAGGTAGTTAGTTTGTTTTCTTCTTGATTCCTACTGTATGTACTCTGTATATAAAGGCTAAGTCCTCATTCAATACAATCAAGCTTTTGCATTCTTTCCTCTGTTCTTTTCTTTCTCTGGTTTGTCTTGTACTGTTGTTCTACATGCGACTTCAGCAAACTTAAACCCCTTAGATCGATCTACTCAGATTGGAGACTCATTTGTTAGTTTAAACCAGATATAACCAACACATCAGTACAAAGACTCATTCTTTTAGAATCTTTACCCTTATCACTCTTCTCTTGTATTCCCTATAAATATCCCTAAACCTAATTAACTTAGAGATGTAATCTTAATGTACCAACTACCACAGAGTGAGTTGTAGAGAGAAAGAGTTGTGAGACATTCTTGTAATCGAGTAAAATGATGCTTGGAGAGACTTTGAGGGTGTAGTCACTTATGAGACATTAGATTGGGCTAAGGCCACTGCTGCTGCATTGCCTTGGAATTGGAACAATCACATTATAATTGTGTTTGATTGATCTATTGCTTTCCTTTTTAGTTCTTTTTGGTTTTGTTTTTGTGTCTGACTGTGATTATAGGGATCATTCCTCAACACCATCCAATAAGTATAAACTTCACATTAACATTCATGAAACTACCAAACCAAGTCTTTGAAATAAAAATATGGATACATAAATCACTTGTAAGTTGTAGCTATTATTGGGAGATATCAAGTACTTGGTTTTTAGTAGTTTTAGCAAAAGAACATTTGATGTTCTTATTACAAAAATATTCATTTAACATATTTACTGAACCACTGTATCAAGTCATGGTGAGCCTCATCTGCCTTCTTAATAGTATATGTGTCTGTAATATTATATCTTATAGTCCATCCATGTCGAACTCCAGGGTATATCTTCACAAAAGACTTGATCTATATACAAAATGAAACACCATTAATGAAGAAAATTTCTTGCCATGATTAAGCAGACAAGAAAGAAGAAAAGTAAAAGTAATATCGTACCTTTGGTTTTCTTCTTAAGACTTTCTCGAATTGTTTGACAATCTCTGGATGGTCAAACTCTGCTCCAAGTACTGCCAGTGGAACCTTGACCTCTGAAAGCATTTGAATCATGAATTATTATTATTTTTTGAGTTAAGATCATTTTAATGAGTCAAGTTAAGTTAGAATGCCAAAATTGGAGTTTCAGTGGTGACAAATATTCAACTGAATCTAATATATTGTTTGGTTATTTTGTTATTTAATTTTAATGAGTGAATTTTGAAGTTCAACCAAAAATTTACTTACCTTGTTTGGAAGTTGAATTTTTGTGGGGAAAAAAATAAGAAAATATATTAAAAAAAATCTCATAGTTGGAGTGGAAACAAAAATTGTATGAAAGATTTGATTCTAACAAAAATTTTCATACCAAACATGAAAAATTGATTCTTTTTTTATTCTCTAAACCTTTTTTTTCCTCTATATTTTTCTTAGTATTTATTTCCTCACCAAAATCTAATTTCTAAGCATAAACATCAGATCAAATTCAAAATAAGCTAAAATTTAACAACAAAATGTAAATACTTGTTAACCTTTTTTTTTTAAGTGAGTGAATAATGGGTATAACAAGCAACTTAGGGTCCATTTTGGTTATTAAGAATTAAAACACTGAAAATAGAAATTGAAATAAAATTTATTATGCATCAAGTTAATATTTTAATACTTCAAAATGAAACCAAACAAACAAATAATTTTTTTTTCTCATTTCATTACTCCCTAACCAAACACACCATTAGATTAGCACTTTTTAGGGGGTCAAGATATAAAAGAGAAATACTTGTTTTTTTTAAGGGTAAATTGCGGCATAAATACCTAATGTTTATTTTTGGAAGTAAAAATACCTAATGTTATAATTCTCTTACACTATTACTACCACTTCCGTTATTAACTCATAAATATGGACACGTGGAGGGCCAAAATGCATTACATTTATTTATTTTATTTTAAAATTTAATATTTTTAATATCAAAAACTAAATACTACTTATTTTTTTTAAAAAAAATAAGAGAAATGAAATACTAAATTACCATAACTGAGTGAACCAGTGTAGTATATGGAACATGATTATCGAATTGAAGTGCCAATATCATGTGAAAATTGTTATGATAACATTCTGATATTAAAAATATTAAGTTTTAAAATATAATAAAAAATAAATGTAATGTATTTGAACTCTCAGTTAACGGAAGTGGTAGTAACGGTGTAAGAGAATTGTAACATTAGGTATTTTTGTTTCCAAAAATAAACATTAAGTATTTAAGTGTAAAAAATTTGAAACATTAAGTATTTATGCCGCAATTTACCATTTTGTTAATGTAGGTGAAGATGAAATACAGAAGAGTACCTTTGATGTCATCCACAGTGACATAAGATTGATGTAATATAGCAGCAGCCTTAATAGAGTGACGCTTTGCTAGTTGAATGGCAGCCTTGGCTGAAAACAAAACACTTATCTTTTGTCAACTTAACCAACAAACTCACTCATTGCTGCTCAAGATTATTGAAATAACACAATCTAATTTCATAATGGAACACCCCAACAAACTTACCACCCCAACAAAACCCTGCAACACCTATTGCAGAATAGCCTTTATTTTTCAAATCTTGAATCACTACTTTGGCAAATTCATATCCCTCCTCCTATTATTAAAACAACCAAAATGTTTATTCAGAACAAGCCTCAGTGTTTTAACAGTATTAAAATAGTTTACAACAACAAAGTATGAATCAAAATAATAGCTTGAAGGAACCACCAACCGTGCTATGATCTTTAATCCAAACACTCATAGGTCTTTTAGTATCGGCACGAACAAAAGGATCTCCCTTCAAAAAGTCAGGAACTGCCACAAAGAATCCAGCAGCTGCAACCTTGTCAGCCACTTTCCTTTACAATAGCCACGACTTGGTATTGTTAGAGAGTCTCACATTGTTTATGTGTAGAAATAAATTGTATAAGATGAATGAGTTACTCCTCCTATTGCCAATTAGTTTTGAGATAGAACCTTATTTATCTTATCTCAAATTCTAACAGGTATTAAAGTAATCTACTCAAACTTTACAGAGGTAACTATATATACCTTAAGTTTGGAGCTTCATATCCTGCAATATTAAACATATAAAGTAAGAATTTGGTGGTGAAGAATATGGAATATAATAAATAGCAGTAATTAAAAGCTATATCATTGAGTTTTGTAAATAAGAGGAAGTTAACTCAAGTAGATAGATATGTGTAAAAGCATTGTAAGTTGAGGTTTTTGCTGGTTTGGTGGGCGTGTGAGTTTGTTAATGTGTGGAAAGATAATAAAATATATAAGAGAAATGTTCTACTCTAAATGGAACCCCATGATTCTCAACATGGTATCAGAACAAAAACAAACAAAAAATCTCTATAGCCACCATCTTGAGAGGATGTTAGAGAATATAAAATAAAATAAAATAAAATCTCTATTCCCACATTCTAACATGTTTTGATTAATGAAGTATTCTTTCTTGATAAAATAAAATATAAAATTACCATATACATCTGAAATGAGAACAGCAGCATGCTTAGAGTAGGGAGAGCCAATAACATAGGAGGGAAGACCACCAAGTTTCTCAACATGGCCTGCTCCACTATGTGGATCAAGGATTGGAGGGTCTGAGCAACACAGATGGCCTGCTCCATTGCTCCACTGGGTACGTAATTACCATGTTTATCAGTTTCAGATCAAAGAAGAAGAAAAGAACATATTAAGAGGAACAGAACTTGTATATATTTCTTACACAAAAAGTTGACACCATTTGAAGAATCAAAATCCACCACAAAATTGGGGAGCCCATGTTTTTTGGCCACCACTAACAGATTGATTGATTTAATACTGTGAAATGGTAAATCTAAGTTGGGTGTTATTGTTATTATTATACAAGAAAAGATATTAGATATAGAGAATGAAAGAGATTGGTTTGGAGCATGGTTGACTTTTCAACCTCGATGGCTGAATGAACAAGTTGACGGGTCCTCAATTTTTCCGCTTCATTAACCGATCAATTAAATTATTGGTAACGGGTCGTGTAAGAAAGATAATATTTTTTAATTTTTATATCATAATAATATTTGTAATTGATATAAAATACTTGGAAATTCTAAATGCTAGGGCCTATTTTTAATAATTGTTATATATTTAGCAATATAGTATGAAATTTGCTGTTTAAGATCACTTCCTAAAATCTTTACAAGTCAAACACAATTATTAAATTAGTTAAATAATTTAATGAAATCAAACTATTATTAGGATATAGATTACAGGTGGTTCCACATGCACCCCAACATATATAAGATATAGATTATTGGTAGTTCTACTACATGCTCTAAACATGATTAATGAATGTATTCATACACTTATCATCTGCGTCATAAATACTTAAATTTAATTTTTAATTATAAATAATTTTTTATATTTAATTTTTTGCGGTTAGTACTTAAGTTATATTTTTAGAACTTTGTAGGTACCTGACCATTAAATATCAAGTTATTATCATTTTCTTAGTGGTATATTTAAATTATTTTTTTTTTAAAAAAAAATAAAAAATTTAATGACTTTAGTCAATTAAGAATTGTTACGTGACAATTTACTTAACAATTAATAGCTAGGTATCCACATAAGTTCCAGAATTATAACTTTTGTATTGTTACCGCTAAAAATTAAACTTAAGTATTTATTTACAATTAAGAATTAATTGAACTTAAGTATTTGTGCTGTAAATTACTCTAATTATAATTTTGGAACTAACTTGTAAAAAGCCTAGAGTTGGGAGCAATCTTTGAAACTAATTACATTCCAAGTTCTAAGTCTCATTATACAAATAAGAATTTTCTTGGTTCATGATTATTTTTTCGTAATGACGAATATAGGGAGGGGCCAGAGGGTGTTGTGCCCCCCTCCCCCCATCCCCCATTTTTTTAAAAAAATTACATATAAAAAATAACTAAAACTAAAAATAAGCAATTTTTTTTTTTTATATATATATATGTATTGACCAATTTTTGGGCTCATCATATAGATAGCAATGTAAAACACAACAACAAAAGCTCATCTTTAAATATGAAAGAGAGTAGATCTACATGGAAAAAGAATTAGGGAAAGAAAGGCTCACGAATAATAAATGGGAAGATCATCATTTAGAGCAAGCGGATCATTTATGATGAAGATAATGGACTTCAACAGAGTTCTTGCATTATGAATAATTGATTATTTAACTGTAGAAATTGAAATTATCCTTAAATGATGAAGGAAGAAATATCAAAAATATATTTATTTTTTTGTTATTGTGAAATATTTATGCAATAAAAGTTGATCAAGTGAGTGATTATTTTTTTTTTATCACAATGTATATTATTGTTATTTAAGCTAGATATCTAATAAAGTTTCAAAGAATTGAGAATACTGTACACAAAAATACAATTAAATTATCATTTATTTTGCATGTATGTAAAATAAAAGAAGCACAGAAACTTTAAGTATTGTTGAGTGCAGCATACTTCTTTAGTTCAAATGGATGAGGTGAAAATATTGAAAATCAAATTAGAAGAACTGATGTCGAGGGAGGAGTGTTATTGGAAACAACAATGAAGGGCGGATTGGGTGGCTTTGGGGTGATAAAATACGAAATATTTTCATAATAAAGCCTCCTTGACGAAGAAAAAGAATGCCATCAATGAAATTATGTCGGAGAGTAGTTAACATTTGAGTATGGAGGAGGACATTGTTGGGGAAATTGAAAGACATTCTAGCTAACTAGGATGCTATTTTTGGCATTCTGGATGGGATTTCTTGTAGACACAATTCTTCCCAGCTTTCTTTGCTTGAAGCTCCTTTTGGGGAAGCTAAGGTGATGGAGGCCTTATTTCATCTTTTTGGTGATAAGACACGGGGTTAGATGATTTAAAGGCTCTTTTTTTATTAAAAGAATTGGTCTATTTTTGGTCCCGAGTTCTGTAAGGCTATTTTGGCTATTCTTAATAATGACTCCGATGTTTCTCCAATAAATGATATTGTCATTGTTCTTATTCCTAAGAAAAAGAATGCTTAAAAAATTCGTGATTTTAGGCCTAATTAGTCTTTGCTCAATTCTTTATAAAGTGGTTGCTAAGGTCTTGTCCAATAGGATTAAGCTTGTTCTGAATTCTTTTATTGCTCATAATTAAAGTGCTTTTCTTTCGGATCGTCTGATTTTTGATAATATTTTCATTGCTAATGAGGTTGTTAATGCTATCTATCATAAGAAGGGGAATATTGGGTGGGCTACTTTGAAACTTGACATGGAGAAGGCCTTAGATAGGGTCGAGTGGAGTTTCATTGAAGCTATTCTTAACCATTTTGGCTTCCCTTCCAGTTTTGTTTCTATAATTATTAAGTAAATTTCTTCAGTTTCCTTTAAGTTTTTTATTAATGGCTATTTTTCTGATAGTTTTGATTCTACTAAGAGAATTAGGCAAGGTGATTCTTTGTCCCCCTATTTGTTTTTGCTGGTGGTAAAAGATCTTTCAGCTGAAATTCATGTTAGAGAGCATGCTAGAGATTTTGCTGGTATATATTTCTATCTATAGAACAACATTAGTTATTTTTCACTTACTTTTTGCTGATGATAGCCTTTTGTTTACTACTATTAATAATAAATCTTGTTTGGTTATTAAAGAGACTTTAAATATCTATAAGCGTGCTACAGGCCAGGCTATCAACTTTGTCAAGTCTTCTATCTTGTTCTCCCCTAATACTAGTTCTAGGGATAGAGAGTTTTTTTGTAATCAGTTGGGTTTCAACAATGATAGTTTTATTAGTAAGTACCTGGGTGTTCCTCAATGTCTTGGTAGAGTTAACCAGTTTGTCATCCATTACTTGCTTCAAAATGTTTCTTCTAAAATGAATGTTAGAATGGCAAGTTTTTCTCCAAGGTTGGTAAATAAACTCTTGTTAAAGTGGTGGTTTGGGTTGTTCTTTCTTATGCCTGTTATATTATTTTATAATATAATAATAAAGTAGATTAAAATGTGATAAATATATGTGAATAATATATTAAGTGTATGGTAAATAAATGTGTAACCTATGATTTTATAACCTACACTTTTGTAACCTACATGTTGTAACTTGGAGAGGAGTTACAATTTGTTGTCACTTGTAACTCATGTGTTGATCACACATTATTAGTGTAATAAAAGGGTTGTTACACAATTTGATGATAGGATTCAAATGGTATGAAATATAGTTGTTACAAACTATATTAATACTCATTTATATGAGAGAAATGAGTGTTGTGTATTTTGAATTCTAAGTGATCACCTATACATTATAAAAGGAGGTCTTTGGTGCTCATTTGTAAGAGATGTCAAGTTTTCTATCAAGAAAGCACTTTGCTAGAAAACCCTAAAGGCTTGATAATTCCCAAAGCTATTTCCTAGAGAGTTCCCTTAGTGCTTAGAGATAGGGGGAAATAAGCTTTTGGACAAAGGTGTAATACCTTGTTCAAGTCATGGTGATCCCCACTAATCTACACTCAAGGTTGTGAGTGAGTGTTTATATATATATATACATATTTTATATTGCATGTGTTCTTATCTTCTTCTACATTTCTTATATATAATATATATAGTGTATATATATTGTATATTATATTGTTGTAACATTTATTTAATCTCTTTGTTGGTCCTTGTATTGTATTACAATAGAGTTGTAATAAATCTTGATTTTCTTCCATTGTTATAAAATCTCTAACAATCAAAAGCTTATCCCTTTTCAATGGAAGAGGTGATAAATCAAGATTGTGAGAATATAAGGATAAGAGATTTTATGTGAAAGTCATTCATGGGTGAGCATGATGGTGAATATTATGTGATTTACTATTTTATATGATAGTAATATATATAATATATATATGAGTTATATATATGTGACATATATGTGATTATGAGTTTATATCATATAATATATAGTGATATATAATATGATATTTGAATTTATTACATGTTTGTATGTGTATATATATTAGATATATAATATATAACATGTATATGAGTTATGTGTATCACATATATGATGAGATATGACATAATATATATATTGTGAGATTAAATATGTAGAAATACTTATTTTCTATGTATTTATATGAGATATGTGTATATAATATATATCATGCATATTAATGTATATATATATGTTATATATATGTGAGGTATGTAATACATATATATATATAATTGTGTAATTAATGTATATATATTATGTGTATATGATATATATGTATATATGTTACATGTATATGAGATATGTAACATATATATTTGTGAATTTAATATTGACATTATGTGTATGTTACATATAAGATGTTGATTAGTAACATGCATATTATATTAATGTATGAGTTATATAGTATGATAATAATGTTGATAGTAATATAATAGTGTTTATTACTATTGATGTGAAAATTATTATCATCTATTTTGTGAATAAAGAATAGATTTGAATTCTTATTCAATTTGGTGGTGAACATCTCACTTTATGAGATAATAAAAGATGGATTTTGAGAAGTTACATCTTTTATTGGATTATAAGAGATAATCATCTCATATTATGAGATAAGGAAAAGTGGACTATGAGAGTTACACTTTTATTGGACTTGCATTGTGATCATAAGCAAGAACAATTAAGATCATAGTGGATCCAAACTAGTGAAATGAGCTATAAATTGGAAGAGCAATTTTGGACTCAAAATAAAGTGAATCAATGTGGATTCAAAAATAGTGAAAAGATAACAAAATTGGAGAAGCAATTTTGAATCTTAAATGATCAAAGTTGTGAACAAAATTGATGAGAATTTTGTTAACTTTGGTATAATTTTGGGCTAATCTCAATAAGGAGATAACCTTAAAATTATGAGCAAAAATAATCACATTATTTTATGAGTAGTAACGTGAGTTTGATATTTTAGTTTTGGTGAGAAAACTAAAAATGTCAAATGGTATTTTTAAAGTGGCCTTAAAGAGTCATTTGAAGAGGAAAATACACAAAAGTGATATTTTATATACACTTTATGGTAGAAATGTGGGGGTGTACCACAAATTTAATCAAAATGTGATGAGACATTGTTGATATTTTTGATTTTGAATTCAAATTCTAAATCAAGTTTGGCTATGTGCATATGTGAAAAGATTGACATATTTGGTGTCAAATTTTGGTGAAAATAATTTCAAGAAGGAAATTAAATTTAAGAGAAATTATAGAGACAAAGTGGTATTCTATATTTTAAAATCAAGATATTACCTTGATAGTGAAATGTGAAAGTGTGGGAGTGATACTCTAATGTGAAAAGTTTAAGACATGTTTGGTGTCTCAAAATAAAGCGTAATTTAGACATGTTTGGTGTCTAAATTAGTGTTTAATTTTGATATGCTTGGTATCAAAATTATTGAGAATTTGAGTTGTGTGAAAATTAATCTTTTATGATTAAATTTTCAAAGCTTAAGTACTTAAGGAGAAAAGTGGTCACAAAATGAACACTATATTTTTGGCATGCATGATTCACATGGAATCAATAGTGAGAGGTTATAACAAATCGCTTAATCTCCGTACAAGATTAAAGCATGAATTTTCGAGGGATGGGACCTAAACTCCCTTAGCGTTTTGCTCATTGATGGTAACCTATCTTAACACTAGTAAAAATCTAGTCTTAAGTTCAATAGGTAATAACAAGTCAATAGAGTGAATGTGGTACTCAATTGTCCCATCTATGGATGAGTACATGTTGTAAAATTGAGGGTTAAAACCAAAAGGTTTTTTAATGGAGCTTAAGCTTAGGAAAACTCACTTAAGCTTAAGAAGTGTCTAACGAGTGGTGAGACACTAAAACTCCACCTATATGGACTAGAGGTGGTGCCGCCTCTTATGAGAATTGGGAGTATTCTCTAGAGAGTCCATGAATTGGAATTTTGCACATGGCCATTAACGGTGCAAGAGCAAGACATGCGGTCTCAAGTGAGCATTAGCGAGGGTGTGTGTGTTATCACCGGTTTGTATTAAAGGGATAGTGGTTCAATGCTACGGCAACCAAAATTTCATCAAACTTTGTGGTAACTACACTAAGGTAAAATTCAAGTCGAAAGACATTTTACCTAATGCACCTAAGCAAGACTTCTTTAAAAGTGTATATTTATTCAATCAAAGTGGGGGAATGTTATATTTTGATATAATATTTTGATTGATTAAATAAATGTTACAAGTGTGTTACAAGTGTGTCACACATTTTAATCTAGTGGGGGATTGTTATATTATTTTATAATATAATAATAAAGTAGATTAAAATGTGATAAATATATGTGAATAATATATTAAGTGTATGGTAAATAAATGTGTAACCTATGATTTTATAACCTACACTTTTGTAACCTACATGTTGTAACTTGGAGAGGAGTTACAATTTGTTGTCACTTGTAACTCATGTGTTGATCACACATTATTAGTGTAATAAAAGGGTTGTTACACAATTTGATGATAGGATTCAAATGGTATGAAATATAGTTGTTACAAACTATATTAATACTCATTTATATGAGAGAAATGAGTGTTGTGTATTTTGAATTCTAAGTGATCACCTATACATTATAAAAGGAGGTCTTTGGTGCTCATTTGTAAGAGATGTCAAGTTTTCTATCAAGAAAGCACTTTGCTAGAAAACCCTAAAGGCTTGATAATTCCCAAAGCTATTTCCTAGAGAGTTCCCTTAGTGCTTAGAGATAGGGGGAAATAAGCTTTTGGACAAAGGTGTAATACCTTGTTCAAGTCATGGTGATCCCCACTAATCTACACTCAAGGTTGTGAGTGAGTGTTTATATATATATATACATATTTTATATTGCATGTGTTCTTATCTTCTTCTACATTTCTTATATATAATATATATAGTGTATATATATTGTATATTATATTGTTGTAACATTTATTTAATCTCTTTGTTGGTCCTTGTATTGTATTACAATAGAGTTGTAATAAATCTTGATTTTCTTCCATTGTTATAAAATCTCTAACAATGCCATGTCTTGTTTCAAATTACATGCGTCCGATTGAAAGAGTCTTGAGGGTCTCATGGCTAACTTTTGGTAGGAACTACTAACAATAAGAATAAAATCAATTAAAAGGGTTGGTCCAAGCTTTGCAATTCTAAATTTTTTTGGGGGGCTTGGGTTTAGATATGTTTACCATCATAATCAAGTTATGCTTACTAAGCAAGCTTGGAGAGTCATGTCCAATCCCTCATCTCTTCTCTCTAAGTTGCTTAAAGCCAAATATTTTAAGCATAATGATTTCCTTAATGCTTTAAAAGGACATCTGTTCGTTGGAGGAGTCTTCTTTGGGGAAGGACACTACGTCTTAAAGGCCTAATCTGGAAAGTAGAAAATGGTAAGTCTATTTCTACTATCAACTCAAATGGGATCCCTACTGTGAAATCCCTCAGTTTTCTTAATAATATTTCCTCCTTTACTCATATAGTCTTTTTTATTGATGATAATGGTTGTTGGGATGTTAGTAAGCTTAATCTTTTCTTTACTCCTGATGTAGTGGATGTCATTGATCAAGTTCCAATTGATCTTTCTTCTAATGATAGTCTCATTTGGGGACATCATCCCTCAGGTATTTTCATTGTAAATTCCACCTATCACCTGGCTAAGTCTTATTCTTTCTCACCTTCTCCTTCCTCTTCTAATCTTTTCTACTTTAAAAGCTGGTGAAAAACAATTTGGACTTTAAGAATTCCTCCTAAAATTTAGCATTTTGTTTGAAAAACTTTCAATCATGTCTTGTCTTGCCTTGCACTTTAAACCTCTACAAAAGGAAAGTTTTAGATAATCATATCTTCTCTATTTGTTCTAGCAAAGTGGAGACTGTTTACCATGCTCTCTTAGAGTGTTCCAATGCTAAAATAGTGTGGAGAACGACATCTTTTAAACAATTTTACTTTTCAAATAATAATTGTGATGTTAAGGAATTTTTCCTAAGAGATTTTGAGAATTTGCAAAAGGATAAGATAGATATGTTTTTTGGGATTATGTGGATGATTTAGACTAAAAGGAATGCTCATTTGTATTAGAAAAGAACATCATATTTCACAAATGTAGAAAGCTATGATTCTGAATTACTACAAGATTACATGAAAGCCCAAAGGAAGTTCCCCTGCAACAACTATAGTATAGTCGGGGAGAGCCATTACATTGTGAGTAATTCAATGGAGAATGAGCATGTTCATTCCAGACTGCCTTCACCAGGATGTTATAAATTGAATACTGATGCAGCCTTGGATGAAAGGAAAAGAAGATCTGGTTTGGGAGCTGTTGTTAGAGACTGCAACAACAATGTTATTGATGGGGTTTCTCCGTCAAAGATAGGAGTAGTTACTCCTATTTATGTAGAATTTCAATCCCTATATCAAGCTTTGATCTGGTGTTCTGCAGTGCGTCTGCCGATTACTCTTATAGAGGTGGATTACCTTCAGCTAGTCACAAAGATCAAACATAGATGGAAGGATCACTTCTCACTTTCTGATCTAGTGTCCAAGATTGTTAACTCCTTGTCTTTATTTCCTAATATGTCTTTCTATCACGTACCAAGAAATAAGAATATTTTGGCACACAATTTAGATAGAGATTCATTAGGCTTAGATAAAGATTTGGTTTGGAGAACAATTCTTCCAAGCTAATTCTATGTAATTGTAGCTATGTACTTTATTGTTGTTTTGTAACACCATCAAATCGGTTTTAGTGTTGCTTTAACCTGAATTTTCTCTGATACTATAATTTTTTTTCATATATATATAACAATTAGTATAAAGTATAAATAAAAAAGATGTAAAGAATAAAATATTTTACATACATGCTATATATTTTGATTAATACAATTTTATTATTTTTATTTGTTTAGAAGAATATTTAAGTTTTATTTTTTTATTAAAAACATTAATTGGTTCTATTTTTGATTATTAGATCTTTATAATCTAATAGTCGTAAAACTTTTATAAAATATTATGTAGAAATATGTATTCATAAAACCTATCCTAGAATTCTTATAATTAATTATCGAAAACATGAAGGACGAATCTCGAAAACATGAGAGAGCGATTAGTTAAAAAAAATTGTCATATATAATAAGTACTAGCAAAAAATTACGTGCGAGGCACGTATACTAAATTTTATGCTAATTTTTTTTCTACGTTATTAAAATATGATACAATTAAAAATTAAAAAATATATATATATAATTAGTTATTAGATTCAACATCATTACCCTGTGTTCATTTTTAAGGAAAAAAAATATATTTATAAAATAATAATTTGTAGCAACGCGTACAAGCAAAATTCGAAAAATATAGCATTTATTAGTAGAGTATTGACAATTTCAATAATAAATTAACTGATTGTATAATTTTTTGTCTACTAACATTAAGTATTTGATATTTGAGTGATAAATTAACTCTTATTTGCCCGCTTTTCAAATTTTTCTAACACTCTCATTTTATTCTTCCAACTTTTGGTAGTCGGAGTGATGTCCTTAATTGTTGTATATAGTGTAGTCATTATTCACCTGTTTTCAAATAAAACAATAGATATACAAAATAAAAAATATAATTAAGCTCATATTAAAATTAATCTCACCTTTCAATATAGTGAAAGGTTTTTAAATTGATTCATTCTCACTTAATAATTGTGACATACCTAACGAATAATAATATTATGTTACCTAATAACAAAATAGGAATCCACCAAACAACATTATCAAAATTTATTTTAAGTATAATTATATAAATCTATTACTCATTGACGTCTATTAGAAACTCTAAAAAGCTCACAATACAAAATTTCACATCAAAAATCTAAAAATGATCAATTATGTAGCAGCAATGATAATACAATAACCAAAATTGCATAGTCATATACAGTCTTAAAACTTAAAAGAGTAGCATTATTCATTCAAGTTTCGACTAAATATTTATGAGTTTGAGTTATAATATTGTGTCCTGTGTTTATGTCCAGATATTGTGTGTGTCTGGCTAATCTAGTGAAGAAGATTGAAGTTTTGATTCTCAATAAATAGAATGAATATAAGTGTATGTAGTAGGTCATTATTGTGTCATTTTTAAGCTAATGTGTCAACTTGAATATAATTCATTTAATAAACGGAATAGAGGAGTCAATCTAAATTATTTTTCTACCTTAATAAGTAGAGCTATAAAAAACAAACTCGGTGACTTTTTGAGTGTTAAAAAATTGTAATTGGTTATAAATTCAGAGTAAGTAACTTGTGTGTGGCAGCTGGTTAAAGAAGCCAAAATTGAGGTTTATGATTAGAAAGTAGAAGCACCGCTAGAACTTTCCTTTGTTTGAAGTAATAGTATAATAACTAATATCTTTTATTACATATTAATAATTTAGACATGGTATCAGAGTCACTTGTGATTCGTTGTGATCTCAAATTACCACCGGTCCAAAAATTCACAAATTTTTTTAGCCTTGTGGGATTCTTTCAAATATCACGTTCGGCTTTGTGGTCTCTTAAAGGTCGTTCTTCCAGGTCCAAACGTGAAAATAGTGTATTAGAGTTAGTCTCACGTTACTAATGTGTGGAAATAAATTGTCATATATGAACTACTCCTCTCATTGTTAATTGGTTTTGAGATAAAATCTCATTCCTCTTATCTCAAATTTTAACATATACTCTTTACTTTCATTTTGTCTAGATGTTTGTGGTTTCTTTTGATCATTGTCTTTTGAAACCATTATTTGATCTTCTCCTTGTGAAATTTATTGGCCTTTATTTGTTGGGTTTGTCCCTTTTCTTCCTATTGAATCTGATTTTTTTATTTATTCAAAAAAAAAAGAAAAGAAAAGAAAATTTTGTGAAATGATGACTTTTCCATAAACTCTCAAAAAAGTACCAAATCATATTCGAGGAGTGGGGCTCAGCTGAAAGCTTGATCGCCGTACAGATATATATCCTCAGACAATTCGGTCATCAGCCACCTTCAATCTCATCCAGCCACTTTGGGTGACCCACTCATTTTGTGGAGGAGATTAGCCACGCGGTCAGCTCATTCCCCTGCCCGTAACAGTTACTATCTTTTAACGGTCCAGATTCATCCTCTTTTTATAATCCAATCAACACGTATTATTATTATATTAATTAATTAAGAAAATTCAACGAAACAGTAAAAACGAGAATATAATAATAATAATAATAATAATAATTCAATCATGTCAAAAAAAAATTCAATAATAAAATTGGTGGATTGAGATTTTATGAGTGGAGAAATTAGAGAAGTATCAAGAGCAGTGGTTAAAACTCAGAAAATTCCAATTTTAGAGTTAAAATTTTCTCGAGAAAATTTAACTAAGAATTTTTTCTAAAGCCCGAATTTTATTTTCTGAGAAACGAGCCAAACAAAACCAAACTAAGAGGGAGTCGAAGGAAGAGGAGGAGGAGAAGAACAGCGAAATAGGGTAAATTTTTCAATTCCTTTGAAACCCTAGCTTTGCATAGAATTTTGTTGTTAGACAGTGTAGAAAAGGGGTTTAATTGGGTTTCTTCTTTGTTTGTCTTCATTTTCTGTGTCAATTATTGGTGAGTTGTACTTTTGTTTCGAGTTTGTTGTGAGAATTTTGAATTTAATGTCAGGTTTTGGGGGGGCAATTTGGGTTTTTAATTGTAGCTTGGTTGAAAATTTTCGTGTTTTTTGTTGGCTTATTGAGTTAGATTTTGGGGTTTGCGTGAATTTGTGGTGTTTTTGATGAGTTAATTTATTTGAATTTTGGGGTTTAATTGATTTGGGTTACGATAATTTTATTATGGGTAAGTTGGTTCTGTAACGTTTATGATGTTGTTGAAGTTGGAAACTTGGGAATTGGGATGCGATTTGGGAGTTGAAGTTAGCAAAAGCTTCCTGATGTTACGAAATTCAAAGAGTGAGCAATTGGGTATTCAATTGCTTAGACCAATCAAACATGACCCAGAACATATGGCCGCCAACAAAAATATGGCAAGAACTTTACTTTTTCAAGCAAGCTTATTACTATAAACAGATTTAAAGCTTATTACTATAAAAAGTTGATATAATAATAATTTTGTTGATAGCAAACGTCGATTTGAGGTTTGATATCGATCAAAAGGCAGAGAAGGCAAAGTGGGCAGTGCAAATTTTGATGGTATAAGCGAAAAGTGGGGTGTTGTTATGGTCCTGACCTGAGGTCGAGACTGGGACTGGGGTGGCTTAGAAACTCCATTTTTGTTGCTGGTTTCTGGTTGTGATTAGATTAGAGGAAATTAATTAGTAGAAGAAAGTGTTTGTGTACTGAGTTTGGGGCTTTAAGAAGAGGAGAAAGGAGAATGGGTCAGAGTCTCGGAGTATCAAATCCCGGTTGTTTTTTTTTTTTAAAAAATAGATTGTCATTCTCAAATATTTAGGATGAAATATCAGTTCAAATATTTTTGGGATTTGTTTTATTATTATTTTATTATATATAACTTATTTTATTAAATAAAAATAAAAAGTCACCCATGAATTTCTCATAAACCAAGAATTTTAGTTATATAGGCACACTTTATATAAAATAGATATTTGAAAAAAAAAAAAAGTAACCTTTGAGATTGTAATTATTTGAGATATATAATAAGGTAAATACTATTTTAGGTGTTTTGTAAAATTTATTAATTGGACTATTTATTTTGTTAAATAACAAAATGAACTTTATATTTTTTTTTAAATGGTACAAATAAGACTCTAAATTGATTTTTTTTTTTTTTTGTCAAAATAAAATTTAATAATTACGCGATCTAGATGTGTTATGACAAAATTGGTTATATTTTCTGTATCCGCTCGTATTAAGAATTGTTTTCTATTTATTTATACTAAAAAAAATATCAAAAATTGAACTCATGATCCTATTTTTACTATTTTATAAAACATAAGATCCATTTTGTCATTTAATAAATTGATAATCCAATCCATAACTTTTACAAAATACATGTTCTAAAATAATATTTATCCTATATAATATCAAAAACAAAAAATGTAGAATGAATATTTTTGAATTATATTTTAAGTACAATAAATTATTTAAAATTTTCTAACAAAAGTTAAAATACTTGAAATTATTATATCAATTGAAATGTTGAAAACAATGCCAACTACACCTATTTTTTTTGGAATTGTGCTTTACAATTTCTCTAAAACTAACTGCTTCTTTTTGTCACTGATGAAGAAAGATAATTTTTCCAACCACCATATATTATATCCAATAACAAAATTAACAACATATTAAGAATTTCTATGCAAAAATGAGCATATAAAATTATGAATATATGAAGTTTAAGAAAACAAACATGGATCAACATGAACAGATGGATGGGCATCAAGTAGACCCACATTGTGTCTCGAACAACTAGTCTTGATCGAAAAAAGAAGAAGGGGTAATGAAAATGATGGCCTTGGCTTGAAAATAGGGTATGTCCTCAAAAATATTATTTTTGAGTTTTAATAAAATTGTAACTTTTGGGTTCTTAATTATATAAATTTTATAAACTTCGTATAACTTGAATAAATCTAGTTTCTTGAAAGAGAACAAACTGACTAGAATTATGCCAAAATCACCAAAGCTTTCATTGCTGGCCTTTATATAATATAGGCAATGAAATGAAATACAACTTGTAAAGACGTTCTTACACAAAAATAGGATCATTAATTAATACCACATATGGACAACAAAGTAATTTTGACTGGTTCCAAATCTCTATAGCAGGTGGAAGTTCTTTGTTTCTAAAAATAAACTATTTGTGATCACTGCTAGTTGATATATCAATCCCAAGCCTCAAAATCAAAGAACAAACTCATTACTCATCCACATAATATAAACAATACTCGAGAAATAAAGGATAGAATACTTGAACAGAATAATGCACTAAGCTTTATCATACACTTAGATTTACAAATGATATAGAGAGGTATTTATAGAGAGGTATTAATGAGCTTAGATTTACAAATGATATAGAGAGGTATTTATAGAGAGGTATTAATGAGCTTAGACTTACAAATGATATAGAGAGGTATTTATAGACTAGATTCTGACACACTACATACTTAGGTGACGGTTGGGAGGAATGAAAATATAGGAATGAGAATGAGAATTAAAATAGGAATGAAATAGAATAAAATTTAAAATTCATAAAAAAATTGATAAAAAAAAATATTAAAACTTTTCAAATCTTGCATTGGAATGGTATTTCTTTCCATTTTAAAATGAAAGAGTCATTCCACTAAAATGGTGGAAATGTCATTCCATTGCAATGATATTCCAATACTTTAAATTGCAACCAAATAAAGAAATGGAATAAAAATTATTTTCTTTCCATTCCATTCCAATTCATTACCTCTAACTAAACGCTACCTTAGTTATATAACTAACTTTCTTTGCATGTGATTCACTACAGAGGCATATAAAATACAACCATTATCAACCTTGTCTTTGTAATGACTAGACTTTGACAATTTAGTTTTTGACAATGTTTAAAAATCTGAGGCAATGACCAAATTTTGCTGTAGGAAGAGACTTGGTAAACATGTCAGCTCATTGTCATCTATTGAAATCTTTGATAACTTCACTTTGTCACTTGCAAGTATGTTACTAATGAAATGTAGTTTTACATTGGTATGCTTTGTTTTGTCATGGAATACTTAGTCCTTACTTAAATGAAGAACACTCTAGCTATCACAATGAATCACTATGCTCATTTGATTGATTCCCAACTCTCTAGAGATCTCTTTGAGCCAAAGAGCCTATTTCACAGTTTTTGTGTCGGCTATATATTCAGCCACTATTGTGAAAAGTGCAACAATTGCTTAGAGATATTTAATTTCAAATTGATTGTGCATGTTAGATATGGTCGGTTATTCTGTTAAGACTTTCCTTGACAGTTATGTTGGTTAGCAATTAGTTTGACACCTAGGACAAAGCTATAAATAGCTTTGTCTAATTCATTTTGCAAATAGTTTTTCAGTTGAGACACTCATTGTAAATACTTTACAATATAATCAATAAAGGAGCATTACTGCTCAAGCTTTTACTTCACTTTCTGTTCTAGATTGGTTTGTAGTGTTCTTGGATCAATGTGGTTGATTGCATAGGGATCGTTCATTCCTAACAAATTGGTATCAGAGCTGAACAGGTTCTTGAGCTTCAAAGAAGAGACAAGCTCAGCGTGGTTGTGCGTGAAGAACATCCAGGGCAACTATGAGGAATGCAAAGTTCGATTTGGAGAAGTTTACAGGCAAGAATGATTTCGAATTGTGGAGGGTGAAGATGAGAGCTTTGTTAGTGCAACAAGGAATTCAGGAGGCTTTACTTGGTGAAGAAAATATCAAGGAAAGAACGGAGAAGGAGAAGACTGAGATTCTTGAGAAGGCACACAGTGCCATTGTACTCTGTTTGGGTGATAAAGTCCTGAGAGAAGTGTCGAAGGAGACAACTGCTGCTGGCCTATGGAAAAAGCTGGAAAGTCTTTATATGACAAAGTCCTTTGCCAATCGAATATTCTTGAAACAGAAACTGTACGCTTTTAAGATGCAATCAGGAAAATCTGTTGAAGATCACATGGATGATTTCAACAAGATAATCCTTGATCTTGAAAACATAGGCATCAAGATTGAAAATGAGGATCAGGCCATAATCGTCTTGAATTCTTTACCTTCAGACAGTTATGAACATTTCGTTGATACGATGATGTTTGGGAGGGACTCTCTGGCGTTGGAAGAAGTACAAAGTGCTTTGATGTCCAAAGAGTTGAAAAAGAAACAAGAACTAAAGGAGGAGAACTCTATAGATGGCTTACTGGTATCTCGAGGAAGATATGATCAAAGAGAGAACAAGAACCATGGAAGTATGAACAAAGGAAAGCCTCAGTCAAAATACAAGAAAAGGTGTTACATTTGTCACAAAACTTCTCATCTAAAGAAAGATTTTCCAGAACTCAAGAAAGGAAATCACAGAAGGTATGGAAATGCAGATATAACATCATATGAAGGTTATGAAAGTGCTGATGTAATGGTAGTGACCAATTGATCAGTGAAGTCAAATTGCGTGATTAAAGCTGGATGCTCTTTCCATATATGTCCAGATAAAGAACACTTTCTTAACTACAAGGAAATCGATGGAGGAACTGTAAGACTTGGGGATAATGGATCTTGCTCGATAATTGGGATTGGATCAGTACAATTACAGTTAGCAGAAGGAACTACTATGAAAATTCATCAAGTTAGACATGTCCCAGACATTAAAAGAAATCTAATTTCTGTAGCAATGTTAGACAAAGAAGGGTGTTCTATAAGGGTTGAGGGTGGAATTCTCAAAGTACTAAAAGGATCAATGGTGATGATGAAATGATCTATGATCAATGGAGTTTATGTACTACAAGGAGTCACCTCAAGAAACCTGGCTTCAGTTGTTTCAAAAGAAATAACTAATTCGATTTCTCTATGGCATAGGAGGTTGGGACATGTCAGCTTGAAGGGATTGGAAGTGTTGAACAAGAAAGGACTGTTGGGAAAAGATGCTTTACAAGATCTGGGCTTCTGTGAACAATGCATTTTGGGTAAGTCTACAAAAGTCAAGTTTGGGACAGGGAGACATACAACAAAAGGCACTTTGGACTATGTTCATTCAGACCTCTAGGGAGCTTCCAGGATTGTATCTCGAGGTGGAGCAAGGTATTTCCTCACTATAATTGATGATTATTCTAGATATTTCTGGGTATCAATTTTAAAGCATAAACATAAAGCCTTGAGTAAGTTTAAGGAATGGAAAGCACTAGTAGAAACTCAAACAGGGAAGAAAGTTAAAAGACTCAGGACTGATAATGGTCTGGAGTACTGTTCTGATTTGTTTAGTTCTTTCTGCGAGCAAAGTGGCATTGCTAGACATAATACAGTGCCAAGAAATCCACAGCAGAATGGCCTAGCTGAAAGACTAAATAGAACTATCTTGGAGAGAGTGAGATGCATGTTAATCTACTCTGGTGTGCCTAGAAACTTTTGGGCTGAAGCTGTTGTGACTGCCTGTTACTTGATTAATAGGTGTCCCTCAGCTGCAATCCAAGCCAACACACCAGTAGAACTATGGTTTGGACACCCTGCAAACTATGGGAATCTAAAGACATTTGGCTGCATAGCCTATGCACATGTCAAACAAGGGAAACTTGATCCCAGGGCAAAGAAGTGTATTTTTTTAGGGTATTCCAAGGGTGTGAAAGGGTACAAATTATGGTGCATTGAAACTGGGAATCAGGACAGGCACATCATCAGCAGGGATGTTGTGTTTAAGGAGGACAAGGTGTGCAAAGATGTCATGAATACTCAAACAAAATCTACCAGTGACAAGTCTGAGGATGGATTGGAGTTCGAGGTGGAGCCTGCTGGAAAATTTCAGGGAGATAATCAGGCACCAGTAACACCAGAAGGAACTTTTGATGAAGAAAGTGAGGAAGAACAACAAGAAGTAACTGAAGAAAGGGTAGCAGACTCTCAGGGATATCAATTTACCAGGGATAGACAGAAAAGACAAACCAAACCTCCTGTGAGATTTGGGTTTGCTGATATTATACATTATGCTCTTAACATTGAGCAATGTAATAATGAACCTAGAACCTATGCTGAAGCAATGAAGTCAATTGATAGAGAGAAGTGGAATGCTGCAATGGATGATGAGATTTTATCTCTTAAAAGGAATAAGACCTGGATTTTGATCAAGAAACTGCTAGGACAAAGAGTAATCGGGTGCAAATGGGTATACAAACACAAAGATGACATTCTAGGAGGTGAAAAGGCAGGTACAAGGCTAGGTTAGTGGCAAAGGGGTATACACAGAGGGAAGGGGTTGATTACACTGAAATATTCTCTCCTATGGTGAAGCTGTTGAAATTATTTTACCAGGATCTAGATTTACTAACAAGTATGTTGGATTAACAACCTAATATGAATTCTAAAACAATGAAAATAAACACATATACAGTTAGAAAACCTTACAGTGGGTGCAACGGAATAATATGACTCCTTCCGTTCAGATCTCTAGCCCTTGATTCCTTTCTGTAGCAGAGCATCACGAAGATCTGAACCTGGATCTTCTTTTCTCCTTCTTTGATGCAGATTTTCCATAGTCTTCCATACTATGATTGAGATACCACTTGATGTGTGTGGGCACTACTCATCTCACAAGGATTTCGAAATTTCTCTCTCTTTTCTCTCTTAATTTCGTGGCTGATAGCTTACCAGAGAAGAGACACAAAGGTTGCTTTATATAGGGAGAAGGGAGAGCACAACTTTCCAAATAAAACAGTTTCCTATTTTACTGTGTAATTGATTAACTGCCTTATTTAGTGTGATCCACCACTTTCCTATTATAGCTAGGCTTTGATTAGCAATTACATGACAATTAAAAAATAAAAATAATAATTGGGAAACACAAAGGGAGTGCTCGGCCATAGAGGGAAATGGGCCTCACTTGGATTTTGCAGTTTCCTCAATTTTATTTCTATTTCTCCAAAAATGCCACTTTTCCAATTCTAATCATTTAAATGCCAAAACTAATTATTTAATAACTAAAATAGATTATTAAATAATATTGTCATTTAAAATAATTATTAATTAGACATACAAAGTCTCTTAATTAATAATTAAACCTAGAAACCCTTTTCTTTACGATTTCATCCTTAAACTGTGAGAATTCATAAAGTAGACGTAGTCTAACTTTTAGAATTATAATTGATTAATTAAAATCAATTAACTGAGTCTTACAAGCAGTATGACCTCAACTAGTATGGGGACCATGGGTCTATATAACCGAGCTTCCAATAAGTCGAACCGAATTTACCAAGTAAATTCCCTAACTTATTAATTCCTCATTGAATCCACACTTAGAACTTGGAATTGCACTCTCAGTCATATAGAAACGCTCTATATGTTCCACGATATAGACACGTCATTAGTTATCCATTGTTATATCCCTAATGTGATCAATGATCCTCTATATAGATGATTTACACTGTACAGGAATTAAATTACCGTAACACCCTACAATGTATTTTATCCTTAAAACACTTAACCCTGTATAAATGATATTTCACCTAAGTGAAATGAGATCTCCACCATTTATCTTCGTTTGGTTAAGCTCGAAGGAAATCATCATTTACTTCTATTTGCCAAATAGAAGCTATAGATTCCATATTTATGTTAGCGCTCCCCCACTCAATTGTATTACCGTGTTCCCAAAATGTACGTATTACCCTGATACAAAACTGGGCTTAACTAACAAATCAAAGAACATGAATAATACTCTTGAAATTGAGCCTAACCATATCAGGATTTCGATCATGTGATCTAGGATCAACTTATGATATTGAATTGAATAGATATTTACGGTAAGTTTCAAAATCTAATTCAAAGTTCAATATCGGTCCATTCCGATGTATACTCCATACATCCGATACTGGTAAACTTTGCCAATGTACTGGAAAGGACATAACACTTTTCCAAGGTGTAAGAATACCTATCGCTGATTATACCATGTCAGTCTAAATCCAGTGTTCTGACAAATCAGGGAATCTACTTTTGAACATATAATAAAGATTATATTCCACTGTGCTGACAACACTATAATCTTTAACAAACTCATATGTTCTGGACTTAAAAAGAATTCATACATTATATAAACATATAATCATGAAATAAATCATGTGAACCATGCAACATAAAATGTTATTTCTGATCTTTATTAATAAGTAAATCTCATTATATGAATTGAGTTTTATTTAGGGCATAAAACCCAACAAACTCCCACTTGCACTAATATAAAACAAAAAGTGCATTTCAAATAATCATTAACACCTTGATATACCAATCAAGTGTAGTAGTAGTAAACTCCTCGTAATGGGATCTGATAGGTTGAATTAAACCCAACCTTTTCTCCACCATTACTCTTCCTTAATCACAAAATCCTTGATAATGTGAAATTCCTCTCTATATGTCTACTCTTTTGGGATACTGGATTCTATACTTTTGGGCAACTACTCTTTTGTTATACAGGAAGTAACCCTAGTAGTTAAGGCAAGTTGGAACACTGCCACAAATGTATAGAACTTTCCTTAGACTGAAAAAGTATCTTTCCTGCAACTTTTAACATTCAGTCTCTCTCTGGTAGACCAAGAGATTT
The DNA here is from genome assembly GCF_029168945.1 of Cannabis sativa. Classification (NCBI taxonomy): domain Eukaryota; kingdom Viridiplantae; phylum Streptophyta; class Magnoliopsida; order Rosales; family Cannabaceae; genus Cannabis; species Cannabis sativa. Next base: position 8,628,234 of record NC_083609.1, read on the forward strand.
CAGATAGGTTTTTACACTTCTCCAAAATCACTACTCCACCCCCAAAGTAATCACCATCTCATCAGCAGACTTTCTAGCACAAAGGCAAGTCTTGAAATCTGATGTGGTGTAGTCTAAGAGTTTTAAAACCACTCTTATTGACTAACATATAGTTCCTCTTCTTAATCTTAAGATTTACTTGATTGTCTTCCAATGTTCCTCTCCTGGATTAATCTGATACTTACTCATTACTCCCACTCAACAACAGGTGTCTGGTCTACGGCATACTAAAGCATATCTGAGACCTCTCACTGTTGATTTTAAGAAATTCTTTCATGGCTTTATCTTCTCTGGAATAGTTGAGACTTTTCCTTAGATAAATAAAATCTATATCTAAGAAGTTGTGAAGCTTCTATAGATTTCCATTGGAAAGAATATGCATCAGCATCTCATGCTTGCATTAGAGTAAGTAATTTCCAGGTATACCACAAGCCATAGGTTTAGATAAACACAAACCTATAATACTAGGAACAAGAAGTTTTGTTAAGTCCATTGAATAGACTTATGAACAAAAATTTCCTTTCATGTCCTTGTAATAGAAAACTTTAGGTTACTCCATGTGAATGGATCAAACCATAGTTCTCTTGGCTTTCTTCTTAGTTTCTTATCTTGACAATCCATTACTTGTTTAAACTCACAATGGATTTTAATCACTAGTGTCTTCCAAGTTATAAGAAGGTAAAGTTCCTAGAAACTCTCCCACTACAACAAGGTACCGTGAACTATGTCAAAGAAAACTAAATGGTATAGACCTCTTCGGTTGTGTCAAGACAACAGAGGCAGTGGGATCATCTTGTAACGAATAAGATGATAGAACACTTACGGAATCAAGAAAAAATATCTCCTTTATTTGCTACTTTATTTTCAGACTTAGTCATTTTCTTAGAAAAGTAGTATTTGTTTAAACAAATACTTTCTTATCTAATGACTATGGGATGCTCCACCCCTAATCACTTAGAATAGCTAACAAACATGCAAACCAAGGTTAGCAGTTCTAGCTTTTCTTAAGATTTCGATTAGGTCATCCATGAATCTAGTGATGATTTACATAAAGTATACAACCATTACATCATTCTGAAATTTTATTACCATAGAAGGATTTAGGCAATAACTAGTAACTAATCATCAATATGTAACTCGAATTTCTGGGGAGGTAAGTTTGGATATAATTCAAAATCAAATTAATGATCTTTGAACTGCATATCTACTAACTTTTTCTCCACCCCTATCAGTTCTCAAGATCTTTAACCACTTACCTTCACCATTGCTAGAAATTCATGAAATTTTTTAAACATTTCAAATTTCTTTTGCATAAGGTAATATCTAGAGTGATCGTTTTAAGAATACAACGAAAACTCATATCCACCCCTGAATGTACATCCATCTACGAATGAGATGAAATTACTTTCAGTGGATATAGGCATATTAACTCTTTGCAGAGAATGATCTTGTCAAAACCATTATGAACAAGATACAAATGCCTTAGATTTATAAAATATGTGGTTGTATCTTTTGATGACTTAAGTTTAGTTACATCAAAGAGTTCTTAGAATAGTGCAAGTGGATTCTGATCACAGAATACTAAACTCATACAGTTTAAATCCATTGATAGAAAATGGTTATGAAACACTTGTGAAAGTGTAACTGTATAATTAGTAACTCTTTCTTGGACCACCACTACTAATCTAACTCTTATGATTTGCCTATACAAGTAGGAGATATCTAAGATTGAGGATTTATATCATTTAGGGATAGAATTTCGGGAATATAATCATATGCGTCATCTAATTTCTTAAGAGAAAATAAGACTTTATATGATTTATAGACCATTCATCCAATGATATGTCATTAAGCTAGTTCGAAATGAATAAGCTAAGAGGAATTAGGATAATTTCGTTTTAAATAAGAATCCAACGATGCTCCGATTAGCGAGAGTCAAAGTAATCTTATTTATACAATCTTCTTGTTTCATATTGTAAAATACTAGTCTAAGGTGTCATCAATTGATGAACAGTTAGATGTTGCATATACAATATTTATCTTTCGAGATCTAACACTATTATGTTAGTCTAATGGTGAAAATCCATAAGGGATTTATCTCATTAGAAGAACAAATCAAGTTAGACCAACAATGAAGATTCGAAATTAAACTACAATTTAATAACAGAAAATGACATGGTTCAATACAAATTCATACGCAATTCAGAAATTATGAAGCACATAGCAAGTAGGAATGACAAGTGAAAATACTAAAACATACAATCCTAAATAATTTCCAAGGTTTTCAACAAACTGATATCAGTGTCCCGTTTAGGCGAGAGTCAAAGCTATCATTCATTGAATAGAGTTGTCAGCTCATCTAAAATGTCAAACATTCTAGCAACCTTTTATTCGATCAAGATGTGAATCCGCGTTGTCCCGTTTAGGCGAGAGTCAAGGCTATTCTATCTTATGAGCTTCCACCATTGTTTCATATTCTTGCAAGTCTTATATAGTCGCCACCATTAGGGTGATCATAAACTATATAAAAAACTTACAAGATTATTTATCTTTCGAGATTAAACGGTGCTAACTTGCTAATGAACGTTCCTCCATTAGGGAGGATTACTCACTAAAACAATAGCTATGTAAAACCAACAATGGAGATCGAATATCCTTATAATAATAAAGCTCATTATTTAATGAAGGGTTGTATTTTCTTCTAATATTTATTTTAATCCATTTATTTTAAATATATATTTATTTAATTAAAATTTCCAATTTAGAATGAAAAATTCCAAATATAAATTTTAATTTAATATTTATAAATTATACTTAGATGGATATGAAATAACGTGAATTATTTCCATCTGAGTAATAATTTCCATAAATATTTAGAAAATTATTCAATTTAAGTTGTTTCAAAATTAATTTGAATTAATTTACAACTCAAATTTAATTTTCTATAAATATATATTGCATTTTCAAAAATGCTTTAAAATAAAATAAAATAAATCCTGGAAAATTACTCTAATTTTATGTTGGCCCAAAATTAATAAAAATTAATTTTCAACAAAAAATATAATTTTCCCATTTAATTAAATATCTAAGAAAAATTTCAAATATTTAAGTATCATGATTAAAAAATCAACTTAAATATTAATTTTCTATTTAATTAAATATCACTAGAAAAATACTTCAAGCAAAACAGATAATATCTATCTAGACTTTCATAGACTAATTAATCCAATTTCTAATTATAATATATTTTAGTTCATTTATTTTAATTAACCATCAAATGAAAAAGTCACTGATTTAAGTTGGTCCAAAATTAAATAAATAATTTTCAACTTTAATCTATTTTTCAAATAAAATTCAAAATTTTAGAAAATGATTAATTAAATAAAATAAAATATATTCTGAAAATTATTCAAACTTAAGTTATTCTGAAATAAGATTCCAAACTTAAAATAATTTTCAACTTTAATTAAATAACATGAAAATAACAATATCAAAGTATCATGATGAAAATCAACTTAGATATTGAAATTTTCAATTTAATTAAATGTATTAAATTCAAGAAATAAATAATTAAGTAAAGAGGAAACTTAATTATTAATTCTAGTTTAATACTAGGAAAATATTCTAAACTTAGATTGTACCAAAATTAATTAGGAAACAATTAATTTCACAATCTATGATATTTCCTATTTAATATTAGAAATAATAATTAGTACTAGAAATAACTATCTAGAATATATCATTGACTAAGTGTTTTTCTAAAATTAACTTTAAAATATTACAATGAAAAATAAATTTCATATATTTTAAAAGTTAATTATGTTGCTAATTCAATTTTAATTAGGTTAGACTAATATAATTAACCTAATACAATTATTTAAATAAGGCAAATGGGCCTTCACAATTGGGGTAGTTCATGTGAGGGGGAGCTGGGTTCAGTATGTCGTACCCACTTCTGTGGCCCCCAACTCTCACACAAGGCCCAAAAGAGAGGAATTTAACCTTAAAATAAACAATTGTTATTCATTGAATAAGCCCAAATCTAATTGGGCCTAAATAAATTTCCTTATGTCAAAATTTATTTTAGCAACCTAGTCCATTTACTTAGTAAAAACTTAAATGGACTCCCTATATGTATCTAAGCCCAATAGCAAACATATAGGCTCAGTCAAATGATTTGGATGGACCCTATCATGTTACTAGGTTTACACAGATGAAAGAAGTACAAAATTTACCTGTTACAAATTATTTATAAGATCTATCGTCAATTGGACTATGATTAAAATCAGATCATTGGATCATGATCTGTCAACAAGTTAATCATAGCAATTTAGATCAGATAAATAATAGGTTTGTGAAAAAGTTTTGAATAAACAATATAAATAAACAAACATTGTCCATGTAACAAATGTGAATCAAGATATTAATATAATTAAATTATTATTCTTAAACTAACCAAATAAAGGAAACTAATTTTAAAATATCTAGGTTTATTTGAATCAAATTAAATTAAATATCTAATAAGATCAATGATTTAAAAGGAAAGAATCTCCAATATCACTTTCAGATCTTATAATTTAATAAAATAAACCAATTTTAAAATAGATTTGGTTAAATAATAATTACCATAATTATATGTCAAAATATCTCAAATTAAGCAATATTCAAATCTCTACAAAAATATCTATGTTATTTAAATATTTAAGATATGATTTATAAATTTCTAATAAGGAAAAAATGATATATATATAGAAAAAATATCATTTTTAAACTTATAATTTATAAATAATTTAAATATTTAACAAAATAACAAATTTTTGAATTTGAAAACATTATGGTAAGTATATCTATAAAAATATCTATGTTAATTTTAAATTTATTAATTATTTAATTTGTCATATAAGATAATTTTAATATAATATTTTAAATAAAAAGACAAAGTTATCTTTTAATTTAAAATATCTTAAATATCAAAATATCTAATCTTATAATTAAATAATAAATAAATATTAAAGAACTTAACAAATTTTTAAATCTGACCATAATAGGAAATATTTAAAAATTGGAAACAATCCAAAATAGAAATATTTAAAAATTGGAAAAATTCCAAATTGAAAATATTTAAAATTGGAAACATTTCAATTTAGAAATATTTAAAATTGGAAAAATAAATTTTGGGAAACAATCCCATGAAAAAATTGGATTTTTGGAGAAAAAAACCTCAAAAATTCGCAATTTGTGGGGAACTACCAGGATAGGCTGCATGCAGCAACCATGATTTCCAATCTTCCAAAATTCATATCTTTCTCAATGTTTCTCGGAATCGAGTTCCGTAAAAACGAAAATTGCTCAATTTTTCACAAGGAATCCAAATAAAATATTTTCAAAAATTGAAAAAATATATTTCATGGAAAACGAAACTGTACAATATCAACATTCATCAAACAACCCATAAACCAACATGAAACCACCCAAATCAACACAGAACATATCAATCATCGTTTTAATTCATATTACATGAAAGTAAATCATTACCATGGCTCTGGTGCCAGTTGTTGGAAATTATTTTACCAGGATCTAGATTTACTAACAAGTATGTTGGATTAACAACCTAATATGAATTCTAAAACAATGAAAATAAACACATATAAAGTTAGAAAACCTTACAGTGGGTGCAGCAGAATAATATGACTCCTTCCGTTCAGATCTCTAGCCCTTGATTCCTTTCTGTAGCAGAGCATCACCAAGATCTGAACCTGGATCTTCTTTTCTCCTTCTTTGATGCAGATTTTCCATAGTCTTCCATACTATGATTGAGATACCACTTGATGTGTGTGGGCACTGCTCATCTCACAAGGATTTGGAAATTTCTCTCTCTTTTCTCTCTTAATTTCGTGGCTGATAGCTTACCAGAGAAGAGACACAAAGGTTGCTTTATATAGGGAGAAGGGAGAGCACAACTTTCCAAATAAAACAGTTTCCTCTTTTACTGTGTAATTGATTAACTGCCTTATTTAGTGTGATCCACCACTTTCCTATTATAGCTAGACTTTGATTAGCAATTACATGACAATTAAAAAATAAAAATAATAATTGGGAAACACAAAGGGAGTGCTCGGCCATAGAGGGAAATGGGCCTCACTTGGATTTTGCAGTTTCCTCAATTTTATTTCTATTTCTCCAAAAATGCCACTTTTCCAATTCTAATCATTTAAATGCCAAAACTAATTATTTAATAACTAAAATAGATTATTAAATAATATTGTCATTTAAAATAATGATTAATTAGACATACAAAGTCTCTTAATTAATAATTAAACCTAGAAACCCTTTTCTTTACGATTTCATCCTTAAACTGTGAGAATTCATAAAGTAGACGTAGTCTAACTTTTAGAATTATAATTGATTAATTAAAATCAATTAACTGAGTCTTACAAGCAGTATGGCCTCAACTAGTATGGGGACCATGGGTCTATATAACCGAGCTTCCAATAAGTCGAACCGAATTTACCAAGTAAATTCCCTAACTTATTAATTCCTCATTGAATCCACACTTAGAACTTGGAATTGCACTCTCAGTCATATAGAAACGCTCTATATGTTCCACGATATAGACACGTCATTAGTTATCCATTGTTATAACCCTAATGTGATCAATGATCCTCTATATAGATGATTTACACTATACAGGAATTAAATTACCGTAACACCCTACAATGTATTTTATCCTTAAAACACTTAACCCTGTATAAATGATATTTCACCTAAGTGAAATGAGATCTCCACCATTTATCTTCGTTTGGTTAAGCTCGAAGGAAATCATCATTTACTTCTATTTGCCAAATAGAAGCTATAGATTCCATATTTATGTTAGCGCTCCCCCACTCAATTGTATTACAGTGTTCCCAAAATGTACGTATTACCCTGATACAAAACTGGGCTTAACTAAAAAAATCAAAGAACACGAATAATACTCTTGAAATTGAGCCTAACCATATCAGGATTTCGATCATGTGATCTAGGATCAACTTATGATATTGAATTGAATAGATATTTACGGTAAGTTTCAAAATCTAATTCAAAGTTCAATATCGGTCCATTCCGATGTATACTCCATACATCCGATACTGGTAAACTTTGCCAATGTCCTGGAAAGGACATAACACTTTTCCAAGGTGTAAGAATACCTATCGCTGATTATACCATGTCAGTCTAAATCCAGTGTTCTGACAAATCAGGGAATCTACTTTTGAACATATAATAAAGATTATATTCCACTGTGCTGACAACACTATAATCTTTAACAAACTCATATGTTCTGGACTTAAAAAGAATTCATACATTATATAAACATATAATCATGAAATAAATCATGTGAACCATGCAACATAAAATGTTATTTCTGATCTTTATTAATAAGTAAATCTCATTATATGAATTGAGTTTTATTTAGGGCATAAAACCCAACAGAAGCATACCCCAATAAGATTGATCTTGGCCATGACAGCAATTTTTGACTTAGAGCTTGAATAAATGGATGTTAAGACAACCTTTTTACGTGGAGAATTGGAGGAACAAATTCTGATGCAACAACCAGAGGGTTATATTGACAAGGGAATGGAGGATAGAGTGTGTTTGCTTAAGAGGTCCTTATATGGCCTCAAGCAATCACCTAGACAATGGTACAAACGTTTTGATGATTTCATACACAAAACAGGGTTCAAAAGGAGTGTGTGTGACAGCTGTGTTTATGTAAAGTCATCAAAAACCAAAGCTATTGTCTATCTACTTTTATATGAAGATGACATGCTAATTGCTAGCAAAGATATCCAGGAGATCAGTCAGGTTAAGAGAATGCTTAGTGGGGAGTTTGAAATGAAGGATCTAGGACCTGCTCGAAAGATCCTTGGCATGGCAATTCTCAGAGATAGGAAATCAAAAACACTGAAGTTATCTCAAACTGAATACATCTTCAAGGTATTGAGCAATTTTGGTTTTTCTGATGCCAAACCAGTAAGTACACCTATTGCTCAACACTTTAAATTGTCTAGCAAACAGTCTCCATCCAGTGAACAAGAAGCAAAAGAAATGGAAAGCATCCCTTACACAAATCTGGTTGGAAGCATCATGTACATTATGGTTTGCACCAGGCCCGATTTTAGTCATGCAGTTAGCATTGTTAGCAGGTATATGGGAACCCAGGCATGAAGCATTGGAAGGCTGTTAAATGGTTAATGAGGTATCTAAAAGGAACTACTGATGTTGGGTTGATATATAGCCCCGATGGAAACGAACCTACTGTAAATGGCTTTGTAGACTCTGACTATGCATGTGATATCGACACAAGGAGATCTCAGTTAGGCTGGGTTTTCAGAGTCAATAACTGTACTATAAGCTGGAAAGCAAATCTCCAGACAATAGTGGCACTCTCAACCACAGAGGCAGAGTATATCTCTTGCATAGAAGCTGTAAAAGAAGCCATTTGGCTTAAGGGAATCACTAGGGAACTGGGGATAAATCAAGGAGCCATTACCATACTCTGTGATAGTCAAAGTGCATTGCACTTGAATAAAAATTAGATGTACCATGAGAGAACTAAACATATTTATGTAAGATTAAATTTCATCACGGATGTTCTAACTGAAGGAAAGATGAAATTGGTAAAATTACCAACTGAAGAGAATGCCTCAGATATGTTAATCAAGGCTCTTCCAACTACAAAATTCAGACACTGTCTGAATCTTCTCAGGATTACGAATTAAGAACAGTGATCCTTGTCAGTGTCTGTAATCTAATTTAATGTTTTTAATCAGTGTCTATTGTTTGTAATCTGTATTAGTCTTATCAAAATTCCAACCAAGGTGGGGATTGTTAGATATGGTCGATTATTCTGTTAAGACTTTCCTTGACAGTTATGTTGGTTAGCAATTAGTTTGACACCTAGGACAAAGCTATAAATAGCTTTGTCTAATTCATTTTGTAACTAGTTTTTCAGATGAGACACTCATTGTAAATACTTTACAATATAATCAATAAAGGAGCATTACTGCTCAAGCTTTTACTTCACTTTCTGTTCTAGATTGGTTTGTAGTGTTCTTGGATCAATGTGGTTGATTGCATATGAATCGTTCATTCCTAACACATTTGGCTAAAATACATAACTTGATTGAGACCTTCTTGTACCTATGTCACTGACATAATCAGAATCCACATAGCCAATCACTTTGGAATTCTCTTTTCATCTTCCATAGATGAGACCAACATGTATTGTTCCTCTGAGATACCTTAGTATCCATTTACTTGCATTCCAATATTCCGGACCAGGTTTTCCATGAATTTACTCACTCTACTTACCTCATAGCATAAGTCTGGTCTAGTACAAACCATAAGATACATATTGTTACCCACTATGCTCCTTTCAATAGTGATTTCGCACCTCATTCATTGTTCTTCACCAATTCGAGCCATAGTGATAGAGTACCATGCCCACACTTAGTAAGTCAAGTACTCAATCATAGTGCGGAAGACGGTGGTAACCAACCTGAAGGAGAGAAAGGAATCCAGGCTCAGATCTTGTTATTACTCTGCAATAAAGAGGAACGAGGGTTAGAGATCTGAGCGGAAGGAGTCATTATTATTCCGCTGCATCAATGTAAGGTTTTCGAAACTCTTATGTGTTTAATTTCATCGTATTAGAGAATTCATATTTAGGGTGTTAATGAAACATACATGTTAGTAAGTCTAGATCCTGGTAAAATAAATCCCACCATTTCTCTAGATCTAAACACTTTCTATATGGTTATTACAATACTCATCATCTAAAGATAATAACAAGATCTACTTGGTTACTGAGAAAATGAGAAAGAAAATTGCAAAGACAGATCAAGCATGTGGACTCCTTGATGAATGGAACGTCCCTCTCGTACAGAAATTTCAGGTAGGGATTAATAATGCACTGATCGAGTTCGATGACAAAGCTTTTGCTAATGTCACAACAGCCATCTTCGTCTTCATCGTCATCCTCGGCAACCACAAACCTGAAAAAAATGAACAAGCAAAACTTGATCTAACAATCCAACACATAACCCAAATCCGATAAAGGGTAAATAGAAGAAGAAGAAGAAGAAGAAGAAGAGATCGAGAACAATCAACACCATGGCTCCTTTTAGATCTGGGATGCATGTCTCGTGAGAAAGAGGAAGCGAGAAAGGAGAAAGAACGAGAATGATAGATAGAGGAGGAGCAACAGGCAGTTTTGGGTGGCAGAGGCGGAAGAGATGGGGACTTGGGGATTTTCTATTTGTTTTTGTTTTTTTTTTTTGAAAATGAAATAAAAACTTCATTAATCAAACGGGGTCCTGGGATTTAGGTTTAGTTAGTGTTAGTAAAAAAGGTTTTGGCAGTCGTATGTATTGATGTAGAAGATGAAGGAAAGAAGAAGAAGATAGAACTGAAAAAAAAAAATAGAATAAAAAGAAGAGGATCAGAGTGCGTGAGAGAAGATAAATAAAGAATATATTTGGATTTTTTTAAAAACATATTTATTTTAAATATTGAAATAATTTTTTATAATAATTAAATAATTTAGACCAATATGAATGTGCCATGTGTATTAAAACTTTTCAAATCTTGCATTGGAATGGTATTTCCTTCCATTTTAAAATGGAATAGTCATTCCACTAAAATGGTGAAAATGTCATTCCATTGCAATGATATTCCAATACTTTAAATTGCAACCAAATAAAGAAAAGGAATAAAAATTATTTTCTTTCCATTCCATTCCATTTCATTACCTCCAACCAAATGCTACCTTAGTTATATAACTAACTTTCATTGCATGTGATTCATTACAAAGGCATATAAAATACAACCATTATCAACCTTGACTTTGTAATGACTAGACTTTGACAATTTAGTTTTTGACAATGTTTAAAAATCTGAGGCAATGATCAAATTTTGCTGTAGAAAGAGACTTGGTAAACATGTCTGCTCATTGTCATCTATTGAAATCTTTGACAGCTTCACTTTGTCACTTGCAAGTATGTCACTAATGAAATGTAATCTTACATTGATATGCTTTGTTCTTTTATGGAATACTTAGTTCTTACTAAAATGAAGAGCACTCTGACTATCACATTGAATCATTATGCTCATTTGATCGATTCCTAACTCTTTAGAGATCCCTTTGAGCCAAAAAAATCTATTTCATCTGTGCAGGCTATATATTCAGCTGTTGTGAAGAGTGCAACAATTGTTTGGAGATATTTAATTTCCAATTGATTGTACATTGATTTAGCTAAAATACATAACCTGATTGAGACCTTCTTGTATCTATATCAGCGACATAATCAAAATCCACGTAGCCAATCACATTGGAATTCTCTTTTCATCTTCCATAGATGAGACCAACATGTATTGTTCCTCTGAGATACCTCAGTATCCATTTAGTTGCATTCCAATATTCTGGACCAGGTTTTCTATGAATTTATTGACTCTACTTACCTCATAGCATAAGTCTGGTCTAGTACAAACCATAAGATACATATTGTTGCCCACTATGCTCCTTTCTATAGTGATTTCGTACCTCATTCATTGTTCTTCACCAATTTGAGCCATGGTGATAGAGTACCAAGCCCACACATAGCAAGTTAAGTACTCAATCATAGCGCAGAAGACGGTGGTAACCAACCCAAAAGAGAGAAGGAGATCCAGGCTCAAATCTTGTTATTACTCTGCGATAAAAAGAAACAAGGGTTAGAGATCTGAGCGGAAGGAATCATTATTATTCTGCTGCATCAATGTAAGGTTTTCTAAACTCTTATGTGTTTAATTTTATCGTATTAGAGAATTCATATTTAGGGTGTTAATGAAACATACGTGTTAGTAAGTCTAGATCCTGGTAAAATAAATCACAATATTTCTTTGGATCTAAACACTTTCTATATGGTTACAATACTCATCATCTAAACGCAATAACAAGATCTGTTTGGTTACTGAGAAAATGAGAAAGAAAATTGCAAAGATAGATCGAGCATGTGGACTCCTTGATGATTGGAACGTCCCTCTCGTACAGAAATTTCAGGTAAGGATTGATAACGCACTGATCGAGTTCGATGACGAAGTTTTTGCTGATGTCACGACAGCCACCTTCGTCTTCATCGTCATCCTCAGCAACCACAAACTTGAAAAAATGAACAAGCAAAACCTGATCTAACAATCCAACACATAACCCAAATTTGATAAAGGGTAAACAAAAGAAGAAGAAGAAGAAGAGATCGAGAAAATTCAACACCATGGCTCCTTTCAAATCTGGGATGCAGGTCTCGTGAGAAAGAGGGAGCGAGAAAGGAGAAAGAGCGAGAATGATAGAGGATGAGCAACAGGCAAATGTGGGTGATGGAGGCAGAAGAGATGGGGACTTGGGGATTTTTTTTTTTTTTTTGAAATGAAATAAAAAGTTCATTAATCATATGGGGTCCTGGGATTTAGGTTTAGTTAGTGTTAGTAAAAGAGGTTTTGACAGTAGTATGTATTGATGTAGAAGATGAAGGAAAGAAGAAGAAGATAGAACAGAAAAAAAAAATAGAATAAAAAAAAGGAGGATCAGAGTGTTTTTTTAAATATATTTATTTTAAATATTAAAATAATTTTTTATAATAATTAAATGATTTAGACCAATATGAATGTGCCATGTGTATATTGTTGGAATTAATTTTACCAGGATCTAGATTTACTAACAAGTATGTTTCATTAACATCCTAATATGAATTTCTAAAACAATGAAATAAACACATAAGAGTTTAAGAAAACCTTACATTGGGTGCAGCAGAATATAATGACTCCTTCTGTTCAGATCTCTAGCCCTTGATTCCTTTTTGTAGCAGAGCATTATCAAGATCTGAACCTGAATATCTTTCTCTCCTTCTTGAGTCCGATTCTCCTTCTTGTTGATTGGATTCTTCACAATCTTCCACACTATGATTGAGATACCACTTGATGTGTGTGGGCACTCACTTTATCACTCAAGGTATGAAAATTTGAAGAAGAAAAGAGAGGGAGAAGGTGGCAGCTAGGGTATAGGAAGAATGCTTAGAATTTTCTCTGAAGGAATGAGATGCATCATCTTTTTCCTGAAGCCATCACTACCTATTTATAGGTAACCACCTAGGTTTAGGTTATATTTAATTGGCATTAAAATAATGAAAAAAAAATTAAATGGTAAATTGCATTACCAGTGGCCGGCCATGTGAATTGGATTGGGCCCAATTTGCAATTTTACCATTTTGTCATTTTTCCATCCCATTTTCTCAAAAACGTCAATTTTCTAATTTAACCATTTAAATGCCAATTCTAATTATTTAATAACTTAAAATTAATTATTAAATAATATTGTCATTTAATATATTTATTAATTAGACTTAATAAAGTCTTTCAATTAATAAATAAGACCTAGAATCTCTTTTCTTACAATTTTGCCCTTGCTTAGTGAAAATTCATTAACTAGACATAGTCTAATTTTAGAATTATAATTGATTAATCAAAATCAATTATCTGAGTCTAACAAGCAGTATGGTCTCAACTAGTATGGGGACCATGGGCCTATATAACCGAGCTTCCAATAAGCAGATCAAGAACTTACCAAGTAAACTCACTGTCTTATTAATTCCTTGTTGCATCCACGCATAGAACTTGGAATTGCACTCTCAGTCATATAGAACGCTCTATATGTTCCACGATATAGATACGCTATAAATTATCCATTGTTATAATCCCAATAATCAATGATCCTTTATAGATGATCTACATTGCATAGGGATAAAATTACTGTTACACCCTTTCAATGTATTTTATCACTAAAACACTTGCCACCTATAAATAATATTTTAGTGAATCACTAAAATGAGATCTCAATCATTTATCTCTATTTAGCAAGCTCGAAGGAAATCATCGTTTCACTTCTAAATACCTATAGAAGCTATAGATTCCATATCTATGTTTAGCGCTCCCACTCAATTGTACTACCGTGTTCCCAAAATGTACGTATCACCCTGACCAAAAAGTAGGCTTAACTAACAAATCAAAGAACACGAATAACACTCTTGAGATCGAACCTAACCATGTCATGATTAAGATCATTTGATCTAGGATCAACTAGGTGATATTGAATTGAATAGATATTATGGTAAATTTATCAAATCTAATCAAAGTTCAATATCGGTCCCTTCCAATGTATACTCCATACATCCGATACTGGTAAACTTTGCCAATGTCCTGGAAAGGACATAACACTTATCCAATGTGTAAGTATACCTATCGCTGATTATCATGCCAGTCTAAATCCAGTGAACTGACACATCAGGGAATTAAACTTTTGAACATATAATCATGATTATATTCCACCGTGCTAACAACACTATAATCATGTACAAATACATATGTTCTGGACCTAACAGAATCTATAATCATGAAATAAATCATGTGAACCATGCAACATAAAATGTTATTTCTGATCTTTATTAATTAAATCTGATTCTATTGAAATAAGTTTTATTTAGGGCACGAAACCCAACATATATGAATGTACACTTAGACATTCTCACTTGTCATTTAACTAATATAAATGGATGGAAAACTAAATTTGCTAACAGAACTAAAGTTTAGCAGGTTCAGCCACCAAAATTTGAGTTTGGATGATTAAGTACAAGTGAAATAGCAATACAGTAACTGAAGTCTCCTGGCAATACGGCTCTCGACGTGACCTAGAAGAAATACCGCTCTCGTTCTCTCGCCCTGTCTCTAGGGTTCTGCCACAGGCGACTCTCCGTCAACTCCGACGATGGCGTCAGCTCCCCTCCCATCCATTCCCGACGAAGCCAACCTCGACCAAGTTCTGTTTGGGTCCGCCTTTGTCGCTGGTTTTTGTCGCATGGACGCTGGTTGATTTTAACAGTAGAATGTTGTGACGAGCAAGATATCAGCACTATTTGATTTTTCTATTCCTATTCTATAGTTTCTGTCTAAAATTCAATAACATCATATACACTCACTATCAAAAGTCATGTCCTCTAACATGTGTGTCGTCTCTATGCTATAGAGTGTGTCTTTTTTTGTTTTGAGTGTGTCTTTTATTCCGATTTAAGTGTGTGTTTCATTCCCTCAAAGGCGTCAAGCAGTGGTGTAACAAAAGATTTAGAACAACAATGGAAAAATATCTGCCTTGACGAAGAAGAAGACAATGAAGTTGTGTACGAAGATGAAGAGGTGGAAGAGATTGAATTCGACGATCGATGGTGCCTTGTTGGAAGATTACTATCAAGGAAAGTATCGGATTTTATGGTCTTCCAAAAAATAATAGCAGATTTGTGGAAACCAGGGAAAGGGATGTATGTGAAGATCATGGAACAAAATCAGTTCCTCTTTCAATTTTATCATGAAATCGACATTCAACGCGTAATCACGGGTAGCACATGGACATATGATCATAAGCAACTGATTATCGAACGGTTGAAGCAAGGAGACAATCCTAGAACTGTGCTCTTAACAAGCTTGATATGTGGGTTCAAATCCATGATTTACAATCCGGGTTTAAGACGAAAACGGCGATACGTCAAGCGGGCAATTATATTGGTTTGTTTCTTGAATCGGATCCTAATAATTTTTAAGGTATTTGGCATGAGTATTTACATATTCGTGTTCGACTAAATGTTGAAGCCCCTGTTAAAAGACGTATGAAGTTTCGAAAGAAAAAAGGAGATGCATTTTATGCTAACTTCAAATATGAGAAAGTTCCTACTTTTTGCTTTATATGTGGCGTTATGGGTCACTCAGAGCGCTTCTGCAGCAAGCTTTACGATACGCCACCTGATGACATAGAGAAGCCTTATAGCATTGATATGTGTGCTTCAACGAGAAGACAAAGCTTTCTCACAGCCTCCCCTTGGTTATGTACCGGAAAACCATCTGGTGCATTCGGCAACGACACCAATCAGCAGCCTCCTGCTGCATTTAATTTGGCCCCACAACCCATGCATGATTTTGAGGGATCGACTGGACAGAAGAATTAATCCCATGTTAAGTCAAAAATGCACAATCAAGTCTCCCATGATTCTTGGGTCGATGGTCAAAGGGCTGGTAATGCCAATAAGGAACCAAGTTTGGTTATACATGACAATGAGACCACATTCACTTCTGATGTGGATATGACTTTGGTTGATTTAAAGAGAAAAAGGGAGGAGAATATTTCTAATACAGGGCCGAGTATTTCCAAGGGTGATGAGGAGGATTGTATTATCTTGCCAAATAATTTTCATAATAATGATATTATTGGGCTTTTTAAAAACGGAGAACAGTACCAGACCCACCAATCATTATGAATACCATAAGTTGGAATTGTCGTGGGCTTAGGAACCCATGGGCTTTCCAATTTCTTGCTGACATTTGTGTTCAAAAGAAGCCCAAGTTTATCTTCCTTTGTGAAACTATGTGTAAGAATGATATTGTGGACCGAGTCAAAACTCAGCAGGGTTTTGAGTGTTCTTTTACTGTACCAGCCCAAGGAAAGAAAGGTGGTCTTGCTTTCTTATGGAAGTCCACCAATGAAGCCCATCTCATTAACTTCTCAGCCTACCATATTGACATGGAAATTTAGCTCCATGGTTACAATTGTTGGAGGCTCACTGGTGTCTACGGCGAATGCAATCGCTCCCTTCCCATTTGACTTGGAACCTCCTACGTACTCTCGCTAATGAATCGAATCTCCCCTGGTGTGTCATCGACGATTTCAACAACATCACATCTCATGACGATAAGAAGGGAGGACGTTCGTATCCTTACTCACTCATTAATGGCTTCAATTTGGCCCTCCACGATTGCCGATTATGTGAACTTGACCTCAGTGGCTACCGATTTACATGGGAGTGTGGAAGAGGGAGCAGCAGCCACATCGAAATAAGGTTAGATAAAGCTTTTGCAACTCAATCATGGTTTTTGATTTTTCCTAAAGCTTCTCTGTCCAACTTCGACTTCTCTTCATCCGATCACACTCCCATTTTTCTCGAACCATTACCTGCTGCTAGCCCCACTTTTATCAAGCTTTTGCGTTATGAAAACGCATGGTCACGAGAGCCTCTTTGTGGTCAAATTGTGAAGAGTTGTTGGGTTTCGAATGGGAGTCTTTCTCTTGCTGAGAAAACACATATATGCATCTCCAAACTTGCTGAATGCGGTCAAGAGTTAACTGGAAACTTCAAACAGAGATTGACTAAGAGGAAGAGGAAAATGGCAGAACTAAAACAAAATGACACACCTACTTCGGCTCAGGATTTTTCAAGTGAGCGTTGTAATTATTTTGAGATTTTAGCTCAGCAAGAACTTTACTGGAAACAACAATCAAAACAATTCTGGCTACACTCGGGGGACAAGAATAGCAAGTTTTTCCATGCCACCGCTAGTGCACGCAAGCGCCATAATTAGATTGTTCAACTGCAAAACTCCGATGGTGAATGGAAAGACTGGAATTCAGGTCTTGATCAGGTAATCACTGATTACTTTAACTCTCTTTATGCTACTGGTTGTGCGGTATGTGGTCTAGTAGTTAATGGCATCCGACGCTCTGTTACTGTTGAACAAAATGATGCTTTACTGCTGCTAGTAACACCTAAAGAAATTAAACAAGCACTTTTCCAAATTCACCCGGATAAAGCTCCGGGGCCTGGCGGAATGGGACCTGGTTTTTATCAACAACATTGGGAAACGGTTGGACCCGATATTATGTAACTTATCACTAATTTTTTGACTCCGAATGCTTACCACCCGGTCTAAACGACACAGATCTAGTTCTAATTCCGAAAAAGAAGCAGTTTTCTACAATGGGTGACTTGCGACCCATCGCTCTTTGGAATGTCTCGTATAAAATTCTCTCTAAGGTTCTTGGTAATAGAATGAGAGGATTGACTGATCATGTTATCTCACCAACACAAAGTGCTTTTATCCTTGGTAGGCTCATCTCTGATAACATTATGGTGACCTTTGAAATCATGCACTACCTCAAACGGAAGACTAAAGGAAAAAAGGGGTTCATGGCTATGAAGCTTGATATGAGTAAGGCTTACGACCGTGTGGAGTGGGATTATTTACGTGCGGTCATGCATCGTATGGGATTCACTGGTAAGTGGATCAATTTAATTATGAAATGTGTCACTTTTGTACGATATTCCATTATACATAATGGTCATATCATGGGGCCGATTACTCCCTCCCGAGGTATTCGTCAAGGGGATCCATTATCAACTTATCTGTTCATCATTTGTGCTGAAGGCTTCTCCTTCTTGATCAGAAAGTTTGAAGATGACCATATTATTTGAGGTTGTCGCGTGTCTAACGGGGCTCCTTCTATTACACACATGCTCTTTGCTGATGACAGTTATCTCTTTTGCCAAGCTACTACAAGTACAACTGTCAATGCAAAACAATTGCTCCATTCTTTTGAAATTGCCTCTGGGCAAAAGGTGAATTCTACAAAGTCTTCCATCTTTTTCAGTCCCAATACCAAAGCAACTCAGCGGCATCAAATCTGTTCATCTCTTGGTATGCCTGAAGCTACAAATGGCTCTCTTTATCTGGGTTTGCCAAACATAATTGGTAGGAAAAAAACTGCTATTCTCAGGTTTCTCAAGAATAAAATTATCAACCGTATCAACAGTTGCAATGGTAGGTTTCTCTCCTGTGCTGGTAAAGAAATCCTTCTTAAGACTGTTGTTCAGTCTCTACCAACTTATGCGATGAGTGTCTTTCTTATCCCTTTGGAGACTTGTCATGAAATTGAGAAGATTATGGCTAATTTCTGGTGGAAAACATCGAGTTCTAAAGGGCAAGGTATTATATGGATGTCTTGGGATCGCATGGCCACACACAAGAATTCAGGCGGCCTGGGCTTTCGTCATCTCCATGATTTTAATCTTGCAATGTTGGCTAAACAAGGATGGCATTTGTTATGCTCTCATTCTTCTCTTGCAAGCTGTCTATATAAGGCTAAGTACTACCCCCACACTGATTTTCTTAATGCGGAGCTAGGCAACAATCCTAGCTTTGTTTGGCAAAGTATCTAGAGTGCTCTAAGCCTTGTCAAACTCAGTGCTAGGAGAACAACTGGAACAGGAGAATCAACCAATATTTTGAAGCATCCTTAGCTTCTTGATCCCACGAACCCATATGTCAATTCTCCTGAGATTGGTCTTGCTAATCAAATGGTAAGCTTCCTTCTTGAGATTCATTCTAAAGCCTGTGATACTCATCTAGTCAATGATATATTTAATAAATGTGATGATGAGCTGATTTTTCGTATTCCTTTGAGTTCATCTGCGGCCAAAGATTGTTGGTCTTGGACAGGGGAAAGATCTGGTGAGTTTTCAGTTAGAAGTGCTTATGACATGCTTCAGAATCACAAACTTGAGCGGAATGGCACAAATAATTCAGGGTTCTGGCATAAGTTATGGCACCTTAAAATACATCCTAAGGTGAAGAATTTCTTGTGGAGAGCCGTGACAAACACCCTGCCCACTTGCCTTCAACTTACAACTAAACACATCGACATATCTCCCATGTGCTCTGTTTGCCATCTCTGTGTAGAAACAGTCTCTCACATTTTTTTGAATTGCACTCTTGCTATCGGTTGTTGGGACAAAGCTAAGTTGTTTATTCCGTTTGATCAACCAGTAACATTCGGTCATTGGCTTGACCATTTGTTCAACAATTATGATGATGATGTTGCTTGTCGTGCTATCATGGTTTGTTGGGCATTATGGACGACGCAGAATACATGGGTTTGGAACAGCAAAGCCAATTCTCCAACACAGGTTCTCGTATCAGCAAGAACTACACTTAACCATTGGCACAAAGCTCAAGATAAGAATAGTTTATTATCATTGTCTCTCCAACACAATGATAATAAAATTGAGCAATGGACTAAACCCGAAGTAAACACGGTCAAGATCAATGTTGATGGAGCCTCTTTTGAGAAAGAAAATGCTTACGGTTTTACTGTGGTTGCTCGTGATTCATCTGGGCATCTTGTTGATCTCACATCCAAATACCAAGTTGGTTCCTATGCGGCTGAAGTGATCGAAGCACTTGGTGTTAAGGAGGCTCTTAGTTGGTTAAAAGGCAAAGGCTGGAATAAAGTCGAGGTGGAGACTGATAGCATGGTTACAGTTCAAGCAATCTTTAGTAAACAACAAACGACTTCTGCTTTTGGGTTGATTATTAATGATGGTAAATTTTTATTATCATCTCTACAAAATGTTAGTTTTCGTTTTATTAGACGATCAACTAACCGAGTCGCTCACTTTGTGGCTAGGCGGTCTCGATTTTTCTCTAATTGTAGCATTCATGGGAATGTTGTCCCTTATGATCTTCAAACATTCTTGTATGATGAATGCTAAATTTCAATGAAATTGATAATTTCATGTTCAAAAAAAAAGTACAAGTGAAATAAGAATTTCGAAGGTTTAGCTGCCAAAAACTCTTTTTATTTTAAATGTCATATTTTATCTAATTAAGTTTCCTTACCATATTTATGTAAAATAGCTTTTATTTTACATAAGAGTTTTTGGCAGCCAAACCTCCTCAACTATCGTTTCACTTGTATTTAACCCTTTAACCTCAAATTTTCGTGGTAAAACCTTCCAAGTTACTGAACTATTAACAAATTTAAAATGTCATTTGATTAACTGTCACATGGAGTGCTTATGTGTACACTCTTGTACATGTGGCACGTTTATAATAGTACACCTAATATTATTATTTTAAAATTCATATTAAAATTAAATAAAATATTTAAAAATAAAAAATATTAAAAATTTTGAAATAATTTTTTTATAATTTTTAAATAATGATATTAGGTGTATTAATATACATGTATCACATGTGGAAGAGAGTGTACACATAAACAATCCATGTTGGCAGTTAACTGTGAAAAATAGATAACACCTTAAAATTTACTAACAATTCAGTAATTTAGAGAATTTTACCACTAAAATTTAAGGTCAAAAAGTTAAGCGCAGGTGGAATGATAGTTGAGAGGATTTAGTCAAAAAAAAAAAAAAGGGAAATTTACACCACATACTGTTTTTTCCTATTTTATTTCAATTTTACTGTTGTAAGGGAAATATTACATTTTTACTGTTTTTTTTTTCTATACTATATATGTGTACTGTTTTTTTTTTTTACTTTTCACAATTGACTATCCACATATTATATATATATATATATATATATATATATATATAAACTAAACAAAAGTAAAAAAGGTGTGGGAGTGGTAGATTTTTTTATTTATTTTCTTTTAATTAAAATTATATTATATTTTAAATGATATAATGTGATGTGACTTGTAGTGACATATATTTTTTTTTTAATTTTCTTTTAATTAAAATTGATGATAAAAATATGATACCCTAAATTAATACCCATTTCTTTCATTTAATCTCACTTCCCCGTTATTCTTTCTTACTATTCATCATCTTCTTCCTTTTTTTTCACTCTCTACTTCCTCAAGTTCTCCCTATTTTTCTCCATTAACATATAAATTTTTTATTTTTTTTCTTGCTCAGTTCTTCTTCTTCATCTTCTTTTCATTCTTCTTTTATTTTTTTTAAAGTTCTTAGTCACGTTTTCGGAAAATATAAGAGTTAGTGTGATTTTTTTTTGTTCTAATTTTCCAGAACTTTCTTGCAAATATAGTGGATCTAGTATTGAGGATGTGCATAAGATAGTTAATTTTTTAATCATTTTTTTATTTGTTTTAGTGTTATTTTAGTGTTGTTTTACTGTTGTTTTTCATGATTTATTTATTTGACACCGATTTCACTGCTCTTGCTCCATCTCGCTGGAATTAATAGTTATTTTCTGGGTATTTTTCGTGTTGTTGTGGTGGTTCTGTCCGTGGGTGTGGAAGATGAAGGCTATAAATACATTTCTTCTTCGTTCTCTTTGCTTATTTTTGTGATTTTTTTATTCTGGTTCTCTATAAATATATTTAACGAGCTCACTGACAAAAGAGTTTTGAGGTGTGTGGTTCTTTTATATTTTTCTAAGTGGTTATATTTGTTTCATTTGTTTTTGTGTTGTTTCAGTGTTGTTTTAGTAGTTTTTTTTATTATGATTTTCTAAGAATGAACTTGCAAATATAGTTGATTTTGCATCTGGTGTTGAGGCTCTGCAGCAAATTGTTTGTTTTTTTAAATCATTTTTTTCTTTTGTTTTGTTTGATTGTTTTAGTGTTGTTTTACAGTTATTTTTCCATGATTATTTATTTGATGTTAATTTCACTATTTTTGCTCAATATTGTTGGAATTAATGGTCGTTTCTGACTATCCTAGTGTTGTTGCAGTGATTCTATCTGTGGTTGTGAAAGATAGAGGCCTCATACTTTTTTTTTTTGTATTTACAGTATAAAAGAAAAAAAAAATAGGGGAGGACAGTATAAATGTAACATCTACCGTGTGGCAGTAAAATTGAAAAGTATTAACCCAAATTCAGTATTTTTGTAAAATGCCCCAAAAAAAAAAACCTTTAAAAAAAATCACATATCCAAAACGATGTCGTTGGAAGTAAAATAAAGGAAGAGAAGGATCCCAAAATAGTACACTCATAAATTAATCCGACATCCACGTAGAAACAAAGAAAACAAATGACTAATCATAAGAGATTTTAAGATCATCATTGGTCCCTCTCTGATGATTTTCAACCCTTCGCTCTCTTTTCATTTCATTTCATTCTCTCTCTTCTTCTCTTCTTCTGAGGTTTTAGAAGGGTTTCTCTTCCTCTGTCCGTACGCCACCTTAACCACGCATAGAGAAGAAGAAGGAAAAAAAGATGGGGTCTTTGACAAATGGGGTGGAGAGAGGAAGTACCCATATGAGAGAGAAAGATGAACCAGAAGAAGTGGATGAGCATGAACCAATATTAATGGAGCAAAACGAGAGATTTTGTATGTTTCCTGTAAGATATAAGCAAATTTGGGAGATGTACAAGAAGGCTTTAGCCAGCTTTTGGACTGGTACTATTTATTGCCAACCTCTCTGTCTCTGAATTTCCATGCTTTTAATAATTCTATTCAATTTATCTTTTTGCTGAGTAATTGGAAATGGGTTTGTGTTATTTTGTTATTTCATTTCTATTTATATGTCAAATTTAGCTTTTCTGTTATCTTGTGAATAAATGTGAGGCTTTGAAGGGGTTTTCTTTTTAATATTCTATTGGATTCTAGTTCTTACTTAATTTTGTTAACACGGTTTTTCTTGTCAGAAACATGAATTTGACTTTGTTCTGTTTGTTTTTGAGGTTGTTTTTTCAAATTTATGTTGTTCTACCCTTTTCTGACTTATTTCCCGAGGAAGTGTTTTGTGAAGAAAGAAGTAGCTTCTTTTATATCTCTTATTGGGACCCAGAAGATTATTTTAGATGAGAATTCTGGGGTCTGATTTATTAACCTGATAATAATTTAGCTTCTTTGAATGACAAATTTTGTATTTTGGCTTTACTTTGTTTTGGTGGGTTTACAACTCTAGTCTAGTCTTCAAGTTCAGCGTTATATTTATAGTATGTGTTTCAGTTTCCATGTTTTTGCTTTCTTCATTCGCACTGTTGTCTCACTGTAGTTGTCCTCTTCCTAATTTGAGTTATTATCATGTCTTATAATGTCTTATTGAAAGTATATGGAGTTTAAAATAATTATAATAGGAATATACTACCTTTTACTTCTCCTAGCATAAGTGAAGTGAACCAAGGGTCTAACACAAACATGAGTTTTGCACATGCACCAAATGATTGGGTTTGAGGAAGTTGCATTTTAATGGTACTTTAGAAAAATATGATTTTAGGTGAGACAGTGGCATGATTAAGTAAGAACTAGAATCCAACATTATCTACAAAATTAGAAAGATATCATGGTAAAGATATGATTAATAATTGCATGGGGCCAGTCACTATGATTCCATATTGTTTCCTGTATTGGTCTATGTGTTCACTTGGCTCTCAAATTGCATTAGTGTATTCTCATAATGTGTTAATGGGGTTACAGCTGAAGAGGTTGATCTCTCTCATGATGTTCAGCAGTGGAATACTTTGTCTGATTCAGAGAAACACTTCATAAGTCATGTATTGGCATTTTTTGCTTCATCTGATGGGATTGTTTTGGAAAATTTGGCTGCTCGATTTCTGAATGATGTTCAAATTCCAGAGGTGAATTCCTTGTTATGTGTGTGTCTTTGTTTATTTAGGAAAAATACTTGTAAGAACATGAAGAACTTTTTGTTTCTTTCTTTTTATTCCTATTTCAAGTACATTATTTATGGCTTAGTATCTATATTTAATATTCGGTGTTTCATATGCTTCATTGTTGCATCTTACTTTTGACTTCTACACCTTTATTCAAGGTTATCTTTTATCCTACTGGAAAGTCAAATGTCTTCAGGCTAATTCCTTGTTTGATGGTACAATAGGTACAAGTTTTTCATTGAAGGCCTATATTTTATTCCGACCTTTATTAGCATTCTTTTAATTTAGCATAGGAATATATTTACCAATAACAAGTGAGAATATTTTCACACTGTATTGCATTGTCTTACAAAATTGCTGGAATTATCTGCTTTATAAATGCTCAGATTTATAAAATGACTTTGTTTTTGTTTTCAACCCTGCAACTATGTTGTTAGTCCTTAATAGGTATAAAATCAAACTTACTAAGGTGTCTCAATTAAAAATATCTTCATATAAAACTACAAATTCCTTCCAATTCTAAACTCTTCTTTCATCAACCATTTTTGTTGTCGTTCAGACATAAGAACTCATCATTTCTTTGACTTAACATATATTCTATTCTTTCCTGATTGGCCTTTACTTCAATGTTCATCATCTCTCAGGCTCGGGCATTCTATGGATTTCAGATTGCAATGGAAAATATTCATTCTGGTATATCTTTAGTTGTTGATTATTTCCATTCATTCTATAAATGCATTTAATAGATACCCGATTAGAGTTTTGTTTTTTCGGTTCTGCTTTCTGTCAGAAATGTACAGCTTGCTTTTGGAAACGTACATTAAGGATTCAAGTGAGAAACATAGATTATTCAATGCAGTTGAAAACATTCCTTGTATCTCTAGCAAGGCTAAGTGGGCTATGGAATGGATTCGCAGGTACTGATGCATATTTTTACTTAATATTTCCTCAAAAACTAGCTTATGACTACATGGTATAGTTTTAGATAGTATATTATGTTTATTCATTTCAAGGGATTTCTAAAATCTCAATAAGCTATTAGTGTTCAATGAATTCATAGTTCTCTCAATTTTACATTAGACCGACTTTGAGCTAGATACTTTTGTTATCTTTCAAATGTCATTGACAGTCCTTTCCATATTAGTAGCCTTTTCCTTTCTTTTTTGTTACATAATTTCTTATTCTTTATGACACACAGTTCCACTTCGTTTGCGGAGCGACTTGTTGCTTTTGCTTGTGTTGAAGGAATATTTTTCTCTGGAAGGTAGTTTTCATTGATAGTAATCAGTCATATGCACCTTTTTGATGTTGCCAAGTTCATCTCTTGAGCTCATTTTTCCTTATTAGTAGTGGTGTTTGTTGTCATCCTCAGCTTTTGTGCAATATTCTGGCTTAAAAAGAGGGGATTAATGCCAGGCTTGACATTCTCAAATGAGCTTATTTCTAGAGATGAAGGACTCCACTGTGATTTTGCTTGTCTTCTGTATAGGTAATTTTTGTATATGTTTATTTTCTCTAGGCTTATATGGCACCTCTCGGGATTGATAATAAAGACATTGCTAGTATTAGATATTTTATTGCCTATATCTGGCTTTTTTCTTTTATGAACTTGGAATAGGAAAATTCAGTTATTTTTTCCTTTTGGTTTGCTATGTGAAATAATAACATACTTGTTTTATCTCTGGCTTACAGTTTATTGCGAAACAAACTACCTTGGGAAAAAGTTCTTCACATTGTAGGCAAAGCTGTTGAGATTGAGACAGAATTTGTTTGTGAGGCCCTCCCATGTGCATTGATTGGCATGAACTCAGCACTGATGAGCCAGTACATAAAATTTGTTGCAGATCGACTTTTGGTATCTCTTAACAACTCATTTCTGGCTCTTTTTCCTTCGACATATTTTTGTTCCCGCTTTTCAATTAAAGTCAAGCTTTCTATGTTTCCAGGCTGCACTGGGATGCCAGAGAAAGTACAATGTGGAAAATCCTTTTGATTGGATGGAGTTTATTTCTTTGCAGTGAGTTCATATATATATATATACTATTTTCATTGATTCTTTCTCAGGGACCTTAGGTTATCTAATAATGCCTTATTAGTAAGAAAGCTCACTAAAATTATGATCATGATGTTCTTCTTCATTGTTCAATTATGCAGAGGAAAGGCAAACTTCTTCGAGAGAAGAGTGGGTGATTATCAGAAGGCATCTGTAATGCCAAGCCTTCAAGGTGGTGAAAGAAACTTCGTCTTCAAGCTGGACGAAGACTTTTAGTCGTCATATCACAGTGTTGCAAGTTTCACAAGTTTCATAGAGAAGCTCAAATCAGCATCAAATTTTGTTACATTCCTTTCCTTATGTCAACAACATATTATCTACCATTCTACCTCAGATCTAAAGCCATTCAAAAGGTGTCATATCATGCCATAATCTGAAGTGAGTATCTATAAAGTTTAGTGTCCTTAAACTTATTATATACACATAAATTTTGGATCTATATATACTACTGTTCTTGTATCAATATATAATAATTCTTTCTTTTGTCCTAACCGAAAAGGGTCTTTATCTACTTCAAAATCATAACCACCAGGTGGAAACTTGGGGGGAAGTTTCTTCAGTCTCTGTCATTAGTTCATTGATTACTTGATTACTAATTAGCATTGCTTAACAAAATTTAGGTATATATGTACTTCCTTTTCAATAAGATATGAAATTAAAATGAAGAATAATTTGCTTACCTCTTGGTATGTTTATGGAAAGGGTTCCAATTATGAACTAAAATGATGGAATACTACATAATCTGCAATATAAGCTTTTTAAGGTTAGTAGGTTCCTTGTCAAGGAGGTGGTTATGGAGATTCTGTCTGGTAGTGGTAGTTGTAACAGGCTTTTCTTACTTGGTACCCTTTTCCTTTCATTAGTTAACATAACTTACTTTGATCTTAAATATTGACACTTGTTTTATTTAGTGTTCATCTCCAAATATCATCAGATTACAATACTTGCGTGTAGATTAATGATTGAAACTCAAGATTTACCCTCAATGCTTACTCATGTGACATCATTTTAACTAATCATATTTCTCTAAATCAAATTTGTGTATACACAATGAGTCAAAACTTGGAACTTAAATGATCAAACTCGTGCCATGGTGAGGTGCTTACATAACGATTGTTAGAATATTTGGGCTTCAAGAATATGTATTTGTCACTGTATATGGTATCAAGTAGTAGTATTGATAGAAATATATATTTCAGAAAGAAAGAAAATATTTGTGATTGGAAAATGAGTAGAAAAGCTTAAAACTAAATATGTATGAGTAAACATTTTCTGTTTGGTTGTGTTGGTGGGAAAAGAAAAAGAAGAATAAAATGGATTGGCTATTATCCAAAATATGGTCAATCTTCCATCACCACAGAAGCTAGTTTATTAGAGTTAATTGGTAATGAATGTCTAAACCGAATACAAAGACTATTTGTAATATCTTTACGTTTATGTTTATGACTATTTGTAATTTTTCTTGTGTAGTTAGAAACTGTAATTATGTGGCCCATAATATGGTCAAATGGACGTTTTCTAACAATGTTACGGGCATAGTAAAAATATCTACTATACCTATTAATATTTTTTGTAACGATCATGAGGTCTAACTTCAATTTAATTTATAAACGTATTTTTTTTTTGCCAATTGAAAATCAAAACATGCTTTCTTTCTAGTCACTTTTAAACCGTAATAATTATATTTATTTATTTTTTTTAAGAAAAGAAAATGTGGGTCGCAATCAAAGAAAGTAAAGTAATAGTTGTTAACCCTTTTGTATAAAATTATTCTAATAAATATATCACGTTAATCTCATAACAATTATTAATAATAATAATAATCCACACCATAATTACTTATTGACTATGTCAGGCCACTCATTATATTTATAGTTACTCAAACTGTATTATATTATTCTGCCATCTTCTTCCATTTGGTTAAAAAAAAACTCTTATCAGAACAATCTTATCCTCTTCTACTATATAAAAAGATTATTATTGTTTAGATAATATTTCTCTCTTTTTTTTTTTTAGAGAAAGAGAGAAAGTATCTTTCTCTTTTCTTCACTTTACTTTTCTCCACACTTTCATTGCCAATTTATCCTAATGGATATGCTATTTGTTGTCTTTGGTTAGGCAACATATATATAGGTCTTAGCAGAGTTTATTTATTATAATCACAAAAATTCATGCTAATTTGTTTTGTTATTCAAATGAGATACAATTAGGTTTATATGATAACATAATAATTCATGATAAGATATACTAAAGCTTTATAATGAATGATTTTTTTATCTTCTACTAATTTGTCATTTTATTATTATTATTATTATTATTAACAATGTCAATCATGTTTGCTTGCCTTGGCCGTTTTGATTTTTGGTGGCTACACTTCTCTTATATTAATCTAATATAAAAAAAATATATATATATATTAAAAGTCATCTGTCTCTTTCTCTTTCTAAAAAAGAAGGCAAAGAAAATGTTTTGTTTTTCTTACTGAAATACAGGGAGGAGTTGTGCACGCTAATATTATAAATGTATAAAATAAAAATTTATTTTTGTGCACAAAATAATAAACTAATATTATTAATATATAAAATAATAATTTATTTAAAAAAACATATAAAATAATAATACTACACTTACACGTTATAATTATAACGAACGCGAAACATTGAATGTCCAATTGTGATTGGATCGGGTTAGATGTTAATTTTTGAATATCCAATTGTATCAGATTGAATGTTGAATGATGTGTCCAAAAATCCAATATATTCAACACCCAATCGAACCAATTAATATTTTCATTTAATTTGGATGAGTAATTTAATTTTATGTTTGTTAATTGTTATACGTTAAAAAATATATGTATCTATAAAAATTAACACTAATTTTTTTTTTTTAATTGGATGGATCTATTCCAATCCAATAAATATTGGATCTAAAATATTAGATGGGTCCAATGCGATTCAAAAAATAACAGGTTTAAAATATTAGATAAACTCGAATTGAACCAATAGATATACATGAAATACATCTAATGAATAAAACCGATCTAATCCAACATACAATAGGTATTGGATCTATTAGATGGCTGAAATGAATCGGATCGAATCTGATGGTAAAATCTAGCATCCAATATATAATTGGATCAGATCTGGATAGATCTAAAAACATTAAATGTGGTCCAATGAATATCCTAATACACACTATTAATATTTTGTTTTGTGGGATTAACTTATGTAATTGGATAAATATTATGTTTAGTGTAATTTAAAAAAATATATATAAAAAATAATAAGCAAATAATAAATAAACAATATTGTTTCATTGCCTTAAAAAATACACCAACACCCATTTTCCATTACATCTTAGCCACCTGCTTTATTATTATTATTATTATTATTATTATTTAAAATCATCTCATAACAACTTTGAAACTCTCAAATGAAGCAGTTGATTTTTATTAATAAATGATTATGGTGTGAGACTGAGTGTGACTGCGATTCATCTATTTCACCTAACTCCAATCCATATATGTTTTCTTTGATTAAATCTATTTTCTGTTTTCCCATGCAAATTGGCTTAGGACTGCCTCATTCTCTGACTAATTGTCATTTATTATTATTATCATTGGTGGACAGTTAATGAAGAATCATAATCAATCAATAAGCTTAACTTTCCTAAACAAAAAAACATAATTAAAGTGGGTTCCTCATTTAGTTAGAGAAAATGATTTTTGGGTATTTGTACCTTAAACCAAACCAATTACTATACTAAGACTTACATTTCAAATTGATAAGAATGAGATTAGATTCTTTTCTAACTAAACTAATTTAAAAAAATTAGTATTTTTGATATACGGTTTGTTAAAATTTTACTTAAAATATAACAGTTACATAATCATGTTCTTTTCGATAAATTCCATTAGTTTAACCGTTAAAAATTAGTATTGTTACCCATTAAACTTTGACCAATTCTAAATTTTGTTCTATATTATAAAAAAAAAAAATCAAAATTTTATATTCTTATTAATTCTAAAAATTATTAAAAATTTGATAAAAGTATTAAATTAATAATAAAAAAAAACAATTTAGTTTACTTAAAAATACTTAAATTATTTCTAAAATAAAATATTTTAAAACTTTATTTTATTTATAAACACAAATCTTAAAAAATCAAATCAAAATTATTGAAAATTTAATAAATAATTTAAACAAACTAAGATTTCATAAAGAGAAAAATCAAGCTTATTTGTGTTTACAAATTCATATTATAAAAAATAAAGACAAATAATTAAAAATTCAATAAAAATATAAAATATTTTTTAAAAAAATGAAATTAAACTAAAAAAAATGTTATGTTTATTTGAACAAATTTAGATTTTTGGAAGAAAAAAATAGACTCAAATTTCTTCCCGTAAAATTTAGTTTTTACAAAAATCGATTTTTTAATATATTTTTTTTATCTAAATGGATTTTTAATAAAAAATAATTAATTTTTTTAAATCTCTTAATTTATTTTAAAATTTTGATTTCTTTTTTAATTTTTTTAATCATTCAAAATGATTTTTTAAGGATCTAAACTAATTTTTTAAGATATACCTAAGAAAAAAGATTGAATCTTTCTCATTTTTATTTAGAGAGAGTATAATTTGATAGTTTTTAAAGTTTGGGGACAAAATTACTAATTTACAAAGACATGTCAGTATGTAAACAGAATGATATGACAAAACCTAATAGAATGACTAAATTTCAATAAATTTAAAAATTCAGGGAGAATTTCTAACATTCTGTATATTTTAAGGGATAAAATCATTAGTGTCAAAAATTCAAAAGCAAAATTACTAATTATTTACTAATTTAACGCTTCTTATATTTGTACGATACATTATTAGTAAGAAAATTCACATTTCTCTAATCTCTCATTTAATTATTTGAAAATCTGGATTTTATTTGTTATTTATTAATTTTCAAAATATTAAATATTTAAACAATAATATTTTTTAAGTAGTTACATAAGAGGGTGTTAGATAGAATTTTTTTAGTGTTTCTAAATAACGCATTTTTTAATAAATCATACAATTTTATTAATAGCAATCAGTTAAAATAATAACATGTATTCCAATTGAGATATCTCCCCGTTGGAGACACGACTAGAATTAAAATTAAAAAAAAATGAGTCAAATAATCAATTGTCTAATTCCTAGATTGTTCGATAAAAAAACTAAAAAATAAAATAATATAAAAAAGATTACAGCATCACAATTACTTCAAAAATACATATATTTAGTTATTTATCGCTCAGAAGACACTACATTAGAAACTGTTGTAGCAAGTTCATTCAACCCCCTCTGAAATAGCATACTTGGAGACGATATCATTAAAAGTCGATTCATATTCAAATAAGAAATTCAGGTCAATCAAAGGAGGAGCCCTCTTTGTAGTTGACTTGGATTTGCATTTAGGAATTCTTAAAGTCATGAATGCAAAGTACATAAAGAAGAAGGGAAACATTAAAGGATGAATGGGGAGAAGGGTGGGAAAAGGAGAAATATTAACAGTGAGAAAATATCAGGGAAGTTACTGAATTTTTTTTATTTTCCTTTTAAATAAATATCAACAAATTAAATTTAAATAAATAAATCAAGGGAATTAGTAAAGGCGGGAAAATACCCAAAATTTTAAAATAATTATTCCATTAAATAAATTACGGCTCATTATGACATGTGAAATTATTTTTGCTAACCAGTTTCACAATATCCAAGCTCATACTAGAAAGGTCACGGGTTCAGAAATTGTAGAACCGAAGGGTAATTATAAGGGAAAAAATAATCACGAGGGTATAAAGTAATTCTTCTCACAATAATTATGTTGACTGTGGATTTGGCCAATCAACACAGAGTCTGACTAGGATTAGATTTTGCTTATGATTGTCAGATGAGAATGATAATAAATGTAAAATACACCAAGATTTATAGAGGTTCGACCCTTTTTATTTAGGTAATGACCTACTCTTCTTTTAGTTGTATTCACTCTTTAGATAATACCAAGCAGATTACAGATTGTAACCTTGTAATTTCTAGCTAGGCTCTCTTCAGTATTACAATGAGAATGTATTTTGCAGGTGAGAAGTATGAGAAAAGAGAGAGGACTTATTGTTATAGTGCTTCTGAGCGTGATTGAAACTTAAGTTCTGAGTGTACTGGCCCTTTATACAGTAATAGGGCTTACAAGCTGTACATAGAGATATTCCTAAAAAATAGGGAAGTTACACTGTATATTTGAAATACAAAGTAATAATTAATAATCCCTAAAGAATAGGATTGTTACTTGTTGACGGAGAGTCCCTATCTTTGTGGGCAGTTTGAACTGTTTCGAAGTCGTAGGAATGCTAAAGGCGAGTTGGAAGGCTTGTGTGAACAACACAAGCGTTGGTGTGTTCTTGTACACTTGACCGACTAGCCTTGTTGAAGGTTGCCCGGTGCTTGGAAGCTATCACTCCTGGTCGGCCAGTTATAGGTCCGGCCAGGACCTTGCTGGCATGGTTGTACATCTCTCTTTGCTTGTGGCATTGATATTAGGACAAACTTGCTTGTGTCCATCGTGTAACCATGGGATCTTGCAGGTTGGAAGGCTCTACGACACTAACCTGCTAGATTCGAAGGTTGCACGATACTAACCTGGCAGGTTGGAAGGCTGCGCAGTACTAACCTAGAAGGTTGGAAAGCTACACGACACTAACCTGGTGTTGGGTTTTATGCCCTAAATAAAACTCTTTACAATCTGATTAGTTATCAATATAAGAAATTTGAAGTGATTGATGTTTGCATGAATTTTACATGCTAATGATTTAAATATGTTTATTACATTTACACACAGAATCAGTTAAATCCAGATCATATGTTTATTCACAATTACAGTATCGTCAACACAGTGGAATGTGATTGTGATCATATGAATGAAAAGACTAAGTCCATGTTTCATCAGTGTTATTGGATTTACACTAATGTGATAATTAGCGATGATGTGTACTTACACTTGGAGTAAGTGTTATGTTCTTTCCAGGACATTAGTAAAGTATACTAGTTTCGAATGTATGGAGTATACATTGGACTGGACCGATATTGCAACTAAGTTAAGATATTACAAACTTACCGTTATATATATCTTTCCAAGTCAATATCAGTAGTTGATCTTAAGATTAAAAGAATCTAAATCCTGATATGCTTAGGCTCAACTCAGGAATGGTATTCATGTTCTTTGATTTATTAGTTAAGCCTACTTTTAGGTCAGGGTGATACGTATATTTTGGGAACATCATAGTATGATTGAGTGGGAGTGCTGAACATAAATATGGAATCTATAGCCTTCTACTGGTGTATAGAAGTAAAGTGATGATTCCCTTCGAGCTTAGCAAATAGAAGTAAATGGATGAGCTCTTGTTTAACTGACTAATCATTAGATCATTAAACACCATTTACAGGTAGCTAAGTGTTTTAAGGGGCAAAATACATTGAGGGGTGAGAACGGTAAAGAAATCCCATCTCGATGTAGATCATCTATATAGAGGATCTTTAAATCACAATAAGATTATAACAATGGTTAAATGAGATAGCATATTGATATCGTGAAACATATAATATGCTCTATATAAGTCTGAGAGTGCAATTCTAAGTTCTAAGAGTGGATTCAACGAAGAATTAATAAGTAGGAATTTACTTGGTAAATTTGGTTCACTTATTGGAAGCTCAGCATATAGATCCATGGTCCCCATTCTAGTTGAGAACATTCTGCTTGTAAGACTCATTAATTGATTCGTGATTGATCAATTATAATTCTAAAGTTAGACTATGTCTAATTTTATGAATTTTCACTAAGTAGGGGTGAAATTGTAAAGAAAGGAGTTTCTAGGTTTATTTATTTATTAATGGACTTTATATGTCTAATTAATAATTAAATTAAATGACAATATTATTTAATAATCTATTTTAGTTATTAAATAATTAGTTTTGGCATTTAAAAGGTTAGAATTGGAAAATTGGCGTTTTTGAGAAAATAGAAATAAAATTTGATAAAACTGCAAAATCAAGTGGGGCCCACTACTACACCTTGGCCGGCCACTTAATGAGGTTTTTCAAATTAATATTTTCATTATTTTAATGCCAAATAATTCCTAACCTAAACCTAGTAGTTGCCTATAAATAGAAAGTGATGGCTCAGTCAAATCACAAGTTTTCACAAGCCTTTCTGACAGAAATTTCTCTCTTCAGAAAAACTGAGCCTTCCCCACTTTCTATACCTGGCCGAAACCCTCTCTTCTCTTTTCTTCTTCATAAATTTCGACCCTAGTGAAAGAGTAAGTGCCCATACACAGCAAGCAGTAACTCAATCATAGATTGGAAGACTGTGAATGATCAAACTTGAAGAAGAAGGACATTCGGGCTCAGATCTTGATTATACTCTGCTACAGAAAGGATACAAGGGTTAGAGATCTGAGCGGAAGGAGACATTAATTTCGCTGCATCAATGTAAGGTTTTCTTAACTTTATATGTGTTTAATTTATCGTTTTAGAAAGTTCATATTTAGGGTGTTTGAACAACATACTTGTGAGTAGATCTAAGATCCTGGTAAAATAAATTCCAACAACTGGCAAGTTGGAAGGCTGCAGTACACTAACCTGGCAGGTTGGAAAGCTGCACGACACTAACCTGGCAGGTTAGTGCTGACCTGTCTTCAATGTATTTTCAGCTTGTGTTATTCTTCCTTGAAACCTTCAGGCTTGGTGGTTAGGGAGCTGTCTAGAATTAGGTTGTCCAGCCTTGTGTAGGTTGCAAGAAGTCCGACCTTGTTCATGGAGGCTGCAGGCTACTCGAAGCTTGGTGCACTATTTGGCCAGCCAACTTTATTTGTAGGTTATTTGGCACATGCTGCAATCATTGACTGGCCAGTTAGGGTCTGGCCATGTTTTGAATTATTTTTTGTGATCTTGACATCTTGATGGATGAGGAACCATACAGCACTACCTTGTCCGGTTAGTGATGAGTTGTTCTCCACGTGTCTTTTGTATCTTGCCACGTGAAAGTGCTATGTTAGGTGGACAAAAATTGGGATAACAAACTACAATATAACTAATAAAATGATGCGGCCACAACAATATGGAACACAATGTTTCATTAAAGGGAATGCATAGGAAATGGAGCAAAGCTCAGGAAGCTTAGAGAACAAAACAGAGCTTGGGAAATTAAAGAATAGTTTGCAGAGTTTGAAGAGCCAAAGTAGAGAGAAAAGCGCGCACGAGGACATGAAGAGAACAAGTCAATGTAGACTAATCCGAACAAGAAAAAGGGAAAAGATTTAATGATCATTCCCTTCTATAAATAGAAGACCCCATTATTAAAAAAAATTATACCAATTTTCGACAACACTAAACTAGCTAAAATTTTGCTAGAATAAATTTTTAAATTATTCTTAGCTCGAATAGAGGAAAGAGGAGGAAAATAATAATAAGCAAGAGAAATTGTGTAAATTAGAGAATATTGTATTCATTAGTTAAATCAATTTTGGTATAATTAAATAATTCAAAGTCATATTATAAAATTATTGTTGAACTAATTTTCCAAACATAAGTATTAAACATCTTAACTTAAAGGTGTAAAATAACAATACAACATTTATATTTGTGTATGTATATCTTATTAAGTGTTGAAGAGGTTGAACCATATTGGTTAGATATATAATGACAATGACATTAAATAATAATAATAATATAGTAGTAGTAGTTCCTAACTAAACAAGCCACTAGTGCTCAGATGTTCCATGTCCATACATACTTCTCAAACTTCTCATCTAATATCGTGTAAGCATATGAGTAAAACAAGGATAAAGTTTTATCCTTTTTTCTTTCAATTATATAAATAAATATTATGTAAATAAATATATAGAGAGGAGATTTCAATGATTACATTAAATATATAATCATAATAATTACATTTATATTTAATCATTAGATTATTATTTGACGGTTATGATTAATGTAAAAATTTACAAAAAATAATTAATAAATTACATGTAACTTGATACTAACCTGATTTGATTTATTTTTTTAAAATAAAAAGTTATATTAATTTTTAAAAAAGTTTTATTAAATATTTTAATTGAAAAAAAATAATTTATTTAAGTCTAAAAATAGAAAATTTACCTATTAGTAACCTATTATAGTAGGTTATAAAAAAGTGTAACCATCATAGTTATATTTTTATTGTAACTATTAAATAATCACTCATATATTTATTT
Source organism: Cannabis sativa (assembly GCF_029168945.1). Classification (NCBI taxonomy): domain Eukaryota; kingdom Viridiplantae; phylum Streptophyta; class Magnoliopsida; order Rosales; family Cannabaceae; genus Cannabis; species Cannabis sativa. The sequence goes on from NC_083609.1 coordinate 8,664,883, forward strand.
ATATAAGTGAAAAAAAAAAGACACCCTTAGTCTATACCTTTCCTTACCAATAAAGGCTTTTCCTTTTGGGCATATATTAATATCATCATATCATCACTTCTTCTCTAGTGGATATATCACTCACTCACTCCCCTGTCATCATCTCTACCTACTTCTAACCCACTCAACTTTATCAGAATCTTATTCCAATAAATTCAAAATTATATATTTTTGGAGGAAAATAAATAGTGGATCAGAATAAATCCAAACTCCACACTTTATCTTCTAAATTAAAATCTATAAAATGAAAATAATTTCCTCTTTCTTTGTCATCCAATGACTATGAGGTTTATCATTATTTAAATAATGAAAGAAATTAAAGGTTTTTTTTTGGGTGAGGAGAAAGAAATTGGTAAAATACTAAAAATAATTTTTAGTGAATAGCTTATTCTTATAAATAGTAATTATATCCTACTGCCACAAACTAAATATATAATTTTTTGTTTTGCCAAAAAGATGTATAAGTTTTGTTTTACAAAGAATATATAAGAGATAACTTTGATGTGATTTTGAATATATTTTGTTTTTGGGCTTATACTTCATGGTTATTTCATTTATGCCAGAAACAATCACATTAAATGAAATCACAAAAAAAAAAAAAAATCACAAATTAAAAGAGAAAGTAAGAAACAAAGAAAATTAAAGAAATAAAAACACAATCAAAACCATAAAAGAATAAAACAAGAAAGAAAAAAAATCATACATAAAAATAAACAAAAATAAAGGTGGATAAAAAACTACACTCACCCCAAACAAACACAAAACCCTTAAAATAATATACATATACGTATATATGTAAGCAAATATCACCTCAATATAATACCAACCAAACAAAATCTAAAATAAACACTACTACAAAAATGAGTTTTCTCGACGTTTTTAAACAGACATTTAAAGTATTCCCATCGGTTTCTATAACCGTCTGTTAACCTCAGTTCAGAGTTTGTTAATAGTTAGTTAATTGTTCTGTTAGTTAACTAATGTAACAGTTTTTCTGCCACTTATTTGGCTGTTATCTTTTCTTTTCTCTGTTCTGTTTTCTTTTCAAACTCTGTAACAAACTATATGCCTCTCTATATAAAGCTGCTCTCATCCAAGACTTGGTTAACTTTTACAAGTCTTGTGATTCTTCTCTTAGACAGAATCCTTGTAGAATTGTATAGATGAGTTCACATTTTACATGGTCTCAGAGCCTTTGATCAACATCGTCAATGGATCCTCGTCACCCTGAATCCACCGCCCCTGCTTCTGCCGCCCCTGCTACTGCTGCTCAGATTCCGGCAGCTCCACCAGTTCACCAATGGAATCCTTTCCAGAATTCTCTGAATTCTTCCCTTACTGTTCGACTCGATCGAACCAATTATCTTGCGTGGAAGGCGCAAGTCATCCCCACCGTCATCGGTCATGGCCTTGACGAAATTCTTCTCGCCGGAGTTGCTCCTGTTCGAACCCTCGTCAATGGCAACATCAATCCAGAGTACACGACTTGGAAGAGAAAAGATCAATTACTCCTCAGCTGGCTTCGATCTTCAATGACTGAGACAATTCTTGGGTCATCTGCTCAATATAACTCCTCCTATGAAGCCTGGCGTGCCCTAGAACAACGATTTGTAAGTCAATCCAAGGCCCGACTACTTCAAATCAAGTCCCAATTATCCACACTTCAGAATGGTAATATATGCATTACTGATTATTGTGACAAAGTGAAGATTCTTGCTGATTCTTTATCAACTGCTGGTCACCCTCTTGATGATAGTGATTTGATAATGCATCTTTTAAATGGTTTGGGACCCCAATATGATCCTGTTGTGGTTCATGTTACAAGTCTTGTGGATAATTTGTCCTTAGAATCTATTCAATCTTTGTTGCTAACCCATGAGAGCAGGCTTGAAAGACACTATACCTTGAGTGATTCTTCATCCAAGATGACAGCAAATCTCTCTCGATACACTCCTGGTTATCGTTCTTATGCTCCTCAAGGCCGTGGCACTGCTTCCAACAACAGATCTCAGGGTCGATCCTTTGGCCGTGGTCACCCCTCCATTCCACGCTTGCTTTGTCAAGTATGCCACAAAGCTGGACATACTGCTGCCATATGCCATTACAGGTTCGATAAAGGCTTTGTTACACCCAAGATCAGTGAGCCAAGAGCCTATCTTGCTGAGATAGATGAAGATGATGACCCTCAAGTGTACTCTAGCTCTGTGCTCCCTGAATTAATGGATGATTTCGACTGGTATGCTGACACGGGAGCCGCAAACCATATTGCTCAAGGAATGGAACACCTTGAATCTCAAATACCTTACTCAGGTTCGGACACTCTTGTTGTTGGAAATGGTAAACGCCTACCCATAAGTCATGTTGGTAATTCCTCTCTCCCTTCCTCTAATAACCCTTTACATCTTAATAATGTCATTAAAGTCCCTCACATAACAAAGAACCTAATTAGCGTGTCTAAACTTACTGAGGATAATAATATTTTTCTTGAATTTCACTCAAAATGTTGTTTTGTCAAGGACAAAGTAACCGGGAGAGTCTTGCTCAAAGGGAGGCTTAAAAATGGCTTATACACACTATCTCACAGTTCTTTCCCTTCATCAAGAGTCCAGTTAGAATGCAACCTTGCCACAACTCAAGCCAAGACAGAAACTTCATCTCTGCCTTCAACTTCTATAGATGTCAGTCCCATAGAATCTATTCCTTCCACTATAGATCAATGTAATAACACTACTGTTACAGCAGCTTCTTCATGTAATGATTTCCACGTTAATAAAAATGATACTTTTCCTACTGAAGTTGTTCATAATTCAGTTCTTTATGTTGCTGAAAAATCGAATATAAATCTTTGGCATTCTAAGTTAGGACATCCTGCCCCCCAAATACTAGCCAAGATACTTGCTGCATTAAATCTTTCTGTCAATCTCAAAGATATAAAATTTTGTGAGGCATGCAAAAGAGGAAAGAGCCATAAACTCCCATACTCTATCTCTACCTCAAGAGCTTCCCAACCCCTTGAATTGGTCCACACTGATTTGTGGGGACCCTCTCATACACCATCTAAAGAAGGTCATAGATATTACATACACTTCATTGATGATTATAGCAGGTACACATGGATCTTTCCCTTATCCCTAAAATCCCAAGCCTATAGTACCTTCCTCCAATTCAAAGCTTTTGCTGAAAAACAATTTGCCTTACCTATCAAATCTGTCCAGTCCGATTGGGGAGGGGAGTATAGATCCTTAGCATCTTTTCTTACTCAACATGGTGTCCATTTCCAACATCCATGTCCCCATGATCATGAGCAAAATGGTCGTGCTGAAAGAAAGCATCGCCATATCACAGAAACAGGGCTCACATTACTTGCTCAAGCCGGTTTACCCATGTCATATTGGTGGCTTGCCTTTCAAAATGTTGTGTACTTAATCAATAGATTGCCTACTAAGGTCATTGGAGATGTATCTCCATATGAATGTTTATTTCATAGCAGCCCTGATTACTCTTTTCTAAAGCCTTTTGGATGTGCTTGCTATCCTCATATCAGGCCTTACAATACTCACAAACTTGCTTTAAGATCTGAAAAGTGCATTTTTGTTGGTTATTCTATGAATCACAAGGGTTACTTATGTGAAAACCAAGATGGCAAGGTTTACATAGCAAGGAATGTTATTTTTAATGAGGAAGAGTTCCCAGCTCATCAAATGGCCACAGCTAGTCAGGTACATTTTTCTACTCCAATTTGTGTTCCTACTGGCTCATTTATTACTCCTTCTCTTACTAATATAGTACCTGCTTGTGTGCCTACTGCTGAGGACAACACTCTTGCCATTCCTCTCTCTGGTTCAAGCCTTGCTACTGATATAGCCCCTGCTGTCTCCTCTATGCAAGAAATGGATTCACGAACTCATCCTCTCTGCCCCCACCACATATATACCCACTTCCATACCCTCCACAACAAATACTGCACCAAAAATGACCATTTCAGCACCTCCCACAACCAATATTACACCAGAAATTCCCACAATACCATCCATTTTTACACCAGATTTGCCACCCACCACCAGTACCACAAATAACCATCCTATGCAAACCAGATCTAAATCTGGTATTCATAAACCCAAAGCATATCTCTCGACCCAACACCCTCTTCCCGAATCCATTTTACCAAAGGAACCAACAACATTAAAGCAAGATTTGCATGATCCTCTCTGGTACAAGTCTATGCAGCAAGAGAATTATGCTTTAAAGAAAAACAATACATGGACTCTTGTTCCATACTCTTCTGACATGCATATTGTAGGTAACAAGTGGGTACATCGGATAAAGTTAAAGGCTGATGGTTCGGTTGACAAGCTGAAATCAAGATTAGTGGCTAAAGGGTACTCCCAAACACCTGGAATAGATTACACCGATACCTTCAGTCCAGTTGTGAAGCCAGCCACTGTGAGAATATTGCTAACTCTTGCTGTGTCAAACTCCTGGCCGATTACATAGTTAGATATCTCAAATGCCTTCTTAAATGGCACACTTAAAGAAGATGTTTTTATGGTTCAGCCTCCAGGATTTGTGGATCCTAAATATCCTACACATGTGTGCAAGCTAAACAAGGCTCTTTATGGTCTAAAGCAGGCCCCTAGAGCATGGAATGAGAAACTCAAACTCACACTGTACAACAAAGGATTTACCTGCTCTAAATCCGACAACTCCCTCTTCATTTTAGGTTCGGGTGATTCTCAAATTCTATTGCTTGTGTATGTAGATGATAACTTGATTACAGGACCCAATGCTCATCAAATTTCTACCCTCATTCATGATCTAAACAAGGAGTTTGATGTCAAAAATCTAGGCTCTCTTCACTACTTTCTGGGTATTGAAGTTGTAAGAACACCTGCTGGAATGTATCTCTCTCAATCAAAATATATAGCCACTTTACATAGTCGGTTGAAAATGGATGGAGCAAAGCCTAGTCCAAGCCCTACTAGTTCTGCTCACAAACTCTCTCTATCCATTGGTGATCCTTTTCCTGATCAAACACTTTACAGGAGTAAAGAAAATAATAGATAAAGAAATGGGAATATTATATATAAAAAAAAATAATGAGACACTTACCTCAAAATATTATTGATAACCATACACTTAAGCAACACACAACTCAAAAAGAAGGAGCTGCTGTCGATGAACGCCAAACAGAGAAGAAGAAGAAGAAAAAGGAACACGGAGCAACCCACGAACACATTATTCAGACTAAGAAAACTGATTTTAACTTGTATTACAATTACTAGCTTATTCTTTAAAAGTTGGGCTGAAAATAAAAACATGAAATATGAATTTTGGACATTAAGTTTAAAAGAATGGAAAAATTACACAGCATACTTACTTTTTATTTCTTATTTTAATTTGACCTTTATTTTATTATTCTTTAATTTATATTCAACTTTATAGGTTATATCTCTCCGTTACGTGCGTTCGAGACTCTAATTTTGATAAATTATGTGAAGTTATATTTAGTACTTTGACTATAGAAGAGAGTATTTATCAATTAAAATTATTTTGGAGTTATATTTAGTTAATATGTAATAAAAAGTAGTAGTTTTCAACTTATTTTATAAAAATATGATATATCAGATACTATAAAAAAAACAAATACTAAGAAAGAGTGTCAAACTTGTAAGTGCCATCTTTTTATAACTTTGCTATAAAATCTCATATTATCTAATTTTTACTTTATTTAATGATTATAAATTTATCTCCTTCAATACTAAAAAATTAAAATAGTACCAAAGGAGCTAATTTAAAAAAATATATAAATATATAGTTGAAAAACTAGCAGTGATATTGATTATTACTATAGCACAGTTTCCGAGTTTGACTTTCAATTTTTATGGATCGAATTCTTCGACCATTACCAAAAACACAACACTCAAACCACCCAACAATGTCGTAACCGCTCTCAACTCAACTCTCACCTTGCTTCATCTCTCGCCTACCAACTTCGTCTACTATATATCTTTCCTTAATACCCGAAATTAAACATTTTGTATTTCTTTTGTTTTTTTTGGGGGGTTTCGTTTAATCAATCTGGGAGAAACTCAGCTCAGTCATGGCGGTCTCCGTCGAAACGAGTCTCTGTCACAGTGTCATGGAGCTCACCAAGGTGGCTCAGCAAAAGGGTTGCGACCCTTTACTCTGGGCAATTCAGTTGTCGTCGAATCTGAGCTCGGCTGGCGTGTCGTTGCCTTCTGTGGAGGTCGCTAATTCATTGGTTTCTTATATTTGTTGGGATAACAACGTCCCCATTTTGTGGAAGTTTCTAGAAAAGGCATTGGTGTTGAAGATCGTCCCTCCTTTGTTCGTACTTGCTTTGCTTTCTACAAGGTTTGTGTTTCATGTCATGGGTTTCTGGGAATTTTTCTTTTTAGTCTCTGGGTTGTGTGTTCTCTGGTTCCATGATTTTCTAATGGCTTTTTTCGTTATATTTCCTTGGTGGTTATTAGAAATAAGGATTTGGGTTTGGATTGAAGTTTGTGTTTTTGGCTTTGAATAGTGATGTATTTATTGCTTGATTGTTTTTGAGTTGACTTGCTTGTACTTTGTTAACGTTATTTGTTCTACAGGGTAATTCCAAGAAGAACCTCTCAGCCAGTGGCGTATAGACTTTATATGGAACTTGTTAAACGCCATGTTTTCAATCTCAAATACCAGATAAACGGACCAAATAGTGAAATGTAAGCTTTCAGTTGTGAAATGTTTAAGCTTGTTCCTCTTTGCCTTAATGGAGTTCAGGGAACAGAATGTGCTAATACTTTATTGATCTTCAATTTCTTTCACTCAGGGTAATGAAATCAATAGATGATATACTTCACCTCTCCAGTTATTTTGGTCTGACAGCTAGTGAACCTGGGATTGTTGTGGTTGAGTTTATCTTTTCAGTGGCGTGGCAGTTGCTTGATGCAGCCTTGGATGATGAAGGGCTGCTGAACCATACTTTGGAACAGAATTCCAGATGGGCAGTCACAACTCAAGAAATGGAAATAGATGGTCATGGTAGTTATGATGAGAAGTGGACTGAACATAATGAGATACTGAAGACTGCAAATACTGTCACTGCCATTGAGATCGTTGGAGAACTTCTCCACAACAAAGTTACAGCAAGAATTTTGTTCTTGGTTCGTCGTCATTTGTATGTACCTGTTCTCTTAATTTTGATTACTTCTTTGAATTTGTGTCGGTTTCCTTCTTGTATTATGTTTTTTTCAAAGCATTTGGTTAGCAAGTAGTATTCCCATTCCAGTACACTCAACAACATTCTTCATTATTTCCCAATAGTTTACTATGTTTTCCTTCTTATCATTGTTTCAAATTGAAGAGTGCTTGACAATGCTCTACTACTTTCAGGCCCACACATTGGGAGAATTTTCGTCGTAGAATACAACTTCTTGGGGAAAACTCATCAGCATTAAGAAATTCAAAAACTCTGTCACCTGAAGCTCTTATGCAGCTAGTTTCAGATACTCGCATTGTCTTGTCTCGAGAATGCAAAACTAGCTCTCTACATAAGTTCCATGCTGTCATGGCTTTTGGATCTATGTCTTCTTCAGCTGGTCTTTGCTATGGTGCTAGCCGCTCTGCTCTGTGGCTTCCTCTTGACCTTGTATTAGAAGATGCCATGGATGGATATCAAGTTGAAGCAACAAGTGCTGTAGAAAGAATAACAGGTAAGGGGGATTTTCTTTGCCTTTTATGTAGTATATTTATTAAAAGTCTTATTTTTTTATGGCAAGAGTTCCTGGGTGAACATGTTGATTTCTTGTCATTTTTGCAGGTTTAATAAAGACCCTTCAAGCAATAAATGTCACAACCTGGCATGACACATTTTTAGGTCTTTGGATTGCAGCTCTTCGTCTTATTCAAAGGGTTAGAACTTGGGACTTGTGGCTGAACTAAAAAGTTCTTTTTTCTTCATTTCTTTTCCATGAGCATGTCATTTCTCATCCTAAGCATTGGCAAGGCAATGCTAATAGGATTCAGATTTATGATTTTATACTTTGAATACTTTCTTCATCGGTTAAATTTTGAGGAAAATGTTTTGCAACAACTCAGAATTCAATATTTACCAGAATTTGCTTGTTCACACAAGGTTGAAACAATAATCATTACTTTATAATGCCATATGTTTAGGCTTAATATTAAGTATTTTAATTTGCTTTCAGGAAAGGGATCCCATAGAGGGTCCTGTACCTCACCTGGATACTCGCTTGTCCATACTGTTGTGCATCACTACTCTTGTTGTTGCTGATCTTATCGAGGAAGAGGAAAGTGCTCCGCTTGATGAAACAGAATGCGACTCCACCAATCACTGGAAAGAGAAAAAAGAGATATCGAGAAAGCGGCGTATTGATCTGATTTCTAGCCTACAGATGTTAGGTGATTATCAGAGTTTGCTAGCTCCACCTCAATCTGTTGTTCCTGTGGCCAATCAAGCCGCTGCAAAAGCAATGTTTTTCATTTCTGGCATTGGTGGGGGAAGTCAATACTTTGAGTGCCTCAGTGTAAAAGACATGCCAATCAACTGTTGTAAGTAATGATTTCTGGTTATCAGTTAGCATTTGGCATTGATTTTTCCACCATGAATTGCTAATTTTGTGGCCAAAATGTTAGAACCGGCATGGCTATGCAATACATTTTAGCTTTGGCCATGCCAATGAAAGTATGTTAAATTGGCCTCCTACATATAACTTCACTGAGTAGTTTTATCTCTTGATGTTATCAAGTGGCGTTACATGAGCTCATAACAGAATATAAGGAAACTGTTCACTGCAAAGGAAATGATGTTTTCAGGGTTTAGTGGTTGATGGATTTTTCAGTGATCATTGGTTATCCTAACATAACTGATGGAAAGCTCTTCATGAGAGGGTTGTCTCAAATGTGTATAAAAGCCTATTTTGTGCTAATTGGATGTTGCATCAGAGAACATATTGTTCAGTGGTGCTTGCACATTATTTGCTTGTTAATGGTACAGAAATTGTAATTGAATATAGGTTAAGAAAAATCATTATTGCTGGTGAAGTAAACCTGCTTTCCTTAGGTTGAGGATGCTTATACACTATTTTTCTTTAAGACCCTCAGAACTGTTTATCACACTCCTCATTTCCTTTTTATATAAACTGTTTTCTGGGTCAGATGTGCTTGCTGTACTTTCTAATGTTTCTAATTTATTTAAATTCTTCTGCAGCTGGTAACATGCGTCATTTGATAGTTGAGGCTTGTATTGCAAGACAACTATTGGACACATCTGCATACTTTTGGCCAGGCTATATAAATGGACATGTTAGCCAATTACCTCAAGGTGTTCCATCTCAAGTGCCTGGTTGGTCATCATTTCTGAAAGGGGCTACACTTACACCATTGATGATAAATGTTTTGGTTTCAAGCCCTGCTTCAAGGTATACTTGCAAAAACGTGTGAAATAATTTAGTCAAGTCTTTTCAATATTTCATGTTGGTTTTTGGTACTGCACTATTACTGGCGTCAAACATTATTTTAAATATTATTGCATACGTGATGGCTTGAGCAAATTAAGTGTGTTTTTTAGTAAGGTGTGTGCCATGTTCTAAGGTCTTATTACACATGTCATATTCTATACATTGTCCTTTAAGAGTAGGAGGCATTCCCCATTTTGATGGTAGTTCTTGTCCATGAAATATTTGAGGGAAAACTCCTTCCCGGTGACTTTAAAATTATAAATTTTTTTTAGTTTTGCCTGGTCTTCAGTCACTTCTTTTTCTTTCCTGAAGCCAGGTATGTCAGATGCGCTTTTTTCAGTAAATTTATTCATAGGTAAAGCCACTGAATTTAAGCTCATGGATTTGATGGAAGCTTAGCAGAAATCGAAAAAGTATTTGAGATTGCAATCGATGGATCAGAAGATGAGAGGATATCCGCTGCTACAATTCTTTGTGGAGCCTCACTAATTCGGGGATGGAATATACAGGTAAAGAGAATTAGTTATAAAGATAAAGCCCCAACTTTAAATCCATCAATAAAGGCACAAATTTCATCACTTTTTTTTCTCATCCAACGTACCTTCATTTAATTTTCTACTGTTACATATGAAATGTTTCATCATGTTAATGTCTCAATGCAGGAACACACTGCCCATTTTATCATCAGATTACTGTCTCCCCCAGTTCCGGCTGATTACTCTGGGACTGACAGCCATTTAATTGGCTATGCTCAGATGCTGAATGTGCTCATTATTGGAATAGCTTCTGTTGACTGTGTTCAGATTTTCTCTCTACTTGGCTTGGTATGTATCGAATTATCTTATGCAATGATTTAATATTAGAATCAAGATTAGGTAAAGGGTATAGGGAGATGTTGTGGATTTCTTACTAGCTTAACTAGTCATTTTGTTTTCAAATTTTGTTGCCAGGTTCCACAACTTGCTTGTTCACTAATGCCAATATGTGAAGTGTTCGGTTCATGTGTGCCCAATTTGTCTTGGACTCTCAAATCAGGAGAAGAATTTTCTGCCCATGCTGTGTTTTCCAATGCATTTATTCTTCTGTTGAAGCTATGGAGGTTTAATCACCCTCCTCTTGAACACGGAGTGGGAGATGTACCCACGGTTGGATCCCAGCTAACTCCTGAATACCTTCTCGCTGTACGCAACTCACATCTAATATCTTCTGGAAATTCCTTTAAGGACCAAAACAAGAGGAGACTCTCTTCTGTTGCAAGTTCATCATCTCCTCAACCCGTGTTTGTAGATTCATTTCCAAAATTAAAAGCCTGGTATCGGCAGCACCAAGCATGTATAGCATCAACTCTTTCTGGTCTTGTTCATGGAACCCCTGTTCATCAGATTTTTGATGGACTTCTTAACATGATGTTTAGAAAGATTAATAGAGGAAGTCAGTCTTTGACTTCTGCTACTGGGAGTAGTAGTTCTTCAGGACCTGGAATTGAAGATAACTCCCTAAGACCTAAATTGCCTGCCTGGGATATACTGGAAGCTGTTCCCTTTGTTGTTGATGCTGCTCTTACAGCTTGTGCTCATGGAACACTTTCTCCTCGTGAGCTGGCTACTGGTTAGTTTCACACACTCACTTTACTTGTTTGCCTTGTCCACTTTGTATAAAGAGCTTGTAAAGAGAAGCAAATTAGTTTTGGGTTATTAAGTGTGCTGCTCCCTAAACTATACTTGTTTATGCACTTAAAACATTGACTTTGGTATTACAGGGCTTAAAGATTTAGCTGACTTTCTACCTGCATCTTTGGCGGGCATTGTGGGTTACTTTTCTGCTGAAGTAACTCGTGGAATTTGGAAGCCAGCTTTTATGAATGGAACAGATTGGCCAAGTCCTGCTGCAACTTTGTCCAATGTTGAGGAGCAAATAAAAGAAATCCTGGCTGCAACTGGTGTTGATGTCCCCAGCCTTGCTGCAGGTTATTTCCTTTATTTATGTTAGTTTGAAGGCTTATATTTTTTTGCATATGCACGACTAATGTTGCCTGCTGCATGTGGGCATCTCAGCGAATTTGCTTGTTCACCAACCATTACTATTGCTAACATTGAAAAACTTGGATGTTGAACTTATTAAAGTACTGCCCAGGAATATTTCCTATTCCTCTTTCCAGTAATTTGACTATGTCTGAATTGTCACTGTAACAGGGGGAAACTCACCAGCTATACTTCCTTTGCCCCTGGCTGCATTTGTGAGCCTGACTATAACCTATAAGATTGACAAAGCCTCAGAGCGCTTCCTAAATTTGGCTGGCCCTGCCTTGGAGTCTCTGGCAGCAGGTTGCCCATGGCCTTGCATGCCGATTGTGGCGTCCCTATGGACCCAAAAGGCCAAGAGATGGACAGACTTTCTAGTGTTTTCTGCATCTCGAACTGTCTTCCTCCACAACAGTGATGCGGTAGTTCAACTTCTTAAGAGTTGCTTCACTGCTACACTTGGTCTGAATGCCACTCCTATGTCAAACAATGGTGGCGTTGGAACTCTTCTTGGTCATGGATTTGGATCTCATTTCTGTGGCGGTATGTCCCCTGTGGCGCCTGGTATTCTTTATCTACGTGTATTCCGGTCAATGAGAGATATTGTGTTTACAACAGAAGAAATTGTTGCTATCTTGATGCAATCTGTGAGAGAGATAGCCTGTAGTGGTCCTTCCAGAGAAAAAATGGGAAAGTTAAAGACAACCAAGACAAATGGAGTGAGATATGGCCAGGTTTCACTTGCTGCAGCAATGACTCAGGTGAAACTAGCAGCTTCGCTCGGTGCGTCTTTAGTATGGTTGACCGGAGGCTTAGTTCTGGTTCAGTCATTGTTCAAAGAAACTTTACCTTCTTGGTTTATATCTAAGCATAGGTCTGAACATGAAGAAGGATCATCAGAAGGAATGGTTGCCATGCTTGGGGGATATGCACTGGCTTATTTTGCAGTGTTGTGTGGAGCATTTGCCTGGGGTGTTGACTCATCATCTGCAGCATCAAAGCGGCGTCCAAAAGTCCTGGGAACCCACATGGAGTTTCTCGCAAGTGCTCTTGATGGGAAGATATCACTCGGTTGTGATGGTGCCACATGGCGCGCTTATGTATCTGGTTTTGTGAGCCTAATGGTGGGCTGTACACCCAAATGGGTGCTCGAGGTGAATGTAGATGTGCTAAAAAGAATGAGTGTTGGGCTCAAACATTGGGATGAAGTAGAACTTGCACTGGCATTGTTGGGGGTAGGTACAGTGGGTGCAGCTGCTGAACTAATAGTTGAAATTGAGATGTAAATTCTTTTTACACTTTAATTTTTGAAAATTGTAGGTGCCGGCCATACATGTAGGTAGATTTTAGTTGTAAATTATAACCCTTTCTCTTGAAGGTCATAACTTAGTTCAATGAAAAGCATTCAGCAGATTTTGTCACAAAGCAGCTTTGATTATTTCAGACAATAATGTTTTAGTATTAACATTTGTTTTCTCCTTTCTTTTGCGAAATTCATTTGACTTTAATCTCCATTATGATCAGTGTGGGAAACTGAAATTGTTGACCCCCTTTGTTAAGAAAAATAAGTCTCAACCCAACAAAGGTAGAACAGGCCAATAGAGAAAGTATATTTTGATAGTCACTCTTCCTACTGAACAAAACTATTCAAGCATTTCACTTGTGTATCATAATTCATACAACACCGCTATAACCTGGAGATCTTGTCATTCTTAGAACCTGTATATCTTTTCTTACTGAAAATGCTTCATCCCATCTCCCTGCATCTGCATACAAGTTAGACAAGAGAACTCTACTTGCTCCATGAGATGGTTCTAACCTAGCTAAATTTTCTTCAGCCATTTCCCCTATTTTGACATTTTTGTGAGTTCGGCATGCAGCCAATAATGTGCCCCATATTACAATATCTGCCTCCATAGGCATACTCTTGATCAAATCTTCAGCTTCTTCCAATCTACCAGCTCTGCCTAGAAGATCCACCATACAGCCATAATGCTTGATATCAGGTTCTATGTTGTAAACATTCTTCATGCTCTTGAAATGTCTCTCTCCGGCCTCCACCAACCCAGCATGGCAGCAGGCACTCAAGACTCCAATGAATGTGATAGAATTGAGTTTGATATTGCGCCTCTGCAAGTCTGAAAATATTTCAAGAGATAATGTTGCGTGCCCGTGCATGGCAAGTCCACATATAATGGCATTCCAAGGTGAGACAGTGGAAACTCTGTCACGGATTTGATGAAACATTTCTAAGGCAGTGTTTATACTCCCACACTTGGCATACATGTCAACTAGGGCTGCACTTAAGTTTTCATTAAGAGGGATTGAGTTACTACGTATGTAGTCATGCGCATATCTTCCTTCTTTCAATGAGCCTAAACTAGCTATTGCAGACAACACACTCACCATTGTAATTTCATTTGCTTGGATCCCACTGTCTATCATTCCATGAAAGAGTTCTAAAGCCAAATCAGGCTGCTCATTCTGTGTGTAACCAGAAATCATGGCACTCCACGAGAAAACATCTCTTTTGGGCATCTCATCGAATAATCGCCTTGCCTGGTCAATCTTTCTATTTTTTATGTGCCCTGCAACGAGAGCGTTCCAAGACGGGACATGATCTGTGATGCCGATTTCTAACTGCAAACGTGCAAGGCTTGTTCTGCCACAAGCTGAATAAAAGTTTATTATAGTTGCCTGAATAAAGTCATAACAATCAAGACCTTCCTTCACAATCATGCCATGAAAAACCAGACCTTCATAAATTGCTGTAAATCGCCCGCAAGCTGAAACTAAGTCAACAATCATAACATCATTAGCTCGTAATCCAGTACGAAGCATTGCACGGCACATCATTAGAGCTTCACTCAACCTTTCTACTTGCACAAAACCATCAATCATCGTTCCCCAAGACACAACATCTTTATCAGGAACTTTCTCAAACAATTCTCTGGCTAGATCAACAAGTCCTGCTTTTGAATACCCATTTAGCATTACATTCCAAGAAACTATATTAGGCTCAGACATTTCATCAAACAAACTTCTTGCATCCCCAACACTCGAACAAGCACAATAAAAGTTCAACAAATTTGTCGAAACAAATACAGACCCAAGTAGGTGCAGTTTGATTAGCAGTGCATGGATCATTCGACAATCCCAAATCCCACCCATATGGGAGCATGCTGAGAGAACACTCACCATAGTCACATCATTTGGGACAACACCAGCGGACTTCATGTCCTTGAAAACTTCAATAGCTTCAGCCCGGCAGTCATTTCGAGTAAGACCCATGATCATGGTTGTGTAGGAGATACAACCCTTGTGAGGCATAATATCAAAAACATGGCGGGCATCGTCCAAGTGGCCAGATTTAACATACCCAGAAATCATTATATTACAAGAGACAGTATCCAATGTAGGAGAAGAATCAAACAAGGAACGAGCATCCGCAATGAACCCACATTTGGCATACATACTGATCAAACTATTAGTAATAAAGGAGTTGAAACCGAGTCCAGACTTAAGAACACGAGAATGGATTTGCTGACCTTGGAAGACGGCGGAGATGGAGGAGCAAGCCTTGAGGGCTGAGACCAAAGCGAGCTCGTAATCGGTGTCGTTGAAGTTGAAGGTGGAACGGAAGAAGGTAGGGAGATAGTCCTCCGAAGGAGCTATGGCGGTTGGGGTAGAGAACCATCTGAAAGTGAAATGGTGAAGTAATGGAAAAGACTTGGACTTGGGACGTATAGAGAAGAACATCGGAGAAAACAAGAGAAAGGAATAAGGCTTCAACCTCAATTTCTCCAACCCATCACTCCCGACCCTCCCATGGTCCCATCCCAACTCTTTGGAGGTTGGAACGATTTTTTTTTTCTTTTTAATTAAATTATGGCTATATCATCGTTTTTCATTTTTCTTTTATTAATTAAAGGCTTCAAAATCAAAAAAAAAAAGAAAAAATAATAAAAAATATATAGTAATTGGCACGTCACATGCCTTAGTGTCGTGCACTTTGGGGACTATTATTATCCGAGTGAAAATAGACATGTCAAAAATATCCATTTAGTTAGAGCGAGTTAGAACTCTAATCCAATGGATCACTTCTGATCTGAAACATTCAGATACTTATTGGATCTTGGATCAGATCCGCTCCACCCCGCCTAATTTTTTTTGGATCGGATCTGATCCGACCCGATTTCAATTTATTTTAAAAAAAACCTTAATTCAAGACTCGGACCCCAGACTCAGATCCCTTGGGACCTGGACTCGGACCCAGGCCCGGACTCAGACCCGAACCCAGGATCTGGACCTGGACCCGAACTCGGACTCGGGACCCGGACCCCTCTAACGATGAGAGACTCACCATTATCAATTATCCAATTACAAGAGATTTTGGTAGTGAATCTTCCCTCAGTCTACAACATGATAATGGGTTGCCCAACACTAATTGGGCTGAGAGAAGTCAACTCAATAAAGTATTTGTTCTTAAAATTTCTGACTCAAACTGGAATAGGGACTGTAAGAGGAGATTAGTTAATGACGAGAGAGTGTTACATCATTGAATTAAAAGAAAGGGTCAAGACCCTACAAGCAATGGTAATAATAATCGAGGATGTCAATAACAAAGAAGAAGATCTAGATTCAAGGGCTATTGACGAGCAAATCCATTCAGGCCAGTGGGGGAATTGGAATAGGTATAGACCCTAACGACCCTACCAAGATTGTGAAAATCGGTAAAGGGATGGGGGAGGAATTATAATAGCAATTAATTTACCTTTTAAGGGCAAATTAGGATTAATTTGTCTAGAGCTATTCAGACATGATCGGGATCGACCCGGATGTCATATGTCATCACCTCAAATTGATCCACAATTTCCTCCTAAACAATAGAAAAGACGTCTCCTCAATTCATAAAGGAAAAACACTTTAAAAGAAGAGATTAATAAGTTGCTAACTAGCAACTTCATTAGAAAAGCATTTTACCCTCTTAGGATTTCAAACCCAGTATTAGTACCAAAACCAAATGGAACCTGGAGAACTTGCATAGACTTCTCCGATCTGAATAAGGCATGTCTAAAAGATTGTTTTCCAATGCCTAGAATTGATCAGTTAGTCAATGCGACGGTTGGACACGAACTCAGATTAAAATACACGTTGCTAACCAGAAACTCTAATTCTTCTCCCAAACATGATTGAATATTAGAAGATTCTTTCATCTTCTTGAATAAGTGTTTTCTAATTTTACAATGTTTGTAGTGGAAGATTGTATCTCTTAGAAGTAGACTTGTGAATGATTTTGACTTTCCATTGTAGAAACTGTACGGTCAGTTTTATATGTTTATAGTTTCTAAACGTTTAGTTACGGTTTTTGTAAAATAAAAACCGTAAGCGATCGGTCGGTTATAAATTTGTAAAAACTGACCTTAACAGACCGATTTCCACCCCTAGTCAAAAAATTCGTTCAAAGTTTGAACCTCCAAACTTTGACATGCGATCCTAGGCTAACAGTTGCAAAAGGGGCAACGCTGCTTGGAGGTTGAGGTCATCGGTGCCTAGGGATTTTAATGGTCCAGCGCGTGGGGTCGAACTGTGGCTGAAGAGTGATCGTCGGAGTTACGCCAACAATTGAGTTTGAGTTTGTGCGTTTTTCTTTTGTGGTTTGAAGAGAGAGAGAGAGAGAGGGAGAGAGAGAGAGAGAGAACAATAGAAAAAGAGACTAGATGAGAAAAAGAAGAAATAGAATAGTGATTTTAAGGTTTAGTTTAAAACATTCAGTCTTAAATTAATAGTTGTGACTAAAAGTGCTAGCAAAAGAAATTGTTATAACTAAAAGTGAATTATTAGTCACAACACAAAAAAACAGTAATCATATAATTATTAGTCACAAGTTTAAGTCACAAAAATTTATAATTATGATTGAATATATCGTTAGTCACAACTAAATATTATGACTTTCTACAAATTATAAAATTTAAATTATAAAAATTGTTACAAATAATTTATTGTGATTAAAACATTATTTATCATTGTGATTAAAAATTATATTAAGTTACAAATTATTTTTATTCTGACTAAAAACTATTTTTTTGTGTGTGTGAAGCCACGCCTTCCCTTACTCCTCCCTTGCATGTTGTTTCTTTCCTCACAATTTGTTTTCGTCTTTCAAATGCATTTTTTGCTCTATTATATACATTTAAATCTTTATTCTTAATCTTGGTGGACCATTGAGGTCTCTTATAGCTTCCTTCATTATAAAATCAGGAGGTTGTGAAAACCAACTAAAGTTATCCCTAGTGAAAAATCCATAATTAGCTAGTTGATCAGCAACTTCATTTCCTTCCCGATATATATGCGAAACCATGACATTCATATCTTGAATTCGTTGTAAATTCAGCAACCACTCTTCCTTTATTGTGCTTGGAACATCAATTTGCTTATTCATTATCATCCACACAGTGCGAATTGAGTCGACTTCCAACCATACACAATGCCATTGGTTTACAAATGCAATATGTATGGCATTCATAACTCCATATAGTTCCGCTTCGAGTGGAGTTTTGTTTCCAAGGAAGGAACTAAAAGCTCCCAGGATTGCACCATTGGAATCTCGAAAAACACCACCACAACTTGCTTCCTTAGAGCTGCCTCTTGCTGCGCCATCAGTATTAATTTTGATGATATTTGGTGGGGGAGGCAACCAACTCACTTCTTGAATTTGAGGTTTCCTCTTTATCTATATTATAAAAAAAATTTATATATATTAGTATATAATATATTTAATTAAATAAATTTCATATTGATTTGCAGGTATATTATTAATTAATTTTATTTATTTGATGGGAAAAGAATTAATTATATACCTTAAGAGGTTTTGGTAAAGAAGTTAATTCCATAAATTCATTTGATCCCCATGCATGTCTATATTGACATTCATCGCCTTCTATGCACTGTCCAACCGTCCAAAATTTACAAATAATATCGATCGAATAATTAGCAGAAGAATAACACATTGCCATTTTTGCAATTTTATGGTATATATCTGTGATTAGTTCTTTGTATATATTAGGATTGTAGGATTTCTTGATGTGAAATTCCAAGAATGCCCTACACCAACTCAAGCATTCAATCAAAACGACAGGGACAAAAATGTCCCAGAATAAACAATTTAAAGAAAATGTTCAAACGACAAAGAACCTTGTCGTTTCTTTCCTGCACGACAGATCGTTTACACAAAACGATTTGTCGTTCTTTCTCGAACAAAACCAAGTGCAATCAGAGCTAACCCTAGCTCATTTCACTCATTCGAACCTTCGAGAGTTTCTCAAACTCTCTCTCTTTCTCTCCTTTCTCTCTGGTTCTCAAACCCTAGAACCAGAGATCCTTCTCGATCTACAGATCGATCTCACCCAGAAATAATCCCAGAAACACCACAAAACACACACACACAAAGATCAAACCAAAAATAGTAGAGTTAGAAAGAATCAAAACACCAAAAATTATTAAGGTTCGCCCTAGAAATTAGGGGTACATCCTCTTTCGAGCTCGCCTTGAAGACGTTTCTCAGGATCTGCACTATTTGGAGAAGAATATTACAAACAGGTGAGAAATCCAAGTCACAATCTCGACTGGTATTTCTGATATTCACTCAATCTTTCTTTTCTGTGTTTTTCTTTTTGGTTTTCTCACTATCTCACTAACTCTCTTTTCTTTTCTCTTTGCATGAACACTTGGATCTACAACTTTGAGAGTTAAACTCTCAGATCTGGCTTCTGGCTTCTGGTATCTCTCAACTGAGAGATTTGGTAAGTTTCTGGTCTCCTTTTATAGTTGTAGATTAGGTCAAAAGAAGTGTAACTGAATTTCTGTTGCAAAACAGAAATTCGGTTACACAACTTGTCAAGTTGTTGTGTCTGGTGAGTGGGTAAAGCCACGAGCCTTTTATTTGTATTTCTTCTCTTCTCTGTAAAGCTGTTTTAATAAGTAGTTCAGGGGAGGTCTAATTTAACAAGGATGATAATCTCAAATATTAATAAATTATAGTAAAAAGTAAGTTGTTAATATTTATAGTAAAAAAAAATCAATTATATAGTTAAATATTATTATTATTATTATTTTGAATAAGGTATATATGCATGTTTTCATTTTCATGTGTGTGTGTGAAAATGTCCTTTGTTTATTGTTAAAATTAATAAATAACACTTATATCAATCCATATAAAAATTCAAGAATCACATACAATAATAATAACTCATAATGCTATGGGTTTGAGAAATATTGTCCGAACATGTAATATAATATAATTCACAGAACCTATATAAAATCAAATAATTCACTTGTACCAACAATTTACATAACATTAACATGTAATGTACAATAAAATTTTATCGTTATACTTAAGACCTAAATTTAATCAATCAATAAAAATTTTATGAGAATAATCAAACGTGTTGTAAGTTTCAAATCAACTTAATATTCATATCCGATTATATATGACAAACAATTAAAAGAAATGAAACCCTAATTAAAAATTGAAACAATTAAGCTCACGTACTATATATAAATTATTATTTCATATGAAAAAAAGATGATATATATAATTTATATTCATTAGAAACCAAACCCTAATTAAATTAAGTTGAAGAGAGAATATAATTACGTACTTTGTGTGATTGAGAATATATATATATAAATATATATCTATTCTATATATATATAAAGTGTGTTTATATAACAGAATTCTTGATTTTATGAGAAATTTATGGATGACTTTTTATTTATATTAAAAATAAAATAGTTTATGAGAAATTCATGGGTCACTCTTTATTTATATATAATAAAATAAAAATAAAATAAATCGCATTAAATTCAAAAAAAAATAGGGTTCTAGATTTTCTTTAATTACAGTATTTCCAACCCTATTTGATTATTTATGCCTCTTTTATAAACCCTATTTGATTAAAGTTAAGATTATAAGATTAATTCAAATTATTATTGTTCATAAATTGATTAATCCTGTATTAATAAAAAATAATTCAATATATGAACCTTATTTGATTAAAGTGATTTAATTAAATAGGGTTCATATATTGAATTATTTTTTATTAATATGGCATTAATCAATTTATGAACAATAATTTGAATTAATCTTAATTTTTTAATTCAATTAATAATTATTTGCCACGTAATTATTAAGTCTTTTCCCTTTAATTTTCCTTTTGTTGATGATGCTAATTTATTCATATTTTGATTTCTACAATTTTTGTGTTCAGACCATTAAGGTAGTGTTCTACTAGGGGATCTAACGAGTTTCGACCCTTCGCTAATGGCCTTTAAGAGTTCAAATTCCAATATTGTATAAATCTTCAATTTTTTCTAATTCTTATATTAACTGAAATTCTGCTACTTTTTTTTTTTTTAATTTACAACTTTATTGTTTATATCTTATTAGGGACATTCATGGAAATTAGGGTTTCTTTATATTGAGCATTACTTTTTGATCATAGTATGTTTTCCATGGCTGAAAACCTCAATAATCTCTATCATTTGATATCAAATAAAATAAAATTATCATCATGATGTATACATTATGGTTATTTAATAAGTAATGTGTTGAAATTGTCAAGCTGATATTTAGAATTGTTCATAATTGAATTGTTTTTTTGTCAAAATTAATATTAAGTATATTTATATGTTTATAGGTTTATCTATTTTCTCTTAGATCAATCATGCTCATATAGCAAAAAAATCATACTCATATAGACATGTTATTTTCATTTTGTAATTTAGATCTTCTTAGTCATTGTTTAGTTCACTTAAACCTTTTCCGATTATGGTAACTGAGGTTTTGTTTCTTTTAGGTACTCTATTACAAAGATCTGTAATACATGTATTATTTATTTTTGACTATGAGGAGGTGAATTTTTTTATTGGGAAACATATAGCGTGACAAATTATTGTTCATATATTTAATAATTATTTTTACTTAATGAGATTCATATATATAACTGTGTATATTGAATTCTTTATTCAAATAATTATTTTGATTTTTACGTGATTATTTATTGTTCATATATCTAGAACCCTATTTGATTAAATTTAAGATTATAAGATTAATTAATTTGTGATTTCTTCCTACACACATAATAATAATCTCACTTAATAACTAATAATATTTTTTCTTCAATTTTTAATTATATCACTTTCAAATAACATAAAAAAAAGTATAAAATTTAGTATACGTGCCTCACACGTAGTTTTTGCTAGTATATGTATATATATGAACTCCAAGAGATATTGAAATACGTAATTTGATGAGCAGAGGGGAAAATGTGTATTAATTAGAGAGTTTATTAGCTGCAGATTAAATGAAAAAATAATTCTATCTTTTTCTATTTATAGATGCATTTTTAGATTCTTATAATATTATTTCAAAATAAATATTATAAGGATATAATAAATACTTTATTTTAAATTTAAATATCATACGAAATTTTTTATTATTTGTTATTAGATACTTTTTTTTTTAATTTTAATTTTTTTAAATAACAAATACGAATTAACTTGGGCAATTATATTGTGTTACGTACTTCAGCTTGTTTTATTTTTCTTTTCTTCATTATTATTGTTTTAGATACAATATTAATTTCCTTATTTATTTATTATATATTATTGATTTTTTTAATAACGAATTTGTTGAGATTAAATGGGAATGTTTTATGTAATTTCTAATATATTTCGTGTTCTAGAAGAATATATTGATAAATTAAATAATTCATTAATTTATTAAGAAAATATGAGAATAGAAAGCAAAAAAAAAAAACTCTAACTATACATAAATTACTTCTTTTTTTTAATTATTATTATTTGTTAGTGTACTTTAGTTATCTTACAAAGTTTGAGCACAATTCCATTTGAAATTAAAAATAAAAAATAAAAAGTTTGAAAAATTGATCTCGAGTTCTAATATATATGTCCATCATGGATAGCTTGAGTTCTGAAAAATTCAGTTCGATTTTGATATATTTAATCGCTTAAGCTTTAAAGTCAAAATATATATAAATATTTTTTTTGAAAGAAAAATATATATAAATATTTTTATTTATTAGCTTTAATTTATATAAGTATATATTAAGAAAAAAATGGAAAATGAAAAATAAGCCGTTTAGCATAAAAAGGAAAGAGTTCTTAACAATAACTCAAACTAAAAGGCTGATAAGCTAACAATTATGAAGTGTGTCTAACAACTGTGAAAAATGATAGATTTTCAAA
The DNA here is from genome assembly GCF_029168945.1 of Cannabis sativa. Classification (NCBI taxonomy): domain Eukaryota; kingdom Viridiplantae; phylum Streptophyta; class Magnoliopsida; order Rosales; family Cannabaceae; genus Cannabis; species Cannabis sativa. Next base: position 8,687,693 of record NC_083609.1, read on the forward strand.
TTAAATACACATTTGACAAATCATACTCATTCATAACTATAAGCTAAAAATCTCCCAACAAAAATTTGGCAATAACAAACTCATTATTAAAAACAAAATAAATAGAAGTAATCATACCGTCAACATAAGAAAGTAGAAAATTAGAAAATATAGAACCAATAACAATCTGAAAATCTCCTGAATCTGACACCCAAGAAGAGAGACCATGACAACCTCGTCGGCTTAAGCTATTTGATAAAACACCAACAACTAGGGGCAGACTCACATAGAGGCGAGATGGGACAGTCGCTCCCCCTAAAAAAATTGAGAAAATAATGAATATGTAATTTAGTTAGTAACGACATATATTTGTAATAAAAAAATGATATTTATAAATATAATATTAAGCTTAATGTAATGGTTAAGCTAAATTATAGATAGAGTGGAGGTCAAAGGTTCAACCTAAACAATGGTACCCTGAGAACCCAACTTGATCCAAAAGGACCCAAACAGGATACCATCGAACTAGGCCCCATCCTCGTTGGGGACAATCCACAAACAAGTCGCCTCTACCACCGTGACCCTCACCAAACCACCATTATCGATAGATCTAAACCTTCCAAAACAGGAAGCAACGATCTCCAACACACGAAGCACCAAAGTCAAGACACTCAAACGATAGTGAGCCATAATCAAGCAAGATCCAACACACAAAGGCCCCTACAAACCAAAATAATAAAAAAACCAAATTGGCAAGCAAGCCCCTAGATTCGCAAAAGCAATGAAGAAGAGGAAAAAAAAACTACCATTAAAAACCATCTCATATATCAAACTCAAAATTCAACACCCCCTATGTTGGAATATATTTTACCAGGATCTAGATTTACTAACAAGTATGTTTTTAACATCCTAAACATGAACTTCTAAAACGATATAAAATAAACACATAAAAGGTACGATAAACCTTACATTGGTTGCAGCGGAATTAAATGACTCATTCCGCTCAGATCTCTGACCTTGTATCCTTTCTGTAGCAGAGTATCACCAAGATCTGAGCCCGATACTCCTTCTATTGTTTGGATTCTTCACAATCTTACACACTATGATTGATGACTAACTTGCTATGGGTGGGCATGCACTTAATCACAGACTCGAATTTGATAGTGAAGAAGACTATAGGATTTCAAATTAGAAGAAGAGGTCTCAAACTCTCTAGTTGTCAGATAGAATGAAACTAGGTCAAGAGTTATTAGAAATATTAGTTGGATAATGAGACCATTCTTTTCCTTTTATACTAATTCACCTAGGGTTAGGATTAATTTATTTTGAATAAAAAATGATAAAAATAGAGCAAAAATAGGGATAAATTTAAAACAACCTCTTTTTTTTTTTTATCAATTAACCAAAAATACCTCCAGATGAAAATCCATTAAAATCTACCTTCTTTTATAAGTCTATTACCAAATATACCCTTATCAGATTAATTGAGTCCGCAATCCAAAAAGTCTAAAGACTCCCATTCTGCCATAGCGACCCAACACAACCCAACGCACGCAAGCTCTACCTCCTCCGCCATTACTAGCGTCCTTATGCCTCCTCCACCGTCGACATCAACACTACACCATCCTTCGATATTTGGAGGTCAATAACTTTCTCTTTCCCTTTTTTGAATTTGTATTATTCTTTCTCTTTAGATCTTGTTTCTCCTTCCTTTAATCTTCCATTTAGTTTTTTTCTTCTTCGTTGTTATTAACATAACAAATGAATGAGCAAATTAATAATTGGTAGTGGTTGTAGATGAGTCAAATATATGTTTTCTTCAGCCATAACAACTCACGGAGAACATCAACAATCCACTTCTCAGCTTGATCAATGTTCGGGGGAAGATAAAATGGTTGCGAAGCCTACAAATGATAGCATTGAAGCTCATGGAGCCTTCTATAGGCAGAGATGGTTGCAAATCTCTCATTTGAAATTAAAAAAAATATCAGGTTAGAGGACAAATAAAGATGGTGAATGGAAAGGGTATAATGGGGATCGAAACTGAAAACGAAGGTATAAACGAGAGAATTTAAAACAAAAGGTAAAAATGAGAGAAGCTAACTTAAAAAGGGTATATGATCTAATTTCCTCGCAAAAATAGGCTCTAGTGGCCAACCATGAAGTGGGCCCAACACTAGTTAGATTTTTGTCATTTTTTTTAACCATTTATCTATTTTTCACAAATACCACTTTTTGCACTTTCAATCCTATAAATGCCAAAATTATTTATTTAATAATTAAAATAATTATCAAATAAAATTGTCATTTATATTATTTATTAATTAGACTCCATAAAGTCTCTTAATTAATAAATAAACCCTAAAATTCTATTTTTTCACAATCAAGCCATAACTTAGTCAAAATTCATAAACTGGACATAGTTTAATTTTAGAATTATAATTGATTAACTAAAATCAATTAACTGAGTCTTACAAGCAGTTTGTCTCAACTAGTATGGGGACTATGGGCCTATATAACCGAGCTTCCAATAAGCAGATCTAAAATTTACCAAGTAAATTCTCTAACTTATTAATTCCTCCTTGCACCACTATAGATTTGGAATTGCACTCTCAATTATATAGAACGCTCTATATGTTCCACGATATAGATATGCTATGAGATTATCCATTTGTTATTATCCCAATAATCAATGATCCTCTATAGATGATTTACATTGAATAGGGATTAATTTACCGTTACACCCTTCAATGTATTTTATCCTTAAAACACTGAGCTACCTATAAATGATATTCGAGTGAACTAATATAATCACTGAAATGAGCACTCAACCATTAATCTCTGTTTAGCCAAGCTCGAAGGAAATCATCATTTGACTTCTATATCCGGATAGAAGCTATAGATTTCGTATCTATGATTAGCGCTCCCACTCAATTGAACTACCATGTCCTTAACCTATATGTCACAAGAAGAACCATTTGGTCGACTTTAACGAATAGATTTAAGAACACAAATAATGCAACTGAACTAGAACCTAACCAGGATCAACTAGGTGATATTGAATTAAATAGATATTATGGTAAGTTTATCATATCTAGTTCAAGTTCAATATCGGTCTCTTCCAATGCATACTTCATGCATCCAACCCAAGCTTACTTTAACCAATGCCCTGAAAAGGACATAACACTTATCCAAGGTGCAAGTAAAGTACATTGTAGATTATCCTATCAGTTAAACTCTGTGTACTGATAAATCATAGGAATACATTTAATCACATAATCTTGATTACTTTTCACTGTGCTGACGACACAATAAACAAGAATATCAATGTAATAAGAATTTGGATGAATTTATAAATCAAATAAACATATAAATGATCACATGAACCAAATGACATACTAAATAAGTAATGAAAATAAATCTGTTTATTTATTGATAATTAAATAGAAAAGATTACATTGAAATATAATTTTATTTAGGGCACAAAGCCCAAAATCCTAACTTACATTATTAGCATTAAATTATATTTAATACCACAAGATTACAAGTTTGTATTAATTATACATACAAGTAATTATATATGTAATTAGTTCCAAAACTTTTAGTTTGTTTAAGCACCACAAAATATACCAATTTTAGCAAAAACAAAAGCTTGTAGTCGCTGATGTGGGAACTAATGCGTTTGGTTGGAAGGAATGAAAATATAGGAATGCGAATAAGAATAAAAATAAGAATGGAATAAAATTTAAAATGCATTAAAAAATTGATAAAAAAAATTATTAAATTTTTCATACATTGAAATGATTTTTCTTTCTATTTCAAAATAGAATAGTCATTCTACTAAAATGGTGAAAAGATCATTCCATTGAAATGACATATCAACGCTTTAATATGCAACCAAATAAAAGAATGAAATTTTCTTTCCATTCCATTCCATTTCATTACCTCCAATGAGAGGTCACTAAGTAATTGACTATAAATCATGATTAATCAAAACTGCAAAGATAAATCACGATTCATCCATTATCATCTAGCGTAATACTTTCTTAATACAAGACATTCTTGCAATTTCTCCTAAAACTACCATACAAATATTTCAAGAGAATAAATCACTTTGATTAAATACAACTACAGAATCCAATTATAAGAAGTATCAAGTAAGATTCAAAGTTGTAAGTCAACAACAGTGATCCAAATAAATATAAGGTGATCAACGGAAACTGAGAAATGGTTGCTATGGAATCAAAGCAAACTAACTTCTAATGCAACCCACAGCACTTGACAGCTTATTTTATCTCCTTGGAGTGGTTCTTGATGGACTCCTTATTCTGCAATTTCAAATTGAACTCCACAGCCTTCTTCCTTATGCCCCTTCATCCTGGTTTACTGCGATTGTACGATCAGGGGCCGCAACATTTTTCGACGTAGAAGGTAATAATTTAAGGGAGCTACACCCAGGAGAATTCATCATTCCTAGAACCTGCATGCTTCTTCTTACTGAAAAGGCTTCCTCATATCTCCCTGCATCTGCATATAAGTTAGCCAAGAGAACTCTACTTGCTCCATGAAATGGTTCCAACCTGGCTATACTATCTGCAGCCCTTTCCCCTATTTCGATATTCCCATGAGTTCGGCACGCTGCTAATAATGTTCCCCATAATACGAAATCTGCCTTCATTGGCATGCTCTTTATCAAATCTTCAGCTGCTTCTAATCTACCAACCCTCCCTAAAAGATCCACCATACAGCCATAGTGCTTGATATCAGGTTCTATATTGTAAACATTCTTCATGCTCTTGAAATGTCTCTCTCCAGCCTCCACCAACCCAGAATGGCAACAAGCACTCAAGACGCCAATGAACGTGATTGAATTGAGTTTGATATGACGCCCCTGCAAGTTGGAAAATATTTCAAGAGATAACTCTGCTTGTCCATGAACAGCGAGTCCACATATAATTGCGTTCCACAGTGAGACAGTAGAAACTTTGTCACGGAATTGATGAAACATATCTAAAGCAGTATTTATGCTCCCACACTTAGCATACATGTCAACTATTGCTGTCATTAAGATATCATTAAGAGGGATGGAGTTACTATGTATGTATTCATGGGCCAATCTTCCTTCTCCCAGTGCGCCTAAACTAGCTATTGCAGACAAAACACTCACCATTGTAATTTCATTTGCTTCAATCCCACTATCTTTCATTCCATGGAAGAGTTCTAGAGCCTCATCAGGCTGCTCATTCTGAGTATAACCAGAAATCATGGCGCTCCATGAGAAAACATCCTTTTCAGGCATCTCATCAAATAATCCCCTTGCCTGGTAAATCATTCCATTTCTTATGTACCCTGCTATGAGTGCACTCCAAGATGGGAGATGATTCTTGAGACCAATTTCAAACTGCAAACGTGCAAGGCTTACTCTGCCACAAGCCGAATAAAAGTTGATAATAGTTGCCTGTATAAAGTCATAACAATCGAAACCTTCTTTCACAATCATACCATGGAGCTGCAGGCCTTCAGCAAATGCTGTAAATTGCCCACAAGCTGAAACTAAGTCTACAACCATAACATCATTGGCCCGCAATCCAGTACTCAGCATTGCAACAAAGGCTGTTAGAGCTTCAGTTAATATTTCTAATTGCAAGTAGCTATCAATCATTGTACCCCACGAAACCACATCTTTTGTAGGAACTGTCTCAAAAAATTGTTTAGCTACATCAACAAGACCTGCTTTTGTATACCCATTTAGCATTGCATTCCATGAAACTATGTCATGTTCAGGCATTTCTTCGAATAAAATCCTTGCCTCCCCAACACTCGAACAAGCACCATAAAAGTTCAACAAATTCGTGGAAACAAAATCAAATTTCAGCAACTGCAGCTTGATGAGCAATGCATGGAGCATTCGACAATCCCAAATCCCACCGATATGCGAGCATGCAGAGAGTATATTCACCATTGTCAAGTCACTTGGGAAAATACCAGAGGATTTCATGTCCTTAAAAGCTTCAATTACTTCAGTCCAACATTCAAATCGAGCAAGACCCATAATCATGGTTGTGTAAGAGATACAATCTTTCTCAGGCATAATCTCAAACAGTTGGCGGGCATTGTCCAAATGGCCAGATTTAACATACCCAGAAATCATAATATTACAAGAGACAGTATCCAAGCTAGAACAAGAATCAAACAAGGAGCGAGCATGGCCAATTAATCCACATTTAGCATACATACTTATCAAACTGTTGGTAATAAAATTATTAAATCCGAGCCCAGATTTCAAAACACGACAATGGATTTGTTGGCCGAGAAAATCGTTGGATATGGAGGAACAAGACCTGAGAGCGGAGAGCAATGCGAGTTCGTAATGGTTGGTTTGATAATTCTGGAACTGCATGCCCAAACGAAAGAACATACGGAGATAGTTCAGCCGGTTTTGGGGAAGACCAATAGAAGGAGCACCGGTAGCTGGGGTTCCGGTAGAGAGCCATCTAAGGAAGGAGATGTAGGTACTGTACGGAAATACAGGAAAGGAGTTAGGCCGGCAAGAAAAGAGCATGAGAGTGAGTGAGATGAGAAAGAGACTATGGCACTGCCACGGCCATGGTGAACAGTTTAGAGCTCATTTTGGAGGGAACAAAGAGTAACCATAAGTTAGTTGACAGTTTTTTCAAGCTTTAAAAGAAACAAATATTTAATTAGTTTAGATTTTTAAAGCTAACTTTTTTTTTTTAGTTTAGCTTAAAGGTATTTTTATTTTATAATCAATTAATAATTTAATAGTTTAAGGGTTCGTTTAGAATGCCGTATTATGTCGTATTGTATTGTATTATATTGAATTGGATTATATATCATATTTTTATATAATACTATGTTAAACTTTAATTTATACTAAAATATTATATATTTAGGTGTCCATAAAAGTTAAAACCACGTATAGTTTCACATAAAAATATTGCATAAAATACAATTCAATATAATACAATACAACACAATACGACCTAATACGGCGTTCCAAACGAGTCCTAAAAAATTTAAGTTCCAACCTATAACTTCTCTTTTTTTCATCCTTCCCTCATCACTAAAGTTAGACTAAACTAACTTTAGTGGCTTTTTTTAAAGCTAACAATATACTTTACTATGTTTTAAAATAAAAAATTGATACACTGCGCAAAAATATATATATATATATATATATAAATATATATATCTCACTACTTAAGAATTAAATGATGTGCTCCTAGCAAATGATGTTGAATTATTATCAATAATTAGTGATTAAAAGACAAACCTAAAAAAAACTCATAAGGCATAAAACTACAATATTGATTATCCATTAAGTTGCATTTTAGTGGTCCAAAAGGTCATTCATCTTCACTTTCATAAAGAAGAGATAAACAAATATTTTGTCAACCATGGAGGGCAAAGTTCATTAATAGCAATCCTAATGCACATTGATTTGATTGTTTTACATACAAATGTCAAATATTCTTCTTCCCTTATATAACCAAATTTAGAGTCCAATCAATGAAAATTACGAACCCCCACCTTAAACTAAAATATAATATAATAGTGTTCATCTTCCAAGTTTATTTCCAATGAATTGGGTATTATATATATCATCTTTTACAAAGGTTAATCAAGCATTTTGAGATGAGATGAGATGAGATAATGCTTGTCAACGCCAAACCCCACTTCTTTTTGCCACGTTAAACGTGCCCTTAGGGGGAATATATGTGCCAAAGAATTGTTTTTCAATAGAAATGAAGCCTCAGTAGAAACAAGTAAAGAACATCGAGTTAAAAGGGGAAAATATCATATAAAAAGTAAGGCCATTGTTGTATCCCAAACAATCAGTTATGATCGCCTCCTTTGGGTGCCACACTAGCAAGAGCCCTGCAACAACAACAATATACTCCAATATTACTTTCATTATGTATAAAAAAATGGAAAGTCTTTCCTAAACAAGTAGTGCCATTAGTCAAAACTTAAGAATAGTCCCTGATAATTTTACATTCAATATTTCCAGCATATTATCTCTGCCACTTTTAAATGCTAAATGGTACTGTCCGAATTTGTAACACGAAACAAATGGTGGAACCAACTTTCATGCCAAAATATATCCCTTGTGGATAGGTTAAAAATAGGATTCCGGTCAAGAATCAAGAGCCATGATCTCCATCAGTATGACTTATCTTATCAATTTTGCCTAATTAAAATAATTATTAAACAAAATTAAATCATTTAAAAGTTATGTTTGAGATTAGTTTCATATGAATATTCATGGGTAACAAGAACTTGCACCAGCGATCAGATAACATCGAAAATTTCTTCCTAGAGTAAAGCTATATGACTTGGGAACTAATTCCACCGACCCCCTAGAGAAACTAAAGACTAATATACTTGTACTTTTTTTATTACATTAATAAACCAAAATAATATAGCAAATCAATGCCAGCGGATTATCAGCCCATCACAGTTCACTGGGAAAAGGTTATCAACTCTTATGACAAGGTAATGCATCATAAAGTTATCAAAAGATCTGAGATGACAATACTTTTAACCTATTTTAGCTAGTGATCACCATAAATTACTGGGTTGACAAAACTTCAGAGCTAAATATAATCTGAGAGCTCAATCTATGAAAGGAAGAAAAAATAAAAGCACACAACTTCTATGGTCTATGCTCTATAGCATATCTTTTCTTTAGAGTTTATCAAACAAACATGTGCCACCTAAACACCACTTTCCTTTCTTTAAAAGTTTTTTTGAGAAGAAAAAAATGGACAATGGAAAGAGTTAGATCAAAAGACTAAATTTATAGTGCGCTACCTTTAATGTGTCTTACCACCAAGAACCAACGTCTACATTAAATTGCTGTACAATCCAAGATGAAAAAACAAAGTTCAATAAACACCAGCTTAAGGTCAGCCATTAACTCTACCAGTATCAAGTATTGTGCAGCCTATAAAGATAAACTCCCATTGTAATTCTAGCCAAGAAGTACAGAGCATTGAAGCTATATTTTGGGCGGTTGATGTTTTGGGATAGGGCAATTTTACAAATTTAAACTAAAGCAAACTCACTAGTTACCTCACAAACACACTAAACCAAACTGAAGAGAGTGAGTGGAATTTCTGGGATATAAGAAAACCAATAGGCATTAGTTTCATCTCCTAGTCACCTCACAAACACACTTAAGGAATTTTACTTCTAAAAGAAACTAGCCTCTATAAAGGACATTCCTTTCATCTCCTAGTATTATACACACATCAAGCAAACTATGCAAATAATTCTATAATCAAAACCCAGCCTTTAACCTTTTACAACAAGAACTTCTTCCACATACAATCATACTATTCTACACCCATCAAGAAACTTAGCAAAGATTCCACAAAAGTGCCAGCTTCAGACTGGAAACTGTTAACATAACCAACATAGGAAAATAGCCAGAAAATGAATTCCATAATTACTATCACACAAATCAATGGTTATGTGGAACTGTATAGAATGTTCAAATTCCCACGACATCTCTTGGGACAATTATCAAACCAATCAACATGTCAAAACTGTTAAAATAACAAACCGAAACTCATCCACAGATATGTAGCGTAATTATTAATTCTATGCTATCCTATCATAGAGAACACACTTGTTAAAAGCTCTTGATAAAATCTTCAAATACCCCTAAACTAATATAGAAAAATTTATAGAAATGAAGTGATTTTTTAGAGTACTACCGAATTGAACAATAAGAAGTATGGAATAAATGATTTTGAAGGCTCTAGCTTGAAAAAGACGATCCAGATCAATACGAATTGAAAATGCATTTGATTAAATTAACACAGAAACTGCATTCAAAATTACCAATTGCACAAATGAAATGCAAGAAACGGTTACAGTGGAATCAAGAAAACCAAACTCACTCACTTCTTATGCCGCCGACCACGTTTGGGTCCCCATCCCTCGAGCTTAGCGACGGGGCAGCCGCACCGGGTACGAAACAGCAAGATAGCGCGGCCATTGGGAGGGGCCATCTTCCTAAGCTCGGACCTGAGGCACTCATAATCAGGGTTAGCTTCGCTCCCGCCCTTCCAGGGCAACCTATCGATCTCCTTAGAACCATTCTTGATAGCGTCTTCCTTCTGTAATTTCAAATCAAACTCCATAGCATTCTTCAAACCCTGGCATCCAGGCTTATCGCACTTACGCGATCGGGAGCCGCAGCAGAACTCGACGAATAAGACAGCAAGGAGGAAGAAGACGACGAAGCCGATAATGTAAGGGAGTTGTTGGTGGTGGAGATGGATATGGAAGGTGGAGGTGGAGAGAAGGAGAGAGAGCGAATTGAAGATGTAGGAGAAGTACGAGGTAACGAGAAATGTGCCGGAGAAGAGGACGAGGATGAGGATGAGGAGGTCAAGGGTGGCCGAAGGTGAGTGCTTGCAGAGGAGAGAGTTAGGGTTAGGGTTTGAAGATTTGGGAGCCTTGGAACTCGGTGACGATGATGATGACGTGGCGGAGGACGACGCTGGCATGGTGGTGGCGGTTGTGGTTGTGAATACCATATGGCGCATGTTAGAGAAACGAAACGGTCTTTCTTACCTCTCTCTCTCTCACACACTTTTTAGTTTTTATTTTTGGAAAGCTTTTTTATTTATTTTTTATTTTATTGTTGGAAAGTCAAAATTCTAGGTTACGTTCATATACGTTTGGGATAAAAGGACCAAACTGCAATTATTTATTTATTTTGAGAAAGCTTGGGAAGGAGGGAGAGGGAGGCAAGGTGCGCAAGTTAGCCCGGTGTCCTTGTGGCGGTCACATGCACGCGCCTCCGGCTGAGTGTTCTTTTTATCTATATATTTATTTATTTTAAATGGAAAAAATCTTTTAAAGAAATCTTGTAATTTTTTTTTTAACAAGAAAGAAATCTTGTAAGTTGTAACTTGTGTTAAGTATTTTAATTTAAGATTTCCTTTCCACAAAATACCTCTACTTATTCTTTAATACAACTACAACCTATGTTATTATTGTTATTTTTAGAAATAATAATAATGAAACTCAAAGCGATACTAAGTCGGAATTGGTAACAAATTTGGAGCTTTCAAATGAATTTGATTTGAATCGATATGGAATTTTATCTTGGGCAAGCTGAGGTGAAGGACTTTCAATCATCAGCGAAGGAAGCTTAGACTAATTCAAAGTTAATTGGGTAAGGACACCCTCTACTAAGCTTAAGTTTACTCAACCAATCAAACAAGGTGATCAGGTTATTGCTAAAATTGACATCGATGAGGTAGAAGTCGAGGCCTCTAATTGGAAAAACTCGATCATTTATGTTGTTCTCAAAGCTAACCCTATGTTTTGTGTATTTGCTTCATCAAAAGGATTTGGGAAAATTTGGGTGTTGAACGGAAGTAACAATGCACTCTGGTTTCACCCTAGTTAGCTTTAGAGATGAAGCTACTAGGGACTTGGTTTTGGAAACTAAAGTTATCCATTTTGACAAAAAACCAGTGGTGACCAGACCCTGGACTTCTGACCTCAATTCTCTCAAGCTTGTTAAAACGGTACCTATTTGGATTCGCCGAAATGGCTTAAGGCTTCAATACTGAGGTAGAAATATTCTCAGTGCCCTTGTGAGCACTATGGGTAATCCGATTATAATTGACAAAGTTACAAGTGAACGAATGATGATAAAAGACAAAGGCCTAGTTTCTTCAATGAGAGGGGACAACTGGTGGGTCAGCCAATCGAATATGAATGGCTTCCTACTTCTTGTGTTGCATATAGTCTTCTGGGGCATAATATCAATTCTTGTGCAAAAGACAATGGCCTAGTTTGGATGAAGAAAATAAAGACAGACCAAGGAAAGGGAAAATTGATGTTAGTAAACTGGATAAAGAGGATGTAAAGCCCATTTAGTCTAAACAAGTTAATAGTTCGATAGAGCATAATAAGGAAAAGAGGAGGATAATGATACAGAAGTGGAAAAGATGTCTGGGAATCGTAGTTCATAGAATGGTGGCCAATGGATTACTCCCCGAAGAAATGGTCTCAAGAATTTGCCAATTCAGAAAAACAATGTGGGTAATTCTGGAGTTGGTTTGAATGCTTTAATAAGTAATATTTTTGAGGTTTTGCAGAGCCTTTGGATGAGATTCATAATAAATCTACTTCTCTCCCAAATGGAGTGGTGTAATATCTTGAGTTAGAAAGTGAGATGCATTAAAAAAGTTAATAAACAAAGATTCATTCAGGATGTTTGTCGTTTGAATAGGATAGGCTTTGCTGCTTTGTTGAATCAAAGGTTCGGGGTGATAAAATAAAGAGTATGATGTGTAGTAATTTTTCTAAATGGGAGTTTCATACTAGTGTGTCCATTGAGGGGTGCATTTTTTTATTTTGGCAAAAGAAGTTTGTCCATGTAGAAGTGATTTTGAAGATGATCAATTGATTCATTGCAAGGTCAAAGTCATTGGCCTTAATTTTGAGTTTCCAATTACAACAATTTATGGGAAAAATTTCATAGCTGGAAGGAAAATTCTTTGGGATAATTTGTCTAGTTTTAGTTTGGTGCAACTTCCTTGGGTCATTTTGGGTGATTTTAACGTGATATTTTGTTGAAAAATCTTTAACCATGATCTTATAAACTATTCATGTATGGAAAATCTAAAATAATAAAGAAAAACATAAAGGGATGTGGAAATCCTTACATTGTGTGCATTGAAATATTATGACTGCTTCCATTCAGATCTCTAACCCTTGGTTTCTGTCTGTAGTAGAGGATAATCAAGATCTGAACTTGGATCTTCTCCTCCTTCGATTGTGTTCATCACAACCTTCCACAAAGGACTAAGTATCAACTTGAATAGTGCAGGCTGATACTCAAAATAACTTTACAAAATTTAGAGATTAAGAAATACTTAGTGAATTTTGAATTTACAAAGAAAGTGTTACACAAGTTCACCTCTGTATGCATCAATCTAAGAACCTAAGATGTGTTTAAACCAAGAACTAGAACACTAGACACAAAACAGAAGTAAAGAGCAATGCTCTGTTAATTGTATTATATTCAATATGGTGTCTATTACATTAGTCTTTAATGATGAATTACAGTCCCTTTTTATAGAACAATGAATTACAAACAAAGGACAGTAACTAACTAATTTGTCAGCAACTAACTAACAAAGACTAACCAATTAGAGCATGACACCTAGGCTAACTAGCTACCTATAATAACTACCATGACATTAGATAGGCAAACCAGAAAATGACAATTCTCCACCTTGACTACTAATGTCGATAAAAGCAGGTAGTCATTCTAAAGGTGAGATAGACAGCATGTTCAAGCAATGCTTGAACTTATCACATGGAAGAGCTTTAGTAAGCATGTCTGCTGGATTGTCAGCAGATGGAACTTTGAGAAGCTTCACCTTCCCTTCATTGATAGTATCTCTAATGAAATGAAGTCTCACATCAATGTGCTTTGTCCTCTCATGGAAGACTTGATTTCTGCTTAGGTGAAGGGCACTTTGACTATCACAGAATATAGGAATTGATCTTTGATCACTGCCAAGCTCCATAGTGATTCCCTTTAGCCAAAGAGCCTCCTTTACTGCTTCAGTGCAAGCAATATACTCAGCCTCTGTTGTTGACAATGCAACAACAGATTGGAGATTTGCCTTCCAGCTTATAGTACAGCCTCTCATTTGAAAAATGTATCCAGTTTGAGATCTTCTCGAATCAATATCTCCAGCATAGTCTGAGTCGAAAAATCCCATTACATCAGAGTTATTGTTGTTGTTGTTCTGTCCATAAATCAGGCCAACATCAATAGTTCCCTTTAGGTATTTGACAATCCATTTCACAGCTTTCCAGTGCTCTATCCCTGGTTCTTTCATGAACCTGCTGACTATGCTAACTCCATAGCATAGATCAGGTCTAGTACAGACCATAAGGTACATGAGACTCCCTACAAGACTAGTGTAAGGCACAGATTCCATGTAACTTTTGTCTTCATCAGATGAGGGATTTTGAGAACAAGACAGTCTAAATTGTTGGCTTATGGGAGTAGACACAGATTTTACATCAGCAAATCCAAATCGATTTAGGATTTTGTTGATGTAACCTTTCTGAGATAGTTTCAGTTGCCTCTGATTTCTATCTCTGAAAATCTCTATTCCAAGTATCTTCTTAGCTGACCCTAAGTCCTTCATATCAAACTCACTACTCAAAGCTTGTTTTACCTTGATGATTTTTCCCATCTGTTTACTTGCAATCAACATATCATCAACATAGAGAAGTAATTATACGAGATTTCTTGAGTTCTTCACATACACACAGCTGTCATATGAACTTCTTTTGAACCCAATCTTGATGACAAAGTCATCAAATCTTCTATACCACTGCCTTGGAGATTGCTTGAGACCATAAAGAGATCTTTTCAGCAGACACACATGATCTTCCTTTCCTTCTTCTTCATACCCTTCAGGCTGCTTCATGTAGATCTCTTCATCTAGATCTCCATGCAAGAAAGCAGTCTTAACATCTAACTGTTCAAGCTCAAGATCTTCACTTGCTACTAGGCTTAGCAAAATTCTGATGGAGGTATGCTTGACAACAGGAGAGAAGATCTCATGATAATCTATTCCTTCTCTTTGTGAGTATCCCTGAGCCACCAGCCTAGCCTTATATCTTGCCTCCTCAACCCCTGGAATCCCTTCCTTGTACCTGTAAACCCACTTGCAACCAATAATCTTCTGTCCAATTGGCTTGGGTACAACAATCCAGGTTTTGTTTCTTTTAAGAGCAATCATTTCTCCTCCCATTGCTCCACACCATTTAACTTTATCAGATGATTTCATGGCTTCTTTGTAGGATCTTGGCTCATCCTCAAGCATCTCAGCCACATGAAGAGCATAGTTCACAACATCTGCATATCCATATCTTGCAGGTGCTCTCACAGCTCTTCTCTCTCTGTCTCTGACTAACTGATAGTCAAAACTATCATCATCTGATTCATCTTCATCTCTCACACCAGCTCTGTGTTCTGTTTGAGCTTCTTCACTTTCTTCCCTTAAATTTGAGTCTGTAGGGTCACTTCTTTTGTCAAACTCCACCTCCATCTGTGTACTCTCATTAGTTTCAGTGTGTTCATCATCTTTGTGAGTTTTAAGTGTATCTTTGTAAACCTTCTCTTCATCAAACACCACATCTCTGCTAATGAAGTTCTTTTGATGATCACCAGGTTCAATACTCCACATCTTGTACCCTTTAACACCTTCAGGATAGCCAATGAATATACACTTTCTAGCCCTAGGCTCAAGCTTGTCTTGCCTCACATGAGCATAGGCTATGCACCCAAAAACTCTAAGATGATCATACTTTGCATTTCTCCCTGTTCTGGCTTCTATTGGTGTTTTGAAACCAATAGCTGAAGATGGACTTCTGTTGATAAGGTAACAAGCAGTAGTCACAGCTTCAGCCCAGAATTTCTTAGGTAAACCAGAATGAATCAACATGCATCTCACCCTTTCCATAATGGTCCTATTCATCCTTTCTGCTAGGCCATTTTGTTGGGGTGTTCTTGGCACTGTCTTGTGCCTGGAAATGCCAACTTGTTTGCAGTGTTGATTGAATATTTCCACACAGAATTCAAGGCCATTATCAGTTCTAAGCTTCTTGATTCTCTTGCCAGTTTGATTCTCGATCAAGGTTTTCCATTCTAAAAATACCTTAAATGAGTCATTCTTATTTTTCAAAATATGAATCCAAACAAATTTGGTAAAATCATCAATAAAGCTTAGAAAGTACCTGGCTCCACCTCTGGATTCAGTTCTTGAAGATCCCCATAGGTCTGAATGGATGTAGTCCAAGATAGCTTTTGATACATGAAGGCCCTTTCCAAATTTGACTCTTGTAGATTTGCCTAGAACACACTGCTCACAGAACTCGATTTCTTGGATTTGATCCTTTCCAAAAACTCCTTTCTTCTTGAGCACTTGCATTCCTCCATTACCAATGTGAGCAAGTCTCCTATGCCAAATTAATGTTGGATCTTTGGATGATTTAATTGTTGCATTCACCTCTGAGTTATCTGTGTGACCCTGCAGCAAGTAAATTCCATTCTCTTTGACTCCCTTCATGACTATCATAGAACCCTTGACAATTTTCATGACCCCATTCTCTATCTTAACTGAACATCCTTCTTGATCAAGCATAGTTACTGAGATAAGATTTCTCTTGATCTCAGGAACATGTCTGACCTGTCTCAACTCAGCAACTCCACCATCATTCAATTTCAATCTGATAGTTCCAATTCCTGTGATGTTGCAAGATCTGTTGTCACCAAGTCTGACTGAACCTCCTTTAATTTCATTGTATTCATTGAATTGGGATTGGTCAGGGTAAATATGAAAGGAACACCCTGAGTCAATTACCCAATTTGATGAAGAACAATCTTTGGAGACAACTAGAACCCCTGCACTATCATAGCCTTCTTCATCTGATGCTATGTCAACACTGCCAGAGTTGTTATTGTTGAATTTCTTCCACAGTGGACAATCTTTCTTGAGATGTGATGTTGAGTTACAAATAAAGCATTTTCTTTTATTCTTTGAAGAAGAATACTTGCCCTTGTTTTGATTACTTCCATCTTTATTCTCTTTCTTTGGAAATTTCCCTCGAACCAACAGTCCTTCCCCTGAACCATTCTCTTGAAGTTCAGATTTCCTCTTCATTTCCTTTGACATCAAGGCATTTTGTACTTCTTCCAATGTAAGAGAATCTTTCCCATACATCATTGTATCCACAAAATGCTCATAGTTTTCACTAGGAAGTGAATTCAGGACTATGATAGCTTGGTCCTCATCTTCAATCTTGATGTCGATGTTCTCAAGATCAAGAATGATCTTATTGAAATCATCTAAATGATCTTCAATACTTTTCCCTGATGCCATCTTGAAAGAATACAGTTTCTGCTTCAAGAACAATCGATTAGCCAAAGATTTGGTCATGTACAAGCTTTCCAGTTTCAACCAAAGTCCAGCTGCAGTTGTCTCCTTCGAAACTTCTCTGAGAACCTTGTCCCCAAGGCTCAAAATAATGGCACTGTGAGCCTTTTCAAGTATGTCAGATCGTTCTTTATCAGACCCGCTTGCAGATAACTCTTTCTCCCCTGAAATTGCACCTTGTAATCCTTGCTGCACTAGCAATGCCCTCATCTTTACTCGCCATAATCCAAAATCGTTCTTCCCTGTAAATTTCTCAAGATCGAACTTTGTGCTTCCCATTTCTTCTCGTGTAGTTCACCAGGTTCTTGTTAATCAATCCAAGATCCAACTTCGAACTCCCGTGCTCTGATACCAGTTGTTACACAAGTTCACCTCTGTCTGCATCAATCTAAGAACCTAAGATGTGTTTAAACCAAGAACTAGAACACTAGACACAAAACAGAAGTAAAGAGCAATGCTCTGTTATTGTATTATATTCAATATGGTGTCTATTACATTAGTCTTTAATGATGAATTACAGTCCCCTTTTATAGAACAATAAATTACAAACAAAGGACAGTAACTAACTAATCTGTCAGCAACTAACTAACAAAGACTAACCAATTAGAGCATGACACCTAGGCTGACTAGCTACCTATAATAACTACCATGACATTAGATAGGCAAACCAGAAAATGACAGAAAGAAGAGAAGAGAGTTGTCTCATAGAATTAGGGTTTTTGTTTCGCTTCTCATCACTTTCTTTATATAGGCATTCACTTAGAGCTAAGTTTAGATGAGATGAGCTTAAATAAAGATTTGCGCTGGTATCTGACTCTTAGGGTTGAATACATATGGGCTTTGTAATATCCGGTTTTCTTGAAGGGTAATTTTTTTAATTTTTTTAAACTCTAGTTTATTCTATTTGTCATTGAGGATAACAATCATTTCGAATATTTATGAATTTAGTAGAGTATGAGATTATTTATAGTAACAATAAAATTACTTTTAGTTATATATTTCTTGCCATGTGTATAATACCTAGTATATCAAATGATTGTGTCATTTTATTTAATTTTAGTAAATATTATTATTATGGGTATAATGATAATATATGTTAATTTTATAATATAATATGGTAAAAGAATATTCGTTAGTATTTTCGTATACTAATATTAATAATATTAGTGAATAGCATTATATAATATATAATGTACTATATTATATGGTATATTTCACCCGCGTTTTATTATTTTTATTTTTTATTATCATTTAGATTGGAGAAATAGTATACGTAGTGTATACGGTTATATTGTTACATAACTCTCTAAATTTGTGAGAGTGATTCGTTCTACTTTCAGTTTAAAGTGATCAATTTTATTTGAGTTTAGAGATCGACTTTTAAGGTTTAGAAGTCATACAAGAGAGAGAGGCAGAGAGAGTGGGTCAGCCTTACTCAATGGGGAATTTTATAGGCACATTGTTTTGGAAAGGGGTCTAAGATAAGGAGATCCCCTCTCACACTTACTTATTTTTACGTTGTTCTGAAAGTTTTTCTTACCTACTCCAGGAGGCTGAAAGGGCTAACTGCCTCCATGGAATTTGTATTAGTTGGAATGGGCTGAAGTTATCTCATTTATTCTTTACAGACGATATCTTTATTTTTCTTAATGCTACGAAAGAGGAAAGTCCCTACCTCTGACAAATATTAGAGGAATACTCTCTTCTTTTGAGGCAACAAATCAATCTCGAAAAATATGAGTTGTGTGGGAGTGTAATGTTTCTCAAATCGAAGGGCAACGACTCGCTTCAACTCTTGGTGTTGCTCTAGTAGATTGTCACACTTGTTATCTTGGCTTACCCTCTTATGTGGGAAGGCACAAAAAGAGATCTTTGAATCTATTCAAGACAAGGTTAGAAATAAGCTTCAAGGGGGAATGCTCAATTATTTTCTCAAGTAGGTCGCAAAATTCTTCTTAAGGCTGACATTCAAGCTATCCTGTGATATGTAATGAGTTGTTTTTGGCTGCCCAAATAGCTAATTCAAGATATTCAGTCCATGATTGCGAGATTTTGGTAGGAGTCGTCGAAAAAAAGCAAAAAATTCATTGGGGGAAAGTGGAATCGTCTTTGTAAATCCAAGGCTACGGGGGGTATGTGCTTTAAGGATCTCTATAAGTTTAACCAAGCCTTACTAGCGAAGTAAGGGTGGAAAATCATCAACAACCCTCAATCAATGATGGATGGGTTCTCAAAGAATGCTATTTTACTAACTGCTCCTTTTAGAGGCTAAATCAAGCGGGTAATGCTCTTTTATCTAGTGTAGTATTCGTTAGAACCGGTCTTTAATTGTAATGACCGCATTTTATAATATGGATTAGTAAAGGCAATTAGCACTAATTATTGATATTGTTATAGTATTTGTGGATTTAAGTTATTTGTGGGTCCCATTGTTAGAAATAGTCATTAGAGTTATAATTTCTCAATTCTGAAAATTTTATTAAACTCTAGGTGTATTATTTGAATTATATATGAATTATGCAATTTTTACAATTTTTGCTCGGCGACAACGGAAAATACGATGGATGGCTAGTTTGATCACATGGGTAAGTCTAGAACCTTATTTTTTAGTGGGATGTATATTAAAGAAAATAGAATACCGAGTTTGAGCGGGATTATGGTTTTTGACTATTTTACCCTTAGGCTTTATTTTGCTTAAGTTGTAAGTAAAGGGGTATTTTAGTCATTTTGCTAGGGGATTAGGTGACTCATTCCTAATTTGACAGTTGCCTTTTATTATGCTAAAAAATATTTAGTGTTAGGCATTTTCTTGGAAAATAAAGAATTAAGAGGAAAAAGCCAAAAATTAAGAAAATAGAAAACCTCTCTCTTTCCCTTCTCTCTCTTCGAACCAGCAAGAACCAGGGGGTTTTGCTGCTGATCTTTGGTGTTTTCAGCAAGGAATTCAAGTGGGATTCAAGCTAAGGTAACCCTAGAATCCATAGACTTGTGTTTTTGAAGCTTTTACTTTGGTTGAGTTTGTGATTTTGAGTTATAGGGGCTGTTAGGATTTGAATTGTGTATGGTTAGAATTCTAAGCTTATTTTGAGTTAATTTTAAGTTATTGTTGCTGGTTTTGTTGTTTGTGGTGGTGGATGATCAAGTTTGAGTTTGAAAACTTAAACTTGAGTCATTAGTGGCATATTTTAATTCAGTGTGTTTTTCTGGTTTCTATTGGTTAGATTATATTGTGTATGGTTGTTTTAGATACTTTAGAAGGTTTGGTGGCATTTGGATAAGTTTTGAGAAGTGTATGGATTATTTGGGGAAAACTGGTGCAAACCGGTTAACTGGTTTGCCAATATCTGTAAAACAAGTTAACCCGTTTTGGCAGATTCCCCGAACAACCCATTTTCTCAATTCTTGCCCATTTCAGTGCCTTATTTGGGTGTTTTCCTATTTCCTAGGATATTGTAGTCCCTATTAGTAATAGCAGAACCTTGAGTTATAGGTTTGGGTTTCCCGAATTAGGATTTTAACATGTTATTTACCCGGTTATGTTATGTGATTAGGGCATCCATCCAGCACGAGACTTTCCGTTCAGGTCGGCCAACTCACTTGAATTTGGAAAGGAGGTAAGAACTGTGTATAATATGTAATATGAATATGCGAATGTATGTATATGTTAAGTGTATATGCATGCTTATATGTTTGTTACACTACCAACACTTGTACGGATATGGTATAGAGTGCATTGGTATAGTGTATATTGTTAAGAGTACATTACGGTGTTACCAACACAAGTACGGGAAAGTACATGGTGTGTGTGGTATATCGCGTAGTGGTACTCAGGGTACGAAACAAACCCTACCAACACTCGTGCAGTGAGGTACGTAGTGTATGTGGTACAGTGGTTGTACCCTAGTATGGAACGTTCTTACTCATCTATTAAGCCTTGTAAATAGGTGTATGGGCGCCTAGATATAAGTCGATATTATATGACATATTATATGCTTTTCTTACTGAGTTTATCGACTCAAAGTTTCACTTCCATGTGTAGGTAAAGGAAAGGCGAAAGCTGAGCAGGAGTGAGCTTGAGCTGGGATGGGATTGTACATGTCATGGCAGCGCGACTTGAAGTGTTCGGTCTCAAGACATCCGGGGTTTCCATTTTATAGTCGCTGTGCGACCTGACATATGTATTTTGGAATATTTTGTAAAAAGTTTAGAAAGGGATTCCGACTTTTGTAAATAATTATGTAAAGTTTATAAAGTTTCATAATTAAAATAAAAGTTCTAATTTGACACGATTCTCAAGAAAGTTCTTTGATTAGCAAAAATAGCACTGTAATTAAAAAATCATTGTAGCGCGCGTGCCTTAGCGTTAGGGCGTTACATTAATAATCAAAGGAATTTGTTGGAGAATCAAGTCAGGAAGAGGTGTGAGGATTAATGAAGACAACTGGCTCTCTCGACCTCGCACCTCTGCTCTTTGTATTTCTACTGGAGTAGCCCCGAATCAGACTGTAAATACTCTAAAAAATAAAGATGGCACCTAGAACAAAGTTCTTATAGCTAACACATTCTATGATAATGATATTCCTTTAGTTTTAGGGTTGGTCCCTTATGCTTCCATGGCTGATGACGATTTAATCTAGCGCTACCATCCTCAAGGCGGTTATAATTTTAAGAGTGGGTATCATGTGGCTTCTCACTCTCCCAATGCTCCGGGCAGCTCCTCTGTAGATCAGATGGAGCATGAAGCAGTGGTGACACTCTTTGAAAGTTAGAAGTTCCTCCTAAAGTTTGGAACTTCATTTGGCGAATTTGCCAAGGTTGGCTCCCAACTGACAAGGTTTTAACTCATCCTGGAATGAAGATTGATGACCGTTGTTGTTGGTGTAGGTCCCATATTAAATCTATTCCTCATGCCCTTTGATTCTGCCCAATTGTCTTGAAAATTTGGAAAAAGTTTTCCTTTCGGCACTTCCTCCCCGAGTTCCATTCAGATTCCATGGAGATCATAAGCCATTTTTCAATAGGCTGCCCAAGTACATGTTCCTTTAATTTGCTATTCTCTCTTGGCTCAACTGGAACAAACATAATAAAAAAAGGTTGCATATCTACACCAACACTCTAGAAAATTGGTTGAAGTGGGCTGGCCCAGAGCTTCAAAAGCAAGCCTTGCTTCCCAGTGATGCTAGTGTGCTAATCCAAAGGGATCGATGTGGGATCAACACTGTGATTCGTGACACAACGGAGTCCATTTTGGCTACTGAGATTCAATATTGTAGGGGTCATTTTTCTGTCGAGTTAGCTGAAAGCCTTGCAATACATATAGGTATTCGTCTTGCCCATAGTTTCCACCTTGTCCCTTGTATTCTCAAATTGGAATGTCTCCATGTTATATAAGTCCTGAACTGAAATTATAGTACCAAGTAACATTGAAGTAGCTTTTTGGTTTGTTCTTTTTATTTATGTTAAAAAAGATTGTAATAAAGTAGCTCATTGTTTGGCTAAATTAGCCTTCTCTATTGGTTGTAACCAAGTTTGAATTGGAGATTTTCTTGATTGTGCATTTGTTTGTGTTAAAGTATATTTGTCTCCTCAGGTTTAGTTTTGTCTAATAAAAGTTTCTTTAAAAAAAAAATCACATAATGGTGTGATAATTATAAAGACAATTTTTTCTCATTTTTTAATGGTGTGATGATTATAAAGACAATTTTATCCTTATTCTAATTATATTAGTTGCTATTAATAAATCAACTTCCTTTGGTATTTTGTCTTAGGTAAATACTTATTTAGTACCTTGTGTTTTATCAAAATACATACTTGGTAGTTGGTACCCTTTGTTTTAGAGAATGATGAATTTGTACCTCAAATTTACAAAAATTACATATTTGGTACTCTGGTTGTGTTTAAATTTTAAAAAATTCCAATTTACCCCTTATTTTTTTTTTAATTTTATGTGCTTATTATATTGTGTTATTATTGAATAATTTAATTTATTAAACAATAATAGTAAAATAAAATTAGTAATAAAGTAAAACAAATTGAAAAAAAAATCTCAATCTTTTTCTCTATCCAACATTAATATTGATTTAATACTCCAATCCAATCCCTTGGTGACCTTCCCAGTCAATTCAGCCCACTTCAACCTCCTGCAACGTTGACTTTCAATATGCTATGTCAAAATCTATATCCACAATTGTATGGTCAGCCCATACTTAAGCAAACCCTATTTTTTTGTCTAAAATGTTATGTACAACAAAATTTTTAAACTTATAAGGTGTTTTTTTTTTCCTTCTTCAGCCTATCAAGTCTAGACTCTACACTTATTCATTGGTTTCAATGAATATTTATCCTCCCAGCATAAGCTATAAAATAAGTTAAAAATTGGTAGTACTCAAGAAAAGGACACTTCTTTAATCTATCAAGTCTATAGACTCAATGTTAGTTTCACCTATAAGTTAATTCACAAAGATTCAACTCGCTTATCGTTGCTGGCGATATGGCGTGGTTGATCATCAAAAATATGCTAGAGCCTTCCAAGCGGGAGACGTCAGAAGAGTGGCTGGGTCAATGTTGGAATTTTCTGAGAAAGAAAATAGAGAAGAGATGAGAATTTTCTGAGTGTTTTATTCCAATAGGTGATCTCCTATTTATACACATACAAGAGTCAAATATTAAGAAACTAAGAGAAAGGGAAACTAAGAAAAAGGGAATGTTGATTACATTAATAGTAATAAATAAAAGATTTAGACATCCACATAATTAATACTATTTATAACACTCCCCCTTGGATGTCCATAATAACTGTCTCATTAAAAACCTCGCCGAGAAAACCCAGTGGGACAAAACTCGGTCAAGGAAAAAAGAGTGCAGTATGAAATTACTCCCCCTCATTTTGGCATTCGTGGAGATCCTTTAATCGACGCATTCCAATCTTGTGAACCATCTTCTCAAAAGTTGATGTTGGTAATGACTTCGTGAATAAGTCTGCAAGATTATCGCTTGATCGAATTTGTTGAACATCGATATCACCATTTTCTTGAAGATTGTGTGTAAAGAAGAATTTTGGTGAAATATGTTTAGTTCTGTCTCCTTTAATGTACCCTCCTTTAAGTTGAGCGATGCAAGCAGCATTATCTTCATAGAGAATTGTTGGTACTTCTTTATTAGATGTTAATCCACATGTTCCTCGAATATGTTGTGTCATTGATCTTAACCAAATACATTCTCGACTTGCCTCGTGAAATGCAAGTATCTCAGCATGATTTGAGGAAGTAGCCACCAGAGTTTGCTTTGTTGATCGCCAGGATATAGCAGTGTCACCGCAAGTGAACAAATAGCCAGTTTGAGATCTGGCTTTATGTGGATCAGATAAATATCCTGCATCTGCGTAGCCAATAAGTTGTGACCCACAATTATTAGAATAGAATAATCCTTTATCAATAGTACCCTGGAGATAGCGGAGTATGTGCTTAATCCCTTTCCAATGTCTATATGTTGGAGCAGAACTAAATCTTGCTAATAAATTGACAGAGAAAGCTATATCAGGTCTTGTACAATTAGCAGGATACATCAATGCTCCTATTGCACTAAGATATGGTACTTCTGGACCAAGGAGCTCTTCATGTTCTTCTTTAGGTCGAAAAGGATCTTTTTCTACATCAAGTGACCTGACTACCATTGGGCTACTCAATGGGTGTGATTTATCCATATAAAACCGTCTCAAAATTTTTTCAGTATAAGTTGACTGATGAATGAAAATTTCACATTTTAAATGCTCAATTTGTAGACCAAGACAAAATTTTGTTTTTCCTAAATCTTTCATTTCGAACTCTTTCTTTAGATATTCCACAGCTTCTGAAAGTTTTTCAAGAGTTCCAATGATATTCAAATCATCAATATATACAGCAATGATAACAAACTCAGGACTTGAACTTTTTATAAAAACACATGGGCAAATAGAATCATTTTTATATCATTCTTTTAATAAATATTCACTAAGTCGATTGTACCACATGCGTCCTGATTGTTTTAATCCATACAATGATCTTTATAATTTAATTGAGCACATTTCTCGATTGCTTGAATTATATGCATCAGGCATCTTAAATCCTTCAGGGATCTTCATGTAAATATCACTATTTAGTGATCCATATAAATAAGCTGTGACTACATCCATTAATCGCATATCGAGTTTATCACTCACAGCCAGGCTAACCAAATATCTTAATGTTATTGCATCCACCACAGGAGAATATGTCTCCTCATAATCAATACCTGGCCTTTGAGAAAAACCTTGAGCTACAAGTCTTGCTTTGTATCTCACAACTTCATTTTTCTCATTTTTTTTTACGTAAACATACCCATTTGTATCCAACGGGTTTCACACCTTCAGGTGTTTGGACTATAGGTCCAAATACTTTACGTTTAGCAAGTGAATTCAATTCTGCTTGAATTGCTTCTTTCCATTTTGGCCAATCTTTTCTATTTTGATACTCTTTGATAGATTTAGGTTCAAGATCCTCGTTTTCATTCATAATTTCTAGCGCTACATTATAAGCAAAAATATTGTCGACAATTACTTCGAGTCGGTTCCATTCTTTTCCTGTATTGACATAATTTATTGAGATCTCATTATTGCTAATATTTTCAGGTACCTGAATCTCTTCAAGAGATTTGTTTATGTCAACATCTTCCTCGAAATTTTCAGCCTCTTCATTAGGGCCATCTTGATTATTTTCTCCCTTTCTTTTTCGAGGATTTTTATTTTTGGAACCGACTAGTCTACCACGTTTCAAACGTGCTTTAGAATCATTAATTAATTGTCCTTCTGGGACTTCAATTCGAATTGGAGCATTTTCAGCTGGAATATGTGATTTTGTAATTTTCTTTGGGTCAGTGAATGCATTTGGTAATTGATTTGCAATATTTTGCAAATGAATTATTCTTTGAACTTCAAGTTCACATTGATTTGTACGAGGATCAAATTGAGATAATGATTGTGCATTCCATATAATTTCTTTTTCCAGCTGTTTCTTTTCCCCTCCCCCTAAAGCTGGGAAACTTGTCTCATCAAAATGACAATCAGCAAAACGTGCTGTAAATACATCTCCAGTTGTGGGTTCGAGATATTTAATGATAGATGGAGATTCATACCCAATATATATTCCCAGCCTCCTTTAAGGACCCATCTTTGTTCGTTGTGGTGGAGCAATCGGAACATATAATGTACAACCAAAGATTCTTAGATGGGAAATATTTGGCTCCTGACCAAAAGCCAATTGTAGTGGGGAGAATTTGTGATATGATGTTGGCCTAATGCGTACAAGTGCCGCAGCATGTAAAATAGCATGTCCCCAAGCTATAATTGGGAGTTTTGTTCTCATAAGTAATGGTCTTGCGATTAATTGGAGGCGCTTAATAAATGATTCTGCTAGACCATTTTGTGTATGTACATGAGCAACAGGATGTTCAACATTTATCCCTATTGACATATAATAATCATTAAAAGCCTGTGATGTAAATTCACCAGCATTATCAAGGCGAATTGTCTTGATTGCATAGTCTGGGAATTGTGCTCGTAATCGGATTATTTGAGCAAGCAATCTTACAAATGCTACATTACGAGTAGATAATAAGCAAACATGTGACCATCTAGTTGATGCATCTATCAATACCATAAAATATCTGAATGGTCCACATGGTGGGCAAATAGGCCCACATATGTCGCCCTGAATTCGTTCAAGAAATCCAGGGGATTCAATTCCAACCTTTACCGGTGAGGGCTTAATGATTAACTTTCCTTGAGAACAAGCAGCACATGAGAACTCACTGGATAAAAGAATCTTTTGGTTCTTCAATGGATGACCATGTGAGTTCTCTATTATTCTACGCATCATAATTGAACCGGGGTGGCCTAACCGGTCATGCCAAATAACAAATAAATTTTTCTGGTTTGTGAACTTCTCGTTCACAATAACATGAGTTTCTATTGTATTTATACGTGTAACGTACAAACCTGAAGACAAACCAGGTAATTTTTCTAATATGCATTTTTTTTCTTGAAACAATAGATGTAATGCAAAGATATTCAAAATTATTTTCATCTATTGTCTCAATATGATATCCATTACGACGTATATCTTTGAAACTTAACAGATTCCTTTTTGATTTGGTGGATAATAAGGCATCATCTATAATAATTTTTGTTCCTCTAGGCATCAATATAATGGCTCTTCCGGAGCCTTCAATTAAATTTGCGATTAAAGGTTCGATATTGTATTAACATTTGCCTTCATTCTTGATAAATTTGAAAAATATTTATCACTTCTAAGTATTGTATGAGTGGTTGCGCTATCCACCAAACACATATCATCACCATTATTTGTAGAATCATGTATAGAATGACTAATGTCCATTACTTCATTAATAAAAAAAACATAATAAGTTCAAAATATAAATGCTTAAATAATAAAAGTTCATTACATAAACATGCCAAATAAAATAAACACCTTAAAGTAAATAAATGATAATAATAAAAAAAAAAACATAACAATGAAAAGTGACTAATTGTGGACATTCCCATCTCCATTATCGATATTCATGTTGTTATTAATGAGATCTTCATTAAAAAAATCTGCAACATCTAAGTGCGTAATATCCAAAGGCTTTTTGAGAAAACCATCATCTTGATAGGCAAAATTTGCTTCTATTTTCTCCTTTCCTTTCACAGATGCTTGATAAAGATCAGCAAGGTGTTTTGCCGTACGACAGGCACGTGCCCAGTGTCCTTTTATTCCACATCTGGAACATAAATTTTCAGAATTTCTATGATTATTATTTTGAGGACCTTTTCCCTTGTTCTCAGTAGTTGTGCTTTTCATTGGAGTATATGAATTTTTATTTTGACCATTACGATGCCAAACATTGCTTCGACCGCGATCGCGACCACGACTGCGACTTTGATTATGGTCACGACCACGTCTATTACTTCGATTATGATCACGACTACGACTATGATTATGATTGTCAGCAATTGTAGCATTCACTTCAGGGAATGGAGCAGACCCAGTTGGGCGAGATTCATGATTTTTCATCAAAAGTTCATTATTCTGCTCAGCTACTAGCAGACATGAAATCAATTATGAATATTTTTTAAAATTTCTCTCTCTATATTGCTCCTGCAGGAGCACATTAGAGGCATGAAAAGTAGTATATGTTTTTTCTAACATTTCATAGTCAGTAACTTTTTCTCCACACAACATTAATTTAGAAGTGATATTAAACATTGCAGAGTTATAATCACTTACTGATTTAAAATCTTGCAACCTCAGGTGCAACCAATCATTCTTAGCCTTTGGCAATATGACAGTTTTTTGATGGTCATATCTTTCTTTCAAATTTTGCCAAAGCACAAGAGGATCTTTTACGGTTAAATATTCAGATTTTAACCCCTCATGGAGATGATGGTGAAGGAAAATCATAGCCTTGGCCTTATTTTGTTTTGTTTCAGTATTTTGATCTTTGATGGTGTCTCCAAGACCCATAGCATCTAAATGGATTTCAGCATCAAGAATCCATGACAAATAGTTTTTTTCCAGAAATATCAAGTGCCACAAAATCAAGTTTTGCAAGGTTTGTCATGGAGAAAACTATATCAATATAAAGTGTAAATTACTAGGCATATACATAAATTTTGGAAAAAAAAATACAACAAAATATAGTACAATATAGAATAAGATAATAAGATTAAACAATATAATATGATAAACAAATCAACACACATATATAATATATAAGCATCTATATAGATATATATAATATAAATATTAATTCATTAAAAAAAATAGCTAACTCGAATGTGTTTCAGTCAGATGAGTATATATATAAACATATATATATATAGTGTATCATGACTTTGAAGCAATTCGAGATCACATAACAAAAACATTCTCATACCTTGGTTAAAGGCTCATGCTGATAACGTATTATGAAATATTAGTATTATGTAATATTATAATTTAGAGAAAGAAAATAGAGAAGAGATGAGAATTTTCTGAGTGTTTTATTCCAATAGGTGATCTCTTATTTATACACATACAAGAGTCAAATATTAAGAAACTAAGAGAAAGGGAAACTAAGAAAAAGGAAATGTTGATTACATTAATAGTAATAAATAAAAGATTTTGACATCCACATAATTAATACTATTTATAACACTTATTATATTGTGTTATTGTTGAATAATTTAATCTATTAAACAATAATAGTAAAATAAAATTAGTAATAAAGTAAAACAAATTGAAAAAAAAAATCTCAATCTTTTTCTTTATCCAACATTAATATTGATTTAATACTCCAATCCAATCCCTTGGTGACCTTCCCAGTCAATTCAGCCCACTTCAACCTCCTTCAACGTTGACTTTCAATATGCTATGTCAAAATCTATATCCACAATTGTATGGTCAGCCCATACTTAAGCAAAACCTATTTTTTTTGTCCAAAATGTTATGTACAACAAAATTTTTAAACTTATAAGGTGTTTTTTTTTCCTTCTTCAGCCTATCAAGTCTAGACTCTACACTTATTCATTTGTTTCAATGAATATTTATCCTCCCAGCATAAGCTATAAAATAAGTTAAAAATTGGTAGTACTCAAGAAAAGGACACTTCTTTAATCTATCAAGTCTATAGACTCAATGTTAATTTCACCTATAAGTTAATTCACAAAGATTCAACTCGCTTATCGTTGCTGGCGATATGGCGTGGTTGATCATCAAAAATATGCTAGAGCCTTCCAAGCGGGAGACGTCAGAAGAGTGGCTGGGTCAATGTTGGAGGAGGTCGATCGGAGTAGTGGCAGTGGGTTGGCCATCAACGCCAGGAAGGTCAGTGAGGTGATGGAGTTAAGAGGATGAGAGGATGAAGATAACTTCAAATTTAGATTTTTAATTGTTTGTATTACTTAATTCTTACAAAAAAAAAAAAATAATAAGGCTAATTAGCAATTTTTCCTCTTAAATTTTGACATATACCAAATTATATCCTTTGAATTTTTTTGAACTATTGAGATTATTAAATTTAAGGACTTTTGTCTAATTTCATTCAATTTTACTCTTTCAGTTATTGTTTATGTACTAAATCATGCTCCCTAGACTTTGATATGTACTAAATCATGTCCCCTGAACTTTCATCCATATTAGAATTTTTTTACTAAAATTAGACAAAAGTCCTTAAATTTAACAATCTTAATAGTTCAGGGAAAATTTTTAACGGCAAAAAAAATTCAGGGGGCATGATTTAGTACATGTCAAAGTTCGGAGAGAAAAATTGCTAATTAGCCGAAAAAAAATTGTATTACATAATTTTATTTTATTATTTTTTATCTAAGAATAAAATAATATCATAAACTTAAAATATTAAAATTAGGGTAATTTAGGAATTTTATAAATTTAAACACATCCAAGGTACCAAAGTATGTAATTTTTATAAATACAGGATATTAATTAATTATTATTTAAAACAGAGAGTACTAAATATATATTTTTACAAAATACAGGATACTAAATAACTATTTACTGTCTTTATTAATACATATAGCTGCTATTATAAAAATGTCATTAATGATACCCTATATTGATAAGTTTCATCAAAAAATAGTGTTATAAAAATGTCATTAATGATACCCTATATTGATACGTTTCATCAAAAAATAGTGTTGATAAGTCGATTTTATTTTTATCCTTTCTTCTAATTTGTGTTCATTTTGACTATTTTTAGAGTGTTGTTAATGAAGACGTGAGACATACACATATAGTATGATGTTGATTTTTTTTAGATACATGGTGTTGATAATTGTATGATAATTTTATTCTTAAACTGTTTTAAGATAAAATTCCCAATTCAATTTGTTTTGTTTTTCCAATGCTATTTTTTTTTATATAAAAAAATTATATTCATTCTAACCATTTTTTTATAAGGTAAAATTTCCTTTTTTTTTTTTTTTTTTTTTTTTTTTTTTTGTGTGTATTTTCTTTTGCTTTAGTAGGTGTTAGTAATTTTATAATTATTCTAATTGGGAAATTTGATTTTCTATACTTAAAAAACCTTAATATTTTATTCTTAAACCAATACATTTCAAACTAAAAAATATATGACACTTTTATCTAAAACCCAAAAATACCCATCTCATAACTCAGCCCCATTTTTTCCCAACCCGCATATGCATCGGAACCCCCCATCGGACCCGTCGGACCCCATCGGACCCCCCAGCTTGCAAGCATCAGACCCCGTCGGACCCATCGGACCCCAACCCAATTTTTTTCCCCAACTCGCAAGCATCGGACCCCCATCGGACCCCATCGAGCCATCGTCTTTCCCAAACTACAATTTTCTCAAATCCCAGATCTGAACCTAAATCTAACAAAACTCACCGTGCACACATAAACACATACATTATACATTATAACCCTAAAATCAATACCTATCAATACTCCAAAACATATATCACACAAAAAAAATGACAAAAAAAAGGGGGTCGGCGGTGGGAGATCAGTTTTGGTTTGGGAGGGGGTCGGCGTTGTGGACGGTGGTGAGGGGCCGACGTTGTGGACGGTGGTGAGTGGGGGTTTGGGTTGTGGACGGTGGTGAGGGGGGGTTTGGTTTGTGGTTCGGTTTGGGTTGTAGACAAGAGAGAGAGAGAGAGAGAGAGAGAGAGAGAGAGAGAGAGAGAGAGAGAGAGAGAGAGAGAGAGAGAGAGAGAGAGAGAGAGAGAGAGAGAGAGAGAGAGAGAGAGAGAGTTGAGTTATGAGAGGGGTATCTTTGGGTTTTAAATAAAAGTGTCATATTTTTTTTAGTTTGAAATGTATTGGTTTAAGAATAAAATATTAAAGTTTTTTAAGTATAAAAAATCAAATTTCCCTTCTAATTTCATTAATTAGCAATTTTATTTTTAATCAACCAAAAAAATCAATTTATTCTTTTTTTTTAATTTATTTTTAACTATTCTTCTTTGTT
The DNA here is from genome assembly GCF_029168945.1 of Cannabis sativa. NCBI lineage: Eukaryota > Viridiplantae > Streptophyta > Magnoliopsida > Rosales > Cannabaceae > Cannabis > Cannabis sativa. The sequence continues at coordinate 8,719,696 of NC_083609.1, forward strand.
TTTTTTTTTATTGTATCTTTATATATTAACAAAATTTTTACATTAAAATTAAAATTAACGGTTAAAACTAACACCGTTAATTAATTAATTATCTTTTTTTTTTTAAAAATAAAAATATTTAAATTTAATTTATTATTTTATTGATTTATTAAAATATAACTTATATTATCATTTAAAAGTATTTTTTTTAGTAAAAGTAATTCATTAAATAGCAATATCCGCTATTACAATAGACTGAAGAGCAGAAGGAACATTGCTCTCAGTAAAATGACGATCAGACCAAAAACAAGCACCGCGAGCAACACAATGTGCGGCTTTGTTAGCAGATTGTTTAACATGACAAATAGAAACATTATGTAAAAAAGGAAAAAATCAATTGACACTCCTGAACAAACAAACCAAAAACCGATGGAAGAGCAACCGAGTTATTAAGAGCTTGAACAACAGCAATACAATCTGTCTCAACTAGCACATTGGACAAATTCTTCGACTTCAACCAACTAAGGGCCTCATTGACACACAATACTTCAGCCACAGCCGGTTGACAAGCCCCAGAATGCAAAGAGAAACTAGCTTCGATTAACTTCCCATGACAAATTTATTAATCATTTTGCTTAAAATATTTAAATTTAATTCTTTATTTTGTTGTTTATTAAAATAATTTATATCATCACTTATAATTGTTGATAATATTAGGTAGATATTTATAAATATCCACAACACCAACGAGATGGATATTTGTTATCCCAAACCATTTTTGTTAGAACCAATCTTAATAAAGAAAATAGGTAGCGTGAAGGACGCCAGACACTATCCATCTCCACTCTAGGTATGATATTGTCCGTTTTGGGCTTAAGTCCTCACAGTTTTGTTCTTGGACACCTATCTAACAGGTCTCATACTATTGGAGATATGTCCATCCTTATATACTCATGATCCTTTCCATTCCTAGTCAACGTGGGACTTTAGTTGCACACCCAACAATCCTCCCCTCAAACATAGGATCACATAGCCTCTTCTCAAACGATCTTTCATCTTGTACCATCGCTATCACCAAACAGAACACGTCACCTGACTTTCATTGTCAAGAAGACTTTCGACACATGGCACCAAACAAGATCTCCATCTTGTACCGCCGTAATCACCAATGGGACATGCCACCTAACTTATCAAGTAGACTTTCGATACAAGACACCATATAGATCTGCAATCACGAGGTTACACAGAGGCTCGTCACCTTAAGAGGATTTAGAGGATTCATTCGCATGACTGGATTTGGGATCTGGCTATGATACCAATTTGTCAAGGACGCCAAACACCATCAATTTCCACTCTAGGTATGATATTGTCCGCTTTAGGCCTAAGCCCTCACAGTTTTGTTCTTGGACACATTCCTAAAGGCCTCATACCAATGGAGATATATCCATCCTTATATATCCATGATCCTTCTCATTCCTAACCAATGTAGGACTTTGGTTACACACCCAGCAGATAGTTTACAACAAAATCTTTGTGTCGTTGATTCCTAGCAGTAATGCATCTTTCTCTATGCCTCCTATTTGGTACTAAACGAGTAGGTTTGACTATATTGTGTTGTCAAAAATTGTGGTAATTGTTGATTTCAAGCTAAACTGGCAGATCATATTAGCTCATTAATAACAACTTTTTTTCGATGAAAATGCTAAAAATTTTATGCATTGTACATAGGGATGTGTATAAATCATCCATTTCAATGATAACCGACTGCCAAAATTGGATATCCAATTGTGAACGGATCAAATTGGATGTTATTTTTGAATATCCATTTGGATCGGATCGGATCGGATGTTGAATGGGTATCCAAAAAATTCAATACATCCAATATCCAATCGAACTAATTAGTTTGGATGAGTAATTATATTTTATATTGTTATACGTAAAATATATATGTATATATAAAAATTAACATTAAGATTTTACTCTTTTGTTCTTGGATTGGATGGATTCAATCCAATCCAATACATATTGGACCTAATATATTAGATGGATCTGATCCGATCTAAAAAATACTAGGTCTAAAATATTGAATAAACCCAAATTAAACCAATAAGTATATATGAAATACATCCAACAGATAGAACCGATCTAACCCAATATCCAATGGATATTGGATCGATTGGATGACTGAAATTAATTAGATCGGATCAGATGGTAAAATTTAACATCTAATATATAATTGGATCGGATCTGAATAGGCCTAAAAATATTAAATGTGGTCCGATGAACACCCCTAATTGCATATCTTATCATTTAAACACATACATTTTATTAATATTGAAATTTTGTATTTCATAATTACCAACTTATTATTTAATTAATCAATTAATTAAATGCAGAATAATAAAGTAGATACAAAAATAAATAATCTGTAGCTACAGAACATGATTCTGTAACTGCAAAAAAATAAAAACACACAAAATTTTTATACGTGGTATCAACAATCCTTACAATTGTTACTAGTCCAAGGGGTCACGCCCAGAAAAATATTCATTAGATAGATCTCAAAATAACAAAGTAATTCACTTATGCACAAATAAACTCTCTCTTATTATATGCCGCAAGCTTTCTACATTTCTAAATGAATCTTGCTGAAACTTCAAGTGCTCGAACTCCCTTCGACCTACTTTAAGAATGCTTGCTTTCTCTCGAGGCAAGACTTGAAACACTTTCTCCTGAAAGCTTGAAGAACATTCTTCCGAAGGCTTGCACTTTTGTTCTTCTTCTTTGTTGACTTGTTTACAGACTCAAAACAATTATAAAGACATATAAACTAAGGTAGAGTTGAACACACTCACCTCTACAAATCAAAGACACTATTTCTTACAAAATAAGAATGAAAATACAAATATGTGAAAGAAATAATAATAAAATAATATCCAGCAACCAATATGAGTACATATAGATGATATACTCATAGGGAAACTTACAAAAATACTGGAATTTGGGTTAATTTTTACAAAAATACTGTCACACGGAATTTTTTTCAAAAATACTGTGTTTTTATAAAACACCAGTAAAACACAAAGCAGTATAACTCAAAACAACAGTAGAACACTAGTAAAACACCAGTGAAACTTAACACAGTATACTGCAGTATGAAACTTATAAAAAAACACAGTAAAAAAGTAAAAAATATCGCCTAGCAGTATTTTTGTAAAAAAATGACAAAAGTTAGTATACCATGTAAATTTCCCTACTCATATTGGAAAACTCATACACGGACTAGACACGTCCACGACTCATAAGAAACTTTTCTATAAGAAATTTTTAGTCAACCCATAATTTTTTTTTTGTACTTACAGAATCGTGAGCATTAAGAGTAAATTTTCTTTTATAGAAAATGAAACTTACATTTCAAATTTCTCAATTCAATATCTGATCAAATCATTTAGAATATCAATTCAAGATCAAAATAATATATAAATCTTGACTAGAAAGAGATAACTCTAAAAAATATTTGATTTTATCATTAAAAACTTACTATATTTGTCTTACTTTCCCAAAGTGAAAAAAATTAGATAACAAATATTCTTTAAATGAATAAATCAAATAAAATATATATATATAACGTAATGTACAACTCAACCGAGATACATATAAATAAATAATAAAAAATTTGTCAATTAGATATACTAAAAATAGAATTAATAAATATACTAATGTTAATATATTCTCTAATAATATTCATAATAACATGAGCGAAACACATTATAAATTGCAAGACTTTTTACTACCAACAAGTTCTTCATCTACTTAAAAGGAAGAAATGACAAATATAGTGGCAAAAACCAAATCAAATATAATGTTAACTGCCTGCTTGATAATGATAATGAAACAAATACCTCAAGTACTATGATGCTACTTACCACAAGCATTTAAAAAGTAGTACCAACTAATATTTTAAATAGGGTAAATACTATTTTGGACCTTGTGTTTTGTAAAAGTTATTAATTGGACTCTCTGTTTTGTTAAATGACAAAATAGACCACATATTTTCCAAAATAATAAAAATAAGACACTGAGTTCAAATTTCAACAATTTTATTTTTTAATATAACCAACTTTGAAATAATTTCTAACACGAACAGATATAGAAAACATAACCAATTTTATCATAACATCTCTAGATCAGATTATTATTAAGTTTTATTTTGATTAAAAATCAATTCAGGATCTTATTTATACAATTTTAGAAAATACAGGGTCCATTTTGTCATTTAACAAAACAGATGGTCCAATTAATAACTTTTGCAAAACATAAAGTGTAAAATAGTATATATCCTTTTAAATTACATATTATATATGATGATGACTAATGTATTATTCTTGTATATTGACTTATTTATTTTGTAATTTGCATTATAATTAAAATATAAAATTAAATTATATAAATTTTTATTATAAATATTTATAAAAAAAATTAAAGAAACAAAAATATAAATAAAATGAAACAAAAAAAGAGACTGGCATTACACCTACTAGACTCATTAGTAACATAAAATGTTATATTATAAAATGTTTAAAGTAAGAGGTTTTTACATCAAAATTTCTAATTTTTTTTCTTTTTTATTGTGCGATGGAATTTTTTTTAAAAAAATACTGTGTAAGTTTCATACTGTTTCCTGTGTTAAGTTTTTACTGTTATTTTACGGTTATTTTTTTTTATTTATTCTACCATTATTTTTAATTGTTTTGTTTTGTTATTTTACGTTATTTTATAAAAAAAAAGTATTTTTGTAAAAAAAATTTGTATCATAATAAAATTGTAAACTTTTGCTCAAAATCTAATATTTTTGTAAAATTTCCTAAAATAATTAGTATTGATCATTGCTTGTCTCGCTCAAAATGAAAGAACTCAAACATAATTCATTATGAGACTTGTCTTTTCAATAATTCAATGAAATATGATCTTATTTTATTATCTGTTTATATATAAGAATAATTGAATGAGATATTTTTATAAAATTAATAGAGGTGTGTCAAGTGCACACAAAAAATATCTAATATTGGGGCATGGATCCTAATATTTTTTTTTCTCCTATATTTTTTATGATGGTGTTCTAGTCATAGCACAATTTTTGTAATTTTTTTTTAAAAAGAAATTGAAAAAATGTCAGTACCAAAATAAGTATAAACAGTTATTTTTTAACAAGTATGAAAAAATAAAAAATAGATATACATTTAATAATTTGAAGGTAAATCATTTAAGGTTTCTTAAAACTTTACATGTGAAAACGCTTATAAAAAATTAAGAGGGTTTTTACGTAAAATATTAAAATAAATTAATTTGTTACATTTTTACTGTAACCTAGTTATTTTTGCATTTATACCGCTTAAAGCTACTTTTTTATGTGCAATTTCTCAAATTATAATCGCACTGAAAGACATTAAAACTGTAAAAATAAATATAGTTTAGGAGGTTTATATTATTATTATTATTATTATTATTAAACATTATAATAAAAAAATTAAAATTTATTTAATAAAATTTCAACAATATAAAAAAAATGTATTGAACTTTTAACGTCAGTAATCAAATCATTGTACTAAATTATTTCTAAAAAATTATATAATTATGGGTAAATACTATTTTGGACCTTTTATTTTACAAAAGTTACCAATTGGACCCTGTGTTTTGTTAAATGACAAAATGGACCCTGTATTTTTTAAAATAGTACAAATAGGACCCTGAATTGATTTTTTGTCAAAATAAAGTTTAATTATAATCCGATCTAAAAGTGTTATGATAAAACTGTTTACATTTTTTGTATCTGTTCACATTAAGCATTGTCTTCAAGTTGATTGTATTAAAAAAAAATTTGTCAAAAATTAAGCTCAGGGTCCTATTTTTACTATTTTAGAAAATACAGGGTCTATTTTGTCATTTAACAAAACATAGGGTCCAATCTGTAACTTTTGCAAAACACATGGTCCAAAATGGTATTTACCCTATAATTATACATATAACTTATCAATAATAATATATTAACAATATGAGAAGTATAAATAAATAAGAAATGAGAATAATTTTTATGATGTTCCCTTAAATTAAATTGTATGACTCGAGATTTGTAAACATAAGAAGTGTTCTTATATGAAAAAAAAAAAGAATCTTACAAAATGTCAATTTTTTTTGGTCATTTTTACTGTCGCACTTTTTTTTTTTACATTTTTACTGTATCAAATTTTTAAAAATATTGTGTTGAAGTTTTAAAATTACAAAAATAATGTGTTTCAATAAAATAAAATAAAAACTTAAAAACAACTAAGTTGTTGTTTGACTTCATAACTTACAAATTGTTTTTAATTTTTAAAAACAGAAAACAGTTTTTAAAAACTAATACGAGTCGTTTGACCAATTTTTTTTAAAAATTAGTATCTGTACTGTAGGGGCGGACCCACATTGTAGTGAGGGGGACAACAATCACCCCTGAAAAAAAATTGGAAAAAAAAATATATTTTAGTTAGTTATAACATATATTTGTAATAAAGATAATATTTATAGACATAATAGTAGGTTTGGTGTAATGATTAATGTTAAATTATATATGAGAAATGCTAAAGGGCATCAGTGGTGCCTAGTATCCTCCTATGTGTCAATATCGCTATTGGTCTAATTAAGTATCGGGTCTCATATAATTTAATATAATAGCTTTTAGGGAGTATCGCTAGCCAATCGCAACGCGACATGTCCCAAAGGTGCTAGGCACCACTAGTGCCTAATAGCAATGCTCATTATATATATGTTAGAGGTCAAAGAATCAAATACCATTAACAACACTTTTTTTAAGTTTACTTTTGCCCCTACTTTACAAAAAAAAAAAAAAAAAAAAAAAATTACGCCCCTCACTTTAAATTCTGGGTCCACCACTGAGTGTTCGGGTCCAAGGTCAAGGTTCGAGTCCGAGTCCAATGTTTGGGTCCAAGTTCGGAAATATGCAAAACAACTTAACAAATAACATGAAAACAATTATAAAATAATAAAAAGATAACTACAAAGCAACAGAAAAATAACAAAACATTGACCTAATTGCAATATGCAAAACAATATCAACTCCTACAATTTCATACTTTCAACTGTTTTTTTTTTTCTCTTTTCCTTTTCGAGTTGGTGATTGTTAAAATGATAATTTAATTTTTAAAAAATAAATAAATAATTACATTAATAATAGAAATAATAAAATCTTGGGCATTTTTTATTTTTACACTTCTAAACATTTTTTTTTTGCATTTTTACGAAATTCTATATAAAAACCCCTATTGCAACTAGCGCTGCAACCTAAATTGCAACCAAAAACGTACAAAAACCCCTATTACAACTAGCGTTGCAACCACTTTAGAAACTCAAACCGTAAATTTTTAAAAAAAAAATTAAAAAAAAATAGTATTTGGGGTAATTCCCCTAAAATGGGCATTTTTATGAGTTCAAAATAGAATATATAATATAATAGGTAATATATAATTATCATGTCAATATCTATTACTGTACATTGTGTTAATTAAAAAAATAAAAAATCTTATTATTGTATTATAATAAAATGTGTAAATAAAATAAACTAAATATAAGAATCTAAACTACAAAATAACACACATACAACAACAAAAAAATTGTCAAAAAGAAACTAAAATATACACCATAAAAAATACACATGAATAAAAAAATAATTTAAAAATAACTGTTGAACAAAAAAATATTCTAAAAATCACTTTAAAACAACTAAAAAATAATAAAAAAATAACAAAACAAATGCACATACATACAACAAAAAAATTATGTGGAATAAACTAAGAATATACACCATAAAAAATATACATAAACTAAACAACAACTGTACAAAAATAAACATACAAAAATAACAAAAAAAACTATAAAATAACTATAAAACTCTTAAACAATAATATAAAATAATTATAAAATAACAAAAAAACAGGTATAAATCCATAAAAAAAAGTAACAAGACATCAAGTTAAAATATGCAAATCATTCATAAATGAACTCCGAATAAATTACAAAATGTCTAAAAAAATACCACTTTTATTAATCATGTAAAAGAGATAAAGATATAGGAAGAGTGCTATTATTTATTTATTTTTTATTTTTTTTGTAAGAAAGAGAAAGTGTGTTAAAAATTTAATTTTGTAAAAATGTAAAAAAAAAAAAATTATATAAAAACCTATATATATTAAACACATCAATTAGATTGTATACAGATAATATATAAATTTGTAGTATATAAATATATAATCTCTAGTATATATTTGTATTCCTCACAAAATTTGAAGATATATAATAGACTAGGAGATGCTAAACAAACCTTTAAATTTTAACTTGTTGGAAAATTCTACCTTCCACCTACCTATTCGGATTCTTTACTTAATTTTTGGCTAGTTAAGAAGTGGTAAGCATTTATGAAATGTAGTTTCGAGAAGAAAAAGAAAATTAGTGGAGAAATAAATATTAAATAGAGCAGCCTCATGTGCAACACAAGATAGTGGGGCATAATCTTTGGGACCCAAAATTCAATCAAGATTTGTTTACACTGATTATGTGCTATCAAATCAAATCTAATCCACTAGTTTTAAATAAGAAAATGGAAAACGAAAAAGCTTGATACTTACTAATCAACTAAAATTTGCCTGATATTGGTAATGAGTTGTCACAAACAAGATGAACCAATTTAGGTATGAAAAGTAATGATTGTGTATGTATGTAGTCCTTAATCCTTATGCCTAAGCTACCATAATAAATTGTTCATGGTTTCAGGTCCCATACATTGTTCCAAACAAATAGTAGCAATGATTAATAAAAATTTGGAAGAAGAAGAGAAGTAATCAATCATACTTTATATAATGAGAGCTTCAATTTTAAAATAAAACTTGGAAATGGACTAATTTTAGATTAATTGGTGCTTTAACTACAATAAGAGTAAGAGGTACACATAAATGAATTATACTGCAGTAATAATATTATAATTATAAATAATATACTGTAATATATTAGTATACATACATATATAGTTACATACATACATACCAAGCCTAACTAAGCTGAGTAAAAAGACAATTCATGACAACAATAACAGAACCAGAAACCCAAGGAAAAAAAAGGGGTACTAACATATTCAACACATCAGAGCACAGTCCACCAATTGTATATATATTCAGAGAAAGTGAGTGCAAGATAGGTTATGAACAACCTAATAGAATTCGCGATCAGGCAAGAGTAAAGGAGCAATGAGAGACCATACATAGAGTCCGGCAGTAACCCACTCTGTACAGATTCGAACCCAAACTGTTGTCCAGCCAACATCTATGAGGTCTGAGCTCTCAGATGTGTTGGTCCACCCTGAAAGAAGCATTGCAGCATACATGCTAGCCAGAGCAAATATCAGGTGAAAAAATGTATAGGAATAACTAACAGGCCGTGCTTCTTTTTCCTTCTTTTCTTTTCCTTCTTCAACATCTTCACCTTCAAGAAAAGGTTTCTTGGCACCTACGCAACCGTACTTCATAATTAGTGGACAATGCCATGTTTAATAACTGAGCAATGTGAAGCTATTAGATTCACAGGAATCAGTTTACAAGACGGTATTTGAAATTGTGGGACATGATCAAATTGCCATGAAATTTTGAGAATAATAATTTTGAGTAATGAACCCAGTTGATAATGTTTACAAGTAACATCTAAATTAGTTTTGAGTACCTGACTTGGGAGAAGACGGAGGTGATAAAAATGTTGTTGAAGATCCCGCACGAACTGCAGAATATAAAACTGAGAGAACAGTTGTGAGCATCCCAAGAATAAGTGTACTTGCCGTTACTGCTTTGGATTTGTTCAGACCATTGCACGCATAGCCATGAGGTTCACTGGAAAGCCCCGTGTAGCAAACATAAGCACAATATACAGAGATGACAGATGCAGGCAAGAGGCTGCCACTCACCTGTTTCCAGACAAAACCATTAAGCAAATGAAAAAAAAAAGGTGTCATAGAGCTAATTTGCAATAAGGAGAATAAAAAAAAAGTGAGCGACATATCTAACACAGGCCTTCTACTGCAATGTTGTCAAGACACTAATTATAACAACCAAACACATCCAGCAAGTAGTGTTAGAATTTGGGATAAGATGAATGAGGTTCCATCTCAAAACCAATTGGCAATGGGAGGAGTACTCCATTCATCTTATATATGACAATTTATTTTCACACATTAACAATGTGAGACTAACTCTAATACACCCTCTTCACGTTTAGACCTAGAAAGTGTAAGTATAACGAACAACCTTTAAGAGACCACAGGGCCAAACGTAACATTTGAAAGAATCCCACAAGGCCAAATATCGAGAAATTTGTGGGTGTACACGTCGAGGAATTTGTAGATTTTGAAACAGGTCAAAGCCCCAACACTAGAAACTGACACACATTGGCCGAATGGTCCCAAATGGAGGTTAAAGGGGAAACATCAGAAGTCTCTTTTTGGACCGACATCACTTTGGCTCACAACAGATCACAAATGGCTTTTTTGGACCGATAGCATTTAGGCTCACAACAGATCACAAGTGGCACTAATACCATGTTAGAATTTGGGATAAGGTGAATGGGGTTCCATCTCAAAACTAATTAGCAATGGGAGTAGTAGCCCATTCATCTTATATATGACAATTTATTTCCACACATTAACAATGTGAGATTAACTCTAATAAGTAGTGTCTATGCAAGCTACTCAGCTGTATAAAATGCTTATGGAACTAAGATAAACAATAAATAGGGTTTACCATGATATAGCAATTTTCCGTAAGTACTTTGAGTGAACTCAAGATGCTCATTTCAAACAAAATAATGTTACTTCTCATGCACTAATTAACTTCCTTTTTTGCCCAAAAGACAACTATTGCAAATGATTTAAAAGATATAGCCATTTGGTATAATAAATTGTTTTCTCTCATACCATTTAGCAACTATTTATTTCAAAACATTTTCTCAGGGAAAGCACAGAAAAGATAATAATCTAATATAGCTCAGCTGATTGAGCTTATATAGCAAGAAAACATATTCTGCACATTCCAGTGAATAAAATGCATATTAAGTATGGTATAAATTGTCTCACTTACTGCTGGATGTAATGCAATAATAGCAAATACAAATCCAAGAATCATGGTCATGACAATGAAGAAAATGTTCAGGCCGCAGTCTTGACCAGAGGGATTGAACCAAATGAATAGAATTCCTGAGAAGGCAAATGCTGCAATGTAGCATCCAGCAGATACAACCAGTAAAGCAACGTACCTAATGAATACCAGTTACACGGTTAGAAATCAAATGGGGGCTCTAGGATGGGAAAAGATAGTGGATAATAAGTGCCTGGACAAACCATTTTTGTTCATCTTTCTCAACCCAAGCATCATTCCATGAGTGAGTGAAGTCTAGCAGGATAAGGACTTGAACAAGTAAAAACGCACCTGCTCCAAATATTGACAAAGTCCCTACAAGTATAGAAAACACAAAAGGCATTAAATCTACTGAACAAAAATACAATGAAAATATTACAGACCGATAGGAGAAAAGATAAAAAGATTGTCAGCCGTTAGACCCAATAGTTACTGATGAAATCAACAAAGACCCAGCTACGTACTCATTCCATCAAAAAATGTAACCATACTAAAATATAAGTTGTTCAATGTATAAAAACCATGCAAGTAAAGATTGAAAAAGTAATCTCACACAATCTTTTACATAAATTCTCACAGCAGAGTATGAACAGGCTACTCTTCACAGATATTTACACTGGTAATAAAGCCATTTAAAATTCTCAATGTGAGATATTTCTGAGAATAACTAAGAAATTTCCATTAGACCAGGTTAAAGAATCACATTAGAAGGCAAATATTGTCTTGACACTAAATTAGTTCTATTATGTAACAAATTGACTAACCGTAAAATGAGATAACAGCATTTGGAATGAAAAATGCAAGAACGACAAGAAGAAGCCATATCACCATCTTTGCAATCCATCCACCATGATGCCATGAATCACGTCTGTCATTTTGGTCCTTCACACCAATCATTATAAGAGCAAATATTCCAAAAAACAAGAAATTCCCCAAGCTCAAACGAAGAACTGCCTGTATCTGATACCATTCCTTCGGGTGAGTCTCGGAATGGCTTATCCCTGTATACAAACAAATGAAGAGGGGAATGAATTCTCCATATTCAGAATCCAATAAATATTTAATTTCAACTGAATATCCAACAAATTAAAAAAGTAACCACGCAGGACATCAGAACCAACAGATTCATTTTACCCAGAGCAGAAAGTAACTAAGTTATAACCAAACAGAGCATAACACTGAAGAAGCCAAAAAGACATGGCTGAAGACGAATATATCAAAACTAGCTCAGCTTAATCAACATTTAAGATACCAACAACAACAACAACAACAACAACAACAAACAGTCCTGAATTAATTTGAAAAAAAAAAAAAAATTTGTTCACGAGAGGAGCCTATATATCAAAATTAGCTACAAGAAACAACATATTCAGATACCCAGATGAAAAAACTAGCTGAAAAAATAATGTGGCAGGTAGGAATATGAATGAAAGATAAAAAAAGTTACATCCACAGGCGAATTTCTCCAAGAAAACACATACATAAAAATTAAGCGAAAATAATAAATAGATTTTTCAAATACCCATATAAGAAAAGAATGAATGAAGTAGAAAGTGAAACTCACAAGGGAATTTCTCCAAGAGAGGAGCTCCAACTTCCCTGAGAATCCATGAAACGACGAGTGATACACCGAAAAGACCACAGTAAGCGATTCTAGCTGACTTATTAGTTAAACCAGAGGCCACCGAGGTGCATAGACCGCACGTTGCGGTCGTACAGCAAGAAATCAAGCATGACATCTCTGATCTTTGTCTCTCGAATTTTCTGAGCTACGAGTCGAGTCGAGTCGAGGAGGTACGTTCAGAGTGTTTGGTAATGTAATGTTTTTGTTTGGAGAGTAATTCAGTTTTTCAACCGCCAGTCTTTCGCCACCACCATCCATTGTTATTCCTTATTGGGCCGACTACCATGTTTTTGGGCCCATAATATTAAAATAAGTTTTATTTACAAAAATAACTTCCTTTATATATGATTACAAAAATCACTCCAAATTTTAAGACAATTCATTTTATATGCATTTAGTATTTATTATACATAAAATACTAATTTTTAAATTTTATCTTGAAAGATTTTCTTTTATATATTTTTATGGTATTCTATAAAAAAAAAACATGAACATATATATAAAAAAAAAACCAAATAAAAGTAACAGAAAAATAATATAAAAAAGGGGTAAGTTGAAAAATGCCTCTTTTATTCATTAATTAATCAAATTTACCTCTAATTTATATTTATTTGAAACATACCTCTTTTTATATGTATTGTACCCAAAATACCCTTACATAAGAGAATCACATGGAGAGTATCTTGAAGTGACAGGGGCAAAATTGGTACAATGTTTAAAAAAAGAAGTAAAAATGATAGATTTTAAAAAAGAAGGTAAAAATAAAAGAGGACAATATAAAAAAGGTATAGAGTGTAATTTCCTCTATAAAAAATAATATACAAATAAGGGTATAATTTTTTTGGTTAAAGAATAGTTTTCAAAATCAAAGGCATAAGTCTTAAGTCTTATAAGTTACTTTTCAGTCGTATAAGGCATAATACAGAAACCTTTTTATTTTTACACTTTGAACTTTTTTATTTATAAAAATACATCTTCAATAAAAATAATAAATTATTTTTATATAATTTATTTATAGTTGTATTATAGTTGTCATAAGGTTATTTTTCTGGTTGTTTTTGATAATTTTCTAGTTTATTTATACTTAATTTATAGCTGTCGTGAGGTTAATTTCTTATTTTTTTTGAGTTATTTTCTTACTTCTTTTCTAAACAAAGTGTATTTTTGTAATTTTAAAACTTTATAAGCGTATTTTTATAAATAAAAACTTCATACCGTAAAATTTTAAATAAAACGAAAAAAAAGATACTTTTGAAAATTTTCCTAATTATTTTAGGTTTTAATATTTCTTTCCATAATGGACTCATGACAGTTAGTCTGACTGCCATTGACATGACCTTGATATATTTACTGAATATCCTTGTCTACGTAGTTGCCTCTAAGAATTATTGTAAATAATTCGTGGATGCTCATCTTTCAATTGTTTGATGCATACCAAATCGTTGGACTCGATCAATCTGTGCCCTTGATGGGGAAAATTAGTCATAGAAGGCTTGTTTAAGTGTCTCCAAGGAATCGATAGATCTTAAGGAGAGCTTAAGATGCTGTGCTACTTTTGATAGTATGACTGGAAAGATCTAACATCAAGGATCGTCTTGAATGCCTTGCAGGTCAATTCGTACTTCAAAATTTTCCATGTGAGAGAGAGAGTCTTCTTTACCAGTGTATGGATGCCACTAGGGGTGAGCAACAGTCGGTTTGGTCGGTTTTTTACATAAAAAAAATCTGAAATTCGGTTTTCAATTCTCATGTTATAATCTAAAAAACGACCGACCATTATATAAATGTAAAAAACCCGACCGTTTTAATCCTCGGTTTGGTCGGTTTAAATCGACCAAACCGAGCTTCTTCTTTTTTTTTTTTTAAAAAAAAAAATAAGTTTTTAAATTTGCTATAATTATTTGGAAACTAAAAAAATTAAAGTATTGTATCAAATATCATATAATTTAAAAATAAAATTTTTTTAGTTAAATAAATAATGTAAAATAATTTTTTTAAATTTGCTCAAATTATTTGTGCTACTAATTGGTAATGAGTTATATTAAAAACTCGTATTATTTTATGAATATGTGTATATAATACGTAAATACATCAAATTATAATAAAATAAAGTAATGAATAATTGAGATTTAAAATAAAAAAATAAGAAGTAAAACTAGTTTAATAGAATTGTATATTAAATATGTACAAAAATAATTATATTATATATGTATAGTGTATAATATATATGTTCGGTCAGTTCTCGGTTTAATCAGACGGTTTACCATTAACACTAAAACCGACCGTGCAAAGGCAATTTTTTTCGATTTTTGATTTTTCGGTGTTTGGACGGTCGGTGTACTCAGTTTGGTCGGTTTCTTGGATTTTTTTCTCACCCCTAGATGCTACATTAGATTTTTGAATTTGGTGGGGATCTCCAAAGCCTTGATTCGATCTCAGAGAGGTGAACATCACTCCCGTTTTAGCTCAAACTTAGTTGGCTTTTAACTGTGATACTCCTTACCAAGGCGGCAAGAGTATCAAATTTAGTCCTATAGACACCACAAGTGGTGATGTGCATATCCGTTGGCCATTTCTGGCTGACGTTACTTTGCAAGTTCTTTTATTTTCCAAGTCGATCAAATACGTTGATTTCCTTGGGCCTTGTGGTTGTTGCCTGGTCATGTTGGCAACTATGGGGATTTATCCCATACAACAAAATCTCTTGAGCGTTTGCTTCATGAGTGGTTGCTTGTAGTACTATACTAAATATTTCCTTCAAAATAGTCTTCCTTAAAGTGACGTGTGGAGGGGATTGAAGTAATTGCTCAAGTTCAATACATCTCTATGCACCCAAGGGAAGTATCCGTAATGTTGGTCATCAGGACCTCGGGCAAAGTACCTACACCAAGCACCTCGTTCATCATGGAAATATTTCTGAGTGTGGAGTAGTTTGTTGGTCTTCACCCTTTAAATCTCATACTTTCCACTTTCATCGAAGATCTTCCAGGTCCCTCCCCTAAGGTTGATTGCATGTCTCTTACCCTTTGTAGAGTCATGAGGTGGCCTAGAGTCATTGGACCTATGAAGAGAATCCCGCAGAGGAGATTAGTTACCCACATTGTTCAAATTGCTTTGAGCAGAATTGCAGTTGGTCCTACCAGTGGAAGGTGGAGGGCCCAAGCCAATGATCCTTAATTTCAGTCCTTTTGGATGCTTTCTCAGGATCTGCTTCTCTACTAGGTGATCGCTCCACGATAGATGAAGGGCTTATAGGTCTGCGTTCCTTAGCTTGAGTCCTTTTGGACACTTGCTTCTCTATTACAAACCTCGGTGTCTGCTGCTCACTGAATAGTGGTGCGACTACCAAGAGAGGTAGTGTTGCTTTACGTGTTCATGGATGATGGCTTTCTTGAACTTATGAATATTTTGGAATAAAACTCCTAGCAAAGAACTTGAACAGTAACTGGGAACTTGAGTTATGCCTATCAATGAAGCCAAAATGTTGACGCTGAAAAATTGGCCAAAAATATCTTTCTAGATTTGCAAAAAAATTAATAGAAGAAAGATAGTAAATAAGAAAGACACCAAAATTTATATTAGTTCACTCCCCATGTCGCGATGCTAATAGAATTACGTCTACTTCGAGTTTTTATTTCTCACAAGAATTACAAGGCAAGCTTCTAGAGTTAGACACTAGAGATATGCTCTGACCTTATGGAGACTTAGCAGAATGTGAAAAATGAGCTTGTGGAGCTCTCCTTTTACACGCAAGGAGGTCCATTAAGATAATAATAAAATATTACATGAATATGAAATATTCCTAGAATATTCCATCTGAAGTGATTTTTACCATAGATTAAAATTCAATGGTTGAGATGTTCAATTTTGACTTTGGATGATATCGTCAATTTTTAGAGATTGGATCGCGTCCATTAGATCATTTTTAGGTCATTTGTGAAAAAAAATTACACTTTGACTTAGGGGCGATTTTTCGAGTTGAAAACTTCATAATTGAGATATGAGTGTGAGACATGCACAGAAAGAACTTGAAAAGAGCTTTCTAATTCACTTGGAATCACATCAATCAAAGTAGTATTCGGTGAGTTATGGGTGTTTTACTGTAGACAGTCGAGCAGTCAGTGCCCAGGTTGACAATCATGTGATTAAGAAGTTGTTCGATGTCAACCTGGCAACTAGTAACTTGAGAAATCGTGCAAAAACAATATTTTAAAAATTCTAAGTGATATTATCTCATCAGTTAACTAGTTTCTTGATTCTGGTGATGACGTTCACCAATTCTTAAAGATTGTAATTTTTCCCGAAATTGGGAGACTCAAAACTACCTGATTTGCGACTAGTTTTTCGATATTCCACTTTTTCAAAAAGCTAAAATATCATAGTGTGAATTTGATTTTCCACAAGTGCTACACCTTGTTTGTGATGGAGAACTAACATAGATTTACTGACAATACTGAAATTGGATGCTCGAAACCACCCGTGCCCGATTGGATGTCAACCTGGGCATTGGGTGCTCCTTTTGAGGCTCTTTGAGAGTCGTTTTGGCACTTTGATGATATTTTAGTTAGGAAATGAGGGATCCCCCAAGTTTGGACTAAAATATGAAGAATTTCTAAAGTGAAATTTACATCTGAGTGACGAAACCACGTGTGCCAGGTTGAATGTCAACTTGGGCACTAGAGTTGGTGCCCATGTCAACTTGGGCGTTGGCTAGGTCTTTTGGCCTCCAAATCTCGTTTGTTTCTCAAGAACACATGTATCTTTGAATTTTATGAAAATGGAGTAAATTCTTGGAATACTTCCCGAAAAAATTCCTTGGAAGTGGCCTAGGTTGACAATATGTCAACCTGGGTGTCGGTTTCCTGCCCCAGTGTCAAGATGCGTGTTGGGTAGGTGTTTTGGCCACTAATTGCCTTTGTTTGTTCCCCCAAAGAACTTGTATCCTCATTTTGGATGATGACATAGAATATGCATGGAAAACATCTTTAGAAATATGGTTGGAAGTGCCCCAGCTTGACAATTTGTTAATTTAGGCATTGGGGCTGCACCAGGTCAACCTAGGCGTCGGGTGCCCAAGTGCTCTAAATGGAAGTGTTCCAAAGCTGATTCTGACAGCTCTAGGTTGCTTGTGGCACGTCTTATTTGTGTGAGTACAAATTTTGAGTAGGTTTCCCTAATATGGGGCTAGAAATTAAAACCTATGGTCAAATGTCAACCTAGATTGTAAATGAAATCCTAGGCGCCCGGGTTGGCTTTCGGGATGTAAAATTGACATCTTTTAGCTTCCACACTTGTGACTTAGAGTCTTCTTGACTTATTAGTTCAAAACATTGAAGGATGGTGTTTACCAAGAAACTGACCCTTATGACATGGACATCAATATTTGACACATGGCAAGAAGAAAAATATTCATGGAGTACTTAAGTGCCTCGAGTTATAGCAGTCAACTCTGGGGAGGGTCCCTAGCCATGTGCACTAGTTGACTTTGGAAGCTCCATAATGGGTGTTTAGATCCCACCAAATTGTTTTCAAATCACCATCCTTCACTATTTTGAACCAACAAGTTAAGAAGACTCCAAGTTATAAGCCTGAAAAGTGAAAGATGTCAATGTAACATCTCAGAAGCCAACCTAGGTGCCTAGGGTTTCACCCACTGCCAGGTTGACACATGGACTAGGGTTTCAGTTTTTAAGTCCGTCTTAATGCAAATTGCTCAAACTTTTAACTTAGGCATGAATAAGAACTATCACAAATAGCTAGAGGCAAATTAATTTCATTAGGCCTATAGGACAAATCTCATCTTTATTATTTTTAAACCTAAACATCTCAAATTATCCTTTTCAAAATATAAATTGTGTTTGGTCAAGTTAACAACTAACGACATGGAAGCTTAATTGCACTTTGTGAGTGTAACCCATTATTTCAAACTCTATGACTTAACTTAGTAACACCACCTTAGGGTCGGTGATACTAAAATATATCACTTCCTCCTATCTTAGTCAAGAGATCAATCTTGAACAACAACGTAGACTAATACCTTCCTTAGGGGGACAAAAACAAAATCGTCGTGAGGCCAATCTATATTCCTTTGGTGTTGACCAATAATGGAGACTGTAGGTCACATTGACATGTACTCTCTCTCGTTCACTATTTAAGGATTAATATGTTTTATTTATTAATTCCCATAATTAATATATATTAACTCTTTTAATAAATATGATTAATTTATTTATAATAAAAACCTTAAATTATAAATAAATTATCCGTCATAATTATTAAATATTATTTAAAATCATTTTTTAATTTATAAGTTTCTGACCTCAAATTTGGCCAATCGACAGCGGACTCATATTTATGACTGATATCACCATGTCTACACAATAAGAAAGGGACACAATATTTTTATAGAGGTTCGACCCCCTTAGTTAGCGGGTAATGACTTGCTCCCCTTTTGGTTCTATTGATATTAGAGATAATACCACTCATATCACAAGTGTTGTGGATTCTAAAGTAGCTCTCTTAAGATTACAATAGTAACAATCAAGAGGCAAATCTCAAGTTGGTGAGATGGGGAAGACTTAGTCTCTTCTATACTGTTAGGGGCGTGTAGAAGAGAAAGAGAGCTAGGGTTTCAAAACTTGAGAGCGTAGAGCTTGAAATTTAGAGCATTAACACTTAGAGCGTAGAGAGTTTAGGTTTATTTCAGTGCTCTTTATATAGGAGAGCTTACAAGAGATGATAGGTTGATATCCTTAAAATGAAGAGATATCACCTATTTGTTACACATTAAAACAATAAGTAAATAACATGCTAATTAATTTCAAAGAATAGGCAAATAACTGAAGTTTATCTCCTATTTTTGTAGGTTGTTGAAGCCCAATTCGTAACTTAAAGTCTTGTCCAGGTTGAAAGCTGCAGAGGCCCACAAAGTGCTTGCCAAAAGAGAGGTTGGCCAGCCCTCCCTTTGCTGGAGGCTAGCCGGCCTATGCTGGCCATATGGCTAGCCAGGGGTGGTCAGGCCAAACCCCCTTTGTAATACCCTAGATTTATGAAATGGATTACCAAACTCTAATTAGATAATTATGTATTATTGAGAAATTATATTATTATATAATTTAATATATGAGAAATTATTTAACTAATAACATGTTAAGACCCCATCGGTCAGCTAGGGGTATTTTAGTAATTTTGACCCAAGAAGGGTAAAATAATGGAATTAATATATTTACGTGCTTATGGAACTATATTATTATATAGTGTACCTGTGTTGTCATTTTCAGGTGTGTTTTGACAGGTTGGCGCGGTATAATCACAACCGGGTATTTTGGGCCAACTGGGTTCGGGCCCAAAATGCAATTTAGATTGAATTATTGGCATTTTATTTATTGATGATTAATCTAAAATTTATTTGGGTTTATGCATGCATGAAATGACATTTTACCCTTGAATGTGTGTGAGTATACTTTCTTTGCCCTAAGGGAAAATTGGTCATTTTGACCTTTAATTGATAATTGATAAAAGATTGAATTTTGAGTAAATGAGATAGAATTTTCTGGTTTTGCTTCCCCTCAAACCCGAACCCCTCTCTCTCTCAAACCCTCTTTGAATTTTAAATTTGATTTGGTGAAAATTGCTTTGTGTGGAGCTTGGTATTTGGGGATTGATTGAGCTTGGCTTTGAATTGAATTGAGGTAGCTCTTTCTAACTAATTTTATTCGGAATTCTTGCTGATTACTAATTGTGGTAAAAGCATGTTTTGGGTTATGATGATCTTACTTGCATGTAAAAAGAAATTGGTGTTGATCTTCATAAGTTTGCGTGTTAATTGCAAGATATTGTTGTGGGTTATATTGTTGAGTTTTGGATGAGATTTTAAGGTATTCTCTAGGTTGGAATTTATGTTCTATTTGGTGTTGTGTTGCTGGAAAAATAACTGAGTTTGGTTAGTTTGAAGCTCAAGTTCATGAGTTTGAACTTTGTTAGTTTAGAGCTTGATTTTATGCTTGATGTGCAATCTAAAATATGGGGTTTAATGTTGGATTTTGATGCATGAACTATGTGTTTTAGCTCTATGTTTGCTAGCAACTTTAATTTGTGAATTGAGAGTTTGATTAAGTTTTGGGGGTGATTTGATTGTGTTTGGAAGCTGAAATTCGTGCTGAAACTTGCTGGTTTCTGGGTTTGGAACCCAGGTGCTGCGGCATGGCTTTTAGCATGTCGCGGCCCGCCCCTTTGAATGGAACCTCGGAGTTGGTCCCAGGTGTCGCGACATGGCTTTTGCATGCCGCAGCCCGCCCTCGAGTTTTTGGGCAGATTCAAGTGCAACTTTGAAAATGCCTAACTTTGTGATCTGAACTTCGTTTTGGGAGTTCTATATCTCGTTGGAAAGCTCCTTCCGAGCTCTATATGATTATTGGTAAGAATGTGAAATTAGGGGTTAACCCTATTTGTGTAAATCCCAGAATTGTGAGTAGGATTACCAGCACCTAGTCAGGAGCACCTAGGGATTTGGAATCTCTGCTATCGCGGGACCTCAGGTAAGACAATAGTTAGTACGTAGAGTTATGCGCGGTGGCGCTTATATTGGAAATGATATATGTGAGTAATTAGTAACTGGGGTTAGGGTTATTACCCTAACATGAGCGGTTTAATAGCCTAAGGTTATTACCCTAGTGATTATGTTGTGTAAATACTATGCCATGTTGAATATATGAATATATTGAGATTTAGGGTTATGTGTTCAAGGCATAACCAGGTTGGACTTGGTAACTAGAACCGAGATGAACCGTTCTAAGGCCTTATTGTATTTAGACGTGTGAGCGCAACACGTAGGTCTATGTTACATAAACATAATTAGGCATGTGACTGTAACATGTAGGTTTGTGTCATACAGGCATTTGAGAATGGCATTAATGTTTATATAGTATGTTAAATATGTTTATCGATATATTATATTATCTTGTTGGGCTTGGCTCACGGGTGTGCTCTACTATGCAGGGAAGGGTAAATCTTTTACTAATCAGCCATGAGTATGAGAGCTGGATGATGTATGTACATGATCGGGCCACACTAGACCAAGTGGGTTGGGGTCTACCAGTGATGAATTTTATGACTCTGTTTTGCCGCTTAGGTCGGGTAGTGGAAACAGACTTGTAATAATACTTTGTAAAATATTTTTGGGATCCCGATACATGTAACTTTTAGTTTGTAAAGTTTAAATTTATTGCAAGTTTATTTTCATTCTATTTGGTATTTAAAGTTTTATTTTCGCGCTAATTTTATTAGTAATCCCGATTAGGGGATTAGGGTTTTCTTAAATATCTTGGGTAGCGTGCCTAATAGTTAGGGCGTTACAATTTGGTATCAGAGCACCAAGGTTTTTAAACTTCCTGTAGACCGGCCGAACATGTACATCCATCGTCAGAGATAAGCTCGACTCATGATGCAGTAAGTATGTAGAGTAAATACTTTACTGTTTATGTGATTGTTTGTTTACCGCTTTCTATTTTAAGCAGTATGCAAGCATCTAGAGTATTTATGTGTATGTGATGTCATGCTTTAAATGCTATATGATTAAGTGTTTATTTATATTGAGTAAATAATTGAGATAGGATTTAAGGCAATAAGTGCATAAGTGTAGTTTTGGTGCTTAACTCGCTAAGGTTGTTGATTGCAGGGGTACTAGTGATGGACCCTCCGCAATCATCTAGACCATAGGGCGAGCAAGTAGAGCTTGGGGTTGACCAAACCAGTCCACTGGCACCGCCTCTACCTCCGCAGAATTTCGGGGTTGGCAATGCTAATCCTCCTGCTGACTGGCAGTAGATGTTTCAAGAAATGTGAGGTATTATACTTCGTTAAGAAGAAGAGTTGCATCGATTAAGGTAACCGGCACCGGCTACCCCTATTGAACAAGTGTTACCCCCAGCACCTGTGCTAGTGGTGGGTAACCAGGGGTTTATAATGCCGCATAGAGATTCTGTATTTGAGCAGTTTGTGAAGCTGCAACCTCCGACTTTTCTGGGAGGTACTGACATAATTAAGGTCGAGCAGTGGATGAGCACTATTACCCGTATCCTCGATAATATGGGGGTGACGGGAAATGATAGAGTAAACTGTGCAACTTTCATGTTGCAAGATCATGCCCGCGTTTTGTGGGATATTGTGGGACAGACCCGAGACGTCAGTACAATGACTTGGGAAGAATTCAAGAGTTTGTTTGAGGAAAAATTCTATAACATTGCTGTGAGGACTTCCCATATAGAAGACTTTGTGAAACTTACTCAAGGGAAAATGTTAGTGGCTGAATACACTCTGGAGTTTGATCGGTTGTCTAAGTTTGCTGGTGATCTGATGCCCACAGATTTCACCAGGAAACAAAAATATGTGAGAGGACTGAATGCCACAATCAGTCGGGACTTGAAAATTACCACTTCACATGATACTTTGTATAAGAAAGTGGTAGAGCTTGCCTTAATTGCTGAGAAGGCTGAGCAACATGTAGTAAAATAGCAGACTGCAAAGGATGCCGTCACGGCATCGAACCCTCCTGCTAGTGGTAATATCAGTAAGGGGACCGACAGTGGCAATCCTGATCACAAACGGAAGGTTGAGGCTTCCGGAGCATCAAGGGGTAATAAAACATTTCGGGGAAACAGAGGTGGCTGTTAGGGCCGCGGATCCTCATTCCGATCTTTTCCCGATTGTCCTAAATGTAAGAAGCACCATCAGGGTGAATGTTGGGCCAAGGCATGTTTTCAGTGTGGCATGGCGGGCCACTTCATCAGAGATTATTCTCAGACCAAGAAAGAGGAACCTAAGAAGAGTACTACACAAACCTCGAGATGACTTTTCACCATGACTCAGGCTGACGCTGATGCTAGTCCGTCAGTGGTGACATGTCAGTTGTCTATTAATGGTTGTTCTTATACTGTGTTGTTTGACTCATGAGCTACGCACTCTTATGTGTTGAGTAGGGTTATTGAAAGTTTTCATAAGCCATGTGATATTTATGCTTTGGGATTTGGTACCCTGTTACCCTCGGAAGACCTTATAGTATCCACTAGGTGGATTCGGTCTTTGTCCTTCTGGATTGACGGTTGTGAATTAATCGCCAATCTAATAGAATTGCAACTGTCTAACTTTGATATAATCTTGGGAATGGATTTCTTGTCTAAGTATGGGGCAACGATCGACTGCAAGCGGAAGAAGGTGGTGTTTGAGCCTGATAGTGCTAACCCAGCGGTGTTCGTGGGTAAAGTTCAGGGGGCACACATACCAAGGATAACATTATTGAAAGCTAAGGACTTGATGAGCAGAGGTTGTCTGGGATTCATAGTCACTGCAGTGGATACCAGCCGACCTGTGACATCTGGACCTGAGAATACAAGATTGGTGTGCGAGTTCCTTGACGTCTTTCTTGAAGATTTACCGGGATTGCCACCTACCTGGGAGATTGAATTTGTTATTGAGTTGGTTCCGGGAGTGGACCCAGTATCAAAAGCACCGTATCGAATGGCTCCAGCAGAATTGAAAGAATTAAAAACTGTAAGAGTTACTGAATTTGGGATTCATTAGACTGAGCTACTCACCTTGTGGTTCTTCGGTATTGTTTGTGAAGAAGAAAGACGGGTCTCTGCGAATGTGTATTGATTACCGGAAGTTGAACAAGCTTACCATCAAGAACATGTATCCCTTACCTTGAATTGATGATCTATTTGATCAAATGAAGGGGAAAATGGTCTTCTCCAAGATCGATCTTCACTCAGGCTATCATCAGCTAAGAATTTGAGAGGAAGATATCCTGAAAACTGCGTTCCATACTCGATATGGACATTATGAATTCCTTGTGATGTCTTTTGGACTCACCAATGCCTCGGTGGCATTCATGGATCTTATGAATCGGGTGTTCAAGGATTACCTAGATAGATGTGTGATCGTGTTTATCGATGACATCATGGTGTATTCTAAATCAGAAGAAGAACATGAGTTGCATCTTAGATCAGTTTTGCAACGGTTATGGGACCACAAGCTATATGCTAAATTCAAAAAGTGTGAATTCTGGTTATCTCATGTCTCTTTCCTGGGGCACATAGTAGATAAAGACGGGATCATGGTGGATCCAGTCAAAGTTGAAGCTGTTTGGGATTGGCCAACACCAAAATCAGCTACTGAAGTTAGAAGTTTTCTAGGTCTAGCTGGGTATTACCGTCGGTTTGTTGAGGGTTTCTAAAGATTGTTGTACCCTTGACGGAGCTAACCCGAAAGAACCTGAAGTTTGTTTGGACTGATCGGTGTGAGAAAAGTTTTCTAGAGTTAAAGCAACGCTTGATTACTGCTCCAGTACTAACTCTTCCTTCAGATAAGGAAAAAGTTTGTGGTTTATTGTAATGTCTCGAGACAAGGTCTCGACTGTGTGCTTATGCAAGCTAGAAAGGTAATAGCCTATGCTTCTCGGCAGTTAAAGGAGTACGAGTAGAGGTACCCTACTCACGATCTAGAACTCGCAGCAGTGGTATTTGCGCTAAAGATTTGGCGGCATTACCTATATGGAGAGAAATTTGAGATGTACACTGATCATAAAAGTCTAAAATACTTTTTCACCCAGAGAGATCTGAATATAAGACAGAGACGCTGGCTAGAGTTGGTGAAGGATTATGATTGTGAGATCCTTTATCACCCTGGTAAAGCCAACGTGGTTGCTGATGCCTTAAGCAGAAAGGGGCAAAGTCAGATAAATAGTGTGGAACAAATCTCCCAACAGCTAGCAAATGAGATGACTCGAGCTAAGATTGAGTTGGTTGTAGGGCAATTAGCTAATATTACCCTGCAATCTACTCTTTTAGAACGAATTAAAGAAGCACAAATGCAAGATCCAGAATTGGTGAAAACCCGAGATAGGGTTTTTGCTAGGAAGGCTGGTGACTTTACAGTGGATGAAACGGGAATGTTGCGATTCATGAATCGTGTTTGTGTGCCTATGGATGATGGTATCAAAAGAGAGATTATGATGAGTCTCATACGAATCCTTACTCAGTTCATCCAAGGTCAACAAAGATGTATCAAGACCTAAAGGCCATTAACTGGTAGCCAGGCATGAATAATGACATTGCTGAGTACGTTGCTAAGTGTTTTACCTGTCAGCAAGTAAAGGCTGAACATCAGAGGCTTGCAGGGTTACTGCAGCCATTGAACATTCCAAAATGGAAATGGGAAGATATTGCTATGGGCTTCGTGGTAGGTTTGCCTAGAACCACGAGACAGTTTGACTCTGTGTGGGTCATAGTGAACAGGTTTACAAAGTCAGTGCCCTTCCTACTGTTCGGACGAACTTCTCCATTGATCGATATGCTGAGTTATATGTTAGAGAAATTGTTTGCCTTCATGGAGTCCCAAAGTCCATTGTTTCAGATAGAGATACGAAATTTACATCAAGATTCTAGGAGAGTTTACATCGAGCTATGGGTACTTAGTTAAAGTTTAGCACATTATTTCATCCTCAGACGGATGGACAATCAGAGAGGACTATTTAGATTTTAGAAGACATGCTACGGGCATGTGTGCTTGACTTTGAAGGATCATGGGTAAAGTACCTTCCCCTGATCGAGTTCTCTTATAACAACAGCTATCAGACAACAATCGGGATGGCCCCTTATGATCTTTTATATGGAAGGAAATGTAGATCACCTATTCACCGGGATGAAGTAGGTGAAAGAAAATACTTGGTCCCCGAAGCTGTTCAGAGAACAAGTGAGGCAGTTGACAAAATCAGAGCGTGAATGCTCGCAACTCAGAGCAGACAGAAGAGTTATGCTGATCCAAAGCGTCGGGATATTGATTTTCAGATCGAGGATATGGTGTTTCTCCAAATATCGCCAATGAAAGGCATTAAACGCTTTGGTAAGAAAGGAAAGCTTAGCCCGAGGTTCATTGGACCTTTAAAAATCCTCGAGAGGATAGGGCAAGTAGCGTATAGGTTGGCTATGCCCCCAGCACTGGCAGTTGTACATGATGTGTTCCATGTCTCAATGCTTTGGAAATATGTCTCAGATCCTTCCCATATTCTGAGTTATAAAGCGTTAGAAGTTCAGCCGGATTTATCATATGAGGAACGATCGGTGTAGAAACTTGATAGAAGAGAGAAAGTCTTGAGAAACAAGACGATTGCACTGGTAAAAGTATTATGGAGGAACATTAAAATAGAAGAGACAACCTGGGAACTCAAGACAGATGTGCAGCAGAAATATTCGGAGTTGTTCAGGTAAATTTTGGGACAATTTCTATAAGGAGGGGGTAATTGTAATACCCTAGGTTTATGAAATAAATTAGCGAAACCCTAATTAGATAATTATGTATTATTGAGAAATTATAATATTATATAATTTAATATATGAGAAATTATTTGACTAATAACATGTTAATACCCTGTTGGTGAGCCAGGGACATTTTAGTAATTTTGATCCGAGAAGGGTAAAATAATGGAATTAATATATTTACGTGCTTATGGAACTATATTATTATATAGTGATCATGTGTTGTCTTTTTTCAGGTGTGTTCTGACAGGTTGGCACGGTATAGTCACAACCGGGTATTTTGGGTCGAACTGGGTTCGGGCCCGAAATGCACTTTAGATTGAATTATTGGCATTTTATTTATTGATGATTAATCTAAAATTTATTTGGGTTTATGCATGCATGAAATGACATTTTTACCCTTGAATGTGTGTGAGTATGCTTTCTTTGCCCTAAGGGCAAATTGGTCATTTTGACCTTTAATTGATAATTGATAAAAGATTGAATTTTGAGTAAATGAGATAGAATTTTCTGGTTTTTCTTCCCTTCAAACCCGAACCCCTCTCTCTCTCTCTCAAACCCTCTTTGAATTTCACAAATTTGGTAAAAATTGCTTGGTGTGGAGCTTGGTATTTGGGGATTGATTGAGCTTGGCTTTGAATTGAATTGAGGTAGCTCTTTCTAACTAATTTTATTTGGAATTCTTGCTGATTATTAATTGTGGTAAAAGCATGTTTTGGGTTATATTGTTCTTACTTGCATGTAAAAAGAAATTGGTGTTGATCTTCATATGTTTAAGTGTTAATTGCAAGATATTGTTGTGGGTTGTATTGTTGAGTTTTGGATGAGATTTTAAGGTATTCTCTAGGTTTGAATTTATGTTCTATTTGGTATTGTGTTGCTGGAAAATTAACTGAGTTGGGTTACTTTGAAGCTCAAGTTCATGAGCTTGAACTTTGTTAGTTTAGAGCTTGATTTTATGCTTGCTGTGCAATCTAAAATATGGGGTTTAATGTTGGATTTTGATGCATGAGCTATGTGTTTTAGCTCTCTAATGTTTGCTAGCAACTTTAATTTGTGAATTGAGAGTTTGATTAACTTTTGGGGGTGATTTGATTGTGTTTGGAAGCTGAAATTCGTGCTGAAACTTGCTGGTTTCTGGGTTTGAAACCCAGCTGCCACGACATGGCTTTTAGCATGTTGCGGCCCGCCCCTTTGAATGGAACCTGAGAGTTGGTCCCAGGTGCCGCGGCATGGCTTTTGCATGTCGCGGCCCGCCCTCGAGTTTCTGGGCAGATTCAAGTGCAACTTTGAAAATGCCTAATTTTGTGATCTGAACTCCGTTTTAGGAGTTCTATATATCGTTGGAAAGCTCGTTCCGAGCTCTATATGATTATCTGTATTTTAAATGCCATGTGTGTACTTTATGAATGTGAAATCAGGAGTTAATACTATTTGTGTAAATCCCAGAATTGTGAGTAGGATTACCAGCACCTGGTCAGGAGCACCTAGGGATTTGGAATCTCTGCTATTGCGGGACCTCAGGTAAGACAATAGTTAGCACGTAGAGTTATGCGCGGTGGAGCTTATATTGGAAATGATATATGTGAGTAATTAGTAACTGGGGTTAGGGTTATTACCCTGACATGAGCGGTTTAATAGCCTAAGGTTATTACCCTAGTGATATATGTTGTGTAAATACTATGCCATGTTGAATATATTTATATATTGAGATTTAGGGTTATGTGTTCAAGGCATAACCAGGTTGGACTCGGTAACTAGAACCGAGATGAACCGTTCTAAGGCCTTATTATAATTAGACGTGTGAGCGCAACACGTAGGTATATGTTACATAAACATAATTAGGCATGTGACTGTAACATGTAGGGTTGTGTCATATAGGCATGTAGATTTAGGGTGGCCAATTTTTTGTCATCTTTTGACCTCGACAAGAACCTTGTCATGGCCTTGTGCACCTGTAAAACCTTTGTCTCATACGTGGTTTCCTTAGAAACTTTGTATGAGACTTTGTGGTGAGTTTATTGTAGTAAATAATCAACTTAAGACTCAACACTTGTCCAAGTTGTTACACTTGAAACCGTACTTCGCTGATACCCATCCTTGTACATTGAAATTATCTGGCAAGTAATACCCTTGGGTATGGTTAACCAAAATCTTATCGCTTTGTTTGGTTGCTCACCTTCCCTTGTCTTTTATGTGCAGATGATCCTGAGTGACTTATGGGGAGGTGACAACTGTATCAACGAAGATTTACTCGGTCTTTTGTTTGAATATCAGTGTCCAATTGATTCTTCCAGCTGTCCCTCAAGTGATCTCGAGGTCAGTTGTTGTTTTCTAGAAGTTGAGGTCCAACATCACTGCTATTCAGAGTGAATAGGTACAATCGGTTCATCTGGGAGCTGAACTTAGAATAGAGGCAATTTTTTCCTAGTTCTTGGACTTATATTGTCTAGGACGGTGTGCCCAATACTTTGCCCGTTGGTAGGCAATTTCTTCATCGTAGGATCTTTTTGCCGCAAAGACCACATTTATTATTGCCAAGCACTCAGGGTCCATTACGACAAGGACCAAGCAAACGTGTCGTAGGGAACCACCCTATGACCCTCACATCGCTATGCTAACAACTAGAAGGAGAGTTGGCCTTGTTGAGGAGGCTGCACAACCTCAATATGATGGAGAGTTAGGGCTAGCCAGGCTGAGGCACTTTTGGTCGGGCAGCTTGTGGCTGGCCGAGATGAGGAGACCTCATCCGAGACGAACAATGCGTTTGAGGTTGAGGAGGCTGTGTCTGCCAGGAGGCAATACAAGACTTGTGTTATTTTCCTCAATAATCCCTTGGGTTCGTATGATGAGGTCAAGCAACCTTTGAACAGCTTTGGTCGTCTTTCCAAGGTCAGGATATACCACATTATGGAGGAGTCTACAGAGCCCCGAGTCCTCGAGCATGGGGACCAACAAAACTGGTAAATATCTCCCTCGTCCTCTATTTCCTCCCAGAAGCTTGACAAGATCAAGGCAGGAGGGATGGTAGGAGATGTCCAGTGTGATAGGCCTATGAGAGACCAGTGAGCTCATCGGTTGACATACAAATGGATGGCCTGGTCAGAGCGCCACATAGAGCAGACACATGCACCCTAATTTTAGAGACATAGCCATGTACTTCAGGGCGTGTCCAGCTCAAATGACCCCGAAAGGTATAAAGTATCTTTTGGTGATATTCGTTCTGTATGCAGAGTTGGGCTGGCCTCAACCCTACCCTTATGAGATTGGATACTTCTTTGAGCTAAAATCCATGTCAAAGCAAATTCGGTCTGGATACTTCTACTTTAATCAGTTGGGCTATTAGTGGCTAGGCAACAACAACAACACAACTTTATCAAAAGTGGGAGGATCGCCAGGAATTATTTCATAATCTGGGATATCTCGCAGGTCCACCACCGCTTCTAAAGGGTGCCAACATACTCACGCTCTATCCTTACTCTTCGGGTGAGGGACAGAGCTAACTACATCTTGTCCCTCCCTGTTGAGAGGAGGGACATACTGAGATTGGCTTGTGAGACCAACTTTCAGAAGGTGGCGAAAGATTAGATAACATTGTGGCACTACTAAATTTTTCTACATATATGCTCAAAACTGTTCGAAGATCGATTTTGTTTCCTAATATATATATATACTTGTGTACTTCAAGTTGTCAATACAATATGTTAGTGTTTAGATGATTTGTATAGTGTTGATAGTTTTTTTTAGTTATTTAGTTGTTAAAAAATTTATATATAAATGAGTGTATGCAACTTTTGTAAGTTGATGTTTATTTTATCTTTATTAATTACTATATTGTTAGTTATAAATTAGTTGAATTATAGATAATTTTCAATTACTTTTCAAACTATATGAATTGTATATATACCATATAAATATATATTATCAAAAATAATAAAAAAATAAAAGTAATAATAAGATACATAAAGCAATAGCTATAGACCAAACAATATTTAATATGAATTATTTACCAAAATTAATATTTGTCCTCCCAATTTTACAAGTGATAACCTAAATGTGAATATAAAGTTGTGTGATAGGAAAAAAATAAAACAATGTCTTTTATTATTTTTTTTAATGATATATATTATTAAAATAAAAAAAAAATAAAAAAATTAAATAAAGTGATGATAGGTAACATGAATAAGTAAGTAAATTTTTGACGCGACTTCTTTGTAGTTATAAACTTAAATTTTCCACACTATAAACTTGTGTGAGAGAGATTATCTCATTATTGTTCTCACTTGCATGTGTAAGAGTTTCACGTGCCAGCGCTTGCTTAATTCTAGATTCAATTAATTTTGTAATTACAAAGTATTTTTTTAAACAAAAATCTTTTAAAATGGTATCTTTGTAACCATTATATAGTATAAATGTTTATTTTTCCTTATAATAATATAAATAGCAATATTAATATATATTATTAGGGTGTTTACTACTTGTTAATGCTTTATAGGTTTGGTAGAAACTCAATAGCCTCGATATATATAGGATATTTTTTTATTGTATGATGTTGAAGATGAGCTTGATACTCAATAGAGGATAATTGCATTATCACGGTTAGAATTTGGGATAAGAATTGGTTTAAGATGCATGAAGTTTTATCTCAAAATAGTTGACAATAAGAAGGGTAATCCTTCATTTTATTTTACATGACAATTTATTTTCACATATTAGTAATGTAAGACTAACTCTAATAATTGTTGGGAATTATTATGCTCCAATAGAAATACCAAACCAATAAGATTAGGGAAATTTGACAATATATGCTAAAAAATAGCATATATTGTTTTAATATACTAGGTAAAAAAAAGTAAAAAAAATACCCTCAAATTAACTTTAATGCCAACATTACCCTCCCCATTTCAAACTTCCACTCTCCCTCTAACTCTCACTTCTCTCTCTCTCTCTCTCTCTCTCTCTCTCTCTCTCTCTCTCTCTCTCTCTCTCTCTCTCTCTCTCTCTCTCTCTCTCTCTCTCTCTCTCTCTCACGCAACCCAAACGACACCCCACTCACCGGACCACCTCACGGACCACCCCCTCACTCACCGGACCACCAACGACACCCCACCAGGCGAAACTCACGGACCACCCCCTCACCACCCGACCCCAACACGTCCAGAGCAAATCGCGAAATCGCGAAACCCTCTCATACGACATCGCGAACTCTTCGAAGAAGAAATCGTGAAACCCCAGACGACCAGCAGAGGACATCGCGACCACCGGAGACGAGATCGACAAACCCCAATTCGCGACACCCCCAAACAAAACCCAGATCCAAAACAATAAAAAAAGGTATTTGGCTAAACTTTTTTGTTGTTTCATTACTTTTTAATTGTTTGTGCTTCATTGTAAAGTAATGTAGTTAGTTTATGTTCAATTTTTTTGATTTCGTTTGAATTTCATTGTTTTGGTATATTTTCTAGTTTTTTTGCAAAATTTGCGACGTATCGCGACTATGTTCACGACATAACGCGACATCGTCTAGAAAAGTTGGGGATTTTATGATAACCGTGTTTTTCACGACGTGTTAGCGATATACTGGCGACATAATTCGCGATATATTGCATTTAGTACGTAGGTTTCATGATTTTTATCGACGCGTATGTGTGTTTGGCGACATGTTTGCGATTATATGCGATATGATTAGCGATATATAACAGTTGTACATAGGACTCTTGTTTTTCATCCTCCTTTTTGTGTTTAGCGATGAATAAGCGATATATTAGCGACATATTTGGCGATATGATCAACAGTAACTAGGATTATGTTTCACGATGTATAGCGACATACTGCGACATGTTTCACGACATACTTCTAACAAATTTGTTGACAATTTTGCAAATGGCTCCTGAACTTAAACTTCCAATTTCCTCGCATTTCACGGGACGTCTTACCTATCAGGGTACAGATAGGTTTAGATATATCAAGGCCAAGTTTACTGAGATGGATTTGGTTGACACAGTAAAGGCTAGTCCTTTCGGACACTTTTGGGAAGCTGGAGAGTTGACTTTCTCCGGCGCGTTGGTCCACAGCCTCCTCTTACGAAAAATGAAAGTGGACACAGAAAAGGAGGATGAGGTTTGGTTTCATGTAGGGAGAAATGACATGAGATTCGGACGGATAGAGTTTGGACTCATTACTGGCTTACCTATGGGTAGTGCCCCTATAGACGAGGAAATACACGCCAAGTCCAACGACCATCTAGTTCGGACTTATTTTGAAGGGAAGAGTTCTGTTCAGTTGGATTCTCTTATGCTCCAACTTGAGAGGTGCGAAGATAAAGATGATGCCTACAAGCTTGGACTGATCGCTTTCATTGAAGGTGTATTAGTATCAAAGGAGGGCAATGTCCAAGTTTGGCCTGAGATGTTGAAGTTTGTTAACGATCTCGAATTCTTCTTCAAGTATCCGTGGGGCGAGCGCGCTTTTCGTAAGCTGATGGAGACATTAGGAAAGAATATGCAACATTACAAGGATAATGTTGACAAGAAGAAGGGGAAGAAGATTGCTCAGGAGGCAAAGTACACTGTTAGTGGCTATGTACCTGCCTTTCAGTACTGGGCATACGAAGCAATTGAGAAGTTGGGGAAGAAGTATGCCCACTGCAATGGGACCAAGTTCCCCAGAATGTTGAGCTGGAAAATACCGGAGGGCCAGCGGAAACAAGATGTGAAGGCAACCGACATTGCACTGTTGTTCAACAGTCGGGTATGTTTCTTTACTATTCTGTATTTTTTTTCCTAAAGAGATATGGTTGAATTTATTGAAAATGAACATTCGCGACATTGTTCGCGATATGTTCGCGACATTATGCGATGTCGCGAAAGAACTTGATGTCTTGCTTATCGCGACATATGTCGCGACATGTTATCGACATGTCGCGACAATGTGCTGCTTTTTGCGATTATCATAATTTTCGACTTCTTTTCACAGTTTTTAATTATTCTGTGTTTTCTTTTTTGTTTCAATTGGTGGTGAAGAAATGTTTGTTTCCCCGGCCCAGTGAAGAGGCATACTTCAAGAGTATTAATGAGGGTAAAGCCCCTCTTTGCTTTGAGATGGATGTGGAACAAACGGTGGACGTTGATGGTACATAGGAGTCTGTGTTTGAAACTCAAGCGAAGACCATCAACGAGGCTATGACAAAGGCAAATTTAGTTCCACCACCACCAGCACCTGAAGTACACGAGCCATCTACTTCAGCCGATCCTTCTGCTCCAACCAGTACAACCGTGGACAATGACCTTGCAAAGAGGTTGGATAGCATTGAGGCCCGGCTGGAGAAGCTTGAGTCCCAGCAGGAAGCCGTCATATTGGCACAGACGCGGTTAGTAAATAGCCATCTCAGTATGAGGCGGTCCTTCACGGAGAGTCAGAAAGATCTGAAGGAGACTCTACTGGCTAAGATGGACGAGTTGATGGCAATGGTAAAAGGAGAGCCCACACCTGGAGAGCCCACACCTGCACCGCAAAATGAGGAACAAATGGAGAGTGATAACGAAGATGTCTTCCCAGAAGATTGGGAAGCAGATGATAACGAGGCACCGTCAACTCCATTGGAAGCAATTATCACGACTATTGGTGATACACAATCACAGGACGAAGTCCTACTTCTACCTGGACCCCCACAAAATGTGCCATTTGTGAGGAAGAGGAAGCCGCCTACGTACTTGAAGGACTACACTGTAGAAAAGAAAAAGAGGCAAGTTGTTCTAGAGAACGTAGACCCGGAAAGACCAGTAGACCGTAGATTGCTTCGTACGTTCAATAGGTGGTTGATTGGAGACATTCCCAATGCCCGACCTAGGAATGTGCACACCGGTGTTGGCGATGTCAAGTTCTTCACAACATTGTTTCTAAAGGGGGAGTGGCTTCACGATGGTGTAAGTATTTAATTATTAATTAGTATTTTGATGTTTTCTGCAATATATATTTTATTGTCGATGTGTTAGCGACAATGTCGCGACATTTTCGCGACATTGTTGCTGACACAGAAGTTTTTTGTTTCTATTTTTTTTGGCGACATGTCGCGACATTGTCACAACATTATCGCGACATTGTTGCTGACACAGAAGTTTTTTGTTTATGTTTTTTTTTGGCGACATGTCGCGACATTATCACGACATTATCGCGACATTGTTGCTAACACAGAAGTTTTTTGTTTGTTTTTTTTTGGCGACATGTCGCGACATTGTCACGACATTATCGCGACATTGTTGCTGACACAGAAGTTTTTTGTTTCTGTTTTTCTTGGCGACATGTCGCGACATTGTCCCGACATTATCGCGACATTGTTGCTGACACAGAAGTTTTTTGTTTCTATTTTATTTGGCGACATGTCGCGACATTGTCACGACATTTTCACGACAAGGTGACATTTTTACTCAATTCTGTTTAATGACATGTGGCGACATTGTCGCGATAATGTCGCGACACTAGTTAAATTCTTCTCACGACGTTGTTCACGACGTGTCGCGATTTTATTTACGACTTTAATTAATCTTCTCTTATTTTTATGCAGCACATAAATGTCATATCACACTTGATGAGGAGGAGACGCCTTCATTTTCCAGAGTTGTACCCTCAGCCAGGTGTGATTTTGGACACAACACTTCCACAATTCCTCATAGGCATTTGGGGTACAAGACTGGTGACAGAAGTACGTTTGAATGGCCAGATGCAGTGAACCAATACTATCTGGGTATGGAGAGCCGTTACATGCCATGTTGGAAGGATCAGAACTTCATATACTTCGTCCTGTACTTCGATCATCAAAAACATTGGGTTGCTGTTGAGGTAGATGTTGATATGTGGCAGATTCGGGTGTACGATAATGATTTAGCGTGCACCACCAACGCACAGTTTGATGCCATCATGCTACCTTGGACTCAGCTGTTTCCACATCTGCTGAGGTCAACTGGCTATTACGATCAAGTGAACAACTACATTCTGAATGTGGACTTAGGGGACAGTAGCCAACTCAGATCAATGCATGCTAAACGCATGCCAAGTGAGGTGGTTCCCCAAAGTAAAACAAGGTAATTGTTAATATAGTATATTATTATTTCCTTTGCCATTACTCTTTAAATGCAATTCAGTCTCTAAATGTGTTTGTTGTTAATTTTTCAGTGGTGATTGCGGGCTATATGCCCTTGAGTACATCGAACACCTAATGCTGAATCGATCCTTGGACAACATTACAGATGATAACATGAGAATGTTCAGAGATCGGTGGTGTGTAGACTTGTTTTATCAAAACTTAACGTGGTAAAATAGGTACAAGGGTTGTAATTTTTTTGTATTTTAAGAACTCCATTACAATTGTACAAACATAGTTGCATAGTTGTTTTTAAATCTGTACAGTTTTTATATATCGAAAAGTGTTCAATTTTAAAATTTTTACTTACATGTCGATACAACATCGATAACATGTCGTTTAATGTCGAAAAAATTTAGTTTCTGAGTGTTTGGTTTCATGTCGATAAAGCACCGCGAATATGTCGTCAAATGTCGATAGAAAAATCATGTTTTGACTGTTCAGTTGATGTCGATAACATATCGCAAATATGTCGCTTAATATCGATAACAAAAGACGTTTCCACATTAAATGGTAATTAATTTGTGACATTTATTATCCCGACTAACCAACTACTTCACTATGTCGTGAACATGTCGCCTGGTGTCGCGACATGTCGCGAAAATTGCCCAGATTGCTTTGTGCATGACAAACATGTGTACAATTGTGTAATTCAATTTTTACATTTATTATCCCACCTTCCCAACTACTAGTTTTGTCTATAAAAGCAATTTTCTATCTCATAAGTTACATATTTTCTTAATTTTTACCCCTACAAGATAATTCTCTTAGCAATGTCTACTAGAAGGAACAAGGGCAAATACCTGATTCTTACTCCTGAAGAGATCAAGCAGGAGCCTGATTGTGGGGAAATTACGCCTCAAATGCAAAAAGTGCTTGACGACATGAAACGTTTTGAAGATGAACGGGTTATGAACGAGTGGAGGTTACTACAACTTGAAAAAAAATTTAACAAAACAGGTGTATGGCCGGCTCCACCACCAGGGTTCCCCGAAGGCTGCCGTCGCTGCAAGTTAGGTTATTTTAATGGTAAACAGGTGAAGCCTGGATCTCTATGCAAATATTGCAAGGCTCATCGACATGGCAAAGAATTTTAATTGTTGTAATTTATGTAATTGCTAAATGTCGCTACATGTCGCTAATGTAACCGTAAAACGTCGCAAGATATCGACTTTTTCAGTAAATGAATTAAAGTTCCATTAATGTCGCAAAATGTCGCAAAGTAATCGTGAAACGTCGTGATTTTTAAATTTTTTTCCAGATTTAATAAAATTCTTCCTATATCGCAACATGTCACTAGTGTAGTCGTGAAAATTCGCAATTTTTTAATTTTTCCAGAATTTATAAAAGTTCTTCCTATATCGTAACATGTCGCCAGTATAATCGTGAAACGTCGCAATTTTACGACTTTGTCCAGAATAAATTAAATTTCTAAACATATCGTGAAAATGTCGCTACATATCGCAAAGTGTCGTGACATACACAATTATAAACAACCACATACACAGAAAATAATGTCGATAAATATTGGCATACATAAAAAACTACAAGTAACATGCCATAAACCATAATAATAATAATGCATGCAATTTAAAAACGAAAATGATGCTCAAACCCTGGCCTTGCAAGTAGCTTTGTTGTGTCCCAATGCGCCACAGTTTGAACATTTGTGTGGTTCCTTGACTTTTTGACCGTTCGATGGAAATCGGTTAGTCCATAATCTTCCTGCATTGCTCTTTCTTGGACAACCTACAGGTTTCTTCTCCACTGGTACATCGATTCTCATGTTCTGCATGTGTTCTGGAAGCACCCATTCATCCTCCTCGCGCACAAGATTAATTGTTGCATCGTAAGTATTCTTCCACGTCTCCTTTGTGTAATAGGGGGATGACAGAGCGTAGAGACTGACATTCTGAGTAAGCACCGCGGCACATGCATGGGGACAAGGAATTTTCAACAATTGGAATATGCCGCAAGTGCATGTTCTCTCAACTAAGTTCACATCACCGCCCTTTTCAAAGTCAGAACCGTCAGCACCTCTTCCAACATTAAACAATTGTGTACCGTTACGTAGGACACTTCTACGTCTACCATCCTCGTGTTGCTTTATCAAATCTTCCTCAAAATGAGTTGCCAAAGGGGTAACACACTTACTTGCCTTTTCGAGACGGTTAGCAAACCAATTTTGTAGTGTGAACCTTATGAACTCAACTAGAGTAGTTATTGGATATGCCCAGAATTCTTCAGTCACGTTGTTAAGGCTTTCTGCAGCGTTGTTTGTCATGATGTTGTACCTGTCTCCTAGACAATAAGGACGAGCCCATTTTTCTAATCCTATATTGTCAACATAAGCAGCGATGTGAGGATCCATCTGTCGAAGCACCTGCAAATGTCTATCACATTCCCTCTTCGACCATGCGTAAGCGGCCAGCCATATTTGCGTGTTACAGACATCAGTCTTGAACTTGTGGGTGACATTCATAGAAATATATTTGTAGCATGCACAGTGGCATGCTTCGGGGAAAATAACCTCGACAGCATGTTCAATGCTTTTATGCCTATCCGATACAAACACTAAGTTTTTAACCTCCCCAATCGCTTCCTTTAACTTCTGCAAGAAATACTTCCAAGAGTCATGATTCTCGCTGTCAACAATTGCAAAGGCAATCGGAAACAATTCGTTATTTGCATCGTACGCTACAGCAACTAGCATTGTGCCCCCAAACCTTGTCTTCAAGAACGTGCCGTCGATACTAATCACAGGACGACAAAACTTAAATCCCCTCCTACAAGCAGCCAGTGACCAGAAACAGTACTTGAACCTGTTCTCCTCTGTGATAATGTCTGTAATAGTACCTGGATTCTTCTGTTCCAGCATGTAAAAGTAACCAGGTAACTGACTATAAGCTGTTGTTGGCGTACCCTCAAATACATAAGTGCCTTCTCTCGGCACCTCCAAGCCTTCTCATAGCTCATCTTGATCCCATACTCCTGAAACATATCCCTTTGTATGTCTTTAGCTTTGTACTTAGTTCCATCTGATTTGAACTTGTTCTTAATGAGGTGGCCAACAACCCACGGTGCTGCTTAACGGTTATCAGCATGTCTAGAATCCAGGCTACATGTGTGTTCGTTGTGGAATACAGTAACCTCAAACATGTCACAACGTGCCCTCTTCCTCCCCCTCACTCTCCATTTGCAATCTGAACCCCGGCAAGTTGCATAAAAAAACATCGGTGCCAGACTTCTTCACCATGAACTCAAAATTCATTTTCAATGCAAACCTTCCAACCACATTTTTCAATTCAGTCTTATTTGTATACAACTTGTCAACATATATTTCCCCTGAATGTGTACCAGTAAGAGAAGTTGTATAAACATTATTTTCCTCTATGTCTTCCCTTGTCCACACAATAGGTTTAAATTTTGTACAAACTTCAAAATCAGATGGTACAGTACTACGAGGAGGACCTAGGCGGCTGCTACTGGTGCCTGGTGTTTCGTGATTTTCACTCCGAGGAGTTCTT
The DNA here is from genome assembly GCF_029168945.1 of Cannabis sativa. Taxonomy (NCBI): domain Eukaryota; kingdom Viridiplantae; phylum Streptophyta; class Magnoliopsida; order Rosales; family Cannabaceae; genus Cannabis; species Cannabis sativa. Next base: position 8,759,502 of record NC_083609.1, read on the forward strand.
CTTTCTTGGTCTTTCCTTTGCTCCCTTGGACGTGGTGGAGATGGTGGAGGTAGTTCTAACCTTAAAGAAGGTACCTCTATAGCTTCATCAACTTCCAACTCCGCATCACCATCCTCGTTCAAATCTACTATAGGATCATTGTTGTAAAATGCACCATCAAAATCATTAAACTGGTCAAATCCATTGTCAACCCTATTATCCTCATCTATATTAGTAGGGGCCTGCTCATTCATCCCTACGGCTGGATCTGTTTCTGGGACAAAACTCCCAACAACACTTCTTGGGAGGACAGTTGGCGGAGTAGGCCCCAAAAGCGCATGCCTTTTAACCTTAGTCACAAACAGTGGCAGCAAGTTCTCCACACTCATTTTTGCCTTCATTCTTAAGAACAATCTTACTTGACTATCTTTCACTAAAACTTCTGGCGGTATCATATTGCCTTTCATGTACACATAACACACCTCTAATTTTAGTTCATACACAAGAGGGTCTATATCCAACTCTTCATACAAAATATCATTTATCTTTTCTAAAGTAGTGTCAACCTCAAACATTAACATCTTACTTTTTGGATTATTGAATATCCAGTTGAAACCTTCAACTGCCCAAGCCCCATCATATAGTACAACTACAAACACATTTGAATCTGCAAACCAAAATGACCACAAATTATTAAAAACCAAGATGTCGCAAGATATCACGAACCTATCGCCACATATCGCGAGCTAAATCCAAAAAATGTATGTCGACAAACGTCGTTAACGTGTCGAGAAAAATAAAAATATCCACAATATAACACAATAATTCTATGTGTCGCGACTTGTGTCGCGACATGTCGATACATGTCGTTAAATGTCATCCCTAACCTCATGTCAGCTCTTACATCGCTAAATGTCGCTAACCATGTCGAAAAATATCGCTAAAATTGCAAAAAAACCAGTAAAAACGCAGACTTGCTGCATTTCGTGTTTCATTGACAAAGGGTGTCAAAAGGGTACATAAAAACCACGGATATGTGTAGATCTATTACTTTCAACATAAATACATCTAAATCAAACAATAATTACTGAAGAAATTACATACCCATTATTGTTTAAAGGAATGACTTTCTTAGAGCTTTGGTTGGGTTTCAAGTTTCCTTTGATTAAGGCGGTCGAACACTAGCTCCGGTGGTACAATGTGTGTATTCTAGAGAGAGAGAGAGAGAGAGAGAGAGAGAGAGAGAGAGAGAGAGAGAGAGAGAGAGAGAGAGAGAGAGAGAGAGAGAGAAATCCGAGAGATAGAGAGAGAGAAAGTGTTATGAATTTTTGTTTTTTATTTGTTAAGGGGTAAAATTGTAAGGGAAAAATGGTTTAAGTATATTTTGCATGATGCAAAATATCCTAGCATATTTTTAGTGTACCAATTATTTTTAAGCATATAATGTCAAATTTCCCTAAGATTACAACTCTATGATAAATAATACAAAAGACAAAATCATAGATTAAATAATATTATAACACTAAACAAAATATACACATAAAATAGAGAACAGAGATGAAGAAACGAATTACAACTCAAAGCAATAACCTAAAACACAATATATAAATAGCATATATATAAGAGATGTGAGAGCAATCTCAACGCCACATACACCACAATTGTATAATAGGGAAATCACTAAACTTGAATAAGGTCTTACACCTTTGTCCAAAAACTTATTTTCTCCCTACCACAAGCACTTAGAGAAAAGGAAAGAATGGAAATAGCTTTCTAGATTTATCAAGCTTATAGTTTCTAGCAAGGTGCTCTCTTTGATAGAAACTCACAAAAATTGTATCTTCACAAGTGAACCGAAGACCTCTATTTATAGTGTTTAAGATCACATATTTTGAAATTCAAACTCATAACCCCATGAATGTTATGTAACTCCTGCATAACTCCTATAACATTAAGAATTTCAAATTAAAATGTGTAACACCTTTTTACACACTTAATATTGGTGATAATTGTAGAGGTTACAAAATGTAAATAACTCCACCTCTTATATTACAATTTATGTGAATATTAGATGTATGTAACTCTCAATCATATTATATATACATTAATCTCATATTAATATATAATATGTCTCATTTTAATGTTTTAATCTATCTTATATTATAACAATATAATATAATATTCCCCCGCTAGATTAAAACTTGTGACACACTATTGTAACATTATTTAATCAATCAAATATTATATATCACCCACTTTGATTGAATAAATCAAATACTTTTATAGAGATCTTGCTTAGATGCATAGAGTAAAATGTCTTTCGACTTGAATTTTACCTTAGTGTAGTTACCACAAAGTTATTTGAAATTTTGGTTGCCGTAGCATTGAACCACTATTCCTTTAATATAAATTGGTGATGGCACACACATCTTTGCTAGAATTCACTGAAGACCTTATTATGTTTCGCTTGTGCACCGTTAATGGCCACGTGCAACATCCATTTCATGGACTCTCTAGAGAATAACTCCTGATTCTCATAAAAGGCGGCACCACCTCTAGTCCATATAGGTGAAAATTAGTGTCTCGCAACTCTCTTTAGACACATCATTCCATTAAAAAAATATTTCGGTTTTAACCCTTCAAATTTTAACATTAGTACTCTTTCATAGATGGGACAAGTTGAGTACTACTTTTTCACTCTATTGACTTGTTATTACCTATATTGAACTTAAGACTAGATTTTTACTAGTGTTAAGATAGGTTACCATCAACGAGTAAAACTCTAAGGGAGTTTAGGCCTTTTCCCTTAAAATTTCATGCTTTAATCTTGTACGGAGATTAAACTATTTGTTATAACCACACACTTTTCGATTCTAAGCGAATCTTGCTAGCCAAAATTAGTGTCCATTATTACATGGTCACTTTTCTCCTTAAGTATACTTAAGCTTTGAAAACTTAATCATAGAAGATTAATTTTCACACTTAATTTTTCACTAATTTTGATAACAAACATATTAAAATTAAACACTTATTTAGACACCAAACATGTTTAAGTTATACTCAAGTCTTAGGCACCAAGCATGCCTAACTTTCATACATCATCCATTCTTTTACCAAATTTCTTGATAAATATTGGATATCACCCCCACATTTTCTCACATTTCACTATCAAGATAATATCTTGATTTTAAAATATAGAAGACCACTTTGTCTTTATAGTTTCTCTTTAATTTTCTTCTTAAAATTATTTTCACTAAAATTTGACATCAAAATATGTCAAAATTTTCGCATATGCACATAGCCAAAATTAATTTAAAATTTGAATTCTAAATCAAATAAACTAATCAACAATGTCTCATCACATTTTGATTAAAGTTGTGGCTCACCCCTAAAATTCCACCATAAAGTGTATATAAAATACAACTTTTGTTATTTTCTCTGGAAATGACTCTTTAAGGTCACTTTAAAAAAATACTATTTGACATTTTTAGTTTTCTCAACAAAACTAAAATGTCAAACTCACATCATCACTTACAAATAATGTGATTATTTTTTACCATAATTTTAAGGTTATCTCCTCATTGAGATTAACCTAAAATTATACCAAAGTTGATAAAATTCTCATCAATTTTGTTCACTACTTTGATCATTTAAGATTCTAATTGCTTCTCCAATTTTGTTATCTTTTTACAATTTTTGAATCCACCATGATTCACTTTAATTTGAGTCTAAAATTGCTCTTCCAATTATGACTCATTTTACAAGTTTGAATCCACTTTTGATCCATTTGTTCTTGCTATGACAAGATAAATTTCATAAGTGTAACTCTGATAGTTCACTTTCTCATCTCATAAAATGAGATAAAAACCACTAATGGGAAAAATAATTCCAAAACTCCATTAAAAAAATGATGAATACATCTTTTCCATCATTATCACTATTATTTTTATAATATACACTAAATATGATTAGTTAGACATATATTATTATATACCAACAATATATATAACTCTCATGCATAAATTTATAACTCCCAAATTTTATGCTAATTAATATATTATGTATGTTACTATCATCTCATATATGACATACACATAATATTAATATACATCACAACTATATATGTTACATATCTCATATGTGTAACATATACACTTTAATATATATATCAATATATCATAATTTATATCATCTCCACATGATATCTTTATATATTAAAAGTGCCTATCTAACGACATTTCTTGGTTTAACAGAATATACTTTTAAAAATAAAAGAATATTCTGTTAAATTTAACGATAGGTTTGATCTCCCGTTAACAAATAAACCCAATAATTAAACCCAAAAAATTAAACAATCTTTTTTTAAATTAAAAAAAAATATCTTAGCCACATATCAAAAATTAAACCATCTTTTTTTAAATTAAAAAAAATATCTTAACCACATATCTCTCTAACAAACCGTATATCCCTAAATTATCAAATCCAATTCTCTCGCTTTGGCTTACGATCAACCAAACGCAGTTTGCACTCCGATTTTTAAGAAAATATATTATCCCCATTCTCTTGCGGTGTATCCATCTATAGGTGTATATTTTCATGTATTGTGTAAAAAGATCTATATCGAAAATCATAGGAATTTGTTGCTTAGGGTTTTTGTTGGGCTCGCTTTTTTTTTTTTTTTTGGATCGTTCTTCTTGTTTGAGTTAATGAGAGCCTTAATTTTTTTTTCTTTTTGGCTTAAAAAGTGTTTTGTTTTCTGGGTTTCATGCTTAATCTCATATTTGAGATTATGATGGGTTAATTTCCATCTTTAAAGGGTTTCTTGCATTTATATCTTATTCCCCCCTTTTAAATATATGGTACAGTACAGCCAAAGAAGGTACTGGTTGGTATTAAAACTTTTCTTGGACTTGTATTGGGATTATATCGTATTTCAATTGAAGATTGTTGTAGCATAAGTTAATGGTCTAATTCTGAATACCTGATTTTGCAGCCACTCAGAAATGGAGCGAGCCAGTGATAAAAGGCACACATCCAACTCCCAGAGACAGCCACAGCTGTACCACTGTTGGTGATAATCTCTATGTGTTTGGGGGTACTGATGGGATGAATCCTCTGAGGGATTTGCATATATTAGACACTTGTAAGAAATTTTTAATATGAGTATTTTTCTTTCTGTTGATTAACATGTCTGCAACCAGTAGGTCTACTAATGCTTAAATTATATTTTTAATTATAACATATTATAAATATTGTTTTTGTGTTTCCAGGAAAATGAGAAAGAAGGTTAGAAGTGACAGTTGTGCTTGTAAAAAGAGGAATTGCTTGAGTGGGTAAGTGATCATAATAATTAGTATATTTTATTTTTGAAAATCAATACATATCGGTATAAATTGTATACATATATTTTATATAAATAATTAATGTATACAATTATTTTTTTTCCAAGAGCTTCAGGTACTGTTTTAATTTTCTTGTTATTATTCTTAATTTCAAATTTAGCTTCGTATGTTATTAAATTATTGAAGCTTACGTATTTGTTAATCTACTTTCTTCTTATTGTTGGGTGGATTTGATTAATTTCGATTTTGTAGTTTGGGTTTTCAATTGGCTTTGTAATGATCCTATGGAGTTCCACATTAGCATATAGGACATATATATAGTTATCGCGAAAATTTGAGCCACCATAGACTTGATAATTTTTTTAGTTTATTTGTGTATTTATGCGATTTTTTTTTTATGAATTACTCTTTTTAAAAATAAATATGTTTATATAAATTTAAATTTAAACTCTATATAAAATAATATCTTTTTTTTTTCTAGAAACATAAAGCGACTAATTTCATTAACAATCATCAATATAAAATTTAAACTCTATATTAAAAAATACATTTTTTTTTTCTAGAAACATAAAGCACAGACTAATTTCATTAACAATCATCAATATAAATATTCAAGTATGAATAAATTAGAACAATTCAAAATCAGAACAAATAAATATTCAAGTATTTCAATAAATTCATAAACAAATAAATCAGAACAATTCAAAATCTCAAATCAAGAAAATTAAAATTTTAGATTTATAATATTTACAAATATGAAAAACTTATAAAATAGATCTATCTACCATTGTTGTCGTCGTTGCTTAGTTATTGAATTCTTAAACAAAAACCACTAGAACTTATATAAAACTAATATTTACGTGGCTCGCCACGTAACTCTCATCTAGTATATATATAAATATATTTATTATATGTATCTCATGATATATATATTATATGCATCTCATAAATAAATATTCTTTGTTAGAAATAATTGGGGTCACAATTGTATATATAAAATGTGTGTTAGGTCATCAAATAAATAAGTCAAATTTATGTGGTCTATTTTGGAATAAAGTTTATGACTTAAGGGCATGATTGTCATGATTTTAATATGTGGATACCAATTAGACAATTTCTATATTGATGAGGGGCCAAATAGAAATAGTCAATAAATATTACCAACAGGTTTGTCTGTTGGTAATATAACGGGTAATGGTCCCCATTTGCATCGTATCTCTTTTCACTCTTGTATCCCCATCACCAAGAGAAAAATTACAGAAAAAGGTTTTGATGCAAATTGGAAGATCATACCAATCAAGATCATTACAAAATCGATTCTATGGATTCTGGTATGCTTCCGCTATTCTTTAATCTTATTGTTTGATTCTCTTGAATTAATTAGGGCTAAATTAAGTTTTACAGTATTCCTAACATTCTTATCACAAATATATATCATGAATCACATACTCAACATATATAATATATACAACTCATATCATGTTATATATTATGTATATCTCACATATATATTATCATATAACATATTCAAATATCATATTATATGTCACTATATTAATATGACATATACACTGATATATATAACTCATATATACATCTCACATATAATAACATAAAAAATTCATATCTCAACATAGGAAAATATGTTAATATATGTTTTATATAAAAAAAATAGTAAATCACAAAATATCACAATTCTTACCCTTGTATAATTATCACAAGTTGATTTCTTACCTTCCATTGAAGCAAGGTAGGAAAGAATAAGCTTTTAATTGTTAAAAATTATTGTGCTCTAATAAAAATACCCAAACCAACAAGATTACAACTTTATGATAAATAATACAAAGGACAAAATCATAGATTAAATAATGTTACAACACTAAACAAAATATACACATAAAATAGAGAGCAGAGATGAAGAGAAGAATTACAACTCAAAGCAATAAGCTACACCTAAAACACAATATATAAATAGCATATATATATATAAGAGATGTGAGAGCAATCTCAACACCACAAGTGTATAATAGGGGAATCACTAAACTTGAACAAGGTCTTACACCTTTGTCCAAAAGCTTATTTCCCCCTACCACAAGCACTTAGAGAAAAGAAAAGAATGGAAATAGCTTTCTGAATTTATCAAGCTTATAGTTTCTAGCAAGATGCTCTCTTTGATAGAAACTCACAAAAATTGTGTCTTCACAAGTGAACCAAAGTCCTCTATTTATAGTGTTTAAGATTACATATTTTGAAATTCAAACTCATAACCCCCATGAATGTTATGTAACTCATGCATAACTCCTATAGCATTAAGAATTTCAAATTAAAATGTGTACGTAACACCTTTTTACACACTTAATATTGGTGATAATTGTGGAGGTTACAAAATGTAAGTAACTCCACCTCTTATGTTACAATTTATGTGAATATTAGATGTATCTAACTCTCAATCACATTATATACATTAATCTCATATTAATATATAATATGTCTCATTTTAATATTTTAATCTATCTTATATTATAACAATATAATATAACAATAATAACATATAATTGAAATATTAGTATTAATTATAAGTGGATTTTTGTATTTTTTTTTTATTTTTAAATTAGCAAGCCTAAAGCATAAAAATTCAAATTTCCTTAGCAACTTGTGAATATGATTATATTATACCGAACTTATCAAAAATTCAAATTCAAACCACTTGAGGCTAGCTCAAGTAGCCATAGGGGGTGCGTGTGTATTGGAAGTCCTGGGTTAGTGTCCCAGTTATGCTGATGTAATATATAAACGCTTAAATCAAAAAAAAAAAAAAATATATATATATATATTATACCGAACTTATCCATAAGAATAGTTAAAAATGAATGACAAGAAAACCCAAGATTTAACAATCCTGTTTTCTTATCATGTTTCACCTTACATTTTTGTTTACTTCCCAAATGGCCATGTTGTGAAAAATATATCTCAATATATATCATTGAGAAGAAAAGCACTAAATAGTACTCAATAATCAAAATATGGCAATGTTTTTCACTTGATTTGAATAAATCCAATAATCACTCATGTTGACTCACCAAGTGTCCAGCTGGTTGATATTAACCTTCCTAGCTAGCTTAGCTAGCCATTTTGACTATCTCTTCATTATTTAATATACATGCATGCATAATTCTCAAAATATCCTCTTTTTAATCACTCGACAAAATAACTTGCTCTTCATACAAAATAACATTCTAACAGAAAGTGTACTAGTTTCTCGACAAAAACAAAGTGTACTATATATATAAATACATGAAGTGTACTATTTTAAGGGCTTTTTTCTTAAACTGTGTATTTATTATATGTTATTATAATTAAGGTTTATAATTTTAAAGATTAAATGTACGTTATCAAAATTATAAATGTTAATGTACATAAATTAGTTTTTTTAGACATTATTTATAAGATCACGCGATGTTTGTGGTTTCACTAAGGAATGCCATCAGCATCTGTTTTTTAGCTACAGAATGTCGCAGCTGGTTCTTGCAAGTCTGTTCGAATGGCTGGGGTTCAATTAATGGATGGTCCAACAACTTCATCAACTGGAGTATATATGAATTTGTACTACTCATTCAAGCATTGTTGGGAAGATTTTGATGGTTATATTGTCTGCAATAATCTATCATTTGTGGAAGGAATAGAAACAATTGTATTTTTTTTTATTTTTTCAAAAACTGTTACTTGTATTAGTTATAAGTATTAAAAAGGATCTTAAGTATAGATTGTTTTTGCTCAAAAATAGAAAAAGTTCCAAAATGGAGCTTCACTTGTAATTAATTGTTGTTAGTGAGGTCTTTTCTTTTGGAGAGGCTTTGAGAGTGTATTTGTTTGGTTCGATTAATGAAGTTTTCTTTTTGATCAAAACAATATATATATATACAGTAGAACCTCTATTCAAGAATACTCTATTCAAGAATAACCTCTAATTTGTTATAAAAAAAATGAAGTCCCAATTTGGGCCAGTTATAAATAAGAATAACCTCTATATTGTAATTAGTTATACATTTTTTAAGTCCCGTATTAATAAAATATACCTCTATATAAGAATACTTAAATCTTAAATAAATATATACATATATTTTATAAATTTACTTATGTAAAATTAATAATTTTATTTCAAATTATAGTACATGTATAAATATTATATGTACTCGAAAATAATTTTAATATAATATAGTATTAAGAATTGTTTATTGGTATTTTTGTTACATTGATATTTTTTGATATTTTGATTTTTTTTTCAAGTGTAACTCTATTTAGTTATAACCTCTCAATTAAAATATTATTTTCTTGATCCCAAGTGTATTCTTGAATAGAGGTTCTACTGTATATATATATATACTAAATATTTTTTAATTATAAAATAAATATTTATTATCTATATCTTATTATAATTTATTATACACTAAATAAAATAATAAAATATTAAAGTAAAAATTATAAACAGTAATATATATAAAATACATAAATAATTTTATTAAAAATAATCTTTTAAATTCATATGTTGTAAATATGTTTTAATTAAAAAATAAATAATATGAAGCTAAAATTGTGATACCATAAAAATTAGATATGATAAAATTATAACTAGATTAATCTATTAGTAATAATGATAAAAAAATTAAATTAATAATATTATTAAGGGGTTTTTTCATTTTTACACTTCAAAACAGTTTTTTTTTTTTTTGTATTTTTACGGAATTCTACATAGAAACTTCTATTGCAACTAGCGCTGCAACCTAAATTGCAACAAAAAATCGTATAGAAATTCCTATTGCAACTAGCACTGCAACCAATTTAGAAACACAAACTGTAAATTAAAAAAAAAAAAAGTTAAAAAATAATATATATGATAATTCTCTTATTATTAATTATATATAAATTTATTACTATATATTTTATATATAAAAATAAAAATATGTTTTTGATGATTAACAAAATGTATAACAAATCATAAATTGTTATAAATATTAATAATTATGTGGATGTCCAAATCTTTTATTTATTGCCATTAATTGTAATCAACATTCCTCTTTTTCTTAGTTTCTATTTTTCTTAGTTTCTTAATATCTCACTCTTGTATTTGTATAAATAGGGGTTCACCTCATTTGAATAAACAACTCAGAAATTCTCATTCACTTTCTCTTTCTCTCTTCATCTTCTTCTTCTTTCTTCTCATCTACTTTATATTATTTTATATTATTTTATAACACGTTATCAGCACGAGTCTATGCCCAAGCTTCAAGCATGAGTCTCTGCCCAAGTCTCAATGTAAGCATCTTGTTAAAGTTTTTGAATTGTTTCAAAGTCAAAATACACTAAATATATATTTATATATATACTCCTCTGACTGAAACAGTTTCAAGAATCATTTGGTTTCCTTTTTCTTTTTATCTATATATCTATATATTATATATATGTGTATATATTTTTATATATTTATTATTGATTTCACATATGTATATATTTATATATATTATGTTCTTATCATTCATAATATTTACAATATATGTGTGCCTATGATATGATAGAGAAAATCTATATAAATTATACATATATCTAGAAGATTATGTATCATCGATAAAATATTGCATATATCCTAAAGATTATGCATCATCGATAAAATATTGCATATATCCTGAAGATTATGCATCATCGATAAAAAAAATTGCATATATCTTGAATATTATGCATCCTCGATAAAATATTGCATATATCCTGATGATTATGCGTCCTCAATAAAATCTTGCATATATCCTGAAGATTATGCAAACGTAATATTCATTATATAGTTGATGGATATATAATGAAAGAGATGAATACATATTTATATATATAAACTTGTATTCTTTGAGGACAATGAAAAGTAATCTAATATCGATATAGATTTTGACAAACATTTCCTGAAGTAAATGTTTTATATTTGTCAAAAAAAAAATGATTGTATTTATGTGAATACAACTAAAGAATCATTAAAAATGATTATTATTGATGCAATTTTATAGTAGGTTTTGACTACCTAAAAAGAATGTTAAGAAATTGCATTGAAACATTAAAGTATAAGAATAACAGTGAGCATGACTAATGTTATTTAAATACATGAGACATGTATTTATTGTTCATCATTCCCTGCAGAGAATGATACGAATTGAATTCAACTACTTTTAAAGATTGTTTGTATTAGTCATGTTACTATACATTGTTATTACTTGCACTACAAGAAAACCAGCTTTTGCCGGCGCATTGTTGCGCCGGCAAAAGTACCCTGACTGCGCCGGCAAAGCTTTGCCGGCGCAGTTGTGCGCCGGCAAAGCTTATCTGGGAAGCTTGGTCGGTAAAGGACTTTTTACCGGCGCGTACATTAACTGCGCCGGTAAAACGTCCTTTTACCGGCGAGGAATAACGCCGGCAAAAAATAAGCGCCGGTGTTAAAAAATACCCTTATCCGCCTTGAACCTGCTATGATTAGGTTTTGCCGGCGCAATAGTGCGCCGGCAAAACAATTGGCGCCAACAGTCAGGTTGGCGCCAATAGTTTTGCCGGCGCACTACATGCGCCGGCAAAACTATTGGCGCCAATCTGACTGTTGGCGCCAATTGTTTTTGCCACTTTTTACCGGCGCACTATTGCGCCGGCAAAAGTATTAAATTTTATTTTTAAAAAAATTTAATTAATTATATTTAATTAATTTTAATATTAATTAATTAAATATAATTAATTATATTTTTTTAAATAATTATAATATTATATTAACAAAATAAACCAACATAATTTACATTACAAGATAAACCAACATTAATTACTACTAAAATCAGTATATAAACAAAATGTTAAATGTTCGAACTGGATAATAAAAAAAGTACAGTTCTATAGGCGGGTAATGTCGTCATCGTTGTTTCTCTGAGTCTCGGGAGGCTGCGATGACGATCCAGCACCAGCAGCGGCTCAGATGATCCGGCACCGGGGAGTGGGCAATGGTGGAAGATCCATGGGAGGCAAGTTGAAACCGGCACAGCTCGAGAAAGATACTCAAACTGATCTTGGACTCATCTGAGGTAGAGTTGTTGTGTCTCATCTGCTGCCTCGTATGTTGAGTTGTACGCTCCGCTTCCTCCACTTTTTCTCGTAAAGCCTCGTCTTGTTCCATTGTAACGGTCGGTTGGGCTGAAGGATGCGTGGCGAGTGCTCTTTTGGCCCCAACTCCCTTCGTGCAGGGAGATGGCCAAAGCCTCTAAGATGCGAGATCGTTCCCCGAGTACTTGCGTCATAACAGGTAAGTCTCGGGGGTACTGTGTAGGATCGACAGCAGGCTCTTCGGGCTCATCTGCAGTGGGCGCTGGTTGAGTTGCCGCTATTTCAACCATTTGCTCCTAAAACAATTAAACAAGTAAGTTAAATGGTTAATTTTAACACAAAATAAATTGAAAGAAATAAATAAAAATTGAATTAAAACGTAAACTTACGTAAGCTTGTTGCGCGAACTCGTTGCGCCAATCGTTGCCTTTATAGTGAAACTTTTGAAAAGTTTCCACCGATTAAGCGGTTCTCATTTTGTGTCGGGGTTAGCCTATTTTCAAGAGAAAATATATTAGTCTTCGTTATTTTACTAGAAAAAGTTAAATGAATGATAGTTAAATATAAACTTACCCCTTCGACAACATGTGAAACAATGGGCTTGGAGCCCCAGCCTCCTAGAAATTTCATCTTACCCCGAGCTTTCTTTATTTTTCGCTGCTCTCGCCTGAAATTAATAATTTTTCTAACAATTAATTATTTATTATTGACTATATAAATTAAACATTACCAAAATTTCAAATTTTAAAAAATGTACCTTTTGTTTGTCTGTGCTCCAATAAGCGATGCAGTCACTCCACACCTCTTGAGTTACTCCCTCAGGAGGTGACATGTCGGCCCTCTCCTGTCCAAGCTCCTCAATGTTTTGTATCCACTTCTTCTTGCGGTACGCCCTCCAGTCACGTAAACCCTTTGACATCTCGTACTCACCGTAGTCTACGAATGTAGGGTTATCTCGTGGGAGGATAAACTTGGTCTGCAAAAAGTTACACATTAATACATTAATTACAATTTAATAAGAGTATAGTAATTTAGAAATTAAAAAAATTAGTAAGGCATACCTCAAGTCTATCCCAGAGTGCGTTGATGTCAGCTCTACTGACATCTTCCCATTTGAATTTATTAATGGGGATAGACATCCGAGTCATCCATTTGGCCATATTGTTGAATTTTTTACCGTTTTTGCCTACGGGGGTGCCAGTCTCTGCGTGCACCTCAATCGGTAACTTGGCAGATTGTGTTTTGGAGAGCTCCTCCTCAACATTCTTGCCCTTGTATTTACCTCTGACGCCTTTCTTTTTCGAACTGCTGCCACCTGGTGTAGACATACTACATATACAACACATATTGTTTATTTAAAATAAACTAACATATTGCAAACATATTAAAGAAGAAGGGTTGTAATTTTTATTTTATTTAAAACACTATGTCAATTACAATTCATCATCCTCATCATCAGTTACATATACAGCATTATCATCACTGTCACTCTCTAATTCTAAGGAGTTGTCTTCTTCGGTATTTAGACCCTCGTTGTCATCATCGACAATGAAATCATCTAATTGTTGAGGCTGTGAATTCACACGATGGATGTTTGCAACTTCAGTTGGGTCGACATCATGGCGAACATAGTCAACATCATCCAACTGTGGAAGTTGAACAACGAACTCGGTTTCAGCTGAATTGTTTTCCTGTACAAAGGGTGTCTCCCCATCCGTGTCCGGGAAGTCCCAAACATTGCGCGGTATGTACTCATTTACAATCAGCCAGTCTTTACCGTTCTTTAAATCAGGAATGTAGTAGATCAATTTTGCTTGAGATGCAAGTATGAACGGTTCATTTTGGTACCACTGTCGGTTGACGCAGATGCTAGTAATAACACCGTCACTATCCATTCTACTCCCGTTAGTGTCAAACCACTTACAAAAAAATAAGAGAACACTGCAATCTTTCAAATAAGTGAACTCCATAATTTTTTCAAGTGTGCGTAAAAATTTTGGCCATCTTCACGGGGACCATGACACCGCTATTCTGTGTTTTGCGGTTATCATCCCTTTCCTTGACCAAAAATTTAATACCGTTCACTATGCACCCTGGATAAAAATAAATTGTTGTATTCGCTGGGTTAGCGATAGCATACAACTCATCTGACACTGCACCCTGGTTGCTCAACCGTAGTTCATTAATCTACATATCAGGGAAAATATTAAGTTAAGAAAAGTTGAACAGTTATTGAGAACAAGATTAACAGTATTGAGAGGCAACAAGGCTTACTTGAGTTTTGAACCATTCAGGGAACTCAGTCTCTTGCACTGTGTCAATATTGCCTACACCCCTTGCTTGAAGCAACTCCTTGTGCTCACTATATAATGTAATCCACTTATTAGTAAGTTAAGAATTTTTTAGATGAAGTCGACTATTGTGTGTTTGTGTTTATGGAATTTATACTTACTTGATATACGGTTCAACCTCTGTGCAATTGTTCAAAATGTACCACTCCGCCTTACGCTTGCTTTGCATGGGTAAGGTGTCGACTGTCCTCATACCGAGGGGTCGACCAACATGCTTGAATACAGAAAATTGTCGAGTTGGCATGTTTTGGACAATGTCATTGTTCCGGTCAGGACGGTTGAATCGAGTTTCCACTTCCCGAAAGTACATTGAGCAAAAGGTTAATGCCTCATTAACCACAAAAGATTCAGCAATAGAGCCTTCCGGACGGGCACGATTCCTGACATATTGCTTGTACACAGACATTGAGCGCTCAATGGGATACATCCACCTGTACTGCACTGGTCCACCTAGTATAGCTTCTTTAGGGAGATGCATAACTACGTGAACCATTATGTCGAAGAAGGCCGGTGGAAAAATTGTTTCTAACTTGCACAAAATAGTTAAAATATTTGTTTGCATTTTTTCTAAATCCGAAACATGAAGTGTTCTTGAGCATAATTGTTTAAAATACACACACAGCTCAATGATTGTGTCCCGGATTTCTTTTTTCAAGAACTTACGGATACCTGCCGGTAGTAAACGTTGTAACAACACATGACAATCATGTGATTTGAGCCCGGAAATCTTGCCCGTATCCAAGTTGACATTTTTGTCTAAGTTTGCTGCAAAACCGTCAGGAAATCGTACAGACTTTATGAAGTCTGCAAATTCAATCCGTTCTTGAACACTAAGTGTGTAACTAGTGGAGGCTTCTTCCACTTCCCATTCGGTCTTCATACAACCACAACTCTCGTCGTATTTGCAAGTCTTGCAAATCCATTCTCGCCTTGTCGGTATCCTTTGACTTCCCGTCGATACTTAGAAGAGTACCTACTAAGCTATCACACACATTTTTCTCAATGTGCATTACATCAAGATTATGTCGTAAGGACTTTGACTTCCAGTACTCAAGCTCAAAAAAAATACTTTTTTTAGACCAATTGAGCTCTTCACTAGAACGCTTCCGTTTCACACCCCCGAACTGTTTGTGTTTTCCAGGCAAAGTCAATGGAATTCGGTCTAATTGAGATAAAATATCATCCCCTGTCAATACAGGAGGTGGTGCTCTCTTCTCAGGCTTACCATTGTACTTTTTGCTTCTCCTTCTCGGATCACTCATTTCGAGAAAGCGTCTGTGGCCAACATATCCAATCTTACTATTTAGGCCAATGGAAGGAGTATGTTCATTGCAAGTGGGACACGCCATATACCCTTTTGTGCTCCAACCAGACATTAGAGCATAAGCAGGAAAGTCATTTATTGTCCACAACACTGCCGCACGCATTGAAAACACAGTTAGTTGTAGGCATCTCGGGTTTCAACACCCGTCTCCCACAACTGTTTCAGTTCATCAATTAACGGTCTCATGAATACATCTATGTCTTTCCCAGGAGATGATGGACCTGGAATTAATAAGGTCAACAACAACGATTCAGAACTCATACACTTCCACGGTGGCAAATTATATGGGACACAAATAACTGGCCACAGGCTGTAAGAGTTGCTCATGTTGCCAAATGGATTAAAACCGTCAGTCGCCAATCCCAGTCTGACATTTCTAGGTTCAACAGCAAAAGACGGATGAAGGCGGTCAACCGCTTCCATTCTTCCAACGCATCCGCAGGATGCCTAAGCACACCGTCTTCTTTTGGTCTCTGCGAGTAATGCCACCGCATATCCTCCGCAGTGTGTCTTGAGCAATATAATCGTTTCAGCCTAGGTGTGAGTGGGAAGTAACGCATAACTTTGTGAGGAACTTTTTTCCCCTTACCCTTTCTTTTCACCCATCGTGATTCGCCACATACAGGGCAAAACTCCTTCTTCTCATTCTCCTTCCAGAAAATAGCACAATTATACTTGCACACATCTATTGAGTCGTAACCCAAACCTAGATTGCGCAATCGCATCTTCGACTCATAATGCGACTTTGGTAATTTTGTCCCCTCTGGAAATAGATCAATCAAGATGGACAGCAACATATCGAAAGAGTGGTTGCTCCACCTATTCAAAACCTTGCAGTGCATAAGCTTTACCAGTGCATTAAGGGCTGATTTTTTGCAACCTGGATATAACTCAGCCTCCATCTCCTTAAACAAGTCATCGAACTTGTTGTTGTCGTTGATAGGGGGTTCATTGAAAGAATCAGTAGTGTTAGCAGATTCGTCAAACCCAGGGTCCCCTCTTAACATGTCCGCCAACACATCTGCCATTTCCTCTTCGTCATTTTCAGGAAGTTCAACTGCGGGCTGAGAGAAAGTCTCCCCGTGGAAATACCAGGGGTTGTACGAAGGTTGGATCCCACTGAGAAATAAATGAACCCTTATAGTTGCAGGTGTGTGAAAATTCACATTCAAACACCGCATGCATGGGCATCGAGCTAATCCGTCAGCGTTCACGTGGTTCGTTGCTACCGCAACGAACTCGTCAACGCCACTTCGAAACTCTGCAGAGCGCCGGTGCGCCTTCATCCAACTTCGGTTGGCAGACATCTTCCACTACGAAGTATTTAACAAAAACAATTTAAAAACAAACAAAAAAATGTGCAAGTGTCCTAATCCACCTTCTCACTCCATTACTAAAAGGGTAAAGAACCTATCCCATTCAGGTTTGTAATATACATATAGTGCAATCTACGCTCTTAAGATTATTTCATTTTTGTAAAAATTTCGGCAGCACCTCCCCACAGTTCTTATAAGTTAGCAAACTTGTAGTAATTAAGTTTGCCGACTTACAAGAACGTGTAAGAAGACGTTGTACCAAAATATCTACTAATGAAATAATCAAATAAGCAATAGATCATACTATAAGTATAAAACAAGCCCAAACTATCCATGCGGACAAACAGTCCTGGATAATTTGGAGAAGCGTATTTAAGAGTCCTTACTGACTCAGCCTCTCCAAACGGGTCTAAGGTATTTCGTGCATGTGTAAAATTGAAAAAAAATTAAATTATCACTATGTGATAATACAAATACAATTGTTCTATCCTATCTTTGGTGTATAACCAAAGAGATGAAGAAAAGATAAAAACAATTTAATTTTATGCTATTAGTCATGTTACTATACATTGTTATTACTAATTGCAATGTTCGAAATTATTGCATGTGACATATATTAAAGATCAAATTTTGCATACATCTTGGAGATTATGTAAAAATTGTATTCATATATTCTTTGAAATATTGTTAAAGAAATTGCTGAGTAATTTCTTTTTATATATGAACAAGTAATAAATTTTTAAGAAATTTATAATAATGTTCTACTTGTTCAACGTCATTCCCCGAAGTGAATGTAATGATTTTAAACAATCGATGACATTATTTACTCAAATATTTCCAGAAGAAAGTGGAAACAACCAAAAGATGAGATACCACACACAATCAAAGTGTATAAAATCTATATATCATGTGTGGAATTGAATAATAGTAGTCGCGTACCTGTAGTACGGACACACTTATAATCAAGATAAAAGTATATTTGATTATTGAATAGAATGTGAATTGTACAAATTTATTGTACATTTAGAATATTTAAATATCATTCCCTGAAGAGAATGAATAGACATGAAATTCTATTTCAAAGAATATAGATTTCACATATATTGGCAATGCCAGAAGTAAATTAATATATACATATTTTATTATTTCTTGAAATCAATAGTTTCAAACTATTGTTGGTACAAGATATGTATATATATAGTTACTATATAATTCAGTTTGCATATTCCCAGAAGTGAATATATAACTTACTAATATTTGTTAGTAATCCAATATAATCAAAGTGATAAAGAATCACAAAATGATTATTTGAAAAGCTTCCTGAAGAAGTCTTACATACAATTGCTACTTTGAGTAGTAAAATATCTTTGTATGTACCTAGATGTATAACTTTTATCTAGTTATGAAAGTGATAAGAAATAACTTATTATATGTACTTATTGTACATTTAAATATATAATATATCAAGTCATGATAATTAGACTGATGAATAGTCTATTAATAAATTAGACGACTTGTTAAAAAGATACCAGGAAAAATGAATGATATATTACGGTTATATCTATTTGACAATTACAATAACATGATGAAGTTGTCATGTATTTTTTAAATTATACACATCATTGAATTGATGATAGTGATTCCTGAAGAAATATAAAGTTTGATAAACATAATAGTGACTCCTGAAGAGTGTATATGTTTTGGAGAATAATATAATTATATTATTCATGTATATAAAAATTAAACTTATAATGATTATGTTGTAATGAATTTACATTACCTTTTGAAAGTTTCATTGAAATACAAATTATAGTGAACCTGAAGTTCATGAATTGAATTTTTTGACATGATCAATCATATGCAATAAATTGTCAAAGAATTTAACTAAATTTTGTTGAAGAACCAGAAGATTCTTCTCATTGTTAATTTACAAGGCTCAAAAGAAGAATGCGCATATATTTGCACATAGAAAATATTTAAATTATATTTCTTTAACAGTCTTGAACCATTATTAGATTTTTATTGCATAGTTTCTTATCGATGTGATAAGATTATATAATCATGCATTTACAAAATGTGTAAATTTATGTATTTCTAATTATACACGTATGACTCATTCTTAGAAATGAATTAAGTTCATAAGGATTGAACTTGAAACTGAAGTTTATTGAACCTGAAGTTCAATGTCATATAGTATATATGAGTTTAAACAAATATTGATTCATTGTGATATACTGAAATCCCTACAGGTATATTAATATTATTAGATATCACAATTTTTAAAAATTCTCTCGATCAGGGGGAGAGAAGCAGTTGGGATCGATGATAATTTTTGAAAAACGATCCTTGCACAAAGTATATAAGAACAATATAGTTCAAAATGATGTATACCAACTGCAAATCAATATTATTCAAAGTTGAGATAGAATGAGTTGAAAACGCCTGAAGCGTAAATGAACAATGTAGAAATTATTAATAAATGTTCATTTGATTTGCCCTGAAGTTGTTAAATCTAGAGGTACTCATGGATATACCTTAATGTTATAAAGTATTAAAATGATAACCGTGATGAAAACGGTACTCGAAGAGACTCCCAAGAGAAGTTAGACATAACACATTTGATCATAATTGAATCCCTGAAGTGATTCTATATAGGTACCTATAAATGATAAACATATTTGAAAAATATGTAATTTAAAGAGATCTCTATAAGTTATGTCAATATGGGAGGAAATTATCATATAATGAAATTTTTGTCGACAATAGATGTTGAATGTTTGCATATGCAATAAACTAACATGAGATAGCAAGGATCATGGTATTAGATTTGTCGAGAATTATCGACATACATTTTGATTTTTGGCCAAAATATTATGATGCAGTCCAGGCAAGTTTACTCGCATAAAGTGAAGTAAGACCTGTAGGGTGTGCAAATAAATATTTCTAATGAGAAATTTGCATATATGTATTTGTACATAATGAATTGTTGTACAAAGTTTGCATAGACATGAGATTTATTGAAGTAAGGCTTAAATATTGAGAAAATATAATCATAATTTGATTATAGCCTGGAATATATTTTATGAGGATTTATAAGCGTCACATAAATGTTGTAACAAAAGGTTATTTATTTGGAGCTCCTAATATAGTGAGAATTTGAAATAAGTCTTATCTAAAAATTCTAGAAGAATTTAATACATGTCTTAAGTGATATAAATTCAAAGTCGCGCGCACTATATGACAAAGATCTTTGTATGAAATAAAGACATGTAAGTAAATTATTATTTCAAAAATACCTATGGTTGTCTATGCAATATAAATACGTAAAATATACGTTGTGATAGACTCTTGAAGAGTTTTTGATTAATTGAAGAACAAACTTTTATTTCTTTTGTATTTCGAGAAATATTAATGTATAAAGTTTGTTCATTAGTATTAAAGTCCTGAAGTATTTCATATGTATCAAGAATTATAGATATATGATCATTTGATATGGAAATTAAGATCATAAAACAAGATGGAATAAATATATGGTCTTGGAGTACCATCATTGTCACAAATGAAAATTTATAGTACCATTAATGTGTTATGTTCATATCTACTTGAAATTTTAAATTTTCGTATGAACAAAGTTGTGTACACACATGAATGATACAATTAGTTGGATAAAGACTAATGTTCCACGAACCCCTCATCTATAATTTAGAAGTCCATACATACTCTGGAAGAGTTATAGAAAATATATGATCAAAGATTATATATGGTGATATTTTAAAAGTGATAACAATAATCTTATGAGATATATTATCACCAAAAGAATTATGGATCATATGTGCATGAGGGGGAGACATATTCATGTTGCACTCTTTTTCCCTTAGTTCAGGTTTTGTCCCAATGGGTTTTCCTGGCAAGGTTTTTAACGAGGCAACTTGCAAATAATTATGAATATGAAATATATATATTGTACTCTTTTCCCTAGCTCAGATTTTGTCCCACTGAGTTTTTCTGGCAAGGTTTTTAACGAGGCAACTATAAATCACGTTAACATACTTGCATTTTATGAAGCAAGTAGAGAATGTGTGTGAGTGAGATCATTGACATAGCATATTCGGGAAACATATGGATTGCACTCTATAAAGAAGTATCAATACAGATAGTTCTCTATGAAGATAATATTGGTTACATCGCTCAACTAAAAGGAGGGTACATTGAAGGAGATAGAGTTAGAACACATTTCACCAAATTCTTCTTTATACGCTTCAAGAAAATGCATATTGGTGTTCAACATATTCAATCGAGTGTCAATCTTACAAACTTATTCACAAAATTATTACCAACATCAACATTTGAGAAGACGGCAGACAAGATCGAAATTCGTCGATTAGAAGATCTCCACAAATGCCTAAATGAGGGGGAGTTAGTTTACACTATACTCTTTTTCCTTTGATCAAGTTTTCAGCAAGATTTTTAATAAGGCAGTTATTATGGACATCCAAGGGGGAGTGTTATAAATATTAATAATTATGTGGATGTCCAAATCTTTTATTTATTGCCATTAATTGTAATCAGCATTCCTCTTTTTCTTAGTTTCCATTTTTTTTAGTTTCTTAATATCTCACTCTTGTATTTGTATAAATAGGGGTTCACCCTATTGGAATAAACAACTCAAAAATTCTCATTCACTTTCTCTTTCTCTCTTCATCTTCTTCTTCTTTCTTCTCATCTACTTTATATTATTTTATAACATAAATAAGCTTTTTTGTACATTTATTATAATTAGTAATAAAATGTACATAAATTTGTAAATTTTTCTTATTTTAATGCTATTTTTTTAGGAAAAAAAGAGTATTAAATAATATGAAAAATCATCAAAAGAGATCTGTATTGCCAAACATCTTTTTGATATATTTATATAGAGAAAAAAAATTAAGTCTATCGGTATGATCTAGACCAATATTAATTATTGGATAGTTAAGATTTTTGACTTGAACTCTATTACATTGTATTTTTTGATTTTTTTAAGTTGTTAAAAGGTTTTTTAAATTATTGAGAATGTTGGATTCAAGTATTTAATATTATTAATAGATATAACGTGCATAAAAGTTAAGGGGTATGATTTGGTACATGTCAAAGTTTGAAAGGTACAATTCGGTACATATATATTAAAGTTTGGCAGCACAATTTAGTACATGGACAATTACGTTGAATGAATTCCTTGAACTTTGACACTTGTAGCAAATCGTACTCCTAATTTTTCAAGTTGTCAAAAAATTTCTCAATTTATTAAGATTGTTAGATTCAATGATTTCTGTCTAATTTTACTAACGGATACATGAGTTAAAGAAACACAATTTGATACATGTTAAAATTCGGGAGGCACAATTTGATACATATTAAAGTTCAAGGGAGACAATTTAGTACATGTACAATCACCATGTTAGTAAAATGAACAGAATTGGATAGAAATTCTAGAGTCCAACCATCTCAATATATAGTTTAAGAAAATTTTAAACAACCCAGAAAGCTCGAAAGTATAATTTAATACATATCAAAGTTGCGGGTCAAAAATCCTAATAATTAGCCATAATTATTATAGTAATGACGGTACAATGGAGATGATGAATACTATTACTTAATAATGTGTATCGATAAAATGTTCTGTATCATAGTCTTCCTATATATGTATAGTTGTTTACTGTAATGGCATGATGTTTCTTTAGAGGGAATGTTGTGCTTGTGGTGTCTCAGTTAGTCACATCCAGAACTGCATAGATCAACATTATTAATAGAAATATCAACACACATTATAATTATTTGATGTACTTTAAATCAAAGGCACAACAAAACGCAATATTATTATCAACAACAAATTGATTATAATAAGAAAAAGGGTGGTTACCCACCAAAGCTTGGAACTTTCCCTTTAACTTTCAATCTTCTTCACTTCACTTAATTATCATTCATTTAAGCAAAAAGCACAACACTCCAACGGTGTCTCCAAAGTTTCAAACTGATTTTTTGGACCTCCTTTGGCCCCAAAAAACTTATCCTGGTCATTTCTACAACTCTACAAAAACCCCACCTTATTAGCTGGATCTCAGTAGATGAAGATTAATATATAAACTCTTAAAGAAAATAAATAAAAATAAAATATATATGAAAATGGTCCACTTAGCTAGATTTACTCTAATCTTATCTTTGATACTTTGTGCTTAAGATAAGGTACGAACCTTTTCTTGTCAATCTTTAACATGGCATTCAGACATGATTAGACTACTTGAGTAAGAACTAATTTGTATTCTTTCTTCTCATATCACCATCTCTGCTTTTATATATATAGGCCCAACAAAAAATCAACCATACATACCAAAAACATGTATACGTACGTGTCTGTTCATATATACACATATACATGATATGTATATATATATATACTATCATTAGTATTGTAAAATGGTTTTCTTTTGATGAAATTTAATTTGTAAAATATAATTAACACTACAAAAAATCTTATTTTTAGTCAATAAAATTTGTGATTAAAAGTAAAAAAGTTGTGATTAATTATAAATCATCACTCTTATGTTGTGATTAAAAAGTCCGTGGCTAAAAGTATTAGCTAAAAAAAAATTAAAATTTGTTGCAACTAAATGTATTTTTAATCACAATACTTGTTGTGACTAAAACTACTAAATTAGTGACAGTTTGTGTCTAAATACTATGTTTTAGTCGCAAGTAATATTTTGTTGTAACTAAAAGTTACATTTAGTTCTAAAAAAAATTATCACTTAACAGTTTTTTTGTAGTGTAAGTACTGATCAGTGTATCAATCCTAAAAATAGTCTTATCCAGTCGAGTGTGTCTTGAATAATTAATATTTTGTTAAAAGATTATATATGAAAACGTACTCAAAAAAGTACTGCTACTATACTATTATAGATAATATAGTTGAATTTAATGGAAAGGATCACGTGATGTTAGTAATGTTACACTTGACTTTGTGTTAAATTCAATTATGTGGGGTATTTGTAGTATAGTAGTAGTAGTAGTAGATAAGCCCATCATTAAGTAAAGTATAGACCATGGTTTTTTCTGTCTACTTAAAAAATAGCTTTAATTAGAGAATTTGACAAGAACAACGACAATAAACAATGGCAGGCAAAAGAGAAAAAGGAAAAAAACTAACTGATAAAGATGGTTTATTTGTTGATGAATTTAGATGGAGAGAGAAAGTGCACGTGGCACAGATGCAATTTGGATGTACAAGTAGGACCTTTTCTTCATGACTATAGACCACCTTCAAAGCTTATATTATATAAGTATGCTATATATGCTAATATCTTCAGATTGATCCCAACAGAGTTTTTTGGCCCAACAATATAGTATCATTAGTATAGTCTTAGGTACTTATATATGGGAAAGAGATTTGGTAAATGGAGGAGAATGGTGAGGCAACAGAGAACAAAGCTCTACATTATAAGGGTCTGCATCTCCATGCTTCTTGGTTGGCACAAACACTCTTAATAATTAAGTTACAAAGCATACTTATTACTCTTTTTGTTCATATAATAAAAAATTCAGCTTTTTTGTAGTTTCACATTTAGTCTTCTTTTTTTTTTTTGCCCTCCAGTTAACCATCACCAAGGAAGGAATAATAATTGTAAGGACCAATTAAGGAGTATATATGTATGTGTCTGTTTTCATGTCTTTAATTCTTCTTTTCTGAGTGATTGAGTGTAATATATATGTAGTAGTTTTTTTGCATGTAATGTTATATATGTAGAATAGCCTTATTTCTATATATGGTTGCATGTGTTGTACGTACGTATTCAAATATATATATATATATGGGGTTGTACATACGTATACAAGCAGTTCTATGCTTGCCCATCTAGTCAAAAGAGCCTAAACTCGTTTTATTAAGTTTGTCACTTCACTAGGTTGTAAAATTTAATTTATTAGTAAACGCACCAAAAAAAAAAACAGTGCCCAGAAACGTAATTAATTAGATATTCCACAAAGAAAGGAAAAAAAAAGGTGGAACAGCAAAGAAAAGATATTTAATTCAACAATAGAGTGACTGTTTATTTGTAGGTAATAGAGTTGAGTCAAACAAAATCTTTTTTTCAGCATTTATGTTTGTATATGGTTTCTTTTCTTTTCCTATTATTATTTTGGCCTATAATATTAAAAAAGTTTCAATACTTTTTGCAAAGAAAGGAAAAGAATAAACAGCAATAAGACTTTTTTTTAAAAAAAAAAAAAGAAAAATATAATAACTATATATATATACATATTTAATTCAACAACACACAGTTGGAAGAGAGAGAGTAGAGTTGAGTCAAAACAAACACTAATTAATGAACCTTCATGTTTGCTTTGCATATATGTACTTTGCCTCCTTGTTTGGCCTAAAATATAAATATTTCTTTTTGACTCAAACATATGCTTTAAAGTTTAAACTACAGTTCAATTGCTTTGTTTAAGCCCATTCAAACTAAACCCAAAACCTCTCTTTCTCACTTTCACATGCAACTTCTAACTCATCAACCTGTTTTTTTAATCTGACATATACAGTGGTACACATATATGTAAAAGGGAATCCTTATTTGGTGGAACAGTTACTTATGGTATCTTAAACAGAGAAGTGGGACAAATTTCAAGCCAATAATAGAGACAAGGGTAGGCCTCCATTTTATGATAAGGAAGATAGACTAGTCATTTTCCAGGTGATCAAGTAGTGGAAGCAAAACTGATGTGCTTGGTGTTTGTCATTATCTTTTTATATATACATATAGAGAAATGCTAAAGAGCACCCGTGTTGCCTAGTGGTACCTAGCATCTTCCTATGTATTAATATTATTATTGGTCCAACTAAATATCAGGTCTCATATAATTTAATATAATAATTTTTAGAAAGTATCACTAGCCAATCGCAACACAACATGTCGAGAATGTGGTAGGTTACCTGATGTAATAGCAATGCTCATATATATATAAACAGGATCGGCCCTCTCCTCAAGCCCTGTCTTAGGCTGACACCTGTCCTTCCACATATCTCCTTCACCCACTTATCTATATATAGTCTATAAGCCATTTCAACTAACATTTCAAGTGCTTCTCATCAATAAGTGTCTATATTTGTACCTTTTTTCTTTTCTTAATTTTCTCTTCCTTTTAAGGTCTTAGCTTGTCAAGTAGTACAGTCATATCATGACGGGTCAGTTCTCCTCCAATAGAGCCCCAAAGCTTCGATTATGGCAGAAGTGTTCAAGGCTCGTCAAGGAACAAAGAACACGATTCTACATTATGTGGAGATGCACTGTGATTCTCTTGAGTTGGGATGATGGACTTTGATGATGGGTATGTAATACAGGACTCCAAGAGTTTTTTGTTTTGTTTTCCTTTTTTTTTTTTTTTTTGTGTGTATATATATAAATTATATACATACATTAGGGGAGTTAGACTAGCAGCAGCTATAGTAAAGTGTATCTTACATTTTTGAATATTTATATATATATATATATATATATATATATATATGGTAGTTTGTTCATTGTTGTGCCCTTCTTGACTAAGTCAATTGCTAGAAAAATCTGTAAATTAGTATGTTTCTTTATGAAGCTGTCATCTAGTTTTTTTGTCAACATCAATAGAATACCATTTTGGCTTCAATATAGAATTGATAGGTAGACTTATAATTCAAGCATCAATCCCTCTCTTTCTATTAATTTGTTTACACAAATTGGATTGATTTTACACAAAAAGAAAAGCTCTTGAAATGAAAGGAAAGCTAATTCATAGTATTGGGTTTTATTATTAATTTTTAGGATTTTATTTATATCCCGTTATTCCATATAAAAAGTAAAAAAGAAAAGAAAAACATTCATTTGGGTCTCTCTCACTTTACATCTCTCACTGTAAGAGTCATATTCTAAAAGACTACAAAATCTTTGAGAACAATGCTTATTCACATCTCAACAATTACAAGCCTCCCTCCTTTTAAAGGTTGTTCTTTTGTTGCTCAACACAAGACCAAAAAAGTAAGTAATACAGAGGACCAACCACACATTAGCTTCTTCTTCTTCTTCTTCTTCTTTCAGATGGAAATAAGCAATGAATTTTCTTCAACATCATAGGATAAGAATGGAAATAGGAATAGGAATATAACATGTAATCAATCAATCATCTAGTACTGCTACCGAAAGGAGGTTCACTCGATGTTCCTTGCAACTTTGCGTTCTTCATAACATCCTCGGATGATCTCTTTGGAGTTAGCCCTGGCTTAGCTTGGCCTTGGCCTTGTCCTTGTGCTCCCCCCTAGTAGATCATAACAACTTAATAAGTTATATCACATAATTTTAGGCTTTCAAACCTGGACAAGACTTACTACAACTCGAATTGAGAAGTGAATTACAATTTTTTTCCTTCTTTCAAAATAGAAAATGTTATCCGAAAACAAATAGGTGTCTCTTTTTTAATTTCTTTCCCTCGTTAGCATTTTATCTCTCATAGTTTCTCCCCTTTTTCCTATTGTCATTTCTCATTTTACTTTCCCGAACAATATTAAATTTCTTTTGATTTCCTCTAACAATAGTCTTTCTCATAACTTTCTTTTTTATCACTTTGATTCAGATTAGTCTTTCGTATCCCTTTCCCTCTTTATTTTCTCCATGACCATTGTTTCCTCATCACTTCTTTCCACACTACTCTCTCATCACTGTTTTTTTCAATCTCTCATAGAAAATCAG
Organism: Cannabis sativa; assembly: GCF_029168945.1. Lineage (NCBI taxonomy): Eukaryota > Viridiplantae > Streptophyta > Magnoliopsida > Rosales > Cannabaceae > Cannabis > Cannabis sativa. The sequence continues at coordinate 8,787,678 of NC_083609.1, forward strand.
CAGAAATAAACACAAGCAGAAGAAAGTGTCTCTCTCTCTCTCCCAAGTTTAAAAATTATTATTAGTTCAATTAATTGAAAGCTTATTAAGAGGGAAAAAAAGGGCAAACAAAATCATTAAAGAAAACAAATATTTTAGGCTTTTAATCAAATAGAAAGTTCAGCATAAATAAACACAAGCACTCTTTTGAAAAAGAAAAAAAAAACACAAGCAGAAGAAGGTGTCTCCCTCACATGTTTAACAATGATTATTAGTTCAATTAATTAAAAGCTTAAAAGAGGAAAAAACAAAGGCAAAAAAAACCAATAAAAAACTTTTATTAGTCTTTTAATCAAATAAAATTACTAATATATTTTTCTAAACTTGAATGGTACTATTAAGAAAATTAATGTAATATAATTTGGTAATTTTAAAAATAAATTTCATCAAAATTGGGTTATTGTTTTTTACTAATTTTCAAATTAGAGGATAGTAGTTTAGTATAAATTACAAGAGGCGTAGAAGCTAGTACTGAAGCAAGGTAATAAAATTATAGTATCTCTTTAATTTATAATTTACTCATTCTAAATATATTTATTAATTTTTTTATTCAAAAAAAAAAAAATCTAAAAATTGTCATAAAAAATCAGTACCCAAGCACCTCTTATATTGTGAAAACAAAAAATAAATAAAATATTTTCATTAGCCTAAGGTTCATGTAATGCTAATTCGAGCAAGTGTTCACTTACCGGTCCCTTGTTGCCAGTTAACCTCCGAATTGATGGAGCCCTTGCCATAGATGAAGCTGCTGCAGCTGCAGCCACACGGATTCTGCAAGAATTGAAGGGAAAAAATCACATTAAAAGGGCCATAAATATCGACTTAGCTTTACTAAAGCTTTTCAACTCGACAAACCTTTTATGCACATCAACAAATTCATCTGTTTCATCAACAATCTCTTCCTGTAAAGGTTTAAAAAAATCATCAGTTTGTTATATCTACAGGACAATAGCCATGAACTGAAAGGAGAGACATCACTAGCCTTAAATTACCTGCAGAAGTTCTTCGAAAACATCTTCCAAGGTAATAATTCCAATAACTTCACCATCTTCTATGTCCTCAGACAAACGAGGCAAACCAATACTTGTTGTATCATTACGGAAAGAAGATTCCTTGTTTAAAATGTTAGTCCTTGGAGTCTTGTCGATTTCAACGACAAAATTGTCTGATTTCTTGTCGTGCTTGAGAAGCAAAGGAGTAGTGAGTTTAGAGTCACCACTTGTAAAATTGCTGTCATCATCTTTCTCCCCGTCAATTGTAGGAAGCTTGCTTTTTCCTTTAGTCTTCACCACAGCAGCCATATGACTGCTGCCCTTCTGAAACTCGTTCAATATATCATACAGTGGCATATCGGCAGGAACTCTGAGTATACATACAACATACAAAATACGAATCAACACTAGATACTCTGGATGAATATGTATTTTCTGACAAATAAAGAATTTGTAAATGAAGCATTAAGAAAACCGTGGTATTCTCCGGATAGAAACAGCACTGACTGGAGTCTCGGTTTCAGGTCGTACAGTAAGAAGACTTTTCACCTAACAATAAACAAAATTGAACAAGTCAAAGAGCAAAATAGAAAATATGTTGCCCGCTGTCAATTCCCTTGCTAAGTCAAATTTAAAGTGCATGTAGTATACAAACATCTACTAAACATTCACATTCTACTATTCTAGCACCCACCAGAAGCAGTCCAATTACGTTCTTTGGATTCCCAGAATAGACAGGAACTCGACTATGCCCTCGAGCAAGAATTTTTCCCATAGCTTCCCTGGTTTATAGAGTAAAAAAGGGATGAAAAATGAGAAATACAGCGAATAGAGTAATTTTTTCTACTACAAACTTCTGCTAAGTGAACAGAAAATAACTGTATGGTAAGGAAACACATCAAGTTATCAGGGGATTCATACATTCCTAAAATTTCAATTGCAGTATAAGACATGTTTCAGTAAAACACGCGTCATTAGATATGCCAGAGCACTGTACGCAAAAATAAAAGTACAGTATCCTAAGTAAAACTTTATGTCAGAAGGTGACAGATATATAGACTACTGACAAGCCAGCAGCTAATGGAGATAGTGTTCTAAAGGTGATAGGCTATCTTTTAGAAGGGAACCTGTCAGACAACCGACTGACCACCCCAGCTAGAGGACTAGCTGAGAACGATCCTCTACAGCCGTGATAATCCGAAGATGATCTAGCCGTAAATCACGCTCTTATAGGACGGTCACGATTCATCCACTTTGGTTTGCTGTCTCCTTAGAACTCAAGGAAACAGAGGTACAAGCCGAAGATGATGGTTATCACAACTAAATTATCCTTTCTTTTATAGCAATCTATCATTAGACTATGACAACGAAACTTTTTATTAGCCCGACATTGACTTTCAAGAGGGGGTGATTAGAAGTTTAAACTTTTTCAAATATTATAAACCCAAACTATCTATTTATGCAAATAATGAAACTAAAGCAAATAAATAGATGAACAAATGTAAAATCAAAGTAGATACTTGAAGTGAAATGAATTAAGTGATAGCAGTATCAAATTCTCGATTTTAGAAAGTTCAATGAAACTAAAGTCATCTACGTCCTTGGTCTTCAAAGTTAGAACGATCTTTAAATTCCACTAATGAATTATGGACTTGACCAATCCTTTCGTACAATCAGTAACTTTCACCAAGGTCTACCAAACCTTATACAATAGTTTTTTTAAGAATTGTCAATCTCAATTGGATTGTTGAATTGGTATTTTCACCTATTCTGAGCTGTTTAAAATAACGGCGCCAACCTCACCTTAATACAAAGAAAGAATTTATTGAAGGTGCGAAAAATACAGCAAACTCTCTCTTGATTTACAAAATACAATGTAAGAACCAAGTGAGAAATTCACAAACTCGAAAAAAATCAATTTTGGCTCAAGATATGGGAAAATGATTTTCAACAAAGTTCTTTGAATAAAATGGTTAGAGCATTTTGATAGCAATATCAGCAATTCTAGAATAATCAAGGATGTTTCAAACATTTAAGATTGGTCTACTTATAAAGAAAATGACTGTTTGGAGAATTAAATTGCTCTCTACATGAGTCAGGTGCAGTCAGTTGACCAACTAATATAGCCGTTGCAAGCGCACTTGGTAAAGAAAGTGTGCCCCTCTTTTTAACACGCGTCAGGCACAATTTCTGGGAAAAGGCTTTTTACCGTTCACTTTTATGATTTGGTAATTAGCACTGAGAGTGGCTAAGAAATGGAAGGAGCATCATGAGGATTATCAAAAACCAAAGTGGAAGTGGAACAACACTAAGATTAGGAACAACGCGTATCTAGAGAGCCCCATGAGCTTACGTGTTCCTTATATGTATTGAGGAAGTGGAGAGTAAGCTCATGAGTCATGATGCTCCTTATACATGTTCTTAAGAACATGTAAGGTCAAAGTGTTCTTCCTTAATAAGTATACGTATTTAGTGTAAGGCCAAAGTGTTGTTCCTAATCTTCAAGGAGCATCATGGGGAATCTAGGGGTTTAGAGTGGAAGTGGAAGTGTAAGGTCAATTTTATTTTTGAGATATGTAAGGTCAAAGTGTTGTTCCTAAATTCTGAATACATTAAATCTCAAATGTATTAATGTATACACTGAAAACCAAAAGTGACAAAATCTTAATGTATTTTTGGTTCATCATTTTTATGATTAAGTGTATTGAATATATATTGTACACAAAAAAAAAAGGAAAACTTTCACCTACATACATATATGTAATCAAGAAAACATTCTTGATAACATTAAGATGATACAATATAATGTTATATATATGTATACTCAAATCAATATGATTAAGCACATTTTAGTAATTGAATTTGAGAGTGTCGGTTTACCTTGTTTATATCTAGAGTTCAAAGTCTAATTTGGTTGAGAAAGTTAAATTCAAAGTCTAGGCACAATATTATATGTAAGAAAATGATGGATACCCTTGCTTAGTTTCATGAATGGTGAGGTCCTTTCAAAGTGGCTTCAACTTTTTTTTTGAAAGAATTCGAAGTGGCTTTAACTGAAAAGCTTGATTGATGCATATTCCAGAGCAAACACCTTGGAGTGAGAAATTCCCAAAAGCTTGTTCACGAGGATAAAAAATAGCGCCCAACATCAAACCATGTGGGAATACTTTCAATGTTTTGGACCCCCTCCATAATTTTGATGTTTTTTGCTTTTATGTTTCAAATATGTATGCCTCTCTAAAGCCATCTCTTTTGACTTTGTTATACTTGTGTATTTTGTTTTGGTTTGTCTAAGTAGTCAAACTTATGTCATGGTTTATTTTAGGCTTATAATGATCTTTTGTAATATTTTGGTTGCTTTGAATAGAAACTAAGTGAGAGATAATCCTAAATGATAAGAAAAGTAAATTCTCTATATCTCTATCCATATGTTAAGGTAAAATTTCAAACTTACATTTATCTTTATTTTGCTATCATCGAAAATGGGAGATTGTTGACTCAAGATCTTTCTGTCATTTATATTATGATGATATGCTATATTTGATTATTATTGCTACTAATAAATTATTGATCATGTAGAAGAATTTCAAAATGTAATATCTCAAAAACAAAGAAAACCAACAACAGAATTATTTTCAAGTTGAGAAGAAATTCCAATCAAGCATCGAGATCAATTTCAAGACTAGTTTCAAGAAAGTTTATTTTTCATTAGTCTTGTGAAATTGGTATGCATGCATACTCTTGATTAAATTTATATTTGGCTCAAAAAGTATTTTAAAAGAAAATTATTATTTTAAAAATATACGAAAAGCTACTTTTAATTTCAAAAGAAATCAAAAACTATTTGCAAATGAATTAGAAGGAAAATTTGTTTTAACAAGTACCTACATAAATATGCAAAACTTTTTGCAATACAAAGTTTCAAAATAACATTTTTATTTTAAATGTGCAAAGAAGCATTTCCCAGAAATTATGTCGGCCTATGCACGTCGGTCAACCGGTGTATTAAAATGAAGGGTGCGCTTGCATTTTTGAGTGAGCTCGCCATGGTCATAAACAGTTACAGCTATATTAGCCAGTCAATGCATATGTGCCTTACTCAGGTCAAAGAGCAATATAATGCTCCAAAAGACCATTTCTCATTCCCTCCATAAATAGACCACTCTTAAATACTTGAAAAGACACTTCATCATTCTAAAATTGCTTATATATTGCTATCAAAGTACTCTAACCAATTTATTCAAAAAAAAAATCTTTTGAAAATTATTTTCGAACTTAAGCCAAAATTGATCTTTTAATTTGAGTGTGTGTGCATTTCTCTCTAGGTTCTTACATTGTCTTTCATAAATCAAGAAAGTTTATTGTGTTCTGACACCCTGAAAAGCCCTTTCATTGTAACAACCTAATATTTTACCTGGTATAGGTGAAATTGGCACTTCAACAATTCAAACAAGGTTGATAGTTCTTGAGAGGAACTATTGTATAAGGTTTAGGTACCACCTTGGTTAAAATACTTGATTGTGCAAAGAATTGGCCAAGTCCATAACTTGACATGTTAGTGGAACTCAAAGCTTGTTCTAATTTTGAAGACCAAGAACTTAGGTGACTTAAGTTTCACTAAACTTTGTAAAATCAAGAGTTTGATATTTCTATTGCTAACTGATTTCATTTTAAGTATATACTTTGAATTTGATTGTACATTCGTTCACCTATTTACTTCACTCTCATTATTCGTGTAAATAGATAGTTCAGGATTATAGTCCCCAAAAAAGTTTTAAACTATCAATTCACCCCCTCTTAGAAGCCAATCTTGGCCGACTACTTTCTATATTTCTTTTAAAATAAATAAATAGTTTCTAAGGCCGAGTGACTGAATCTTCGAATATCAGCAAAGAAAAGAATGTAAATAGAAATTGTAAACCAGTAAAATCAAATCAATAAAAAGAAAGTATTATGAGTTCGTGACCAAAACTCACCAGTCCAACTTTGAATTCACATCTAAGGAAAACGTTGATTCAATAGGTGTCATAGCCTCCTCAGCTGTCTGTTTTAGAAGATTTAAAAAAAATAGAAATTATTAATAATAGTATAAAGTTAGATGCTGATTTTCTAAGCATGACATATTATTGCAAGCTTCAATATCACATTCAAGTTACAAACTTTAAAACAACTTTAAAGTGTGTGTTTATGTGTGTGTGTGTGTGAGAGAGAGAGAGAGAGAGAGAGAGAGAGAGAGAGAGAGAGAGAGAGAGAGAGAGAGAGAGAGATTTTGCATCAGCACAGTTTCAAATAACAATACTTCAAAATGAGATTACAATGTGAAAATAAGTTTTAGGCTCTTTGGAATATATAGTTCTAGAGACTCAGAGAGAGAGAGAAAGAGGTCACAGGCACACATGCAATGCAAACTAGAAAGTAATGAAAGTAGGAAATAATAATGTTACTGTTAAGGCCTTACCTTCTCAGTTAAATCGAGTGCTCCACTTATAATTGTTGTCTCGTCATGTGTAAGCTCACCACCCTTGCCGGCCTATTATGACAAGGATATCAGAGTTAATGCTAGCATAAATCTGTGGTAGATGACAGCAATATTTCCTATTTGCAACGTGTGAAGCTATTCCACAAGTTAAATAGCATATTAACTATCCTCAACATTTACCTCTTGGCTGTGGATGGAGACAAGGACTTTTAATTGAGCTCGCCTAAATAACGCTTCATTATGTCCTAGTACCCAATCCAAAATCTGCATTTGTATATCTCAAGTCAATATCTGCACTTGTAATCTGATCTCATTATTATGATCCATCGTTTTGCAGCAACCAGATTCATTGCTTTAGATTTATTTTTAAGCACTAATAGATAGGATTCATAAACGAAATCTTCTAAATACATTTGAAGTAAAATAAAAGATGACCATTGGCTACTAATCAAAAACCACTAAATTTGCAAATTCCAAGCTCACATTTAAATGTCTAAATTTCAACTTTCCATCGAAGATTGTACCTTTCCAATTGGATAAGAAATTGGGTAGCAAATTATCATCAAAATCCGAACAAGCCAAACAAAGTTGGCACCTACTGCAAGTCCATATCTAGTGCATATAGCTTGTGGGATAACCTGACTCAAAAAAATGATATTGGAGTTTCCATCAAAATAAGCCAACAAAAAGATTGACACTTTACTGTCAAACCAAGCATGAAAGTTAGTTGAAAAAATATAATATACCTCTCCAAAAAATAGAACAAAAGTCACAGAGAGAATTATAGCCACATACTGATTGAACATTTTATCCAAGTAGATTGGAAGGGCCTGCAAATTCACGAATTATCATATCAAAACATTTATCTGAATAGAGAATACTCAATAAACATAAAATCTATGTATAAATTACATCAACTTCCAATTGCCAATCGAAAAAGTTGAATTTGATTAAAAAAAAGAAAACTTACTTCCATGGAGGCCGCATTACACAAAAGCAAAGTAACAAGAAGCTGGTGCTGCTTCTGAACCACCGGAAGTATACAAGCTAAGAATACATACACACAAAATTAGATACGATTGTGAATCAATAATCAGATAGAAACGGTCAGAAAAACTTACCAGCCTGTTTCTTCTCGGAGGGAGTACCACTTCTCTGGAGAATCTCGAGCTCGACGAGACCAAGAGACATAAGCCCTAGGGTTAAACCGGACATTATTCCGGCGAAGAGGACCAAAAAGCATGATATACCGGCGTAGACGAACCACCATATCGATCCAAACGCTATAGCCTCAGCTCCCATTAGTGAGTCCCGAGTCAGATACCGAGTCGCAATCATCGCATTCATCAGATGCATCGTCATCTCTCTTCTTCTTCTTCTTCCTCAATCGACTTCGGATCTTCGTCTCTCAGTGTCTGATTATCTTCCTCTGTCCACCAAAAATTGATTATTAATTTATTATATTTATAATTTATATTTCTCTATCAACAAAACTGAATCATCTTTTCTTTTCTTTTTTTCTTTGTCTATATTTGAAATTTACATTTAACGCCCTTACTTATTTTAACAAAAATTTTTAATGTTTTACTTTCTTTTTTTTTTAATTGTAGAGTGAAATTTTGTTTTTTTGTAAGTTTTATATTGTGTACTACCTTAAATTTTTACTGTTGTTTTATAGTTTTTTTTTAATTATTTCTCTATTATTTTAATTGTCTTATTTTATTGTTTTAGAAAAAAACAGTATTTTCTTTTATAAAAAATTAGTTATGAGAGTAAAATTATAAATTTTTATCCAAAATTCAATATTTTTATAAAATTTCCTTTTACTATTAAAAAAAATAAAATTTAAATATTATCCTCCTTAAAAATTAAATTTACATATTTATTTATAATTAAAAATTAATATACAAATAATGAATTTTTTTTCCTTAACAATTAAAGAGTTTTTTTTATTGATAAATTTGATTAAAGTTTGACTCATATTTTAGTGTTGACCGATACATTATCAGTTGATTAAGACACGTGGTGGATCAGAATCGCTTGGACCGCTGAATTGGAGGGCCGCGATTCGTCCGTGGTACTAACAGTGTATTTACGTACAGGTACGGTATAGAGGGGACTTTTTACAAGAATAATGAGTCTTGAAAAAAACACAATAATGAATAAAGATTAATAATTATTTAATTAAATTTGGAGGGAATTACTCATATTTTCACATGAGAATTACTATAAAGCTCTATTAATATTTAGTATTATCTTCAATTATATAATTTAAAAAAATAACTTTTAAAAAATATTATTAATTAATTATGAAAAGCCACTTATAAAAAATACTAGACACTACTAATATTTAATAATAATATTCTTTATTTATTATAACCAATTTTGTTTTGGAAAAAAAAAAGAGAGAAAGAGCCAAAGATGAAAAAGAAGAGGTATATTCATCCCAAAGCAATATTGGTGGTCCCATAACAAAATGGTATGATATGATATTTTTAAAGATAATATTTTTTATTTAGTATTTTAAAGCCTTAAAACCATACTCATAATACATTTTATAATTAGTTAGTAATTTTTTTTATTATTTATTAAATTAAAATAGTATAGGACCCACAGGTTTTTGTAACATTTTTTGATGGTTTTGTTACCTTTTACGACTTTTGTGCTATTTATTATAGATTGTCCTTATTTATTTAGAGTAGTTTTATGGTATAATCAATTGGCAAGAAAAGTGATCATTTTTATGTTCATGACTTCTAGTTCAACAACTTTTATACTTTTAAGTATTTCAAGTTTTTTAAGTTCTTATACTTAATATGGATTGGTTTACCATCATTCTTTCATATTATTTTTTATTATTATATTATGTGGTAATAAAGTTTTATTTTTATTTTGTAGGTTATTTTGTGGATGACCTACAATTACAGAAAATTTACCCATAACTTTAATTTTAAATATAATTTGTTTGACTTTTAGCAATTTTATATTTAAGGTGCTTGTATGTGGTTATTAGTAAAAGGGTTATACCTTTAGCTAGTTTTTCTTAAAAATTTTGTTGATTTTAATTTCTTATTAATGTTGAGCAAGTGATATGGTATGTGCGTTAATTTTTAAGTTTGTATCTTGATTTGATTTTGAAGATTTTCATTCTAATATAATTGTAGGAATTTTATTCCTAAAATGCCCTACACACAGCATAAAGTATCAAAGAAAACCCAAGGTCAAACCAGACCTTTTACCCCAATCAACCCACGTTTTGACCTCTGGCCTTGAACCCAACGACAACCCTTTTTGTTTATACTACATGTGGTTTCAATTTTAAAGTAGTACCCCTAAAAGCATCAGTCATATATATATATTGATTTATATCTCAAACACACATTCAGCAACATAAATAAAACCTAGTCGTGAGCCTCCTTCTTCACTGTTCTTCTCTGAAGAACATGAAGAACACCAACAATGAAACCCAAAAAACAGCAACAATAAAAACCCAAAAAAATCCCTTCCCAAACAAATTCAAACCCATAAAAATACAACCAGAAAAATAGCTAAACACAATAGAAAAATCAGAAAAGAAAAGGAAAAGAAAACACCAAGCTTTTATAGAGGTTCCCCAAAATTGTGTTGGGTACGTCCTCTTCGAGCTCGCCTCGTTCACTATGGATCTTCAATGATCAAACGATTACAATGGGTTGGATTCCAAAACACACATGTATTAATTTGGTAATCCGAATATTTTACAGTGATTTTCTCCTCTTTTTTTCTCTCTGTTTTTCTCTCTAAATCAGTACTAATAATGTTGTGTTTTTCTCTTCTTTTGCATGAACAACACCCTCTGGCTATTGGATATCCGAAGTACCACCTTGGTTCCAAAGCTTACTCCATTGTAAGCCTCCTCCAAGAACCCCCAAAATCAATCGGTTTCTTCTCTGAGAAAAACTAATTGATTTTGAATATCTTGTTCTGCTATTGATCTCTATTTCTGTAGTATATTTTCTTTGTACTGATCTGGTGTTTGTATTGCTCTGCTCTTATTTTTTGATGCTACTGGTTTATATATGTTGTTGTATTAGAGAACAAAGAGATGAGAGTTAGTTACAAAGTATTAATAAACTTTGTAACTAACTTAACTACTTTGTCTAAATTACTTAGAGGCCAAAGGCCACATAAGTTTTTACTACTTGTAATCTTATTGTAAATGTTGTGATTTTACAGTGAATGTGGGGATTTACTATCAAAAATTTCCACTTAAATCCCCATATGCACTGTATTGATGTTGTTTGAGTGTAACAGAGGGTCTTAGCTCGAACCCATTAAGGGTTTTACCAACCTGTGTCAATCCCCAATAAACTTAAGCAAAGCTTAAACTTATTGAGGGACACAACCTTTGTGCCCATGTCTCCTGGATTCACTTTAGTAGGCACTTTGTCTATCCCGATATGTCCCTGTGTAATTTTATCCCTGATAAAGTGATATTTTATCTCAATGTTTCTTGTCCTGTCATGAAAAACTGGGTTTTTGCACAAATAGATGCTACTCTGACTATCGGAGTAGATTATAGGCACCTTTTCCATTAACTTCAGCTCCTCCATAAGTCCTTTTAACCATAGGGCCTCTTTAATAGCTTCTGTAGTAGTTGTATATTCAAATTCAGTAGTGGACAATGCCACTACTGGTTGTAATTGTACTTTCCAACTAGTACAATTTCCCCCTGTTAAGAAAAAATAGGCCGAAGTAGATCTTCTAGTGTCCCTGTCCCCCGCGTAATCTGCATCTGTGAACCCTTCAATGTTCTGATGTGTTTGGTGACCCTGGTAGACCAATCCCAACTTAGATGTACCTTTCAAGTATCTCATAAGCCATTTCATGGCTTTCCAATGCTCTTTTCTAAGACTAGACATGAACCTGCTTAGCACACTAATTGCATAAGCAAGGTCAGGTCTAGTACTAACCATTAAGTACATTATGGACCCTACTGCATTAGAGTAGGGAACATTAGCGATCTCTTCTTGCTCTCACTTGGTCTTATGGCACATAGACTTAGACATAAGGTATTGGTTGGTTGTGAAACAGCCTTTGCATCTTTCATAGAAAACTTTTCTATGATCTTGTTGATATAGGCTTCCTGATGTAGCATGAGTTTCCCTTTGCCTCTATCCCTTAGAATGTTGATCACCAAAATCTTAGTACCCACACTTATGTCCTTCATTTTAAATTCTGACTTGAGCAAATCCTTGACCTTGTTGATATTTGACCTCTCCTTGCTAATTATTAGCATATCATCCACATAAAGTAGCAAGTAAATGACTTTAGCAATTTCCAAACCTTTAAAGTACAAATAGTGGTCATAATAGCTTCTATTGAACCCTTGTTAGGTCATAAAGGTGTCAAACCGTTTGTTCCATTGTCTCGGGGATTGCTTCAATCCATATAGACACTTGTCAAGCTTGCAAACATGGTCTTCCTTGCCTTTAACCATAAACCCCTTTGGCTGCTCCATATAGATGTCTTCTTCTAGGTCCCCATGTAGAAAAGTCGTGGTCATATCCATTTGGTCAATCTCCATGTCAAACTGAGTAGCTGGTGATAACATCAACCTTATAGTCTTATATTTCACCACTAGTGAGAATATTTCTCTGAAGCCTACCCCTTCTTTCTATGTGAACCCCTTTGCCACTAATCTAGCTTTGAACCTTATCGGTTCATCCTTGGTCCTCCCTTCCTTGACTTTGAAAAGTCATTTGCAAGATACCACACTCTTGCCATCGGGTCTAAGTACAACTCTCCAAGTCTTATTCTTTATGAGAGAGTGCATTTCCTCCTTCATTGCTTTCAACCAAGCCTTGTAATTTATGTCTTTAAGTGCTTCTTTATAAGATTGAGGCTCATAGATCTCAGCTTCAAGTTTGCACATATAGGCATAGGCAATACTCTCATCCCATACATTGTAGATGTACTTCTAGTTAGGTTCAGGAACTCTTCTAGCTCTATCTCTTATAAGCTAATATTCTGTAAGGTCTTCTGATTCCTGTCTTCTTCATCTTGAACTTCATGTTCCACCTGAACTGGTTCCACCTGATTTAGTGCTTCTTGAGGTTCCATTTGAATTGGTTCCACCTGATCTGGATTCGGTTCCACTTCAATTGGGCCGGTTTGAGTAGCTCCAATAGATGTACTTGCAGGGTTAGTTTCTGTGGAACCTGCATCAAGCTCATTAGTATTTTTACAAGGAAAATCATTTTCTTGAAAAATTACATCTCTACTAACGAGTGTTTTGAAACCTCCTTTACCTTTTACCCACAATCTATAGCCCTTTACACCCTCGGGGTAACCCAAAAACACACATTTGAGAGCCCTAGGCTCTAACTTGCCTATACTTTGATGTGCATAAACTGCACATCCAAAAACTTTCAAATTAGACAAGTCAGGTGGTTTACCAGTCCACCTTTCTTCAAGGGTTTTACCTTCAATTGCACTAGAAGGAATTCTGTTGATTAGGTATGTAGCAGTTACAACTGCTTCTCCCCAAAATCCATTTGCGAGCTCGGCATTGAAAAGCATGCACCTTGTTTTGTTCAATATGGTTCTGTTCATTCTCTCAGCAACACCATTTTGCTGAGGGGTTTTCCTCACTGTCCTGTGCCTTTGGATTCCATTGTCTTGACAGTAACCAATAAACTCATCATTACAAAATTCTAGGCCATTATCTGTCCTTAGGGTTTTCAATTTCCTATTAGTTAGGTTTTCAACAAGTAATTTCCAATGTACAAATTTTTGAAAAGCCTCATTTTTATGCTTTAACAGATAAACCCAAACTTTCCTAGAATAATCATCAACAATAGATAAGAAATAGGCACTACCCCTAAAAGTTAGGGTTTTCTCAAAACCCCACAAATCCGAGTGAATATAATCTATGATACCTTGTGATTTGTGTGTGTCAGTTTGAAATTTAAGTATATGATGCTTTCCTAGTACACAAAATTCACAAAAATCTACCTTGGTTACCTTGTCTTTACCAAGTAGCTTTTGTTCACTCATGAGTTGTAGCCCTTCTTCATTAATGTGTCCCAATCTTCTATGCCATAGGACAGCCTTAGTGTCTTTTGTAACATGCTCCTTAGTGTTGTGGCAGCAAGCTACGGGGCTTTGTTGCAAGTAGTATAGACCACCATTTTTGTGTCCTTTGATGATAGTCATAGACCCCTTGGCAAATTTGATTGTACCTGTCTCAATTTTGCTAACAACACTAAGATCATCAAGTACACTAATAGAAATTAAGTTTCTAGATAAATCAGGAACATATCTAACATTAGTTAAGGTTCTAATAATGCCATCAAACATTTTAAAGTTAATAGAACTTGAACCTTCAATGTTGCATGTTTGGTCATTCCCAAGAATGACTTTGCCCCCTCTAGATTCCCTCTAATCAAACAAATAAGACTTATTGTTAGTCATGTGAAAAGTACAACCCGAATCAATAATCCAACCATCTTTAAAAGATGATGCAGCCACATATACATCTCCACTATCATAACCATCACTTAGGTTTGCATTTTGATAGTCATTCTTAGTCTTATTTTGCTTGTTTGATTCCTCTTGATGATCTGAATTTTTTTTCCCATTGCTTCTCTTGTAAAAGTAGCATTCTCTCTTGAAATGTCCTAACTTTCTACAATGGTAGCACCCATTAGGATCTTTAGGACCCTTTGAATTTGACCTTCCTTTGTGATGATGATTGTTGCCCTTTTGTGAACCCCTACTAGTGCTTGAACCTCTACTAGTGCTTCTACCCCTATTTTGCCATGGTTTCTTTTGTCCAGACCTTCCCCTACTTAGGTTAACATCCCCATTAGTATGCCACGGTCTTTCAACCTTCAATAAAAAATCTTTTGATTTCAAAGCTGAGATTACTTCTTCAAGAGTGATCTCAGTTCTCCCATACTTAATGGCTGTCTTAACCTCCCTGTAGGATTCCGGTAATGAATTGAGAATGATAATTGCTTGATTCTCATCACTTAAGGCCTCATTTTCTCTCGAGTTTGCTAACCCAATGTGCAATCTCAAGAACTCATCCAAGTTTTGTTCAAGAGATTTAGATGGACTCATCTTAAATCTCCTTCAAGTAAATCTTGTTAATCAATGATTTCTTTTGAAATTGCTCTTCCAACTTGTTCCAAATTTTGGCAGGTGTATCTTCCTTGTCAACCAATCTGATTATAGAATCAAATAGGTTGAAAATGATCAATCCGGTTGCTGTTTCCAGCAACTCTTCTTGATGGTCTTTGGTTGTATCAGCTGACCATTCCACAGGATCTTTAAGAACATTCAACAGTTTGTGTTGAGCAAATAGAGCCCTAATCTTCTTCCTCCAAATACGATAATCACCTGAACCATCAAACTTATCTATATCAACCTTCATGGAACTCATAATTGTATATGTATAAAATTATTTCAAAGAAATTATATAGATAATGAGTTTAGAATAATCCTGTTGTTGTTCTTTGCAATCTGGTTTTGTGTATTTGAATTCTTGTTGGTATGAATGTGCTTATTGATGCTTGCTTTATGCTTTCTTAATTAATCTTTGTTGTAGATTGTGCCTTGTTTGATTCTGATACCACTGTAAGAATTTTTTTCCTAAAATGCCCTACACACAGCAAAAGTATTAAAGAAAACCCAAGGTCAAACCAGACCTTTTACCCCAGTCAACCCACGTTTTGACCCCTGACCTTGAAGCCAATGACAACCTTTTGTTTATACTACATGTCGTTTCAATTTTAAAGTAGAAACCCTAAAAGCATCTGTCATATATATATATTGATTTATATCTCAAACACACATTCAACAACCTAAATAAAACCTAGCCGTGAGCCTCCTTCTTCACTGTTCTTCTTTGAAGAACATGAAGAACACCAACAATGAAACCCAGAAAATAGAAACAATGAAAACCTCGAAAAATCCCTTCCCAAATCGATTTAAACCCAGAAAAATAGCTAAACACAATAGAAAAATCAGAAAAGAAAAGGAAAAGAAAACGGCAGGTTTTTATAGAGGTTCCCCAAAATTGTGCTGGGTACGTCCTCTTCGAGCTCGCCTCATTCACTATGGATCTTCAATGATCAAACAATTACAATGGTTTGGATTCCAAAATACACATGTATTAATTTTGGTAATCCGAATATTTTACAGTGATTTTCTCCTCTTTTTCTTTTTCTCTCTGTTTTTCTCTCTAAATCAGTACTAATAATGTTGTGTTTCTCCTCTTCTTTTGCATGAACAACACCCTCTGGCTATTGGATATCCGAATCACCACCTTGGTTCCAAAGCTTACTCCATTGTAAGCCTCCTCCAAGAACCCCCAAAATCAATTGGTTTCTTCTTTAAGAAAAACTAACTGATTTTGAATATCTTGTTCTGCTATTGATCTCTATTTCTATAGTATATTTTTTTTGTACTGATATGGTGTTTGTATTGCTCTGTTCTTGTTTTTTGATGCTACTGGTTTATATATGATGTTGTATTAGAGCACAAAGAGAGGAGAGTTAGTTACAAAGTATTAATAAACTTTGTAACTAACTTAATTACTTTGTCTAGGTTACTTAGAGGCCAAAGGCCACATAAGTTTTTACTGCTTGTAATCTTATTGTAACTGTTCTGGTTTTACAATGAATGTGGGGATTTACTTTCAATAATAACTGTATTTTTTGGTTTGGTGTTGCAATACTTTTTCAGTTTCGCTAGCTCTGGAGACAACTATTAATAATGGGAAGGTGTTTTTTTCAATGTGATGTGGTGATGTTTTGAAGACGTTATAGCTTTATTGTCTAAATTTCTGGGGGCAGTTTATCCCATGTGGCTCGGGATAAGAATTCTGCAGCGCATGGTTTGGCAAAGTGTGTCCTTCGATTAGACGATGAGCTATCCTGGTTCGAGGAGGTGTCGTCGCCGATTGTAGATTGCTGCTTTATTAATCTTGTGTGATTTTGATCACCGCATCCAAAAAAAAAAGTGTAGGACTCGATATTAAAATACACCAATAACAGTTTATCATCTCTTGTAATATTTGGCACCTTGAGGTACCATTTAACATTTCTTTTTCTTAGAGTATCTCCAATGGTGCATCATCCCACCAAATTGATATGAAATCTTCAAATCATTCTACTCTAAGGATATATCAAATTAGTGTGCACCAAATTTTACACTATTAATAGTGTTGGATTTTAAATCTACACATAGTCGACCCTAAGGTGAGACGAGCCAGGTGTGCGTCTCGGGTCCCAAAAATTGTAAAAAAAATTATCAGAAAAAAGGTAAGGATTAATTCCCAA
This sequence comes from Cannabis sativa, assembly GCF_029168945.1. Taxonomy (NCBI): domain Eukaryota; kingdom Viridiplantae; phylum Streptophyta; class Magnoliopsida; order Rosales; family Cannabaceae; genus Cannabis; species Cannabis sativa. Next base: position 8,804,516 of record NC_083609.1, read on the forward strand.
CCTTTACTTTTAAAATTTTTTTTAGAAATATTTAATATGTAGTTATGGATGATTGAACTTTAGAACTCTTAAGAATTTTAAATATGTTTACCACTATACTAAAATAATAAGTTTATTATTTTGATGACAACTCACATATTTATATAAGGGTCCAAAATTTAATTTTGTTTTTGATTTCATATACCTTAGGATTGACCTTGAATTTACATCAAATTGGTACATGACCTTTTCTTTTTATTTTACCCTTTTTTTAATTTATTTTAAAATATAATTATTAATTATAAATAATTATATTGTAAAGTAGTTATTATTGATTATTAATGTAAATAATATAAAATGTGAGATTTTTTAAACAAATATTTTTATTAAGTGTGATATTTTGTGTTAAATTATTAAAGTTGTTACATTAAAAAAAAAATTCTATACTAAATTAGTAAAAAAATATACACCACAATTGTTCAACCAGCGAAAATAATCTTAGTCATCTCCCAATTAATCTCATTTTAATACCTAGACTATAATATAGCTAAAGTTATTGAGAACGAGATAGATTTAGGATTAGAAGCAGTACACAAGTTAAAAGTACATCATCATGAATAGACTTAATTTTTTTAGAAAAATTATGCACAAGTTGAGAGTAGATCGATACGTTTAACACAGAAAATTATAACAGGTCAAATAATATAAGATATGAAATAAGTTCAGATATGTTTTGTCATCCCTAGCTATTTTTTTTTTTTTTTTTTTTTTTTTTTTTTGACAAAGTGATTAAAATCACTCATGAATTTACGACGCCCACGTCCGCCACCGGCGCTGGAACCTCCTCGAACCAGGATAGCTCATCGTCTAACCGCAGAACATGCTTTGCCAAGCCATGGGCCGCTAAATTCTCAGAGCGGGCCACATGAGACAAAACTGCCCCCGGAAATTTAGACAATAAAGCTATAACATCTTCAAACAACGCTCCTAACTTGTTGAAATACACCTCCCCATTGGTGATAGTCGTCACCAAAGCTAACGAATATGAATAAACTGAAAACAAATCAAAAAACCAAAAATTTTTATTAGAAAATAATCAATCCGATCAAAACTCAAAACTCAAAAATTGAAAAAACTAGATCCCCATATAAAATACTATAACTAGCCAAAGGGAGACCCTTTGGCTAGTAGCAACTTAACTCTTGTATTTTATTTCATCATTATCTTAGGATTACTATCCCTTACTAAGACCCTAAAACCTAAAGATTTTGATATGTAATCTAGTAATAACAAAATCCTGCAATGCTCCCATCCATAGAATATCAAAAATTTACTTTGAAAATTATCGCAATAATAAAGTAAGCACCGAATAATGTACTTCAATGACCTTGATTATTAATGATTAGTGTAATTCAATACAATGAAACAAAATAACCTTGATTATTAAGCATTAATGACCCATTAATTCCATAATCTTTCCCTAAATAAACGAAATCAACCATATTAATTCATTATTAATGTCCCCATTTTAAAATATTACAAATTCCTTTATTGTACTTATCCCAAAAAAGTAATTTTTATACATATTTATTTATGGTAAAACTTTATTATAATCAAATCAATCTATATTGAATTGAAATTACTTAAAATAATCCAATTTAATTATTATGACATAATTATTCCTATTTTAATTTCCAATAGAAAAGTTGTAAAACTTCCAAAAATTGTATCCTTTTAAGTTGCCATAAAAACATTTATAATGATACATTCCTATACAACATAGATTACAAACCAAATTCCATAAAATTTGACTTCTCAAATATATCTGAATACAATAAATTCGCATTTGACAATTAGTATTCCCACCTCCTTTTAATACAATATCTTCGTAGTTATTATTCTTTAAATTACTTAATTAATTTTAAATAATAATATTAGAATCTGAAAACTAAATTCCACCACTATCCCTTTTGCTAATAATTCCTAAAAATATGAACCAACCATAGCTAAAAGCTATTATCGTTTAAATTTAATCCTCTTTAAACCTTATTTCACTTGAAAATATTTTTAAAATATCATTTTAAAATTTTCTTTACATCATACCTTAACTTAAATAACCCTTATATTCTAACTAGTAAAATTTTTCTAGTGCATAACTTGTTTATTTTGCCATTTTATTGTGTGAACATTTTATTATATTTTCAATACAAGAAGCCGTGAAAATTTTAAACAAACTACCCTAAATAATTAGGGTCCAGCCATATAATAGGCGCTATAGCCTTGTAAGGCGCCAAAGCCATAAAAATGGCGCAAATATAGAATAACCAATAACAAAAAGATTACAATATATCCCATTATAACAAATTAACTTTACAGAAATAAGAAATTTTCGAACAACAAATTCTTTGAAAAAACTTCATAGTTTTCTCCGTACTTTTTCAATGCCAAACATCCATTTACTGCTATATTTCACGATTTTCCTAGTTTAAGAAACTCGCCCAAAAAAATACAGAGAAACTTTTACTCATCATCAGAGACTATCCTTCCTCACTGTTTGGGTACCGAGAAAATAATAAAGAATGTAAAGCTCAGATCTAATAAAAAGGAGAGCACAGAAATCTTCTCCATTGTTTTTTTCCTTACTGTAAGAATCAAAAAGAAAACGCCAAAAGAGCATCAAAACTACTAAAATTGTTAGGTAACAATTTCGAATCGATGTCATTCTCCTATAAGCTAAATTAACAAAGATTAAATAATCTTTTCCATAGCCAAAAACAAAGGAAGCTTTATTAGCTTTCGATTTTCCCGCTTTTTCTCAGCCACACAAGAAAAAGAAACTCAAATTTTTTATAAGAGGACACAATTGCAGATCTAACAATACTCAATCACACAAAATCAACAATACAATCATTCATGAGAGAGAAAGAGAGAGTAAGAACTGAACCTGGATACTCTTCCTCTTCTTCTGAGCTTCGGAACGCTTAACGAGATCAGCGACGTGTCTAAACCTTCGGCGAGGGTTTCTGACAAGAGCAACGGCGGATCTCCATTTCCCTTTTGTAAAAGAGGCTTAAGTGTGTGCAAAAGACAAAAATTGTGTTAAGAAGTAATGAAAAAAGAAGAATACTAGTCACATTGCCACAGTTCCGATGTTGGGTCTTGGCCGAGAAAGAAAGCCGCCTCCTCTCTCCTACCTGCTACACCGAAGATGTTGAATTGGAGATTTAAATTGCCCAAATAGCACAAATATACACCTCTCCTCGCCAAAATAGTGAAGAACCGAATCCCTTGATTAATCTCAAGGCTAATTTTTCAAAGCTAAACTAACACAGGTTCCATTATATTGACACACAACAAATGGGAAAATCACGATCAGATAACCAATCATTGTTGAACAAAGGAAAGGAGCAAATACCCATCACTTAATTTAGGACAAAGAAACCGAAATTCCAAAACAATGTTATGTGAATAAAAATAAATCCAAACACAATTAACTATTTAGTTAGTTTTAATTTGTATTCATGAGAGCATGAATACAAAGTTGAGAGTTTCAGCAGCGAAACTATAACAAAAATAAAAATGAATTGGAGGAGTGGAGCGAAAAAAGGAGTACCACGTTAAGGGCCCACTTCTCCTCGTCGTTGTACTGGGCGTACAAGAAGCCTTTGACCTTGTCGAAGTGAGCGCAGTCCGCCATTGATGCACAAGAAAGAAGGGGAAGGGATGCAGAGTCCGCAAACCAATCAATAAAGTTTTAAACCCTTATCTTGATGGTTCTATGGTGGGATAATCGAAGAATAGCAAGAGAGAAAGATGAAATATTGGGAGCGAGTACGGACGTAGATGATGGAGACGGAAGAAACCCTTATCCCTAGCTATTTGATTTACTTTTAGTTTTTAAATTGGAGTTATAAATTTATAATTTAATCAATAATTGGCTGAAAGTTCTGTTTTCTTAAAAATAAGAGTAATCGGTGGCAAAACCCCTTAACTCTCATGGCACGTTTACTAAAGCGTAATCGTTATCGGAATAAATTAATGGGAGAAATGAAAGGGAATAAAATGTTATGAAATCAAAATAATTATTTTAACATGTTGTTTACTAAACTGTCCGAAAACGGAATCGGAATCACTTTATTTTGTTTACATCAATAAGGAAAGGTAATCGGAATGCTTTAAGTTGACCATATTACCCTTAATATAAAATTTATATTTTTTTTATTTATTAAATAAATTCATAAATGATTACATAAAAAAATTAATATAATACTGCTAAAAAAAGTATCCTCATATTATTCAATTAAACAATATCTGACCAAACCATAAATAAAATCTCCACATGAAAATATTCTAATGTGAAACATAAAGATAAACAAAATCCCAAATATCTAGCAATTATAAAATTATGCATCATTTTGCAACATATTCAGGATATATATATCAGTTTCATCTCATCTGATATTGCATAAAACACTCGCATCAATGGAGGTTCTTTAGCCAATATGTTGGTTGCTTGAATACACTGCATTGGAGTTAGGCCATTAATCTTGCTTATTTCTGTGAATAAATTGGTTTGCATCTCAGCTACATCCTTATCAGATATTGCATCAATTAATCCTTGAAACTTCGGGACAATATTAGATATAGAATCTGCTAAGGCACCAACATTTGTAGAAATTTCATCCATAACCTTAGAAGAACCACATATATGTATATATATGGGTAGATAGAGAAGACCTATATATATAGGTTATGAAATATATATATATCTTTATATATTAAAAGTGCCTATCTAACGGCATTTCTTGGTTTAACATTCTTGGTTTAACAGAATATACTTAAAAATAAAAGAATATTCTGTTAAATTTAACGATTAGGTTTGATCTCCCGTTAAAAAATAAACCCAATAATTAAACCCAAAAAATTAAACAATCTTTTAAATAAACAATCTTTTAAATATTAATAATCTCTTTTTAAATTAAAAAAATCATCTTAGCCACATATCTCTCTAACAAACCTATCTTGGGAGAATATTAATAATTTTTTTATTTATTTTTTAAAAAAGAAAAATATACATAAAATATCTAGAAAAGATAATATAAAAGAAGATTGATTGTGTTGGCTTAGAGATTTTTGGGCTTGGGCTTAAAAAAATAATAAAAAAAATGAAATGGGCTGTAATTAGTATTTACCTTATATGTTTGTGCTTATTTTTAGTTTTATTTTTAATTTTACCACCAAGAGGAGAAGGTTGAAAAATATTAGAATATGAAAATATTATTGGTGCTTATTAGTAATTTGCAAAGAATGTGAAAGTCTATAAATATATAGTTGTGTAGCTATTATTAGATATGAAATGAGATAATAGAACTTTTTTCAATTAGAAGATTAATGTACATTTTACTATTAATAACATACATTATTATAACACAACTATGTTTTACTTACTAAATATACTGACACATATTTTATTTTTATAAAACAAATCGTTCAAATAATTATACTATTTTAATTATTAATTAAAATAAAAAACTAAAATATTAAATAAAACTAACACTACGTGGCTTGACACGTAACAATCACCTAGTATATATATATTATGAAATATATGACGAGCGTGAGAAGTTGTGAGAATAATAGATTATGACTTTTCAATTATACATAAATAATATAAAATATAATAAATAATATAAAAATTAAAATTAAATATGATGATGGTGATGGTGATTGAGTTGGACTATTCAATTGTACCAAAATATATATGTCAATGTCAGATTTATATTATAGAAGATGTTTTTCAATTAAAATAATAATAAAACATGATAATAAACATAAACCATCAATATATGCATCATACATGCATCATCAAAAATTATATATATATAATGAATGATAAAGAATTAAAACTCACCTTGATGTTGATATGTGGTTGTTCCTCTCTCAGAAAAAAAAGAAGAAGAAGAAAATGGCTGCTGCAAAAAAAGAAACGAAAGAGAATAGAAAAGTGGTTTGTTTAGGGTTTAGGGTATATAATATATATAATAGGGTATATAATATTTGGTGGCAAAAGTGTCTTTTTGTTTTTAATAATAAAAAATAAATAAAAAACTAAAAAGTAGCATTACCCGTAATGGTTTATACCTGAAGAAATTGGGAGGAAAACTTCTCCCATTATTTTCTCCTAATTTTATGCCTTTCCCTTAGAGTATTCCAACCATTAAATAAAGTAAACAAATGAAAAGGAGTGATTACCATACCTATCACTCCCAATCCTGATTAGTAAACATGCCATCAATTCACTTGCAAATAACTATCTAACCTTAAATTTTAGTGGAAAAATCTTCTAAAGTACTATTTTGTTTGCATATATATAAGGTGTCATCTCCCCAGCATCGTTAACTCCTTATTTTGCTTACGTGGCAATGATAAATCATCTAATTATTGGCCAACGTGGCCACATTTACCAAGTCAGAAAATATAAAAATAAAAAGTAAATATTTAAAATAAATAAAAATCATAAACCAAACTTAATATAAATCTTCTCTACAAAAAACCAATTAACATAAATCATAAACCAAACTTAAAACTAAAAAAAAAATAGAAATAAAATCAAAGCTAAACTAATTTAAGGAAACCAAAATCAGAAATTAAAATAAGAAAAGAAGAAGGAGACGAAGACGAGGAAAAGAAGAAGGAGATGAAGATCAAAAGAAGGAGACGAAAACAAAAAGCAAAAGAGTCGAGACGAAGACGTGAAGAAGAAAAAATAAGAAGGATCGAAGCTTGAAAGTTGGCTGGAAAGGAGATGAAATGGCATTTCGAAAGTGTAACGTGGATGAAGCACCTCCTGATTACAGTAAGTGTTACTCTCGACTCCTCCTACTTTAGATTTCTAGGGTTTTTTGTTGGAGAATAATTTTGCAAGGTTTATGGTTGATTGAGTTTCAAATAATGACCCCTTTTATGTGATAATTTTGGTTGGTGCTGGGTTAGTTGATTTAAGAATAAGTAGGTGTGGTCCATTAGTAGGTGTTATATTAAAGTTAAAAAATTTAGGGGATCTTAGCAAGTTGTCGTGCTCGTGGGATACACTTGCACATGGGTTCTGTAGGAAATATTAGCAAAATTGTCTGTTTTGCTGAAAGTGGGGTAAATTGCTAGGGGTTTTGTTGTAACTTATTTTATCAGAATTTAGATTTACTAACATGTATGTTTGATTATAATCTATAATCTAACATTATAAACATAAATATCCTAAAATAATGAAATAAACACATATAAAGTTATAGAAAACCTTATATTAGTGGTAGGAGAATATAATGGCTCATTCTATTCAGATCTCTAACCCTTATTCCTTTCTGTCGCAGAGTATTACCAAGATTTGAACTTAGATCTCCTTCAAGTGATGGAATTCTTCACAATCTTCCACACTATATTTGAGTATTGACTTGAATTATGTGGGCAAGTAATCTCTTCACTATAGGGTTCGAATTCAAGAGGGGAGGAGAGAAGAGATTTCAAAAATTAAAAGAGCCTCTCTTATTTGTCTAACAAAGTGAATTTTAGTTCTCATGCTATGAAAATAAGAGCATATAATTATCTATATATATGATGTCTATTAGGGTTAGATTAGAATTTAAATATGGATTAAAAAAAAAAAGATAAAATGGCTTTAAATTGAATCCTTGTGGCCGAACCCCTTGTGTGCCTTACGAATTTCCATTTTGCTACTTTATTAAATAGCTTATCTTTCTTTCTTAAATACCAGATTTTAACTCTAACTCTACAAATACCAATTTTATTTATTTAACAATTATAATTAATTATTAAATAAAATTATCACTTAATTTATTTATTAATTAGACCTATCAAAGTCTCTTAATTAATAAACAAACCTTAAAATCTCTTTTCTTCTCAATTAAGTCATTGCTTAGTGAACATTCATAAATAAGACATAGTCTAATTTAGAATTCTAATTGATTAATTAAAACCAATTAACTAAGTCTACAAGTCAATATTATCTCAACTAGTGTGGATACCATAGCCCTATGTAATCAAGCTCTCAATTAGTAGTTCTATAATTTACCAAGTAAATTCTCTATCTTATTAATTCCTCTTGACTCTATTATAGATTCAGAATTGCATTCTTGATTATATAGAACGCTCTATATGTTCCAAATACAGATAAGCTATTAATTATCCATTGTTTCAATCTAAATAATCAATGATTCTCTATTAATGATCTACATCGAGTAAGGATAATTTACCTATAACGCCCTGATCCACAGGGATACTACGTGTGTGCTTTTACAAACTAATTCTTAGTTAATCTATTAGTTTAGAAAAAGTGCAGTTTAATTAAAAGCTTTCATATTAAATTAAAATGTAATTTGATAAGTCTAACTAGATAAGTTTTGATTGTCCATCAACTCTTCTTTTCTTTTTGTATATTAATTTACACTTGATGGCCCTAAAGTCATCTGGTGCAACTAAGACTTTATTTTCCTCATGGAATTTATTTCTTGGTTCATGGTTGCTAACTAAAATTTCCATTCCGTACTAGCCATTTACTGTTTAAAGGTCAACGCGTCATCATCACGAGTTTCACTAACTACCAAGTTGCTTGCGCCATCCAAGCCATAACTAAGTGGGTTCCTAGAAATCCTCCCACTACAACGAGGTATTGTGAATTTATGAATGGGAACTTCAGTGGTAATCTCATCTTCAGTTGTCTCAGCTTTCATTAGTTCAATAGAGGGAGCGGGATCATCCTCTACTGGTGTAGAATATGAAGGAACGTCTTTTGGGGTTAGATCTAAAAACATTTCCTCCAACACTATTTTACTACGTGATTTGAGATTTTTGATGTAATCATCTTCTAAAAAGTAGCATTTGTAAAAAAAATACTTTCTTGTCTTGATGACTATAAAATAGTCCACCCCTAGTCTCATTAGAATATCCAACAAATATACAAACCTTAGTTCGTGATTCTAGCTTTCTTTCTTTCTTTCTTCAGACATGAGCGGGACACCGACATACAAACATTCCAGAGTTCTAAAGGTGTCTAAGGGAAAGACTTAGACGGGATGACATTTAAAATGTTAGTTGTCGTTTGTAAAGCATATCCCTAGGACACTAGTAGAGTTGAATAGTCAAGCATATACCTAACCATTTCCATTAGCGGGCAATTCTGACGCTCCGCAACACCATTTTGTTGTGGAGTTTAAGGGGCGGTAAGATGGAATGCAATTCTAAGTTCAACTAAATGATCTTTAAATTGCACATCAAAATATTCTACACCCTTATCAGTTTTCAAGATCTTTTATGTCTTACCTAACTAGTTGTAAGTCATTGCATGAATTCTTTAAACTTTTCAAATGTTTCAAATTTTTTAAGGTAAAGATGAGCATATTTAGAGTAATCATCAATGAAAGTGACAAAATACTCATAGCCACTCCTGGCTTGCACATTCAAAGGTCCACAAATATCTGAATGTACCATCTCAAGTGGTTTAGTGACATGATTTCCCTTTTAAGATAAGGAACTTTTAGTCATTTTGCCTTCTAGACATGACTCGCAAACTGGTAACTTACCAAGGGCGAATTAATTGTAGTTTTCTTCTAGTTGGGTTTCGTCGATTGTGTTGGGTTGCTGGGTTGGTCGATCCAAGGTTGGGTGTGTGAGGTTGTTTGTTTTGTTCCGTGTGGCTGAAGTAGTAGAAGAAGTGATATTTTGATAATATTTAGTATATGGGTTGTATTAATATTCATAGAGTCGACTGTAAGTATTGTTGTAATTCAATTGCCTTTTTGTATATACATGAAAAAATTTATTATTTTTTTAAGATGTATCTCACTAATTAAAAGTGACTTGCCACACATAAGTGTGTATCACATTTAAGTGTGATTTGTTAGACTATAATATATAATATGAAAATAAAGCATATATAAACGATATGTAATGCGGAATAAACTGTAAACATATCAAAACTGTAGATGTAATTAAATGATCAAAATACCTCTAGTCATTGATGTTTGAGCTTCAATTCCTGCGATAGCTTCGGTATTGGAGTTTCGGCTTCCGCGCTCTCTCAACTCTTTTTAGATGGAATATTACTGTTTTTGAATAGAATGAGTGAAAAGCTCGGAGACCAAGACCCTAAATTTATAGATGAGATACTCCATCAGTATCTGTGCCCACATTAATTGTCAGAATATTTTGATAATTAATTCAGTAAATCAAATCGGGTAATGAATATTGAAATCTGACCATATGTAGAATATTACATAATTAATTTTGTCTAGATTTAATGAATATAAAATATTCATAAATCTCAAAATCTATTATTTATTTTATTCTATAATTAAAAATATTCTAATATGATTTACACATCATTGTTAATGTTATTTCATTTCTATGTGAGATTTTAAGAAAAAGGAAACACAAGTCAAAAATCATATCCTTAAGAGAAAGAAAATCTCAAAAAAGATAAGTGAGAATTATGTATAATGTACACATGTAAAGATAATACCTTTGATGAAAATGATTGGTGAGAAGAATCATCAACAGCCGATGCAAATATGGAGTTGGGGTTTATTGAGCAAGAAATAGTTGTAAGTTTGAAGTGTAGAATAAGGATTCTGGAATTGAAGAGTCGGGAGTGAGAATAAGGATCCTCTTAAAGGGTAGAAGAAGTATTTGGAATTGAAATGTGGAAGTGAAGAAGTCACTAAGGCTAGCTTAGTGGTCTGGGAAGAAAAAATAGGAAAAAGAGAGAGGTCATAAATTTGAACTTCAAGATTTTTAAGCTATTAAGTTATTAAAATGATTGTAATACCATTACCTTATTCTAAAAAAAGTGTGAAAGTGAAACAATGGAAGTGAGGATGAAAAGAGATATTAGAACATCTCTAATGGGAGCTAACATTTATAGTTGTCAAAAGTACACACATCATGCTGAAATATTGTTTATTTTATTTTATTTTATTTTTCATCCACATAAGATTTGATAATTTTTTTATATAAAAATTTCTCTAATAGTTGACAATAGGAGTGTTCGCAGTGCGGGTGTTGCGGTTTTTGATTATTTTTTCAAATCAACCCGCACATGCAGTTTTTTCAATTTCTCAAACTGCACCCGCACTGCAAAACTAAAAAATCACAAAAACCGCACCGCAAAAAATGGTGCGGTGTGGTGCGGTTTCTGCAGTTTGGACTATCACCAAATAATTAAACTATCACAAATATAATAAAGCTTGAGCAACACTTGTCAAAAATACCATAAGATTTGAAAATAAATATGAAAAAAAAGGTTTCAAGTTTCAACAATATAACAATTAGTGGGCTTGGGTTGGGCCTTCACATATTGGACCTAAATAAATATAAAAATTAGTATTTTTATAATATACAGTGCGGTGCGGTTTGAACTGCATAGTAACAACCAAACCGCACCGCACCACGCGGTTTAGAAAAAATTCAAACCGCAAACCGCGATCGCACCACAAAGAATTTCAAATTGTATTTTCTGCGGGGTGGTGCGGTGCGGGCAGTTTGAACAGTTTGAGCAGTTTGATAAACACCCCTAGTTGACAACCCCAAAAGTTATCCTACATACCACTATTTAAATGATTAAATTTTATTAAATACTATAAAATAATACCATAAAGTAATTTTTTTGAAATAAAAAAGAAAAATAATAAACAATGGTATTGATAAAATTGTATTAAACATGATAACCACAATGCATATGTGTTAAAAATAACTCCATGAGTAAACCCCATTGAAGATGGGGATAAGTTGAAAATTACCCATTTTTATTACACATTAATTAAATATAATCAAAGTACTAAATATAACCTCACATAACTTATCAAAATTAGAGTTCTTAATGCATATAATGGGAATATGACCTATAAAATTGGGTATAAATTAAAGAGTAGTAAAATAAAAGTAAAAATTAAAATAGAAAGTAAAAAATGGGTAAAAAATGTAATTTTCTCTTGAAAATTGAAAGAAGATGCTCTTAGTGCCATCAATTTTTTTGTTGGAAAATTTTATTTACACTCCAAAATTTTTTAAACACACCTAATTTTAATAATTTTTATTTTATATAAAATTTATATCTTTAATTGTATTAAGTTTTTTTTATAACTTTTTTTTCCGAATTTATATTCTTAAAAAATATACATATTACACAAAAATAAATTATATTTTAAATATTATGACAAAAAAATTAAAATAAAAAATTATATGAAATTTTCTTAGAAATAATTAAAAAAATATATATACATGAGCTAGAAAAAATTATAAAAATTAAATCAAAATAAGTATTGAAATTAACATAAAATAATGTGAGGAAAAAATTTAAAAAAAAAATTTAGAAATAATTTTTAAAAATTATTTAAGTTTATATTTTTTTTTTTAATAATGGAATGTATTTATGTGTGCAAATAGACTTTTTTTTTTTTGGAATAAAGACTTCCTACTTCCTTCTATCTCACAAGGAGAAACTGATAATGCAGTTCTATTGGGTCTCCAATCATAGGGCCCAAACCCACCAGGCCCAATGAAAGGGCCTTGTCTGCCACTTTTATTAGATTAGCTTAACGTGATAAATTTTGGGAAATTTACATAGTATACTAACTTTTGTCATTTTTTATAAAAATATTGCCGCACGGTATTTTTTACTTTTTTACTGTATTTTTTTGTAAGTTTCATACTGCAATATACTGTGTTAAGTTTTCACTGGTGTTCTACTAGTATTTTTTAGTTGCTCTACTGTTGTTTTGAGTTGTTCTGCTTTGTGTTTTACTGGTGTTTTACAAAAACACAGTACTTTTGAAAATATTTTTGTGTGATAATATTTTTGTAAAAGTTAATCAAAATTCCAGTATTTTTGTAAGTTTTCCTAAATTTAAACTAAATTCTTATAAACATAAACAAAAACATATTTCCACAAACTTATAGGTAGTACCGGAAATAAATTTCTAAAATATGGAATATTCATCAATTATGAAAAAAAAATTATATATTAATATAGTGGTAACCAGTTACTACCGTATCATGAAAATGAAATAAATAATATTTTTGATAGTGATAAACAATTACCAGTACATCACTGAAATTATTAAACTATTTTTTTTTATTAACACTGAAAATATTAAACTAATTTCATAGTGATAGCTCATTACTAATAAACTATCAAATTAATAGTGATAGATCATACACGTCCCTGCCACATCAAAAAAATAATTATTTTAATAGTGATAACTAGTTGTTATCATGTCAATTTTGAAAATGGAAAAATAAATTATAATATGAAATAGATCAATCGAGTGTAATACAAATATATGGGTGAAGAGAGATTATTGTTACTTAAAAAGTTATTATTCTTTCAAGCAATAGTGTAGGACTGCAAAAATAAAAAAAAATCTCTCTAGTGAAGGGAGAAGATATTAATATATTTGGGCCTAGCCCATCATATCTGTTAGGACACAAATTTTGTGACTTTTTATAAGAAGATTTGTGTATAAAGGTTTTTTTGCTATTAAATTTTTAATTTATGACTTCAGTATTCATATACTTTTTTTTTTCTTTACACAATTTAGTTTAATCTATAATTATTTTTTAGTAGTTACTAATTTATTCAATATTTTTAAATTTTTCAATAAAAAAATCCATAGAATTTGGAAAAAGAATTCTTTATACATTTGCAAACTATAAATGTAAAAGTCGTATAATTGAAAATATTATCTAATTAGCTACGAGAGTGAGTTGAAAAAAAAGAGTGTAAGCTGCAATTTATATATATATTTGAGATAAAATGCTATTAAATTAAACTAAGAAGTTATAATACAATAGGCAAAGAGGTAGAGGCATTTTTTCCAACCATGAATATTTAGTATCTGCCGAAAGAACAAACTTGACCAACAAATGAACAGTATTATTTGTAGATCTGTACACATGAGAGATTTGAGCTCCAAAGAAATTGGACACTAAAAGAGAAATATTATTTAACAAATAATAAAAATCAAAAACTAGTTCTTGGGTAGATTGCAATCCTTTAACCACTAAAAGAGAATCAGTCTCAATATAATGAAGCCATTACAAACTATGCATAAGAGCCAAAGCTTCTATAACTTTTCGTTTAAAGCATCATCGAAAGGGAACCGACATGGTATCAATAATATCTCTTGTACAATTTCGTAAGATATCACCGAATCCAGAAGTATGTTTCATTGTGTCAACTGCAGCATCTGTGTTAAGTTTCAGGCACCCCGAAAGGGGTTTCAACCATTGAGAATCCCGTGCTACAGACCTTGCAGAAGAAACATTACCTGAACCTCCATTGTTCATGACATTTCGAGCAGAAAAAAATTCATCCAAATAAGAGATAGCAAAGTAAAGAAGCACATCAGGTGGTTTTAGTTTGGTACTATATTTCTCGTTGTTTCTTTCACTCTAGATGCTCCAAAGTATGGTTGCAAATTGCTCCAGCTGCAAAGAGAACCATACTTTGAAACGTGAAGCAATTCCCTTAGGTTCGTATGGTTCGATAATAACCCATCAAGAGAAAAAGAAGAGAGTTGCCACACTCGTCGAAGTCGTTTACGAAAAAAGAGTGCATGAGATATTCTCTCATTCTCACAATTACACAAAGAACAGGTTGCCGAATCACTAATATGTCCTGTGTGGAGTATATCAGCTACTGAAAGGCAATCATAAATAGCACGCTAGAGAAAAAAAACGAATCTTTGAAGGTATTGACAGTGCCCAGAACTTTTTCCACCATTGATGTGTTTGAATGACGCTTGCTGAAGGTTGTTGATCTTCCATAAGAGTAGCCAAAGCATAACCAGATTTAACGGTGTACATTCCATTTGACTCATGATGCCACATTAGTTTGTCTTGCTGATCAAATAAAGTTAGAGGAATACTCTGAATTTTTCTAACATCTGAATTTAAAAATAAAGTCTTTAAAAGAGAATGATCCCATTAATAGGGTTCAAAATAGTATTTACCCTAATTTATGCAAAAATATATAGTTGTTTCTTCAACAAAGTTATTTCATAGGAAAAATTCAAAAAAAGTTAAAAAAAAATGAGAAAAATAGGATCAGGTAACTCGTTACCCTAAGAGAAATTCCAATAAGAATGTATTATCCCAAAGTTTGTTCATTTGACGTGGTCCTTCCACGTGGCAAAAATAAAAATATACGTTGGAGATAGGTCAACACTAACCTGCCAGGACTATTGCCCTGTAGCTTCTTAACCTTTAAGATTTCATGTTATACGGTACACACAAGAAAAATGAGATGTACAACCCTGCCAGCGAAGTCCTGACCAGACCTATAACTGGCCAGCCAGGAGTGACAACTTCCAAGCACTGGGTAACCTTTAGTAGGGCTGGTCGGCCAAGTACATAGGAACTTGCCAACACTTGTATTTTTCTCACGAGCCTTCCAACTCACCCTCAACATTTCCACGACTTAAGAAAAGTTCAAACTGCCCACAAAGATAGGGACTCTCCGTCAACAAATAATAACCTTATTCTTTAGGAATTAATTATTATTTACTTTGTAATTCAAATATACGTTTTAACTTTTCTATTTGCTCGGGATATCTCTATGTGTAGCTTGTAAGCTTTACTACTATAAAAAAGGGCAATATACACACTCAAAACTTATGAGGCAAGTACGCTTAAAAGCACTATCGGAACAAGTCCTCTCTCTTTTCTCATACTTCTCACCTGCCAAACATATTGTAATACTAAAGAGAGCTTAGCTAGAAATTACAAGGTTTCAGCCTGTAATCTGTTTAGTTTTATCTCAAGAGTGAATACAACTAAAAGGAGAGTAGGTCATTACATAAACAAAATGAGTTGAACCTCTATAAATTCTAGTCTTTTTTACATTTATTATTGTTCCACACGTGGCAGTCATAAGCGAGATCCAATCCTAATTGGAATCTGTGTCGATTGGCTAAATCCATAGTCAATATTTTAGTGCTTTCATTAAGGGTCTAAAATTCTCATTCAAGAAGCTCTCATCTTCTGCATGGTTGTCACAAGGCGTGAAAATTCGACTGAACCACGAGACCCTATGGTCGCAGACCTTAATGTGCAAGTGCCACTTGTTGTGACCAATCCAAGCCTGGCTAGCCGGTCACCACGTTCTGGCCAGCTGTCTAAAACTGCCACCATGTTCCGGCCAGCTGTCTGGAACTTCCACCACGAAAGTTTGTCAAGGAGAGCAAGTGCCTATTGGACCCACTCTCCAGTCCACAACTAAAATTCTTAGCATAGGAGTGGGACCTCGTGTCTATGCTATTGAGACTAGACCTACGGTTGGCGACCCTAGAATTGACGAACCCCATGTGGACCTGGGGATGATACTGAACTTGCTAGGCTGAGAGAGGTTGTAGGATAAGTTCAGGGTTATACTAACCTCCTGCACCATGACCAACAAGAAACACAGGCTACTGTGGGCAATGTTTTTGCCCAGTAGAGACGCAAATACTAGGAGTGGATGGATCGGCTAGCCGCGATCCTCCAAGCCCAACAGGCAGAGCTGAACCGTCAGAATAGGGAGGCTAACGACTTTGATCAGGTCATTCAAAGAGAGAGTTGGATCTCAAGTTGAAGAGCCCTCCCTCGTAAGGGATCCCCATCTGGGAAAAGGTCCCTATGTTCCAGAAGGAACTAAGCGCCCAAGCGATCATGGGCAGACCTCAAGGCCAGGAGGGCTAACTGTGTCCCAAATAAGGCCATCCTATTAGCCCAATGATGGCCAGGTCTTGCCTAAAAGGTCATGTGGTAGGACTGACCAATTTCAAGGCATGCGTAGAGGCAAAAAAGGAGGGGGGTACATCCCACCAATACAAGGTCAAAGCAGGTCTCATAGTAGGGAGTCTTACCCTAATCATAATGATGATAGTGCCACTAGTCACCCAAGTGGTAAGTGCACTAATTGGTGAGCTCAAAAATTTGGGCGCAACAATGACAATTCCACCATGTAATGGTTAGACACGTTCTAACCCAAGGCCCACATAATTTGTGTTTGCTAGAATGGGCCCTCATGTCAAGTTAGATCTTCGAGCTAGCTTGAACCGAAGAATAAATTCTCAGGACGAATACATCGTGCCCCTGAACACTCCACCAATAGGGCAGAATAGACCAAACCCGGCCAACCCAACAGGGGGCTGGCCAGCCAATTTCCTATCCACCTACCGGTCAGCCTGGCCGGCCAGGGGCTGGCAGGTTAAAATTTGGTCAAGCAAGAGTAAGTCGAAGTTGATCCTCTAGTGCAAGCACAACTAGATCAAGTCAAGAACATGACACAAGGCCTGCCTGGCCCAAAGCTTTCCAACTTAGAGTTGGACAGGACCCAAGAGTCACCTTTCTCTACGCACATCAATGCGCTGCCCTTACCTACCGAGTTCAAGATGTCTACTTGGGGGATGTACATAGGGAAAGAAGATCTCTTGACTCACATTAAATATTTTGAAATTTAGATGGATTTATAGAATGTTGAGGTTGATACCCATTGCTAAATCTTCCCAATAACCTTGTCTTAAACTGCACAGCAGTGGTTTCCCAAACTTGCTGTTGAAAGGTTCAATTCGTGGAACTCTTTCAAAAGAGAGTTCTACACATAGTTATCATCTTCCAAGAAAATGCCTTATAGCCTGGAAGACTTAGTTGATGTCAGTGGAACCTCTGAAAGACTATCTTTAAAGATTCATGACTGAAGCTACCAAGGTCAAGAACCTGGTGGAGGAAGGAAGGTACACATCCATCATGAGTGGGATACTACCTTTGAGTGAATTGTGGAGGGACATCCGTCGATACTCAACTCAAAACATGGCTGATATACCAAACTTTTAACTTATAAACCCTAATACACTATGATGGATTGTGTGTAAACTTATACCATTTGATTGTGTGTAGTCTTGATGTAGATGAGATTTCTAGCTAGATTTGTATGTTTTGATCTAAAATTAACTTTTTTCTGAGAGTTGACTTTGACTTTGACTTTCAGGTTGGCTTTTGTAGTCCTCTTTTGGATAGGGTCTTGAAATTCTTGATCTCTTGATGAAATTTTTTCTCTTGTGAAGTATGAAGTAGTTGATATACTTGTTGAATTCACTTCTTTGAATATGTTTGAATTTACTGAGAAAATATTGATACTTTGTAAATTTACTTGCAAAATGATCAAGAAAATATTAGTAACAAATAATAATTAAACATTTTTTTATCATCATAATAAGTGAGTGATTGAATTTTGGTCAACAGGAGGAGCAGTGGCCCCACCAACATTTTGAGTCCCTCGGGGGTTCCTAAATAAACTCCACTACAACCTCAGCTCACAGTGTCTTCTCTACCATAAAAGCATAGGTAGTCGTGTCATCCATATTAATCATCAAATAATGTTTTATTTTGGGGTTCAACCTTGCCAGATACTTTTCCTTCTTATTGAAATTGGTTGGCACTCGAGGCTAATATGGTCAATCTGTCAAATTGAGTATTATATTTCGTAATTGACATATTCTCCCCTTGGGTCAACTAGGTGAACTCTTTCCTCTTTCTACTACAAACTGCCTCATTGTAGTACTTAGCGTTGAACAAGTCCCAGAACTCTTCCTAGGTAATCTTGGTAACGTCTCGAGTGAAGGACACCATATTCCACCAAACTAGGGTATTCTCCTAGAACTAAAAGGTGGCGCAGGTCACTCAGTCGTTGTCAGTGACACCCATAAAGTTTGATATTTTGTTGATGACTGTTAGCCACTACTCAAAATTCATAACATTCAGACCTCTCAGAAAGACTGGAGGTGCTTGCTTACGAAACCTTTCGTAAAGAGGTTCCATGAGATTACCAACAAAAACCTGCTCCACTAGAAACACAAGAGCAGGGGCTATCGATTCTTCAAGAGCAGGCACCACAGGAGCACCATGTTGCCTTAAGCTTGAAATCTCTTCATCTTGCTCATTAATTTTGGCTTGCATTTCTACAAATCTTTGTTCCCAATCCTAAGCAGCCTGCAGTGGGTTAACATTACCTCGACCGCAAACCCTACCGCTTTGCCCTCCACCTTAGCCACAAACATTAGTGGGATTCTGACCTTTTTAACAACACTAGATCTGACCGAGTTGCCTTGGCTTCTTGTGTTTTGCCTGGTATCAATTCTATTAGACTAGCCTATGAAACCATGAGTTAGCTTGGTTAGATCGTGATCAAGATTAAATCTGACTACCGCTTACTTGAGAATTTAAAACATGCACTGATTCAACTATCAGGCTACTAACATGCATCCTATCAAGCTTTTCTTATTCACATACTAATAAATCAAACTACTAAAATATATAGAGGCTTATGAACCGTGAGTTAAGCTTATCTCTGTTGATGATTGTACATATCGCGATGATATTTAGAAGACAACGTGGCGACTTTGATACCAAATTTTAACGCCCTACTATTTTAGGTGCACTATCATGCTTTCTTAATTAATGTGCACTCATTTTCTAATCAAAGGATTTATTAAAAATATGAATAATTAAAAAATTTCATAAATAAAATCAAACTTAAATAGATATATATAAGTACATATTTTGGGATCCTATTTAAAAGTTTCATTTTTTTTACTAAATACATGTACTACAAAAATTGTCGTCTAGCGACTACCAAAATAAAGTCTAACTGTCCCCAAGATCTGAACACTCCAGGTCTAACTGCCTTGATATATACAATCTTCATCTTGCTCATAATCACTGTTGTTCAAAATTTTCCTTGCCTTTACCTACACATGTAAATAATATTTGTGAGTCGACAGATTTAGTAAGAAAAGCATAAACATAAACATATAAACCAAATTGTAACTAGGCTCCCATGCACCTAGTCACGATACTATCTCATGTCTGACGCGTACTAAGTTTGAAATGTTTGTACAACTAAGGCTAGCATATATTCGTCAATATCCAATGCAACGCTATGTACATCGACACCACTGTTATGCAAAACTAATGGCTTTAGAATTTGCCTAACATATATCCGTCCATATTCAGTGCAACTCTATGTACACTAATACTATTCTTACTGATATGTTATCTAATAGGCAATTATAAAACATGTACGCTGAACATGTAAGTATGCATATCATTATACTAATCTTATCTTGATTCTAAATTTCGATGTGCCAATCAACCTCAGTAGAAACTGCTGCTTGACGATTTAAAGTCCTAAGTCACAAATTGCATAAATCTAATAAGTGACACACTAAATCACTTTTTGGGGACTTAGACTCCAACTAAAAGTTTTCCAATCAATAAACAGTGTGGTAATACTCTAATTAATATCGATGAAACACTAAATCGAGGCTCTGGGGAAAATTCCCATAAAATAGTAGGTCGTTTCCTTAAAAACAATAAGCTACTTTTCTAGGACACTACTAGAGAAAATGGTAGACCATTTCTAAAAAAATAGTATGCTATTTTCTACTGTAGATTTTCTAAAAATCCTATTTCAACTACAAAACTACTCCAAATCTTCTACAAACCTCCAAAACACATATTTTAGGTTCAACAAACATAAAATAACATCTAATAGCAGTCACAAACCCATGAAATCAATTTCACCATTAAAGACCCAACTTTGAGATTAAAAGCTTAAACCTTTTTTCAAACCCTGCTATAGTCAACAAAACCAACATACAACAACATAGTTAATTTTAAAACAATTCCAAAAACAAACCCTAAGCATTCCCAAGTCATACAGAACCTAAACCCCAATAATTGCATGAAAAACCTAACTTTTAACCTTAGAAATTAAAGAAAAAGAGACTTACCTTGGCTTGGCTATGTTAACCTTGAATTCTAAGCTGAATAATCCTTGAATCTTGGTCTAGAAATGGAGGAAAAGTTAGTGTTGGTTGTGTTTCTTTCTTGGCTGAACTAGAGGGAGAGTAAATAAGAAGGCTTGGGTTTTGATTATTTTTAATAATCTAGCTTTACCAAAATGTTTATTTTTAATTGAATACAATCAGCATAAAAATCTCTTAGAAAATGCTAGAATTCACTAAAAACAAGAATTCATTAACTTAGGGCAAAATGACACTTTGCCCTTACTTCACTATGAAGTAACCTTAAATGCCTAGGGGTAAAATAGTATAAACTACAATCTTTGAATACTCTCGATATTCTAAATATCTAACTATTTTATCTCGCTAATTCTAAGATACTCCACTGTATCTAAGTGACTCAATTTGGCCAAATCGTCACATTTCACTGTTACTAAACATAAAATATAAAAAATATAAAATTTCATATATAACATATATAATATATATATTTAGAATTTAAATATATCTCCATAAATGAGAAAAATAATAATTTACAGCCTATTTTTGACAATAAGCCTTAATTATCTACTAAGAGGCATAAAAATGATAAAAGATTAAATAAATCCCTATTTATTTGTTAATTTCCATATAAAATCAAATGGTCATTACAATTTTAAACTTAGTATTTTTTTGAATCAAATCCATCCAATATTTTAAGTCCAGTATATATTGGATTAGTTTGGATACATCGAATCCAAAAAAAAAAT
The DNA here is from genome assembly GCF_029168945.1 of Cannabis sativa. Classification (NCBI taxonomy): domain Eukaryota; kingdom Viridiplantae; phylum Streptophyta; class Magnoliopsida; order Rosales; family Cannabaceae; genus Cannabis; species Cannabis sativa. The sequence continues at coordinate 8,826,096 of NC_083609.1, forward strand.
GTAAACTTTCATATGTACATGTATATTTTACGTATAACATTATAAAATCTAATTACTCATCCAAAATAAATGAAAATACTAGTTAGTTCAATTAGATGTTGGATGTATTAGATTTTTGGACACCGCATCCAACATCCGATCCGATCTAATCACTACTACAAACCAAGCTTTTAGAGGCACTTTTTTTTTTCGGCAAATATTAAAGAACCAACGTCATAAGGTTGTAATTTTTTGGAAGGGATTTTGACACCACCTATGACGTCGGTTTTTTGGAAATAACCGACGCCATAGGGTGTCCCCCCTATGGCGTCGATTATTTCTAAAAAAACCGACACCTAAAGGGTTTATAACCCTAGCCCAGCCCATCATCTTCCCCATTCGACCAGCCAACCCAGAAACCCCCAAACCAGAGAACCCCAAACCCTCTCCGCCAACCACCACGAAAAACCACCCCCATTTCACAATTTTTTCACCATTTTAGCTCATTTTTGTTTCTAAATCTTCTATTTTTCATACCTAAATATACCTGAAAAGATCACATTTTTTCTCATTTTTTAGGGTAAACCGAAGGTAGAGGTAGTGGTGGTAGTAGTTATACCTCCGTCCACCGTTTTTAGTGGAGAAAACATTTTATTTCAACGTCTATTAAGGTATAAATCTAATTTCTACTAATTTTAGTAATGTGCATTGCTTTATTTTTTATTTTATAAATTTTTTTAGGGTTTTTCTATATTATTAAATATGTATTGTGTGTATATATTGTGAATGAGAAATGTATTGTGTGTATATATATTGTGAATGAAAAATGTAATATAGGAGAGTATATATGTATGTATTTTGTGTTGTATTGAATATGTATTGTGTGTGTATATATTGTGAATGAGAAATGAGATAAATAAGAGAGTATTTTATATATTGTATATGTATATATTGAGTATTTTAAACTAATTAATAGTTTTGTTAGATGTTGTGAATGAGAATGAGATAAGAGAGTATTAAAATAAAAGTTTAAAAATTATTTTCTAAAAAATTAGTTTAGAAACAAAAGTTTAAAAATTAACTCTATTTTGTATCAATTTTTTTCTATTTTCAATTTTATTCATGTGTTTTTATTTTTTTAGTAGCTAGTAGATAGTTAATTACAACTACTTAGCAAGTTACTAATTTTCATTTTATTCATGTATTTTTAACTAGTTAGATATACATTAACTAGTTAGTAACTAATTACTCATAAATTATATAACTAGTAAGTAGCTAAATAAAAAAATTTGTAATTTTGTAGCATTTCTTTATGTTATAGGTTCTGAGGTCAATTTTCAAGGATCTGACTTATTTGGTATTGATCGGTTTCTAGTTAGCTCGAGGTATACACTCACTAAATTTTATTATAAATTAATTATGAATGCTTAGTAGAGTTTGAATATCTTAAATATTCATCCGTAGTGAAGTAGGTTCTGTAATATATTGTAATGCGCCGGATCGATGGGTGAAATAATATACATGTTAGATGAGTTTGAATATCTTCAATATTCATCCTTAGTGAAGTAGGTTCTGTAAATACATGTACTGCAGTCGAATGGGTGGTAAATTTTTATATTGCTAAATGTTGTTGTGATTATTTCATATTGTTTTGAATTGTGTTTTGTTGTTATTATAATAGGTTTGAATTTTTCGGAAACGTTCAATTATAGTCGTTATGCTGCCGAAATTTCAGTAAAATTAGGATAATATTTGATTTTAATTTCTCTTAAACTTGGTTGTTAGGATTTTATCGGAAGTGACTTTATCGGAAGACAAGAACATAATTTTTGGTATAAGGTATGCTTTCTTTAACCTACTTTTATAAGAATATTTTTCATATATATTTAGATAATCTTTAAATGCTTAGAGTAATTTTAGAATAATATTGATGTAATACATAGGATATATATTGTTGAGTGCTAAGGATAGATATAGTAAGCTATAAAAAAAATACAAAAAAAGGTCTATATTGGGATTTGAACTTGTGACCAAAAGGATAGATTGATAAGTTTTTACCAATATACCAAAACACAATAGAATTAACAAATACATTATAAACATTGATTCTAATACTTAAAATAAGAATTCTATTAGTTTATGTTAAGTAAAATAGCAAAATAAAACACAAACAATACCCAAGTTCAAAAAAAAAAATCACCTCAAGCGGACAACTGGATCAAAAGTTATTATAAATGTTCAAAATTTTCAAAAAATTTCATGCAAAGTTTAACCCTTTATCTACAAAAATACAATACACTACAAAAATGATACTAATATATTAAAAAAAATTATAAAAATATACTAATATACTACAAAAATACAAACATATAATATAAAATATTAATAAAAAGATAGTTAATATACAAACACTTAGAGTAATGTAGATGTGTATTTATTCAACTTTTCAATTTAATTTGTATTTATGGTTATTATATATAATTTATACTTAATTTAATTATATTAATAATAAAATAATATATATAAATTATGCTAAAATACAAAATTGGAAGCTGAAAAAAAACCATAGGAAGACCCTATGGGGTCGGTTATTTCATAATAACCGACGCCATAAGGGTCCTATTAGGGCTGTACAAAAATTTTCGTAAACCGCCCAACCCGAATAACCCGACTAAACCAAACCGATAAAACCGAAAAAAAATACAAACCGACATAACTTGACAAAATTCTAAACCGCCCAATCTGTAAATTGGGCGGGTTGAATTTTGACCCAAACCGCCCAATGAACCCGCCCAAACCGATTTAACCCGATTAAGAGTTTTTTTTTTTTATATATATTATATATTATATAATATATAATAATAATATATAATATATATTAAAAAAAACCCAATCCCTAAATTGAATTTAGATTTGGAATATTATGTATTTAATGTTATTAATTTTTATTTTAGTTGAATGCAAAAAAAAAAAAAAAAAAAATCCTAATTCGGTTTGGGCGGGTTAACCCGCCCAACCCGCCCAACCCGTCGGTCGGGTCCAGAATTTTTTTTTTTAAATTGGGCAGTTTGCATGCAGAATTTTATAACCCGAACTTTATGTCGGGTTGGAAAATATATAGTATAAACCGACTAAACCGACCGATGTACAGCCCTAGGTCCTATGGCGTCGGTTATATAAAACAACCGACGTCATAGGACCCCTATGGCGTCGGTTATTTCATAATAACTGACGCCATAGGGGTCTTATGGCGTCAGTTGTTTTTAACCCTTTAGCGTCACTCAAAACAGCGTCGGTAGCGAATTTTGCCAATACCGATGCTGAAAGCCCTTAAAAACTGCCTCTAAAGCCCAATTTTGTAGTAGTGAATTGAATATTTAAAAATAATATCAAATCCGATGTGATCACAATTGGATATCCAATATTTAGCGGTCGATTATAATTGGATTAGTCGATTTTTCATTGTATTTGATCGATTTATGAACCCCTATATTAATTAGTAAAATATATATATGTTTTTTAATGGGCTATTTTGAAATAGTTTATAGGGTAAATACCATTTTGGACCCTCTGTTTTACAAAAGTTACCAATTGGACCCTGTGTTTTGTTAAATGACAAAATGGACCCTGTATTTTTTAAAATAGTACAAATAGGACCCTGAATTGATTTTTTGTCAAAATAAAGTTTAATTATAATCCGATCTAAAAGTGCTATGACAAAACTGTTTACATTTTTGTATCTGTTCTTATTAAACATTGTCTTCAAATTGGTTGTATTAAAAAAAAGTTGTCAAAAATTAAGCTCAGAGTCCTATTTTTACTATTTTAGAAAATACAGGGTCCATTTTGTCATTTAACAAAATACAGGGTCCAATCTGTAACTTTTGCAAAACACAGGGTCCAAAATGATATTTACCCTAGTTTATATAGTTTGGGGAGATTTTTGAAAAAAAAAAATAGAGGCCGAATTCTAGAAAGTCATAGTTGAGGAAACAAAATTCTTGTTGTCCTTTATAATTGGTATGTACTTTTGTCCTTGACTTGTACCAAACATGAATTGTTAGGGTAGGTAATAACTAAAAACTCCATTTCCAATTTCCAAAAGTAAACACTACCCTTCATTAAGGCAAAGCTTCCTAAACATAAGCATATATAATAGGATTTTGACCTAAGACCACCAGGCACCCACAAGACAGGGAAACATAGTAATCAAATTAAGTCACATTCGACAATGCTACCTAAAACAAGGGAAGAACAATATATGTACAACTCATCACACACTATATATTGACCAAAACACACTATAAATTTTGGTCTCCTTACAAAAAGGCTTTAGTTGAAGATAATCTAATAATGTTGTTGCTTATTGCCAAATATAATGACTAAGTGGCAATATATATATTAGTTTATTTCTTCTTGACTACATGTATAATTTGAGTGAAAGGGTTTGTATAGATACATGTTTTCAGGTATTGACCCCCCTAGCTAGAATAGACATTTTATGTTTATTTTTTGAAAGAAGAAGTAGGTTTGGTTTGAAAAGTTTTGACTCTCTTATATATACCGGTACTTACTTTTGTTGGAAAATGACTACAAATGTAGTAATGTAGTTGTTTTATCCAAAGGAGAAAAAAAAACATAAAATATACATAGCTACTTGACCAATATACTTAGGACACTTTTTGGTCAATGGTTTGTCTCAAGAGCTTTCTATATGGTCTCATCACCATCTTATAAAGTTGGGAATAAGTCATAATCGATTAACTAACTACTAATTCTAAGATATTAATTAGCAAAAACAAACACTACATGTACATATACATCGTTTTCTAGAACAAACATAATCATCACACATTCACATTGTCATAATATAAATATATATATTATAAACCAATACACACTCAAACACCTACTAACACTACTAAAATTAATAAAATCACAATATGTCATTAAATATTTTAATCACACATTGTGAAAATAAACTAAATTAAGAATGCTATAGTACAATCCTATTTTATCATTTTTTTTTGCACTCTTGTCCAAGGCAAACTTAAGTCCATGCATGTGGCGCTCCAACCTCATGAAATAGCCATTTTTATCAAGAAAGGTTAAATTAATACATTTTTTTTTATATATATAATTACATAATCTTTATTAAGAAAGTTATTGGGTCTAACTCACTCTAATAAAAATAGTTTGTTCGGGTAGGATTTACTTTCACCTTATTTAGTGGATCAAGCATATATTACCAAATATATATGAGACTTTAATAATATTTATGTAAGAATATTTTAAAGTAAAACTAATTTATCCTAATTAAGAAGTTAAAACTAAATAAAATATTGGTATACAACATTTCTTACCGCCAAAAGTATCAATTTCAACAACAATAACAATATAATTTTCTAATAAATAATATGCTTCTATCAAAATAAAATAAAATAAATATTATTCAAACATTATTTTGTTGTGTTTAAAAAAAAATTAATAAAACAACAATATTTTTTTAAAACACAACAAAATAATATTTGATAAACATCTGTATAATAGGTAATGTAACAGAAAGTTCATCAAATTCAAACTCTAAACATTATATTAAATTTAATTTGATCTCTCTTATCTTGTATATCTTATATTAATTGTATTTCAAATTTAAATTCATTCCACATATCTAAAAAATATATATTTATTATTAATTTTTTACCTAATGCGCACATCTAAAAAATATTTCTAATATTGTTATTTTAAACAATAAAATAGAAAAAGTAATTATGTTTCTTAAAGAATCACCGTTGTAACGTGGTTACCTAGAAAAAAGATATGCTATTTCTAAAATAAATAAAAATAATTATAAAATTAATAGTATCACAGTTAAATTAAAATTATAATTAACAATAAATTTTAAATATTATTATATTTTTTTTATATAAATATTACTTAAATTAAATATTTTCTAATAAAAAATAATGTTATTTATTAAATAATATATAATTAATTATACAATTAAAAATATACATAACTAAAATAATATTTATGAAAAACATACTTTAACTTCAGACTTAAGCCATCTCCAACTGGCCTCTAAAATACCAAATATAGTGTAGTTTCACACTATATTTACTCTAATTGGACACTAAAATTATACTCATAAATAGATTTGTCTACAATGTCGCACTAAATTTAGTGGAGCACTGTAAACCACACTATTTTTTTTAAAAAAATTAATAATTAAATAATACTTTTATGAGAAAAAACTAAATAAATATATATATTTAGTATTAAAATATTCTTATTATACTAATAAATAATGTAAAATTTGGTGCAATTTTTAGTGTTGTGATTGAAATTGAAAAAAAAAAAATTAGTGTTGAAAATAATAGTTTTTTGGTGTTGATTTAACACTAAATTTAAATTTTACCATTAGAGATGGCCATATAACATACTTTATCCAGTTTTAACTTTTTCTTAATGAATAATTAAGTACTGGTGAATTAGTTTTATACTTGAATTATACTAATATATATATACCATTTTTTTTATTTTTAATTACAATAAAATTTGTGACTAAAATTAAAAAAAATATGACTAATTATAAATCAATATTTTTATGTTGTGACTAAAATGTTTGTGAATAAAAGTATTAGTCACAAATATTACAATTTGTTGTGACTAAATATATTTTTAGTGACAAAAATAAGCGTGAATATAATTAAATTAGTAACAACTTGTATTTAAATATTATATTTTAGTCCCAAGTAATATTTTCTTGTGACTAAAAATCACATTTAGTCACAAAAAAAATTATGTTATGACTAAAAAAAATTATCAGGCTTTCAGTTTATTGTGCTTTCAACGTTGTCAAGCATATATATATTTGTAGTGTACATTTTCAAATTTCACATATACAAATATAATTGACTACTTAATCAATAAGTGGTGATCGATGTTGACTTAATTCGAATTATTACATAAACATTATATATAAAGGGGTTACTATTATACATACACATCGATGATGATGATTATCAAGTAATAATTTAATTATAATTCAACTACGTACTAGCTAGTTTTCTTTCAATATATATAATATATATGTTTTGTAATTAGTCATATCATATGTATATTCAAAGTAATAAAAAACGAAAGCTAATTATGAATTATAATTAAATTTTGGAAATTGTAGTATGTGTGATCATTACTCAATATTGTTTGGCATTATATACAGTTGTTAATGATTAATATAAATAACTTTAATTATGTGTGTGTATATATATATTTATGTGTTCTATTCCCCTAGAAGTTGAGTATTAATAAATTAACAATCTTAAAATATTTATGAAAAACAAAAAGCATGTGAGCCCAGCAAGTGATTAGTTCTAAACTACCCTAGAAAAGAATTTAATTAAAATTAAAACAACAAGTATATATATAATTAAGAAAAGAATTATAGCTTAGCGTTGACAGGAGCCACATCAATCGACTTGGAAAGATTCTCTTTTTACAATTTGTCTCCAATTTCTGTGTTTTTAAATAATTAGTTGACTTGCATTGTGAAAAAAGATTCTTTTAAGATAGATAATAGATCAATAAAATACCACAAATAGTCTAATATTAAAGCAGTTTTATTACACTATATAATCATAATTTTCTTTTTCTCTTCATAAGTAATAGAGACAAAAATGCTAAAAAAAATGACGACTGATAATGGTCATTATATTTGTATATATTGGATTAACTATATTATAATTAATTAATATTTAATATATATTGAATTTTTATGAGGAAGGCACTGAATGATATGGGTCAATTTGGAATAAAAAGAAAAAGGAAAGAAAGAAAGAAAAGGTGGGGCTCAAATGAAGAAACGACCCTTGAATAAAATATCATGGATGTGATTGTATATGCTTCTTAAAAGTATATTTAATCATTATATATTAAACATTATTAATTAATCAGCGCACGGGGTCCTTTTTTCTTTTCTTATATAAATATTGAAACATTATATAAAATATATAATTTTTTATGAGTGGATTTTAATGATACTTAAAATTTGATTAATGATATTTCTGAGTCCGGGTATGTTCTTATTAGAGAATTTCCAATAGTAAAAAAAATGAAAGGATGTTGCTTAGATGGATATATAAAATAGTAAAATATTGAGATGTTATAGTACTATTAGAGAAAAAAAAAATTATATTCTAAGAATATGTATGAATGATATACAGTAGCATTGATTATTATTTTTTTTAATAAAAAATTAAAATTAAAAAATTATTGTTGTTAAAAATTTAAATAATAATGCGTGCGATCATAATTATAGTATTTTTAAAAAGTGTTATATTATTGGAGTAATTTTAGAAGTAAGAGTGCCAAAAATAATGTGGAAGAGAGATAAAAATGAAATATTATATATTTGGATGATATGTGGATATTTAGTATCCTTAAAAGATGCTACTATTGTTGATGCTCTTAAGAGATGTTATTAGTTTAATTTATTAGGTTTAGTTAGCTTTTATTTTATTTATCTTTATTATGATATGATGTGCTATTATTTATTTATTTATTTATTTCAAGTTCAATCCATTCTTTAGGTTGAGCACTCAACCATCGTGACTACATCAATAATAATTTCTTTAGTCTCAAAGAATTTGTTATTTCAAACTATTAACATCGATTTAATGGTGATGCATCGAAGAACAACTAACACAAACCAACAACAAAATAAAATCATATCACAGAAGCAAGATTAGTTGCCATAACCTAAATAAAAGACACTAGAAATATGTCACAATTACAAAGACTAAACAGTAGCAAGAACCTAATCGCAGGAGCAAAACACAATCACAGTAGCAAAACTACACTCCCCGACCAAACCATACCTAATCCTAGGGAGAGCTGTTTGGAGAGAAAAGACAACCTCTGCCAACTAAAGATTTAGAAATAAAAAATCCTAGTAGACAATATAAAATATTTAGAGAAAACCACTCTAAAAGTATATTTATTCCTTTTTTTAAAAAAAACTTTCGTTGATATTTTATATGTGTGACTATTTGAACATTGTTGGATTTGTAAGTTTTTAAGAATGAAAATCTTACCATAATTATATGCGCTCATTCATTTAAATAATTATACACACTTATAAAATATTTTATATTGTCTGCTAAAGTTTTTTCGTTACTAGGATTAGGTTTTTACTACTGCTATTAGTCTTGTATCTATGATATGGTTTTGAGTGTCTAGGGTGATTGCGAGTCTTCTTCCATGACATAATTTTTTTTTATTTCGTTGTTGGTTCGTATTCTTTGTTCTTCGATAGTTTTTCATCAATCGCGCTGTTAGTGGTTAGAAATAACAAGTTCTCTATAATTGAGGAGGTTGTTTATGGTGTAGTTATATATGTACCTTGCACAATAGTTGAGTGCTCATGCTAAGAGGTTGAATGAACCTACTGCAACAGTTTTTATTGTTGTGTCTTCTGCACATGAAGGGAAGTAAATATAGGTGTTATTAAGCTTAATTGTGATGATGCAATATTTTTTTATTTGATTTTATTTTTTTCTTTTGTCAAACAATCAAGAAATCAGGCGCTTGATGTATTGGCTCATTTTTCTTATTCTAATCGGTTGTGTTTCCAACAAAGAAGATATTGCAATTAAACTGTAGGCTTTTATTTCAGCTAATTGCTATGATTAAAATTACACAATTTCTTCAAATATATATGTACTCATAAAATATATTTTATAATAGATAATTATTTAAAATTTAATTAAAAAAAGAATTAAAAGTACACTACATTAAACTTTTAAAATTATTTCTTCAAATTAAAGTTTCTTTAAAATTTATTATGCTCTACATTATTATTATATTATTTATTGTTCTAAATAATATTTATTATTCTATTTTAGGTTTTAACTTTTGTGGATATTTATATACTTGAAATTAATAAAACATATTAAAATAATAAAGAAAGTGAGATTTTGATAGTATATTAATTTAAAAAAAGTTAATGTATTTTAAGTAAGGTAAGAGTTTGAGGTATAGAATAAAGAAAGTAAAATTTTGGTGATTGGTTTTCAAAAGATTATTCTAGATCGATACACGTTTACTATACATAGCAATGTGCACTAAATATTAGTCATTCATATATTTAAGTGGGATCATATCATTTTTAATTGTGTGATTAAAATTAATTAAATATTATTGTGTATAAGAAGTAGTGTGTGTAATTTGAGTCTAATATTCATTTTGATAAATAGAGTAGTTAGCCCAACAAAGTCTATAACTAAGTCACGAACGTTCTTGACAAAGTAAAACTAACCATTATACAATATGCACTCAGTACTCTAGGCATATTGACGTTGGTTGCATTAATTCGTACTTTCTAAAAGCCTAGTATGTTGATACCCTGATATTCTAATTTGATAGCTACTGAAACATGCATGCTGAATATGTGATATATGCATCTATTATACTAAAATTATCTCAATTCCACAATCAAGTGTGCTGGCCAATCTGAGTGGCAACTGTTGCTTGATGATTAGAGGCCCTAAGTCATAATTACGTAAAATTGGTAAGTAACTCACTAAATCACTTTTGGATACTTAAAGTCAAAAGTAGATTTTTCTCTATCGATAAATAGCGTGGCAATACTTTAAATATCAATAAAATGTAAAAACCGAGGCACCCAAAAACCACCCCAACTGGTAGACTGAATCCCTTAACGGTTCACCATTTCTTGAGATTCTGCCTGAACAAACAGTTAATTGTCTCTACAGAATCAGTTATCTGTTTACATGCAGAAAATACTAAAACCTCAATTCTCACTTCGATTTTACCCTAACTTAAGCATAACTTCCAAAACACCTAATAGCAACACAATAAACATAACTCAACCAGAAGTTACATCATTAAGTCTCTGAAGAAAATTTTGCCATAGTTGAGCAAGCTTTGAGTTTCAAAACTCTAACTTGCTCAATCCTAACTACAGCCAGCCAAACATAGCTCTATGGCAATTTTTAACGCATCAGAACGTACCCCAAACCTAGCATAAGAAATAGTCCTATTATCTTGTATCAAAACGCACCCCAGACCTTATCAGGATGCTTCACAATAAACTAAAAAAATTTCTTGATCTGATGGTAGAGCTAACACAGGAGCTGTGATCAATCATTGCTTTAGCTCTTCAAACTTGCTTCACAATGGTCTGTTCATATAAATCATTGATTTTGATTGATTAAGTCTGTTAAGGGCATTGAAATCTTGGAAACCCCTTCTACAAATCGGCGATAGTACCCAGCTAAACCCAAAAAACCTCTGACTTTAGTAACTTTCATTGGCCTTGACCAATCCCTTACGAATTCAATCTTTCTCGGATCAATCATGATCCCATCTTTACTAACAATGTTCCCTAGGAAGGACACTTAGGATAGCCAAAATTTATACTTGTTAAATTTGGCATAAAGTTTATGCTCTCGTAGTCATTAATGTAAAATCAATTGTCGATACTACTCATGCTTCACTTCTGATTGAGAGTACACAAGGATATCCTCGATAAATACTATAACACATATATTGAGGAAATCCTTGAATGCCCTATTCATTAGATCCATAAAAGTTGTCAGAGCATTGGTTAGTCCAAAAGACATAACCAAAAATTCATAATGGTCATACCTAGTACGAAAGATAGTCTTTGGGATGTCTTCCTCTTAGATTCTCAACTGATGATAGCTTGCTAAGATCAATCTTAGAGAAGATTATCTTTCCCTAAAGCTCATCGAATAAATCATCAATCCTAGACAAAGGATACTTGTTCTTAATTGTCAACTTGTTCAATTCATGGTAGTCAATATACATGAAAAGTGATCCATCTTTCTTCTTAACGAACAACACTAGAGCTCCTCAGGGTGACACACTGGGTCGGTAAAACCCTAAGTGAGCTTGGGATAAATGAAGATTGTACATATCGAGGCAATTAGACTTGGAGTGTTCAAATATTTGGGATATTTAGGCTTTATTTTGATAGTCATTGACCGACAACTTTTGTAGTATAGGTATTTTGTAAACTTTTGTAACTTTTGAAACAGGATCCTGAAATGTGTATTATAATTAGGTATTTAAGCTTAAGTTTATTAATGAAAATTTTAATTATTCACATTTTCAGTAAACGCCTTAATTAGCAAAAGAGGGCACAATAATTTAAAATCACGATAACGTGCCTAATTTAGTAAGGCATTACAATTTGGTATCAGAGCTGCCAGGTTATCTTTCGAAGATCGTCATGATCTGTACAATCATCATGAGAGATAAGCTCGGCTCATGGTTTAGTAAGCTTTTAAATGCTTTAGTAGTTTAATTTATTAGTATGAAATAAGAAAAGCTTGTTAGAAAGCATATTAGTAGCTCGATAGTTGAATAAGTGCATGTTTTAAATTCCTAAGTAAGCGATAATTAAATTTTAACCTTGATCACTGTCTAACCAGGCTAACTTATGATTTAATAGGCTAGTCCAATAGAATGGATGCCAGGCAAAACACGAGAAGCCAAGGAAATTTAGTCGGATCTAGTGGTTGTCAGGGAGGAGAATCCTCCTAATCTATGTGGCTGGGGTAGAGGCTGAAGAGGTATAGCTCGTGGTCGGGGTAATGTTAATCCACTGCAGGCTGTCTAGGATTAGAAACAGAGGTTTATAGAAATGCAAGCCATAATTAATGAACAAGATGAAGGAATTTAACGCTTAAGGCAACAAGGTGTTCCTGCGATGCCTGCTTCTGAAGTATTGATAACTCTTGCTCCTATTATGCTAGTGGAGCTGATTACTGTTGGTAATCGTATGGAACCGCTATACGAAAGGTTTTATAATCAAGTACCCCCGGTTATTTTGGGAGGCCCGTATGTTATGAAAGTCGAGCAATGGCTAATAGTCATTAACAAAATATTGAATTTCATTGGTGTTACTGGCAATGATAGGGTGTCCTGTGCCACCTTTCAATTCTAAGAGGATGCCCTGGTTTGGTGGTGTTGTCGAGTGAATTTCGCAACACCAAAAAATATTATTTAATTAATATAAAAGAGAATTTTCAGGGAAATGACAAGTGCGAGTATTCGACTTAGAATGGCAAGAACAAATAACTAGGCTGGAAAATGAAAATAAGACAAAGAATTATAGTGGTTCAGTCAGATTGTGATCTGCTTAGTCCACTGTAGCCAAGGATCCGAAAGGTGCATTTTCATGGTGGATCACCCCTTTATATACAAAGTAGGTGTCCAATCGGTTACATAAGGATCACATTCATTGTTAATCCATTATTTACACATTGAATTTGCAATAATTAAACCCAAACAACGTTAACATTAATAAATGCGTGACAGTTACTAAGTTCATCAACGTATGCGTCTTCCGCATCTGCGAGTTGACTGTTCATGTTCCGTTTGTTGAGCTCGCAGGCTCGCCAGTACGTTTGGAACGTCTGCGCCCTTAGGTAATCGCCCCTTGTAGACATCGCATGTTGGAGCTGGTAAAATCTGGACATGCGAATTTATATTGGTCGGTCAGGGCTATTGGGTCGTTGGGACCAAACTGCATCATAGAGAGTTGGTCTCTATACTTGTCGCGGAAATATAGAGGGGACACTCGCACATGTTCTGACACATGTGAGTTGGATCTACCCTGCATGATGAGAATTATGGTTACTGCGAGTGCGACTTAAGTCGAACTCGCAGCATCTCGCTGGTTTTATCCTGGGCGAGGTCTAAACTTCGAGAAGTCTCTCACGGACATTCAGCTTTCATTGGAAATCTGAATACACGTGTCCTTTAAAGAGGAGTCTGGTCTCGAGTTTCTAGGTGAGAGAAATCTCACTATAACAGGTGGGAGATGGTGTCCCTCACCTGAGATTACCAGAATTACCTGGGAAGAGTTCCAGGATTTGTTCAACGCTAAGTACTACAATAAGATAGTTTGTAGTACAAAAAGGAAAGAATTCACCTAGTTGACTCAAGAGGAGAATATGTAAATTATAGAGTACACGACCCAATTTGATAGATTGGCCCGGTTAGCCTCAAGAATAGTGCCAACCAATTTTCGTAAGGAGGAAAAGTATCTGATTGGGTTGAATCCCAAAATTAAGCATGTTTTGATGATTATCACGGATGACACTACTTATGCTACTATGGTAGAGAAAGCACTAGGAGCTTAGGGCGCAGTAGAATGTATTCAGGAGTCTTGAGGGACACAAATAGTTGGTGGGGCCACTGCTCCTCCTACCTCTGGTTTCGGTAGGAGAAGTAGTGACTCAACCTCTAATCAAAGGAGAAAAGTTCCATTTGCACCCAGTGGCTCCAGTAAAAGTAAGAGGTTTTGAGGGAACCAAGGCCGTGGTAATAGACAGGGTGGTTCTGTGTGCCGTTACACTTACCCAAAATGCCAAGAAGCATCATCTGAGTGATTGTAAGGGCCGATCATTTTTCCAATGCGGTGTAACTGGTCATCACAAGAGAGACATCCCACAATTTATGAAAGAAGAGCAGAAAGCAGAGCCACAACTCACTCCAACTAGGGTGTTTAGCTTTACCCAAGCCGATGCTGAAGCTAATCCTGTAGTAGTGACAAGTCAACTTCTAGTCAACGACTCTTATTTACTCTATATTATTTGATTCTAGAGCTACACATTCTTATGTGGCGGCTAGAGTAATTGATAAGTTGGATAGGCCATGTGGCAGTTATGAAATAAGGTTTGGAACCCTACTACCTGGCGGAAAATTAGTTATCTCCAAAAGGTGGATTAGGTCTATGCCAATTAGGATTGAGGATAGGGAGTTGAGTGATGATCTTGTAGAATTAGGTTTAGGAGACTTTGATATTGTAATTAGAATGGATTTCTTATCCAAGTATGCTACTAGTATTAATTGCAAACGGAAGATGATGACTTTTCAACTTGAGGGTAAAGAATTGTTTGTATTGAGGGTATCTTTTCAAGGTTCTCAGATTTCAGTAATCTCGGTGTTGAAGGCTAGAAACTTTTTTAAGGAGGGATGTATAGGGTTTCTAACAGTGGTGTTAGATACCACCCGACCCGAGTCAATTCAGCCTAAAGACATTAAAGTGGTACAAGAATTTTTGGACGTGTTTCAGGGTGAACTTCTAGGGTTACCACCACAGTGAAAAATAGATTTTGTAATTGACTTAGCACTTGGAGCGAAGCCAGTTTCTAAGGCACCCAATAGAATGGCTCCCACTGAACTCAAGGAATTAAAGATACAACTTCAGGGGATTCTTGACTTAAGATTTTCCTGACCCAGTGTGTCACCCTGGGGAGCTCTAGTGTTTTTATTTAAGAAGAAATATGGATCACTTTGCACATGTATTGACTACCGAGAATTGAACAAGTTGACAATTAAGGACAAGTATCCTCTGCATATGTACGACCATTATGAATTTCTGGCTATGTCTTTTAGACTAACCAATATTGTAACAACTTCTATGGATCTAATGAATAGGCTATTAAAGGATTTCTTTTATATATGTGTTATAGTATTTATCGATGATATCCTTGTGTACTCTCAATCAGAAGCAGAGCATGAGCAGCATCTACGAATGATTTTACGACTACGGGAGCACAAACTTTATGCCAAATTTTAAAAGTGTGAATTTTAGCTATCCCAAGAGTCCTTCCTAGGGCACATTGTTAGTAAAGATGGAATGATGGTATATCTGGGAAAGATTGAATCTATAAGGGATTGGTCAAGGCCGAAGAAAGTTACTGAATTCAAAGGTTTTCTGGGTTTCGCCGAGTACTACTACCAATTTGTAGAAGGATTTTCAACACCCTTAACATAGTTAACCAAGAAGAAACAACGATTTATGTGGACAGACAAGTGTGAACCAAGTTTTCAATAACTGAAGCAACGATCGATCACAACTCTTGTGTTAGCTCTACCATCAGATCAAGAAAATTTTGTGGTTTATTGTGATGCATCTTGATAGGGTCTGACATGCATTCTGATACAAGCTGATAGGGCCATTACTTATGCTTCTCGCCAATTAAAGGAGTATGAGTAGCGATACTAAAATCATGACTTAAAACTTACCACAATGGTCTTTGCTGTGAAGATTTAGTGAAACTATTTCTACAAAGAAAAGTGTGAAATCTATACCGATCACAAGAGCCTTAAATACTTCTTTACTCATAAATATTTGAATATGAGATAAAGGCCGTGGTTGAAATTAGTTAAAGATTACGATTATGAAATTCTCTATCATCTCAAGAAGGCCAATGTAGTTGTGGATGCCTTAAGCAAGAAAGGTCCCGAATAGGTTTTTAGTACAACTATGATATCTTCTTAGTTAGCGACAAATATGGCCAAATCAGGTATTGAGTTTGTGGTTGATAGACTCAGCAATTTGACACTTCAATTAGATTTGCTAGAAAGAATTAAAAGTATTAGCTGGTGGATCCAGAATTGGTAAAAATTTGAGAAGAAGTCTTAGTTGGCCAAGCTAAAGATTTCTCAAAGTCAAGTAACAAAATGTTACTTTATAAAACCCGAGTGTGTCCCGAGCAGTGTTGAGCTTAGGAAAGAGATTCTTGATGAAGCTCGTACCACTCCATATTCATTACATCCCAATACCACCAAGATATACCAAGATTTAAAATTCTATTACTGGTGGTGCGGTATGAAGAAGGATGTGGTAGATTATATGACTAGATGCTTGACTTGTCAGCAGATTAAGACTGAACATCAAAGACATGCAGGGTTGTTGGAGCTTTAACACTTCCTAAGTGGAAGCGGGAGGATGTGACCATAGATTTTGTGGCTGGATTAACTAAAACCACGGGTATGTTTGATTCTGTATGGGTAGTTATGGATCAGTATGCAGAGCTATATGTAAAAGAAATAGTATGACTTCATGGTGCTCCGAAGTCCATTATTTCAGATAGAGATTTGAAGTTTACTTACAAGTTTTGGGGAAGTCTTCAACGAGCCATGGGTACAAAGCTGAAGTTCAGTATAACTTTCCATCCTCAGACAGATGGTCTGTCAAAGAGGACAATTTAGATATTGGAGGATATATTACAAGCTTTTATGATGGATTTTGAAGGCTCCTCAAGAAAGTATCTACAATTGATAGAGTTTTCATACAATGATGATATCAAAGTACAATAGGGATGGCTCTTTATGTGATGTTGTATGGTAAAAAAATGTAGATCACCAATTCATTGGAATAAAACTAGAGAAAGAAAATACATAGGTCCAGAATCAGTGCAACGGACCAATGAGGCGATTAAAAAATCAAGGCCAGAATATTTGCTTCTCAGAGTAGGCAGAAAAGTTATGTAGATTCGAAACACAGAAATATAGAATTTTAGGTAGGAGATCATGTATTCCTATGGGTATCCCCAATGAAAGGGGTTCAACGTTTTGGGAAAAAGGGTAAGTTGTGCCCTAGATTCAATGGGCCTTTTGAGATTCTCAAGAAGATTAGATTGGTAGCGTATCATCTAACCTTGCCTCCAACATTATCAACAGTGCATAACGTATTTCATATTTTTATGTTTTGAAAATACATTTTGGATCCTACACATGTCCTAAACTATGAAACACTAGAGCTCCAACCAGATTTATCTTATGAGGAGCAATCAGTCCAGATCCTTGATAGGAAGGACAAAGTTCTTAGGAATAAGACCATAGCATTGGTCAAGGTACCCTGGAGGAACAGAAGTAGTTTAGGTTAGATTTCAAGGACGAAATCCTTTTAACGGGAAGATAATTGTAATGACCGCTTAACTTTATTTTGGGAATTAATAGACAATTAGGGCTTATTGTTAAAATAGGCTTTAAATTATTATTTTTGCAATTATGGAGATATATTTGAATCCTAGGTGTATTATTTATGTTATATATTAGATATCATGTTTTTCATATTTTATGTCCGGTAGTAGTAGAATGCGACGATTTGGCCAATTTGAGTCACATAGATTCACTTGAATATCTTAGATTTAGCGGGGTAAAATAGTTAGATATTTAGAATGTCGAGATTAATTAAGATTATAGTTTGGACTACTTTATTCCTATATCATTAGATTTCTTAGTATTGAAGTAAAAGGCAATTAGTCTTTTGGCCTTAGTTTGTCTTTAGTAGATTAATGGGACTTTTGATGTAATCCTTAGTGTATTGAATAGTTTAAGTTGAAATAAAGAAATTAATTAACTTATGTTATCCTTATCAAAAACTAAAAATTAAGAAAAGATATCAAGCTTTCACTCTCTCCTTTATTTCGACCTTAAAAGAACCAAAGAGAAGATCAGTTCTCTTTTCACTTTTAGATTAGAATTCAAGGAGTTTGCAGCATAGAAACCTAGGGTTGTGTTAGTTGAAATTGGGTTTTTATACATATTTTTTGGGTTTTGGTTTTTGAACGAGCTGGGTTGATTAGGGTATGTTGAGTTGTTTTAAGATTTGTTATGTTGATTATATGCTCGTTGTGTTGTTATTTGTTGGTTTGACCAAAGTTTGAGCTTTTAAGATCAAACTTAGGTCTTTAATGGTGGATTTTGTTTCTAATGCTTGATAATGAATGTTTTTGTTGGATTATGTTAGTTATGATTTAAATAGGTGTTTTGGAGCTTTATAGAAGTTTTGGGATAGATTTGAGTTAGAAATGAGATTTTACGAAAATTTGTAATAGAAAACGGCATACGTTTTTTCCATAAACAGTCTATCGTTTTTAGCAGACAGGGACCCAAAAAAATGGTCTGCTGTTTTTGGGGTATTTTCTTGAAGTCTCATTTTTCTTTGTTTTTTTTTGATATTTAGGATATTGCCTTGCTATTTATCGACTAAAGAACTTAGTTTTAAGGCTAAGTTCCCAAAAAGTGATTAAGCGGATCACTTATTAGTTCATATGTGTTGTTACTTAGGGGTCTTTAACTCGTCGAGCAGTAGTTTCCACTCAAGTTGACCCAGCACACTTAAATTCAGAATTGAGGTAAGATTAGTATAATTATATGCAAGCTTACATGTTATAGTTGCCTGTTAGATAGCATATCAGTAAAAGCAATATTAGTGTACATAAAGCTGCACTGAATATCGACGAATATATGTTAAGTTAAATTACAAAGCCATTAGTTAGGCATATCAGTAAGAGCGATATTGATGTACATAAAGTTGCATCAGATGTCAACGAATATATGCTAGGCTTTATCATATAAACATTCTAGACCTAGTATGCTAGGCTATATGCTAGGGTTTTGTTATTGATTTTGTCGACTCACTGATACTGTTTACATGTGTAGGTAAAAGCAAAGCGAAGTCTGAACAATAGTGAGCTCAGGCTAGATGAAGATTGTACAGATCGAGACAGTTAGACCTGGAGTATTCAGATCTTCGGGGATAGTTAAGGTTTATTTTGATAGTCATTAGGCGATTACTTTTGTAGTACAAGTATTTTGTAAACTTTTGTAACTTATAAAATGAGATCCCGAAATGTGTATTGTAATTATGTGTTTTAGTTTAAGTTTATTTATAAAAATTTTAGGGTGTGTTTGGAAAGCCACAATGCAATTGGATTTGTGTGTAATTGGAGGTAATTACACAATTTGGCATGTTTGTCTGACCATGTAATTACACTGTAACTGTGTAATTGGAAATAATTGAGGGGTTCCAATTACACTCTCCAATTCTCATGGCCCCCCATGAGAATTGGATGTAATACACTGTGTAATTACTAAAAACTTTCCATATTAAACATTAGCTACTAAAAAATATTATTTTCCCATGTAATTACTAACTATTTTGCCAAACAAGATATTAAGAATTCATATGTAATTACCACCTCATATCCAAACACACCTTGCATTTTAAAATATAATGTAATTACTAAACTGTATAATTACCACCCTAGTAATTACCCTACCTAGTAATTACACAGTTACTTCCAAACACACCCTTAATTATTCACATTTTTCAGTAAATCCTTGATTAGTAAAGGAGTGCACAGTAATTTGAAATTACGATCATGTGCATAATCTAGTAGGGTGGTACATTAAGCCTTAAAAATTACAACAGATTTTTTTACTGTTAGTCACAACAAAATTTGTGACTAAAAGTAAAGAAGTTGTGACTAATTTATAATGATTATTTTTATGTTGTGACTAAAAGGTCCGTAGCTGAATGTATTAGTCACAAAAATTATAATTTGTTGTGACTAGATGTGTTTTTAGTCATAATATTTATTGTGACTAAAACTAGATTAGTAACAGCTTGTATCTAAATACTACATTTTCGTTACAAGTAATTTTTTGTTGTGACTAAAAGTAACATTTAGTTAAAAAAAATTATACTATAATTAAAAGATTGTCACTAAACTAAAGGTAGTTTTTATTTGAGAAATGCTAAAGGGCACCGTGGTGCCTAGCATTCTCCTACGTGTCAATATCGCTATTGGTCCAATTAAGTATCAGGTCTCATATAATTTAATATAATAGCTTTTAGGGAGTATTGATAGCCAATCACAACGCGACATATCGAGAAGGTGCTAGGCACCACTAATGCCTAATAGCAATGCTTTTTTTATTTTATAATGAGACCTATTTGGAACAGTTTTCTCTCATTATATAATTATTACTTCATTGGGAGTAATCATATTAAGATCAAATGTTAAATCAAATATCATTACCAAATATTGTTACTGATTTTAGTATTTTGGATCTCTCTCTCTCTCTCATATAGTGATTTGCTTCTAAGCACACGTGAAATACAGATGTAAATGTGGGATGTGAAAGGAGGAATAAGATCATATATAATTATATATGTACAAGCTATAAATCTATATCTATATATACATATATATTAAAATATGTGATAATGGAGGCACCTAATAATGGGAATGTTATTCTTAAAAAGTATAATTTCAAACCTCGATAAAGTTATTTTAGCATGATTAGTTCTTTGTGTGTCGAGATGACTTTGAATATTCATAATAATAAGAAATGGAAGACAATCAAAGAAGGGTCTTTAATCTTCTCATATACCTCTTGTTTTTTTTTTCTTCTTCTTCTTCTTAAATTTTAATCTCTTACTTTATAATTAGTGCTACTTCCATTATTTTCAATTTTTGTTATAATGACCAACTTTTGCGACTTCCCCACGAACACTAATATAATCCCATTTTTATATATACAATAAATAAAAAATTGAGCAAGATATGTCCAACGTCTCATGCTTCAATTTAAATTCTTATAAACATATATAATTGAAATATAAGGCCTAGTTTGACAAAATATATATATAAATATTTGTACAACACCCTTTGGTTTAAATTAATAGTGTGTCAAGTTGGTACTTTAGATAACGTTAATAATTCTCTTCCTAATGATTATCAAGAAGAGTATCATCATCATGACCTAGCTAGCTTAATTAATTTAAATATATAAATATATTTGAGTTGTAGTACTAGCTAGTAGTCTAGTAGTGCTAGTGTGTTTTGATTAATGCTAAAACTAATAATTATTTTATTTATTTTTCTTCTTCATTTATTTTTTGGTGAAATAAAAGTGTATTGAAAAATTTGTAATTATGGTTTTTTAGTTCAACGCAGAGATATGCATATAATAATTATATATGTATTGAGTAGTGGAAGCTTAAGCATGCGTACCAATGAGAAAGAAATTAAGGACAAATTATATTCTAGTATTAAATAATAATTAACCCTATACATATATACTATAGTACAAAATTCATCAAACCCTTTTAGTTTATTACTTATTAATTTTTATTTCCTAAAAACAAATAAAATCTTAACAGTAGTAAGGATATCACAACTAAATTTTGAGTAAAATTGATCATTATGTTAATAATTAGCCAACACTATATATACTATATATAATATCATCAATATGATGATGATCATTATGGTCAAGATCTAATAAATTATGACAATAAAAAGCATGCTTTCTTTTTCAGCATTAAGTTCTGAAAATAACAAAAATTATATAACAAGATCAAAGATTGGTGCTCCACTAAAGAAGAATGGGGTCCGATTCACATATATAGCTAAGAGTGAATAAGTTCATCAAAGTGATAACTTGGAAGAAGCTGGTTTAATTTTAAAAATACCATATTTTATATTAATATATAAATATATTATTATATAATTTGGAACTTCTTGTGGTTAATTAATTAGTAATAAAAATAGTTATTTTCAAAAGGACCATGCTGCAATTGCAAAAGAAACAAATAAAAGGTGATATATATTCTACTGTATGAGCAGTCCCCATTAGATTTGCAGCCTCAGCATTTATTTCCCAATTATTTACAGATTCTATATTGAAACCAACAGTCACTAATTGATATTAAAATATTTATATATATAATATATGTGAAAATATGTAGGTAGGGTCACTGTTATTTTTACTTACAATATAGAGATATTTTTTTTTTTTTTGGTATATGGAGAAAATTATAACTCATTATATATATGCATGATATATAATTATAGTTATAATAAATATTCGGTTTACTTTTACTGAAATATCTAAATAATTTATACGTTTAATTATTTGAACTGCATATCTTTATATTATATAAGTTTTAGTAAGTTCGTCTCTTTCATTTTTTTTTTTGGTAAATTAGTCCCTAAATTATATAAATTTTGACAAAGTAGTCCTAAAATTTTATTTTTTAGTAAATTAGTCCCTAAATTTTTATTTCTTTTAGCTATATTAAGTCCTCACTCTTAGATATTAATATTTTTATTGGTTTTTATTGATTTTTTTTTATTTTATAAATTTTAATATATTTCTTTTGTATTAAATTCAAATAATTTTACTTTTAATTTTAATACTTTATTAAAATAATTATATTAATATTTTTTATTTTTATTTTTAAGTATTCATTATAATATATATGGTTTGATTCTATTGCAAGTTCCTAAACTATATAAGTTTTAGTAAGTTGGTCCCCAAAACAAATTGTCCCCTAAATTTTATTTTTTAGTAAATTAGTTCCCAAACTTTTATTTTTTAGCAAGATTAAGTCTCCACTCTTAGATATTAACATTTTTATTCTTTAATATATATTTTTTTTATGTTAAATTCAAATAATTTCATTTTTTTTAATTTAAATATTTTGATAAAAATAATTATATTAATATTTTTATTTTTATTTTAAAGTATTCATTATATAATTGTAATATTTATTAAAATATTTAATATATATTTTATCCATATATATTATTAATAAGAAAAAAGAGTATAAACACTAGGGGACTCATATAATGGCTAGGGAGAATTCTAACCCCCCTCATATTTTTATATTTTAGCATTTATAATTTATTTTATTAATATTGATTTATGAATATGTAGTATTATAATTTTTATAATTTTTTAATTGTATATATATTTATTAATTATTTAAATTTTGCAACAACGCTGATAAAATTTCATGGGTTCCCCGCTGAGTATATGTTAAAAGTAATTTTATTTTAATAGTTTATAAAAATTAATAATATTATTATTTAAGCTTTTTCAGTTGTTCTTTTCTTTTTATTTTAGCATATTTGAAAAAAAAATACATATAAATAAAGAATATATTTATTTAATTTGATAAAACATTAATATAAAACTTTTTAAAATTAATAAAAAAAAGAATAAATAAATAAAATATCATCATTTAAGAGTGATAACCTTATGTTTCCAAGAAAATAAAAGTTTAGGGACTAATTTTGTCAAAAAATAAAGTTTGAGGACTAAATTGCCAAAACTTATATAGTTTGCAGACCAAATTACCAAAAAATAAAGTTTAAGGACTAACTTGCCAAAATATATATATATATATATATAGTTTAGGGACCTGCAGTACAAATAAGCTTACTTTATATAGTGTGTCGAAAAACTCGTGCAACTAAGGGCCAGTTTGATACAGTTGTGCTGTGAGAAAAAGTAGTTGTAACTGTGCAAAAAACAAGTTTAACAAAACTGTGGAAAAAAACTAGCTAAGTGTTTGATAAATTATAAATTTTAAAGTATTATGAGTTGTTAAGATTCTACTATAATAATGATAATATTATAATCTAGTTCATTATAATCACAAATAAACATAAAAAAATTACGTTATATAAATTTTTTATTTTATATGTATTTTTAATTATTTTTTCCCATAGTATAAACTTGTATGGATTTAATAAAAATAATTTATAATATTTTTAAATTATATTTTTATCAATTGTAAGAAAAAAATTTATAGTTTTGAAAAAACTATAAAATGATATGGTTTGTTAATAATAAAAATAAAAAAAATTAAAACAAACTAAAAATAAGAAAATTTAAATATTATTTATTTTAAATATATTTTTCGTTCAAAATTAAAATATTTTTATTTTTTGTAATATGTAATAAATAATTAAATACATTTTTAGTACAAAATAATTTATTACAGAGTCTTTTAATTAAAACAGATTTTTTTAAAGTTAAGTTGTATCAACTTTAGCTTTCGATAAATTGTTCAATAAACTAACTTTTAACTGGTGTTTTTCTAAAAACGGACCCTAATCAATCTAATTTTTATTTGTATTAATGATTGTTTTTTTTATATGCATACAATTAATGATTATTTTTAGCTTTATTTTTGTATATCATAAAATTATCTAGATAT
Organism: Cannabis sativa; assembly: GCF_029168945.1. Classification (NCBI taxonomy): domain Eukaryota; kingdom Viridiplantae; phylum Streptophyta; class Magnoliopsida; order Rosales; family Cannabaceae; genus Cannabis; species Cannabis sativa. The sequence continues at coordinate 8,850,724 of NC_083609.1, forward strand.
TGAAAATTAAAAAATAAAAAAGGTTTTTAAAGTAATACCCTTACTTAAAATATTCTTTGTATATATGAAGTACTATTTCATTTTAACACCAATTAATAAAATTAAAGGTAAATATAATTATTCTAGATTTAATATTCTCTTACCCTTTATGCTCTTGTGTGATATTCTTAAAGCTAACTGCTGCTCCACCAGAAGTAATATTGTGTTATATATTGATGAGATAGAAAATGATGTATCGAGAAAAAAAAAGAAGAAGAAATAATTAAAAATTATAAGCTTTGATGTAAATTGTCATACCTAGATGTAATGCCAATCTTTTTCATTGTTTCCCTTTTTCATCTCAAATTATTATTTAAGGTTTGCAGAAAAAAAAAAAAGCCTAACTTTACATTTTCACATGCACGCATTGATGAATCTTGGTTTATAATAAGTAGTAATCACCACACCTCTTCTTAATGTGGAAGGTCTTAATTTAAAATCCCATATCCATACATTTCAAGTAAAAACGGTTAATTAAAAGTAAATAAAATAAAAAAATAATAAATAAAATTCAATTACTCTTTCTATAAATTATATACAATTTTTTTTTTTTAAAAAAAAAACAAAATCATACATACAAAAGAGTCTTATAAAAGATTAGGCGAGTCTCGCTGTAAGGCTAAGCTCGCACAAGGGAGACTAACGCCAATCTAGATGGCACTAACTTTATTTGACAAAGTTTAACTGGCTAAAGCGTGAGCTACCCCATTAGCTTCACGATATACAAAAGAAATCTCATCTAGTTTATCAGCTAGCAACAAATTTTGAATATGACCCATGCCCCATCCACATCCCTACAACCATTCTCCTTACTCTGGATCAAATGGACAGCTTCAAGATAATTAGACTCAATACTAAAATAGGGTAATCGTCTCTAAATACCAAGTTGTAAACGAGCATGAATAGCCAAAAGTTCAGCCTACAATGGAGTAAACTCTTGCTGTAATGTAGAAGCAATAGCAAAGGTAACTCGGCTAGCATTATCCCGAGCCACACAACCTAAACAAGAACGTTCAGATCCTTTCCTAACACTTGCATCAACATTGAGCTTTAATGCACCAGTCTCAGTAGGTGTCCAAGCAGCTATTTCCCTTAGAGTTGTGCTATGCGCAACCCGATTTGCATCTCTGTAATCAGCAGCACACTGGGTGCATCAATTAACAACTTTAACTGCACTTGGGGGTCTTCCATCATGCTTTGTGTCATTTCTAATAAACCACATATTCTAGGAAAGCACAAGAAAATACTCAAAAGTCTCCCGTGGCCATACCTTGGACAACCTCATCAAAAGAACTAATGTATCCTCCTTTCCAATACGCTTCACATGCTGCTTAAACCACATAGTTTCCAAACTTGTCGATTGGATTTACAACTCCATAAAGCATGAAAAACATTCTCTCAAACTCCACCAAAACATCATTGACAAGTTGGATCAACATCCATACCTCTTAAAGATAAATGTGCATTGGTTGGAAGCCAAGAATGGGCTAACTTCCACACAAAATATTTGATCTTGGATGGAATTTTTAGTCTCCAAAGATACTTTCATCAATTTGCCACATGTTTATCATTCGATTGATCAACCTCATTTCTTAACTCCACAACCATTTTGTAGCCGCTTTAACCGAGTATTCCCTATTTCTACTATAGTGCCAGAGAATTTTATCCTCCAACTCCCAACCTGTAGAAGGCAGTTGGAGAATCATATTAGCATCATCAATATTGAAATTGTCTCATACTCTTTATCCATCGTCTATTAGAAAATTTTAGTTCCACCACATAAAGATTCTTTGAAAGGTGAGGTTTGTCAAATATCTTAAAACTCCTTTGGTCGTGCCAACTACAAGTCCTCTAACACTCTCACATTGTTACCCTCACCCACTCCACCTATAGCCATTTATAATAATTTCCGTACCCCATATCAAGCTTCTCCAAATAAAAGAAGTATGGTTCCCACATTTGGCTTGTAAGACCTCTTTTTTTGGAAAATAACATGCTTTCAGGACCTTACTACAAAGGCTGGATGGGAAACAAATGCAATTTGCTTAGCAAGCAAAGCTTGATTAAATAACTCCAAATTTTGAAATCCCAAGCCATCATTCTCCTTTGGTTTACATAAATGACACCACTTACACCAATGCACTTTGTCATCTTTCTTTGAAGAGCCCCACCAAAATCTCGCTACCATCTTTAAATGTTATTAATTGTGCTCTTCGGTAGTCTAAAGCAACTCATGGTGTATGTTGGAATGGCTTGAACTATAGCCCTGATGAGAACTTCCTTTCCCTCCATGAAAAACATTGAGCCTTTCCACCCCCGTAGCTTGTTCCACACCGAATATTTAACGACATTAAAAACCTGCATTTTATTTCGCCCAACAAATGATGGTAGACTTAGATACTTCCCATGATTATCAACTACTCTCATCCCCATCAAATCGCCCAAATCTGCCTTCTCAGCCTCTCCCACTAACTTCCCAAAACAAATTTTTGATTTAAGGAAATTAACGACCTGACCTAAAGCGGTTGAATATTTCTCTAACAGTGCTCGAAACCTTTGACAATCAATGTAATGACCGCTTAGTTTTATTATGAGAATTAGTAGATAATTAGGGCTTATATTCATAAATAGATTTTTGGTTATTATTTATGAAATTATGGAGATATATTTGAATTCTAACTGTATTAAATATGATATATGTGAAATTTTTTTATTATTATATTTTATGCCCGTTAACAGTGGAATGCGATGTATGACATGTATAGTCACTTAGATATAATTTGGTATCCTAGAAATATTGGAGCATTATAGTTAGACAATTGGATTGTCGGAAATATTCGAGGTTTGGATTAGGACTATTTTACTCCTTGGTGTGTTGTTTACTTCTTGGTTATGAAAGAGTAAAAATGTCATTTTACCTTAGGTTATTATTATCGTTATTTTGAGTAAGATTTTAATAATCTTAAGTTTAGTATTTAATGGTATAAGCTGAATAAAATATGATTTTTTTATTCCAAATAACACTTAGCATTTTTCACCAAAAAATAGAATTCTAAGCCCCCCTCTCTCTCTCCTAGGGTTGGCTACACCAAGGGCTAAGGGGATTCAAGTTTTTCTTAGCAATTCAAGGAGTTTTAGGTAAGAATTTCATAGAATTTAGAAGATCAAAGCTCAAGGTAAGCTTGTTCTTTTTCTTCTCTTTGAATTTTAAGTTTTGAGATTAGGTTTTTCATACAAAATTCTAAACTGGGTTACTGTATGAATTGTTGGGGTTTAGTTTTGTTTTCTTGGGTTAGTATTAAGTTATTTGAGCTGTTTTATGCTGGTTTTGACTGTTGTGGTTGACAAAGACCAAGGTTTGAGCTTTTAAGCTCAAACTGTTTAATGGTAGATTTGATTTCGGGGGGTTTTTTTTTCCTTGTTATTTCTAGTTTTATTATGTTTATTGTGGCTTAATTAAGTATTCTGGAAAGTTTGGTGCAATTTAGGGAAAATTTGAGTTCATTTTGAAGTTTTTAGGGTTTTCTACAAAGAACCGGTTAACCAGTTCAGTATAACCGATTGACCGTTTCCCTAGGTAGGACCCTAGGAATTGATTTATTGTTTTGGGAATCCAATTTACCAGTTTTAGCAGTTTTAGAACTCTAGTTTTTCGTATTTTATCGATATTTAGGGTATTGACACGCTATCTACCAATAAAGAAACTTTTAATTTTAAATTTAAGTCTCCGAGAAGTGATTTAGCGTATCACTTATCAGTTTTACGAATATTGTGACTTAGGGGCCTGTAAATTATCGAAGAGCAGTATCCACTCAGATTGACCGGTACACTTGAATTTAGAATCAAGATAAATTAGTATATTGGTACGATCTTTAGTATATTGGTCCAACATTATAAGTTTTCTAGTAGCACTAACCAACACACTCAAGCTTTTTTTTCCCCAGTATTGAAGGCCCAGATCATGAAGACGGATCCATAAAGGAATTGATTTGATAAGTTTCACCGCATTTAGATTTGTAGATCACAACCTTACAATAACAGGCTTCCTGTCAAATTGCAGAACACCTCCGAAACTTGATCCCTAGTAGCCTCATCATTAAACTTGACAATTGTTAAACCCATTGCCATTTTGATAATCCGAGCTATTCTAAGATGTCCCCGAATTCTCTTAATGAACCCCTCAAACACTGGCATAGGTGGATTTTCACCAAGAACCATACAGATCACAGCCAAGCTCCAATTCGCAACCTGCATTTTGACCTCCTCTACGTCAACTTGAGAAATCTTAACTCCATGCTTGATTAATGGTTCTGTTTAAGCAAGCATTGGATCTCGATAGGTCATATTGTCCTTTGCAGAAGACTTCCAATGATTCTTTGCTGATTCTTGAAATGCATCTTGTTCTTGCTTTGATTCAATCTCTTTCTCTACCTCCTCTGCCAAATTCATAGTCATTTGTGAAACTCCGTATTTTAATATTCTCAGTTTAATTATTTAATTAAGTGATTAATTAAATGCGGAATAATGAAACTGGTACTGAAAATAATTTTTCTGTAGTTATAGAATACAACTTTGTAACTCCAGAGAAACCCAGAAAAACAAACAGTGCATAAAAGTAAAAACACACAAGATTTTTGTACGTGGTTTCAACAATCCTTTCAGATTGTTACTAGTCCACGGGGCCATGCCCAGAGATAAGATTCATTAGATCGGTATCAAAAATACAAAGTAATTGACTTATGCATAAATAGACTCCCTCTTATTGTATGTCGCAAGCTTGATGTATTCCACCTACTAACCGAATCTTGATAAAACTCCAAGAGCTCAAACTCCCTTCGATCACCTTGAAGAGTGCTTGAATCCTCCCGATTCAAGGCTTAAAGGCTATCTCCCGAAAGCCTATACAAATCTCCCGAAGGTTGTGTGCTTGTATCATTCGATGCAAGACTTCAAAAGCAATCTCCCGAAAGCTTGTAAAAACCCTTCTCCCGAAGGTGTGCTTGTATCCTCCTGATGCAAGACTTCAAAAGCAATCTTCCGAAAGCTAATAAATACCTTCTCCCGAAGGTGCACTGATGTTCTTCTTCGTTGTAGACTTGAATACAGACTCAAGACAATACAAACTACAAATAAACAGAGTAAGAGTCGAACATCTCTTCTCTACATAACAAAGAGAGTCTTTCCTTAAGATATGAAAGTGAATGAAAGAGATACAAAATCTAGCTGCTATAAGATGTATTTATAATGAATATACATCTTATTGCCAGCTTACAAACAGTCTGAACAAGACCCCAACCCACTAGAAACTTCCCTAAAATAATTCTTCAATCAGTCCAGGAATTTCCGTTTTCGTACCTACAGAATCATGGGCAGTAAGTACAACTTTCCTTTTATAGAAAATGAAAGTTTAGCTCCGGTTTTCTCTTCAAGAAATCTGATTTGAGAAAATGGGAAACTCAACACAGGATCAGATTATACAGCTAGTTAGATAAAAAAGAAATGGGTAACCAAACTTACTATTTTTACCTTTTTCCAAAAATAGGAAAGCTAGACAACTTTCCTTCCAAGTTTGAATACACAAAATAGGAAACCATATTAATACATACCAGCCGAAATTAATAGGAAATAATAAAATATTTTTGTCAATTAAATATGCCAAAAATAGAATTAACAATTTGTCTGTCATGTTTTTCCTCTAGGTTAGGAATTGCCCTATAAAGTCAACTATCTTCCCTTGCATTAGCTACTTCTGCAATCATATTCAATCCAGAGGAAGAGCCAGCTTCACCAGCTTCATCCTTCTCATCAGTTGAACCAATCCTTGAACCTTCATCGGACATTCAAGGAGCAAGCTTTCAAACCACTCTCTTCTTCTTTGCCATGAAAATGAGAAAACAGGGCTACGCGCCAAAAAAAAAGTATTTTTTGAGAGAATTTATTATTACTAGATTTGAATATTATTATTATTATTATTATTATTATTATTATTATTATTATTATTATTATTATTATTATTATTTGAGAATTTTTACACAATTGTTGTTATTTTAGTAATTAATTGAAATTTAAAAGAGATGTGAACATATATTGTTTTTTTAAATGGCAATAGAAGTTAGGGTAATTATTCTTCTCAAAAAATATTAAAAGGCCCCTAAATATCAAGTAATTTATATATTGTTCTTCAGCATAGGAGGCTTAATAACAAAGAATAATATATTTTGTTCAAAAGAAAGAAAAAAAAGCAAAGAATATATAATGCTACAGAATGCTACTCCTATGGTAAGTCCCTTCAAATAATACCACATATATAAATATGTATTTGTATAAATTTATATAAATGTTAAATATTAGGTATCAAAACCGATAAAAGGAAAAATTCTTTTTGCCCACTGCTTTTTGAAAATAATAATAACTTAACTAACTAGGCAACCCAACATTGTTGATTCCAAGTGTTTTTTCCTAACCTTTTCCTAATTTATTTACAAAAACCCAATTAATTTAATTAAGAACATTTATCATATATAACCAAGAAAAACAAATTAATTAACAGGAATCATCTTCCTACCTATATTTATATGAATAAGTTGTAAACCTTGCCTCTCCTACTTTAAGTTGACTAATTTTAATTAAAATAATAAGATATTTTTTATCGATCATAGATTATATAATAGGATGCCTAAACATTAATTAAGGAGTTAACTAAATTGTATATGAAAAAAAAATACAAATATTTAGGTAGTTTATAATCCTAATTTGTGGCGGTGGTGCCATATGTACAAAATAATTAAAGAACAACTTTGATGACTCTGTAGGGTACCTCTCACTTATATATGCTATTTTGTTCTTATTGTTTTTAAATTAAGGGCAAAATTCCAAGCTAGCTAGTCATCATATATATATTAACCTTTGACCTAACCTAACCCTTTACCCAAATAACAAAACTAGAATTATTTTATTGAGACAACAAGGTATTACACCCAAGCATTAGCAACCAAGTTTTTTTTTTTTTAAAAAAAAAAAAAAGAGATAGTTAATTAGTATATAATCGAATTTATTTTTTAAGTGTTTTTAATTAATTAATTCTTGCCGTGCATAGTTTAGTATGAGACTATGAGTAGCCTTCAAAAATTAAATAGTTTTTCTACTAAATTTTTTTGATATAATTAATTTTTATTGAATTATACCGCCATATATATAGCTTTTATTCTTTTATATTGCAACTGATAAAATTTAATCGAAAACATTTTTAATAAAAACTTAAACAACTTTGTCCCCCCCAAAAAAAAACTCTAAAAATCCTCTATAATTAATTACAACCCTTTCTAAAGTACAGATAATAGAATGTTTTTTTTTTTGGATAAATAAAGATTATGTGAAGAAATTTTCGCTAATTAATTAAAATCTATTAATAATGATATATAAATATATTTTGAAAATACCCCTTACTCAGGATGAAAGAATCAACTATATACAAGGCCTGCTTAACCAAAGGATAATCTGATATGTTAACTTCTAGGTTATTACGGCTAATATTATGTTTTAAAACATAATACCATGATTGTGTGTTATGGTTAATAATTTTGAGTATTGTTATGTCATATTTTAGGTTGTCTAATATTATACTGAGGTGATATTTTATAATTAACATTATTAGAGTTAGTCCCACATTGCTAATGTGTGGAAATAAATTGTGATATATAAGATGAATAGGCTACTCTTCCCATTGTCAATTGATTTTGAGATGGAACCTCATTCATCTTGTCCCCAAATTCTAACATGGTATCAGAGCCACTGAGGTTAATATACTACCATAATTGTGCGTTGGGAATGGTTAATAATTTGGGAAATTACCCCATATACTATTTTTTTAACTTTGAGTTTCGAAAGTAGTTGCAGCGCTAGTTGCAATAGGCATTTCTGTACGATTTTTTGTTGCAATTTATGTTGCAGCGCCAGTTGCAATCGGGGTTTTTACGTAGAATTCCGTAAAAATGCACAAAAAAAAAAACTATTTTGAAGTGTAAAAATAAAAAAAATAAAAAATAAAAAAAACCCTAATAATTTTGAGTATTGCTAATTCATATTTTAGGTTGTCTAATATTATACTGAGGTGATATTTTATAATTAACATCAATAAATTTTTATATTTTTTTAATAAAACAAAATATAAGAGATTGTGGTGTGTTCATCAAAATAAAAATAATTTAGTGATTCCACGCTTCTTATTTATGAGAAGTCTCAAGTTCCAATCTTTCTATCTCCAAAATAAAAAATATTTACATATTTATATAAATATATAGAGAAAATTCAATAATAGTAGTAGTAGGAATATCATAGTATTTGATATGTGAAAGTCACCATTAGCATTTTTTTTTATAATGTTTGTGGGTACCACCCTTTAAACATTTTTTTTTTTTGATAATTTGTTGATTAACTTAGATTATTTTTAAAATTTTATAAAAAGTTATAAAATAACCACTGTTGTAGATACTTGTGGCCCGTCCTAGAATTTATAGCGGGAATGAATATAAAGAAGTTATAATTCGGCCGTACATTTCCTTAGCTCCATAAATACCAAGCTCAGAAACTTGTAGCTACACCAACTTCATCTAATTATTCAATCAACAAGACTCCCAAAACAAAAATTCTTCTTATTCTTATATCACAAAATTCTCACAGTATACTTCTACTACTTGTACTCTTACTCTCAGTCTCACTTAACCTTAACAAAAAACAAAAACTCTTCAGTTTTAACCACAACTTTTTCTTTTGATATCTCTATAGCTTTTCTCTCTCTCTTTTAAATCTCTCTGCAGAGTTAAAAGAGAAAGAAAAGAAGAAAGGGAAGTGATCCGTACGGACAGAAGTAGTAGAGGGGAGGCTCCAATTCGCCGCATATTATTATTATCAAGGCTAAAAAGGTACAGTGGTAATAAATAGTGGTAGTAATAGATAGTGGTCCAAAATATATACTCAACTAGTGCTATAATAATATATATATTTATATTACTTAATAATTTGATTTTTATTTTTTTTTTCTTTTTATGTTTGTTTAAAAGATTAGTGATAATTTAATTATCTGAAATTATATATATAAATACAGAGACATACGAACAGAGCTAACCCAAAATGGTTCTATCTTTTCTCTTTGTCTTTGTTAGGACTCTGCAAAAATGAAACTTTATATGACAGCAGCACCCTGCAAACAAGTTCATCAAGTTCAAGTTCAACCTTTGGTTAATTTCCAAGGTGGTTCGATCAATCAGGTGGGAATAAATGTCGACACCTTCTTCCGCCGCAAAGACAAGGTGGTCTTCGTCGTTGGAGCCACAGGAACCGGGAAATCACGCCTAGCTATCGACCTGGCCACAAGATTCCCTGCCGAGATTATTAACTCAGACAAAATGCAAGTTTACAGAGACTTAGAAATAACAACGAATAAAGTCACCGAAGATGAATGCCGAGGGGTCCCTCACCACCTTCTCGGAAACGTAGCCGATCCCCAATCTAACTTCTCCGCAGCTGATTTCTGCCACCACGCTTCCTCTGCTATCGAATCCATCCTCAGCCGTGACCGCCTCCCAATTATAGCTGGCGGCTCTAATTCTTTTATTGATGCTTTGATTAACGATCACCACAATCATCGCCGGCCTCAATTTCGTCTTCGTTACGATATTTGCGTTTTGTGGGTAGACTTATCTTTACCGGTTCTACACGGCTTTGTCTCCGAGCGCGTAGACCGGATGGTAGCCAACGGATTAGTCGGAGAGGTGAGGCGAATTTTCGATCCAACAGCAGATTACTCTCGAGGAATTCGACGAGCGATTGGTGTGCCCGAACTCGATAAATACTTCAGAGCTGAATTGAGAGGAGATAGTGAGAAAAACAAAGCTAGATTACTCCGTTACGCCATTGATGAGATCAAGAAGAACACGTGTGTTCTAGCTTGTCGCCAATTACAGAAAATCAATCGCTTCCACGAGAATTGGAGATGGAATACTCATCGATTGGAAGCTACCGAGGCTTTCTTGAAGCGTGGCCAAGGACTAGAAGCCGGTGACGCTTGGGAGAAGCTCGTTGCCGGACCGGCCACGATGATCGTCGACGATTTTCTTTACAGTGAAGGATTAGCTTCAATGGTTCCTAACGACGCCGTTTTAACGACCGCTCCCGTTTCCCTTGCTTCCGTTGTTGCTGCCGTTACCCGCTAATTAATTATGTAATTATTATGAAACTGCCTCTAACGACACCGTTTTGATGACACGTGTGGAAATCTGAATTGGGCTGGGCCTACAGATTCTGTAAACGGACGGCTATACATTATCGTCCAGCGGCAATCTAATAATGCTATAAACACATAAACAAAAATTACATTGAAAAGAAGAAATTACTGTTTTTTCTTTTACTGTAATTTTTGTACATTTACTGCAGTAGTTAAAATAATTATGGCCTCTTTCGTTAAAAGTAAAAAAAAAAAAAAGGCGTGGAATGACATAGGAGTTGTTGCTGTCAGATCGTTGAGAACCGAAATTTGGCGGCCGTACAGTTAGGAGAATTTTAGAAATTCGTGCTGGCTTTTTTTTGTTTTGTTTTGTTTTTTTTTTTTTGAGAAATATAGCGAAAAAGCAGTTGAAAAAAAAAATTTGCACGCGCGGGCCTTTGTTTCTTTAAGTTGAGTGGAATAAAAAATTCCGTACAGGTTGGTGATAGGCTCCTGTGGGGTCCATATATATGACGTGGCAAGAGAGTTTTATTAAAGTAATTTGCAGGATGAATTGCAAATAAATTTCATGTTTTATTTGTGATGGTAATAATATTTTATTTTTATTTTTTTGTTTAAAAATTATTTATATATAGAAATAAAAAAATAATATGTAAATAATGATACCTATAATTTATAAATATAATTTAAGTATTATTATTATAAAAAATTAAATTTATTTAGTAAAAAACTTACTTGTGTCATTATTATTTTTTAGCCAAAGAGTTTTATTTAGTAAAAAAAACTAGAAAAGTAAGGAAGAAGAGACTTGTAGTGACATGACTTACTATTATTGATATATTTTGGTATCTAATTTTATATATTTTAGTTAAAAGTAAAATATATAAGAGTTGACACTAAATTGTACTCATTAATTGTAAAATGTTGGACACTGTGACACTTTATAACAATGCTAAAAAAAATTGTTGATTGTATCAATTAATGTAATGTGGGAGTTAATATTTTTTCAGAGGTTCTTATTTTTTTTTTTATGGTTCCAATCTTTTTGAGAACATATTCCTTACAAGAAAAAAATAATCTCTTTGAGAACATTCATAAATAGTATGTTTTCTTTTAAAAGCATTGTAGAAAGAGTATGTTATTTGAGTGTGTTGTAATATTTAAGTGTAACTCAATTGTTACTCTATTACAGAGAAGCCTTACTTTCGTTTTTTTTTTTGGGTAATGATTTAAAAATTATTTACTAGTCATAAACTCACGAAATAATAATAATAATAATTAAAAAAATAGTGAAAGAAAGAAGCACTAGTTGTTTGACATGATGGAGGAGAGTGAATACATATGGTATGGATTAACAAAGGCAAAGGGATAGTGGAAGAGAGGGGTGAGACTAAAGAAGCATAATTTGAATAAGATGGTTAATATAGTAGATGCAAAATGAATATGGGAATCTAAATATGAAAAGTGACAAAAGGGGACAATTTGGTGGGGTCATTTCCATATATTCTATCTTTCATGCCCACATGACTCCAATTATAACATTATCATATGTGGGTGACCTTTATACCCACTCACCACTCCCATTATATGAAAATCCTGTGGACCAACACCACCACTACTACTTCTACTAGTAGTATTAGAGTGTGATGAGAGAACAAAACAAAATGTACATAAATTTCAACAGCATTTCTTTTTGTATGAATAAGTATAATTTGTCAAAATCATCTTTTACTACAAATTTGGCTTCATCTAAATGTTGAATATTTTCTTTTCATCCGCCTATAATTGATATGGATTTCACATATTCATTCTCTTCATGATTTGGAATAGGGAAATATATATATATTTAATTTTAATTACACTTAGTATTTATCTAATTGTCAAACACATGAGAGTAATGTGGGACAAAATATACACACATAAGTTTTTTTTAGCTTGTTTTATTTACATACTACTATAACAACAATACTATATTAATAATACACATTAATATGTAATGGCTAGATCAGGGTCTTGTTTTATATCATGTTGTACGTTCAATAAGCTGAGCGCTTCATCTAATTTAAAGAATATTGTAATAGTTGAATTATGTTGTTATTGAATGATCGAACTTTAATTCAAAAAAAAAATAATAGCAATACTAATACACATTAATATATTTACATTTTGTAATACAAATCTGTTAACGCAGATTTTCGTTAACTAAAAATAATAAGCATTTATGTAATAATTATATCACAGAAATGGTAATAAACGATTAAATAACTCTAAGAATTTTACGTAGTTATGCAGTTAAATCTGCATACTCTACGAGTCTATCTTATTATGATATTTTTCTGAATGATAGATAAAATATACAATAAATAATCTTTTTCCCTCAAAAATATTTGTCCAATTTTTCTGTGGAATCTGCCACTATTTATATGAATATAGGTTGGCAGTTATTTACAATGGGGATCGGTTTAAAATGTAACCGTTCATGAAACGTGAACAATTCCTACGTTACATTTAATTGCATGTGGGATAATACTGGATAACTGCTTAACTGCTTTTTGTTCTCATCCTTATCGATGGTTAATGTTGATTTGGACAATTGTATTTGTATCTCACCTAACTTTCGAGTCATTATCCTTATCTATCTTGATGTCTAAAGATCGCTAAGTGTTAACAGATGATTCGCCTCGTCAAACCTCTTTAATTAGAATCGCGAGGTGGCTTATCTCGCTATTCGTAACCCGAGGTTGTTTAGTATAATTGTATTCATTTTACTTTGAGTAAATAAATTATTTTCTTTGTCTGTGTACTCCAAGACAGGTGCATGTCTCGTCAATATAAGTTTCAATAGTCTTTTATTCTTTCCTCGCTAAAGACTACTGTGGTCAGCGAGTTATGAATATCTTCTATTAAACCTTTGTTAACGAGTTATTTTATCTTGTATTTAATGATATAAAATTTATTATACCAGGTGGTTCATATTCTACTGCAAGACATGTGTCACTTTTTGAAGTATAGCCGAATTTCAAGTATAACAATTTCCCCTCAAAAAGTTCGTTTTTAATTATAAAGAGCTTTTTAGATGATTATAAGGGTATTTCTATCGTAATCCCAATTAAAAAAAATTACATGCTTTGAGTTTTGGCGGTTCATGATTTCGAGGCACATCATTAGCATTAAATGCCCATCTTTTCCAATTCTTCCGTTTTTCCATTCGTTTGATCTTTTTCCTCATGATATAACGGTGAACACCCTTAAAGTATAAAACTCAAGAGAAGACATTTGTTTGCCATTTCTACTTTCGAACTATTCTGAAAAATCCTTCTCTATTTTTTAATCACCTTGCATGCTCTATTTTCTTCGTGTTTCATCAAACTTCGTCTTCAATCTCAGAGAATCTCAGAACTCCTTTCTTCAGTCATCAAATTCTCACTCGACAAGCTCTGCATTTCCCAGAAAGTTTTGCCAAAACAGGAAGCAGATTTCTTCTTTGTTTTTGCTATTCCTTTTTTTCAGAATTTGTAATCTTATTTTTGCTTTCGATTGCATCTTTATTTACTGCATTTGGTTTAGGTATTTTTAGGTTTAATTTCTGGATAATTTCTAGGGTTTTAAGGAAAAAGCATAGGTTTATTAAATTCCTAGGTTTCTAGTTTATATTGAACTTATTCCTTCCAGAAATTGGGATTATCCTTTTTTGACAATATGTCCCAATCTGATTTTGAAATTTCAACTCCAGATTTTCTAGAAATAGAATGCCCTAACGAATTAGCTCTTCCATTTGAACCCAAAATCCAAAAACCTAAATCCAAACTTGAGATAAATGATGCCAAAATTAGGGATCATCTAATAAAAACCAATTAGGACAAAATTTCCAGTCGCTATAGGCGATTGTTATAAGAAATAACTGAGGGTAAATGTCGTTATCTGTGAGATGCAGCTTGGCCTGAACCCTAAACTTTATCTTCTATCCCTTTAGCGAGACCCTTGTTTTTACCTTTAGTCATTGTTTCTTTTTCACCAGGTGACCTAGATTTTGACATAATGACCACCCACGCTCGTAAATCAAAGATCCTTCAAGATCCTAATGTTACTTTTGAGGTCGAGCTCTTCGAATCCAAAATAAGGGCCATTAGAGATTTTTTCGGGGGTGTGTTAAAGACTTGTGGCATCAAGCAAGGGCGAGGATGTCGCATTAGATCCGTTTCCCCTGGGGAATTTAGCTGCTTTCCACCAAAAAAGGTTATTCGAGAAGAGTGTGGTGAAGTCAGCACTAGTACCTCGTCAGGAATAGGCGCTTGGAGCCTCGAACATATCAAGGTTGGAGCAATACTCCCCTTGAGGGAATATTATAAGGAGTTCTATAATTATCTTGGAATCGCTCCCTTTCAATTGATTCCAAGTTCTTACAAAATTCTAGCAGGCCTAAAAGTCCTATATCATATTTTAGGCTGGGAGTTCCCCACTCCCCTCGAGATAGTGTACTTCTCCGTCAAAGATGTTCATGCAAGGAAGTGAGGTTCAGGAGGTTTTTATTACTTCGGTGCTCATACAAGTGATCACAAGATCATTGTGAGGTTACCAAACAAGACTGAGTTCAAGGATGAGTTTTTTTAGACTACTGGTCTTTCTCCTATCAACACAATTGCGTTTTGCATTGTACGTAAGTGACTTTTGTCTCAAAAACTTGGTTTTGAGTTCTTTTTATATTTATAAAATTGAAGTCGCTTACTTATTTCACTTATTATGTTGTAGCGGTTACCAAAAGACCAATCTCCACCCCCAAGATTACTAAGCGTCATAAAATCTTGCTAGGTCTTCCTTTTGGACTACGGTCTGCAGATTTCCTTCTGAACTAGGCCAATTTGAGGACCGTCAGCCTCCTTGGCTTGGACCAGTTCACTTGGCCATGAGAGTGACAATGTCACTTGGCCTTGAGAGGTATATTTTTTTAAGAATATGAACTGGAAGAACCGGTCACTTCTAATAGGCATCTCTCTTTAACATTGCTTAGACGATTAAGTGACAAAGTGGGTGGAGTACCTCGTCGGGTGGGTGGGGTACCTCGTCGGGAATCTCAAATGGATCAATTTTGATAAGCTTTAGAGGAGAGTTCTTTGAATCCTTTAGATTATATGGGTGTTTGTTTTACCTAGAAGTATAGTACTAGTTTAGATTCTATTCAAGAACGTTTGGATCGAGGTTTTGTTAATTCAGCTTGGAGTATCAATTTTCTTGAAGCAAGGCTGTCTCACTTAGATTTTTTTAGTTCATATCACCGAGTACTTAGTATTGATCTAGGTTTATGCCCAACTTCTTCTTCAAACCACCATTATAAACGAAAAAGGTTTCGTTATGAAGCATTGTGGAAGGAAGATCATGAATGTTACCAATTAATATCTAACTCATGGGTGCCTTCATTTAAATTTTTCACCGTAGATACTGTGGTCACCAACATAGCTTCTTGATCTAAAAAGTTTGGCTTTTTGGTGTTCGTTATCCCAAAATATTTGAAATACTACGCAAAAATTATGATCAGCTCAAAATATGGATCACCATATGTATAATAGGGAGGAAGTTTCACAGTTAGAAACTTATTTGTCCAACCTATTAGAAAAGAAAGAAATTGTTTGGCAACAAAGATCAAGAATCCAATGATTACAAAGTGGTGACCAAAACATCAAGCTTTTTCATTGCCATGCTAGTGTTAGATTTCAAAACAATCTTGTTCGAGGTAGTTAAGATTTGAGTTATGACCGTTAGTGTTATCTATAGTGCCTTCTCCATGCCTCTTCCAAATTATGATAATTTAGTAGTATGATATTTCTTATATATGGTGTCGTATTTTGTAAATGTTCCTAAATTTCTATAATTACTGTTATTAATGATAGATTCTAATATTTTGTTGTATTTTTGAATGTCATATGATTCAGGTCTCTTAAATACAGATGGGGTATGGTGTACTGATCCTGTGGATACTGAGAATATCATAAAAAGCTATTACATACTATTTTACGTCTTCTTATCCTTCTATTGGAGATGTTCTTTCTACTGTGTCGTCTTGAGTTACTAAAACTATGAATCATTCTCTGTTGTTCCCTTTTACTGCCAAGGAAGTGAGAGAAACAGTTTTCTCTATGCCAACTGATTAAAGTCCAAATGAAGATGGTATAAATAGTTTATTTTACCAAAATTATTAGAGTGATATAGGGGATTTAATTATTAAAGTTGTTTTAAAATTCTTGCATGGTCATGGAGATTTATCTGTTATTAATTCTATTATTGTTACTTTAGTTTCTAAGACTAAAAATGCCAAAAATATGAGTGATTTTAGACCAATTGTTTGTGTAATGTCCTACATAAAATTATCTCAATGATTCTCGTCTGCCGTTTACAACTATGGCTGGATGATATATACACTCATCTCAAAGCGATTTTATCAGTGGGCAACGTATTACTGATAATGGTATGGTTGCATATGAGTTATTGCATAATTTACTGGATGTTACTTCTGGGAAGAGGTTTTACTCGGTGATGAAGTTGGATATGAGCAAAGCGTGTGATAGAGTTGAGTGGAATTTTTTGGAGTCAATAATGTTGAAACTTGGCTTTGTGGGTTCATGGGTTAGTTTTCTTATAAAGTGTGTTCGTGGTAGACTACTCTTTTAATATAAATGGAAATGTTAAAGGTAAAGTTATTCCTACTAGAGGATTACATCAAGGCGATCCTCTTTCAACTTACCTATTTCTTTTTTGTGCGGAAGACTTTTCTTCTCTTCTATGTCAGGCAAAAAATACTTACAACATTTTTGGCTATAAAGTTGCTCGAACTACTACATCAATCTCCCATCTATTCTTTGCAAATGACAACATTCTCTTTTGTCATGCAACCTTTCGAGCTTTTTATTCTTTGCTAGACGTCTTTATTTTTATTCTTTGCTAGACGTCTTTAATCTATATTCTAAAGGGGAAATTTGATTTTTTATCCTCCCCTCATTCAAATCTGACTCAACACAAGCATCGAACCCAGCCCAGCCCCATCGGACACAGCCCAGCCCCATCTGGCACAGCCCAGCCCCATCAGACCCAGCCCTGCCCCATCGGACCCAGCCCATCTTCGTTTTCCCCAACCCATTCATGCCTGAATCGGACTGAATCGGACTGCGCATGGGTTTTTGTTTTTGTCGGTTTTTGTGGTGGTCATGGCGTCGAGCGGTGCGGTGGTTGCGGCAGTCGAGCGGTGCGGTGGAGGAGGTGGATCGGTGTGGATTTTGTGCGGTGGAGGAGGTGGCTGGCATGGAGGCTTTGTGGGTTTTGGGTTTGATTTGAGAGAGAAAGGAGGAAGAGAGAGAGGCTGAAAAATATGGGAGGGATATTTTAGGGTTTAGGGAAAAGTATACCCATTTTTTCAATAGTTATAACTATTAGTTTGGGGAACAAATTTAGGTATAAAAAATGCATAGAAAATCAAATTTCCCTTCCAAAGCTTCTAGACAGGTATTTATTTAATATTTTACTTATCTAAGTTTTTTAAATACTTCTCCTTCTTTAGTCAATTTCTATGATCTTCCTAAGGGTACACTACTTAATAAGGCAACTTGTACAGATTTAGAAAGTAACTTGTTCTTTTATTTGTCTATAGAGTCTAGTGAGGTTGTACATTATTTTATTAATTTATTTAATAAGTTAACTTGATATCTCTATGAATATCATAAATTTTTTCAAGTCAAGTTTGTATTTCTCACCAAATACTCCAATGGAGATGCACTCTCCTTATGCTGAAACTTTCTAAATGCAAGTGACTAAATCCATAGAAAAATATTTAGAATTACCGATATTAAGTGGGCAAAATAAACCATAATTGTTCGATTACATTAAGGAAAAGGTATGGTCACGTCTTAATTTTTGGGAAAAAACTTTTCTCGTATGGTGGTAGAGAGATACTACTTAAACCAGTTATACAAGCTATTCCAACATATGTAATGTCATGTTTCGAACTTTCTATAATTCTTTGTGATCAGTTGAAATTGCTTATGGCAAGATATTAGTGGACTTCTTCAGTCCATAAATGGAAAATCTATTGGCTAGCATGGCATAAGTTATGTTATCCAAAAAAAACGGTGGGATTGGCTTTAGGTCTTTTGTACATCATAATCAAGTTCTTTTGGCTGCTCAAGCTTGGTGAATTCTTACCTGCCCTGATTCGTTGTCAGCCAAAATTTACAGAGCCAAATACTATCATCATACTTCTTTTTTGGATGCTTCAGGTTTTTTTTAAATGGTTATGTAATTTTCATTGATAAGTATTTTTTATTGTTTAGTTATGAAGGAGAGGTATAAATATAATTATTAAGTCTCTAATGAACTAATCTCTAATATTTTCATATTATTCCATGTGCTTTTAGTTGGCAGATCACCAAGTTATATCTGGGACAGTATCATTTGGGGACGATAACTTCTTATTAAAGGATTACAGAAGAAAGTGGGAGCATGTGATTGTATTTTAGTATTTAAGGACCCTTGGCTGCCCCGTCTATACTCATTTTTGCCTACTTCTTCCCTTACAACTCATCCCAATTTGTTGGTGAAAGATCTTATTGAGGAATCTAGGACAGGATGGAATATATCTTTATTACAAACTCTATTCAATGAAGCTGATCAACAATGTACTGGGTCCATACCTATTTTCAAGTTTTCCAAGGATGATGCGTGGTTATAGCACTATACAAAAGATGATTCATGTTCAATTAAGAGTGAATATTTTCTGGCTTCACAAGAGGAATCATTTACTGTTTCTCCATCTAAGGATTTTTTTTTCAATATGGTAGAAAAGGTTATGGAAGCTTAATTTACCGAAAAAGTTTTAATTTGTATTTGGCGAGGCTTTCATGACATTCTTCCAACTTCGGTGGGTCTTCAAAAACGGGTTGTGCTTCTTCATTCTAATTGTCCTATGTGTGGATTTAGTGTTGATTCCAATGGACATGCTATTTTCTAATGTCGGGGTTTTAGAAAAGTCTGGAAACTATTTCAATTTAGTTTCTTAAAAAATATTTCTTTGGAGATTTCTTTTCAACAAACTATCCTCATGGCGTCTGAAGTGCTTTCTCAATCTAAATTTAAACTATTCTTAGTGGCAACTTGGTATATTTTGGGGAGAACGTACTCAGGTTGTTCATGTTGGGTTTTATGCCCTAAATAAAACTATGTTTCAATGTAATCCAGATTATTCTATACCAATAAAGTAACAGAAGTAATTTTTCATTCACTTGTGTATGTTTTGGTTCACTTAATCAATTGCTTGTCTATTTGATTTATAAATTCATCCAAACCCTTTTCACATACTTGAACATGTTTATTGTGTTGTCAACACAGTGGAAAATAAACATGACTATGTGAATAAAGTAT
The DNA here is from genome assembly GCF_029168945.1 of Cannabis sativa. Lineage (NCBI taxonomy): Eukaryota > Viridiplantae > Streptophyta > Magnoliopsida > Rosales > Cannabaceae > Cannabis > Cannabis sativa. The sequence continues at coordinate 8,870,387 of NC_083609.1, forward strand.
TCCTAGATTTATCAGAACACTGGGTTTCACTGATATGACAATCTACAACAGAGTTTACTTACATTTGGAGAAATGTTATGTTCTTTCCAGAACATAGGTTAAAGTAAAGCTCAGGTTGGATGCATGGAGTATGCATTGGAATGGACCGATATTGAACTTTGAATTAGATTTTGAAACTTACCGTAAACATCTATTCAATTCAATATCAGAAGTTGATCCAAGATCACATGATCTAAATCCTGATATGGTTAGGCTTAATTTCAAGAGTGTTATTCGTGTTCTTTGATTTGTTAGTTAAGCCTAAAACTGTAGTCTGGGCAATACATACATTTTGGGAACACGGTAGTGCGATTGAGTGGGAGCGCTAACATAAATATGGAATCTATAGCTTCTATCTGGCGAATAGTAAGCAAATGGTGATTTCCTTCGAGCTTAACCAAACGAGATAAATGATTGAGTACTCATTTCACTTAGTTAAAATATCATTTATACAGGGTTAAGTGTTTTAAGGATAAAATACATTGTAGGGTGTTACGGTAATTTAAGTCCCTTTACAGTGTAGATCATCCATATAGAGGATCATTGATCACATTAGGATTATAACAATGGATAACTAATAATGTGTCTATATGGTGGAACATATAGAGCATTCTATATACTGAGAGTGCAATTCTGAGTTCTATGTGTGGATTCAACGAAGAATTAATAAGTCAGTGAATTTAAGTGGTAAATTCAAGATCTGCTTATTGGAAGCTCGGATATATAGACCCATGGTCCCCTCACTAGTTGAGATGATATTACTTGTAGGACTCATTTAATTGATTTTAATTAATCAATTAAGAATTCTCAAGATAAACTTGTCAGTTTGAGAATTTAGCACTCATTAAGGGCAAAACAGTAAATAGAGATTTTGAAGGGCATATTTATTAATTAGGAAACTTTAATTAGTTTCATTATTAATAAAATAAATGATAATATATTATTTGATAATTATTTTTAATTATTAAGTAATTAGATTTATCATTAATATGGTTGAACAGTGGAATTGGCAACATTTCACAAAAAGGGAAACTATCAAGTGTAGGAAAAGGAAAGTTGGAAAAGAGGCAAGCCTTGTTTCCACATTGCCTAGGTTGGCCCCCTTTACCTTCATTTTCCCTTGATTTTCTCAGTTCAAAATGTCAATCATAGCCCTTGGTGGTCTTCTATAAATAGAAGGCAAAGGCTTCAGAATTTATCATCTCTGAAAAAGCTTTTCACAGCATTATTCTGAAAGAATTTTCTCTCAGAAAATTCTCTCTGAGCCGCCACCCTCTCTCTCTCTCTATACCTTCACTGTTTCGAAATATATGAGTGTTAGAGTAGTGCCCACACACATCAAGTAATACCTCAATCATAGTGAGGAAGGCTGTGTAGATTTCAGAGACAACAAAGAAGGACTTTCGGGCTCAGATCTTGATTATACTCTGCTACAGAAAGGAATCAAGGGTTAGAGATCTGAGTGGGAGGAGACATATATATTCCGCTGCAATCACTGTAAGATTTCTGATACTCTTATGTGTTTAATTTCATATCGTTTTAGAAGTTCATATTTAGGTTGTTAAATCAACATACTTGTGAGTAGATCTAAGATCCTGGTAAAATAACTTCCAACAGTTCATGGTCGTCGATCTTATTCTCTAGAAGTCATAGCTAATTGCATTTACAAGCTTGTTGAAGAATTCAATAAGGGTTGAAATACTAATAATGCTAAAAGAGAGAGTGTATGCACTTCTACTTGGATTACTCCATTACTGTGCCAGTTCAAACTGAATGTTGATGCTTCAATTGATGTTCATACTAACACCATCGGTATTGGTGCTATAGTTCGTAATGCCACGGGAAGGGTGGTTGCTTATTTCTCTAAGCCGTTACTCGGTACTTTTCTGAGATGAAAAATAAATTATGATTATAGAAGTTTTTATATTTTTAATATATATTGTTTATAAAATTTAGGGGAGTTCTCTAGTTATTTTGAGTATATTTTGTTATGAGTGTTAGGTGTTTTGTCATTCTACTAATATTTATTATAATATATATAGAAGATTTAATATAATAGATATTTATATAAACTCAGTAGTACTTTGTTCAAAAGTTATTTGAAGGGGAATGTTTCCTTTTGAATTAGGGGATTAAGCTTCTCTAATCATGTTCTTCTTTATTTTAAAGTAATTATTTATTGGTGAGTAATTATTTTATAGTTATATACGCATTATTTACTCATGTTTTTAGACTTTTGTAGGGATTTTCACCGTTCAGGCAGAAGTTGTAGTTTTAATGGTTGCGTTAGATTGATCTTACTCTTGAATTACTTATTAGTTCGTTTGAATCTGATTTTTTAGCATTGATTTTAGCTTTTTTGAGGAGATTTTTGTTTTTGTAATGAACTAGGTATTTTACTTGATATTACTAGTTTATTGTCTAATTTTTTTAAGGTATCTTTGATTTAGTTCGTCGTACGACTAATAAAATTATACATAAATTAGCAGTTCGTGCACTTAGGGTAGATAGCGAGCTAGTTTGGATGGATAATTTTCCATCATTTCTCTATGATGTATTAATCTCTCATCTTCTTCAAAAAGTTAATTGGTAAGAAAATATATTTTATATAAAATAAAAAATATTATAATGAGTCTATTTATAAATGAAATAATTTCACAAATACACAATAACAATAAAAAAATTACAAAATACAATTTCACAGAAATTTAAATATTTTTATACTTTTTTTATTTTATTTACAGAAATTACGGTCTTTTTATGTTGTATTCATGTTAATTTATTGTTGATTTTTTGTTATTTATATGTTATTTTTTGTTGTTGTTTTGATGTTATTTAGATGTTATTTTTATGTAATTTTTTTATTGTTTTTTCGTGTTGTTTTTTCAAGAAACTCTAAAAATATATAAAAAAAAAAATCATTAAACGTAAAAAAAAATATCTTTATATATTAAAAGTGTCTATCTAACGACATTTCTTGGTTTAACAGAATGTACTTAAAAATAAAAGAATATTCTGTTAAATTTAACGATTAGGTTTGATCTCCCGTTAACAAATAAACCCAATAATTAAACCCAAAAAATTAAACAATCTTTTAAATAATATTCTCTTTTTAAATTAAAAAAATCATCTTAGCCACATATCTCTCTAACAAATCTATCTTGGGAGAATATTAATAATTCTTTTTATTTATTTTTTTAAAAAGAAAAATATAGATAAAATGTATAGATAAATATATATATATATGTGAGACTGTATATGTAAGAGAATTTAATTAAAAAAAATAATATAAATAATTACAGAAGGAGCAACTCATTGCTATCCGGGAAAAAAAAGATTGATTGTGTTGGTTTAGAGATTTTTGGGCTTGGGCTTAAAAAAATAAAAAGAAGATAAAAGAGGAAATTACACTCTATACCCTTTTTATATTGTCCTCTTTTATTTTTACCTTCTTTTTTAAAATCTATCATTTTTACCTCTTTTTTTAAACATTGTACCAATTTTGCCCCTGTCACTTCAAGATACTCTCCATGTGATTCTCTTATGTAAGGGTATTTTAGGTACAATACATATAAAAAGAGGTATGTTTCAAATAAATATAAATTTAAAGGTAAATTTGATTAATTGATGAATAAAAGAGGCATTTTTCAACTTACCCCAAGATAAAATGGGCTGTAATTAGTATTTACCTTATATGTTTGTGCATTTTTTTAGTTTTATTTTTAATTTTACCACCAAGAGGAGAATGTTGAAAAATATTAGAATATGAAAATATTATTGGTGCTTATTAGTAATTTGCAAAGAATGTGAAAGTCTATAAATATATAATTGTGTAGATATTATTAGATATGAAATGAGATAATAGAACTTTTTTCAATTAGAAGATTAATGTACATTTTACTATTAATAACATACATTATTATAACACAACTATGGAATATACTGACACATATTTTATTTTTATAAAACAAATCGTTCAAATAATTATACTATTTTAATTATTAATTAAAATAAAAAACTAAAATATTAAATAAAACTAACACTGCGTGGCTTGGCACGTAACAATCACCTAGTATATATATATATATAAAAAATTGTGGCTTTATAAATTTTATAAGTGTAAATAAAATTTTTCTTACTTAAAAATTAAAAAAAATATGGAGAAAGGGCACTTGATCTGTTCGCCGCGTCCTCTCCCTGCCCTTGATGACATGTCTTTTCTGTTTTTACACGTGTCCCGTCATTGCTCATATACCATGAATGGCCTTTGTTCATTGCACTTCTAGTAATGGGAGATTTGTTCTCTACTTCTTTGATAAAAATAAATTTGAAGAAAAAAAAATGTAAAATACATCGTAAGAGACAAAAAACTGGTCAAGAGGCTTAGAAACTAAATGTTAAAATTAATTAGTGTAAATTTCTTTCGACAGGTTTATGAAAATATAATTAATAACAACAATTCCAGAAAAAGTTAAAAGAGATAGAGAATCTATCAATCGTAGTAGAAAGACTAGAAAGATGCCTACTCTAATAGCACACTTCTTCTAAAACAAACAAACAAACATGTCATTATATGTACATATATGCTATAGACTTCATTATTATTATTATTATTATTCAGAAGAATCTAATGAAATGGAAGAATGAAAATTTTGTGTTCGTACACATAAAAGGACAATGAACTTTACGGGTAAAACACACCGACTATATATATATATATATGAATATGGTCGATCTATATATATGAAACGTACAAAGACTTGTACGTGTATGGAAATTTCATATCAAAATCAAGTTGAACGGAGAAAAAGAATTCTACATTATAAGTTGTCGTTTCTTTGTTCGGGTTTGTTTTTTGATTGTTAAAATGTTATAGATATACATATGAAAAAAATATATATTCTCAATTTGTTATTTCTTCTCTTTTTGAATTAGAATCTTCGAATTTGCAAGTTGAAATAGATAGCATCAAAGTCGATATTTTTTTTTTCTGGACAAAATATGACCTTACATATTTAGGTAATAATACTATAAAAAAAAATTATTTTTAGTGATAAATTTTTAATTATAATATTTAAAAATAAATTGTTACTAATTTAATTTTAGTTATAACAAGTATTGTGACTAAAAATACATTTAGTCATAATAAATTGTAATTTTTATGACTAATATATTTAGCTACAAACTTTTTCGTCACAATATAAGAATAATAATTTATAATTAGTGACAAGTTTTTTACTTTTAGTCACAATAAAAAAATCACAATTTTTATTATGATTAAAAGTAAAATTTTTTGTAGTATAAATTAGACAATAAATTATGTTGGTTTGAAGAGATCTTTTTTTTTTAGAATGTCTTAATGATTTTGTGTCCAATTTATATATTGATATATACAAATGTAATAAAAAAAATATCTACTTGAATATCATTCACAAAATAATGATACATATCATATGTTGAATCTTATCCCTATGTACTTATTTTGAGAAAGAAAAATGTTGCAATAGTCGTTACTTTATATAATATCATTATGTGTAATTAATATGTAGGCACTATTTTTTTAAAATTAATAACGAGTCTCGATTTTAATAAATGCGAGTAATTAAAATTGTTACTATAATCATATGTGATATTTTAGTAAATATTTTATATAGACACTATTTATTACTCTTATATATAGAGAATATTAAGTTCATGCGTGCCGTGTAGGTCTGATTTGTATATATTTGTGCTTTTCAAAAAAGATTACGTCGTATCGTGCTACAATAAAATACGAGTCGTGCCGTATTGTGTCAATATTTTTAAAGTGTAGGCCTAGCACGGCCTGTAAATCTAGTACTTTCATGTCGTGCTCGAATTCGTATCGTGCTTTGCTCGTGCTGACCTGTATTTCTTAAATATGCCAACTCATTTTCATATTTGTACTTAAATATTCGTACTTTATTATTATTATTTTTTACAATTATTAAATTATATGTATTTTTCAAAATTTTAATTATATTCATATAACTTTTAAATAATATTTTACAGATAATCATATAAAAAAATTATTAATATTATTAGAATTTGAATATTTATTTATAAATACTTAAATTTTTATATCACACCTTATAAATAAATTAATATATAATCTTAATTTGTAATGTTTTAATTATAAAATTATAATATTCAATATTATATTTAAATTTTCTTATTATTTTAATTTATTTATAATTGATAAACTCATATCTTCTTCTTCTTATTATTATTATTAAATTATAAGCTTTTTTAATATGTCGTGTCATATGTTTTTTGAGCTTGTCGTGTGTCGTGCTTTTTGGACTAGTCTATTCGTGTTTACGAGTTGTGTCTTTCATGCATGTTTTTCGTGTCGTGTCATGCTTGATGATGTATTTTTCGTATCGTGTCATGTCAATTTGTAACTTCGTGTCGTGCTATGCTCAAATCTATATTTTTTCGTGTCTAGTCATACTCGTGTCTTTTGGGTTCATACCAATTTCGTATCATGTAAAAAAAAAACTCAATCCATATTTAGAGCAATAAAGGAAAGGGTGACATACTATTTTAGAACCCATCATTATTTGGTGATGATTAACTTATCCTATAATATATATAGTGTCACATATTTTGAAGGACAACTGTATTTGGTTGTATTTTTCTCCTTTAAAAACTTTCCCAACCATGCATTAAAAATTTAGGGGGGAGAGAGAGAGTGAGAGAAAATTATCTGTATATTACTATATTATGATCCATGTACTACTATAGTTGATGAAGTGACTATACATGTTACATATTTATATATATTATCTTTGTTTTTTTTCTTTTAAGAATTATTCAGCTCGAATCCTTAGGCAGGAGCCAGATACCTCCATCAACCTATGAAAATTAACTATAACAGAATTTTAACTTTTCTTATAAATTAATATATAATTATATTAATCACAATTTGATCCATCTATACCCTTTTAAGTAAACAAAAAAAAACATCTTAAAAAAGAAATATAATCTTTATAATTTTATATAATATTTATCATTAGTACTCAACTTTTTCCTAATAGTACTATTTGATGTTACTCTATCTATACCAATCAAATTAAACTTGTATTCACCACTAAATTTTGGTCATGAATTTTTTTTTTTTTTTGAGTGAATAATTTAAGAATAGAAACAGCTAGAATGAAATGCTAGGAGCTAGCTGGACATTATCATAATGTGATTCATATATGCACACACCTACATTTCAATGTCAAATCAATCATGCATTGATTAATTTATATTCAAACAAAATTGTGGTAAAATGGTATTGAAAGAACTGCCAAGAATGTCTTTATTAGTCATATATTTGAATCAATTATATATTTTTATTGCAAAAGCCAATCCATCCCAACCTCCACCTTGTACCAAAAAATAAAAACTCTTTGGCAAAGTTCTTTGTACTTGTTTTAATATGCACTTTCATGGAAACTCATTCAATTTTGTATGGTTTGTTCTTTTCTCACCATCAAAGGTTGCCACCAAACAAAAATGTATTTTTTGATTTAATTTTCCTTACATAAATATATATATTTCTATATATCCAATCAAATGCATGTTACAACTCATAAAAGCGTGTTGATTCAATATATATAATATAACCTTAAAACTATATAGATAGATAGATTATATAGAACAACACGGTTTTGCTCTCATAAAACTCATATGAATTCTTTTTATTTTTTCTACCTAATATAAATTTCTAGATCTATAATAATACAACTATGTATCTTAGTCTTTTCATGACTAGTTCCTATTGTGCTTTATTATTTTATAATGAGTTTGTTAATAACTTCTAAATTTCATTTTTTTTAAAAAAAAAATATTAAAATAAATATAAGCAACCAAATGAACATGGAGTACATACATTGGACTAATATAACTTTAAATTAACTTAGTATTGGATCAGATCATGTGGGGACAAGTTTGAGATTCTTTCTTGAGTGAAACTTATATGTTCTAAATAAAAATAATTAAATTGGTGGTTTTTAGAGATCAAGCTATGATCAAACCTAGATATATAAAATCTAAGTTAAGATAACGTGAGATTGAGAAACAAAGATATGTGTACAATTTCTCAAATATATACTTAAATTCAACACTAGATAATCATATAGAAAAATCAAGCTAAATCTCTCATTGTATACGAATTTGATTTGGTTTATTTTCAACTAGATTTTCAAAATTTATCCAAGAGAAGTACTAGATCTTTTGTCCCTTATATAAGGATTAAGGTTGTGACAATCATTACATTAATAATCTACCAAAATTGTAATGGGATTAATATATTTAGATATTTGTATAGACTAATTTTTAATAATCCACATCATGATCCACACACACACAAATAAAGAAAACAAGGCCACCATTGATCATGTTAAATATATACAATGTTTTGTTAACCTTATCTAGATAAGAAAATTCTTTTGACACTTTCAAACAAAGATATACAGGAATAATCTCAGTAACTTTCTATATGAAGTTGATGGGTGTGTGTGAAATTATTAATTTTTTATATATACTATTGTTAATTTAATGAGTAATATTATTATATGTGGAAAAGAAGAATCAATGAGTAACATATAAAATGAAATTTAGTGTCCATGTGATATTAATTAACTCCATAAATAGGTTGGTTAACACTTACTTAGTGGTTAATTTCTTTATTCCATAGACATGTTCTATCAATTAGATAGATATATATATACTTCTACAACTTTTTTCTAAAATATCTTCCAAATATACGATTGGACCGCTTAGAACATAATACACCACCCTTCCCTTCCCATCCTTATTTATGTCATTCTTCTTTTATAGGAAAAAATATATTTATTTTAATTGGCATAAAGGTCTATTCTCATGAACTCTTATTAAAAAGGGGAAAAAAACATTTTGGGTCGTAATCGGAGTTCATTGAACAAATGGGCCCATTTACATTTACATGCTATATGGTAGAGTAGCTAGGCCGAAGTTAGGGCCTTGAATCACGCCTATGATTTGATGAGATAGAAAAGGCCAAGCCCAATTTGTCATTTATAGTCTAGAACAAGACCCGTGTTAAGACCTTACCTCAAGCCTAATGCCTACTGCCTACACCCTACACCCTAGGTTAATTTGGAAAGAAGATCATATCAATATATTAAAGAGGAAATTACATTTAGTATGAGATTTTAAAAGTTCTTATGATAAATATGGCACATTTAAGTTTGGCCAATTTATATGGTATTTTTTTGTTTTTAGGTTTTTGTATGGTATTTGATATGCCATATATATGTAATTAGGTTTCTAAATCCCATATTTACTGTTTTTATTTGTTTAGGAAGTTTTATTTGTCATTGATGCCGGAAAAGTCACCGGAGTTTGCTGCCGGTGCCGGAAAAGTCACCGGAGTAGCGGTCGGTGCCGGAAAAGTCGTCGGAGTTGCTGCCGGCGCCGGAAAATTCATCGGAATTGGCATTTTCGCCGGAAAAATCACTGAAAAATCACCAAGAAACCGGTTTCTTAAAGTCTAAGAAACCGGTTTCTTGGTGATTTTTCCGTTGACAATGCCAATTCTGACGACTTTTCTGACGCTAGCAGCTACTCCGGCGACTTTTCCGGCACCGACAGTAAACTTCAAAAAAGTCATTAGAATTGGCATAGTCGCCAGAAAAATTACCAAGAAACTGGTTTCTGGTTTCTTGATGAAGAAACCAGTTTTTTGGTAATTTTTCCGGTAATTTTTCTGACGACAATGGCCTGACGAATTTTCTAGCGTTGGTAGCAACTCTGACGACTAATACACCGACAGCTACTCCGGTGACTTTTTCAGTACCAACAGTAAACTCTAGGAAATTCGTCAAAATTGTCATTGTCACCGGAAAAATTATCGGGCTAATCACCAAGAAACTGGTTTTTTTTCGGTTTCTTGATGAAGAAACCAGTTTCTTGGTAATTTTTTTATATTTTTTTTCTCTATTTGGTTGATTGATGAAACTGGTTTCAATTATTTTCAGTGTATATCATTTTTGTTTTGTTTTCATAATCTTTATTATTGTTGTGTAACAAAATTAGTTCCTTGATGAAGAAACCAGTTTCTTGGTGAAGAAACCAGTTTCTTGATGAAAAAACCACTTTCTTGGTGATTTTTCTAATGATTTTGCTGGCGACAATGCCAATTCTGACGACTTTTTTTACGCCGGCAATAACTCCGGCGATTTTTCCAACACCAGGAACTACTCCGGCAACTTTTTCGGCACCGACATCAAACTCCAGAATAGTCGTCGGACTTGGCATTGTCACTGGTAAAATTACCGAAAAATCACCAAGAAACCGGTTTCTAACATCAAGAAACCGGTTTCTTGGTGATTTTTCCAGCGACAATGCTAATTCTGACGACTTTTTCGGCGCCGGCAGCAACTCCGGCGACTTTTTCGGCACCGGCGGCTACTCCGACGACTTTTCCGGTGCCGACAGTAAACTCCGGTGACTTTTCCAGCACGAGTGACAACTTCGGCAATCACTATAGTTTTATTTGTTTTATTTTTTTTAAAAAAATAAATATGAAGGGAATTTTAATATTTTTTATGGTAATTTAATTAAGTTTTTATTTTTTATGAATTTTAAATTCAGATTTCTTTTTAATGTTTTGTATGGTTTTTTTTAGAAAAAAACCATATTTTTAGTTTGATTGGTTAGATAATGCCATATTTAGTGGTATTTACTTTTTATGCCATATTTATCATAACCTTAATAATTTTTCCCATATTTTTGAAAATAGCCCTATATTAAAGGGTAACTTATAAAAATACTGAAATATGAGTTAATTTTTACAAAAATACTGTCAAACAGAAATCTTTTCAAAAATACTGTGTTTTTATAAAACACTAATAGAACACAAAACAGATTAACTCAAAACAATAGTAGAAAAACTAAAAAACACCAGTAGAACACCAGTAAAAGCTTAAACAGTATACTGTAGTATGAAACTTATAAAAAAACACAGTAAAAAAGTAAAAAATATTGCCTGACAGTATTTTTTGTAGAAAATGGCAAAAGTTAGTATATCATGTAAATTTTCCTATATTAAAAGGTGTAAATAGTGGCACAAGTACTCAAAGTTTTAAGTTTGTAAGTGGTATAATCTCAATGTTTATTTTTAGCAGCATAAGTACCCAATGTTTGTAAAACTGTAATTTTTCTCTGATTTCGTCAGTACAGACTCTATTATTTTCTTAAACAGACCACATATAAGGTCCAGATTCTTAATCATTGGATCTAGACAGAAACATGTAATATCAATTACTTCCAAATGTTAAATTCAAAACAGAGTTTGTACTAACAAAAATGGAAGAAAATTACAGTTTTACAAACATTAAGTACTTATGCCGCTAAAAATAAACATTGGGTTTATGTCGCTTACAAACTTAAAACGTTGGGTACTTATGCCGCTATTTACCCTATTAAAAATAAGAATATTTGCATTTTTGTCTGAACTCGACACTACCTAATCTCGTCTCCTAAGAATATAAGGCTTGTTAAAAAATTTTCTAAAAAAATAACAGTTACATAATTATACCTCTTCTGTCAAGTTACGTTTTTTTTACCGTTAAAAATTAACACTTTTACACCTTGAACTTTGACCAATATAGAGTTTTGCCCTATTTTATTAAGAAAAATAATTTTAAAAATTATAATATTCTATTATTCTGAAAAATGAATAAAAATTATTGATAAACCTGATAAAAATATTAAAGTAATTAAAAAAAATATTAAGTTTACTTAGAAAAAACTAAATTAAATTATAATAAGATCTATTTAAAAAAAAAAAAAAAGCTTCCTCTCTCTCTCTCTCTCTCTCTCTCTCTCTCTCTCTCTCTCTCTCTCTCTCTCTCTCTCTCTCTCTCTCTCTCTCTCTCTCTCTCTCTCTCTCTCTCTCTCTCTCTCTCTCTCTCTCTCTCTCTCTCTCTCTCTCTCTCTCTCTCTCGTGCAGCTCCAGGGCTGGTGCTATGGCGAAGACTAGGGCAAGGCAAAGGAAGTTGAAATCAGAGCTCAAGAAACCCAAAAAGCGAGGACCAACCTCTACTGCTGATGTTCGAAAGACGAAGATGATGGACTCGGTCATTGGTGTCGAACCAATTGACTTTTTGGAGGAAGAAGGAGATGGTGAACCAGAGCAGTCTGTGAGAGCGGATATTGATCTGTTTCAAGCTGCGTTATCACTTAAATTTTCACAACAAGCAATTAAGAGGCAGGAAGAGATTAGAAAAGATTTTGACTATTTTCTTCAGGCGAATCGAAAATGTTCTGCAAGTGTGCTTCAAGGTACTCCTATCACACCCCCTATTTTACGCTCTGGTAATGTGGTGAGGAACTTAGACACTTCCTTTAAGAATTTTGCCAATTATAGTAAGGTTTAGATTACCTTAGAGGATATTGAGGATGAAGTTCATTTCTGGAGCTCCTCTATTGTATGTTATGTTCTTGGTTCTAACCCACCATTATCTGTAATTGATGGGTTCATTAGGAGGGTTTGGAAAGGGAAGGTAGACAAAGTAGGATCACTGTCCTATGGGGTATTTCTGGTTCGATTTGAGACAATTGAGGCCAGGGATGAAATTCTTAATGGGGGTTATGTGTTCTTCAATAACCGACCTGTGGTGATGAAAGCTTGGGATCCTGAAGTTAATTTCAAGAAAGAGGATATCAGATTAGTGCCTATTTTGATCCAATTACCTGATCTTGAACTGAAGTACTGGGATGAGAGATCCATATTTAAGATTGTGGGTCAGTTGGGTACTCCCTTACAGGTTGATACAATGACTGAAGAGAGGAATAATTTGAATTACCCGTGTGTACTCATTGAAGTTGCAATTCAGCAAGACTTTCCTGAGTGTATACCCTTTGAGGTTGAACATGGTTTTGATGTGTTTGCTTTTATTACCTATGAATGGAAGCCAATAATTTATAACCATTGCCAAGGCTTAGGACATCCTACTGCACATTATAAGAAGAAATGAGTGAAACAACAGCAGTGGGTGGTTAAAGGAGACAATACTATTGCTGATTCTAGTGTAGAAAATAAAGCAGTGGACAATGAAGGTTTTCAGCAAGTCAATAAAGGGAGTAAAGCTAAAGGGAAAATATTTTCATCTGAGACTCAGATAGGTAATTCCTATCATGTTTTGACTGATAATGTTGAGCATGGATCAGGGGACATGGCAGCAGGTGCACTTACCATTGGATCTCATAAAATTGCTACAATTAGCAAGACAAGAAGAGGGGGAGAACCTCCTCTTGGAGATGGATAAGATTGTTTGTTGGAACGTCCGAGGGATCAACGACCATTATAAGCAAAATTAATTTAAGAGCATGTTACATGTTCACAAGGCTGGTCTTGATGGTCTCCTCGAGACGAGAGTTAAGGCCTCGAAGCTTGGGGCCTTATATGTTAACATGTTTAAAGGATGGTGTTTTACATCGAATATTGCGTGGCATGATGGAGGTCTAATTATTGTGGCATGGAATCCTTTTAGCTATTCGGTGAACATACTAAAGTGTACCAGCCAGCTTATTCATTTGCAAGTGGCTACTTTAGATGGTAAGTATGGCTTTCTAGTTACCTTTGTGTATGCATTTAACAAGTTAGAAGGGAGGAAATTGCTTTGGTCAGATTTAAAGCACTTGAATACTCCGGAACCATGGATGGTTATGGGTGATTTCAATTATATTTTGTTCAAAAAGGAAAGAATCAAGAAGAGAGTAAAGTTCAATGCTACTACTAATTTCATAGACTGAGTGGTGCAATGTCAATTAGAAGATATCAAGTATAGTGGTAGCTTCTATACTTGGAATAACAAAAGACAAGGGAGTGAGAAGATATGCTCAAAAATTGACCAACTTCTGGCCAATCAACAGTGGTTAAATAATTTTTCTACTGCTGAAGCTATTTTTGCAACAGAAGAATTATTTGACCACACCCCAGCTATTGTCTCTTTGTTTCATGATATACTTAATGTAAAGAAGTCATTTAAGTATTTTAAAATGTGGACTTCTTATCCACGACACACTGAGATTGTAAATGGGGTCTGGAAGCAACATGTTACAAGTTCAAAAATGTTTCAGATTATTACAAAATTGAAGAAACTTAAAGTGGCATTTAAGGATCTGAACAAGTAGTGTTTTTCTAATATTCAAGAGGCTACGGAGTTAGCAAAAAAATGGTTATTAGAGGTTAAGAAGAAGCTGCAAGTTGAGCCTTTGAATCAAAATTTTATTGAGCAAGAAGTGGCTACTAGACATAAATATGGGCTGCTGTTAAAGGGTCTGAATTCTTTTTTGCACCAGAAATTCAAACTCAGTTGGATTAAAGATGGTGATGAAAATACGACCATTTTCCATGCTAGTATCAAGGAGAGGAGGAAACTAAACATCATTCTGTCTATTGAAGATCAGCAGGGAGTGAGAACTGATGATCCTGGGAAGATTTATGAAGCCTTTATTTCATTTTATCACCAATTTCTTGGTTCTAAAATGGAAAACAGGAAGAAGGTCAATTCTGGGGTCATGAAGCTCGAGCCACTAGTCTCCAATGAACAAGCTGATTTTTTATTGAAAGAATTCTCCGAAGATGAAGTCAAGAAAGCTATGTTTGCAATTCCAGTAATCAAAGCTCCTGGACCAGATGGCTTTACTAGTTGTTTTTTCCAAGATAAGTAGGAATTACTTGGAGATGACATTAGTGAATCAGTTTTTTCTTTCTTGCACTCAGGTCAGATTCTCAAGGAGATTAACACTACTGTGTTAACACTTATTCCTAAATGTAAGTGCCCTAATATAGTTAGTGAATTTAGACCTATTGCATGTTGTAATGTTATATACAAAGTGGCTACTAAACTAATCTGCTCCAGGCTTAAAGTTATCTTACCTGATCTGGTGGCTCAAAATCAGGGGGGATTTATTACTGGCAGGTTTATTGCACACAATATCATGATCTGTCAGGATTTGATTAGGCATTACGGAAGGAAAAGCTCCAAAGTTGGGTGTATGATCAAATTGGACCTTCAAAAAGCTTATGATACTCTTGATTGGGACTACTTGGAATAAATTCTTCAAGCTTTTCAGTTCCCTGAAAAATTTGTCAAGCTAATAATGATTTGTGTTCGTACTCCTAGATACTCTCTCATGTTCAATGAATCGCTTCATGGATATTTAAAGGGGAAAAGGGGTTTACGACAGGGAGATCCACTGTCACCATTACTTTTCGTTCTTGATATGGAGTATCTATCAAGAATAATGTTGAAGATTGGATCCAAACCAGACTTTAAATATCATGACAAGTGTTCAGAATTGAAACTGAATCATATGATGTTTGCTGATGATGTCATACTCTTTTGTCATGGGGATTTCAAGAGTATATATTATGTTTTACAAGGCCTGAAGCTTTTCTCTTGTTCTTCTAGACTTCAACCTAACCCAAACAAGTCTGCAATCTATTGTTGTGGTATGGAAGATCATGATGTTCAGCGTATCATTGACAATTCTGGATTTAGCAAAAAAGAGGTACCTTTCAAATACTTAGGTATCCCTATTTGTGGTAAACGTATTTCGGGTAAAGAATGTATTGTGCTAGCAGATAAGATGACTGCTAGGATCAAAACATGGAGTTCAAGGAATTTATCTCTAGCAGAAAGGATTGTACGTTAACTCAGTTCTCATGTCAATTCACTCATATTGGAGTCAAATTATGTTCTTACCTAAGAAGACCATAAGGGATATTGAAGCTATTTGTCATGCCTACTTGTGGGAAGGTCATCATGTGTCCCTGGGTTCTGGACCAATTGCTTGGGATCATGTTTGCCAACCAAAAATAGCAGGAGGGATCTGATTGAAAAAGATTGCATAATGGAACATTGCTGCGATGACAAAATATGTGTGGGCAATTACGAATAAAGAAGACAACTTGTGGATTAGATGGATCCATTGTGTGTATATCAAGGGCGAGGATTGGTGAAACTATGAAGCTTTACCCCAAGCTAGTTGGTATTGGAAGAAATTGGTTGCTGTCAAAAATCAAGTCAAAGATGTCATGGACATACAGCAATTTGCAGCAATTCCATAAAAGATTTCTAATGGATACAAATCTCTTTGTCCTTCTCAAAGTAGAGTGAATTGGAGCCATGAGGTATGGAGTAGACTTGACATTCCTACACATAGCTTTTGTTTATGGATTGTTGTCCAAGATAGGCTCAGAACTAGAGAAAGATTGTGTAGATTAAATATTATTGGGGAAGACTCTAACCTGTTTTGCAAAAACCAATCTGAATCTTCTCGCCATTAATTCTTCTCTTGTTCTTTCTCTAACCTTTGTCTATCTTAAGTAAAAACAATGGCTAGGATGGAGAGTTGAAACGTCAGCCTTATGTAGGCTGCTTAGGTGGATAGAAAGAGTAAAAATCAGCAACTTTCGAAATCCTATTTTAGCAGTTGTTGTAGCTGCTCTTGTGTACCAAATATGGAGGATTCGTAATGACATATTATGGAACTTAGCAACCATTTCAATAGAGGAGGTGGTTCAAAATACAAAGGAATATGTAAGAAGAAGAGCATTTTGTTATTGGCCAAAGAAAGTCAAGCCGATTGATTGTTATTGGTTTTCAAATTTGTAATCAAGCCTTGTAATAATCTGTTATGCAAAGATTGTATAGATAAAAGGAAAACAGGTCTTCAAATGAAGATGCTAATGGGATGTAAATAGATATTTTTGGGGTAATGAATTTCACTAATTGAACAAAAAAAAAACCAAATATTTTTAACAAAAATATTTTCAAACTTTATTTTATTTATAAACACGTATCTTAAAATACTAAACTAACATTATTGAAAATTCAATAAATAATTTAAACAAACTAAGATTTTTTGAAGGAAAACTCAAACTTATTTATATTTATAACTCATATTTTAAAAGATAAACAAAAATAATTAAAAAAATTCAATAAAAATAAAAAACTATTTTGAAAAAAAAAATTAGAAATTTAACTAAAAAAATGTTATGTTCGCTTAAACAAATCTAGTGTTTTTGGAGAAAAAAATAGACTTAAACTTGCTCCCGTAAAATTTAGTTTTTACGAAAATTGAATTTTTAAATTATTTTTTTATATCTAAATGGATTTTTTAATAAAAACTTAATCATTTTTAAAAACTCTTAATTAGTTTTAAAATTTTAATTTTCTTAATCATTCAAAATAATTTTTTTAAGATCAAAATTAATTTTTTAAGATTTACTAAAAAAAAATAATGAATCTTTCTCATTTTTATTTTGAAGGAATACGATTTGATAGTTGTCAAAGTTTGGGGAACAAAAATGCTAATTTACAAGGACACATTAACATTTAAACAGAATAATAAGACGAAACTTTACAGAATGACTAAACTTTTGTAAATGTAAAAGTTTATGGGAAATTTTAAACAAGCTTTATATTTTAAATGGCATAATTAGTATCGTTGAAAGTTCAAGAAGCAAAATTATTAATTATTCTTCTTAGAATTATACGTGGAGGTACAATTTTTGGAACCAAGATGAAAAACCGTATTTTTGCAAATGTCAGTTGTATATAAGAAAATATAAAAACTGTAAGCGTTTGCAGCAGCAGAAAGTAATTCTGCTACAGCAAAACTGTACAGGCAGTATAAAATATTTTGCAGAAAAATAAATAACTTGACACAAGAGATTTGTACGTGGTATCAGTGTTCTCCCGAACACTCCTAGTCCACGGGGCCACGCCCAGAGAATGAAATCAATTAATAAAGTATCAAAATTACAAAGACAATTGACTTAAACAAGTTTAGACTCCCTCTAAAGTATTGCCGCAATCCTTTGTAATCCACTTTATGAATCTGACTTCTTGAAACACCTTCAAGCCCGAACTCCCTTCGTCTTTGAAGTGTGAGTGCTTACTTCCTTCCGAAGTAAGGCTTCAACAAGTCTTCTCCCGAAGACCAAGTGCTTACTTCCTCCCGAAATAAGGCTTTATCAAGTCTTCTCCCGAAGACCAATCTCTTGTTCAGTCAAGTAGTTCTTCACAACCTCTAGGATAGAGTAAGAACAGAAATAGAACAACTAGAACCTAGATGAACAACTAGGCTCTCACAAAACAAAGAAACACTCTCTTCTCTCAAAAGATAAATGTAGAAAATAAATAATGGAAGAGGTAATTCGAATGGTTGCTCTCTAGGCTCTATTTATAGATCATAGAAACCAAAGAGGCAACCACAAGTTCGAATTAGCAGCTGTACAAAAACTTTCCAAAAGAAACACGATCTGCTACATCAGATTCGGATACTGACGAAGCAGATCTGCCCAGAAACAGGAAACTTACTAAAATCGGGTCCGATCTTCTTTCAATGCTTGATTCCTGCCAAAAACAGATTAGATATTCTGATTGTATCAAGATACAATCGAAATCAATAAGGAAAAGTCAATAAACAAAGTTTCCCTAAAAAAGACAACTTTCCAAAAGAGAATTCCTTCTCTTTTGAGAAGTTTTCAACAAAGAAAAGTTTAGCTGAAAGTGCAACTTTCCAAACAAGGAAAATGACAACTAATAACCGAATAAAAGAGGTAAGATTTCGAAAATGAATGCAAAGCAATCTTACCATAAAAAGGAAAAATTATTTTGTCACCTAACTTGCCAAAAAAGGACTTTACAATCTCCCCCTTTGGCACTTTAGATGAACAAAATAATTTTTAACAAAAAGTACCTGCACAGCAAAGTTAGCAAGAGCAAAAGATACTACTCCCCCTGAGTAACACAATCGAATATCATAATAAAAACAAAAACATGCTAACTTTAATCATTAAGTTCACAAGTACTAACAAACCACAACTCCCCCTGGAAAAAGGGTCCAGAGTTGGGCAACAAAGAACAAAAATAAATATCTCTCCCCCTTTTTGTTTATCGGAGTGCCAAAGTAAACAAAGAACAAAAAATAGACCAAAGTTTAATTAAAAAGAGACAAACGAAAAACACTTTAATCTTTGTATAGTTTAACCAAAGTGGACAGTTGCCTGGACATGCTATGCTGGACATCTGCCATTGCTTCAAGACGAGTGTACACATTCTGAAGTTCAGACTTGACTTCCAGGAGTTCTGCTGCAGCAGAGCCAGAACTTGCACCAGCAGAAGCAGCAGCAGCACCAGCCTTTGGCCGTTTTTGAAACACACCATCAAAGTATTCAGAGGGTTGGAATGTAGGTCCAGTGATGGGAGGCTCAAGTGTTTCATGTGCTTGGGCCACATTCTTCTGAGAGGATAAAACCTTATAAATTAGATTTGGAAATACAAGTTTGAAGGTTGGCTTTTTACCTCTTCGGAAGGAGACAATCTGGTTTAGAATATGTGAGGCTAGATCAATGGAAGTTCCAGAAGTGATGCGGTATAGGAGTGTAGCCACTTCTTGAGACACCACGGTCTTGTTAGAATTTGGAACCCAATTGCTTAGTGCAAACCGCATAAGGGAAGCATGAGCAAAAGTGAGGTGAGTGATTCGAAGACTCTCCCCTGGTTTCAATTCTGAACGAGCACCAGTGAGTTCAGAGTGCATCAACTCACGATCCATGGACATCACAGCATTGGATACATTCTCAGGCAATTGCAGAGCCTGAGCAATGTCTTTTTCAGAAAATGAGAACCAATGACCCCTAACATAAACTCTCCGATAAAGTCTAGAATTCTCATCAAGGAAATCATCAGTAAGATTAGCATAAAACTCCTTAATAATGTTTGCAATGAATCCAATGAAACCAGTAAGAGTGTTTTCCCATTGATGAAATTGAATGTACTTTACAATACCATAAACACGATGGGCATGCAAATCATAATTCCTCTCACTTTCAAACTTACGGGTTGCATATAGATTCCAGTCACGCTCATTGTCTCGATAATAAAAAGTAGGACAGCCAGAAAGAGAGGAAGGGATATTACCAGATGTAGGATCTTCCATGGGCTGCTTGCCTTTGGCAGCAGCAGAGGCCTTTGCTGCAGAAGCAGTTTTTGAACGAGGAGGCTCTGGCTCGAGTTCTGTGTCTTCACTGTCCTTCTCAGTATGCAGAGATACTGATTTGTCTGAAGAGACTTCCATTGGATCCTCTTCTTCTGAACTGGAACTCGAGGAAGCCGAGGGAGGATTAGTCTTGAGTTTCTTCTTGGCTGGAGGAACGATCTTCTCTCGAGATTGAGAGGCTTGAAGTTCTTTCTCAGCCGAGGCTTGCTGGGCTCGAGTTCGAGTGGAAGGGCCTGTTGGAGTGGTGCCAGCCATTGATGCAGCAGGAGGAGGAACAACCAATGGAGGAGGAGATTCCTTAGAGGATTCAGATGAGGAAGTCCAGGTGCGATAGGGCCTTACCGATTTGCGAGCAACTTGCTTGGGTGGACGTTTTGGCTTCACGGCTTGAGATTCACGCTGGGGAAGCGATGAATCTCCAGGCTTTGCAACAGCAGGAGGAGGAACTGAGGCAGCAGGGGGTGCACTAGAAGGAGTTGGAACGGTTTCTTCTAATTTTTTAGTGTGCCCTAGATTCTTGGTTCTCACCATTTTGGAACTGAAGGAGAAGATGAATAGTGACAGACAAAGAACAAGAAAGAAGGTTCGGGTAGGTGGTGAAATAAGTGTCAAAATTTGGTTTATATAACCTTGGAATCAAAACAAGAAAAAGGAAACCAATTTTGAAAATTTCAAATGGTAACCGCCAGCCCATGAACCAAAAGAGGAAACCGCCCACTTCTCAACTCCTTTCCCCTTTTTTTTTTTTAAAAAAAAAAAGGAAACTAGAAATGCCAACAAATTTTTCCAAAAATAAATCAATCTTTCAAGAATAAAGGCACATTACCATATAAAGATTAATCTTTACTTGGAAAAATATCATAATAAATCAAAGAAAGAATGAATGTTGATACTTACCATTTATGCACAAGATTTTCTTAACCCATGAAGCAAGTCACACGCCTCCCTCCTTTTTTTTTTATTTAAATTAAAACCGAAAATAAAATATAATGTGTACAATAAATATATGTGATTCGAACCAAGCAAAAGAAATCAAATATCATTGACAATTGACAAAATAAATTACATGTTATGCTTTTAAGGAAAATAACTAATTAGTATCTCATGAAATAATCATACTTAATTGATGATGAGGAAAAAGATATGCATGTTACTGAAAATTGTGAACCAGGATTATCAATTTAATTTTAATAGAGGAGACTTACAGATTTGAACACACTTGTCAGACATAAGTATGTGCAGTGAAAATAGGATCATTGTCCTTGGCAAGATTTTTCATTTTCGCCTTTTTCAATTTGATCCCGCAACTGGATGCTTTCACACCATACTGAAGGTAGCCCTTTTCTATGGTAGTGCATCCTCATCATAGTTGCTAATTACAATGTTCCAGCTTACTCATCAGATGGCTTTCACACCTCAGTATGGGTAGCTCTATTCCAGCAAGGGGCCTGACAAGACTGAAACAAAAATTGCTCAACTCTGTATAAGAACATTATTTAATCCTAGACACACATAAAGAGTAACATGAACCTTTTAGCACAACATCACAAAGTATGATCAGACTGAGATCCTAACTAATTATAAACCAAAAGCATAAACATGATTTGTCAAAATACAATGATAGACGATTAAGAGCTAGAGATGAATCACATAATACTATTGTACAAGAATTATGAACAGATAAAATTAAACAATGCAAAGTCCCAAAGACTTTCTGAGGGAGTCAAAGCGACTTGCATCTAGGGCCTTTGTGAAAATATCAGCTAATTGTTTTTTAGTATCAACATATTCTAATTGCAATGATTTATTTTCAACAAGTTCCCTGATAAAGTGGTGTCTTATGTCAATGTGCTTTGTTCTAGAATGTTGAACAGGATTTTTGGAAATATTATGGCACTAGTATTGTCACAAAAGATAGTCAAAACCCCCAATTCAAACCCATAATCAATCAACATTTGTTTCAACCACAATAGTTGAGTACAACAACTGCCAGCAGCGATGTACTCAGCTTCGGCAGTGGATAAGGAGATGGAATTCTGTTTCTTGCTATGCCAAGATACTAGATTATTCCCAAGAAAGAAACACCCTCCACTTGTGCTCTTTCGATCATCAGCATTTCCTGCCCAATCTGCATCACTAAAACAAGCAAGATTTGAATTGGTATCTTTCGAGTACCAAATTCCATAATTAGGAGTGCTATTAACATATCTAATAATCCTTTTTACAGCTGATACATGTGATTCCATAGGATTACTTTGATATCTAGCACACACTCCCACACTGTAACAGATATCAGGACGACTAGCATTTAAATACAAAAGACTTCCAATCATGCTACGATAGAGTGTAGTGTCTACCTTTACTCCATTCTCATCTTTTGTTAATTTCAGTGTGGTGCTCATAGGAGTACTTACCTGCTTAGCCGATTCAAGGCCAAATTTCTTGACAAGGTTCTTAGCATACTTGCTTTGAGATACAACTGTACCTCCTTCCATTTGTCTCACTTGAAGACCCAGAAAGAAATTAAGCTCACCAACCATGCTCATTTCAAATTCACTTTTCATTTGATCCACAAATACCTGCACTTCATGGTTAGATGTAGAACCAAAAACTATATCATCAACATAAATTTGAGCAATGATAAAATCAGATTTTATATGTTTGATGAAAAGAGTTTTATCCACACTACCTCTGTGATAGCCATGAGAAAGTAAAAATTGAGTCAACCTTTCATACCAAGCTCGAGGAGCTTGTTTCAGACCATACAAAGCTTTTTCAAGTTTGTATACATGGTCTGGAAATTGAGGATCTTCGAATCCTTTTGGTTGCTCAACATAAACTTCCTCATTCAAAATACCATTTAGGAAGGCAGATTTCACATCCATTTGAAACAATTTAATATTCAGAATACAAGCAATACACAAAAGTAAACGAATTGATTCTAATCTTGCAACAAGAGCAAAAGTTTCATCAAAATCAATACCTTCTACCTGTGTGTACCCTTGTGCCACCAAACGAGCCTTGTTTCTCACAATTGTACCGAACTCATCACTTTTATTTTTAAACAACCACTTTGTTCCAATAACATTTATACCTTTTGGTCTTCGGACCAAAATCCATACCTTGTTGCGAACAAATTGGTTGAGTTCCTCTTGCATTGCATTGAGCCATTCCTCAAAGGTCAAGGCTTCCTTCACATTTTTCGGTTCATATTGAGAAACAAAGCAAAGAAAGCTGATTAAATTAATATACCTTCTGCGAGTTACCATGCTTTCTTCAGGATTTCCAAGGATGAGATCTTTTGGATGATTCAGTTTGACTCTGGTGCTTGGTTCTTTCTGAATAGAGTCAGTGATGATGTTTGGATGAGTCAAGATAGACAGTTCTGGTTCTCCAGTTTCAGTTGCAGCAGCAGATTCGTCATTTGCAGCATCAGCAATGGGTTCTGCTCACTACTACAAAAAGGGGTATTTTCGTCGTTTTATAAGTGACATATAAAGATTTTGCGTCGGTCTACAGAACCGACGTGTAATCCGTAGACGTAAATAGTGTTTTATTTTCGTCATTTGAAAACCGACGCTAAAAAATTACTTTTCTATTTTATTTTAAGCGTCGGTTAAAAAGGGACGCTAAATGTGTCATGGCATTTTAAAACTGTCACAAAAAACTTATTCCGTCGGTTTAAAAATGTCATATCTATTACGAAAAAACTTTTTTTTTTTACCTATTGCGTCACTTATAAAATGAAGCACAAATATAAGTAAGGGAAAATTGCAAACTTTTCATGCAATTTTCCCCACCTGCATTATCAAATTTTAGAATAACTCTATATAATAGTAAATACATAATACAAAAAAAATTAAAATAACATTTTTAAAACTTATATTAAATTAGTAATCGATTCTATTAACTAATCACACATTACCAAAATTGTTAATAAAATCGATTCTAAAACTTAAATTCCATGTATATCGTAAACTAAATATAAACTAATAATATATGCAAAAGATAACAATAATCATAAAACTTGTTACTCATGTATTATATCAAAAGTGTAGTAACCTTAAGTACTTAATCTATAATCAATGGCTTCACAAATTCGGCCAACTCATCCCGTACGGCATTGATCTCCTCGTTACTATAGGGAGCGTCTAACTTGAACTGTAAAATAAAAGATCAAAAAACATTAATCAACATATTAAAAGTATATATAATTAAAATACAAACTAAATAGAGAAGAGTAGTTATTCATGTTTACATGATTTTTCAAAAAACTTGCAGGATTAACAACCGTCATGAAACTCTGAATAATCTTCATAACATAATAACCACATTGTATTCCATCCGGCTGCTGTCGACACGTGTATTGGTTGATTTTTACTGGACCCTTGTTTCGTATATTTTTTTCGATCCTGTACATGTCCACAGCACTAAACAAAAAAGAAATTAATTAATGAATTGATTTGTAACATAATCTAAATTTAAAAAATTATAACTTACTTTTGGATACATTTCATAATATCAGTTCGGATAAAGTCATTCGTCGAGTCAAGATATGCAACACTTTGAGTATTGGCATGAATCATAATTGTCAACCAGTGATCACTACAGAACAAAACATGTTAATTCAGTCAACTCACTAATCGATCCATTAGTTTGTTACATTTATTAATATAAAAACATACTTACCCTGAATTCCACGGACATATCAACCATTGTTCAGGTTGCATACCCATCATTCGCTGACATAGATTCTCTGAACGTTGTTTGAGTTTACCAGCTTCAGTTGATACTGAAGCAGGATTATTAAATGCATATGTATTCCTCAACCCACCAAGATTAAGTGTGTGTTCTTGCAAATAACTAAATTAAAACAGATTATTAATAAACAGTTGTATATATAATTTTTAACTTAGATATTAACTTAGTTATTAACTATTATACCTGCACCAAAGAGACATAACAGTATTTCCAATCATATGGAGCTCGCACACATCTTCCACCTCGTCAGCGCTGATCCAACACTCTTGGCCTTCTCCTCCGAACACTTCCGGTTTAATATAGTATCTCTTTGATTTCTTAGCAGGCCAATTCTTCACAATCTCTGAAAGTCCAGACAATAATTGTGTCTTTGCAGGGGGAATGTACCGTTTGACAGACTGTTTATTAGGCCCCTTTGGGTTTATCGGTGGCTGAGTCGGTGGAGCCAAATGATCTCTTGAAACTTTCTTCTTTCCTTTCATCTACATCAAACAATTAATTACAATTTCAAAATATAATAATATTGACAGCCTAAGATGCAATTTTAAGGTTTTTGTAAGAAATTATTAGCATCCAAGAGTTTAGAAAACATAAAGTCATAAATCATAATAGATTTGTTTTCTCCCGAGGTTAAAGTCTTAAATACTTACAAAACTATCTTTGAATAGATCATGGCCACAAAATTTTCACCAATAATGCATTCCCATCCCACTAGACACTATCATTAGCTTCTTTAAAAAGAAAGTATCACCAAATAACTATTTGAGTTCAACCTACTCATTATTCAAGAAAATATACTTGAAAAGGAAAATCAAATGATTAATGATTAAAACACTGCAAACTATAAAGCAGCATATATGACAATAAAAAGAGAAAAATACGTGAAGACTCAATATATGGTGATGATCTATAATTTCTTTTCTTTTTCTTTTTTTGTTTTTACAATCTCTTCTTCTATGGGTGTAAAATCTATATTGCGATAGATGAAGGACACTACATAAATTGGGGAGACGACATTGTGCTTGGACAATTTTAAGACAGAAAACTCTACAAAAACAATATGCAATAGAACATGATGAGTACAAATCAACAAATATATGTGACGGTGTGGCCTGTGGGAACAACATTTTTTGTATAGTACAAATGGCACTGCCAGCCATAGTGATTCCTAAAAACTTGGCAGTTGGAGATTTTAAATCATTCAACAGAACCAAAACCCACTTTCAACTGCATAGGATAACTACTTGTTTGCTACTCCATTTGAACATTCAAATTGATTTTAACATTTTACAGAAAAGCTTAGACTATGTTGAACAGAGATAATAGAAACTGAATCAATCTCTACAACAATTAATTAAGAAACAGTAATATAGTATTTTATCGTATAACGACACCAAGTATAACTTATTAGAACTCAAGGCTTCATTATTGTGCAACAGTACAACCTATTGATTAACAATCTATCAACCTCCTACTTCATATAGCAGAGACAATTAATTTAAGAATTATAAAAGAAAACTGAGACCAATCCAAAATACTGCGTGGTACTTGAATTCCACTCCAGCCATGAGAAAGACTTCTCAATTGAACCCAAGACGATCGGATCCATTTACTTTTATCTTATAGAGAATCTTGGGATTATCATTCCTTTCCTTTCTAAGCATCCCCATAACACTTCAGTTTAGATGTCACCCCCACTTTACCCTATTCACCCATGATCAAACAATCTCACAATTTCTCACCATGTAAAATGTGGTGGCATACAAATTAACCATATAATGAGAAAAGAGGTGTAATTTCATTAAAATATCATCAGTAAACTGTCAAGCTGCTATTTGTTTAAAATAATAATCACATGGAAAAGAAATTTGAGGAGCATGATTCAGAAAATTTACAGCAGCAACAACCAGAGCAGTAGAATGTCAGTTATAAAGTTTTGTAAGACTTCACACATCTGTCTTCTCTCAATCCAAGATTATCAATACAACTTCATTTGATTAGATTACGTAATAAGCAACTATGCAATCACTATTGTTCAGAACGGATGTTAAGTTAAAGAAATCATTAATCTCTAATAACAGATAAAAAAATGATGTACCTTCGCTAAATCATCTGGATGTATGTTGATTAGGTTCTTTGGCCAAGCTACAAAATTGTTTACAGCTAAACCAACTGTGTCGAAGCCTTCATGTTCTATAGGGCATGGTAGAATGGCATTTTCTTCAACCACCTTCTCAATAAAGACACGTTTGAAATCATCAAACTTCTTTTTAACTCCATGTATTATAATATTGCCTTCTTTGTCTGCCTTTTCAAGTTTCACATAACCTGATGCAACTAAGACCGGATCTTTTTCTTTGGGATCAATCACGTACATATCACACCTCAATCTCTTCATTTGCAAACAAAACAAGAGACAAACAAAATTTATTTTAAAAAGAACTTGAATAATTATGATATAAAAATTTAACATGCATAATGAAAATTATTTTAAAAAGCAAGTAAATAATACATTATCAGAAGTAACCGGAGATGGTGCTGGTGGAGCAGCTGCACAAGGTGTGGCTGGTGGGGCAACAAGTGGAGGTGTTGGAATAGTGGCCTTGGGAGCTGGTGGAGCAGAGGCCTTGGGAGCTGGTGGAGCAGAGGCCCTGGCATTTGGTGGAGTAGAGGCCCTGCCAGTTGGTGGAGCAGAGGCCCTGGCAGTAGGTGTTGCTCCTAGAACTGAGGTAACAGCAGCAAAAGCTGGTTCGTTGGATGCTCCCCCAACACCTGAACCAGATGCATGTGAGGTGCCCGCAACACCACTTTGACTTTGGACTATTTGGAGGAGTTTATTTAATAATTCGTCTTGTCTACGACGATGTTCCTCTGACTCTTCAAGTCGCTTCTCCACCTCACTCATACGATCATTGTCATCGACTCTCTTTCTTTTAGGACGCGGGGTTTTGAAAAACTGTGTCTGTGTGACACCACCCCCCATTCCTCTAACACGTCCTCCATGCTCTTCTGTTCCCAAGGCTAGAGTGAGTATGTCTTTTGAGCCTTCTACTAATATTGTCCCCTCCTCAACTTGCTTTCGTATCTCAGCCTACATTCAAGAAAGTAAAATTTGTAAGAATTTGAACAACATAAAAGTGTTTAAGTATTTGATCAAGCACATATATGATAAATGGAACTTACAATCCGGTCAGCGACCTCCTGAGCAGGGCCATCGAGCTCGCCGTTTTTGTTCGTGTGTATTCTAATCCACAAGTCTGCCCTGTCATATATAGTAAGCTGGTGGCCCAACTCTTTCACCAATTTTTCTTCAACTTTCTTAACACCACCTCGGCCCGCATGGTGATTGTATGTATTTTGACTCCTGATATCTTGCATTTTCTTTCTCTTTTTTGCCCATTCGGGACTACATCTTTTGGCAACAAATTCTTTCCAATCTTCGGGCTTGTAACATGAAGCATAAGCATCTGGAGGACGATCGAGCATTGCTGGAACTTTATCTTTGTATTTGAAAATTAGGTTCCTTGTTAGGAATGCTTTCCAGTCTTTCCATCTTCGTCCAAATAGCTTTTAAGGTAGAATGCTTAGCTTCTGGGCCTAACTTGAACATTGACTGCAAAAATTAGCAATAATAGTTAGAATGGGCAAAAAATATTCGACTACATATGCAAATTAATCTTAGCTATTAGCATTACCTTGATGTACTCCCATAATAGATTTTTAAATTCCATTGGAACTTTTCTCAAATCATTGTATGACAGTGGAAGATTTCGTCTTGCATACAAGCCAATCTGGCTAACCAGTTCATTTGCAGTGTCCCCAATGCACTGGCCCCATTGGTTGTACTCGACTTCGAGAAGTATTCCTTCACTCCTATTCTTTATATGCTTCAGACCCTTATATGCCCCCTACCATTTTTCTTCTTTGGTTGTGAATCAGGGTCAGGTTCCGGTTCTGGTGCAGCTGGATCAGATTCAGATTCACCACCAATGGATTGTCCCCAAAGGGCAAAATCATCATCATAGTCACCGGGGTCATCCATAGTCAATGTACCTACACATTAAAGCAAAATAATAATACATAAAATTAACACAGAAATTTAGATTAGGCGCAAAAAAATATAAAATAATATAAAACAAAACACACCAATATTTATAGATTGATAGTTTACTCAATCCATAATCCTTCACCGTCTTCCCGAGAAGAAATGATTTCGTCCCGAATGGCGACATCAATTGGTGGTGGATTGATTTCAAAAGTTTTATCATTGAGATATAAATCTCCACCAGACTCTTGGTAACCATAATCTTTTGGTTGTGTTGTTAGAACAACTGACCAGCGACCATCTATTGGGTCACTCATATAAAATACTTGTTTTGCCTGGGATGCCATTATAAATCGATCAGACTTGTGTCCTACTCGATTCAAGTCCACTAGCTTGAATCCAAACTCATCTTCTTTAACTCCATTATCACTCCTCACCCAATCACAAAGAAAAACAGGGATTCGAAAGCTAATGTAATCTAATTCCCAAATTTCTTTGATTACACCATAAAAGGTCATATCACATTCAATAGGGTTTTTGTCTTTTGAACTAGCTACTTGGATAGCACTAGCAACAATCATGACACCGCTATTTTGTGTTTTTCTAGAAGCATCACGATCTTTCGTGTTAAATTGAGTACTATTTATGTAGTATGATTGATACTTTAGTACAGTAAATGAAGGAAAATGCGATATCGAAAGTAGCAACTGAGATACATTGTTCGGGGAGTCACTCATTTCCACAATCACCTAGCATAAATCAAATTAATTAGTAGTTACATGAAATGATTATGAAAAACATACCAATTTCAAATCACTCGGTATTGCATAATACCTTTTCTTTCAACCATGTACTAAAATTTCGATAATGTTCATCTTGCACCCATTTGTGGTTCCTCGACTTACTAGGATAAGTAGTCTTGATCCAATCAAAATGTTTCCTTCAAGATGTAGTTAAACATTATTCTTATTAGTACACTTTTAATTTGAATTGAATATTAAAAATTAAATTAAACTTACTCAATGTACGGTTGAACCTCATCAACATTTTGCAAAACGAGTCGGTGTGCTTCCTCTCGATCAGCTCGACTTACGTCGCAAACAGAAACACCCCGACCCCCTTTACTAATTTCATTATCAAATCTAGGAAGACACGACCCAACAGTTGCTACATTTGACAAGAAGTCTGAACAAAATTCTACAGCCTCTTCAACGATGTAGGATTCAACAATTGAACCCTCTGGCCTGCTTCTGTTTCTTACATAACCCTTTAGGATTTTCATGTACCGTTCCATTGGGTACATCCATCTCAAATACACTGGCCCACACATTTTTACCTCTCTCACCAGATGAACAGTTAAGTGGATCATTATGTCAAAAAAGGATGGAGGAAAAAATTGTTCTAAATAACACAACACTTCAACAATTTCTAATCGGAGATTTTCCAACTTTGACACATCTACCACTTTGCAACAAAGAGATTTAAAGAATAAACATAACCTGGTGATGGCATAGCGAACTTTCTTAGGTAAAACAGAACGGATACTCACCGGCAGAATATGTTGCATCAGTATATGATGATCGTGAGACTTCAGTCCGGACAAAATTAATTTGTCCATATCTACCAAATTGGAGATATTTGAAGAATACCCTTCGGGTACTTTAACGTGAGACAATGACGTACAGAAAGATCGTTTTTCTTCCTTAGTCAGGGCATAACACGCCGGTGGTAAAAAAGTTCGTTTACCAATAATTTCTGGATGTAAATTTCCTCTAATCCCCATCTCTTTCAAATCTAGACGGGATTTAATTCCATCTTTACTCCGACCAGGAATATTAAACAAGGTATTAATTAAGCTATCTGAGACATTTTTCTCAATATGCATCACATCTAAATTGTGACGTAAAACCAAATGCTCCCAATACTCAAGCTCAAAAAATATTGATTTTTTCTTCCACGGTCCCTGAGGTTCATTTGTGACACCCTTACCTCCTTTTCTTTTCTTCGATTTTGACTTTCGCTTTCCAAGATTGAATTGAATTTTATTCAATTTTTCTACCAATTGTCTTCCGCTTAAAGGTGGGGGAGGCATTTCAAATTCTTGCTTACCGTCAAATGCCTTTTTCCAGGTCCGAAATACATGTTCGGGTGGCAAAAACTTTCGGTGTCCCATATAACAAATTTTTCTCGAATGTGTTAAATAGCGAGAGCATGTTTTCTCTTCACAGATAGGACATGCATTATAACCTTTCACACTGTAGCCAGAAAGATTCCCGAAAGCAGGAAAATCATTGATTGTCCACAATAACATGGCCCTAAGATTGAATGCTTCATTCCTATAGGCATCATATGCATTAACACCGTCATACCACAATTTACTTAAATCATCAATAAGAGGAGCTAAGTATACATCAATATCATTGCCAGGTTGTGAAGGGCCTGATATCATCAATGTCAACATAGTGAACTTTCTCTTCATAACAAGCCACGGCGGCAAATTATATATCACAAGCAAGATTGGCCAACAACTATACTTACTGCTAAGGGAAGTATGTGGATTGATACCGTCTGCAGAGAGACCAAGACGGATATTCCTAGGCTCATTGGCAAAATCAGGCCATCTAGCATCAATTGTTTTCCAAGCGGGAGAGTCAGCTGGATGTCTCATCATACCATCTTTCACTCTATCACTGGCATGCCAAGTCAAATTTTTAGCATGGTCGGCATTTCGAAAAAACCGAACCAAACGAGGTATGGGTGGTAAGTACCACAATACTTTTGCAGGAACACCCTTCTTTACCTCATTAGAATTCTTTTTCTTTTGCCACCTGGACTCACCGCACGTTGGACATGATACCTCATCCACAAATCTCTTTCGATATAGGATGCAATCGTTAGGACATGCATGTATCTTTTCATATTGCAAGCCTAACGAACACAATGTCTTTTTTGCCTCATAGAAAGACAAAGGCACCTCATTACCTTCGGGTAATAATTCTCCTAAGAAAGCTAGTAACTCTGTCAAACTCTTATCACTCCACCCGTGTTTTGCTTTCAAATTGTATAGCCTAATAAGCGTCGATAATTTAGTAAACCTAGTACAATTAGGGTAAATCGGCTTTTCAGCATCTTCTAACATAGTTTGAAATGTTTCAGGACGAACTTGAGATTCAAACTCTGCTTCGTTAATCATCTCTGCGATGTGATCATTTTCATACTCCACATTATTAACAATCTTATCCTTTCTAGAGGGTCCCTCGCCCGATCTTCTAATTTTTTCTCCGTGGTGATACCAAACCTTATAACTCCTGTCTATACCGTTCTTAAACAAATGTTCTCTTATTTGGGCAATTTTCATACGCTCCATGTTACCACATTTGAGACATGGGCAATGAACCAAATCAGGATTATCCGCATTCTTTGCAGAAAACTCCAAAAAGAAATCAACACCTTCCCTATATTTTACCGTTAACCTATTCGCACTCATCCAATCTCTATCCATTTCGAAACTTCTAACAAAACAACAAAACAAAAATTTAATTAACCTAATTAATACAATAAAATAATTCTATATCAACTTAACCTAATTAATTCAATAAAATACTAATCCTACTAAAATTTCTACCAAAATTTCGGCAGCATAACATCTATAATTCAGACGTTCCCGAAAATTTTAAACATGCAACTAATCTATTAAAACATCCACAATAATACAAACAAACAAAACTATAATTAACAGTACAAATATTACCACCCATCCGACCGCAGTCATGCAATTCCAGAACTTACTTCACTATGGATGAATATCTAGGATATTCAAACTCTTCTAGGATTTATAAAATATAAAGAAATAAAGTTTGAGTAGCTTACCAATTCCAAGCTAGCGTTCAAGCAATTTCTTCAAAGAATAGTTTTATACCAAGGATCTAACAAAATGAAAGAGAAATCAGCATATTAGACAATTAAATTTGCAAAAAAAATTACATAAAGCCATATATTTCCCTCAATAAATGGATGATTAAATGCCAATTTCACTATAATAATAAATATGCAAAGCTTCACAAATGGAAGCAATCATGGATGATTTATATCAAAATAGTAAAGGATACCTTAATTCATAACTATCATATGAACTTACAACTTCCCATGCCATTTCTATATTAGACATTCCATATACTTTTATCATTAATTTGTCAGTTATGGAAACACATGGCGCCCTTTAAAAACAAACCAAAAAATTAGTGCAATAACAGATATGCATAATTTAATGATAATGTTAGAAACAATTATTTTGGTAATAGCCTTTAATATCATGTTGTCTTCAAAAAAAATAAAAACAAAAAGTTACCCAAAAATAAAATGGGTCCTCCCAAATTACAATAATTTTCTCATTGTCATTGTCTTTTATAGACTTCAAAGTTTAAACCATTGTTTTACCTTAAGTCTAACTTTTAGAAATGTCGTCTTTTATGTTCAAAGCTCAACAAATCATCAAACAAAAAGAGGAACTAAAGAGATGCAAATTATATATATATATTGCTATAGCTCATGTTTAGAGTGCAAATTCTTCAAAGTTCTGTTTAGTTGTTTTTAAATCAACTAATGATATTACAAAATCCCTCCGTGTTTGACAAATTTTTGTTACCCACATCTGAGAATTTTTCAGTAATGGAGGATGTTCATAGAGATTAGAGAAAGATCAAAAGAGAATGGCTTCAAAACAACGATCAAACTTTTATCAATCGAGTTGAGCACAGATGTTAACATGGTCATTAACATTTTACAACTTACTATTATGTACAAGGTTCGTTATTCTTATTGACTCCATCAGCAGAAAGCCAATGCTCAATGCCGACTCACATTAACACCCACGTCGTTAAAGGGCCTAAGATGTGGTACTGGTAACTGTATATAACATCATGAGGTCATCACTAAAAGACTAAACAAAGTGGCTTGACCCCAAAAAGTTAATACCAACCAACAGAAGAAAGGGAATTAAAAACTACATATTATCACTGTGAGTGATCCAAAATGGACCATAATTTTAATGGAAACCTAAAATTGGAAACCTGGTCCTGATCAAGCATTCAACCAAACATGTAATATACCTTCAAACATAGATAAAACATCAGAATCAATACCATTTGAAGAGGAAAACAGGCAAGCAGTCATATGAATCTGATTTTCACGGGGGCACGTTCTCAACGAGCTCGTGCAGTTCTCATTGGAAAGACCATAAGATACCGAGCCCAGTGCCGGAGAAACGGAATTGTTAACTCTACTTGGACCCAAATCCACGCTAGAATTGGGACTGGGACTAGGCGAAGGAGAAATCTAAAATAGACAAACACCCGATTCAGATATAGATCATGTTTTTTTTGCACTCAAACATGGAAACTAATTTGCACTGCTGAGCAACTCAGTTGGACAGTCTCTGCTACTCAAAATCCTAAAGGTATTTTGGGAAACATTATACAACAACAAAAGGGGTCCCTTTTCACTCCTGAAGAAACATAAAGAATTGTATTAAAACATAACAATTCATTGTTCTGATCAAACTACTAGTAGTAAGCAGTAACAACTAAAGTTCATCAATAAACACTGCATTAACATTTGTTTTTCCTTTTCCTTTTTACATCAGTGAATCAATAAATTCAGTAATTACCCAAAAAGAAAGAATTAAAGCAAATATTCTCTACCAAATACTGAAGAGAATAAACCCATTTTCCGAACCAAAACCCAGAAAAATTATAAATAAAAAAAAATAACCCATCAAAATCAAGAAAAACGACGAAGATAAGAGACCCAACAAAATTCCCAGTTCGAGTTTCGTAAAATTGATCCCAGAATGCAACTAAATTTGGCTATTGTAAAGCATACAACAGAAAGTAGAAACTAAATTTCATTTGAAGAAAGTTTTCTATATGCTTCTTTTGTCATCTTTAATGTTACCTGCAAGCAAATCGACCAACAAAGAGAGTGGGTGGTGGGTCGGAGAACAGGCGGCGGACGTCGGTGGTGGGTCTCAGGAGTGAAAAGGTTAATAAAAATAAAACAAAAAAAAAAGACCATAAAAATAGTCACTCTCTCACTAATCCCCATAATAATCTCTCAAACGAAGTTTCCTTTCCTCCCTAGATAGTTCAGCTTTATCTTTCTTACTCTGTTTTTGTACTTTGTCTTTGTTTTTTTCGCTTATAGCCAAAAACCCTTTTCTTTAATGCAAATCTCTCAATCTAAATTTATAACATTCAAATAAAAAACCCCCAAATCAGAAGCTAGCAATGATATAAAATGATAAATTATTTTTTGATGATAAAAACGAGAGACTGAGAGAGAGAGATAGATTATAGTTGACAGAAAGCAAAAGAGAAAGAGATGGAACGCGAGAGACTTACAGAGGTGGGAGAGGAGACAACGGTGAGCAAAATCGCCAGACCTTCAGAATCGCATCCAGGCCATGTTCGATCGAAAACGAAATCTCAGTTCAGAGAGCTTCATACATTCAAAATCACAAGAGAGAAAGAGAGGGGAAAGAGAGAGACCTTCAAACCGAAATCGCAAGAGAGAAAGAGAGGGAAAGAGAGCTGTTAGAGAGGGAAAAGAGAGCTCGAAAATGATATAGTATTTGACTGTTTGTAAGTGAACAGTATGAGAATTTGCGTCGTTTTCTCACACTCACAATCTTTTATAGCGTCGGTTTTAAAATGCCACACAAAGCTTAAGTGAGGCTTTTAAAACGACGCTAATAATGAACGAATTTTTTTAATTTCTTTGACTTTTACCGTCGGTTGGGTAATTAGTGACAAAGATAGAACCGACGCTATTTGTTTATTTTTTGTGACATTTTAAAAATGACGAATATATTAAATATAGTACTATTCACGTCGGTCAACGCGATGAACAGTCGCGTTGACCGACGTGAATAGTGAATTTTGTGGTAGTGGCTGCATCAGGATCTGCTGTTACAACTTCTGGAGGAGAATCCATGAGACTATCTATCTTGGCTTCTGTGGAAAACTCTGAAAAATCTCTAAAATCATCAACAACCACATTAGCAGATTCCAAAACAGTTTGAGTTCTCATGTTATAAACACGATAAGCTCTACTGTTTAAGGAATATCCAATAAACACTCCAACATCACTTTTAGCATCAAATTTTCCAATATGCTCACGATCTCTATAGACATAACACACACATCCAAAAACATGAAAATGACTTACATTGGGACGCTTACCTTTCCAGATTTCATAAGATGTTTTTGAGGTACCTGGACGAATAAACACTCTGTTTATTATGTAGCAAGCTGTGTTAATAGCTTCAGCCCATAAGCGCTTTGTCAACTTCTTGCTATTTAACATCACTCTTGCCATTTCCTGCAATGTTCGATTCTTCCTCTCAACAACTCCATTTTGTTGAGGAGTTTTGGGAGCTGAAAATTCATGAGTTATACCTATAGACTTGCAAAAATCATCATACACAGAATTTTCAAACTCCTTACCATGATCACTTCGAATTCAAACAATTTTCCCAATATTACAACCTTTCTCAACTCTTAATCTCAGACAAAGAGTTTTAAAGGCATCAAAGGTGTCAGATTTTTCTCTTGAGAAATCTACCCAAGTAAAACGAGAGAAATCATCAACACACACAAAGATATATCGTTTACCATTCAAACTTTCAACTTGGATTGGACCCATAAGATCCATGTGAAGCAATTCCAATACCTTTGAGGTATTGATATCAGACACAGGCTTGTGAGTGATTTTTAATTGCTTCTCAAGTTGACACGGTTCACACTTACCTTCACTTTCCTTACCAAGCTTGGGAAGGCCTCGAACAATACCTTCATTTGACAATTTTTTCAGGTTTTTAAAATTAATATGCCCAAGCTTGGCATGCCACAGATCTGTGGTGTTGTTGATAGCTGAGTGACAAGTAAACACAGGGGTTAGAGTGTAACAGTTATCATTGGATCGAAATCCTTGCAAGATACATTCATTGTCATCATTCAGAACATAACAATGATCACTATCAAAAGAAACAGTAAACCCTTGATCACAAATTTGACTGATGCTAAGTAAATTAGCCCTCAGTCCTTCAACTAACATCACATTTTTCAGTCTAGGTAACCCTTCAAAATTTAGAGTTCCCATACCAACAACTTTTCCAGATAGGCCATTACCAAAAGTGACTTCTCCACATTGCATAAGCCGAATGTTAGTCAAAAAATCCTTATCACCTGTCATATGTCTAGAGCAACCACTGTCAAAATACCACATTTGAGATACAGCAGTTTTATCAGAAAAACCAGCTAGACACTTCTTTTTCACCCATATTTGTTTCAAACCTTTATGTTTCTTTTGAGATTTTTTCAAATTATCAAAATAATTTGTTTTAAACAGATTGTTCAACGTGAAATATTTAGGTCTGATATGTCCTTTTCTACCACAAAAATGACAAATGGGAACAAATCTTTTTACCTGAGATCTTACCCTTTTCGAAAATCCTGGAGATTTTGCAGCATCGTATGCGGTTCTTCGCAACAGTCGTGAAATCGTTACGGCAGAGTTTGTAGCCTCAAGGTGATTCGTTGGAATACTAGATTTTACAAACTTCGTGACTCCAGAACTTTCCATTCTATTAGAACCAAGGCCTGCGAAACCTCTCTGACCTGCATTCTGAGCTTTTTCAAAAATAGAAGATCCAGGATTAAGCATTTGAACATTTTTCTTAAAGTTTTCAAGTTCCTTCTTTAATAGAGAGATTTTTTCATCTTTATCACAAAAACTTGTCCCATATTCTTTTATTTTCAAATTGCACATTTCAATCTGATGAGACAATTTTTTATTCAATTTATTCAACTCTCTATTTTCAGAAGCAACCTGAATCCATTTTTCATACATGACTTTGTATGATTCAGCAAGAGATTCTTCACAGATTTCAGACTCATCTGAATCTGATTCCTCTTGTTTGGTGGTATTATTCAGACATACCAATCTAGCTTTCACCTGTGAATCACACAACACATTAGTCATAACAGAGGTTAGGGCAACATTTTCAGCAATATCTTCATCACTTTCGGTTTCATCATCACTCCAAGTGACATTGAAACTTTTCTTATTCTTTTTCAAAGTGTTTGCACACTCAGCTTGAATATGCCCAAAACCTTCACATTCCCTGCACTCAATTCCCTTTTTGTTAGAGACAGATGGTTTAATGAAATTATTACCTTTTGAACCTTTCGAAATATTCTTTTTATTTCCCATCTTTTTCATATATTTCTGAAAATTCTTAGTTAATAAAGCAATCTCATCATCACACTCACTATCAGAATTTTCATTATCAGCAACTTTCAAAGCAATACTTTTACCTTTATCAGCAATGGATTTGGGTTTGTCCTTTTGTTTAATCTGTTGATTTAATTCAAAAGTACGTAAGGAACCCATCAATTCTTCCACTTTCATAGTGCTAAAATCTTTAGCTTCCTCCATTGCCAAAAGTTTAGTATCAAACCTTTCTGGAAGAACTCTAACAATTTTTCTCACAAGAACAGAATCATCAAGCTTTTCTCCAAGAGCAAAATATTCATTAGCAATGTCAGATAATTTTTCATAGAATTCAGTTAAAGTTTCATTATCAGACATTCTAAGCTCATCAAATTTAGTTTGAAGCATGATAAATCTAGATCTTTTCACATCAGAAGTTCCTTCAAACTGAGTTTGAAGAATCTCCCAAGCTTCCTTAGCAGAAACACAAAATGATATAAGTTTAATGTAACCCTCACCTACACCATTAAAGATAGCATGCAAGGCTTTGCTATTGTAGGCAGATAGTTTATCATCTTCAATAGACCATTCCAGTTCAGATTTTATAGTAGTATTACCTGAAGAATCTGTCTCAACTGGAGGAGACCAACCTGATAGAACCATTCTCCACGCCTTCTCATCTTGAGATTTGATGAAGGCCCTCATTCTAACTTTCCAATAAGGATAGTTAGAGTCATTAAGCAACGGTGGTCTAGAAGTAGAACTTCCTTCTGCAAAAAATGACATTCTAACAAAAACGTTATAGGACCACACTAAGAGTTTAGTGTCCCGCTCTGATACCAAATGAAAAACCCTGTTTTTGCAAATGTCAGTTGTATATAAGAAAATATAAAAACTGTAAGCGTTTGCAGCAGCAGAAAGTAATTCTGCTACAGCAAAACTGTACAGGCAGTATAAAATATTTTGCAGAAAAATAAATAACTTGACACAAGAGATTTGTACGTGGTATCAGTGTTCTCCCGAACACTCCTAGTCCACGGGGCCACGCCCAGAGAATGAAATCAATTAATAAAGTATCAAAATTACAAAGACAATTGACTTAAACAAGTTTAGACTCCCTCTAAAGTATTGCCGCAATCCTTTGTAATCCACTTTATGAATCTGACTTCTTGAAACACCTTCAAGCCCGAACTCCCTTCGTCTTTGAAGTGTGAGTGCTTACTTCCTCCCGAAGTAAGGCTTCAACAAGTCTTCTCCCGAAGACCAAGTGCTTACTTCCTCCCGAAATAAGGCTTTTTCAAGTCTTCTCCCGAAGACCAATCTCTTGTTCAGTCAAGTAGTTCTTCACAACCTCTAGGATAGAGTAAGAACAGAAATAGAACAACTAGAACCTAGATGAACAACTAGGCTCTCACAAAACAAAGAAACACTCTCTTCTCTCAAAAGATAAATGTAGAAAATGAATAATGGAAGAGGTAATTCGAATGGTTGCTCTCTAGGCTCTATTTATAGATCATAGAAACCAAAGAGGCAACCACAAGTTCGAATTAGCAGCTGTACAAAAACTTTCCAAAAGAAACACGATCTGCTACATCAGATTCGGATGCTGACGAAGCAGATCTGCCCAGAAACAGGAAACTTACTAAAATCGGGTCCGATCTTCTTTCAATGCTTGATTCCTGCCAAAAACAGATTAGATATTCTGATTGTATCAAGATACAATCGAAATCAATAAGGAAAAGGCAATAAACAAAGTTTCCCTAAAAAAGACAACTTTCCAAAAGAGAATTCCTTCTCTTTTGAGAAGTTTTCAACAAAGGAAAATTCAGCTGAAAGTGCAACTTTCCAAACAAGGAAAATGACAACTAATAACCGAATAAAAGAGGTAAGATTTCGAAAATGAATGCAAAGCAATCTTACCATAAAAAGGAAAAATTATTTTGTCACCTAACTTGCCAAAAAAGGACTTTACACAAGATTATTTTATTCATAAAGACCAATATGTAAGGACTCATTTAATTTTAACATCAACTTACTCGAGGATAAGCAAGAGTCAAGTGTGGGAGAATTTGATAAGTCCATGTTTATCTTATAAATATGCTCATTTACTTGTGTTGGTATTTTTAAATTGATTATTTAAACTATTGATTAACGTAATTTTATTTTGTTAAGAAAATTTATTAGTTTTATGGTACTAAATCACGTACGCAGTGGAATAGTTTCTATTATTTGATTGTCATTGTACCATATCACAATAGATCTCCAGATTTGTGTACATTAAATCAAAACATAAATTTAACAAGTTTAGAATATACCTCTTGAAGACTATCAAGATATTCTCGAAACTTCTCTTATGTTGTATCCCTTAATCCAAATATTGAAGATGATGCAATTAGACTCACACCAGTGCCTTCCAAATCGTTCCACTACACACAAGGAATACTGTAGGCTATTAGAATAAAGTTTATAGATTTGTTCTTGTTGAGTTCTCAACACATGAGCAAGAACAGATGAGAGAAAAATCAAAGTCTTTTTTCTCTCTATAATTTTGAAAATTAAGTGTCAGGGAAGTGTTCTGATTTCTCAAATATGCCTTGTATTTATAGTAATTAAATTTCATTAATTAAATCATATTTAATTGTTTAAATAAATAAATACCAATAACTGAATTTGGTTACTATTATTTATGAGAGAATATCTCGACAACCTTGAAATATCTATAACCACTTTTCAAATTCGATATTTATCTAATTGAGTTAATAAAATAATTAATTAACCCAAAAAGATAAATAGGGACAGAACATCAGCTTAGGCGCCTACCTTATTTTTAGGACAAGATTTGTGTCTTTTGTCCTGACAACTTTTGTCTTAACAAATCTTGTCTCGACAAATTTTGTCTTAATAATTTTTGTCATTTTTCTATTTAATTAATTTGAAAAATTATTTATTTATTACTATTTTACCAATTCAAAATAAATTTTTTCGAACATCTTTATATCGCTCATTATCTCTACCCTTGACAGTGTTTTTAAGTGGCGATTCAGGGACCATGAACTTATAATTCAAAGCTCTAATAAACTAGATTATTTACTGGATCTCATCAACTAAATAATTCGTGTTTATTAATTCCATGATTACTCTACTAAAAATATAGAATTGAACTCTTACTAATTGTAGAATTAAATCTATTGAGTTTAACTGCTGTGTCTATTGATATAATCAATTCTAATGATTAGCCATCCATGTGTTGGTTCATAATTAGTTTTGGTCAAATTAACATTTCACCCTTCTAATTACTTCTTCATCATTTAATACCATTAATTCATTAGTGGAAGTATAATTTAGATCTCATCTAAATTTGTGCACAACATTCCAGTTCTAGAATTAACACTTAAAGAGAACTAGCATTCGATATGTTAAGAAAGTCAGGATTCATTAATTGTAAATTATGTTCTCAGCCATCCACATTATTAGATTCCCAAAACAGAAGTTGTAAGAATCATCTTCTATGAGAAACTTTAACGAGTGAATCAAAAAAACTAATAACATGAACTAAGAGTTCATGATAACCAATGGTTATGTTCAACTTAGTTGTATTACTTATATTCTTCAAGTTGTTCGTGGAAGCTAACTAAGGGTTCTGGCGGATATTTACATTTTGGGAACATGGTAGTTCAATTGAGTGGGAGCGCTAATCATAGATATGGAATCTATAGCTTCTATAAGTATTTAGAAGTGAAAGAATGATATCCTTCGAGCTTGGCTGAATAAAGATAAATGATTGAGATCTCATTTCAGTAATTATATTAGTTTACTGAAATGTCATTTATAGGTAGCTAAGTATTTTAAGGATAAAATACATTGAAGGGTAGAACGGTAAATTTATCCCTTTTCAGTATAGATCATCTATAGAGAATCCTTGACTATTAGGATTGTAATAATGGATAATCAGAACGTATCTATATCGTGGTACATATAGAGCGTTCTATATAATTAAGAGTACTATTCAATTCTAAATCTATAGTGGCGCAAGGCGAAATTAATAAGGTAGAGAATTTACTTGGTAAATTCTAGATTTACTTATTGAAAGCTCGGTTATATAGGCCCATGATCTCCTTACTAGTTGAGATAATACTGCTTATAGACTCACTCAATTGATTTTGATTAATCAATTATAATTCTAAAATTAGACTATGTCTTATTTATGAATTTTCACCAAGCAAAGGCTTAATTGTGAAGAAAAGAGGTTTTGGGGTCAATTTATTAATTAAGAGACTTTGTATGGTCAAATTAATAAATAATATAAATGGCAATTTTATTTGATAATTAATTATAATTATTAAATAAATAGTTTTGGTATTTATAAGATTGAATTTGAATATATGGTATTATTGAAAGAAGAATAACTGATTGAAATAAAGTGACAAAATTGTAACTAGAAAGTGGTCCTTTATATGGTCGACCTTAGAAGTAATTTTTGCCCAATATTTTATTCTTTTTTAATTCATATAATTCAACCCTAAGCTCTAATTGAAACACTATAAAAAGAACATGATGCTCTCATCTCATCCAACTATCAACTTCAACCTACCAATTCTAGTTTTCATTCTCTGACAACTAGTAGATGAGAGACACATTCTATAGTGATTTCAAACCTCCTTCATTGTTCTTCCTGTTTCGACCTATAGTGAAAGAGTGCCATGCCCACACATAGCAAGTCAAGTACTCAATCATAGTGAGTAAGACGGTGGTAACCAACCTGAAGGAGAGAAAGAGATCCATGCTCAGATCTTGATAATACTATGCGACAAAAAGGAACAAGAGTTAGAGATCTGAGCGGAAGGAGTCATTATTCTGCTGCAACTAATGTAAAGTTTTCTAAACTCTTATGTGTTTAATTTTATTATTTTAGAGATATTTATATTTAGGATGTTGATTCAACATACTTGTTAGTAAATCTAAATCCTGCTAAAATATTCCCAACATTTAAAACCACAAAGAAAGAAAAATAAAACGACCTTGTCTCTTTGAGAAAATAGAATTACACGACAGAGGGTGGAATGAAGTACATATGTATCGAGTGCGGAAAAAAAATCTTTAATTTTATAATTGTTATTAGATTTTTTTTTTTTTAAAACTTAATCACTTGAACCAATCCTAGATTGACATATTTATTTGGCACTTAAAGTATTAATATGAAGATTGAGTGTAGAATTACATCTAATTAGAGGTCATTCTTACTATTTTATATTAATTAAGGTTATGTGAGTAATAATTTTGAATTATAAGGAGCCTTGTTACAAATATTTCAATAATTTAAGTGTAAAAGAATTATTTGTTAAAAGATCCTTATTTAGTAACAAATTGTAAAAAATTAATTCACAATTATTAGTAATTTAATCTTAATTAAGAATTTTTAAGGAAATAAAGGATCAGATTCCAAGTTATTTATTTTAATTTCTAAATTTATCACAACCATTTAATAGTGATCCAATGATTAAAAATAAATGTAACCATGATTTTTACATATTTGATGTAACCATTAAAACCTCTTCTATTAATATATATATATGGGTATAGTTTTAATGAGTATTACCCATGTATAAGTATTTTATGATTAATTATTACATCAAATCTAATGATTCATATTTATGATTATTAAGTCAACTTTAAAAATTAATATTTCTTTGTTTTAACCT
Organism: Cannabis sativa; assembly: GCF_029168945.1. Lineage (NCBI taxonomy): Eukaryota > Viridiplantae > Streptophyta > Magnoliopsida > Rosales > Cannabaceae > Cannabis > Cannabis sativa. The sequence goes on from NC_083609.1 coordinate 8,914,274, forward strand.
TATTACTTGATGACATGATAATTAATTTTTTTTTTCTTTTCTTTGATTCTTTCTATTCCTTCATCATTCCTAAAATAAATGAAATTATTAAAGAAAAAAATTATTTTGTGTATGAAGATGTTACCAAAGAAGAAAACTATACGATTATTTAAGAAACTATTTTTTTGATATTTAAAAGATTAAAAGAAGAAAAAAAAAGTGTACAATCCCAATTTTAAAAAATATTATTAATAACCTACTATATTAAGTTATTTTTTGGCACAATTTTTTTATTTTAAAAAAATAGAAGGATAAGTTTTTTTTGTTTTTGTTTTTAATGAGACAATATGTATTAGTAGATATTAACATATCAAAATTATATTATTATCTAGTTAATTTTTTGTTATTTTAATTATATATCCCATTTTGTAATTATAAGATTTTACTATTTTTAGTATTAATGTAACATTTATTTAATTTTTAAACAGTAAATTGTCATTTTAAAAAAGATTTTTTTTTTGAAAGATTAAAAAGAAAGTGTTAAAAGTATGAAGTTATAACAAACAAATTTCACGAAAAAGGTACTAAAAGATAATTAAGTTGTCAAAATTAAATAGAAAAAAAATTTGTAATACAAAAGCATGCTGAGGAGTTAATATTTGTTTTGCATATTGCAACTAGGTCGATACTTTGTTATTTTTCTGTTACTTTGTAGCTATTTTTTTTTTTTGTTGTTGTTATTTTATAGTTATTTTTATGATCTTGTTTAGGTGTTATTAGTTTTTTTAGTTATTTTTTTATTTACGGAAATATAATATTTTTTTAATTTTGAAACTTTAAGAGAGTATTTCTAAAAACTTAATATAGTAAAAATATAAGAAAAAATTATGACAATAAAAATATAAAAAATAACAAAAAAAAGTATTTTTGTAAGAAAAACAAAGCCGTGCAATGTTGGGCCTCAAAGATAGCCCAACAAGAGACCATTAAATAAGACACACGCGCCGCCGTCAAAGTTGGCGCGTGTACTGACTCATCCGCCACGTCATCGGGTCTTGTTTTCTCTTTGAGATGTAAATCGTACAAAAGCTTCTGTACCGTACCGAACCGAACTAGAGATGGAAATTGGTCGGTTAATGTACGGGGAATGCAATTCCCGCCCCCATCCCCGCTACCTATTTATACCCCCATCCCCGCCCCATCCCCGTCTAATAACCAACGGATTCGGGGTAGGGGAATACCCATCGGTTATGGGGAACCCATCGGTTATCCATTAAGGTAAAATGAAAAAAAAAACATTAATTTAAAATAATTGAAAAAAATAAATTAAACCAATATTCTCACAAATATTTATTATGCATTCATAATTCATAGAAGAGAAAAGATAAAACTACTTAAAAAAAGCATAACCTCATAAAAAATAAAAACTAAATATGTCTCAAAGTTTAAAAAAAAAACAAAAAAAATTATATATATATATATCTATATCGGGGTCGGATATGGTGCGGATAGTATTATCCCCGCCCCCGCCCCATCCCCGCTTCGGGTATTGAAATTGTCCCCCACCACCGCCCCATTAACCACTAAGATGGGGAATCCCCACCCCATTAGGTGCGGGTCCCCGCGGTTACCCATCCCCGCGGTATAAATTTCCATCTCTAAACCGAACCGATCCGAACCCATCTTAAACACTTCTGAGTCTCCACAACCAAACCTTCTCCCACCGAAGCCTGAGACATGGACGACGAAGGAAGGAGTTGAATCAGAGCTCTATGGGATGAATCTTTCGCTGTCTTCGTCGGCTTCTTCATCCGCTTCCTTGACATCTTCATCTTCTTCTTCTTCTTCCTCGTCTTCTTCGACCGGTTCTTGGCTCTCTGGCATCGTTCGCGGCCGGTCAGACCGGCCTGGTACCGTTAAGATGGCTAGCAACTCTGCTGGCTCTGGTTCTGGAGACTTTTCTGGTCCGGTCGTGCGGAAGAATCAGTACCGTGGAGTTTTGTTCAAGTATGGCTCCAAGCCTATGCAGGTTCGTAAATCTTTGAGTGATTGGTTGTTCATTGTCTTCATTTGAGTCTTAATTTGTCTGAATGATTAGTTGTGGAGCTCGATCTTGGTGTATTTGACTGTGTTTTGAATTGTTTCGTTTGTAAATTCATACTTTCAAAATCTTCAAATTATTTGGTTCATTTACAGCTTTGCGATGTTTCACGAGTGTTGACATTGTTTATATGTGGCACGGGTTTAGTTTAAGTAGACAGATGAGTGTTAACCATGAACATGCTCTTATCAAAATTCTGAATCATAGAGTGTTATTAATCAGTTATAAACTTCAATCTAGAATTCAATTGTATGAGGCATTTCGGTAGGTTGGTTCAATACATGTTTTATTAACGTTCACGGGCTTACAACTTAAAATCAGCCGGCAATAAGTGGAGTAATGCGTAGTCAATGAATAGTCTTTTGGCTCATTATCCTTTTGAATCAGCTGTATGCCACAAATTAATAGCTGAAATAGGTAAATAATAGCTATTGGGTACCGTACTCTTTGAGACAGTGCTACTCTCGTCGGTACAAACCAGTTTCTTCATTCAACATACTCCTCCTTACAACATTCCCACTTTATATAGCAGTTTCACAAATTACAAATGAAAAGAAATACAATATAGCAAAACAGAATTGAGTGTAGGTTGCTGTGTTGGTGATGTATAACCTGCTGTAGAATGGCTTTCTTATGCTTAGCCCAAGCCTTTCTTTGTTCTTGGACCAAGTTAGAGTCGAAAGCACTCGACCTTTCCTATCACCACCCCAGTCCTAGAAAAACGATTTTGAGGACAAGGCCAGAAACACCATAGAACTTACTAACAGACCAAAGAGACTCCGATGTAAAATTGATAGGTGTACTGCGAGAGCATTGGATGAGGACCTAGCGCTGAACGATTTGACCAATGAAGACAACAAATGTTGTGAGCAAGAGCAAATTGACTGCACCAGTTGCTTCATAGTTCATTCCCATATTGTGCTCGTCCTTTGTCAAAGAACCAAGCAAGTAAAGAGTTATTCCCAATTGCAATAGAGGAAATCAACTCCTGCTAAAGAGGACCAAGGTAAAGGCCAAAACAAGTTGAACAAAACAAATTGAACAAAACAAATTGAGTGCACACCTCGACATGCTATTCAAGTGGTGAGAGCAACACCACCTCTCCTTAAAAGCAAGGCGGCCACCATCGATAACCTAGTCCAGCAGCAGTATGTGGTGAGCCACCTCATGGAGCCACGCTGATCTAACAATGGTCTGGCTTGAGTGCTTGTGTCTCGAGCAGCAACTGAATCGGAACAAAACCACCCTCCACAACTCTATAGTTAGCCCAAGACAGTTTAATAGAGGTCATTTAGTCAATGAATTCTATAGCCGCATCTAACCTACCTTCTCGTCTTTACAAAGTGTGCTGATCAATATACTGTAATTAGTGATTATAGTTGGGTCACCTCCTCTTGAAACCATAATACTCAATAACTTCTCTCCATCATTCTGTAATTGGATTACAACCTTTGGCTTCTGAAAAATTCAAAAGCTCTATCATTTTTCTTCTTTGCACTTTCCCTTGATAATAGCATTAGAAGTACATATCAGGAAGAAGCCCTCTAGACGACATCACATCCAAGAGCTCCATAGCTTTGAAAGAGCAGCTCTTACCTAGATCCTAAATTACCGATAGAGTGAAGAGGTTTTGCCCCTTCTCTGGGGTACGACAAACTGACCTCATTGACATAGTGCGAGGGCCCACTGTGTGGTTCAAGATGTGTGAAGAAATTGAGCGCAAGTGGGAGGAATTGATTTGGATGGTCGTTGCGGTACCATCTAGGAAGATTTCGATTTTGACGACAATTTGGGAAACAACGTGAGGGACATCTGATGGATTCATGATTCGTTTTGGCACAACGTGGTAATTAACGAGATCATCAACTTCTAGGGGTTTTGAGCTGGAAGTGAGTGGCGTTAGAGATAAAGGAACGAGAGGTTCCGCAATCGATGTGCGATGGTGCTCAAGCAGGGAATTTAACTTCTCCAATTGAGAATCAACATGTTGCTTGAAACACAACTCCATCGTTTTCAACCTCTCAGCAAGTTCTTTGCTCATGGCGGAAGGTACTCTCAGTGAAAGCACCAATTAATAGCTAGCTATTGGGTACTGCACTCTTTGAGATAGTGCTAATCTCCTCGGTACAAACCAGTTTCTTCATTCAACATGTTACATACCCCTCCTTACAACAACCCCACTATACTATAGCAATTTCACAAATTACAAAATAAAGGAAATAAAATATAGCATAACAAAATTGATTGTAACTTGCTGTGTTGCTGATGTATAACCTGCTGCAGAATGGCTTTCTCATGGGCCTTATGCTTATCCCAAGCCTTTGTTTGTTCGTGGACCAAGTTAAGAGTCCAAAAGCACCCGACCTTGCCTATCACAAAACTGATTGGCAATCTGTGAATTAACACATAGGTTTGGAAGTTTATAAATATCCTCATATCTGTTCATTGTGAAACACTCCATGAGTTTCCAGGAGGTCTCAGTTTGATTGTCTGGGACCTATCTAAATAAGAGCTTCATAGAGTTCAGCGAGAGGATCTCATCCCAAATGTTAAAAGAACAAAAATATTAAAAATGAAATGTGTGTAAAGCTATAAAATTGTTTTATGGTTTGGTTTCACTTATTAGGAAGATTAGGTTCTGCATTGACATATTGAATTTGTTTTCCTTTGTCGTGGTTTTCTTTTGTCCTAGGTGTTAATTATCCAACTCAAAATTAACAGCTTTTCAGAACAGGATGGATATTGATGATTATCTCTGCTGTGTAGGTTGCATTTAAAACAGGTGATTACAAGCAGCAAGTAATATTTATTGGTGGGCTAACTGATGGTTTTCTTGCAACAGAGTATGTGTTCCCCTATTAGCTTTATTGTGTCAGCATGGCACCTTTTAATTTCATGGCAACAATTTATCTTTCTCTTATTTTCTGTGTGAAAACCAATTTACATATTCAGTAAGATTTTAACTGAGACGACAACAAATATCTATTCTTGGGTAAAGCATTTATTTTTTATTTTTTTTTAAAAAAATAATATTTTGATTCTTGTTTTTTTGCCATGTATCTCTTTTATTTAATGTACAGATATTTAGAACCTCTTGCAATTGCATTGGATAGAGAGAAATGGTCACTTGTTCAATTTCTCATGTCATCATCGTATTCTGGATTTGGCATCTCCAGCTTGCAACAGGTAAATTACTGTGCAGTTTTTCTCTCTTTTTTCTTACTAGGTGTTCTTTAGTGCATGGCTGCATGCATATTATCTTTGTAGGTCATTGCTGTGTATTATGATTCTAGTTTAAGAACATGTTGCATTCAGCCTTTCAGAGACAGCTAGTCAGTTATGTTTTCCTATATAAATTTTGAAGATATTCATTTTGCAATCTCAATACCAAGTGCACTCTGTCTGAGTGCTCTTTTGCTTGTTTTGTAAATTACTTTATTTCAATAGCAAAAGTCAGGAACTTAATTGCTCATGTTTGACATTTACTTCTAGTACTAACCAAAAGCACTTGCTTGAGGTGAAAATTATACGTGGTACAAGAAGAAATCTACTGTGCTTAAGAAACAAGTCAAGAATTTTACAGTCGGTGTATTGATGCAGTGGATTAGATTGATTAAAGCCAAGTCCATGGCAAAGAAGGGGGAAACCCCAAAATAGGAATAAAAATTCTTTCATTTGTAAATTTCAATATTAATCAATGTTTCTCAATACAGTTAATTTTTTGGGCTTTTCTATATCCTCAATAAAGCTAGCAAAATGAAAAGTGGCATACTAGACTGTAACAAACTACTACTCTAGATATCCTTTAGCTATTATCTTGCAGTAATAGGCTATAGTTATTTGAGTCTTTAGCGTTTTTGATTCATTAGTCTGCAACTAGCCATCTTGCATGTTTTAGGTTTTTATTTCACTCATAGCAAACTAATTTTCTGCATACCATTTCCAGCCATATCTGCTTTTATCTCTTGAGTGTAGTAGATCTACTTCTTTGTCTTATTTACCAAGCTATTATCACCTTTTTATCATTAAGGACGCTATGGAGGTTGATCAACTAATAAGTCATCTTATAAACAAAGAAGACTCCGAGGGTGTTGTTCTACTTGGTCATAGTACTGGCTGCCAGGTTTGTGCTATAATTCTTAACTTAAACTACTTGTGAAATAAAATTTAAAATTCATTGATGAAGTTCAAATTTTTTGTGGTATAATATTTTTTTGGTTTCAACTCTAGGATATTGTGCATTACATGGGGACAAATGCTGCATGCTCTCGAGCTGTCCGTGCTGCCATTTTGCAGGTGCTAATCAACTCCTTGTTCGCTGTTTTTGTTTGGATCTGTGTTTCTTATAAGAACAACTATTTTGCTCTGCTGCTAAGAGAACGAAATTAGTATCTCTGTGAGAAGATCTGTTCATAGTTAATTGTATGCATATTTAAGAGCCTGTACGGAGGGAGGGGGAAGTGGGAAAATAGTGAGTAAAGGAATTATTGGATGTATTTTGGATAGGATGATTGTTTGGTAAGAATTATTTTTAGGGGGTACTGATAAATGAATGAATATTACATTCTCAATTTTTAGTTTGAACAAATTTTTACTCTCTCGAAATTGGAGAGATTTTAGAAGAGAATTTTATACTCATATAATAGATGTGTCATTTAACAATAAAAGATTTCCTCTTCCGTTTCACCAGACAAGTGAAAGGCTGTTGCTCGTCTCTCATTCATCTCATACCAAACATAATAAGGGAAGGGAAAAGTATTCTCTTTATTTTCTATCATCTTCCTACGAAACATATTATGTGCGCTTGGATACCACTAGTGCTAGTTGATGTGTATTTTGTGGAATATTACAGAATAATTTTCAGATTATTTTTCACTTACATTATTTGACTCCTTATAATTGGCACATAGAGGTTCTTATTGATAGTACAACATCCTTTTCTTGTCTTGTTTGTTGCCTATTGTTTTCACTTACAAATAGCTTTGTCTAAAAGCTTTCCCGGAAAGGTTCTTATTGTATATATAAAATCCTTTCTCGTCATGTTGGTTGCCTATTGTTTTCACTTACAAATAGCTTTGTCAAAATACTTTCCTGGAATGAAACGGTCAGGCCCCAGTAAGTGATCGAGAATACAGAGCAACTCTCCCAGAAACAGCTGGTATGATTGACTTGGCTTCGTCCATGATAAGGGAAGGCCGTGGTTCAGAACTAATGCCTAGGGAAGCAGATCCAACTGCCCCAATAACTGCCATTAGGTTAGTATCCTCTTTTTTTTTTTCCACCCACACCATGTATTACTTTGTAGGATTTCAATTGCTTTGTAGTTCTTTCTACTTTTGCTTATTTGGAAGGTTTTTCAGTATAAATATGATGTATTTTTTACTTTATCTCACTCATGATATATTGGAAGCTAGAAAAATTTCAAATTCACATGCCAGAGTTCATTTTTCTAATGCAACTTTCTCCTTCCTAAAGAACTAATGTCCTTGCAGGTATCACTCCCTGTGCTCATACATGGGAGATGATGACATGTTCAGTTCGGACCTTAGTGATGACCAACTGAGAATGAGACTTGGACACATGTCTAACACACCTTGCCAGGTAAAATCTCCTTTTTTCTTTGTGTGTGAGTATGTTTTGCAAAAAAGAAAAAGAAAGGAAAAAGCTGCCAATATATAGTTCAACATACATGGAAAATTTGTAGTTTCAGTTTAGGCAACTTGTTCACTTAAACCACATAAAAAAGAATAAAAGTAGTCCAAATTTTACTACCATCTCGATTGGAAGTTATTTGAAAATTAAATCCTAAAATTTTATAAATTAACTATTTCTCCTCTCATGCTTTGTTTCCTTCCTGAAATTTCAACCCCAAACAGTAAATATGGCCAATAAAGATAAATCTTTGTTAGGGTCTCCATGTAGCTTACTACCAACATTTTTTTTTTGCAGGTAATATTTTCGATGGCAGACGAGTATGTGCCAGACTACGTGGACAAAAAGGCATTGGTGGAAAGGTTAAAAGAAAAAAATGGAATCATTTCCAGTTCCCTTTTACTACATGATTTTATGTCACAACAATTATTGTGGAGGAAAAACTTTATTTTAAAATGTGATTGATTGTTTTTATTTTTGACAGATTGTGCAAAGCAATGGGGGGAGCAGAAAAAGTTGAAGTGGAATATGGAAATCACTCCCTCTCAAACAGAGTAGATGAAGCTGTCAAAGCAATCATTGACTTTGTTAAGAGAGATGGCCCCAAGGGTTGGGATGATCCCTGGAATTAGTTTTTAGCTTTGGTTTGGTAATGTAATACTAATGCCCTTGCTGTAACTTTCCACTATTCTCTTTTTACTGCTTTTGATTTGTTATCTTATTGTTTTAAACGTTTTGCCTAATTCAATTGTGCAGATTTTTTTTGTCCTATCTCTTCAATGTGTTTATTTAATTTGTTTGAATTTCATTAGATTAGTGATCTGATTGGTGAGGTGGTGTCATCTCATTAATTTAGTGGGAACTTTTTTTTTCTATTATTTCTTTTCCATCATGCTTAGGCTTTCTCATCAAAGGTTGGAGTTATTTTGTTGATGGGTTTTGTCTAGGGGTGTTCATCCGATCCAATCCGCACTTTTTTGGTCAAACAACATCCAATCCGCACTAAGTGCGGATTTCATATTTTGGATCCAATCCGATCCGCATAAAAGTTTAAATCCAATCCAATCCAATCCGCAATAGTGCGGATTGGATCGATTGTTTTGGATCGGTTATTTTTTTAATAATAAATTATTTAATATTTCATTGAAAAAAATTAAAAAAAAAGACTATTGTTTCTTAATCTCCAATAATAATCTATTTCCATCTCTATTTATATACAAATTAAACCAATATACATATATATATCAATATATATATATACTTATCTTTAGATTTACATTAAAATATATATGTATCTAAAATAAATAAGCTAGTATATATGTATTTAAACTTTATGTGTATGTGTCTATGTTAATAAGAATTATTTTTGTTGTGTTTTTTTATTACCAAATAAATAAAATGCACCAAAACAATATATTACTAAAAAAGATTAAGAAATTAGAAGTTTGTGTCTTTTTTTTAATTAATATATATTACATATTATAATTTTTCAAAAAAAAAAAAAATTAAGTGCGGATTGGATTGGATACTTTTTGAGGTCAAACAACATCCAATCCGCACAAGTGCGGATTTTAGATTTTTCAATCCAATCCAATCCGCACAAGTGCGGATATCCGCATTTTGCGGATTGGATTGGATTGGATCGTGCGGATTGGATTGGATCGGATACATTGTGAACACCCCTAGTTTTGTCGTGTCACATCTAATCTTTTTAGGTCTATTCAGATTCGATCCAATTATATATTCGATGTTAAATTTTGGAAAATTTACAAAAATACTGGAATTTGGGTTAACTTTTACAAAAATACTGTCACACGGAATTTTTTTCAAAAATACTGTGTATTTATAAAACACCAATAAAATACAAAGCAGAACAACTCAAAACAACAGTAGAACACTAGTAAAACACCAGTAGAACACCAGTGAAAACTTAACACAGTATACTGCAGTATGAAACTTATAAAAAAACACAGTAAAAAAGTAAAAAATACCGTCTGGCAGTATTTTTGTAAAAAAATTGCAAAAGTTAGTATACCATATTTTAGAGAAAATTATATTGTATACCTACTTTACTTTATTTGTTTTAATTTTTACCTTTATTTCCATATTTTTTAAGATATATTCACTTTTATAGATGATGTCCCTATTATACCCCTTACATAAATATAAATTATGTGCTACACTTAAGTGGAAGGTAAGGATATATTAGACAATTCACCCATAAAGGTGAGTAGATTTTAATTAAATAAAATATGAAAGTATTTTTGATTAATGGATACAAAAAAGAGGTATTCCTCAATTTATCTCTAGATTTTATCTTCCGATTCGATCCAATTAATTTAGTCATCTAATCAATCTACCATCCCGTTGGATATTTTTCAAATATATTTATTAGTTTAATTTAGACTTATTCAATATTTTAAACTTAGTATTTCTTGAATCGGATTGGATTCATTCAATATTTTAGGTCCAGTGGATTGGATCCATCCAATCTAAAAAAAAAAAAGTAAAATTTTAATGTTAATTTTTATATATACATATATTTTACGTATAATAATATAAAATTTAATTACTCATCGAAACTAAATGAAAATATTAATTAGTTCAATTATATGTTAGATATATTGAATTTTTAAACACTCCATCCAACATCCGATATGATCTAATTGGATATTCAAAAATAACATTCAATCCAATCCGATCATAATTGGAAATCAAATGTTTGAGGATCGATTGTAATTAAATCAATCAATTGTCATTAAATTAGATGATTTATACACACCCCTAATCATTTCTATGGATTTTGATTTCCCATAACATTGTTATAAACTTGTATATTCATTCTTTAATTTATTATTTTATTATTGTTATTATTGCATATGAATCTCTAAATTGAATGCTGCCCACCAGTATAGATACTGGTTTGTATATGTTTGATTTTGCTTTTCAATACTTGCAGCGTCTATTTTGGCTGGAGAGGAGTGTTACCATGAATTCTTATTAAAATTTTTTAGTTAACTTTCGTGTTTAATTTTTTTTTTCAAAATTATTTCATATATTGTTTTTTTAATTTTTTTTTTTAAATTTACGGTTTGGGTTTCTAAAGTAATTTTTCCGGTAGTTTCTATGTGGGTTGCTATACGATTTTTTGTTGCGATTTAGATTGCAGCGCTAATTGCAATAGGAGTTTCTATGTAGAATTCCGTAAAAATGTGAAAAAAAAAACTGTTTTAAACTGTAAAAATGAAAAATACCTATTTTTTCAAACTTTTTTTTGAGATTTTTTCTATTATAAACTAAAAATGAAATAAATTTACATTTATGACCCTAAAAAGGGAAATAAACAAAAATAGAAACTATAAAGTTGTTAATTACAAAAATGCCGGCCAAGCAAAACGGAAACACCATCATCTTCGTGACCCAGCCGCACCCTTCTTCGTGACCCAGCGATCCAACCCCAACAACCCAATCTCAACCATCTTTCTTCCAAAACCAGCAAAATCAAAATCTAAAAAAATGTAGAACTCCTAGGAAACAAGCTGAATCCCGAAAATCCAAAATCAAAAACGAAAAGGAAAAAAAAAAAAACCAGGAAACCTCCATTGATGTACAAAAAAAAACTCAAAAACAACAATCATTGAACAAAGAAATCGCGATCAGAGGAGAAGAACCGAGTAGAAGGAGAGCTGGAAATCAAAGAAACTCACCCATGATTGAATCAGAAGGAGAATTGAAGGTAAACAAATTTTTTCATGAACGTGAAAACATCTTTTAGTGTAGATGAATAGAAATTTGATATTAATTGATGAAAACCGGATTAACTTGAAATAATAATGAAATATTGATGAAGCTGAGAAAAAAACAACAACGGTTTGCATGAAAATAAACATTAACGCATATAAATAGTTGCTACAGTGTTTTATTCTGAAAACTGTTGTTTACAAGTTGTTTTACAGTGGAATAATAGTTGTTTGGGATCTACAAACTAGAAAATATGAATCTATTGTTATTAATTACTGATTGCTTTTAAAATAGTTGTTTGATAGTTGATTTATCCTATATAAATAGTCGGCCAGATGAAAGTGTTAGATGCATAAGTTATTGCTGGAAAGAGTTGTTCATTGGTTTTTTTGACAGATTAAAATAGTTATTTGCAACTACAAAAACTGAACCAAGTAAATAATTTACATTATTTCAGGAAACGGAACCATTACAAATATTGGTGCAGAGCAATGGGCATTGGGATGACCACAAAAACTATGTTGATTATGAATCAAGTGGAGAATTAATTTCGACCAAGTGCACTTTTGAGGAACTAATGAGAATAATGATGGAAGAACTCCAATGCAACCATGAATCAACACAACTACAACTGAAATATCAACTGAAGGAAGGAGGCCAACCACTACAAATCAAGGATGACAAAAGTCTGTTGTTCTACATAAAGCTATTAACGAAGGAGGTTGATTTCACAAGGTACCCATTGTGTGTGAACAAAACCAAGAATACTCGAAAGACACCTAACCAAACAATGGTGTGGAACAATATGATCATGGAATCGTATGAGAACAACGCAGCACAGGAAGACTTGCAGCAACCTGGAAACAACACGGCAACAACTTCCAAGCAACAACTATCTGCGCAGACGATGGGATCTGGTGAAGTTGATACATTTTTCCTAGAAACAGGAACAGTGTCATCAGAATCAACCATACAACAACCAGAAAACAACAGAGAAAAAACTACAGCAGTAGATGAAGATTTCGACTTCACCGACTATGCAAAGCTTGTGGCTGCAGAAATGGTACAAAGAACTCGAAAAACAACCAGAAGAAGAAGAGGAAGTGGACAACACAGAAATGATTATCATCAATGACAAACGACATGAAACAATAGAGAAGGGGCAAATTTACAAGGACAAAGAAACATTGATAAGTACACTATGCTACTTTGCAATCAAGAAGACATTTCAATACAAAGTAGTGAAATCTTGCACAAAAGAATACAACATAGTGTGTTTGGACACAAACTGCAAATGGAGTTTAAAGGCTACAAAAAATGGAAACACAGAAACATTCATAATAAGGAGCTACGAAGAAGAACACACATGTGCAGTTACAATAAGATTTGGAGATCAACGACAAGCTACATCAAAGTTGATAGCAGATTTTGTAAAACCAAAATTCTTGAACCTGAAAACAAAGTGCAGCCCTGCAGACATAAAGACAGAAATGAAAGACAAATACGGAATAAAGATGAATTACATGAAAGCATGGCGTAGTAAAGAGCGAGCACAAACCCAGCTACATGGAAATGCTAAAGAGTCGTACAATCTCTTGCCAAGATACCTGTACATGCTACAGAAAACAAATCCAGGTAAAAAAAATTTAAAAATTTTACTTTGAAAATATTTGTGAAAAAACAGTTGTTTTTGCGTTGTTATTTCGTTGCGTACATGTTGTTTGACAAAATCCTGTTTGATTAAAATTCAGGAACATTAATAGACATAGAGAAAGATGATGATGACAGTTTCAAATATGCATTTGTTGCATTGAATGCTGCTATAAAAGGTTGGCCAAACTGCAAACCAATCATCGTGGTAGACGGTACATTCCTAAAGGCCGCGTATGGAGGCACGTTGCTCACTGCCAACACACAAGATGCAGAATCGAAAATTTTTCCACTAGCATACTGCATAGTTGATTCTGAGAACGATAAATCGTGGGAGTGGTTCTTAAAAAAAATAAAAGAAGCATTCGGGGTTCGAGAATGTCAATGCCTAATATCAGACAGACATGAAAGCATCATCAAAGTAACTAGGAAAGTGTTCCCTAAAATAACACATGGCTACTGCATCTTCCACCTCTTGTCGAACCTCAAAACAAAATTCAAAAAAAATGCAAAGCATTTCAGAGTGCCATTCTTTGCAGCTGCAAAAGCTTACACAGAAATGGAGTTTGAATTCCATATGAGAGAGCTAGACAACTTGGATAAGCGCATAAGACCGTACCTGGAAAAAATTGGCCATGAAAAATGGTCAAGGTATCATTCAGAAAACAATAGGTGAAAACTAATAAGAAGGATAAAATTAATGATATATTCAGATATTTAAAGCGTTGTATTTGCGTTGTTTTTGCGTTGCGTTTGAGTTTTTTTTCAAAAGTACAACTATGATAGAAACTGTCCAAATTATAGGTACTCTACCATGACATCAAACATAGCTGAGGCACTGAACTCAGCAAATTTAGCAGCAAGGGAAACACCAGTGACAACATTAATGGAGTGCTTGAGGGCACAAATGCAAGAGTGGACATACAATAATAGAAAGGATGCACAAAAATGCACAACAAGGCTGACACCATCATCTGAGAAAAAACTCATAGGGAACTATGTACAGTCATTGCGACTAACAGTAAGTTGAGATTATCGTTTGCATAAAGTAAAATGAAAACAGTTGTTTTTGCATAGTTTTTTGGTTGTTTTAAAGTTGGTTTAAAACATGCAGGTGAAACCAGCAAACCAAAACATGTTTGAGGTGATAGATGAAGACAGAACAAGAATAGTAAACTTGACGGAGAAGACGTGCACATGCAATAGATTTCAAAAAGATGAAATGCCATGTAACCATGCAGTCGCCGTCATGAAGGACTTGAACATAAACACATACAACTACTGTGCACAATACTACACATCAAAAGCATGGCTGCAAACATATGAAGAAACAAAAGATACCCGATTGGAAACGTAAGAGAATGGGAACTTCCAGAATTTTTTGAAGACATCATAGTGTTGCCTCCAAAGGAGAGAATCAAGTCTGGAAGGCCGAGGAAAAGAAGAATGGCAGCAGCTTGGGAAACAAAGAAACAAAACAAGTGTGGCAAGTGTGGACAAAAGGGACATAACAAAAAGACCTGCAGAAGAATTACAGCATAGAAGTGGAAACAATTACACATCAACCAAAAAACAACTATATTAAAACATTTAGAAAACACATACTGCATATTACGATTGGTTGTTACATATATTTTTTTATTGTGATTTTTTATGTGGAGAGATATTGATAATAGGGAATTGGTATTATTATCATTAATATACAAAAGAACATCAAATATTATAGTTAAATAATTAAATGAGTGGAAGAAGGTTGAAATTAATAAGAAGGAAAAAAAACTACATAAAGTGATTAAAATGCAATTTAGTTGTTTGTCAGATGGTTGTAATAAGGTTGTTAATAGTATGCTGTCATGAGTTAAAGTAAATATAAAAATTAAAAATCCAAAAATATGAACAAATAAAAAACCAATTCCAATAAAGAAAAAAACATTATAGAAACAACAACTTGTCTATGATTATGAACATAATCTGGTAATAGAAAAAACAAAAGCTAAATAAAAAAAGTAGTATTTCCAACAACAACCAATATATAACTAAGACAAATTCTTCTTTGGACCCTTTGGAGGAGCCTCATCTTCACTATCAATAAAATCCAATTCTTTCATGCGAGCATACTTATAGAACAACACAGCAAGCCTATCACGGTGTTTCTCAACATCAAATATGGGAGGAATCGGTTTCATATCAATGAAGTATTCGGCAAACGATGCAACGAAACAACCACAGTCACTGCAAAACAACCAAAAAACAACAGCAGAAAAACTTAAAAAAAGGAAAATAACATACAAAATTTTAAAAACATTTGAAAATAAAAAATAAAAACAACTTACTTCGAGGTTTGTTGAGGCAAACCATCAACCTTAACAACTTCGAAAGGGTCTAAACAAACCGGTTTGTTTTCCTTTTTGAACTCATCAAACAAAGCAAAAAAGTGGGGCAACAACACCGCAAATGGCTGACAAGCTTTGATAGCAGCACTATCTTTCATAGCAGTCGACAAGGAGTTGTACATGTACATACGCCTTTCCTCAATATTCAATCGACCAAGAATCCAATGTGATTCAGTCTCCATATGGATGATAAACAAAACATGATCGCACAAATGCCAAGGGGAACCACATAACATTTTTCTACCTCTGATATAATCAGCAATGGCATGCTGGGCAGTTATCAAAGAAAGATTTTTTTTCTGTGCAATAAATTTTTCATACAAAGCATGAATGGTTTTGAAGAATATGCAATCGGTGGTTGTGAACTTAACCTTTGGCTCCTTTGCATACTTTCTTTTTTTTTACGTAGATAGTAAAAAATGATGTCCAGATGCTAAACAATAAAAAATGAGAAATGTTCGAAAATCAGAAAATGAATTATATTTCAACAACTAAAAAACAACCAACAAACAACATGAAGAAAACTATAGACTGAAATTTTTGAAAAAAATCAAAAGAAAAAATAAATTAACTTACAGAATTAGTTAAACATTGGCCAGGATATGCAAGCTTGTGGAACCACATCTTGGTTGCAACATCTTCCACGCCAAAACGAAAAGGGGGAACAATCTTATCCTTACCCTTCAAGTAAACCTTGTCCTTGTCATGCCTAACATTAAAAAAAAAAAATTGAAACATAAATAGTAAAGTAAAAAACAAAAAATACAAAAACACAACAAAAATGCTGAAAATAAACACTTACCGATCTTTCTTCGATCGGCGTCCTTCACCAAGCCACAAGTCAAAATCATTCTCGTCTTTATGTTCTACATCTTCACCAATCTTATCATCGAGAGGACACAACCCAGCCACATACTTAACAACTCCATAACCAGAACCATCTTTAGAACTAGAAATGGAAGAGTCATACTCCATAAACGGAGACGTCAGCGCTATGGGTTTCTTAGATTTCCTCTTGTCAACAAGAGGAGTTTCTTCAACGGGAATTGGGTCATCTTCAAGTTCAATGTTAGAATCAACATTGAGACCTGTTGCACCCATCTAATATATTTTTTCCACAAAAATGAAAGAAAAAAGACAGTGTTAAACACAAAAAGTACGAAGAAACTAAAAAACAACCAAAAAAAAAATATACCTGAAAACAAACAAGACGACGATCCGTAACCTCAACATTTTCAGAAACTGAAATCTGTTTACAAGGATCACCACCAATTCCATCTGAAGACATCTGTTTATATATGGTAGTAAAAAGTAATTAGAGCATGGTTAAAAAATAACAACCTTTACACAACCAAAAAACAACACAAAAGCAACATTACCATAATCTCAACTGCTATTACACCGGACTGAACAGTAGCCTCAACATCTATTTGAGTAGGCCCGTCATTGAAATCAACGAAATTCTTGATACAGAAAATAAAGGAAAAAGAAAATGGAAAAAAAGTGAAGTTATTTTTTTTGAAAGACTTCAACAACTAAAAAAAAACTACATAACAACTTAAAAACAAAATAAAAACAACAAGTAAAATAAGAAGACCAACAATAAATTGCGAACAACATAATCTATAAACACAGCCATATAAATAACATAATAAATACAAATAAATAGTCTGAAAAATAGTTGCAAATTTCTTAAAAAAAAAAAAATAAAACATAACAAGAGACATAACAAGAACATAGAATTACAAGACCACTACCTAAAACGGACTTACAACAAAATAAACCACACAAAGTAACTAAAACCTAGTTACATTGTCTACTTATCTACCTTCTCCTCACTATCAGTGGATTCATCATCACTGCCCTTATCATTTTTTTCTTTTGAGTCAGAATCTTCATCAGCTTGACCATCCTTCTCTTCACCTTCACTACCCTCACCTTCTTCATCACCCATAACATTCTCTTCTTCATTGTCATCAGTTTCTTCAGATTCATTTAAATCAAAATCTGCTTCATCACCACTTCCATCATCATCATTGGAAGAGTCACTGCCTTTGTCCTATATTGAAATTACAAATTAAATTAGTATAAAACAACTTAAAAAAAACCGAAAAACAACTATTGAAAAACTAAAATACCTTGGTATAGGAATCGGCAAAAACAGTAGAAAACTGTGTCTGCATTGAAGCCATCTGAGCACCAAAAGAAACAAACTGTGCAGACACAAACTCTTTCAACTCAACCAAATCAGATGAAATCTTCTGTTGGGAAGTATGCAACAAATCGATCTTGACCTCCAACCCATGAAATTTCTCAGAAAAAGCATCAAGCTTGACAGAAATGTCACTCTGAGCAACAGTTGGCTCTTCGGGAACAGGAAGACTCTTGTAAGAGTTGTAGTCAGTGTCAAACTTGAAACTGCTCAGTTTCAAAGCTTTGAACTCACCAGCCGTGGGCCTCATATTTGAAAGTTGCAGCTGATCAAAAAACAACAAAATGAAAATATCAATTATGAAGATTATTAATAACGAAAAACAACATAAAAACAACTACTGAAAAACCAAATTACAACAAACAGATATACCTTATCTTTGGAAACATCAAAAATAGTAGTCTTCAAAACTTTGAAAGTAGGCTGACTATTGCATGTCCACTGAGTGATCCTTGGAATACGAGAGTTTTCCTTTTGACAGTACTTACCTTTCATGTACTTACAACACTCGTAGAACCAAATTTGAAGAACATGAGGACAACCAATCAAAGTGTAAAAAACACTCGGCCTCTTTCCCGAACTCCTTGCCTTCCTAACACCCTCAACCCAACTATCAAGCTTACCCTTCAATGAGGAAATAGTCAATTCAAAAGAACTCCGGCCCCAAGCAAATTCATTGTACCTCCCACTATCTACAACATCTAAAATAGATTTGGGTACATTTTTATGCTTAGTGCCACTAAGCAAGAACCACTCCACAAAATACAAAACTGCCAACTTCACAGCATCCTCATCAGAATCACCCCACCTCTTGGTGGTAAAACATTCCCTAACAGATTCCTTAGTGATTGAGGACGAAGTTGGCCAATATTTTTCACAAAGACTATTAACGTCTTGCTTAAAATCTAAAACACTACAGTCACCTTCACAGTCTAACCCAGTAATCAAAGCAAACTCCTCAATGCTAAACCTAAGCCTAACACCGCGTATCATTACCCACAACTCAGCATCATTAGGTTGCTGAACCTCCCGGAGCAACAACCCATGAAACACTTGGGGTTGAACTTTAAAATCAGGAAGGTTAAGGAAATGTCCAAAACAGGTTTTGGAAAACATTTCAAGCTGTACATCTGAAAGACAAGACTTAATGTTCTCTATCACCTGGAAAGTAGCAGTCGAAAAGGCTTTCGCAATGAATAGATTCTTCTGGTCATAAATATAATCCCATTCCTGTATCAATTGAAACAAAATAAATCAGGACAAAAACAAAAAAACTAAAACAAAAACAGAAAACAAATAATAAAAATATTTTTTTTTTTTAAAAAAAGGACACCTTAGGGGGATTTTTCTTTGGTAAGTCAAATCATTCAACCTTCTCTGAGGTCCTAGCATGGACCTGCAAAAAAAAAGAAATACAAAGTAAAACATAAGCAACAAATCTTATATACAATAACAATGAAGATATAAAAATGTAGTAACCAAAATACAACCAATAAAAAACCTAAAAACAACGTTTATGAAACCCTTACAGTATGATAAATGTAAGAGATAAACAACTTTCAAAAAATACAGTAACAGCACTGTCACAACTTATAAAAAAAAAACAAATACTAACAATAAACAGAAAAAACAACTAAAATATTAACAACACTGTACAAGCTCGTTGTTATGAAATTTCGAAAATGGTAGTCGATAATAGTAGTGTGACAAACAACCGAGAAAAAACTCACAATAAACATATACAAAACTAAAGAATAAACAACACTGAAAGATCTTGTTGCAATTGAAATTAGTAAAATGCTTTTCAATACTAATAGTGTGTAAAACAACCGAAAACAAATTCACAATAAACATATAAACAACCAATGGGGAAAAGTAATTCAAAACTGTAACACAATACGAATTGAACTGGGCAATTTTTCAACAACCAAACAACAACTGAATAAAAACAACAAAACAACATCAACCACAATACATGACAGAAATACATAAAGAACAACAAAAAAACATAAAAACATCCTAATAAACACCTAAATCAGTGACCTAAAAAGCTCATGTAAAAATTAAAACAATAAAATGAAACCAAGAAATTTTAAATTACCTTCGATTTAACTTTAGGCTTTTGGTCCTCAGCATGCACTTCATCCTCAAAATCAGAATCTGAGGAAACCTAGAACAAAAAATGGGGAAAACTTTAAATAATCAAATGTAACACCACAAATAAAACAACCAGAAAAAAACTAAAGAAAAATTTAAAAACAACAAAGAGAAACTTACATCGCGTGCAGACTTGGAAATTTTTGCTCTCTTAGGCTTATGAGCATCGGCCTTAACTGGAAGGGCTCTTTTCTTAGTGCCCGATGTCTCTGGAACATCACCCACTAAATTTTTAGCAATTTTTTTTAACCCCATCTTAGCTTCGACTTTGGAAGTAACAGTTGGAGGCTTCTTCGATTTTTTAGAAAGTTTCTTCGCCGGAGATGGTGATTTCGAACCACTTCTAGTGGTTGCCATTTATATAGAAAAAATATAGTGGAGGATGACAATGTAGGTTGAGGAAAACGTGGGTGAGGGCTTGGAGAAGGTGATCGTGGGAAGAAGAAATGGGTTAGGGCTTGATAATGGTGATCGTGGGAAGCTCGGTTTGAAGAGGGGAATAATCAGATAAATGAAAAATTCAAAAAAAAAAAAAGAAAGGAGTTATGAGGTGGCGTGCGTGTACGTGTGTAAGGAAGAAGGGAAAAGGTAAAATTGTAATTATGAAACTTTTTGAAAAGTAAAATTGAAAAATGTAAAAGTTAAAAAAGTTTAAAAAACCGTGTATTGATAAAAATGTAAAAAAGATGTCAATTTTGACATGAGGTGTAAAAATCTCCTTTTTTTTATGGCGGTCTTCTTTATGTTTACAACATTATTCTTGTTAAATTTAATTTTTTTTTTGAATAATTTATAGTATTAAAAATATGTTTGAATTTTTTTGAACACACGTAGTAATCTAAAATATTAGGAATTCTATTTTCGGCAATATAAACTATTCAGAATTTTTTAAAAATTTACAGGGATTATGTTGTAACCATAACGAATACCGTTATAGAAAAAAATATTCCAGCATGTGCTTTCGGGCATAAAATTGGGTTAATTTTACAAATGCACAAAAACAATAAAAAAACAACAAAAATACAGTTTCAAGAAATTTTAAACATTTTTACGATTTTTTTGATTTTATTTACATAAAATACGGTCTTTTTATGTTGAAATTTTGTTCATTTGTTGTTAAATTTTTGTTATATATATGTTATTTTTTGTTGTTTTTTTGTTGTTAGTTTGATGTTATTTTCATGTTACTTTTATATTGTTTTCTTGTTGATTTTATGTTGTTTTCATGTTACTTTTTGAAAAATCGTAAAAATGTAAAAAATATTCTTTAAACGTAAAAATGTAAATATTTTACAAAAAATAGTGTCTTATGTAATTATTCCCATAAAAATTGACTAAAGAATTATAATTTTTTGGGCTCGAATATGGGATAAAATTGTGTCGAACAACTCACAAAGAAGGAGCTCAAGGTGGGTTACTCGAACTCTGACTTTGGACTTTGGAACCTAAGGCCCCAATCATCCGAACTAACGGCTGATTGGCATATTCATGTTCATCTTTATGGTTGGTTCGCAACTGAAATATGAAATATGAAACTTGATAATAGTTATTTTGATATCTTATTAGTATTAACTTATTGTAGCAATCCAAGAACGCGGTATTGCCAATTACCACAAAATAAACATTTTTTTTTTGCAATTACAAACTATTATCTAAGTAGAGCCATTGCTTATCACTGATTTCATAGGTTTTATCTACAAATAAAACTTGGCAGAATATTTGTAGCCAGAATTTTCAAAAAAACAAAAGCCAAAATTTAGCACAATCAATCACTTTCTGATAGAACCTTGGTGTGTTCTCACCTTTGTTTGTATAAAATGATTCTATAATAGCTTAGTTATCCAATCGAAGTCTTCTATTATGATTTGTCTTTAAATTTCATCTTTATTTTTTCCTTAAGGTATTCTGACTAGATTGCATTAGAGGTGGCAATTTATGTTCGCGGGTCGTATTTGTGTCGTGTCGAGACCCGAACACGACCCGTTTATAAATGGGTGGACACTACACAACCCGTGTAACCCGTTTATAAGCATATTTTGTTTAAACATGTCAATTAATGACACGTTTATAACCCATTTATGACACGTTAAAATACTAAAATAATTTTAAATAGGTCAATAACGGGTCAATTTCGTGTTAGCCATGTTAACCTGAACACAATCCGTTTATTAAACGGGTTAGATGAGTCAACCCGAACCCACTAACTCTCGTGCAGGTTTCGAGTTGAGTTATCGTGTCCACCTCTTTTTGTCGGCCCTAAATTGCACTACCCTTTAACTCGTGTGTGTGTTTTTTTTTAATGGAAATTATGACATTTTATTAGATTAAAGACTCAACCATTACAATGTCTAGCAATTCTACAGGGAAATCATGAAAATGAAAAACACGAGCTGACAAGGAACAAGCACTTTGTGCAATAAAATGCGCAACCTTATCAACAGAACGCTTAACAAATCTTAAATTGACATTACCTAACTCAGCAAGGAGTTGTTTACAATCCCAAACTAGTAAACCAAATGCAGATGGCAGCTTCTTTACATTGTCGCTGCCTTGTACAGCCACCAAACAATTAGTTTCAAGCAGAATACTCTACCATCCCTTGCCTTTTATCAAACTTAGGGCCTCCTTTATACCAAAAGTCTCAGCTATTTCAGCTGTAACATGGCCAGGGAGACTCTTCGAAACAACGTTAAGCATAAGTCCATTACTATCTCGGGCAATGAAACCAAACCCAAAAGAACAATTTGCTTCAAATATAGCCCCATCAACATTAACCTTAATCATATTAGCCACATGTTTAGTCCAATGCTCTATAATCAATCCTTGGTTGTTATGAACAAGGAGAGATTCCAACTGGTTTTGTTGAGCGCAATACCATTGATTAAAGTGAGATTTTGCTATGAAGACTACATTTGCTGCCAATTTTGATCTTTGATTCCATAGCACATCATTACGAGTTAGCCAAATTTGCCAAGCTATCATTAAAATTTTTGTAGAAGTATAGGCATTACCACTTTGAGTTACATCCTGGAACCATTTTTTGAAATCCCCATCTGTTGCAGCAACAGTGCTGACAGCAGTCCTATGCCAACAGGATTGAGCAAAAGGACATAAAACTAAAACATGGATGATGGATTCTTCATTAATTTGACAAACAAGGCATAAAACATTAACAAATACATGTTTTGTTTGAAGTTGAGACTTAGTGGGCAAACATCCAATGATAGCTCTCCACCTGAAGTGCAACACCTTGGCAGACACCTTAATTTTCTAGAACTTCTTCCAAAACTCATTATTTTGTAAATCAACATCAACCTCCTGTTGCAAGAATCTATAAGCACTCTTCAGTGAGTAATAACATGATGCATCTCTAATCAAATTCCAACAATCGACTACATTTGAGTTGGTAAGAGGAATCTCCAAAATCAGTCCATGGTCTCTGGGGTTAAACAAGTCTTAAAACCACTTCAACATCCCAACAGTGATGATTAACTTGTATTAGATTAGCCACTTTATTACCTATTAAGCTTGGGTGTGTAGAGCATACAAACGGCTGTTCTAAATCAAGTAACCATGGATCAGTTGTGATCATTGTGTTTTGGCCATTACCAATTTGCATTCGAGCACCTGCTTTGATGATATCCTTTATTTCAAGTATGCTTTTCCATATAAAGCTAGGATTGTTCCCAAGTGCAGCTGTGAGAAAGGAACCATTGGGAAAATATCTTGCTTTATATACTTTGCAAACCAGAGAGGATTCATCAGTTAGCAACCTCCAAGCTTGTTTTCCTAACAAATCAAGATTGTAATTTCTAAAATCCCTAAAGACCAATCCACCAGAGATCTTATGCTTGCAAAGTTTCTTCCAACTAACCCAGCTAACTCCCTTCTTGCTCTTAGAAGACTGCCACCGAAAGTCACTCATAATGCTTTCAAGGCTTTGACATATTTTCAAAGGAAGTAGAAAAACAGACATAGCATAGCACGGTAGAGCTTGTGCAACAATTTTCAGAAGTGTTTCCTTTCTTGCTTTTGTTAAGAACTTTGTTTCCCAATGCTGAATCCTTTTCTACAATTTATCCTTCAGAAAGCCAAGAATTGTGTTCCTATCTCTACCCACTAAACATGGCAAATCCAAGTACAAACTCAAACCATCAACTGCTTGAATGTTTATTAGTTGGCAGATTCGAGCACGGTTCTCAGTAGGGGTATTGGTGTTGAAATAGATTGACGATTTATTCATGTTCACAACTTGCCCAGAAGCAATCTCAAAAGTCTTCAATAATCGGAGAACACTATTCGCTTCTCTTTCATTAGCCCTGTAATATAAGATTGAACATTTTGACCGGGTTTGACCTAGACCCGACCAACCCACCCGGACTCGACCCACTCAATCCAAATATTTTAAAAATTCTGTTTGTTGGGGCGAGCTGGGTTCAACCCGGTACACCATTGGGCAAGTTCGCAAGTTAGTTTTTTTATGGTCACCGAGTTTCGGGTTGAAACCAAACCTGCCCGCCAACCCGATCACTTTTTATTATTTTTTTTTATTACATATATAATATATTAAAAATAAAAATTAAACCCTAAAATGCAATCATTTTATTTTTATTACATAAATAATATATTAAAAATAATAATATATAATATATTATATATAGTTTGAAACTTGACTTTAGTATTTTAGATTTGAAATTAATGTATTTTTTATTTTATTTTAATCTAACGAATATAGATTATGGCGTTATAAGTTTATAATTTATATGCTTAATTTAATATCTAGAAAAAATTATATAAAATTTGATTTTTTTTAAAAAAAACATTAACGAGTTGATCGGGTCAACCTGTTGACCCGGCCAATCCAGTCAACCCAAACCCGCAGACCCGCAAACCCATGAGCCCGAAACCCACGAACGCAAAACATTTCACGGGTCAGGTTCGAGTACAAATTTTTGAACTCCAAACCCGCAAACCCGAAACTCGATCAACCTGCTCGATGCTTAGCCCTACTGCAATACAAATAACTATTGTCTGTGAATAACATATGTGAGATAACAGGAGCACCATTGGCCACTCTACACCCTCTAATCTGCTTTGTACTCTCTAAATTCTTTATCAAAGACGAGAAGCCTTCTGCATTGATGAGAAACAAATAAGAGGACAAGGGATCCCCTTGGTGAATCCCTCTTTTAGGGACAATGGGGCCCATCTCTCTACCACTATACATAATAGTATACCGTACTAATGAGACACATTTCAACACCAAATGAATCCAATGATCAGCAAAACCCATCTTGTGAATCATGTCACGAAGGAAATCCCACTCAACTCGATGATAAGCCTTACTAAAATCTAGGTTCAAAGCCATAAAGCCTTATTTATCCTGCCTTTTCCTTTTTAAGTAATGAATGACCTCAAAAGAGATCATGATATTGTCCACGATCAACCTTCCAGGAATAAATGCGCTCTATCGAATATAAGTTGCGGTAGAACCATCTTAAGACCATTGGCCAGAACTTTTGACAGAACTTTGTAAAGGACATTATATAGTGATATCGGTCTAAGATCATTCATAGAAGTAGGACTTTTGGTTTTTGGAATAAGAACCAAATTGGTATCATTGAGACTGTGTGGCATATCACCATTAGCCGAAAAATTCCTTACAAGTGTAACGATATCCGATCCAACAATACTCTAACATCTTTGGTAAAAAACTAGAGTCATACCATCGGGGCCAGGAGATTTGTCAGGGTGCATTTGGAAAAGAGCTATCCAAACTTCATCATCGGTGATAGGGGCAATTAAAGCTTCATTTTGACTTGTTGTTACAGTACACGATATATTGTTGATAACCATAAAAGTGTCAACATTAGAAGAATAAAATAAGCTATTAAAGTAATCAACAATTACCTCAAACAAGCCATTAGACCAATTAACCCAGTTGCCTTGTGAGTCTTGAAGTTGGGATATTGAGTTGTGCCTTTTTCTAGCCGTAGCATAAGCATGAAAGTACTTGCTATTTTGATCACCCTCTCGGAGCCAAAGTTGCTTAGATCTTTGCCTCCAAAACACTTCTCTTCCGATGTAAACCTCAAATATTTTTTTTTTCAGCTTCTCTATAGTTTGCAACTGAAGTAGGATCCCTTCCTTATTTCCATTTTCGGACCTCATTACGGTGCTGTCAAATTCTATCTTTAAAGTTACCAGTGAAATTCTGCCTCAAATCTGCAAGCAGCCTGCTGCAATAAACCACTTTCTTAGTGACTTGATTCGAAGGACACAATGTCCAACCATCCTTGTAATATTCCGATAAGTCTAATGGTAAATAATTAAGGTTTATATTTATATTATGAGTTAATCAGGTAATAAGTGGGATTATGATCCTACTAATATATTTCAGCATAAAATTTAAATTTTTCTATAAGTGAGTTAATAAGCGTAATTTGTTAATTACGGAGATTTATATAACATGTGTGAATGTAATACAAGCTATATGTGGAATAAAAATATTTTCAAGTTCGGTGACCCTGAAAATTCAATAAGTGGATATATAAGCATAATTTATTAATTATAGAGATTTATTTAAAATACGTGGATATAATATGAGTTTTTTGTGACATAAAAATATTTTCAAATTCGGCAACCCTGGAGATCCGATTGGAGGCCAAAAATGTCACAATGATTTTAGTTAAAAATATTAATGGAATTATTGAGATAAGTTGATTTTAGAAATATCGAGGTATTTTGAGATACTCGAAGTTGGCCAAATACCCTAGAAGTAGAGATTTCTTAGTGGCTAAGAAATAATAAAATAACTATTAATAATAAAATTTTTATTAATATTTTTATTAATATTATATTATTATTATTATAATATTATTTTATAATAATAATAGCAGGATAGCAAATCCTTGAAGAAGGAGAGCTTAAGGTATAGTTTAATTTTGCTTTACGTTTAAAAATAATTAGTTTCGTACATGAATTTTGTGAATTAGAATAGTTATGAAGGTTCTAATCTTATAGGATTATTCTCGGGTAGTCATGGGACTAGTATCAATATTTTCTTGTTGAATTTGAGGTGATTTTGAGTTAGAAATCGAGTTTAGAACTTTTTAAAGCTTAGTCTGAACATTAATGACGTTTTTCATTCAAGGGTTCAATTTTTATTTTTGTTACATAAGGATGGTAATATTTATGGTATATATATGCCCTGTGAAGTTTGGAGTGATTTGGATAAGTTTTGGTAGTGTTTTGGTGAGTGCGAAAGTTGAGATTTTCGAATTTCATAGTTTTTAGAAATTCCTAAGAGATCAGAAATCGTATTTTTGTCATAACTTTTGACTTGGGTGTCCGTTTTGGACATTCTATATACCGTTTTGAAGCTTGCGATAAGCTCTACAATATGGTGTATGTTTTAGAGCCAAAATATAAGTTTTATTTAAGTGTATTTATACCGTGGGGTTTCGTAGAAAATCCTCAATTGTCTTATGTGAATATTAAGTAGTATTTTGGGATAAACACTTATTGGTTTACGTTGTTATGACATAGGGTCGAGATCATCGGGGATAGTTCTCCACTTGGGTTGGCCGAAATATATGAACATAGATTAAAGGTAAGAAAAATATATTGTACTGCATAGTACGTTGTATGTAATACAATTAGTATTGCAATGAATTGATTAATATTGAGATATAGTTAATATTGTTATATAATGAAAAGATTGATTGGTTGAGTATTGATAATGTGATGATATTATGCATGTGATATATGGGCTCACTTGATTAGGTGATGCAATTTTCCTGGTGACTTACTAGGCGTAAGTATGGGCGTTAATGATATATGATGAGTACTGAGCGTAGGTACGGGCTCACATGATTAGGTGATGCAATTTTTTTGGCGACGTACTGGGCATAAGTATGGGCATTAGTGATATATGATGAGTACTGAGCGTAGGTACGGGCTCACCTGATTAGGTGATGCGATTTTCCTGGCGACGTACTGGTTGTAAGTAGGGGCGTCAATGATATATGATGAGTACCGAGTGTAGGTACGAGCTCGCCTAATTAGGTGATGCAATTTTTCCTGGTGACGTATTGGGCATAAGTACGGGCGTTAGTGATATATGATGAGTACTGAGTGTAGGTACGAGCTCACCTGATTATGTGATGCGATTTTTCCTAGCGACATACTGAGCGTAAGTACGGGCGTCAGTGATATATATATGATGAGTACTGAGCGTAGGTACGGGCTCACCTGATTAGGTGATGCAATTTTCTTAGCAATGTACTGGGCGTAAGTACGGGCGTCAGTGATATATGATAAGTACCAGGCGTAGGTACGAGCTCGTCTGATTAGACGATGTGATATATTGGTGCCAGATTGTGGCATGGGCTTACCCTGATTAGGTGATGCAATTATATGATATACGGGTGCAAGTCTTTGGCACAGGCGCACCTGATTAGGTGATACAGTTGCGACATATGGGTGCCAGGCTATGGCACGGGCTTGCCTGATTAGGCGATGCAATACAAGATTATCAAATTAAAGCATCGACTTGCCTGATTAGGCAACATGATGTTATGAAGATGGTTACTTTATGAGGTAACATATATATATATTATTTATATGATTAAATGAATATGAATTCTATTATTGGTATAATAGTTTTGTGTTACCAAATATTTGTAAACTAATGTTTATTCGTGGCAGATGCCAGTAGTGATTTGGATTTTATTTTATGAACAATGTGTAATAGTTTGATTCTTATTGTGTATAAATGATAATATTCGATTAATAAACTATATGATTATTATTATTATTTTTCTTACTAAGTCTTTGTGACTCACATGTGCTATGTGGTGCAAGCAAAGGAAAAGAAAAGCTAGATCAACCATGAGGTGACAGTCTTCTCCAGAATGTACTGTATCTATTGTGTATTTTGGTTTTATATTTTTGAGTCATCGTCGTATATAATTCTTTTGTAAAAAAATTTATAACAGGGATCCCTGAACACGCTTTTTATGCCTTTATAATATTTGTTTTTAGTATTTTATTTTAGTTAAGTTTTTAATATTATCATGATTTTTTATAATTAATTAATCTATTAGTACTAAACTAGTTTATAAAATCACACATGGCGTCCCTATAGATTAGGGCTTTACAATCTTTCACAACTTGTGTACACATCGGTTCACAGAGCCACGCATTCTCGAATCTAAAGCTCTGTTTAACAACAATTACATCATTATTCCTATGAATAAGAAGAATTGGGCAATGATCTGAACTAGAAATGTCGAGATTAAGGAGTTTAGCTAATGTGAAGATGTCTAGCCATTTTTAATTAACAAGAGCTTTATCCAATCGAACTTCAATCTAAAGATCGGTCCCTCTCCCCTTCTCTCATGTATACGAGTATCCTTCAATTTCAAAATCACATAAATTGCAATTTGTTAAGGCTTTGTTGAAGCCTTCAATTAGCCACTCGGGATATGGGTTGCCACCTTTTTTTATCATCTTGACTTACCACATTATTCAAGTCTCCTATAATGCACCCTGGTAGATCATATTGCTCAGCCAGACTTCTTAGCAGATTCCATGTCTTGAACTAAAGATTGCGATTCGATTTCCCATAACAGCCAGTTAACCACCACTCACCATTGTCTCCATCTCTAACAGTAACATCTATATGGCGATCAGAGTAACCTAGCAAGTGGACATCATCTTTAATTTTCCATAATAATGTTATACCTCTACTTCATCCAACGACATCAACAGCCAAAAGACCTTCAAAACCCAAAGAAACACAAAGTCTTTAAAGAGTGTCATTTTTACAAAGTGTTTCACACAAAAATACAAACTTGGGCCGCTTATGGATCGCGAGATCTTTAAGGAATTGTAAAGCCCGTGGGTTCCCAAGCCCACGACAATTCCAGCTGAGGATGCTCATAATCCTTAGTGGGCCTGGACCCCAGGATCCACCGCACACTCATTTTTTGAAAGCCCAATAGAGTCAAGGATCATATTCTCCTCTTCATCACTAAATGTCTCGATACCTTCCTTATCAGTTCGTCTTCTCTTCGTATCAGAGATAATTAAAGTATCATTTCTCAAATTCTCACATACTCTTGCTGGTAATTATTTTTGCTAAATTATTGTAAATATGCCATTATTCCCCCGAGCATTTAATATTTGTAAATCTCCACCATTACTCCCCTCAGTCATGCCAACATTACCCCTATTTTCCTAGACGAAATTATATGCATCATTGAATGCATTACCGTCAGCGTGCGTCTGAGATTTTAACTTCATCGGAGAACTGCTTATCAGCCTCACTTTCAGTACGCAGCCATTGTGCACCTATCCTTTGCTTTCTCCTCCTTGGCTCTGCTTTCATCCATAACCCATAGGGTTTTTCAATTTCCTCGAGTGGGTTATCAAATAATCGCTGGCAGAATTTTTCAGAGTGGCCAATTATGCCACATATGAAGCAAAATGTTGGTACAAATTCATATTTTAATTGACACCACAGCCAGTCGTCATTAGTTCTTTTAAGTTTGATTCTTCTCTTCAATGGTTTCTCTATATTAACTGAAACTCTAATCCATAAATAATCTCTCCAAATGCCCATGAAATTCTTCGAATCTGGTTTGAGATACAAGTTGATGTAATTACCAACATTCCTAGCATTATCCTCAGTCATGAAGCCTGTTCGGAGGTTGTGAAGTTGTACCCACATATCAAGATGATAGAGACGAACACTTCTAGCTAGGATCCTTGCCTTCCTTCAGACGTTTAAAGATCAATTGAAATCTATTAAAAGTCCAAGGGTTCCCTTCAACGACTCTTTGAATATCTACTTCATGATAGAATTAAAAAATGTATAGGTTAGGTTCTAATTCTTTAACAAACATGCCCTTGCCTGGTTGCCACAAAGATGTCAAAGTATTTAGCATTAAATCAAAGTCGATGACTCTTTTTGTCAAAAACTTCGACGTCCTCAGTAACATCACACAGTAGTCCTCCCTCTTCCTCCTCCTCCAACTGTATCTGGTCATGTTGATCATTCATATTGGCAATATGTTGGCTAGCGGAAGTCATCAGAAAAACACGGGAAATATTAATTGAAACAAAAACACTAGACAATACTGTCTGAAAAAACACTAGACAACAACTTAATGCACCATACTCATGTCAACAGACAAGATTGTGTACTTTTTAGATACTGCGTTTTTTCTCTTTTAACTTGTGTTAGATACAAGACTTTGAGAAATATTTTTCTTAATTACCAGGTTAAGAATTCAGTTCTTTGATTCTAAATTGTCCCCAAATATGTATGAGAAATATGTGGCCTAAAAATGTTCAAAACAATTTGAGTTAGTTGGCACATCGATATTGTTTTATTTTACAAGATGTTCTAAGTTGGCATTGTAGTTAAGAGATTGTATTAGTTAGTCAATTTAGGTCAGCATTCCGTATCATATACCAAATTAATCTAATCATATCCCGCACGTGTGTACGTGTAATTAATATAAGTCATCTAAGTAAAATAATATAACCTTATATACCACCTTAACAATTTGAACTCAATTCTCACCAATTCAAATGAATGAGGAAATCACAAATTCATATCATATATTCTTAAGTTGTTTTGGTAATTGCCACTGGCCAAAAACCAGCTGGTTGGTAGTTGGTGGGGTTGGTGGTGCCACACCAATATATATAGCCACCACAAATACAAACCCTACCTTTTTTTTTCTTGTTAAGTAAAAGTCTCATACTTAAAGAGTAATTTTATGAAGCATTACACGTAAAGAATTTAATATTATAAAAATTATTTGTGTAATAATGCAGGTTACACAGATGCGTTATTTTTAACATATAGACAATACAAGGGAATTTTATCATACAAGTGTACCAACCAAAACAAACCATGTTGTCTTTCACAAACACTACAAAATCAATTTTGTTAGATGCCATATCTGGTGCACAAATCACTCAAAAGGAAAATTGAAACCTTCAGCCCCACCACAAAGGACACCATTAACTTGGTATTAAATTACCTCTTTATAGTCTTGTTTCAAGTCAAAATTGGGAACCATATATGTACATACATATAAACATTTTAGGAGAAAGGTCATTCTTGTTCTGATGAATATGGTCCCTAGATTTTTTTGGGCCTTTAACTCCAACTGTATCCCAAGATTACATAGAAGTGTCCAGCTTTCAGGGGTACCTAATTTGGTTGTTCTTGAGATGTGAATTCCTAAGAATTTAATATGATTAACAAGCTTCCAAAACTAAGCATAAATATACTGCACCCTATACCCCATTATTTTGTATTTGATAAAAAAATTAAATATTGAGTCAAAGCTAGCACTGAGAAAGAAAAGTATTTACTTTAAGTAATATATATTGGCTGAATTGCTGAACCACTTCAAGTTCAAAAAAGGATCTCAAAATAAAATATTGATTGACTTATTGCTAAAATGTTAAATTGTTTTGTAATCATTAAATAACTAAGATGAGCTAATTTGTAGAATCATATAATAATGATGTATAACATGCTGGTACACTTAATATTTTTTTCATCAGCACTTTTAATAAGGGTGATGGGTTACCAACTCTAACAAACTAGTCACTTCTAACAAACACAACAATACAACTAATTAATGCATCAGTATTTTTTTTCCCTTGTCTTATACTCAATGAGAAAAAAACCATATAATTCTACTGAGTTTAGCCAAATTAGGGCTTTATTTATAATAAGATAGCATAACTTAAAAAACATATTGCTTTGCTTCCAATTACTCCTTTGATAATGTTTAACGGTTCATGGATTTAACATCTTATTTTATTTGGCTTTTTTTTTTTAGTGATTCTTCGAAAAGTATAAAACAGAAAGTGGAGTAGGCCCTTCACAGTTCAAACTCTACATAAATTATTGCTAATTTCCATTGGAAAAATTGAAAAGCAGAAAAGAAAAGGCAAAAGTCAAAAGTCAAAAAGGGTGCAATTAACATGTCATGAAAGTCCTGCTCCACACCATCTTTCCTGTAAAATTGCATAATTTTCTTCTTGCAAAGTGAAAATTCACATTGCATTTTTAAAGGTTCTCATTTCTCATTTTCTTCTCAAATTTAGAATGAACAATAATATTCAATAGTTAACTATTAATTAAATTTTACATATATTAAATTAATGGGTTAATTTAAATGAATAATAATCATGAGTTGATTGTAATTAAGTAAATGGAAAAGGCCTCTCTTACTATATTGACTATATTTGACAAATTGGGAAAATTGAATTGATATTTATAGGGAATCAAGGTGAGAACAAAAATCAAAGGAATAAAAACTAGCATTCTTAAACAAGACCGTTAATTAACATGAATACTAAATATGAGGAAATTAAAGAAAAATATAATCCCTAACTATTCTCTCAATCCTTGAACTATATATCTCATTCCTTTATTAGTCTTATTAATAGAGATTCCATTGTTATGATTATTATTGTTGTTGTTTGTGTTTTTTTTTTTTGCTGGTGATCCATGAAGAACCATCAAAACTTGTCATTAATTGATCAAAAAATAAGTAATAAGTTTGCATCTTCAACTATATATTTTTCTTCAATTATCTCAAGAACATCGTTTGGTGACACAACCAACACAACAACAAGGTTTTAACTCTTTCTCTATCTTAAATTAATAATTATATTTAATTAGTTGTATACATCCTAACACCCAAAAAAGAAAACCATTCTTGGAATGTTGTAATTTATGATCCTAATGAATTAATTATTGTTAAATGTATATTAAAGTTGTCAAGACAAAGTAATGACAAAACAACTTGTATTTATATGTAATTAACGTTCCTGTTTTATTTTACGTGTTCTCATCATTATAACTTCATTAAATTTACAACAATGTTTCTAGCTGGTTAAGCCATAGCTATAAAGATTCATTTAACTAACTATAATGTAACCAATATTTTTTCTTTTCCTTTTTCTATTGAAGGAAATAATGTTACGAATAATTCACTTCAATTAATTAATTAATTGTTGATTTAATGTGCATGGCAATGGGTTTCGGTTGGCACAAGTTCACAACACACAACATATGCCTTACTTAATGGCTTGGCTTTTGGGTTCATAGAATCATATTCATTAGATTTAGGCAAACCAATCAACAAACGACATCTTCACGTGATGCCCTTTTGATACATAAATGAACAACTAATCCAATAATGAACCCTCCAAATGACATAAATACCCTGGTCTTCTTCACCTCATTTTTGTCGGTGATCTACCTTGGAAGTAATTTTCTAACTTCTCAAGGGTATTTTCGTCATAGAATCTATTAATTTCCTCTCTGTCCACCTTCACATTTCACAAGCTTTTCTGTCCTTGTATTCTTGGGTTCCCAACTTCTGTCAACCGCGTAGCCCATTTATTTATTTATTTTAAATAAAAATATAATGATTTTTATTACTATTTGTTTTTTTTTTTTTCTCAATATATATTATAGATTTTATTCCACTAAAAAAGGACAGCAAAATATGTAATAACCATTCTTTCTAACTGTGTCTAATCGCCGTATTTTCTTGAAAAACATTCTTCTCTTACGAAAGGGAAAAATATAAAAAACACTATATATGAACTACAACAATTGATTTTCTCGAAAGATAGTTGGGAAATCTTGCGTATAATTTTCTCGAGAAAATCGTAAGGACTTGAAATGAAGCTTTTCTATTCTCTTCTGTAAAGTTATTATCTTTATGAGTAAATAATAGTTGGGTTTATTTTATTTTAATAATTTTATTAGTTTCTTTCACTCTTTACAGATGAAGGAGAAGGGAGTAAACTGGTCTTCATCCCTAACAAACCCATGTCTTCCTCGGCCGAGTCCATTGCTCCATTGGCGATTTGGGCTTCTGACAAGTCTTGTTCTTGTCGGCATGGTTGTGGTTTGGAGCATCGACGGTTGCACAGTAAGGACTTTTCTTGAAGCTTGGAAGTCCAACCAAGATTTCCTCACTATGAAGGTCAGTACCACCAATGGGCTAGATAGTAATCTCACTCATATCAATGGCGGTTTGCGTTTGAACTCTTCTTCCACCATTGTGGTTAACCAGACCAACTCGACCCGGTTGAGTACTCATTTCAATTTCGATGACCCACTTCTTAATCTAACTCATTACGAGCCATTGTTGAGTCAGAACTCGTCTATTATATCTAGTGAGTCGGACCAGAATCTAACTCGTCCTGTAGTAGTTCCAGTTCCAACCCCGGTGAGTTTGAGTTGGGTTGAAGCTGAGTTAGAGCCAAACGTGACGTCTAATCTTCTGGCCCGGTGGTTAAGTCCCGGAGGATTGCCTTGCAGGGATTCTAAGACAGTTGAGATTGCTATTCCTGGTTTGGACGGTCAGGATTTGATCGAGTTACCAGCCGGTAAAATCCATGAATTTGGGTTTCAAGCTTTGGATGAGGTTAAGAATCCTCGTTGTTTAGGTGGGGATTACTTTGAGACTGATCTTTCTGGGGATTCATGGAAATCTAGGCCTGTAGTTAAAGATTTTGGTAATGGGTCTTACTCTCTTTCACTTCAAGTACACCCAGATTTCGTGGGTACATACAATCTTACTATAATACTTCTGTTTAGGCACTTTGAGGGTCTTAAGTTTTCACCTTCTAGATTTTCATATGATAGAGAGGTTCGTAAGATTCAAATCAGGTTCTATAATAGCAGCAGCTCTGCTCAGCTGCCAAAGATTCAATTTTGTAAGGAATCTGATTTTGGTAGAGACATTTGGTCTGGAAGGTGGACTAGGCATGGCAAAAATGATGCTTGTGAAATCGGAAATGATGGGCGGTACCGATGCCTGGCTGCGAATTTTCCATGCCAGAATCCATGGTGTGATGGCTCATTGGGGTCTTTGGAGAGTAATGGTTGGGTTTACTCAACACACTGTTCATTTAGATTGTTTTCAGCTGATTCTGCTTGGAATTGCTTGAGTAACAGATGGATTTTCTTTTGGGGAGACTCTAATCATGTTGACACAATTAGGAACATTCTCAATTTTGTGTTGGATCTACCTGAGATACAGTCTGTACCTAGACGATTCGATATGAATTTCTCTAATCCTAAGAACCCTTCTCAAACAGTTAGAATCACAAGCATATTCAATGGTCATTGGAACGAAACACAGAACTATCAAGGCTTGAATTCTTTGAAAGATGAAGGGTTTAGGAACTTGGTAAAGAAGTACTTCTCAGAAGACACAGTTCCAGACACTGTAATTATGAATTCTGGTTTACATGATGGAATCTTTTGGTCTACCATTAGAGCATTCTCCAAAGGGGCAACTTATGCAGCTTCATTTTGGGCTGAAGTTTTGGATTCTGTCAGGCAAAGGGGACTGAAAGCCCCGAAAGTTTTTTACCGTACCACAATAGCCACGGGTGGCTATGCTAGATCGTTGGCCTTCAACCCCAGCAAGATGGAGGCTTTCAATTGGGTAGTTTTGGAGAAGTTGAGAGAAGCTGGGGTTGTATCTGGTGTGATTGATAACTTTGACATGACTTTTCCATGGCATTTTGATAACCGTTGCAACGATGGGGTTCACTATGGCCGTGGTCCAGCCAAGATGAGATGGCGCGATGGCCAAATTGGGCACCAGTATTTTGTAGACCTCATGTTGGCTCATGTTCTCTTAAATGCTCTATGTGTAAGATAGTAAGTTATGCAAATCTGCAGTGTTTTGGAATCCATTTCCAGTCTTTTGGACGAAAGGGAATTGGCTTTGTGGCGCTACAAAGTGAAAATCGAGTTGAGGGCATCGCCTTAAATGCGCGGTAAGAGAGTAGAAGGAGTTCTAGAACAGCTTTGTTACTCGGAGAGGAAGTAAATCTGAGGTATAGTATAGTGTGTTCCATATATAAGTGATTCATTTTGAGAAAGAAATGGTAGCATTCTTAATTTTTTTGGTGTAAGTATTGATTTTTATCATATGTATGGTTTTAGATACATGCATATCCCACGCTTGTAGATTATTATGAGGAGTTTTTGTTGAAATACTTAATGAAAGAATGTGTTTAATTAGCTCAAATCTCTCTATTTCTTTCTATTGAGTTGCATTTTCATTTCTGGTAAATTTTGAATGCTGCTAAAAATGGATGTGATAAATACAAGAATGTAAAGACTAACTACCATGACTTGTGAATGAAGAATACTTTTAGTTCAAATCTGCAAAAAGTGTTAATGGATAAGCAAAATCTTACAACAATAATTCAGACTTTTATTTCTATTTTTGGGCATTTGTCATCTGTAATAGTAACGAGTTTCAAATAGAACAATAGTTGCTCTTTAAATATTCAAATGTAAACTAATTTTGAACTAATATTCTAGGGATGATTACATTTATCGACGTCTTTGAATTAGTTTATATTTTCACATATACTTGATAAAATTTCTATTAATAAACCAATTAAAGGTGTTGCAGATTTTATATTGGCCTATTTACAAAAATATTGGAAAATAAAGATAAGTTTTGATATATATGGAATAAAAACTTAATTATACTAAATATGACATTTTTTTAAAAAACTTACAAATATGGGAAAAAGTCTTGAGGAATGCCATAAAAAACTTTAAATTTGTGTTTCTTTTTATTTATTTTTTCTTTTTTAAAAAAATAAAATATTAAAATAAATAAAAAATGATCTCAACTATAGATATTATTTTTTTTTTTTACAGAAATTAAACTTGTTTTTTTTTTTATTTAAACTACTATTTTTTTCTTTGTTTTTTTGTTAAAAACTAATTATTTCATTAAAAGCAGTAGAAAAAAAAAAAAAAAAAAAAAAAAAAAAAAACCAGTTTCATCAACATCATCCTGAAGAAAAAACAATATAAAAAATTAATCTAAAGATAATATAAACTTTAAAAATCAGTTTCATCAACATTGAAAGAAACTATTAATTTCATTAAAAGAATAAAAAAAATAGTTTCATTATGTTATTAGAATTTTTTTTCAAGT
This sequence comes from Cannabis sativa, assembly GCF_029168945.1. Classification (NCBI taxonomy): domain Eukaryota; kingdom Viridiplantae; phylum Streptophyta; class Magnoliopsida; order Rosales; family Cannabaceae; genus Cannabis; species Cannabis sativa. The sequence goes on from NC_083609.1 coordinate 8,952,191, forward strand.
TACTTTTTTATTATTTTGTTTCTAGGTTGGAAACTTACACTTATATTTTGTTATTAAATTATTGGTAGGCATTATGTGTTGTTTTGATTATATTTGTGATTAGTATTTTTTTTTTTTTGTATATTTGTGTGTGTGTATGTTTTTATTTGATTGTCTGATGAAACTGGTTTCAATTAACTTTATTATTAACATTTGTATTTTGTTATGATTTTTTATAACGTCAAAACTGGTTTCACATGTCGAAACTGGTTTCACATGTTTTAACTGTTCTGTAATGGGGTTGCTCAATTTTTATGATATTATTATATATTTTTTAGTTTGTATAAAACCAGTTTTATTATTGTATGATATTTGAACAACAATTTTTATTTTATTTTAATTAATCAGTTTCTGACACACATATTATTTTATTATTTTCATAACTGGTTTTTTTAAGTAACTAGTTTTTTTTTATTGTTGTTCATAATTGAGTTTTATTCAATTTTTTATTAATTTATTTCAAGAAACTGGTTTTTATTTGTTTGTTTTTATTTTGGTTGTTTTACTAACTGGTTTCTCACATTCCACTGTTTTTTTTTGTTATTCTTTTATGGTTTTTATTGCAGTTTTGTCTCTTTAATTTATTTTGTTTCTTTTTTTTCTCTTTGATTTTAATTTATTATTCTCTTTGTTATATTTGTTGCATATTGTATGTTTAAATTAACTCTAATTTTTGAGCAAGCAAATAAAAAATTAAATGCCAAAATAAAGAATGAAGTTAAAAGTTTGATTATTAGGTATTGATATAAAATTTATATGTTCGAAACTGGTTTTTAAATTTAGTATCGTTAATTTGTAAAAGTTTAGTTATTAGGCATTGTGTATTTTTTATTATGTTATTGATGAAACTTTTTTTTTTTGCCTCTTTTAATGAAATAATTCGTTTCTTTTAATATTGATGAAACTGGTTTTTAAAGTTAGTATCGTCTTTAGATTGTAATTTTTTTCATTATCTTGTTGATGAAACTATTTTTTGTATTCTTTAAATGAAATTATTAGTTTCTTTCAATGTTGATGAAACTAGTTTTTAAAGTTTGGATTCTTTTTAGATTATGATTTTTTATATTGTTTTTTTTTTCAGGATAATGTTGATGAAACTGGTTTTTTTTTCTGCTGTTTTTAATGGAATAATTAGTTTTTAACAAAAAAAAAAACAAATAGTAGTTTAAATAAAAAAAAAAAACAAGTTTAATTTTTGTAAAAAAAAATGAAATATAAAAATGTACACTTATTATATATATATTAAGAGAAAAAAATTAGGTTGAGAAAAAAAAATTAAAAAAAAAAAGAGACACAAAGAGAAATTAGAAAAAAAAAATAGAGAGAGATAAGCGAAAGAAAGAAAAAAAAAAGTAGCAACTGACTTAAAAGTTGAAAAGAAAAAAGAGAGCCAAAATTAACTAAAAAATATATAAAAAAGACAAAAAAAAAACTTTTTGAAGTTTCAATAAGTAAAAAAGAAAAAAAAAATTAATAAAAGTATAAAAGTAAAATATTTTTGTCAAATTAAAAATGTAATGTTTGAAAAAAAATGTAGTATTTGGTGTAAATTTTTCAAATAAAAATATGAGATTGGATAATAAGTTTATAAAAATATGGCATATCAAATACCATAAAAAATCTTAAATGTGAAAAAATGCCATAGAAGAGTGGCAAACCTAAAAATGCCATATTTTTCTAACTTTGTTATGAAATCCCATATTTCATGTAATTTTCACTTTTATATTTTGGATCCAATTTAATTTATAAACAACTCAAATTTAATTTGCAATAATGCAAATTGGATAAGTTATTTTTAAATTTGTAACTTTTTTAAAATTAAGTTATTTATTATTTATTATAATATAAATTATATTCACATAACCATTAACCAACACAACAAAAAATAATAATTATTATTCTATATCTTCAACAATAAAATAAACAAACAAAAAATAACAATTTTCAAAATATATATATAAAAAGTTAATACATTAAAAGAAAAATATAATTATTTAAAATTATATTTTCCTTGTATATAAATATATACATTTAAGGGATTATTTTACAAAAACATAAAAACAATAAAAATACGACATTTTAAATATTTTTACGATTTTTTTGATTTTATTTACAGAAAATATGGCTTTTTTATGTTGTAATCTTGTTAATTTGTTATTGATTTTTTGTTATCTGTATGTTATTTTAATGTTATTTTCATATTATTTTTATGTAATTTTATTGTTGATTTTATGTTATTTTCGTATTATTTTTTTTGAAAACGGTAAAAATATAAAAAAATATTTTTTAAACGTAAAAATGTAAATAATTTTATAAAAAAAAATGGTGTCTTATCTAATTATTCCTACATTTAATGTTGTGGAAAATGGAAATCCTCTTATAAGCTCAAGTTATTTACAATAGTTCTAAATAAATTACAAGTATGTCCGAAGGTCAAAACCAACAAAAGACTCTCAACTACTTTCACTTACAACAAAAACAAAATAACAGAACCAAGAACAAGAGCAAGAAAATACAGCTCAACAATCCAAGGTCCTAACTATGCTAACTACTTCTACTGCTTATACAAACCCAGAACAGAGCTGGAGAGGACTACCTGAAGCATTTACTTCCTTTGTGAGTTGTGTTTAGAGTAAAAGAGAGTAGAGAGAAAAGCTCATCCGAGCTCCATTGTAATCACATACATACAGTAAGATCAAAAAGAAAATCAGAGAGAAAAAAAAAAGATTATCAACCAAAAAATATTGTGTTTTGAAATCTGAGAAAACACTTGCAATTACCTGCTATTGTAGTAGAGATCAAACTAGTTTGATGGGAGCTTGGGGAGACATACCCCTATTCTAATAATATATATTTATATATATATATATAAATAGGGACCGGATTTTGTCCCGTTACTGTACGGACACGGATTGCAATCCGTGATGTACTGTAACCGTCGGATGGGCAGTTACTTTGATCCAAAGGTTGGGGTTCATGTAGGGGTTGATGTAGGGGTATGTAGGGTTAAATAAATGGATACCGGCTACTTTTTTGAAATTTAAATTTATTAAAAAATGGAAAAGTGAACAGTTACATCCATCAATCAAGTCCTATCAACCTATCAACCGTCGTCCCTCTCCACTATACCATTTCATTGTTATTTTTATTTTGTTGTTTATTTTGCAAAGTTCTTTCATTTCCATTTTCGTCTCTGCTAGGGCAAAAGCAAAGTTCTTTCATTTCCATTTTCTTTTTCATTTTCCATTTTGTTTTTCCATTTTCCATTTTCATTTGAGTTGGTGAAACCCATACTGTACATTTTGTTCACTGTGGTGTACATTACTCGAAGTCTGCCATTGTTGGAGTTGTTACAGGGAGTGTCAACGGTGGGTTTTACACTTTGTCCGTTCTACTTTACATACTTTTCACAGAAAAAAAAATACATTTTTCAAGCGAACGTGGTGTTTTTGCATTTTCGTGTACTTAATATCTTCCATTTTGTCTCAGGTGTGGAGGGTGAGGTGTTGCAAGGATTGTGCATTTCTGTGTGGAGGTATTACTTTCTCTATCTCTCTCTATCTCTTTCTCTCTGGTTTTGTGTTGAATGGAGTTTGTATTTCTTTCTCTCTGTCTCCCCCCGTGCATGTGCTTGGTTGTATGTGTGGAATGTACTCTAAATTGTTTTGAGTTTTTCGTTTTAGTTTTTTATGAATATATGATTCGGTATTTCTATTTAAAGTGGAATGCACTGTAATTTAGGGGTTTTGATTTAGGTATTTTGATTTCGGTATTTGTGAAATGTGTTAGTTGACTTGTTTGGATTTTGAATATTTGGGGATTGGATAAATGGAGATTTTTTGAGCAATATGACAAAACTCATTTCAATTTAAAAATCTGAACCCAATAAAACAAAAATAGTTGTATTGTTATTATTATTATGGCCTTATGTATAGGTATTAGAGAAAAAGATGTTATCTTTTTTCATTTATGTGTACGGTGAAGACTAAAGATATAAATGTATCATATGTTTTTGAGCAACACCCGAAAAATATAATTCACAAGTTCTATAATATTAGGTTGGATATTGTTTTAGTGATCTTATCATTATGTAACTGATTTTGCTTTCTTTCTTGTTTTTGGGATAAAATATGAAAACATCAAGTATTTGTAAGTATGGTACCAATTTTAGAGGCACTAAACTTATTGGTACTGAGCATAATGTCATACAATTTAAATATCCTAATAGAAATAGGAGATATTATCAAACCAAACAAGTTGTGTATTGAATTAAAAACTTAACACAGATAAATTAGGAGTACTATTAAAAATTCGGATAAGAATAATTTAAAAAAATATATGTTTTAAATTTTGTAAAGATATTTGTACTATAGAAAATAAAATTTTCGTACATTTTTGAGACCTTATGAAATTAAAACCCTTTCGAAATTTTTTCACTTATGCAGATAGAATTCATCTTATAAAATAGTATCAAAAGAAAGCTATTTTGTAAAGTAATATAGAAGTGGACAAGGTTTAGAAGTCCCATTTTGCAACCCCATCAAAGCTTAATGTTCATACTTGAGGAAGTGTAATAAGACATTAGTAAGTACTCTAGTTAGCAAGTAAAACATTAGTTGCATTCTCCTTTGAAGAATTATGGAGTTTTTGACTATGTTAGGTATAGGGAAAAAATGTGGAAGGGATAGAAAATAAGTTTAAAAAATTGTGGTAGATCCTTATTATTTATTCTTCTCAGTGTATATTTTCATGTTCCTTATTTGCATCTACTGCTTGAGATGCCTACAATAAAATCTTAATATCCTTGTTTCTATATTTTATCTTACATATGTTGGCATCAGTGTATGTTAAAAGTGAATACCGTATAAGCGACTTTGCTTTGGGATGGTATTGTAATAGTAAATTATCTTAGGAAAATATGATAACTTGGAAGCAAAGGGAGACTATTTTGCAACAAGATGAGTGATTTTTATTGTTATTATTACTTGTTTATTTTATTAATTGTTTGTGAGCTCTTTGTACTTTGCGGTTTTTTTGTTCCAATCGATCGGAGTTGTTGGTTTGGTACAACCCACTCGATTTTGGGAAATTGACATTGCTTTTAATTGAATTTTAATCTTATTTGAATTTTCCTTTTGGGAAATTAGAATTATAACAAAACTAACAATTTACAGAATCCATTATTTAGGCATATTGGTACATTGTACTTAACGAGTTTCCATGTAATACATATTATGAAATTATGTTATATGGGAAGAGATGCTTACCTGTTATTGTACACATATAGAAAATTAAGTGTCGGGATGTCATGAATACACTGAAATGTTAGACAATTGCATGAATTATTCAAAGTCTTTGTCTTCCAATATTTTAGTGTTTTGAATGTTTGTTAATTTAAGTTATTTTGTCTTGTGTAATAGGTTTATAAAATGGTATTTAAACGGAAGAGGGAAATTTCTATGAGACAAAAAGGATGCGACGAGAGATAAAGAAGAAGGATCCGAAGGAAGCTTGGCCGAAGTACTAGTGAGTTATTTGTGGCGATTATTTTAGTGGTAATATTTTTTGGTTTTGAAAATAATATTTATAATTCCATTCCTTTATTTAATTGATGCCCAAGCCAATTTCTATGCTTATCTTTGATGCACACAAAGAGAAACCTAAAGCGGATGTGAGTGACTTTATTCGTGTTATACACATTTAATATTTTTTATCTTTGATTTAGCGTACTTTTGTTAATAATCGAGTCTTCATATTGCAGGTGCTTCGTAGTTTTAAGGAGCAATTCAAGCTTCTTAGCGATGAAGAGATTGAGAATGGGGCTGCATACGAAGTCGAGGCTTCCCCTCCAAGGTTGGTGGTAGAGGGAAAGGGAAGAAGGTGAAGGAGACATTATCTCACGAGCCGGGGATTGACAACAACGAAGGTGTGGGGGACGTTCAAGTTTACGAGTCGTTGCTCATTCGAGCGTTTGGGGAGAATAGTCCCACTGCTCAACGAGGGTCAAAAAGAAATGGTGAGAAATGCCGGTTTCTCAACATTTTTAAGGGAGGATGCCCCGTACATAGACGCTAAGATAGTTAGTTGGCTGATCGATCATGTGGATCCAACCACTTCACAAATTTGGAGATATTTGGAAGAACAATCCAACTATCCGCCAAGCCGTTTCGAGGATGTCATGGGAATCGGGATGGCGGAGAACCCGTGGCAACCGAAAGTGAGCGTGACACAGTTGAGTTTGACGTCCTCTTCAAGGCCAAGGACTATAGGTATTCCACGACTTTGCTTGGAGAATGAGCTCGGGGAAACCAATGGCGTGATGACTACTGTTTCTCATTAAGTTTCTCCTTGTACGTATTGGAGCTTGTGTTGCCGCTTAGAAGAATGGTACCGAGGTCGGCACTAGCTACATGCATTCTTTAGTTGACATAAGGTCAATTAAGAAGAAGAATTGGGCGGCTTGGGATATCGATATCTAATGAGCTCTCTACACCGGTACAAGACGAAGAACACCAAAAATGTCTCACGGTTGCACGATATTTTTACGGGTAAGTTTTCGAATTATTGTGATGGTAGTAATTTTATTCTCTCGTGTCTTGGTGTGGTAATATATGTATGCACTTTTGTTTGGTGGCGGCTTGTATATTTGACGCACGTAGGCGGAATTTGCTACTCACGTGGACCGAACTGTGGCTCCAATTGACTTTTGGACCACAAAACACTTGCAAGTCGGTGTACAAGTGGATTCGAGACCAGGGTGGTCACACAAGTGGAAAGGTACATTTAGTACTTCAATTTTCTAATGCGTTAGAATTTTATTTGAGAGATATGCTAACTAGTTTTTTTGGTGTACTAAGCAGGTGAAGTTGACTAACACGTATGTGTTCTTGCCAAGATTTTGAATCCCATTGCGGTTGGGCAACCCACAAATGACGCAATATACAAAGGCTGTGTGTGAGTTGAAAGATGAGGTCTTCGGCTTGATTTGAAGGTGAGCGGCGCAAAGAGGCATTGCGAAGGTACTCTCCACTTACCTTGGGAAGGGGACTATGAAAGAAGTGTTGGAGATACAGAGACGAGCAAAGTTCGGCGCTCGCTTTCGTTCAACGGGGAGACCGAGAAGAAGGATGACGTCGGTGTCGAGGAAAAGGATGGTGAAGGGACGAAGGATGACGTGGTTGTCGAGGAAAAGGATGGTGAAGGGACGAATGATCAATTGGAAGAGGATGTTGATGATGTAGAGAGTGTCCCTTCACTTAATCTATCAGAAGAGAAGGTCGTTGTTCCAACTAAGGTGGTTGTTTCTGATGATTCGTTTGAGGTTATGAACTTTTGGGGAGAAGATCTCCCCGCTATTGTAAAAGAGGAAGTTGAGCAGACAGTGAAGGATGATTTTGATGATCTTGCGTTCGAAAGATTCAAAGAATGCGGAGGGAAGGTGATTGGTCCGTTCCTTTGTGAAGAAGGGTTACTCAAATCAACAGTACGAGTTGTTCCGTTACATTTTCTCTAGCGCCAATGATCCGAGGTAATCTCATGTGTCATGATTACTGTGTACGTAGTTGATATTAGTACATTCGTTTCGTTGTTGATTATTTGTTTGGTATTTCAGTGCAGTGTTAGCCCATTTTGGGAAGGTTGAGGTCGAGCGGATGTATTTCAAATGCATGAAACCGGAGGCAGATATATCACACAGTGTACGTAGAAGTTGGCATTTGGGTGCTTTGAAATTTGTAGTTCATTATTTTAGTTAATGCCATTTACAAATTGTATGAATGACAACATAACGGATATTGTTTGTGTAAATGTCAGCTCATTGATTGCTTTGCTCAAATCATGAATTTTCGAGAGAAGAAGCGCAACGACATTGGAAGTAAGAGAACTTGGTTTATGCCCACCAGAATTTCGGTATGAAATTTGATATTTAAAAGTGGACATGAATCTTTTGTATTTGTCTTGTAAACTACTGTTAAATCTATGTTTTTATTTAAAATGTAATCTATTATGTGTGCTTATTGTGCGAGCAAGTTACTTGGAAGATCGATGATTTGTGGAGAGGATGGCGAAGCGGCAAGAGTGGTCCACTCTTTATTACGATGCGAGATTTGAGTTTATGTCACACCGTAATTTGCATTTTCTTGAAACTTTTGTGTTGAATCAAATGTGTGTAGTTCAATTTTCCGATGACGTTGTTTGTTTTACTTTGTCGCGGATGGTGGTACCCCTACGGATACCGAGAGTGCTCCGCACCGGTTTGCGGCGAATGTGAGCATGGTTAATACAACGGTGGAAATTAGGGACTCGTTGTCTTAACGCAATGCATAAGAGGTCACGTCGGAGCACTGCGTAGAGATGGTATGCACGTGTGTACACGGTTTGCCGTTTTATTAGTGTAATTGCACTAATCTCAATTGTGATTGTTTTAATTTTTTTGCAGCTCCAGACTTTGGACCAATTGTTTGCCCTGTCAAGCCGGGGAGACACTGAATTTCAGCGAGTTTGTAATTATTTCTTCAAGCAAGGACTACCCACAACAACAAAATGGCCACGATTGTGGAATGTTTGTAATGAAGTACATGGAATCACTGTTCGAGGAAAATGAAATATTGGAAGAGGTAATGTAATGTTGATTTCTTTAGTTTAAGTTTTCATCCCGTTAACTAACTTGTTTATATTGTGAAAATTGAGTTGTCAATCTATTTTTTGATGGATTTGTTTCTATGGATTTGGTTGTCATGTGTATTCTTGAATTGGTTTCCTAATGTACACTTTGCAGTTTGATCCTATTGAAGCGAGACTGGATTGTGTTGGGAAAATTGTCACCCACGAGAGTAACAAGGCTAAACATGCTGTGATGGAGGGAGTTAAGAAGCAATTTGGATTGAGCAAAATCAAAGTTCTTCCATCAACATCTACAACTATAGCATTACGTAGTCCATCAAGGTCTCCTCGAGACCCCCGATTCAGCACAGCGAAGGCCGTGTCCGAAAACATGTGGTGGGCAAGAGCAAGTCCCCGAAAACACGTCATTCTAAAAGGCTGGCCATAAGTAACAAGTAGTATATTACAATGGTTAGAAAAGTTACTTTATTTATATATTTACTATGTTCAGTACAATGGTTACAAAAGTTAGGTTTTAGGTCGTAAATTATATTTAGTCAGTCATGTTATATACTTGCATCATACTACTGTTAGGTGATTTGGAATTGCACTAATGTTGGTGATTTTATAATTTACTATAGGGTAAGACTTGTGGTAGTTTTTAGAATTTGGTGGAACTGGTTATTATTATTGTATGGTCATTATTACTATTATTGTGAATATTATTTCGGTTGTTATACTTTGCCATTACTATTAGGTTTTGGATTTTTTTTTACCATAACAATATGTGAAGTACATTATTCTGAAAATGAAACTAACCAATTTTACATTCCTTTTCGCACTATCTGTTTTAGTCCAATGATGTCCATAGCCAAAATAATAATAATACTTATACTTATGTACTTTCCCATTATTATTGTGAATATTATTACTGTTGTTATATTTTGCCAGTACTATTAGGTTTTGGATAGTGAAGTACATTATTTTCAAAATGAAATTGACCAATTTTACTCCAATTATGTCCAAAATAATAAAAATACCTACAATCAACAACGAAGGCATTAATTCTGGCCTTGGACATAAATTTGGATCAAAAAGAGTAAGTACAAAGACAGTTATGAGAAATAATAACTCTGTCACACAATTTCCTTTGTAACAATTTTACCACTTCTAAATAATGTAATTAAAGGCTATAAAAAAAACTGTTTTCCAAAAATGCAGTGTATTGAACATCAACCTTTACAACAATTATATGGATACCTCCAACATATTAAAAATTAAAAACAATGGTACCAATCTATTCAACATTAAACACATAGTTAAAGAAATCTTGTACAGTAATGAGACATAATAACTCTGAATTTCACCATTTCTAAATAATGCAATTAAAAGCTACCAAAATAAATAAAGGTTAGTGTTTTTCAAAAATGCAATGTATTGAACATCAACGTTTGAAAATGGTAGCAATCTATTAAACATTAAACTTTGAAAAAAAAGTTGAAGTATTTTTAAAATGCAAATTAGTGAAACACAACAATATTGACTAAGTTATTATGACACTTTTTGGATTATATTGTGAAAATTACCGATATTTATCTTTAAATCCTAGTATTTCACACTAGATTAATTCTTGTACTACGCACATATTGACATTCACAATCAATGACGAAATAGTAATTAAGAAATTTTTAATAGAACCAACTTAAATGCCTACCTTTCCTTTGAATTACGTCCTTAAAAAACATAAAATAAACATCATACCACATACAATATCTCTAACGAAATAAAAGTTGGCAAATGATGAAGAGGCAAATAAATATAATGAAATATAATTTTTTAATAATGTTTTCATGGTGCATCTTCTCTTTCTCCAAACTCCTTACTTGGTTTCGCAAGCGAGAGTAGTGTCTGCAGGTTTTTTAGGATGAGCTTGATCGATCCAACAAAAGTAATCACATCCTCGACTTTCGTTGTTCTCCTGAATTTAAAATAAGTACATCACCATATTTACGAAGCCTAGTTTAAAATATTATTAAGGCGTTCGAAGTCTTACATAGTGCGGACATCCAAAGAAGCGACGACCCGGATTTGCTCTACTGCTAGAAGTCCAAACATAAGCTAGATCACCACAGTAGCAATGGGGGTGTCCCCCAAGTGAATTTTTCCATGAAGGGAAATCCCTCTCGAACCCGTAGGGGTCCTCTCCAGAACCGACCACCATGTTTTTTTTTTTTTAACAAACCAAATTAGGGTGTTAGTGAGGCTTGAAAAGGAGTGTTTCCGTTGACCTTATGGTGGAAATAGGTTGTGAAAATAAATTTAGGGGGGAAACCGAATTTCTTTGAAAACGTTAGAAAGTATATTAAAATTGGGGAGCATATTTCGTGCTTCCTCTCAAATATTTGCTTCAAAGTCTTTGGTGCACTATACTTATATACAAAAAAGTAGTGTCAATCAATCACAAGCGGTCAATCAAATTAAAATAATATTTTATGTTAACTCTATGAACAGTTAAAAGTACAACACATAAATATTTCTCCCCACATGAATAAACCACATATACAGCCGGTTTAGTTTGGTTTAATGGAATTGTATGAACTTTCTTATATTTTATGTTATGTCCAAATACAAACTGGTACGGCTAAAGATGGGGTGATATGACACCAATAATAAACATTTTAATAATACTTTCCCATCAATCCATATACGGTCAAATCAGTAGGTTGTACATGAGGAAGCAATTTGACCTAAGACTGTAAAAAACGCTGACATTCGCCTCCCGCATATCTTTTCTTCAAGAGTCTGGCGCACCGTTGTGTCAAATATTATAACACTCATTCCTCGGTCGCCTTGTCCACTCGGGAGGTTAAGGTTCGGTAGGATGACATATTTGGGTGGTCGTTTTGGAAGTAGTTCCCGCCACCCTAGTCCACCCATCCCAAACCTTCGTCAACATTTCCTGAATACACATGTACCACATACATAAAATTTTTAAGAAACAATTTGTAATAATATAATATTGAAATAAATAGACATAAAGAGTTGAGTTATTACCAAAATTTGTTATGAGATGATTTATTGAATTGCTGAAATTCCCTTGATGCACCTACAACACACGGTTGCAGTGCATACCAATCCTTACGTTTACACATCTTCACTTTGGTGCAACAACAATACATAATTTATTTTTTTAATATATTATACACACGTCTACATATAGGGAGTGAGTTCTCTAGGATAGAAAACAATACGAAATTGTGAAGGAGTAAGGAGAGGTAGAGGGGTATATATAGTACTTGTGGATGTGATTGTTGAGTGTAGTCTTCACAAAAATTTAAAAATAATAATTAATAATATAACCACAGGTACGGCTACAACTAACCTAAAGCTATTTATTTGACTTTTTCAATCCCTTGAAAAACGTAGTATCAACAAACCCAACCCCCTACTAACTTTTCCTTGGAAGACGTAATTGGAACCAATATGCATGCTCGGTGACAACATTGAATTGGTTCAACGTGCTAAACAAAAATTATGTATTTAAATAAGGTAAATGTTGCTCCCATTGTTATCACATGTAGCAACAAATATCCTAATATTATGTCCAAATAAACATGTGTGGCCAAATGAATAAGAAATTAAATTAGGATGTTTACTAATAATGAAAACTCAATATTTATTTAAATACGATTTTAATATTTCATTAAAATATTATTCGTTGGAGTAAATATTGCAATAATTTTTGTAAGATTACATTAACGTATCAATCGTTGGAATCAAGATTACAATAATTTTTTGAATACTATATAAATATAGATATTTAATAACAAAACTGTTTAATGTTATGAATACAATAGTAGTTTAAGACAAGAAGTGACTCTAGTAATAAAATCAGGAGAATAGTGAATCCGGTACGCTTCATGATGGGCGAGTACACACTGGCCAAACAACCTAAATTCATAGTGCGACTTCTCCCATACTGCATCGGTGTCACTCTGTACAACCCTAGGTCAAACTTGATTCGGTGAGTTCGTTACAAGAGGAGTGACTCCGGTACCCAACAGCAAACTTCACTACATACTGTGTCACCGCGCATGTAAACACCGCGAGTGACAACGTCAGTACTACGAATGGTTGGTTGTCGCGTCGTACAACCCTAGCTCGAACTAGATTCGGTGAGTTTTTTAGGAGGATAGTGACTCGGTACACCAAAGCTAACTTGACTACATACCGTGTGTCACCTTAACCAAAAAACACCGAATCCGATTCGACACAGGGGTACGGAATCACTACTCTCACAACGAACTAACCGAATCCGATTCGACACAGGGGTTGTCTTGAGTGACACTCAACCATTCGTACGACTCACAATGTCACTTGCGGTGTTTACGGCCCAGTGACACACAATATGTACTCAAGTTCGCTTTGGGGTACCGGAATCACTACTCTCACAACGAACTAACCGAATCCAGTTCGACACAGGGGTTGTACCGAGTGACACTCAACCATTCGTACTACTCACAATGTGACTTGCGGTGTTTACGGGCCGGTGACACACAATATGTACTCAAGTTCGCTTTGGGGTACGGAATCACTACTCTCCCAACGAACTAACCGAATCCGATTCGACACGGGGTTGTATTGAGTGACACTCAACCATTCGTACGACTCACAATGTCACTTGCGGTGTTTACGGGCCGTCGTCACACAATATGTAGTCCGATTCGCTTTGGGGTACGGAATCACTACTCTCCCAACGAACTAACCGAATCCGATTCGACACGGGGTTGTACCGAGTGACACTCAACCATTCGTACGACTCACAATGTCACTTGCGGTGTTTACGGGCCCGGTGACACACAATATGTACTCAAGTTCGCTTTGGGGTACGGAATCACTACTCTCACAACGAACTAACCGAATCCGGTTCGACACAGGGTTGTCTTGAGTGACACTCAACCATTCGTACTACTCACAATGTGACTTGCGGTGTTTACGGGCCGGTGACACACAATATGTACTCAAGTTCGCTTTGGGGTACGGAATCACTACTCTCCCAACGAACTAACCGAATCCGATTCGACACAGGGTTGTCTTGAGTGACACTCAACCATTCGTACTACTCACAATGTCACTTGCGGTGTTTACGGGCCCGTCGTCACACAATATGTAGTCCAGTTCGCTTTGGGGTACCGGAATCACTACTCTCACAACGAACTAACCGAATCCCGAGTTCGACACAGGGTTGTGCTCGAGTGACACTCAACCATTCGTACTACTCACAATGTGACTTGCGGTGTTTACGGGCCGTCGTCACACAATATGTAGTCCGATTCGCTTTGGGGTACGGAATCACTACTCTCCCAACGAACTAACCGAATCCCGATTCGACACGGGGTTGTACTGAGTGACACTCAACCATTCGTACGACTCACAATGTCACTTGCGGTGTTTACGGGCCCGGTGACACACAATATGTACTCAAGTTCGCTTTGGGGTACCGGAATCACTACTCTCACAACGAACTAACCGAATCCAGTTCGACACAGGGTTGTCCGAGTGACAACTCAACCATTCGTACTACTCACAATGTGACTTGCGGTGTTTACGGGCCGGTGACACACAATATGTACTCGAAGTTCGCTTTGGGGTACGGAATCACTACTCTCCCAACGAACTAACCGAATCCGATTCGACACGGGGTTGTACTGAGTGACACTCAACCATTTGTACTACTCACAATGTCACTTGCGGTGTTTACGGGCCCGGTGACACACAATATGTACTCAAGTTCGCTTTGGGGTACCGGAATCACTACTCTCACAACGAACTAACCGAATCCAGTTCGACACAGGGTTGTGCGAGTGACACTCAACCATTCGTACTACTCACAATGTGACTTGCGGTGTTTACGGGCCCGGTGACACACAATATGTACTCAAGTTCGCTTTGGGGTACCGGAATCACTACTCTCCCAACGAACTCACCGAATCCAGTTCGACCTCGGGTTGTACTGAGTGACACTCAACTATTCGTACGACCCACAATGTGACTTGCGGTGTTTACGGGCCCGTTGTGGCACAGTATGTACTCATTTAATCATGAAGCGTACCAGAGTCACTATTCTCCAGACTTTATTACTACACTCACTTGTTCTCTCAAACTACTATTGTATTCGTAACAGTATGTACTCATTTTAATATGTGAGAAACATAAAATGAAGAATAATATTAAAAGTATTTTTTTGTTACTTTTTTATATTTTTAAGCTATATTATGTTATTATATTATTTAAGATACCCTGAAGTTACTTTTTTTTTTTTTAAATGTAACTCATATAATGTTTTAAATGTAACTTATTAAAATAGTTTTATAAAAATAAGTTTATTTTTTATTTAATTTTCTAATTTCAAATATAAAAAATTTAAAAGTAGTAACTTGTTTTCATACATTAAATTTTATTTAAATTTAAATATTCTTTATTTATTAACAAAATATAAAAAAAAAAAGAAAAAGACTAAAATATTTTTAAAAAAAATTTAAAAAAAAGAGAATGTTTGACAAGTTTATTATTATTATTACAAAAAATATATTTTTACTATATATGTCATGAGTCATATACAAATAATAAATAAAAAAGTAATTGGCAAAAAAAAAAAAGAAAACGTACAAGCACTGAATTAATATATTTTAAAATTATTAAAGTGAGAATATGTGAGTAGCTCATTATTTCAGTTTTTTAATAATAATATTAATAAAAGAGAAATTTTTTCTAACCACAATCAACCAAACCACAACAAAATCGATAATTTCGTTGGTTGGAATTACGTCTTCCAAGGAAAAGTTAATAGGGGGTTGGGTTTGTTCAAATTACGTTTTTCAAGGGATTGACAAAATCAAATTTGTCTTGGGGTTATACCACCTTTAGCCGTACCTAGGGTTATATTAATTATTATTTTGTAATATTTGACAAGACTACACTCAACAATCACATCCACAAGTACTATATATACCCCTCTACCTCTCCTTACTCCTTCACCTCTCAATTTAGTATTGTTTTCTTTCCTAGAAAACTCACTCCCTATCTGTAGACGTATGTATAGGGATAATATATATAAAAAAAAAGTAAATTATGTATTGTTGTTGCACCGAAGTGAAGATGTGTAAACAAAAGGATTGGTATGCACTACAACCGTTTGTTGTAGGTGCATCAAGGGAATTTCAGCAATTCAATCAATCATCTCATTAGAAATTTCGGTAATAACTCCACTATTTACGTCTATTTTTTTAAAAATTATATTATTACGAATTGTTTCTTAAAAATTTTATGTATGTGGTATATGTATATTCAGGAAACGTTGACGAAGGTTTCGGATGGGTGGAGTAGGGTGGCCCGAACAACTTCCAATACGGGCACCCAAATATGCCATCCAACCGAACCTAAACCTCCAATAAGGCCACCGAGGGATGAGTGTTATCTATCATATTTGACACAACGGTGCGCCATACTCTGGAACAAAATGATACGCGGGAGGCAAATGTCAGCGTTTTTACATTTTTAGGTAAAATTATTATTTTATTATAAAACCGTACTTGGGTGAGTTTTAAATATATATGTCACATCATATGTACTGTAGGAGTTTTTATTAACAAAAGACAAAAATTAATCCATTTTGTTGGGTTAATCCAAATGTTAATCCATTAGTTGGTTGTTCACTTTTATTATTTGAAAATTGTAATGTTGAATACTTTATTGTAATCAAGAAGTGAGAAATTGTAATGTGGTTACTACAAATTAATTAGCATATATAAAAGATTTCTTTATTCTAATAACGTATTTCTACGTATGTCTTTCCAACCCTAAAATCAATTTTCAACAGTCACAGAAATAAATTATATGAAAATATGTTTGGAACGTATTTCAATGTACGTCAGAAGCTGGATCTCCCATATCTCAATAAGTTCAAGTTTGAAAATAACGTACATCAATATACGTGCACGATACCTTAAATCGAAAATACAGTACGGTGCAATTATGTTTACTCAATATTTGAATTTAATGAGATAATAAGATTTTTTTTCAAATGTAAACTATAATTTCGAACATATTTATTCGTACATTACTTATTTTAATACATTTTGAACCATTTCCTATTTAGGACCACGTTTTTAAGTTGTTGGGAATTATTTAAAAATTGTCCAAATATTGTAATCTTCTTAACCAAGTATGGACTATTTCCTCTTTAATTTGTAGATACTAACTAAAAAAATCAATAGTTGTCTTATCAATATTTAATTTTACGTGTACGTCCCACGGTGTACTCAACGACGTTAAATGGAGTATTTCCTACACTTTAAATAACGTACGTCGGCGATTTCACAAAGTGTAACATCAAATCAAGCTCGACTACATTACGACATGCGAGATCTCATGGGATTCCCTGATTTGAGTTAATTAATATACTATTTCAAAACACGAAACCTACCAGTAATTACTTAAGGAGATTTAATATTTGTTGGGCTCTAATATACTAATATGACATTTTTCTTATTAAAATTTGGACAAATCAATTAGGTCAGATTTAATAAATTATGATAGTAGTACCAACAACGATTATGATGTCAAATTTTAATAAATTATTCACGACTGAAATGAGTAGATGTCACATCACCTTTTTAAATTTCACCATTTAAACCATGTACTTATTATTACCATAACATTTAAATATTTAGGTGACAAAGTATTCATTAAATAATTACTCCTTCTGTGGGATCCGACCAAAATATTAAAAAAAAAAGTCATACATGTCACGTGAATTCTTCGAGTATTGTGCCAAAAATTATAAAAAAAAAAACTTGTTTTTATTATTTATTATAATTGTAGGGAATGTTCTATTCTATGTACCTTATATTTTGATCTCTATAAATAGACAAACATCCTACATATAGTTACTTTATTTCTAATAAAATAATTAGGATTAATACAATTAAGAGCACCATGATTTGATATCAATATATTATAACATTTTATGTTAATACATATAATACAGTTTCATTTTTTTTTTCTTTTTCTGAAAATTAATTTTATAATTCTAAATTTTAATGCATATGGTGCATGGGACCTCACATTTGATCTTTATGTTCAATTAATATTGATTTTTTTTATATATAATATTTTATTTAGAAACATTTTGTGTTCTTATTTAAATTTAGGCTAGTAAATTTAAATTAATACAACATTTAACAAAAAAGAAGGCAAATACTCATTTTGACAAATTATTTAGATGGTGTTTTGGCACTATAATTAAAAAATAAATTTTATTCTTAACAACTGAAATTTTTTTTTAATAATACAATTATAAGTGTTTGACAATATTTTCAGAAGATTTTTTTTTTTAAAAATAAAAAAAATATAAAATTTTGAGAACACCAAAAAGTTATTTGTCGGAGTTTAATTTCATCAATTTTTTTTTTCCAAATTACTTTATCTCATTATTATTGAAAAAACTTTTAAAATGCATTTCTTTTTCATGAATATATTTATTAATTTTTTTATTAAAGTTTATTTTCTAAGAAAAAAAGAAAGAATAAATAAATAATTTCTGTTTTTACAAAATTACATCAAACAAATATTTTTTAATTTTTGAAAACTTCAAAGTATGTTTTATATTATCATTATTTTAAACAATTTTAAAAAAAATAAAAACAAAACCAGAAAAATTCAGAGTGACTCCTCTTATTATTTAAGATTTGAAAACAATTTTATGTTTTTATAAACTCAAAAGGTGGGTCTACATACAAATTCTTGATTTAGTTAAATATTTTCAAAAACAAAATCTGGGTATTATTTTGAATTTTAGATTGAAAAATAAAAACACTATTTTTCATGTTTCAAACCGTGTACTTATTACTTAAAGATGGTGATGTGACATTTTTATACGAATTTGTAATAAATCAATTCACATCATTCATTATGTCTTCCATACGTACTAATACTTAAAAGCATTTTATTTTTACTTTAATTCTGGAAATTATTATTTAAATCATAAAACCGTACGTAATTTTGTTTTTAATATAAACATGTCACATCACTTAGTACTTTCCCGATATTGCTTAGATTTTGTTTGTGGGATTTGATTCACCTTCTCCTTCTATTAAAATTGGTTAACTAATAAATGGGTAAATATTACCATTGTCAAAATTTATTAACTATGAAATGGTTAAATTCGGAAAAAGAAAACCAATATTATTACATCAACCCAATCACGTGTACATCAACCCACCAACCCACTATATAAGTAAAGGTTATGTCTATTTACTAAGCATTTTTATCAAACCCCGTTTTACTGTTACCTACATCAAATGGACCCTTACCAAAACTTCAACCCTTTTGAAACAAGTCCTCAAAAATCCCCACCGCATCCTTTTTCTTCCACAAGACACGTAGGTACACCGTCACGGAGTCCAAGACTCCGTTCAGCGTCCATGTCAGGATGTCCTAACTGTGCAAGGCTCGAGTCTGTTCTCCACGAACACGAAAAAATTATAAAGAAGGCTCATTTACGAGCCACGGAGGCCAAGCAAGAGTCATACAAACTCGCGGAACATCTGTACCATTCAGCCCACGCCATGCAAGAAGCCAACAGTTCAAGAGAAAAATTAGAGGGTATCATGGATGACATTCTCGACTACACCGAGGTGTCCATTCCCCACTACCTACTTCATGTGAAACAAGAATCACCAAGCACTACTCCAAGAGAAAGCCCTTCACGACCAAAGTCCCCGTTCAGAGACAATAGCCCTCCGTCTCAAAGGAAGTTCCCTCGAGTTATAGAACTTGATTGAACATCCGTTCGGTTTCGATCGTGGTATTTTTCATATATATATCTTGTACTTTTGTTACAACTCATCTCATATGGCCGTTGAATCAACTTTTTGTTAGGCCATTTAATGAGATTGAAGCACTTCTATTATATATCTACTTGTTTGTAACTTTACTATATTATTTTAAGTTTTTTGCTTTTACGTTTGCGATTTGTGATTTCACAATGATTCACTTCACTTTTACTTCCACAATTAATTAATGAGGAAAGTGACATTAATACTCCAAAATAAACCAAAGTACATATTTCATAACAAATACTGATCGTACAACATTATAGCTTAAAATATAAAATAACATAACTTGGACACTAACACAGTGCAACATTTACTGTTTTTGGGAGAAGTATCCACTCCTCCTTTGTCTCTAACTTCTATATCATCTCCATTTCGGTCCTCACCTTTCTCGGTCGAATCTTTCACATTGTCTGTTCGGGTGATTTAATTGCACGAACATTCACCCTCATCAAACGGTGAGCAAACAAATTAAGGATAGCCTCTTCATCATTATCATCATCGAATCCCACATGCGGGGAAACTCATTAACACGGCAAAAGTTCTCTAACTTTACGCCCAAAGTGAAGCATTCTCCCGTCTCTCCATGTAGACATAAAGCAGAAAAAGCTTCTATGAAAGATTCATAACGAATTATTTTTATGGACGCATCAGAAGTAGTGTTTTTGCTTACAGCATCTTCGTACGTACTATAGATACCTTCATTTGGTCCATTGAAAATAACCCAGTGTGGACTCGAACTCATACTTGATATATTGTAAGGCTAATAACTAAGTTACAAATTAATTTCTCTATAAACTTGATGCTTTGGATTGGAAAACGTCTCAAGTGTCTTATATAAGTTGAGGAGAATAACCCTATAGTACGTTTTTTAGTTAGTTTGTACTCCATTGGGCAAATGTGATGTGTCAAAAGAGGGGTGCTTAAATCTCTGAATTACACAATTAAATACACGTGTAGGCGTACGTAGTATGGTCAAATGTCAACATTATTCATCAATGCCGTTTTTCCAAAAAACCTAATGTCCTACGATGCTTGTTCTAACGTACGACGATGGTTTAACTTATAAGAAGATGTAGGTGAAGGGCCCATTAATATCAGCCCAACATAAATAAATCCCCAACATATATAAATCAGTAAAACTACCCATTCTACTAAAATAAGTCATCACTTTAATACACGTGTACACGCATGGGGTTTTCATAATAGTACTGCGTTATCTTTGTAAAGTACAGGAATGGTTGAATTCATTAAAAGATGTTGGTATAGGCCCATTAATATAAGCCCAATGGATTTAAATGTGAACAACTAACCATTTATTAAAATTTTCTTCTTTTCTTAACATATTTTTTTCCAAAAACAATAAAAGTACAATGTTTTATTTCGGACGTACGAATATGGTTCAACTCATTGAAAAACTTAGGTGAAGGCCCATTAACATAACCCCAATCTATTTAAATCCCACCACCAAACCTTTCAACTCAATAACATCAACCCTTCAAATTTTTCGTCAAATAAACTTATTTCACAATTACATGTGGAATGAAATTAAAACAATTTGTACTATTATCTTTGTTATGACGTACGAGAGGAGTTGAGTTCAGATTGTAATATTGAAGAGGCCCATTAATATCAGCCCAATGACTTTAAATGTGATCACCAACTCCACACAACCCTATTATCTCGGCCTTCTATACTCACAAAATCTAATTTCAATCCCCTCAGCACCCTCTACACCTTACTCCTCATCTACAATTCTTACAAATCAATAACAAGCCAACATGAATGACGAACACACTTATGAATGGAAAACCATCACGAGCGAGCTAAACATCATAAAACCGAGTGAATGAGATTGAGATACGGGACGTGCTAGGCAAGAGTCTCGACAACCGGAAAAATGGGAAGCATTCTACGAAATGTATGCGAAACGGATGGGTTTCGGCACAAGGAAAGACGATGTACGACGTTCTCATGGGGTCATTGTAATGCGGAGGTGGGTTTGTTGTTCAGAGGGTTCGAAAAAAATCGCATCACCGGACACACCAAGAAAAAAAAGACCTCATGATGTCACTAGAACCGGATGTCAGGCAGCATTGCGTATTTTACTCACACAACCGTCTAACACTTGGAAATGCAAAGAGTTCAGCACAATGCACAATCACGAGTTGGCTTCATCAAGTGAGGTACAATTTTTGAGATCATATAGAGTTGTCTCCAATGGGTTGCTTGCCCAAGTCAGGTCGATGAACTCCGTAGGAATTAAAACTGCCAACATAATGTCTCATGTTGCTTTGCAAAGTGGAGGTTACGAGAAAATGCCATGTCAACTTCGAGATGTGTACAACAGGGTTGCTGGTGCGAAGCGAGAAGAGAAGATAGAGACGGACTCAGAAGGGGCGCTGGGATTTCTTGATTGTCTCGCGAGAGAAGGATCCTAATTTCTTCGTTGTCTATCGGGTTGACGACGAGAATCGCTTGGCTAACTTATTGCAGGCGAGATGGAAACTCACGCGTGGACTATGTAGCTTTTGGGGATGTACTAGGATTTGACACAACCTACATGACGAATGAGTACAATAAGCCCCTCACTTGTTCTCATTGGCGTCAACCACCATTTCAACACATGCATCTTCGGATTTGCTCTCCTCCTCCACGAGAAGCTTCCATCATATTCTTGGCTACTTCAAAAATTTCTAGAATGCCATGGAGATAAGAAGCCAAGTGTTGTAGTTACTGACCAAGATGCGGCCATGAAACAGGCTATCGTTGAACACATGCCTGATGTTACGCACCGTCTCTGCGCTTGGCATCTCAATACAAATGCTTCGAAAAAGGTTAAAGATCCGATCTTCTTAAAAACATTTAAGGATCTCATGTACAACTACTACGAGGAGGAAGAATTTGAAGCAAGATGGTTAGACGTCATCCAAACCCAACAACTAACAGATAATGAATGGTGTCAAACAACATTCGAGTCAAGACAACAATGGGCAGAAACGTATTTAAGGGGTTCATTCGTTGCAGGAATGAGAACCACACAACGTTGCGAATCCATCAACTCCGCTCTAAAAAAATTTTTAGAGAAGAATTATTGCTTGCGTGAATTTGTAACAACCATAGATATGACAGTCTCAAAGCTCAGACACAACGAGACTGCAAATGACTTCAAAAGTAGATGCACTCGACCTCACCCACCTAATCCTACATGCTTGACCACTTACTACAACCAATGTGCTGAATTCTACACAAGAACTATGTACCACAAGGTTGCCGAGCGACTTGATTTAGAGAATAACTATTTTGTCCTAACTCGAGAGCAAGAAGGAGAGTGGCGGATATTCACCATTGGAAAGTTCCAGCATCCGGACGTCCAATACCGAGTTCATTACTGTGAAGGCCGACGAGCACTGCACTGTAGTTGCTTGCTCTATGAAAGTCAAGGGTACCCTTGTAGACATTTATGGGCTACAATGAAACGATTAAACATGAGAAGAATACCTAATTCTCTTCTCATGAAGCGATGGAGCAAATCCGCAAAGATAAATCTCCACCTACATTTTAACCCGCCAGCACAACCACAACAAGACACATTTACGAGATGGCTAGGTTTGGATCTCTCGGTTCAGCGACTTATAACTTCACTTTCTATGCAGCGAAATCAGAGGACTCGTACAACCGTGCAAAGGAAGAGCTTGAACGGCTAACTCTAATGTTCAAGGAAGAATTTGACTTGAATTCCAATCCGGAAGGAGAGACGCCACAACCTGGAAGATATCGTAGCAACCCCAACATTATTAAAGACCCCGAAGTTGTGAGAACAAAGGGTACGGGAAATACAAGGGAAGGACCAAACGGGGAGCAGATCTCAAGAAACTCAAGACATTGTCGCATTTGTCGCTCATCAGACCATGATTATCGACGGTGCCCAAATCGTCAACATAACACTGGATCTCAGGGGCAACAACCTCCAAACAATCAACCAAAGCATCGACTCATTCAATGACCACTCCAACGCGTATTTCCGGAACCGCCTTCCTCCACACAAGAGTCTTACTATGGTCATTCTTATAACTAGCTACTTTTAGCCATTGTTGTTTTAACGTTTATGACTCTACTTATTGCTTCAAAAATTCTACATTTATATACTTCTTGTTATGTTTGCTGTGTTTAAGGTAATTCTCTCATCTTCACCAAACCTCAAAATTATTATTGACGAACAACTAAATTATGCCTAGGAAAAAAAACTGAATCTTATAAGGTGAAAAAATATATTTTTCTGGTAATTTTTAATATACGAAATATTTACAATTACAAAATTACACCAACTAAAAACTCAATGTATAACAACAAATAATTTCATCACTAAAAAAAAAAATTTCTAAACAATATACTACGAAACGTAAATGAACGTACTCGGTACGTGAAATTTTGTACTCGGTACGTGATATTATGTACACTAATTTTACTAAACATCACGCAGAAATAAGTAATGTACACGGTACTCTATATAATGTACTTAATTACCATCCCACATATACATATGATCTTATGAATGAAGGAAAATACCAAAATAGCCTTAATCCGACAACATGGACCCACTGCCTAAAGTATTTTCGTACCATCAGCGCCGAGAACGAGTGAAGACCGATGTACCTTTTTGTACTCTAACTAACACAAACAGGTACCATTTTGTACTTTTTCCGTACCTAATTATTTTATAATTAAAAAAATAAACTCCCAATAGGTAATCACACTCTGACAACAACCGGTTACCACTTACATTTCAAAAATTAAAAAACATTTAAAAGTACGGTGGGGCCCCCCTGCCGTACAACGGATTCCAATCCGTGTTTTGCATATATGGGCACAAAATCGGCTGCCTATATATATATAGGGATATGATTTTGTCCCGTGATTGTACTTTTACGGAATGTATTCTGTGATGTACGTCATCCGTTAGATGAGAGTGTTATTTGATCTGAGAGCTGAAATTGATTTAGGGGTAATTAGGTTTAAAAAAATAGTAACGTACCCTGACACTCATCTAATGTACCTTGAGACCCATCTAATGTACCACGGAATACATTCAGTGAAAGTACATCACGGGACAAAATCGTGCCACTGGGACACTATTTTGTCTCGTGATGTACTTTCACGGAATGTATTACGTGGTACATTAGATGAGTTTCAGAGTACATTAGATACGTCTTAAGGTAAATTACCATTTTTTAACCCTAATTACCTTAGATCAACCCCAGCCCTCAGATCAAATAACTATCTCATCTAACGGTTGTCGTACATCACGGAATACATTCTGTGAAAGTACATCACGGGACAAAATCATGTCCCTATATATATAATAAAGGGATAATTTCACAAATACACAAAAACAATAAAAAAAAATTACAAAAATACGGTTTCACGGAATTTTAAATATTTTTACGAATTTTTGATTTTATTTACAAAAAATACGGTCTTTTTATGTTGTATTCATGTTAATTTGTTGTTGATTTTTAGTTATTTGTATGTTATTTTTTGTTGTTGTTTTGATATTATTTAGATGTTATTTCATGTTACTTTTGTGTAATTTTCTTGTTGTTTTCGTGTTATTTTACATAAAACCGTAAAAATGTAAAAAAAAAATTATTAAACATAAAAATGTAATTTTTTTTTACGAAAAATAGTGTCTTATATAATTAGCATCCCTTTAATAAAACAAAATATAGATTAAACATGAAAAATGTGACGATTTTTAATTTTTATGTAATAAAAGGTAATTTAAGTAATAAATAATATTAACCGATCATTTCTCTTTAAAAAATTTTTTTTTGTTTTTAGAGAAATTTACACAATACACCTAAAAATAAAATCTTTTTACATTTTTGCCAACTTTATTTTTATTTTACATTTTTACAGCTTTATGTTGTTTCAGTATTGTTTTCATGCTATTACAGCATTATACTATATTTCTGCAACATGTAAATAACGGATTTTTAAGAACAACGTGTAAACAATATTCTATAAGAAAAAAAATATCAGTAAAAATATAAGAAAAACCTCAAAATTATGTAAAAACTTAGTGCATGTTTAACATCATAACTAAAAAATTGTTTTTTGTTTATAAAAACAGAAAATTGTTTTTGAAAACAATTTGGCTTGTTTGGCATTTGTTTTTTGAAAACAGTTTTCAAAAAACAAAGTTACAAAAAACAAGAATTTTAAAAACAACAAAATGTTATTTTCTGTTTTAAAAACCAATTCACTTTTGGTCAATATTGTTTTTAAAAAACACTAACCAAACATGACTTGCTTTTAAAAACTTCAAAAACTATTTTTTGTTCTCATTTCTAAAAACAATTTTTTGAAAACAAAAAATAGAAAACAATACCAAACATGTTCTTAATTTCTTTTTATTATTTTTGAGTATTTCTGAAATAAATCCGAGGAAATTACACTTAGTATGGGATTTTAAAAGTTCTTATGATAAATATGGCACATTTAAGTTTGGCCAATTTATATGGTATTTTTTTGTTTTTAGGTTTTTGTATGGTATTTGATATGCCATATATATGTAATTAGGTTTCTAAATCTCATATTTACTGTTTTTATTTGTTTAGGAAGTTTTATTTGTCATTGATGCCGGAAAAGTCACCGGAGTTTCTTTGTCGGTCTTGGGAAAAGTCACTTGGGAGTAGCGGTCGGTCTTGGAAAAGTCGTCGGAGTTCTTCTTGGCGCGGGAAAATTCTGGAATTGGCATTTTCGCCGGAAAAATCACTGAAAAATCACCAAGAAACCGGTTTCTTAAAGTCTAAGAAACCGGTTTCTTGGTGATTTTTCCGTTGACAATGCCAATTCTGACGACTTTTCTGACGCTAGCAGCTACTCCGGCGACTTTTCCGGCACCGACAGTAAACTTCAAAAAAGTCATTAGAATTGGCATAGTCGCCATACCAAGAAACTGGTTTCTGGTTTCTTGATGAAGAAACCAGTTTTTTGGTAATTTTTCCGGTAATTTTTCTGACGACAATGGCTTGACGAATTTTCTAGCGTTGGTAGCAACTCTGACGACTAATACACCGACAGCTACTCCGGTGACTTTTTCAGTACCAACAGTAAACTCTAGGAAATTCGTCAAAATTGTCATTGTCACCGGAAAAATTATCGGGCTAATCACCAAGAAACTGGTTTTTTTTCGGTTTCTTGATGAAGAAACCAGTTTCTTGGTAATTTTTTATATTTTTTTTCTCTATTTGGTTGATTGATGAAACTGGTTTCAATTATTTTCAGTGTATATCATTTTTGTTTTGTTTTCATAATCTTTATTATTGTTGTGTAACAAAATTAGTTCCTTGATGAAGAAACCACTTTCTTGGTGAAGAAACCAGTTTCTTGATGAAAAAACCACTTTCTTGGTGATTTTTCTAATGATTTTGCTGGCGACAATGCCGGCTTCGACGACTTTTACGCGGCAATAACTCGGCGATTTTTCCAACACCGGGAACTACTCGGCAACTTTTCGGCACCGACATCAAACTCAGGAATAGTCGTCGGACTTGGCATTGTCAACAGTAAAATTAGAAAAATCACCAAGAAACCGGTTTCTAACATCAAGAAACCGGTTTCTTGGTGATTTTTCGGACGACAATGTTAATTGACGATTTTTTTTGGCTACGGCGAAGAATCTGCTGGATTTTTCACATCCTGGCGGCTACTCCGACGACTTTTCCGGTGCCGACAGTAAACTCCGGTGACTTTTCCAGCACGAGTGACAACTTCGGCAATCACTATAGTTTTATTTGTTTTATTTTTAAAAAAAAATAAATATGAAGGGAATTTTAATATTTTTTATGGTAATTTAATTAAGTTTTTATTTTTTATGAATTTTAAATTCAGATTTCTTTTCAATGTTTTGTATGGTTTTTTTTAGAAAAAAACCATATTTTTAGTTTGATTGGTTAGATAATGCCATATTTAGTGGTATTTACTTTTTATGCCATATTTATCATAACCTTAATAATTTTTCCCATATTTTTGAAAATAGCCCAATAAATCCCTAGTTTTTAATGTAATTTATGCAGTAAAAAGGCCGAACACACTGTTAGAGGCCCATCTTTGACTTTCTTAAAAAGGACACACTTCGCCATTTATCTTCGTGCACACTATACATTAAAATTTAGGGTTTTTACAAAATTACTACATTTTAAATAAAAGTTTACAATTTTACTGTTACACAGATTATTTTATAAAAATATTTTCTTTTTAGAAAATAACAGTAAAACAACAAAATAGAACAATTAAAACAACAGTTGAACTAAAAAACAACCGTAAAAACTTAACACTGTACACAGTATAAAAAAAATACAGTATTTTTTAAAGAAAATTTCGCCCCATTATAAAAAAATTAAAAATTTCAATATCTGGTCTAAAAACCCCTTAAATTTTGCCAAATTGTAAATGAAGCTTGCACTTGAAAAATTCAGTTGACTTCAATTCATCTCCTCTTGAGTTTAAGACTTCTTATTCAATAAAAATGTGAACTGGAGGTAAGTTATAACAAAATTTCGAAGATGAAATACTATGAAGTTTGTGCTTTCTTATTTGTTTTCTTTCGTTCTTCATTAATTTGTTGTTTTCTACGCTTTTAATCGTCGTATGTTCATAATTTGTCATTGATCATTTTCATGCTCAACAATTGTCTTTAAAATTATATAAATGAGTTCACCAATTAGTTTTGTAAAAATATTATCTATGTAAATTTTTGTTACAAAAATGTATTTTGTAGGTACAAATTTGTATGCAAATAATTTTTTCCATATTGTTTTTCTTTTTTATTTGAAGTAAATCGTTAATTTTGTAAGTGGAAATATGAAATAAATATTTTCAAATTAAAGGTATTTTTGCAACTTTGATTTGGCCCATATTGATTAGCCCATCGAAATTCATGCTTACCAACCAACCAACCAACCGATGAGAACAGACAGTAAAGTAGGGAGATCATTAGCCCGTGTAAATCACGCGTTCACAACCTTTGAAGAAACGAAAAAAAAAAAAAAAAGACAGAACAGAACACGAGATATAGGACACTTTCCTTACTTCCTTCAATTTCATTAATCAAACCAAATTAAACTTGTATTAGTATTATCCTAATCTCACATCCCATTTCCCCATTTCTCAATATCCACTTTCCTCCGCGGTTTCCTACAATTTGTTTGCTTCTTCTCATTTGAATGATTGGTTTATCATCATCATAGTTCAAACGACACACAAATCTGGCTACCCCTGAGGGTTTGAGGCCTCGCTTGTCCTTCAAGCAAGCTCAAATTGAATATCACGACGAAGACGACAACTGCAGGCCTTGGCGTTGCAGGTTTTCCATGGCTTTCACTTGGGCTTCCGCTCTCAGGATCACCGTCCTCCTCCTCCTCTCCGCCGCTGTTGTTTTCGCTTTTTTGACTTTACCTGTTGAAAAGGTTAGGCCTTTTTCATCTGGGCCTATCTTATTTTCGCCTTTTCTTTATTGATTTTGCTTTTTGTGGGGATCGTCTCTGAATTTTCTTCTTTCTCTTTCTTGAATTTGAAATGGGCTTTCGGCATATGTGTTGAATTTGTTTAGGAACTTTGGATGGTGTATTTAAGTTTGCCAGTATCTGGGTATGTATGACTTGGTTGGTTGGGCGTCTTTCTTTTTCAATTACATGATTAGTTGAATTTGTTAGTTTTTGGACTTGGGGATTTTGAATCATATAGAAAGTTAAACACAATCTGAACTGTTTTTCACGCACAATTTTGGCCATTAGCAAGTTTAACACAATGTGGTAGAGGAACCCAATTACCAAGTGGATGTGTTGGAGATTTGGAGTTCACTCATTTTTTCCCCTTATGATCATGCTGGTGTTTCTTATATCATTACCAAGAGATAGATATGCTTCAACTATGCAATTCAAATAGTTGACAGTCCTCAGTTATAACTCTTTAGTCTGTCATCGGAGAAATAGTTTTAATATTTTTGCACCAATATTCATACGTTTCTATTTAGCTTGACTAGGTTATTAAGTTTCTGATGAAAAGAATATTTATTCTGTTCAGTATTTAAAGGACTTCTTAGTTTGGGTCGAGCAAGATCTTGGGGCCTGGGGCCCTCTTGTGCTGTAAGTAGTTTCAAATTTATCTTTTTATTTTACTTATCAATTGTTGCTGAAAAATTCAATGCCTAGACTTCTCAACTTATTATTCTTTTGATGATATGCAGGGCTGTGGCATACATTCCTTTGACCATCTTGGCTGTTCCAGCTTCAGTACTTACTGTAAGCATACTACTATCTCTGCCATTAGCCAATCTTTTTATCTCCACTCTCATTTCACTTGCTCTCCATCTTTCAGCTAGGTGGTGGTTATCTTTTCGGGCTGCCCGTGGGATTTTTGGCTGATTCTATTGGTGCTACTCTAGGTGCAGGGGCAGCATTTTTTCTGGGAAGAACTGTGAGTTTCTTGACCTCGTGTTATTTTTGTATTGAAATTTTAAAGGAAGATTTATGTCATGTATTCATGTTATGTGATGGTGAGTATCTTATAATGGAATTTCTATGCAGATTGGTAAATCATATGTTGTCTCCAAGCTGAAGGACTATCCTCAATTTAGTTCAGTGGCAATTGCTATCCGGAGATCTGGATTTAAGGTCTTTATAAGTTGTATATAAATTTCTGTTTTGATATGTGCATGCAATAAGTTAATTGGGCTTTGATAGTTATTCAGATTCAGTTTTTTATTCTGATTGGATGATCTTTTTCTATATTCTACAGATTGTTTTGTTGCTTCGGCTTGTACCTTTACTACCATTCAACATGTTAAACTACCTCTTATCTGTGACTCCTGTTCCAATTGGAGAATATATGCTGGCCTCATGGTTAGGAATGATGGTATATTCTATATCCTTGAGCTATTACTTCAACACTTACCATGATTATTATGATCTGTAAATTGTAATGATTGTTTTGTGGTAATGTAAAACATAATTGGATCTCAAAGAAATCAAAAGTAAACAAACTGAATAAAATTTCCTTGTGATAATGTTTTCAATGTTGTGTCTGTGACAGCCAATTACACTTGCTCTAGTATATGTTGGAACCACTCTTAAGGATCTTTCTGATGTGACACATGGGTGGAGTGAGTTTTCAAAGACTCGTTGGGTAAGACTTACAAAACATGTCATCCTTTCTTACCACCTATTAGACTAGTTGTTCTGATTACTTAAGTTAGTAATGACTATAATATTTGTTGCTTACTAAGACTTGTCACTTGTTCCCTAAGTCCCATAGTTTATCTTATGGAGCATCTAATTACTAAATCGTCTTCTTCAGTTATTTTAGAGAATGTGATTCACCCTAACTACATGTAGATAGTCGAACAATTCTAACCAAGTTCACTTCTGTTATTTGACATTATTACAAGCAATTTACACTTGAAAAAGAATAAAATTTACGCATTGTTTCGCCATGTCCGGTTTATTAAACTAATAATGTTTAGTTAAACTAGGGAAAAGGGACTTGCTTAGTTAAAAAAAATTTGTAGCCATTTTGTTAATATCTAGCTAAAATATTATAAGGGGAAAAACTTTATATTTCTTTAACCCAGAGAGATATTTATCTTGATTTTTTTTTGGATGTATTCTGATTATGACATGTTTTTGTTCTTTCTTCTGGTAAATGCAGGCAGTCATCTTTTTGGGATTTGTGGTATCTGGTAAGTTGCTAATCACTACACTGTCCAGGCACACACTTCACAGTTCATTAGATAAGTAGTGGAGAGTTACAGTGCTTGTATCTTGGTTGTCAACTTCAAACAATTATCTTTGGGAAAAGGGTGGAAAAAAACAGTAAAATAATAATAATAGTAATTAGTTACAATCTCCAATAACGATTGTATTAATCAATGGAAGAAAATTATTGATCTCTTTTATCGACTGAAGTTGAACAACCAAGAGAAACATATATTGATATTCAGAAAATGGGGAGAGAAGAGTGAGAGATTAATCTGTTTTTTGAGTGTTGAATTTGAAACATTTATGGGGTTTGTGCAGTGGTTCTGATGATCTGTGTGACAAGAGTAGCTAAAGCTGCACTGGATAAAGCCTTGGCTGAAAATGAGGACATTGACAGCATTTTAGAGTCACCTGAAGACTTGCCCATTTCAGCTGAACCTAATACTGATCTCAATCAGCCTCTCTTGATAAAGATAGATCACTCTGAAGAAAAACTTGGGAATTGAATATATATTATTTACTATTCTGTAAATACTTGCCTGCCTTTATTTAGAGGGCCATGATTAACATATACTTCATTTTGTGAATCTTATTAATATTGTACAGATCTTAATGTTTAGAATTATAGTTTTGAATGATATTAATTAGTTTTACAGTTAAACATATTATACTTGTATCAGCAAAGAATGGTTATACACATTTACTTTGCTATGGAAGAAATATGAATTCTTCTACTGAAAACTACTTTTGAAACAGCAAATACCAAATACAAATACAATACTGGACATAAGTAGACTTAAGTTATTAAGATTAATTTAGTTACTGTAGAAGCCATTTAGAGAAAGAGATGAATGGAAAATGTCAAATATTAAAATTAGGGAGGTATGATAACATCAGCCATTAGACTAAGTATGACCATGATTGAAATTTAGAGTTAATAGGTGCTAACTAGATTAAAGTGAGCAAATCATACATATAAATTTTTTAATTTTATGATATAAATTTTTTAATTTTATGATGGCTTGACGATTACATTGTTATTATGAATTTAATAATAGTGATAATAATTTATTTGGCTAATTAGAATTTTTGCTCCCCGAACTTTGACATGTATCAAATTATGTTTTCTGAATTTTTCTACCCGTTAAAAAATCTCATTTAACTATTGAGATTGTTAGATTTAAGGAATTTTGTCCAATTTTAGTAGGAAAGTTTAACATGAATGAAAGTTCAAGGGACATTATTTGACACATGTCAAAGTACGAGGGGTATATTTTGGTAGATATTAAAGTCAGAGGAGCATGATTTAGTACATAAACAATCACTAAATAAGTAAAATTGAATGAAATTGGACAAAAATCTTTAAATTCGATAATCTCAATAATTCAGGAAGAATTTTTAATGTAAAAAAAGTTCAGGGAACATAATTTGGTTCATGTTAAAGTTTAGGAGCAAAAATTATAATTAGCCAATTCATTTTATATAAAAAAGTCATTTTACAATTTAATGACTCTCTTCAAGTATTTTGCAAAGTTGGGCATTAGGTTGAAAAAGAATCCATGGAGAAGTGGTCCCAACTCATAACTCACCATTTATGAAACAAAAACAAATGGTCACATTGTCTGAATAGCAAACTCCAAGATTGTGTTAATAACTAGGCATAAATAAAAACTGAAATAAGGAAGTTGCCCGTTTTTCTTTTTTGAAACTTGAATTTAAAACAAGAGTAAATAAAAAAGAAAAAGATAGATACCAATGATAAAAGAGGAAGCAACATCATCATTTCATAACACAATTGAGACCAACCCCATTATGAAAGATTTTAAAATGCTTTGTGGGCACCATTGCTTTCTTTCTCTTTCTCTTTCTTCTTCCCAAACAAACAAAGGAAAATCCATTCTTCCAGCTTACTTTTACAGAGTTTGGTTGGCATATAGCCTAGCCTTTGTTCTGTTTTCTTGTGTTGAATTTTTGGGCATTGAAGACCCCACCATTTCCTTAATGGAAGGACTACCAATATTCTAATCCATGTTACAAATAGTTTCTCCCACTACTACAACCCCATTCACTCAAACACTGTCCATCTATCTATCCATCACAACCATTCAAAATGATGACCAATCTCTCATAGCCCTTGATTCAATGACACTTTTTATGCTTACATATGAGAAAATTCCAAAAATATCCCCCTCACAAATTTGAGAAAGAAGCTATATTAATTGTTTGATAAAAGTAACAATTAGAGCATTCTCGCTAACTATTGTATGGACATTTTACAGTTTGCTACATTGTTTCTTCTACATTAACTTAATAGTAATTCAAGTTTATAATTGTTTCTATACTTGAAATAAATGAAGAAAATTGTTTTTTTTTTTTCAGAAAAACTAATGTATGATACATGGTAAAAATCAATAAATAATCTAGATATATAAAATATAAAGTTAATTTCTAAATATGAAGAGCTGAAACATGAGTTACGTTACTCTACTAATTAGAAATTGAGTAATGTTAGATATATATTTAAATTTCTAACACTTAATGACATCACTCTTTTTTTTAAAGGTAAGAATTTTATTAAACTAATAAATCAACTGTTACAGGAGCACTAATAAAACGAGGACAAATATCCGTTCAAACTGAAACTCCTAACGAATAAGTAACAGATTTAGCTAGTGTATGGGCTACACCATTCGCAGAACGCGAAATGGCGTCACTTTTAATTGTGTAACTCAAATAGTTACATGTGATTATGTGTAAGAAATATGTGTAATTCAAGTTTATTTTAATCATTATTTTTAAAATTGTACAAAAAATTATCAAACATCAACTTTTGCAAACTATTGGCAAGTTATGCATACTGACATTGTTAGCTCAAGATAATCCCTACAAAACTATTTATAATAGGAAAATACTATAAAAGAAACGTTAAGGTCAAGTATTATAAGAAATGGTGTATTATTATCGGTGTATTTTAATATCGAATCAAAATAATTTAATTTAATAAATAATATGTAGAACTGTTAATTAATTACAATACGACTCATTGATAAGATATTAGACACGTTAATGGGAAGAGGATCTTCTGTCTAGAGTGTGTCCAATTCTCTGTCTAACATATGTATTAAGACATGTGTCAATATAATTAATGTGCTATAAAACATTGTTTGATGGAAATAAATTTAATTAAATAACTTTGAAAGGATAAAAAAAAAGTCTGAATTAAAAAGAAAAAACATAAATGCATCAAAATATTTATGTAAACAAAACAATTCATAACATATATATAAATATTGCTATAAAAAAATATATTATATATATAACGAAAGGATACAATATAACTATTTTACTTAATAAATAATTTTGCAGTATTCTTCTTTTTTTTTTTTTTGGTCACAAAAGTCTAGGTTGAAAATAAGAGTTTTTTTTTAAAAAAAAAAATCAAAATGTAAACGCTTCATTAAGATCATTTTGCTTTAAAATTAGTGTAATTTAATTATATTTTTTAATTTAATAAGGATTTTTTTCTTAAATAATAAAAGGCAGCGTTACTCATCTAATTTTTTTTCTCATGATTATATAAATTATAGTTATTTAAGACATACTGCAAAATTTTATAAAATTCGGAAAAATTTAACACACCGAAATCTGCTTTCAAACAGTGTGTTGTACACGTGACTATTTTATTTTATACGCGTGTAAGTACACGAATATGAAACAAAATCAGACTAAAAAATTCTTCCGTATACCGAAATAAGAAAAGGGTGCATCAGTACATCTCTTTTAAGGGGTACACTGTAGAATCACCCTGGAAAATTCTTTAATGCACCCCCTTAAAATGGATGCACCGATATATCTCTATCAATTTTTGTATCTGAAATAATTTTTTAGTCAAGTTTTTTCTCATGATTATATAAATTATAGTTATTTAAGACATCCTGCAAAATTTTATGAAATTCGAAAAAATTTAACACACCGAAAACTGCTTTCAAACAGTGTGTTGTACGCGTGACTATTTTATTTTATACGTGTGTAAAATAGATTGTTTGAATATTATTTTCTATATTGTAAATTATTCCGAATTTTTCAAAATTTTGTAAGATATCTTAAATAGCTATAACGTACATGAATATGAAAAATATCTGACTAAAAAATTCTTCCGTATACTGAAATAAGTAAAAGGTGCATCAGTACATCTCTTTTAAGGGGGTGCATTGTAGAATCACCCAATTAATTTTCTTAAACTATTATAATTAGCAAATAAGAAAAAATAATATAAAAGTTGTAACTTTATTGTTTATTTATTTGAAAATATGAATAATTATATGTTGATTTTATTTTATTTACATTATTTTTATTTTAGAGTATTAATGTTCTTTTTTTTTTTCCTTTTCGAGCTTTTTTTTTTCATTAAACAATTTTACCAAACAAACAATATCTTATAGTATATTAATTATATTGACACATGTCCCAATACTATATGTTAGACAGGAAATTGTACGCACTCTCTAGATAGAGGATCTACTTCCACGTTAATGTGCCTAAGAGCATCTCTAATAGAGTGTTATATAGGTAGTGTATTGTTATTTTTTTAGTATTTTTTGATAAAAAGTTTCTCTAATAGTGTGGTGTAAGTTGTGCTAAATTTGACACATGTTAAATATTAGCCTAAATTTGACACAATATATACCAACTTTAGCACACAATAAACATTAATTTTTCATTGCCATAAATGATTAATGATATATTTTAATACATATATTTTATTTACAATATTACTATTAGTAATTTTTTAAATATTTAATTATTGATTGCCATTAATGATATTTTGTTTTTTTAGACCAATTTAAATCTTAAAATGTTATTGTGCATTGGAACACAATTACAAATGTTAGTGTTAAATATATTTGTACATTTTTTGTGTCAAATTTAGCACAATATAGTTACATCTTGCATTAGAGATTATCTAAGAGCATTTCTAATAGAATGCTAAAAGTGTAGTGTATGCATATTTTAGTCCATTTTCATAAAAGTAAACTCCAATGGCAGTGTATAAAATGGTTCAAATTTAGCATATACTAAAAGTTATGCCAAATTTAACACAAAATATAACATAGAGTACTAAATTTTCACTGCAATAAATATCACTTTTTATTTACTCTTTTGTCACTTATTAATGTAATTAATAACTATTTACATTTTATTTATATATTTAGAGCATTACTATTAAATATTAGTAGTGTTTATAGACTTGTCACATTGCAATTAGTTAGCGATATTTTATAAAAGTTATTACACTTAATACTTAATTGCACAAATAACAATATTAATATGTAGGAGGATGTTAGACACCATTAATACTTTTTAACATTTCTCTTATATTTAATAAAATTTATATACACACCTCCAATAAAAATTTAGTAGTTTTGTTAACTTTTTAACATATTTCTATATAAAAAAAATAAGTAAATTTTACCATAAGCACTGAAACATTATTATAAAATTTAGGCAAAATATAACAAACGACTCATATTGTGGAGCTTAGCTGAAATTATACACAGCAATGATCTTTACAATAAAAAGAAATCACAATACTACATGATCATACAAACATAGGTAGGGGTAAAAGGTAATTTCCCTTTATGTATACCTGATTGATATAAATATATAGTTCCCCAATTCCTCTGCAATATGCTTTTACTAAAAAGAAAAGAAAATGCATGTTGTGAAGAAATCAAAGGTGACCAAGCATCTAAAATCTCTATCAGAGAAAATGCCAATAAAATTACCCAAGATGATGATGTTATTCCCAGTTGGGGGTTGCTTTGATGGGTGCAGAGACCACACCCAAGGTGGGTCATCAGGAGGGTTGGGCACCAGAATATGGAACCTCAGTGACAAGCCTGTAGAGCTTCAAATAAGAGTGGGTTCCATTCTAAAAAAGGTTCACACTCTCAAACCAGGCTCATCAAAGAGACTCAAATGCAAGACCATTTATAAAGCCTTTATGCCTGGTGGGAATATCAATGGTGGCATGAAGAGCTTGCTCTATTACTACGACGAGACTTGTCACCCTTATGTTTGGATTAATGACACTGGTGGTGACACCATGAGAATGGTCAAACAACAGTATATTAGCCTTGAAGATTTGAGAGATTTTTCTGAGATTAGAATCTTTAGGGATCACCAACGTGGATGCATTTCAGTTCGGAAGAAGGCCAGGCCTGATATTTGTTAAAATACATTTTATTTTCTCTACTTTTTTTTTCCTTCTTGGATATGTTAAAGTTTGTTGTTTTTGGTTACATTTTGATTAGATTTTAATGCTTGATTCTCTGTTCTCTATCAGATTATTAGTTTTGTGGGTGTGTATTTGGAAGAGTTTTGGTTTTTTTTTTCTAAAGGTCATGTTAAATACTGAAAGAAAAATTAATGTATTAATTAATCAGATCAATATTCTCATCAAATATGTCAATCTTGTTGTTTTGTTTGGCTACTAAGAAAATGGCAGAAAGAAATAGAAAGATATGACTTCAAAAACTTATTTAGTATATGTGGTCATAAACTTATTTGATTTGTTCATTAGTCAAATTGTGAACTTCTATGCTCAAAATCAAAATCAACTTTATTTATTTATTTATTTATTTTTTTTTGCTAAAACAAAATCATCTTTATTGATTGCTGTTTCTTCACGAAAACTAATGTTTCAACTTATTCAACTAACATGTATGGTAATTATTCTTCCATTAACCATCTGATGCCTAATGATGCCTCTTCATTTCTTTTCACTTTAATTTATTATTATTATAATAATTATTATTATAATTATTAGGCTTTTAGATAATTGAAAAAGTGTGCCACTGCTTCTAGATCTGAGAATTGAGCTAATTAATAATCTAATGGTGTGTGTGGGTTGGATCAGATAATTGACAATTCTCTTTATTAAATGACATGTCTTGAATGGCAAGTTATTTGAGTAATAATGGTGCTTATTGCATTGAAAATGCTTATTACAACTTGGATAACAATTAAAATTCCACAATAGTCATCATTTATGTAATTTTTTTTTTTTTTTGAGATATGAACATTATTAGGGGTTTCTAGATCCCTTTTTTCAACTCCAAAATTAATGAGACATGATGATCACCCAAGGTAATATTGCCAATATAATTTTAACTCCATTAAACCATTATTAGTTCAGTTTAGATTATAGTTGTTTGTATTTTCTACCAAATTAAATTTTATCACAAGGAATTTCTTGGATCCTATAAGGGTTGTAAGGACCAAGAAGAAGTTACATTCCCAAGTTATGGTGGAAATTACAAAAAATATAGCAATTTTTTTTATTTAAATTTGTGTTTTTTATTTTTTATTTTTACATGTTTATGAGATTTTTAAATATATATATATATGAATTATTATTATATGTTTTTTTTAGAAATCTAACTTCTTGATATATATGAGTGCATGATATGTTTTTGATTTAATTATTTCTTGTAACTCATTTTATGTTGCATGCGTGATTATTTTTTTATACGTACAGTAAGCAACTGTTTGAACCTTATTTTTAACATTGTTAACTGTTTTAAATTTTTTAAAAGTTTATAAGTGGTCCTAAATAACTATGAGTACGATTGTAAAAA
This sequence comes from Cannabis sativa, assembly GCF_029168945.1. Taxonomy (NCBI): domain Eukaryota; kingdom Viridiplantae; phylum Streptophyta; class Magnoliopsida; order Rosales; family Cannabaceae; genus Cannabis; species Cannabis sativa. The sequence continues at coordinate 8,991,128 of NC_083609.1, forward strand.
AAACTAAAAAACTATTTTAAATGTTGTTATCAATGTTTCCAGATGGGTACACGTGGAATTCCACCAGTAACTACAGTGTAAATACTCCAGGCCCAACAACATGTCCAAATGAAATATTGGGCAAAACCCATAAGCAATCAGTCCTTCCAGATAAGTTGAAGACTCCTCCAGGCGAGTGACCCATCCAGCATGACATACATCCAAAAGATATTAGACAACGCATTTGGGAGAAGCAAACATCGACCATTCGGATGTCCAGCTTATAAGCATTCTTGTTAATCACAAGATCTTGAGATATCAGGAATTAACTCTCAAGGATCTCATTCGAAGATCATGTTATCCTAAATATGGAAAGAGAGTAATTAGCAATCAAACATTTAGTGTGTCTTTATTCTCGACAAAGATATGACACGATTTTCGGTAACTGCCAATGTGATGTGGCATCCACATTAGCATACACTAAGCGTCTCATGGGCTGGGCTTCACCAGATAAGCCCAAGTCAATATGTTACTTGTAATTTTCCTATTAGTGAGAAAATGTTAATGAATAAAAACTCTAAACACTATAAGTAGACGAAGAACCCTTCATGTAAAGGGTTAGAAACTCATTCTGTAATTGCTCAAGCAAATTATAGAGTTCATACATTCTTATAAACCTTAAGCTTTTTCTAGCTTTCAAGTAATAATATTGACTCTTAGACTAAGGTTCGTTAACATCCCAACCACGTAAAAATCCTCATCGTTATTTTCTTTGTCTTTGATCAATTTTTCAGCTTTCACATATAATAAATCTGTTTTCAAAAATATCGGCAAATATTTTAGTGCTTTCATTGAGAGCTGAAGAAAGTAATGATACCATCAAAGGTTTTATACTACAACTACGGTACTCACCCGAAACCAAACCAGTGGTCGTGATGAAGACACTCCTATGAATGACGCAGATCTTGCAGCCTAGGCAAAAATAGGAGTAGATGGAGATCCAACAAAGGCAACCAGCCGCCCTACTAAAAAGACTCAACGTACTGAGAAATACGTTGATGAAAATCCCATCAATGAGGATCACGAAGAGGAAGATCCTAAAGACGAAGATCTTGAAGGCGATGGGAAAGAAAAAGATGATGAGTGATGTTATTACAAGCCAGATCCTACAATCGTTATGACCAAAGAACTCGCTGAGATAAAGTTAAAATTGGAGGCACAATAAGACTTCTCTCGCCGAATGGAAGCAACCTTGGCCAGACTGGAGGCTAGGCTTGAACCTGAGAATGTTGCTCATGATGAAGAAATTCTTGACGATCCTATTCCTTAGGACAATAATACTACAATTGTCCAAGAAAGCATCATGGGAGATCCTCCGAGAAAAACTGCTGCGATTGCTCTGCGTAACAACATGAAAAATGCTAGCCAACCTTTAAAGAAAAAGAAGGCAGCTAATGCTCCAGGGTAAAGCTACCCAATTGATCCGAGAGGTAGAGTTGTCCAATAATTAATGATCCTCTATAGAGTTGTCCAACCTCTAAGGAAAAAGAAGGCAAATACGCTATAAGTTACATTGAATAGGGATTAATTTACCGTTACACCCTTCAATGTATTTTATCCTTAAAACATTTAGCTACCTATAAATGATATTCCAGTGAACTAATATAATCGCTGAAATGAGTACTCAATCATTTATCTCTGTTAAGCCAAGCTCGAAGGAAATCATCATTTGACTTCTATATCCGGATAGAAGCTATAGATTCCGTATCTATGATTAACGCTCCCACTCAATTGAAATACCATGTTCTTAACCTATATGTCACAGGAAGAACCATTTGGTCGACTTTAACGAATAGATTCAAGAACACAAATAATGCAACTGAACTAGAACCTAACCATCTCAAGATTGAGATCATTTGATCTAGAATCAACTAGGTTTTATTGAATTGAATAGATATTACAGTAAGTTTATCATATCTAGTTCAAGTTCAATATCGGTCCCTTCCAATGCATACTCCATGCATCCAACCAAGCTTACTTTAACCAATGCCCTGGAAAAGACATAGTACTTATCCAAGGTGCAAGTAAACTACATTATAGATTATCCTATCAGTTAAACCTTGTGTACTGATAAATCATAGGAATACATTTAATCACATAATCTTGAATACTTTTCACTGTGCTAACGACACAATAAACAAGAATATCAATGTGATAAGAATTTGGATGAATTTATGAATCAAATAAACATATATATGATCACATGAACCAAATGACATACTAAATAAGTAATGAAAATAAATTTGTTTCTTTATTGATAATTGAATAGAAAAGATTACATTGAAATATAGTTTTATTTAGGACACAAAGCCCAACAAGGACGACCAACCATATTTGACCTAAAAATAGTCACTTCAATTTTCCACCTATGCATCAAGCTTCTGACCAAGCATGGTGTCAGGTGCCTAAAGGGAGACCAATAGTCTGCTTAAAAATGCTACAACATTACTCTTTCTAAAGCAAAAAAGGAAGACCTACTCACCAAGAGCTCGAACAGCGGGGCCGACCAAGGGTATTGAGGATTCACTCAAGGCAAGGAGACAAATATAGATCCTGTTAAACTCTAGCTTGCATCTCTACAAATCTTTGCTCCCAGCCCTGAGGAGCCTGTGGTGGATTTTCAAAACCACCTCTAAAAAACCTACCACGACCTCTGTTGCGACCATGGGGATGAAGAGGATTTAGATCTCCCCGCCTGCCACCAGTCTCAACCATATTGCCCTGACCTCTAGTGTTTTGACATGTATCCATTCTATAGGATATATTTGTGAAATCACAAGTCAGGTCAATCAAGCAGCAATCAAAATTGTAAATTAATTACTGCAAACATGGGAAACTTAACATGCTCTTAATTTGCTATCAAGCTACTACCATGCCTCTTATCATACTTTTCTAATCATGCATAATAAATTTAAACTACTAAGAGCATGCAAAGGGCTTATTGAACCGTGGGTCGAGCTTATCTCTGATGATGATTGTGTTGGGTTTTATGCCCTAAATAAAACTCATTTCAATATAATCAGATTTACTTATTAATATAGATCAGAAATAACATTTAATGTTGCATGGTTCACATGATTTATTTCATGATTATATGTACATAATGTATAAATTCATCTGAAACCCTTTTCACATACTTGATCCTGTTTATTGTGCCGTCAACACATTGGAAAGTAAACATGACTATGTGAATAAAGTTTCCTAGATTTATCAGACATAGGGTTTTACTGATATGATAATCTACAACAGAGTTTACTTGCATTTGGAGAAGTGCTATGTTCTTTCCAGAGCATTGGTTAAAGTAAAGCTCAGGTTGGATGCATGGAGTATGCATCGGAAGGGACTGATATTGAACTTTGACTTAGATTTATTAAACTTACCGTAATATCTATTCAAGTCAATATCGTCTAGTTGATCCTAGATCAAGTGTTCTTAATCCTGTTATGATTAGGCTCAATCTTGAAAGGCTATTCGTGTTCTTTGATTTGTTAGTTAAGCCTACTTTTAGGTCAGGGTGATACGTACATTTTGGGAACACGGTAGTGCAATTGAGTGGGAGCGCTATCATAAACATGGAATCTATAGCTTCTATCTGGCGAATAGTAAGCAAAGGATGATCTCCTTCGAGCTTGACCAAACGAACATAAATGGTGGAGTACTCATTTCACATAAGCTGAAATATCATTTATACGGGGTCAAGTGTTTTAAGGAATAAATACATTGTAGGGTGTAACGGTAATCTAATCCCTTTACAGTGTAGATCATTCATATAGAGGATCATTGATCACATTAGGATTATAACAATGGATAACTAATGATGTGTCTATATGGTGGAACATATAGAGCATTCTATATACTGAGAGTGCAATTCTAAGTTCTATGCGTGGATTCAACGAAGAATTAATAAGTTAGTGAATTTTAGTGCTAAATTCTTGATCTACTTATTGGAAGCTCGGTTATATAGACCCATGGTCCCCCCACTAGTTGAGATAATATTGCTTGTAAGACTCATGTAATTGGTTTTGATTAATCAATTATAATTCTCAAATTAGACTATGTCTATTTGTGAATTTTTCACTAAGTAAGGGCAAAATTGTAAAGAAAGAGTTTATAGGGGCATATTTGTTAATTATGATACTTTGTATGGTTCAATTAATAAATATGATAAATGACAATATTATTTAATAATTATTTATAGTTATTAAATAGTTAGAATTGGCATTTAAATGGTTGAATTAGGAAATTGGTATTTTTGAGAAAATCAGATACAAAAGGTGTTAAAATTGCAAAATTGCAAAAAGCAAGGCCCAATCCACTAAGTGTAGGGCCAGCCACTTTTGTAGGAAATTTAAACTGATTTTTTCATTATTTTAATGCCATATAATTCAAATCTAACCCTAGTGGAATGCTATAAATAGATAGTGAAGGCTTCAGGAAATTTACACTAAAATTTTCTATTTTTCCTTCAGAGAAAAACCTGAGCCTTTCTCTCTCCCTATCTTTAGCTGCCACTTCTTCTTTCTCTTCCCTCTTGAAATTTCGAAATTTCTTAGTGTATGAGTAGTGCCCACACACAGCAAGTGATACCTCAATCATAGTGAGGAAGATCGTGAAGAAAGACATTCAGCAAAAGGAGTTTCAGCATCAAAGATTCAGAGAAAGAGATCCAGGTTCAGATATTGATAATGCTCTGCTACAGAAAGGAATCAAGGGCTAGATATCTGAACGGAAGGAGTCATATTATTCCGCTGCACCCAATGTAAGGTTTCTTAAACTTTATATGTGTTTAATTTATCGTTTTAGAAAGTTCATATTTAGGATGTTAATCAACATACTTGTAAGTAGATCTAAGATCCTGGTAAAATAAATTCCAACAACTGGCCTCAGAGCCATGGTAATTGATTTACTTACATGTAATTTGGACTTTAAAACGATTGTTTGTATGTTCTTTGGATGGTATCATGTTGTATTGAGTGTTATTTGATGATTGATTGATGTTTGTGAAATTTTCGTAAAAAATTATTGTGATTTCGATTCTGGAATTATTTTTATTGGATAGTATGGAAAAAATTAAGCAAGTTAGCCTTTTACAGAACTCAATTTGGATTTTATTTGAATTAGTTATGATTTTTTGAAGATTTGACAAAATCGGGGCTGTGTTGATAGTTTCCTGCGATCGCAGAACTGTCCGTACAGTTTCGGATTTTTTCCTTTTTCTTCAATTTTTCATACTTTTTCATGGAATTAACTTCCAATTTTTTGTATGGTTTTGTATATATACTATTACTATTCCTAATTCAATTCTAATTATCATTTTGAATTAATTTAATTTTTTTTTTTAAATTAATTCAAGATATTAGTGTAATTTGAATTCGAATAGAATTAGTATTTATCTTTTTGCTTAAAAATCTATCTTATTTTTAAATTTGATTATATTTTTTTTTAAATTTAAGGTCAGATTTTTTAAGATATTTATAATATCTTTTAAGATATTTAAGATATTTTAAAAATATCTTTTAAGATATTTATAAAATCTTTTAAGATATTTTAAAATATCTTATCTTTTAAGATATTTAAAAATATCTTATCTTTTAAGATTTTTTTTTAAATCTTTTTAAGATATTTTGACCTTATTTAAATTTAAAATAGATATTTATAATCATGTAATTTTAAATAGATATAAGATAAAAAGTAGGTTTAATTTTAATTTTTTTTATTTTCGAAATTTAATTTTAAATTCCGAAATTAATTTTTTTTTAAATTATTTTTCGAATATTTTTTTTAATTTAATTATTTATTTATTCGAAATTATTTATTTAAAATTAAATAAATCCTACTTCCAACTATCCAAAATTAACCCTGTTGCAGGAGTATGTGTTTTAACTTGTTTGTAAGTTTTCAAAACCTATTATTACTTGATTGCAAATAGCCATGGTTACTTTTTGCCAGATCTAATGATCTGATGGCTCCCTTGGTCAAGTTAATAATTTGTAACAGGTAAATTTTACAATCTTCTTTCATCTGTGTATGACCTAGCAACATGATAGGACCCATCCAAAGTGTGCCTGTGTGAGCCTATGTGTTTAATTTGATTATAGATACATATAGGTTGTTGTTGCTAAAATAAATTATCATAGTTCTTGATAGAATTTATTTAGGCCCATTTAGTTATTGGGCTTATTCAATGAATAACAGTTGTTCTTATTAAGGTTAAATTCCTCTCTTTTGGGCCTTGTGTGAGAGTTGGGAGCCATAGAAGTGGGTACGACATACTGAACCCAGCACCCCCTCACACAAACCACCCCAATTGTGAAGGCCCATTTGCCTGATTTGAATGGCTTGTACTAGGTTAATTAAACTAGTTTAACCTAATAAAATTGATTAGCAACATAATTAATTTCATTTATTTTGAAATTAATTTAAGAAAAATATAGTTTAAAGAATTTTTATTCTAAGCTAAACTATATGTGTTTTCTTGTATTTAATTAAATATAGAATTATAATCATCTAGATTCTTTTTTCGGAACTTAATTTAAATTATTCATTAAATATTCTTATTTAAGTTGATATTTAGTTATCTACAACTAACCAACTTAAATCAATATCTTTTGAATTTCAAATTTCAAAATTAAGTTGAGGAATTTTAGGCATTGGTTATTAAGATTCTTTAGATATTTTTTAAGTTAATATCTTTTCAAATATTAACTTAAAATGGAATATTTTCAAATTAAGTGGTTACAACTTAATTTTTGATATTTAATTAAATTTAAATTTGAAAATATTTAAGTTCTAGATTTTTTTCTAGTACAACTTAAATTAGATATTTTTTCAAATTTTGTGGAAAAGATACTTAGTCAAATAAGATATTTTCTAGATAGTTATTTCTAGACTACTTATTATTTCTAATATTAAAATAGGAAAATATTATAAATTGTGAAATTAATTATTTATATAATTAATTTTGGTACAATTTATTTTAAGTATATTTTTTCCTAGTATTAAATTAGAAATTAATAATTAAGCCTTCTCTACACTTAATTATTTATTTCTTGAATTTAATACATTTAATTAATTTGAAAATTAAATATCTAAGTTGATTTTTATCATCATACTTAAATATTTCTTTTTCATGACATTTAATTAAATAGAAAATTATTTTTAGTTGAAATTTAATTTTTCAACTAAATTTAAATAATTTTCAAAATATATTTTTTCTTTATTTTATTAATCAATTTTCGAAATTGCATTTCTTAAATGCTAGAATTTCGAATTTTATCTTGAAAAATAGATTAAGTTCTAAATTAATTATTTTAATTAATTCTTGGATCAACTTAAATCAATGATTTTTTCATTTATTGATTAATTTAAAATAAATTGAATTAAAGTATATTATTAGAAATTGAATTAATTAGTCAAAGGAAAATCTAGATAGATGATATTTTTGCTTGAAGTATTTTTCTAGTGTATTTAATTAAATAGAAAATTAATATTTAAGTTGATTTTCATCATCATACTTAAATATTTGAAATTTTTCTTATATATTTAATTAAATAGGAAAATTATATTTTTTGTTGTAAATTAATTTTATTAATTAATTTTGGGCCAACATTAAATTAGAATAATTTTTCCAGGATTTATTTTTTATTTTAATATGCATTTTTCGAAAATTGTATTCTTATATACTTTAATTTTTCGAAATGCAATATATATTTATAGAAAATTAAATTTGAGTTGTAAATTAATTTAAATTAATTTTGTAACAACTTAAATTGAATATTTTTCTAAATATTTATTGGAAATTATTACTAAGATGGAAATAATTCATGTTATTTTCATATCCATCTAAGTAAAATTTATAAATATTAAATTAAAATTTATATTTGGAATTTTTCATTCTAAATTGGAAATTTTAATTAAATAAATATATATTTAAAATAAATAGAATAAATAAAGAGAATCAAAGAAAATACAACTCACTTTAAATAATGAGCTTGATTATTATTAAGATATTCGATCTCCATTGTTGGTCTTACAAAAGTTAAATGTTTTCAATATAACCTCGAGACGCTAGACTTCGTCCCCCTATGGATGGTTATTCGTTGAACGCATTTAACACCGTAAGATTTCATTTGATAAGTGTTTTGTAAGTTTTCGTCTCTATTAGACTCTCCCCTACGGTGACTACTTAGAGATAAACTTATGAAACATGAAACAATGGTGGAAGCTCATAAAATAAGAATAACCTTGACTCTCGCCTACCGGGACAACGTTGGATTCTTATTTTGATCGAATAAAAGGTTGCTAGAATGGTTTCTATTTTAGATGAGCTGACAACTCTATTCAATAAATGATGCTTTGACTCTCGCCTCCCGGGACACTGTATCAGTTTGTTGAAAACCTTGGAAATTATTTAGGATTGTATGTTTTAGTATTTTCACTAGTCATTCCTACTTGCTATATGTTTATAATTTCTGAATTGTGTATGAATTTATATTGAACCGTGTTATTTTCTGTTATTAAGTTGTAGTTTAATTTCGAATCTTCATTGTTGGTCTAATATGTTTGTTTATCTAATGAGATAAATCCCTAGTGGATTTTCACCATTAGACATACATAATAGTGTAAGATCTCGAAAGATAAGTATTGTATATGCGACATCTAACTGTTCATCAATTGATGACACCTTAGACTAGTATTTTTACAATATGAAACAAGAAGATTACATAAATAAGATTACTTTGTCTTTCGCTAATCGAAGCATCGTTGGATTCTTATTTTAAACGAAATTATCCTAATTCCTCTTAGCTTATTCATTTCGAATTAGCTTCAAAACATATCATTGGATGAATGGTCTATAAATCATTTCATGTCATTATATTTTCTCTTAAGAAATTAAATGACGCTTATGATTATAATCCCGAAATTCTATTCCCAATTGATATAAATCCTCAATCCTAGAAATCTCCTACTTGTATGGGCAAATCTGACTTAGAGTTTGTATTAGTAGTGGTGGTCCAAGAAAGAATTACTCATTATATTTGGTTGAATTTAAGTCTTTGACTTTAATTTTAGAATCCAAACAGAAATTTTCTTATATTTCTAATTCCAGATACAATACAGTTACACTTTCTCAAGTGTTTAATATCCATCTTTTATTAATGGATTCAAACTGTATGGAATATGAGTTAGGTATTCTGTGACCAGGATCCACTTGCACTATTCTAAGAACTCTTTGATGTAACTAAACCTATGTCATCAAAAGACACTACCACATTTTTTTAATCTATGGCATTTGTATCTTGTTCATAGTGAATTTGACATGATCAATCTCTGCAAAGAGATAATATGCCTATATCCACTGAAAGTAGTTCATCTCATTCGCAGATGGATGTACATTCAGGGGTGGATATGAGTTTTTCGTTGTATTCTTAAGACGATAACTCTAGATTATACCTTTTAGCAAAGAAATTTGAAATGTTTGAAAAATTTCATTAATTTCTAGCAATGGTTAAAACCATTAAGGTAAGTGGTTAAAGATCTTGCGAACTGATAGGGGTGGAGAAATAGTTAGTAGATATGCAGTTCAAAGATCATTAAATTGATTTTTGACTTACCTCCCCAGAAATTTCGATTTGCATATTGATGATTAGTTACTAGTCGTTGCCTAAGTCCTTCTATGGTAATACAATTTCAGAATGATGTAATGGTTGTATACTTAATGTAAATCATTACTAGATTCATGGATGACCTAATCAAAATCTTAAGAAAGGCTAGAACTGTTAACCATGGTTTGTTAGCTTTTCTAAGTGATTAGGGGTGGACCATCCCATTGTCAATAGATAAGAAAGTGTTTGTTCAAACAAATACTACTTTTCTAAGGAAATGACTAAGTCTGAAACACAAGTAGCAAATAAAGGAGATATTTATTCTTGATTCCAAAAGTGTTCTATCATCTTATATAACATATGATGATCCCACTGCCTCTGTTGTCTTGTCACAACCGAAGATATCAATACCATTTAGTTTTCTTCGACATAATTCACAGTACCTTGTCGTAGTGGGAGAGTTTCTAGGACCTCACCTTCTTATGACTTGGGAGACACAAGTGATTAAAATCCATTGTGAGTTTAAACAAGTAATGGATTGTCAAGATAAGAAACTAAGAAGAAAGCCAATAGAACTATGGTTTAATCCATTCACATGGAATAACCTAAAGTTTTCTATTACAAGGACATAAAAGGAAATTTTTGTTTATAAGTCCATTCAATAGACTTAACAAACTTCCTGTTCCTAGTATTATATGTTTGAGTTTATCTAAATCTATGGCTTGTGGTATACCTGGTAATTACTTACTCTAATGCAAGCAACTTACTTTAGTAAGATGCTGAAGCATTTTCTTTCTAATGGCAATCTATAGAAGCTTCACAACTTCTTAGGTATAGATTTTATTTATCTAAGGAAAAGTCTCAACTATTCCAGAAAAGATAAAGCCATGAAAGAATTTCTTACATCAACAGTGAGAGGTCTTAGATATGCTTTTGTATGCCTTAGACCAGACACCTGCTGTTGAGTGGGAGTAATGAGTAGGTATCAGATTAATCCAGGAGAAGAACATTGGAAGACAATCAAGTAAATCCTAAGATAAAGAAGAGGAACTATATGTTAGTCTATAAGGGTGTGTTTAAAACTCTTAGACTACACCATATCAGATTTCGAAATTTGCCTATGTGCTAGTAAATATTTCTGATAAGATGGTGGTTACTCTGGGGGTGGAATAGTGATTTTGGAGAAGTGTAAAAACCTATCTGAAGTCTCTAGGTCTACCAGAGAGAGACTGAATGTTAAAGCTGCAGGAAAGGTACTTATTCAGTCTAAGGAAAGTTCTATACATCTTTGGCACCATTCCAAATTGCCTTAAACTACTAGTGTTAATTTCCTGATTAACCAAAAGTAGTTGCCAAAGATATAGAATCCAGTATCCCAAGAGAGTAAACATATAGAGAGGAATTTCACATTATCAATGATTTTGTGATTAAGGAAGAGTAATAGTGGAGAAAAGGTTGTGGTTAATTCAACCTTTCAGATCCTATTACGAGGAGTTTACTACTACTACACTTGATTTGTATATCAAGGTGTTTAGATTATTTGAAACGCACTTTTTGTTTTATATTAGTGCAAGTGGGAGTTTGTTGGGTTTTATGCCCTAAATAAAACTCATTTCAATATAATCAGATTTACTTATTAATATAGATCAGAAATAACATTTAATGTTGCATGGTTCACATGATTTATTTCATGATTATATGTACATAATGTATAAATTCATCTGAAACCCTTTTCACATACTTGATCCTGTTTATTGTGCCGTCAACACATTGGAAAGTAAACATGACTATGTGAATAAAGTTTCCTAGATTTATCAGACATAGGGTTTTACTGATATGATAATCTACAACAGAGTTTACTTGCATTTGGAGAAGTGCTATGTTCTTTCCAGAGCATTGGTTAAAGTAAAGCTCAGGTTGGATGCATGGAGTATGCATCGGAAGGGACTGATATTGAACTTTGACTTAGATTTATTAAACTTACCGTAATATCTATTCAAGTCAATATCGTCTAGTTGATCCTAGATCAAGTGTTCTTAATCCTGTTATGATTAGGCTCAATCTTGAAAGGCTATTCGTGTTCTTTGATTTGTTAGTTAAGCCTACTTTTAGGTCAGGGTGATACGTACATTTTGGGAACACGGTAGTGCAATTGAGTGGGAGCGCTATCATAAACATGGAATCTATAGCTTCTATCTGGCGAATAGTAAGCAAAGGATGATCTCCTTCGAGCTTGACCAAACGAACATAAATGGTGGAGTACTCATTTCACATAAGCTGAAATATCATTTATACGGGGTCAAGTGTTTTAAGGAATAAATACATTGTAGGGTGTAACGGTAATCTAATCCCTTTACAGTGTAGATCATTCATATAGAGGATCATTGATCACATTAGGATTATAACAATGGATAACTAATGATGTGTCTATATGGTGGAACATATAGAGCATTCTATATACTGAGAGTGCAATTCTAAGTTCTATGCGTGGATTCAACGAAGAATTAATAAGTTAGTGAATTTTAGTGCTAAATTCTTGATCTACTTATTGGAAGCTCGGTTATATAGACCCATGGTCCCCCCACTAGTTGAGATAATATTGCTTGTAAGACTCATGTAATTGGTTTTGATTAATCAATTATAATTCTCAAATTAGACTATGTCTATTTGTGAATTTTTCACTAAGTAAGGGCAAAATTGTAAAGAAAGAGTTTATAGGGGCATATTTGTTAATTATGATACTTTGTATGGTTCAATTAATAAATATGATAAATGACAATATTATTTAATAATTATTTATAGTTATTAAATAGTTAGAATTGGCATTTAAATGGTTGAATTAGGAAATTGGTATTTTTGAGAAAATCAGATACAAAAGGTGTTAAAATTGCAAAATTGCAAAAAGCAAGGCCCAATCCACTAAGTGTAGGGCCAGCCACTTTTGTAGGAAATTTAAGCGATTTTTCATTATTTTAATGCCATATAATTCAAATCTAACCCTAGTGGAATGCTATAAATAGATAGTGAAGGCTTCAGGAAATTTACACTAAAATTTTCTATTTTTCCTTCAGAGAAAAACCTGAGCCTTTCTCTCTCCCTATCTTTAGCTGCCACTTCTTCTTTCTCTTCCCTCTTGAAATTTCGAAATTTCTTAGTGTATGAGTAGTGCCCACACACAGCAAGTGATACCTCAATCATAGTGAGGAAGATCGTGAAGAAAGACATTCAGCAAAAGGAGTTTCAGCATCAAAGATTCAGAGAAAGAGATCCAGGTTCAGATATTGATAATGCTCTGCTACAGAAAGGAATCAAGGGCTAGATATCTGAACGGAAGGAGTCATATTATTCCGCTGCACCCAATGTAAGGTTTCTTAAACTTTATATGTGTTTAATTTATCGTTTTAGAAAGTTCATATTTAGGATGTTAATCAACATACTTGTAAGTAGATCTAAGATCCTGGTAAAATAATTTCCAACAGATTGTACATATCACAATGATCTTTAGAAGACAACCTGGCGACTCTGATACCAAATTATAATGCCCTACTAGTTTAGGCGCGCTACAATGCTTACTTAATTACTGTGCACTCCTTTGCTAATTAAAGGGTTTATCAAAAAATTATGAATAATTAAAACTTTCATAAATAAACTTAAATAAATATATACAAATAGATATTTTAGGATCTTGTTTTAAAGTTTACAACTATTTATAAAACATGTTTACTACAAAAGCTGTTGCCTAGCATTTACCAAAATAAAGGCCCAACTGTATTAAAGATTTGAACACTCCAGGTCTAACCACCTCAATATGTACAATCTTCATTTAGCTCCAGACTCACTGGTGCTCAGCCTTTGCTTTTCCCTTACCTACACATGTAAACATATCTGTGAGTCGATAGACTCAGTAAGAAAAACATAAATATAAACATGTAACTTAACTGTAACCAGGCACCCATACACCTAACTGCAGTCCTTTCTCGGTACTCTAGCCGATATTCTCAGTACCCTAGCTAATACACTTGGTACTCTAGCAAATGTTCTCGGTACCCTGGCTAATATACTTGGTACTCAGGTTGATATACTCGGTACTCTGGTCGATAAACTAACATGTTGGCTATACATGTATGCATGCATATCTTTATACAAATCTTACCTTAATTTTAAATTCAAGTGTGCCAGTCAATCTATAAGTGAAAACTGCTGCTCGACGATTTAAGGTTCTAAATCACATTTTATGTAAAACTGATAAGTGACACACTAAATCACTTCCAGTGACTTTGAACTCAAAACTAAAAGTTTCTCTATTAATAGATAGCATGCCAGTACCCTAAATATCGATAAAACACCAAAAATAATACTTTGGGAAAATTCCCAGAAATAGGTAGGCCATTTCTCTAAAAATGGTAGGCCGTTTTTTTGGGATACTACTAGGGAAAGTGGTAGACCATTTATGAGAAAATAATCTACTATTTTCTACTGCAGATTTTCCAAAATTCCTATTTCGACTCTAAAACTATCCGAAACTTTCTATGTTATCTTTTTGGAACCCCTATTTTAGGCCCAACAAGCATAATTCAACAATTAAAATCGTTCAAACTATGTTATGACCAACAAAACCAGCAAATTACAGCTCAAGCAACCTAGAAATAGCTCAAGAAAATAACACCAAACACCTCCAATTCGAACAGAAACCAAAACTCAAAAATTGCATGAAAAACTTAACTTTTCACTTGAAAAATTGAAAGCAGAAAGAAGCTTAGCGTAGTCTTTGGGCAACACAATCTTGAATTCTACTAGAAATCCCTTGATTTGGTCAGAAATTAGAGAAGAAAAATCTGGTTTTAGCTTGGATTCTTGCTTGGCCGAACTAGAGAGGGAGAAAGTGAGGACTTAGGGTTTCTTGATTTTGTGGATAATGATCTATTTTTTTTTTTTTTTAAATTAACGAAGTTATTAAAATTTGAAGTATTCCACTATTAACTAATATTATCTCACTAAAGACAACCTTCAATAATCTTAGGGTAAAATGGTCATTTTGCCTTTTACTTTACCTTGAAGCAACCTAAAAGCTTAGGGGTAAAATGATTCAAAATCACAACCCCGCATTATCTCGACATTCTAAACGTCTAATTATCTTGCTCGCTAATTTTAAGATATTCTACTGTATCTAAGTGATTCTAATGGTCAAATCGTTGCATTCTACTATTACCGGACATAAAAAATGGCGGCAAAACCCCCAATACTTTAGTTTTAGTTTCACTAAACCCCCACAACCCAAATTTCTGCGGGTAAACCCCCAAAACCACTATTCTGTTAGCAAAAACACACTTCCGTCGAAATTTAGCTGTTAACTGACAGGTTGGACTGGACCGAGAACACGTGGCACAATTTTATTCGTCCACGTAAAAAATTATTTAAAAAAATTAAAAAATTAATTATTTTAAAAATAAAAAAATAATTTTTTTTTTCTTTTTCTTTTTTCCTTTTTTCCTTTCTTTTTCTTTTTCTTTTCTTTTTCTTCTTTTTTCTTTTTCTTTCTTTTCGTTTGTTTTTCTTTTTCAGTTCCATCACACTTCTTCTTCTCTCTCTCTCTCTCTCTCTCTCTCTCTCTCTCTCTCTCTCTCTCTCTCTCTCTCTCTCTCTCTCTCTCTCTCTCTCTCTCTCTCTCTCTCTCTCTCTCTCTCTCTCTCTCTCTCTCGAATAGTTGCAGGTGGGCCGCCGCAGTTGCCGAGGACCACCAAGCCAGCTCTGTCGCCGTTGCCGAGGATCACCAAGCCAGCACCGTCGTCGTCGCCGTTGCAGACCGACCCAGCCACCGAGAACCGCCGCGGACAGATCGATCGCAGCCCCAATCGATCTCAGCGCCGATCGATCTCAACCACGGTTGATCTCCTCTCTCTCTCTCTCTCTCTCTCTCTCTCTCTCTCTCTTCCTCTCTTTCCCGATCTCCTCTCTTTCTCTATATATTTAGGGTTTTCAAATAATAATTTTGGGGTTAATTTCGTATATACGTATATATATATATATGTGTGTATTTGTTGGATTTAGATTTGTTTGAATTGGTTTGAGCCTTGTTTTGTTATTGTTTTTTTTTCTTTCTGTGATTTGAATGGTGGTGGTGGTAACAGTGTGATTGAGGAAGAAGATGAGGAAGAAGATGATTTTTTTGGGTTTAGTTTTGAATGTGATTTTTTTGGTTTTAGTTTTGGGAAGAACTTGATTTTTTCTGTGCTTATTATTTCAGGTAGAAGAAGAAGAGAATGGTGGTGATGGCTGGGAAGAAAGGGAATGGTGGTGGGTGGTGGAAGGAAGGAAGATGGTGGTGATGGGGATGGCTGGGAAGGAAGGAAGATGTGGTGGGTGGTGGTACAGGAAGGTTCTTGTGATAAAGAAAAAGAAAGAAAGGAAAAAAGAAAAAGAAAAAAAGGAAAAAAAGAAAAAGAAAATTATTTTTTTTTTTATAATTATTTTTTTAAAATTTCAAATTAATTTTTTTTTAATTTTTTAATTTTTTTAAATAATTTTATACGTGGACGAATAAAATTGTGCCACGTGTTCTCGGTCCGGTCCAACCTGGCAGTTAACAGCTAAATTTCGACGGAAGTGTGTTTTTGCTAACAGAATAGTGGTTTTGGGGGTTTACCCGCAGAAATTTGGGTTGTGGGGGTTTAGTGAAACTAAAACCAAAGTATTGGGGGTTTTGCCGCCATTTACCCAAAAAAAAAAATATAAAATTTTATATTTATATAATACATTTAGAATTCAAATATATCTCTATAATTGAGAAATTATCAATTTAAAGTCTACTTTTGATAATATGCCTTAATTTTTTGCTAAAAGACATATAATATTAAAATATTAAAATAAATTTTTAAGTATTTACTAATTTTTATATTAAAATTAAGTAATTATTATAAAGTTCTCGCTGATTGTAAATTTCGGCACAATTAATTCATGCATAATTTTGATCATAAAATAAGGTGGAGAGAGAATGTGAAAAAAAAGTAACATGAACAATTTATTGTAAAATGAGGTTTATGTAAAAAGTAACATGCCTTAATGCTTTTTTTTTTTATTTACTTATTTGTTTTCAATTTTTAGCTCAAAAATAAGCAATTGCAAGAAAAAAGAGAGAAAGAATATAAAAGTGAATATAAATAAGTAATGATAAAGAAAGAGAAGAGGAATATAAAAATGTGTCTCTATTTGGCAGCCCACAATTAGAAAGATTACACTAATGGCACATTTACTATACATTAATTAGAATCAGAATAAATTAATGGAGAAATGTAACGGAATAAATGAAAAATAATCGGAATCAATATATGTAATATGTTGTTTACTAAATTTTTTTAGAAATGGAATAGTTGTGATTTATCTTGTTTACTTTATAAGGAAACGTAATCAGAATGCTTAAATTGACTAAATTGTCCTTTTGAGTTAAACTATATTATATGGTAGTTATTTTGCAAGACATATTTTAAAGGATAAAATTGTCATTATATATTTAATATTAAAAAATAAAATAAAAATAATAAAAATCCATTACCCTTATTTAATCAACTTCTCCCTTTCCTAATTTTAATAATGCAAGTAAACAAATATAAGGGAATGATTACCTTACTATTGATTCTCATTACTTATTAGTAAACATGCCATTAGAAAGCTAATAGGATTTAAGTATTAGGGGTGCACCAAATCATCTTTTTCAAGGGGTGAAACAGAAATTTGCTATATTATATACCACTATCATATAGGAATATTTTACAGTGTACCCCTTTTAAATAGATGTAGTGATGCATTCCTATTTATTTTAACATCTGAAATAGTTTTTTAGTCAAATTTTTTCTCATAGGCATGTACGTTATAGCTATTTAAGATATCTTGTAAAATTTTAAAAAATTTAACATGTCAAAAATAGGGTTCGCGTGATTATTTTATTTTATATACGTGTGAAATAGATTATTTGAACACTACTTTTTATAATGTAAATTATTCTAAATTTCTCAAAATTTTATAAGATATTTTAAATAACTATAACGTAAACGAATATAAAAAAATATTAGATTAAAAAAATTTTTTGGATGCCGAAATAACTAAAAGTGCTTCAATAAACCCCTTTTTAAGGAGGTACATTGTGGACTCTAACATATACACTACAATCTACTTGGTAGGATAAGTTTAATTATGCAAGTAGGGTATAGAGGAAATGGTGTGCATGTGAAAGAATCATGGTTATTTTTTTATTTATTTTT
This sequence comes from Cannabis sativa, assembly GCF_029168945.1. Lineage (NCBI taxonomy): Eukaryota > Viridiplantae > Streptophyta > Magnoliopsida > Rosales > Cannabaceae > Cannabis > Cannabis sativa. The sequence continues at coordinate 9,009,027 of NC_083609.1, forward strand.
TTTGAAACAAGAATCATGGTTATTAGATTTAGATCAAACCAAATCTACTAGTAGTTGTAAAAACTAGTATAATTATAAATATCTAATTATTTTATTTAGTTTGAATTTTACAGCATGTACAAAATATCAAATCAATCTAATCAAACCCTCTTGAAGTTTGTCTAGCTATATTTGTTTGTTCTCTAAAGAGCATCTTAATTTAAACTCCATTCAAACACAATGTCTTTGTAATATAGTTTTAAGTCGATCTCTGTGGAAGAAATAAGAAAAGTATGTGAAGTTTAGCAGGGCATTTTGACCATTATTATTATTATTCTTTATTTATTATTTGACCAAGATAAGTGAAAGAGACACAAAACATTGGCTTACAAAACGACATGTCGTTGCGTTGGAAGTTAATTTAATTCTATTTACACACGCTGTTAACAACAATGTCAAGTCAAAGAAAAGTCAATGATTTCTGTTCTATTTTCTTCAGCCACAAACAAATGAAGCCTGTTCAACTCAATACCTTTCTTCTTCTTCTTCTTCTTCATCGTTCCAAATTTTCTTTTGTAAGGCTTTAACTCAATAAAATCTTCGATTTTTCTCAGATGGGTATTTCATGGAGTGGCCGAAGAAGAAACAACTACTTCCAAAACCCACCTCCAGTGCCGCCGCCGCTTCCCCCACCGCCACCATATTACTCAACGGAGCCTCATCCTCCTCCCCCTCCTCCGATGCCGCCGGCCCCGGGGAATAATTATGTCTTCGCCACTGCTACTTCATCTTCTTACCATGGTCCCCCGAACAGTCAATACGCACCCACGGGCCCGAACCCACCTCCTCCTGTTCACTCCCACTACTTCCCCGGCTCTTACGGTCAGTGCAATCACCCAAATACGATGATGGGTCGGTACAATTATCAGCCTTATTACGCAAATCAGCCCAATTGGTGGGCCCCGATTCGCCCTCCAATGGGTCAACTACCGCTCCCGCCTCAGGCTCCGCCGCCTCCCTTTGTGGAGCATCAGAATGCTAAGAAGGTCAGGAACGACGTGAATGTTCATAAGGACACGTTGCGCGTCGAGGTCGATGAGCAGAACCCTGATCACCACTTGCTCTCTTTTGTTTTTGATGCCTTATACGATGGAAGGTTAGCAAAGTCACTTTCTATTTTTCTTTTCTTTAAGGGTTTAAATTGTTGATTGCGTGTTGTTAAGGTTCAGGCCAGTGATGGGTTTTAGGTTGTTCGTTTGATTTATGTAAATGTAGTTTGATTCTTAAAATCATTGTTGATTAGAGGCATAGAGGAAATAATGACCAAACTAGTAAGCTCACTTAAGCAAAATATGACTGAATTTTGTTTACCTTGGTTGATTAGTGTTGGTTATGTGTGGTTGTGCTCCGGTAGTGATGGGTTTTGAGTGTTTTGTTTGATTTATAATTGGGTTTATGAAATTGTAGTTTGATTCATAAAGTCATTGTTGATTAGGAGCATAGAGGAAACAATGGTCTGAGCTAGTATGCTAACTATAGCAAAGTTTGAATTGAGTATGGTTATATTTGTGTTTTTAGTGTTGATAAATGTTATTTGAGGTTTATGGTTTTTAAGTGGTTGGTTGATTTACAATTGGGTGTATGACAATGTAGTTCCTAGAATCATTTTTGATAAGGAGCATAGAGGAGAAATGGCTCCAAACTTGTAAGCTCACTATAGCAAAATAGGAATTTAGCTGCGTTGGGTGTTAATCCTTGAAGTTGTGTGTGCTTTGTATTTTGTGAAGATTCGCATCACTATAGAGTGGGATATGTGGACTAGGTTCCTGTTCCTAGTTAATTGAATACTCTGGTTCTGCTGGAGTTTTAGTGCTTATCAGTGTTTCTGACTTTCTAGAGCAAAAGAAAGAAGACAGAAGAATAAATAGCTAATAATAGATGAAGTATATTAGATTAATCGAAACATATGCAGAAAATTAGTGGTTTAAATAATCCCTTCATATTGTGGTAAAATGGGTTGGAAATAACTAGTGGAGTTATTTACATATTAGATCAGTATATGAGTCTCTCGACTTACAATGCACTGATGTTTGGTGTGAAAGGAAATCGAGCTCATCCATTTGATTTTACCTGAGGATTTCATTTGGGAATGGGGATTGTGGGATGCTGCATAAGGCATGACAACAATAGCCAAAATTAGGGGAAGTTTTTTTTTTCCTCCCTCTTGTGGTTTTCCTTCCACCTTGGCTGAGAGAGTAGGTTTGTCATAATCTATTAATCTTGTTTCTTTGTTGGTGCTGCTGATGTCATGCACCTTCATGATGGTCTTTAGTGTTTGTTCCAGAGGTTTCTCGACCTACTCTTTATATAATAAATTTTCAGTTTAGTTCGCCACCATGCTAGAAAGATTCCTAAGGAGGTTCTACCCCGTGGAAACGGTGTTTAATGGAAATTTAGCTTTAGCTGGTCATGACTTATGACCAAGAAACGAGCAATTTTGCATGGTTGACGAATATAATTTAAACATATGACAGCGTAAGTGTAATATGCGAAAGCTTCATTTAATCCAGTGTGGACCCTTTATGTGCTGGTTCTTACTTAGATGGAATCATTTGTTACATGCATGAACTTCAATGTCCATGCTGCCTACTGGATGTTACATCCGTGTAATCCAATCCATGTATTGCAGTTATAGCATTTGGTAAGACTGAAGAATGCTATCATGCTAAACCCTTCATCTATAACTTGTAAGAGATAGTTCTAAGTCATGAGCTTATGCAATACCAACGGATAATTTGTTGAAATCATGTTGCCTTGTGTGATTTATGACGTGATTTGTAACATTTGCTCAAAGTACAACTGATTTTTCTCCTTAAAAGATTATTCTGTTTATCTGTTCATGTTTTCTGATTTGCAGCATTACCATCATATACTTTGCAAAGGAGGAATCAAACTGCAAGTTTGTTCCACAATCTCCTGATGCATTTATGCCTTTGACAATCTCCTTTCAAAAAGGAAGTGGCCAGAAATTTCGCCAGCCTTGTGGAACTGGCATAGACTTTGGCTTCTTTGAGTTGGATGACCTGTCAAAAGCATCACCAAAAGAAGACGTATTTCCTCTCGTGATATGTGCTGAAACACGCCCACCACCTCATTCAGATGGACATGTTAATGGTACATTGCAAGATGCATCACCAAATATGCAGATCACTCAAGCTGTGCTTGAGAAAAGAAATACAGAGTCCTTCCAAGTCAAAGTAATTAGACAAATACTATGGGTTGATGGAATCCGCTATGAGCTACGGGATATATTTGGAATAGCAAACTCATCGGCAGAAGGCTTTAAGGACACTGATGGGAAGGAGTGTGTAATTTGCATGACGGAACCTAAAGATACCTTTGTCTTACCTTGTCGACATATGGTAAGTTCCTCTTTGATTATTTTTAAGCTATTGAATGTTAATAATCAAATTTGAAAAGAGTTACTACAAATTAGTGGTTTTGCAATTGTAGCAGCTTGTAGATTACTTTCGAGAATAGAGATCAGAAAGTCTCAAGCTTTTTATGCTCAATCAATCTTTTAATACTGGATTGTTTTAAATTTGAATCCTGTGCTTGAGCTTGAGTCATCTGATCATGTTTTTACCCTCTATTGTCCTCTATTGGATGCCTTGTGTGATTTCTGCTAGTTCTCCAAGTACTCTTGGTCCTTAATTAATCAATGTTCCACTGATATGACGTGTTCTCTTTTTTTTGCAGTGTATGTGCAGTGACTGTGCGAAAGAGTTAAGACTTCAGACAAATAAATGCCCGATATGCCGCCAACCAATCGAGGAACTTGTAGGAATCAAAATAAACAACGATGACCAATGATAGAACTATTTCTCTCTAATACGAATTTCATTTTGTGGTATGATTTCCCCACCCCACCCCCAAAAAGGAAAAAAAAACTTGTGTGCAGCTTCACCCTTTTTTTCTTTATTGTATATTACCTCTAACTTTTCTTTGATATCATATGGCATGCAAATTCCATTGTTTTGATAGTCTTGACCTCTGTCTTTATACTTGTACAAATATAGAACTTGTATGCAATTCTCTTCTCTTTTTTCATAATGTATTTTTTCCCCCTATGTTAGAAAGCTGGAGGAAAGAATTATTTATACTAGAACTCTTCTTTAGCTACCTAATGTTCTTTTGAAATTGTCATTTTACTCTTTTGGGACTTAATGTTGCTACAACATTTAATTTTCTATGCTTATGCAGAGGATCAAGTCCGTTTTTTTTTGTTGCTTGAGACGAGCAATATATGCTCACTTAACAAAATATTAGAGAAGACATTGACTTGGGGGTATGGTTGATACCAACATAAAAGTTTGGGACTTAAAATGTGAAGACACTTAAGTATTGGGGACTAATGGGACCAATAAGTCTTCCTAATGCTAATACATGTTGGAGAGAATGAGGTAGTATAGAGAATCAGAAAACCAAGAAAGGGTCTTTAGGATTAGTAAAATGGATGAACATTCTAGTCTTAGGTAGATGTAATTTTTATTTTCTTTGGGGTAATAGCCGAAGAGCTGAGATGGAATATTTGCATCAGAAGTTAGCATCTAAGGGTGGGCAATCTTAAGCATCTATAAAGCTTGAGTGGGCCTTGATAGTGTATTAACTTTGAAAAGAAAGATAAAAGGCTTCTGTAATAGAACTAATTATTCTTCTTGGTATCTCTTTTACCATTCTTTACTTATGTTGCCTTTTCTCATTTTCTTGCTTCCCTTCTTAAGGCTTTTTTCATGTGCACATATCTATACTATATCTATACATTTACAAGTACTATCTTTATTATTATTGGTACAAAGATGGAAAACTTGTTTTCGTGTTCATATGATTGCACAGTGTGAGTGCAATGGATTCCTAACTTTTAAAACCCTCCAGTCCATGATGCAAGATCAGAAGATCTAAACTTGATAGCTCATTCCTCTTATGGTGAAACTTTGGGAGTAAATAATTTTGAACCATTACACTCCCAATCTCTATTCTTGTATTCAGCACAACAGAAAATTTTGACTGTTATTTGATTATGTGGGCAATGATCTCTTAGCCACAAAAATTCTTTGCTACATTTTTTTTTTATTATTACAACTGGATTTTGTTTCTCTTACATCTATGGAAAATGAGTCTGTCTCAATACTCATTGCTTGTCATGTACACAATGGCATTACCCAAATCATTACCTATAGTCATGTGATATGTGAAACAGCATGTATTCTATGATTTATTTCAACCTTATAAGCAAATGCATATTCACTTGGATATCTTTTCCTTTATTCTTTGGAAAATATTATTATTAATTTTAAAATGTATTCCCAAAACATTCATTATTTGTATATTAGCCAACATAGTTCAACATTGGCATGCCTTCTATATGTCATGGAAGAATTATGCTGTGTAGTACATGTGGAGTACCATGTGCATCAAATATTCAAGCTTGTGGTCCTAGATGAGTTAGAAAAGCCATGGAAGAAAAAAGACCCTTTTTTAATATTATTTATTTCACTTTAGTAGTTTTATTATGGAATAGAGTTTAGCTGAAATTGTGCAATGAATCACCAAAATGGGTTGGTTTTCTTTTTTTCAGGACAATAGAAGAAGGCTTGGAATAATTATGCAAAAACTAGTTTGTGAGAGTATGGAACACTACAAAAGATCATCCTATCATAGAGCTGTGCTTTCCTCTGTAGTCAAAACCTACTCCACTATCACCTCCATCATTAGTTTCCATTAAAGACTAAAATTTTAGAGCCATAACATGGAAAGACTGCAGATACCATAAGGGCATGCAAGCAATCCTGATCATGTTGATAAAGATAATAATAAATGAAACTCCTTAAAATGCACCTGTTTTTTACTATTTAATCACTGTCCAATATACATGTGGTGAAAATGTGAACCATTCCACTTAAATGGCAAAAGAGTTTTCATAGAAACCTCAAGTCTTTTTGTCTTAAAAGAAATTTACAGAGAAAAAAGTGATGTATTATGGAATACCATATATAGCTAGCTTGGCCTTTTGCTTGGATTCAAAATTACTAAGTGTTATATTTTTTAACAAGTCAATAAATTCCATGATTGACTAAACTGTCAAATTCTCCTTGTTACAAGCCAAGTCTAGTAAAAATAAAAAGAAGTAGAAAAGAAAAGTAATTGCTTCAAGTAAGAGATCTACTAAATTGTTATTAAATGAAGAAGCTTATTAAAAACCTAAACAGCTTTGCCAATTGAGCAAGTTAGAGCGAGGAAAGACATGTATTAGTAGGTCTCTTTGTCACAATTCAAACGTTCTTTGACAGATAAAGTGGCTTCTTCAAAGGGATAAAAGAGAACAAAGGGGAAAATTAGGCTTTTAAGAAGGAAAAACTAATAATTTGCTCAGAAAAAGAAGGGTCCAAGCTAGTGATTTTTTTTTTTCTTTGCCTTAGAAACGTGATTCTTCTTCATCATCTCTACAAAGGGGGGGCCAGAGACCATGCTTGAGGAAACTATCTTTAACACAATTTGCTCTTAAAAGCAAGGAATTGATCAAAACCAAAAGGACTTTATTAGTTCCTAATTTCACACCTTTAACTATTTCTTTTTACAAACCCATATAACCACCAACACTCAAAGATCTTTTTTTTTTGGTCACTGGTGATTGCTTCAAGAAAATTGAACTGTTAGGTTTGGAAGTTCTATAAAAAACTCTCGATTCCCTTGTTCCATTTTTATCTAGATTTCCATTTCAGCATACATAATGCAACTTCCAGTTTTCCACTTAGTGAGAACTTTAAGCCAAACTGGGCAACTTCTTTTCCAGAGAGGCATATAGTACTAATACTACATATATGTATAATTATATATTTATATGTACATAAATATTCAAGTGAAAAATAAATAATTGAACGGCTCATCTTGTATTTCTAAAAGTTACCTTCTTCCTAGTCAATCTTTATTGTTATGCTTTACACATAGTTACTAATAAATTTGTCAGTTCTGGCAATAGCATTTTAGAAACATAAGAAGTGATTTATTATTATTCTTTAAAAGTTTGATACAGATGTTGGTCATTTTATGAAATTTATAGAGTAGTCTATGAAGAAATTAAGAAATTATAGTGTACATATTTTATTGAGACATGCTATAAATAATTCTATGAAAAATAAAATAAACATTTTATTCTCTGAACTGTACAAAATATCTAGAAAGCAACAATAAGGTTAAGTAAATTGCACCTCAAGCTAAAAGGACTTGATGTTTTTATTTTCATTTATTTATTGTATTGGTAAAAATTAAAAATAAAATAGGAATGGTTAAATTGGTAATTTAGGCAAGACAGTGTATAGGAGTTAAAAGTACCAAAAGAGTATAAAATTAAATATTTTTTTCAGGCCACCCAACAAAGGTCCCCAATAAATGGCACTATTTATTGTACACATCTAATTTGGGGAGAAAAATCTGACAGAGTTCATTCATATCTGCTCATAATAATTATCAAAGATAAAAGAAAAACAATAAAACAAAAGAGCACTCACCATGATCATATTCAACAATCTTACTACCCTTTTTTAACCCCTACCAAAAGAAAAAAAAAATAAAAAAAAAGACAATGGTAAGAAAAAATCTAAAGCCAAGTGAAGTCAAGCCAGACTACAAGGTGTCCAAAAGCTAAATCTGAAGCTTTGAGCCAAGCCATGTGAAGATAATTTTTTTTTTCTTTTTATTTTTTATTTAATTTTTTTGGGCTTGCATTGTATGTATCACAGTAAGTCACAAGACTCTATATAAGTTTATTTATTTATTTTTATTTTTTTTAAAAGTTAACGGCTTGTTAAAGGACCAAAATAACATAAAAGGACCAAAATAAAGAGAGAAGCCTTGAAACCTTGAAGAGTTTATATTTCTTTCTTATTTTTTTTCTTCCTTCTCTTCTCTGCCAGTGCTCCTTGCACTTTGTTTTAGCCCTTTATCCTCTCTCTCTCTCTCTTACCCTGAAATAGAGGAAGCAGAGTCACACAGAAGAGTTTAATGTCCAACCCACCGCTTCTTGCTTTCATTTTCTCTCTCCAAGACTGAACCTTGTTGTTGGGGTCTCAACTTTCTCTGCTCAGTGACTCAGAACTCAGTTGTTTTCTCTCATTTTCTCAGTGATTCTTAGCTAAAGGAAAAGGAAAGTCACCAAAACAAAGAAAGAAAAAGAACAGAGAAGAGCCATTTTGTTTGTGAAGGAGACTCATTTTTCTCTCAACTCATATTCTCTCTGTTTCAGCTATTTCTTGTCTTTAGAGATCTACCACCAACCAACTCTTATTTCATTTTCTCTTTTCTTATTCTCTTGTACCTTTGTGTTTGGTGCATTTTGAGTTGTAACTATGAGTAAAGAAGAGTTTTTGAAGATCCAGGTACTCTCTCTCTCTCTCTCACACTCTACTGTTCTTTTTTTTTTTGCTCATCTTGAACTGAAAAAGTGTTGCCATTAATTTCCCATTATTATTTTTTCCTTTTAAGTTTCCTATGACAGACATATCAATGCACTTTTAATCTTAGCTTAGCTAAATATTTTTTCTTTTGTTTCTCTTTCTGAATAATAATATCTCTTCACTCTTGTTTTTTGCACCTTGGATTACTTATTCACGCAGAAATGTGTCCTCAAAGTGAATATACACTGTGATGGTTGTAAGCATAAGGTCAAGAAAATCTTACAGAAAATTGATGGTACACTCACTTCCATTTAACATTTATATTATTGTACTTTTTTTTTTCTTTTGTTGTTTTGTATGGTTTTTAAAACATCTTTCTTTCTTTCTTTTTTTTTAAGGTGTTTTTACCACCGACATAGACGCAGACCAGGGAAAGGTGACGGTCTCAGGCAATGTTGACCCTGCCGTTCTCATTAAAAAGCTTGCAAAATCTGGTAAACATGCTGAGCTGTGGGGTGCCCCAAAACCAAATAACCAAAACAATCAGAACCAGAACCAACTGGCTAATCAGCTCAAGAACATGCAAATTGATAATGGCAAGGGTGGAAACAAGCCTCAAAAGGGTGGAAATAACAACAATAACCAGCCTCAAAAGGGAGGACAGAATGGTAATCAACAACCCCAGCAGCAACAGCAACAGCTGCAGCAGCAGCAAATGCTTCAACAGCAGCTCCAGCAGCAACAACAGCTCCAGCAACACCTTCAGCAGCTTCAGAACATGAAAGGGTTAGATCTAAAGCTTCCTCAATTGAAAGGCATGCCAATGCCTCAACCTAATAATAACAACAAAGGACAGAACCCAAATCAGAAGGCTGTCAAGTTCAGTGAGCCGCTAGAGGAAGACGAATTCAGTGATGATGACTATGACTATGATGATGATGATTACGAGGATGAAGATTTTGATGATGAAATGGATGATATGCCACCTCATCCTCTTGCCAAGAACATGAACATGAAGATGCCTCCCGGTATGCCTCCTGGTATGTTGAGTGGTATGATGAATGGAAATAATCCCCATGCCCAGCAAATGATGAACCAAAATGCTCAGAAGGGTGGAAATGCAGGTGGGAATGGCAAAAAAGGAGGTAGTGGTGGTGGAGGTGGCCCTATACCTGTTCAGATCAATGTCCCCGGCGGTGGTGGTGGACCAATGGACGGTAAAAATGGAGGCAAGAAGGGTGGCGGTGGCCAAAATCCTGCTGCCGGAGGTAAAAATGGAGGTAAGCCTCAAGATGGCAAAAATGGGGGCGGAGGTGGAGGAAACAAAAACGTTAACGGCGGAGGTGGCGGTGGCGGCGGTAATAATTTAAACGGTGGTAAAAAGGGTGGTGGTGGTCTTGATGGGGCTCAAGTTCAAGCTATGAACAAAGGGTTTCAACACATGGGTCCTGGAGGCCCTGTTCCTCATCCTCAAGCCATGGCCGGAGGTGGTGGTGGTGGTGGTGGTGGTGGTAACATGAATATGAACATGGCCATGAGCCAAATGGGTCAAATGGGCAACATCCCAGTCGGCCAAATGGGTCCAATCCCTGCCGTTCAAGGACTACCGGCGGCAGCCATGAACGGTGCCGGAGCTGGGTATTTCCAAGGAGCTGGGCCAGAGGTCATGCCCGGTAATCCTTACCACCAACAACAACAACAACAGCATCAACAGCAGCAGTACTTAGCGGCTGTTATGAATCAGCAACGGGCCATGGCCGGAAACGACAGGTTTCAGCCCATGATGTACGCCAGGCCACCGCCGGCGGTTAATTACATGCCGGCACCGTACCCTTACCCACCGCCGCCACAATATCAAGATCCCAATTATGCTCACTTCTTCAGTGATGAGAACACTTCAAGTTGCAATGTCATGTGAAAGTAATTAAGGTTTTTTTTTTATTATTATTAAAAAAAAAAAGAAAGGAAGAACAAAGTTTGACCAAAAGCACTTTGATCTGCTGCTGACGTGGGTTAATTTGATTGGTTTGTGATATGGTGTTCCTGGTCTCTGGGTTCTCTACTTCTTCAGTCATAGTTACAAGTACTAGAAAAAAGAGGAAGGGTAAAAGAAAAAAAAAAGTCTGATGATGCCATAATATTATACATGGAAATGGGTTTTTTCTTCTCATTTTCTTTTCTTAGTTTTTTTATTTACATTTTCTCCTTAAATCTCTCTTTTCTTTAATCCTAATATAATTAGGAGTTTAATTATCTATAGAGGGGAAGTACTTCATATATTAGTATAATAATATATTAAAGCTTTTTAGGGAAGAATGAGATGTAAGTGGTGGGGGGCAAAGAGAGACAGTGCTCTGGGCTTTTTCTCTGTTTTATGAAAGATGTTTATATGTGTTCATATGTTTGCAAAAGCAGAAAAAAAAAAATAAGATATGAAAAAAAAAAGAGAGAGAAGGAAGCCCATCTCTACTGCCTATTTCTTTCCCAAAAGTCTTGATATTTTATATGTATAATTTTTAATTCCTATGCATAATGTGCACTGATTTTTGTTCTTATTAAATTTGCATTTTCACCCACTTCCCTGTTTTAGTGGTTTTTTTCAATGCACATTATGTTTACTTCGAAATCATAGATGTTTGTGTGGTGGGACTCACTAACAATGAGTAGGGCAAGTGGTGGGCCCACCCCACCATTGTTCACAAACTGTTTGTTTGGTTTTGTGAATTGTGTAGTTCTATGATAAAAAATGGTTTATTTATCCAAGACCATGGATAGGGTGAAATAGTTAAGTGAGTACTACTATTACTATTACTAACATTTTGGTTTTGAAGTCATGGAAAAGAAAGAAAAGAAAAGTACTCACTGAGTCAGATTTAGACATTGATAGAGGCCAAATCGTTTAAATATATTTTCTCAATCTCTATACTCTCTGCTGTGTAGTAAGTAATAAGAAAAATCAAACAAAAACCGTAGAGCGTGTTGACAATGACTAGCTAACTACTTAAATTTCGAAAAATCTAACGGCGTTGACACTTTGACACTAGTTTCTGGTAGGGTCTAGTCTTATCAACCAAAAGGGTATCAGATAAATTTTTCATGAAAAAAAAAAAAGACCCCACATTTCACATGGGATTCGTCACATGATGATCATCATGATAATGGGCCTCATCTAAATCCATCCATATGGACTAATCAGGACAGTGATTGATGCTCTGGGCTCCACTCCACTGTAAGGCTGTATGTACCTTCTCAAAAGTACTTCTCTGTTTCTTCAGCTTCTTCACCCTACGATTTCACATAATTATACACATATATGTATTGTTTTAATTAATACTGTAACGGATGGACACACTAGATTTGCAGTTTCATTGGGCCAATCTCAGCTTTGGATTTTAAAGCACAACACTGGCTTTTGCCTTTGATAACACTCTTCACTCTTCTTCTGTTTTTTCTGGGTATTTATTATTATTATCAAAAGAATCGTAGACTTTTTTATTTTATTTTATTTGTTTTTATATTTTGAGTTTTGAGTGTCTGCTTACGCCAACTTGTGTGGTGTTTCAGGCACTCTATTCTACCAGGGTTTTGCTGCACGGGTGTGCTTCTGCTGATACAACATTTAATGTGAGTAGCTCGAGATCCAATATTTGCTCTCTTTGGGGTTGTTTGGTAACGAGGTTAATGTTGTCCCCAAACATTATAATAAGTTACTCTTATCATTAATTGGAATAAGGATATGAAATGTAATGTAGTGATTAGTGAGTGTGTAAAGGGTTTTGATTTTTTTGAAACTGTTACAATCTACTAACTATTTTTGCCAAATGGCGACCATGCAAGGTAGACAAGTGGGAAGAGGACGAAGAAGAAGAAAATGAGAAATGGTTTTGGTTTTGGTGGTGAGAAGAAAGAAAAGAAGAGAAGAAGAGAATCAAAATCACATGGGATAGCTGCCTCTTCTTCTGTGGTTGGGATAAGGTTAATTTTTGGGGGTTATGGGTTGAAGGGGAGGATTTTGGATGTATTTGCCTCATCAAAATTGAATTTTGACAGAGGCACAGACCCATATAAACCTAACAGCACTAAACTCTCTCTCTAAAATTAAAAAAAAAAAGTACAAATAAAAAATAATAATGGTTTTTGGCATGACCCATTTTGATTGCTAGACAAATTATTCGTGACAAAGTGACATTTTCCTTTTCTTTTTTTTTTTCTTTTCTTTCACTTGAGAGTTAACTCAACAAGTACATTTTAATATTTTACCTTCATTCCTTTTAATTTTATTCATATCATTAACTAACTCATAAAGAAATGTTCTACTTACCAATTATATATAGGTTACAACAATTTAGCTGGGAGATAGGTAAGCATTTATTACTTTTAACCATACCAAGTAGGTACATTGTGCCATGTGTGTGAGTGTGAATATAGTAATAACAATACACTTTTATTAGATAATAAACTAGTATATCACACATTGACATCCAATTTTATATATTGAATTTTCATGTCACGTTCAGCATCACTAGCTGTGTGCGGTTATATATACATAATATTATTATATATATATAAATGTGGAAAAAAGAGAATAAACAAATTCATGCAGGCAGACAGAGCACGTAGTCGGTGGTGCACTCCCATAATAACACAAATTTTCTCACTTACAATTATACTTCAAAACCTTTTTAGCCTATTCAATATATATTATATAAAATATGAAAAATATACTGGTTTATGAATTTTAAATATACTATATACATAGCTTTTTCTGCATAACTTTAGCCCTATTTTAGGGGAGAAAATCAGAGTTTTTTTGACACAAAAGTGTTTGTTCAACATATACTGTGGGTGGGTGATAGAGAAAAAAATCAAAGAAAAGAGAAGAGTGAAGTTAATCTTGAAGAAAAAGACAGAAGCTATTTATATACATCACCTTTATTTTTATTTAGTTTATTTATAAATATTTATTTTGTCTAAAACATTTTTTTTGTTTTGTTTTTGTTTTTGCCTTTTAGACCATTAACTTTGACTAGGGATTACAAAAAAACCTGAACTTTCATGCTGCCTCTTCTTTAAGTTGTATTGGCTCCACTTGATTCACCCTACTTTTGGTGGTTCCCAACCCAACATTGTATTCCAATTTCTCCAATCATTTTAGCCACAAACAAATTACTTCATTCTTGCTTCTTTTTTTTTTCAATATAAATATATATATATAATATTAAAATATTTTTACAATACACCTTGAAATGATGCATTTTCTATTTTTTTTTAGCATCTGAGAGAATATCTTTCTTCGGACTTTGCTTCCTCTTCTTTCTATGATCGTTTACGTTATAGTTATTTAAAATATCTTGTAAAATTTTGAGAAAAATTCAAAAAAATTTAACAAGCTAAAAACAGGGTTCAAAAGTATATAAACAAATCCCTTTGGTGCATTGTAAGAATTTTTCTATATATTATATATAATATATTCTAACTATTTAAAAGACTACACTTTTACACATTGGATGAACTCAATGGCCTCATACCAAAAATATATGAATATTGAATCCTATTCAAAACTTCTATGTTTATATTTAAATTGATCATGTCACTCTTTTAGAAATGGGTACATAATTTAACTTCCAAAGTTTTTTTTTTTTTGGGTAAGGAAATTTAACTTCCTAAGTTGGAAAAGAATGGGTTCTCTTATAATCTTTGCTTCTTTTATTAATATGTCTTGTAATACATTATTTTGCTTATTGTTATTATTATATTTTAATAAAAAAGGCATTACATAGTCCAATGAATCTGTTTCCTTTTATTTTTAGGTTCTTACTGAACCTGATAGATACTATTTTGGTTCATTTTCACATGAAGACTTTTTTCTTTTACATGTAAAATTAGTTGAATTATTTGGGGACTGCAATGTAATTTAATAATAAATACGAGGGGTATTTCTGTAATTTAACTTGGCCAAATGGATCCAAATTTATTTCAACGGCCGAGATGGGTTGGGCCCACTTGTTATACTTTGATTGGTCTACTCAAGGGAATGATCCAACTCTTAATTGGGTCCCTCCACTGTCAAAATAACAAAATTCTCTTTTTAAAGTTCCGAAAGCACCACTAACGGAGGGAACAGACGCCGTTTAAAAATTTCAATTATTTGTTTGGTTTTTTTATTTTATTTTAATTTTTTTTTAAAAAAAAGATAAATGAATGATAAATTATAATAGATGGGGTCAAAATGTAATAATGACAAGGTAGTAAAAAGCAGAACATGGGTTAGCAAAATTCGTACCATCAAACGATTAAAATAAATCTGTTACCTTTCCATCGGACGGCGAGAATGAGTTGATTATTCTCTCTTTTCTCTCTGTCTTGCATGCACAGCTTCTTATCCTACGCCTCTTGCCAGATTATACATATGTTTTTTTTTTTTATATATTATATATTTTAATGACAACATCTTAAAGTTAAACCCTCCTAATAGTTCCTTTAAAATAAAGAAATTTAAAACATTTAAAGAACAATAGAGCAAAAACATAATTCAACAAATGATATAAATTCAATGAAGTATCTTTATTTTTTTTTTTCAAACTACATGTAAATAAATACTATTTTACTTTTAAATATATTTTAACTAGTAAACATCCCGCACTTCGCAGCGAATATATAAAATATTTTAAATTATATATAAAAAATAAATTGTGTATTTTAATTAAAAATAATTACTTAATAAAATTATATTAAAATTTTAACTTTACTATTTAAAATTTTGTGACATAAATACTTAAAATATTAAATTTGTTACTAATAAATACCGAAATTCAAAAAATAGTAACATAAATCTTCACTTATGGTTTAATTTTTATTCTGATGTGTGTGTTAAGTTCTGAATTCGAATTTTATTGTGTGTTTCTAATGTTTTATTGAGGTTCTAATGTTTGAGTTTGCGTTTATGAGATCTGTTTTTATTTATTAATTTATTTATTTTTATAGATTTTGAGAACTTGAAATTTGATGTTGTTTCTATTAATTATTGGGATTGAAAGTTTAATTTTTCATACGGGAATTAAAATTTACCTTCTCGTTTCATTGATTGAAAAATATTAGTAAAAAATTTATAAAATGAGATTTTGAATATATGAAAATAGAATTGAAAAATAACATTTGAATCGAGAATTAAAATTTATTGTTATCTGTAAATATAATATGGCTGGAAGAATATGGAAAAATTTATTTTCATTTCATTTAATATGTATATAATATATATTTTTTTTAAATAATATGAATTTATTTTAATTATTTTTTGTTTTTTAAAATTATTTGTTCTAAAAGAATTATTAGTTTGACCAATACTATATTTACATGTGTCACTTTATTGATTAACTAACATAATGATAAATTGAGTGTTAAGTTTAGAAATTTGAGGATATCATAAGAAACTACGATGATGACATCAAATTTATGATTGGAGTATAAAAATAATGCATTATGAAAAAATTTGATTCATAATCTCACACCTATTTCTTCTTCTATATAATCTCACACCTGCTTTTTTTTTTTTTTCAATTCATTATAACTTTTATCTATGAAAAAAATACTATTCTTATATTCCGCAAAGTAAAAAAAAACTTCACACATATATATATAGTTATGAATATATATATATATATAAATAATTGAATAATTATTTAATTTAATTTATATTCATTATTATGTGTTTTTTAAAAAATAATTAATTTAAGATAAATATTTTTGTAGAAAATTTATTAAAATAATAGTAAAATATTAATTTGTAAATTTTTGCTTTAATAAAATATTAAAAAAATGAGATAATTAAGGAGAAAAACGAAATATAGCTTTGGAGAGATTTTAGACCGCCACGTTACCGCCTTATATTTCTCCTTTATATATATGGATAATAATACTTTAATTATATTTTATTCTATTTTTATTAATATATATTATATATATTAAAATATATTATTTAAATAATATGGAGAAAATATAAAAAAAAAAATAGACTCATCTATGTGTACCGTAAAAATTTGATGTAAAATAAAAAAAAAAATAGTGTTTTAGTAATATATTTTAAAGGATAGAGTAAAAAAAATTATTAGGAGTGCTCGTGCTGAAATCAAATTTTAAGAAGTCTAAGTGATATTGTCGCATCACTTAGCTAATTTGTTGATTCTAGTAAAGTCGTTCTCTAGTTTTCAGAGATTTTGCTAGTTAGCGAAATCGGGTGATTTACGGCTACCCGAATTGCGAATAGTTTGCAGATATTTCACATTATCGTAAGGTAAAATATCAAACTATGAATTATATTTGCCAACATTTGTACATCTTATTAGTGATGGAAAACTAGCCCGATGCCCAAGATGAAACTGAAATCGAACAAGTAGAACCATGCACATTAGGTTGAATGTCAACCTGGGCGCTCGAAGCTATTCCCAACCCCTCCTGGTGTCGTTTTGGTACTTTGATCATATTTTAGTCTGAACACGAGGTCTCCTCCCCCATTTGGAACAAAAATATGAAGAATTCCCGAAACAAAATTGACATTTGACTTACAAAACCATGCACACCATGTTAAATGTCAACCTGGGCGGTTGAAGCCAGTGCCTATGTCAATTTGGGCGTTGGCTAGGGATTCTGGCCACGTTTGTTATTCGAAAGAAGTTCACTACAAGAAATTAGGTTAATACCGGCGGTATTATTCCCGGCGGAATAGAACCGCCGGTAATAGTCTGGGTATTACCGGCGGATTTAGTAATCCGCCGGTAATAGTTATTAAATAAAATTCATTTACCGAAAATATATATTAATTAATTATAAATATATTATTACCGGCGGAAAACATTTATTACCGGCGGAATCCCGCCTCGAAAAATGAGGGCGGGAATTTTGCCGCCCATTTAATTGAAATTAGTATTGCCGGCGGATTAATACCGGCGGGTCCCGCCGGTATTAATTGGGGATTCTGACCGTTTAGTTTTATACCGGCGGAACCCAATTAATACCGGCGGGTCCCGCCGGTATTAAAAGTCTATATAAACCCCTCCCCATTTCAGAAACCCATTTTCCCCATTTTTCATTTCCACCTCCCCCATTCACCTCTTCCCCTTCCTTCAAACACAGCCGCCCCATATTTTCCACCTTCTCCGTTTAACTTTTTTCCGGCACCGCCCGTGCGTCAGCCGTCCACCACCACCACTGCAGTGGCCGAATATCAGTGCACGGTAATGTATTTGTTGTTGTTCTTTATCATTTTTATATATTGTTTTTTTAATTTTTAATATGTAATTTTTTTTTTCATCTTCAAAGTTTTGAGATTAATAATCGGTGGGGAGTATATTTCTGAGTAAAACGCCGGGATTGATCGGAGTTCTAAATATTTGGAGGTTAGTTTTTATTATATTTATGTATATATCTCATAAATTTTTTTTTTCTGTAAAAATATGATATATGTGTTATATTTGAAAATTTTATATATACTCTTATATATTATATATTCGTAGAGATTTAGGATTTATAGTTTACTGTCATTTTAATTTTTGTTTTGTGTATATTGTATAATGTGTTTTATATATTTTGTATTTATACTGTGTATTGTATATTGTATAATGTGTATTGTATAATGTGTATATTGTTAGTTTATACACTGTGTGTACAATATATGCAGGGTATATAATGTGTATACAATATATAGGACCGTATATACACTGTATATACTGTATATACACAGTATATATATTGTATATACAATGTATATATACTGTATATACATTGTATATACTGTATATTTAATATAATGTTATATATATATTATGTAATATTAAATGTAATTTATAGAGTTTAGTGTTTAATTTTTTCAAAAAATTATATATCATTAATATTTTAGAACAATAAACAACTTGTAAATATATATAAAATTGATATACAATTAATTATTTTTAAAAAAATGTATTAAAAAAGTTAGGATAAATTTAAATTATTAGAAAAGATACTTATAAGTAAAATATTTATTAACATTTATGATTTAAATATAAATAAATATAATTTATTTTTATGAATATAAAACATAAAAAAAAATAAAGTTTGTTACATAAATTATTAAATAAATAAGATTTGATAGTTTTTTTTAATTAAGTTAAAATTTGTTTTTATGAAATAAATTTTTAATAATTAAATAATTAAATTTTAACATTTAAATATGTGAAAAATAAATATTAAAAATAATAATATATTTTTTTAAAATAAAAAATTTAATAAATGAAAATTTTAGTGTAATATTTTCTTTAAAAATAAATACAAAAGGGAAAAAAATATTTTGATGTAAAGAACAAAAAATATATTTTACGATTTTTACAATAATTTTATTTTAAAAAAATAGTGTCGTAAAATATTTTTAAATAATATTCCTTTAAAAGTTAACAATATAAAATGTAATTAATAATGAATTTTAATATTATAATAATATATAAATAATTATGGAAGTTATAATAAAATAATAATGTAATTTTTCTTAATAAAAAGTCATAAGATATCATAAAATAGCATAAAATATCATAAAACTTTTTTACATAGATTATTAAATAAGATTTGGTAGTTTTTTTTAATAATAATATATTTTTTTATAATTAAAAAAATTTTAATAAATGAAAATTTTAGTGTAATATTTACTTTAAAAATAAATATAAAAGGAAAAAATTATATTTTTTACGATTTTAATTATAATTTTATTGAAAAAAAAAAGTGTCAATATAGGAAAATATTTTAAAATAATAATCCTTTAAAAATTAACAATATAAAAGATAATTAATAATGAACTGTAGTTATTATAATAATATATAAATAATTGTGTAAGTTAATATAAATTAATAATGTAAATTTTTTTAATAAAATATCATAAGATATCATAAAATATCATAAAATAGCATAAAATTTGATGATTCAATTTTTCGTTATACTTTTAAATCTTATGTCTTCATAAAATTTTAGATGACAATCGACAAGTCTTGGACCACTTTGCGAAATCGTAGATGTCCACAATATTGGGATGGTCTAAATGCATTTTTAGAGATGGCCTCGAAATGTAAAGATTGTGATGGTAGGATTAGGTGCCCTTGTGTAAGATGTGTGAACAATAGGCTTCAAACTTTACCTGTTGTGAAAGCACACATATTCGATTGGGGTTTTTTTACTGGTTACGAGAAGTGGACATACCACGGGGAAGCAGAATCTAGTGCCACTAATGCAATGAACGACCATGATGCCGCTGATGATGATCCTGAAATTGACGAGATGATTCCAATAGTGGATGACTTCCTTCAGCCGTCATTCGAAATGGATGATAATCCTGATGCAAATCAATGGCGCGACGAATTATTTGAAGAAATTGAGGCCGAGTTGTATCCTGGTTGTGATTGGATATCTTCTCTTAACTTTTTGGCAAAATTATTGCATTTGAAAGTTAGGGGAAAAATTCCTAACAACATATTTGATGAATTACTGAAGTTACTAAAATTTGCTTTTCCAAAGGAAAATAAAATTCCATCAAACTATTATGATGCCAAGAAAAGATTGAAAAAATTAGGATTGGGGTATGAGTCAATTCATGTGTGCAAGCACAATTCTTCATTTTATTTTATAATGAACATGCAAATGAAGATTCATGTCCGGTACGTGGCACTAGTAGATGGATAACTTGAAAATTTAGGAGCAAAAAAGGTGCCTCATAAGGTGATGCGTTATTTTCCGTTAATTTCGCGACTGAAAAGACTGTATACTTCAAGGCATACGGCGAAATACATGGTATGGCACCACAGTGGTAAATCAAAAGATGAGGGTGTGATGCGACACCCTGTGGATGGTGCAGCGTGGAAAGACTTTGATGCCAAACATCCTGATTTTGCTAGTGAACCTCGAAATGTTCGTCTCGGTTTAGCTGCCGATGGCTTTAATCCATTTGGCAATATGAGCCAAGCTTACAGTATGTGGCCTGTAGTTTTGGCGAACTATAATCTTCCACCTTGGTTATGTATGAAAGATAATAATTTTATGTTGACCATTCTAATTCCTGGAGATAAATCACCCGGAATGGACATAGACATATTTTTAAGACCCTTGGTGGATGAGTTGAAGGAGTTGTGGGTTAACGGAGTAGATACCAGAGATTGTCGAACCAACACTGTCTTCAAGTTGCGTGCAGCTCTTTTGTGGACAGTGAATGATTTTCCTGCTCGTAGTTATTTGTCTGGTTGGAGTGGTCAGGGATATAAAGCTTGTCCTACTTGCAATGAAGATACATCTTCTATTCGAGTAATTGGTAAGACATCTTACGTGGGTCATAGAAGATTTCTGCCAAATAACCATCGAATGAGAAGGGATACTCAATTTGACGGACAAATTGAGAGAAGACCTCCTCCAAGACGTTTTACTTGTGAAGAAGTATTAGAACAAGTAAACAAACTCCCACCCCACCTCCCTGGAAATCATGAGCTCTTTGGTGGTGTGAAACGTAGGCGAGTTGCAGAAAATCATAATTGGCGGAAAAAAAGCATCTTCTACGAGCTTGACTATTGGTGTTCAAATATTCTTAAACACAATATTGATGTCATGCATGTTGAGAAGAATGTTTGTGATAGTTTATTGGGCACAATATTGGACAATGAGAAATCCAAGGACACTACCAATGCAAGACATGATTTAAAGAAGCTAGGCGTCAGAGAATCGTTGTGGATTTATGAAGACGAGAGGGGGAAGTTGTTGAAACCTCATGCACCTTACGTGCTTAAACCTGATGACAGGATCCAATTTTGTAAATTTATTAAGGATGTGAAATTTCCCGATGGCTTTTGTTCGAATTTGAAAAAAAAAGTAAATGAAAATTTAACAAATGAGATGAAGAGAAGATATTCTGAGAGAAAGAATATCAGGCACACGTGGTTTCAGGAACATTATTCCGGGGATCCAAATGATTTGGCAAGTGTAATTGAAGCAGTACCTGATCACTGCACTACCGAGAGTTGGAAGCAAATCATTGACTTATTTTTGAGCCCAAAATTCAGGGCGCGTTCAAATCAAAACAAGAAAAATAGAGGAGAAATGCAGTATTTGTCAACGCAAGGCTCGAGGTCGATGGCAGCGTCTCGAAATGAACATGTAAGTAAAATTATCAACTTTCTATTAGAAATTTCTTTTACTAAGCATAAACTAACTCTATTTTTAAACAGGACGTCCCCGAAGACTACGCAATTGATACTTGGAAGAAAGGCCACATCAAAAAAGGAACAGAAAACACTTGGATCAGCGAGACATGCAAAGAACTACATGTAAGTTTAAATATGTTTTTTAATAATTTTCTTCCAACTAATGCATGTTGTTGTTATAGTATTTCTAATATTTTATTTGGTCAGGAGAAAATGCTTGAAGAGGTTGCTAGCATGACAGATACAGAAGATGATTCCAGCGATGGGTCTGCTAGCAAATACAAGCAATTGAAAGCTATGAATAAAGTTCTTGGGAGCCGGTCGGACTATATAAGAGGATTGGGTTATAAATTGAAAGGCAGCTCGACATCAAGTTCTAGTACTCAAAGTCGAGCTCAATCACAAGTACCGACTTCATCCATTACTCCGGAAGATATGGGAGTCTTCGCCGAGTTTATGTTAAAAATGCGTGATAAGATTGATCAGTCTGGCACCTCCAGTGACGCGTCTCTGCATGACCCGAGGTTTAATAATTTTTTACAAAAATTTTTACCATCACAACCGCAAGGTAGCGCGTCCAGTTCAGCCCCCCCTCCAACGTCAATGCCACAACAACAACAACAACAACAACAACAACAACAACCACGATCGCCTCAGCAGCCCCAGTTTTTTCAACAACAACAACAACATTCTCCCAACATGTCTGCTGGCTCTTCACAATCGCCTCAGTTGCATTACATGTTCGGGCTTCCCTCACAGTCTCCTCCTATATTTTTTTCGGAAGCCGCTGGAGGATCTCAGACACAACCTATGGTTGGTAATATTGGAGGCTCATCCCAACAACCATACCCTGTGTACGGTCAATTTGGGTCATTGTTGCAGCAACAACCAGTGTATGGTCAAATGGGAGGATCTCCACAACAGCCTATGTATGGAGGCTTTTTCAGTGCTCAGAGTCAGCAACAACAGCAACAGCCAATTTTGGTTCGCCCGCACCCTCGACAATATGTGGAGATCTTACCTACGCCGCAGACTGGACAACCATATTACCCTGCCCCGCCGGCTCAATCCCGTGAAAATATTGATGGTTCAAGACTTAGCGCAAATGCAGATGAATTTTTAGAGTTTACTGATTTGAACAATGATAGTTAGTTTATTTTTAATTATGTGTTATGTTTTAAAGTTTATTTAAAGACAATTTCTAATTTTATTTAAGCTAATATATTTTTTATTGTAATGGACAAATTAATTTTAATACTTAATTTCTTAATTAATGTTTAATGCTTAATTTCTTAATATTGATATTTTATTTTTAATTAATATATTTATTTATAAAATAATTATTATAATTAATTTAATTATATTAAATAATCAGAATAATATTTTTTTTTTAATATTTAAAATTATTATTACCGGCGGATGGGTCCGCCGGTATTTATGATTATAATATTTTTTTTTTATTATTTAAAAATATTAATACCGGCGGACCCCACCGCTATTAATCTGCCGGTATTAATATTATTACCGGCGGAATCCCCCTTTCGTCGGTAATAACCATTTTTAGCGACCAATTAATACCGGCGGATAATTACCGGCGGATTCCGCCGGTATTAATAATTACCGGCGGCCTAGATACTTATTACCGGCGGATGCTTCCGCCGGTAATAATTAAATTTGTTGTAGTGGTTGTATCTTCATTGTTGATGAAAACAAAGAAAATGCCTACAAAATATCTTTAGAAAAGTCGTTAAAAGCACCCCATAGGAGCGAGGTTGTGTAAACCTAGGCGCTTGGTTCCAGGTTGCACATACCCAAAACTCGTCTTTCTTGTGGAAAGTACTCGTATACATTTAGTTTCCTCAAATTTGCACGGGTGTTACTCAGAAAACTTTAGTTGATAACTCGGTGTCCAGATGACCTCCTATGTCAACCTAGGTGCTAGGTATAGGGTTTGTCCCCCCTGTGTAGAGTTTACAAAAACTCAAGTCCTAGCTTTGTTCCTTGTTGAATTTGAGGAATCAAGATGCAAAGAAGTTCTTGAAAACCCAAGCTGTTAGGTTATTTTTAGTAGTAATTTTAGATTAAGTTTAGTATATTTTTAATTGAGTTTTAATCATGTTTGGAGCATTTTTACGCTTGTTATCTTTTATTTTTGCAGATTTAAAATAGAAGAAGATTAGAAAAATATCAGAGAAAAAGATGGGAAAAAGATAAAAATATCATGATATTTAAAATAGAGAAAATTGTGCAAGCCGAAACTTCAAGCCTGAATTCGACGGTGTTCTGATTAGATTTTGGAAAAAGTCAAAACATGAAAGTTCTAGATCTCTCTTTTATCTTTCCGGAACATCTTGAATCGTCCGATTCCGAGAAATATTGAGAGAGTTATGGCCAAAATACTATCAGTCAACGCAGCAGAAAAAAAATATCTATATAAAGGGAAGAATGGAGTTGATTTCATCAAGCAATTTTAGAGAGAAAAACAAAGAGAATACAGATGCAAAGTGGAGAGATCAACTGCAATATTGGAGGCATTCTTCAGAGGGTTTTCAGCATTCTTCTCTTCTCTATTTTTATCTCTTTTCTAAAAGTTAATATGTGTGATTGTGCTCTCATAAACATGAGTAGCTAAACATTTATTTAGGGTTAGATGGATATTGTTTAACATTGTTTATGGTTTTAATATGATTTATTTTCCCCCTAATTTCTATGTATTCTATTTTATTTGTGCTTAATTACTTTTAATTGCCTGATCACCAATTATCTGTCTATGAGTTTGATGCGAGATCTGAGAAGTGAGTGTCAAATATGCTATAGTAAAATAGAACTGAATTTCGATATAGGACGAGAGTACCTATATGGTTTAGATAGCTTATAGGGTTTTTATGCTTAATGCCTGTTGCATGTTAAATTTATCACGAGAGTAGAAAGTTTGCATGTAATTGAGATTTATATATCTGAGAAGACTATAAATTACCTTAGTAAACCTGCTATTGCATAGAGATTAATATTAGGAAAATAATCATATTAGCCCATATTCAATAGAAACAATTGAAATCGAAGCCCTAGTTTTTATTAACTTCAATTTTCTTGTATAATTGTTTCTTACTAGTTTCTTATTCTTAATTCTTTCTTTATTTTTTATTTAACCAAATAGAAGTAAAAGTTTAATTTTAACGTACTTAACTACACTCCCTGTGGGATCGACCTCACTCCTAGTGAGTCTACTACTTTAAACGATACGTACACTTGCGTGTGCAAAAATATCGCAACACAAGCCCTAGCTATCATGCTTCCCAGGTTGACTGAGATTGTCAACCTAGGCGTCAGGTACTCAGGCACTCCAAATCGAAAGTGTTCCAATATTGGTTCTAGGGCTTGCAGCTTGCTTATGGCATGTCTCTCATGTGTCAGAGTGCAAAGATTGAGAAAATTTCACAAAGACAATGGATTCGGGGACCAAAACTAATGCATTCTAGAGCACAAAATGTCAACTAGGGTGCTGGGCAAGGCCCATGGCACCGTGTTGATTCTTGGGATGTCGAGGTAACATGCTCAACTTCTTAGCCTATTTTTTGGAGTCTTCTTGTCTTGTTTGCTTAGACTTTTGAAGGACGATACATTAGAAATAGTGAAAACGACTTTGTGGGAAATACCTACTCAGATGCCCCTTATGTCAACTTGGGCACTGGGCTAGGGCTCAACTCTCAAGTTGATTATCTTTTCTTGAAATGCGAGGCTTCAAGATTTTTTTCCTTCTTGCCACGTGTCAAAAATGATGTCCACATCATCAGGGCTAGTTCTAGGTAAACATTTGCCCCCAAGTTAGTTTTGAACTCCACCCATTTCCTTTGAAACTACCTATCAGACATCATTTGTTGACATCTGAAAATTATCTTAGGCTGTCTTGAGTGATTTCCTTTGATCCGGGAAACTTTGAAATTTTTTCGAAAAAATAAAAAATTGCGCGATTTTTTTGACTTTTTTGAATTTAGATGAAATCCTAATGGCCTTAGGAATAGGAGAGATTCTATTATAAATAGATAACACCCCTCATTTGCTCCTCACAATATTCCATACACCTATATAGTAGCTAGGAGAGCTTTGATAGTTTTTCTTCTTGCTACTTAAAGATTTTAGATCATCAGGTAGCAAAGTTTTTTCTTTCATCCTCCTCGACAAAAACGATTAATGAATTCCCAGATTAGTTGGGAATCCTCGAAATCCATGGTTAAGCCCTCTAAAAATCAAAAATTCAATTTTTATGTGAATTATTGAGTTATGACAAAGATTTCGTGCAAGCATCATTTCCATCTGAAAAATAAAACCTCTATATTAAAAGGTATAAAAATGAAAAATGAAATCGAAATAAATAAAAAACTATATATAATGTTAATCATGAATGTGTTGAATAGAATATAATATTAATTAAATTTGATTTTTTTCATGTAAGGATTAACTTGAAAAATAAAGAAGCAAAAATAATAATAATAAAAAAACTTAAATAAGCTGCGCGCCACATAGTTATATATATTGATGATATTGATATGGATTATAAAAATTATATTAGTACTAAAAACAAAAAGGACCTTACCAATTGAGACAAAAGCATACTCCTAAAAAACAAACCTTCCATACACATATTGTACAAACTTGTTGATAAAATAAACAAATAAAAGGTAGTGAATGTCAAATGAGATCATCCTAATTACTAAGTCATCTCTTTTCTTTTCCACATGACATAAACATTGTGACTTTTATCTTTGTTTGTTTGTTTGTTTTTTTTTTTTTTTGAAAAAAAGTCAAGGTATGAACCTTGTTTTACATATACGTAGCTAGAAAATTATAACAGCTAATCTTCTAGCTGTTTTTATTTGTATATTATCCTTTTCCACTCAAAACAAAATTTACTAAAAGCCCTTCAGAAGAAAATCACTTGGGTTTTATGTATCTTTCTTTCATAAAATATATTCTCTATTTTTAACTATAGGCTTCTATATACCCTTTTGGCAAAACTAATTTTTCCATGTGAAATCTAGCTTTTTTTCTTTTTCTCTCTTAAATTTCAGGTAAGCCATTGAAATTGAAGGTGTATGTCTCTAGATTTTAAGTAGAAAGTAACTAGTGTATTTATTCCTAGTGAGGAGCTAGTGGCTACAACCATGGTGGATATGTCACTACCTTTCCACTTCCAAAGGTCAATATATAGAACTATAGATCCCACAATTCCATACTAATATTTTGTCCATTTTACCTTTTTATATGTGCTACATTATAAAGCACCGAAATCCACAAACACAACTAAAAAAGCACAAGTCTGCACTAAACAACACTATTATTTCAACCTTTTTGTTTGCATGTATGTGACTCAATAACCAAACCAATAACATTTGTCTAGGAAGGGAAATTCAAGTCAATGGATTTTTAATTCCATTTAGTTATAAGTGAACAATAATGATGATCTGTCAAAGATCAAGAGACTAAATGATATAATTTTTTTCAAGGATAGGAAAGGGAACATACCACATACACAATTTGATGTAGAAATCAGCTTTAATATATCTTTAAATTATTGTTCCAATTAATAAACTACTCGGTTAGGTTAGGTTAGATTATTGATTAAAGAATTACTAGATGTAGATGATCAATTAAGAGCCACTCTCTTCTCATTGGATGATTAGGTTTTTATAAAAGGCTGTCTACACTAAGGTAGACAGTGGAATAGGCTAGTGTCTAGCAAAATATATAGAATTGTGGCAATGTTTTGGCTGGAGGCATACTTAATTTGTGTTTAATTACTTAAGTAATATTGTATTCTCTCACACTTGACATGTGTACATCTCAAAAATTTATATAGAGGGTCATTACTCATACAATATATTTATATATATAGGTCCCCACTCACTCCTCTATCAAATGTTTGAATTTAATGTAAAGTAAGTGGAGTTGGAGAAAAGAATCAAATTAGTACTGTATTTAAACTCAATGGCAAAGTAAAATCATGGCAATTGAATAATGGTCATTGCATATTATTTGGATTGAAAATATGTAAGGGTTTACCCTTTTTTTCATTTCATTTCTTATCACTTTCTAGGCCTTGACATGTAATGGGATGTGCCTTTTACTCTTTGCCTTTATAATTGGAGTGAGTTGTATTGGTGCTAGTGGAAAAATGGAGACTAGTTAGCTATAACTTGGGCCATGTATAGAGGTTGAATACCTTTAGTTCAAAGTTCAAACTACAATTATTTGGTTTTTCTTCTATATTTTCTTTGATGTTCTTATTGATTTTAACTTGATGACTCCTGAAAGTTATTTAATCTTTTATGACATGTTTACTTAAAGGGAATAGAAACAAATAGTATGGTATTAATTTTCATATAATTGTTTTTTAAAATAATGTGTCTCTTCTTACATTTTTTTATATATAAGGACAATAATTTTTTCAATGGTAAATATTATTTGTGACCCTATATTATATAAAAGTTATTAATTGGATCTTTTAATTTTAATAAATAACATTCGAACAAAATAGTACAAAATAATACCTTAAGCTTAATTTTTTTTTTTTTTAATAACCAACCTAACACTATTACAAAAATGGTGTTTCTTGTAGGAAAAAGTAACACTCAGAGTTCGCACTCGATGAAAATGGCTACTGAATACTTTTGCCTTTGGTTTTCTACCAAAGCACCGGTGCTGACAAAAATAACAAACGACAAACAAGTAATTTTTTTATAAAAAATATCATCAAATGGGCGAAAGCCCATTTACCCAAAACCTAACTACACTAACACAAACCTCTCAGCCACATATTTCTCTCTCTCTCTCTCTCTCTCTCTCTCTCTCTCTCTCTCTCTCTCTCTCTCTCTCTCTCTCTCTCTCTCTCTCAGCCCCAGCCCGACGGTCCTCAGTCCAGGTTGACGGTCCCAACCCCGTGTGTCTCCGTCCTCTGCCACTTTCTCTCCCACCTGCGATTCTCTCTCACACCCACTTATCTTAAAAGAGAAACTTCTAAAGACATTTAATTTCTTATTCCTGGATATTTTGGGATAGTTCTTTTAAATGTAATTTATTACCTTTATACAAGTAAATAATCAATGTTTGTGATAATTTTCCTGAGTCGTGATGGAAGGAAAAGTTAAACCTTAGGTCTATATAAATTAAAAGACCTAGGGAGGGATTTTTCTTTGGAGACCACTCTCTTTTGAGCCGCCTGAGAAATCTTAACCTCAATAACTTGGCTTCAATTCTCTCCTTTCTCAACCATTGAAATATTACACTGTTAATAACTAACTCTGCTGTACAGTTAATTCTGTTTTGTTAGTTATTAGTTAGGTAGTTTTCTGTTACTGTTATTAGCTTTGTATTAATCTGTAACTTCTCTCAATATAAATAAAGAAGTAGCTAATCACTTTGATTAGCTTTTGCCATTTCATTTTTTCTCTTGCTCTGTTTCTTGCTTTCTCTCTGTGTTGTTCTTCCATGGACATTGTTTTACATGGTATCAATCGCTATTGACTATCGTCCATGGCTTCCTCTACAACCGATCCTGCTTCTGCAACTATGGCCCCTGCCAATCCTTCTGCTGCTACTCCTACAAATCCTGTCTGGAATCCATTTTCCAACTCTCTAACTTCTTCGCTGACTCTGAAACTTGATCGATTCAACTTCCTCTCATGGAAATCGCAAGTCGTTCCAACTGTGATTGGACACGATCTTGATGAAATCTTGTTCACCGGCGTTCCACCACCCAAGAACCTTGTCACAGGCGTACCAAATCCCCAATACAGTCAATGGAGAAGGAAAGATCAGCTCCTCCTCTCTTGGCTCCGATCTTCCATGACAGAAAGTGTGCTTGCTTCAGTCGCCAATTACCAAAGTTCCTTTGCTGTGTGGCAAGCCTTGGAACAGAAATTTTCCAGCCAAACCAGGGCCCGTCGTCTTCAACTCAAAGGAAAATTCTCCAATATTCACAAGGGAAGTCTTTCTATCTCTGAATATGTTGATAAAATTCAGTCTATTACTGATGCTCTAACTGTTGCTGGCTCACCTGTTAGTGATCAAGACTTAATTTTACAATTGCTCAATGGTCTCGGACCCAACTTCGATTCTGTTGTCTCAGGAATAACGTCAAGGAGTGACAATCTGACCATTGAAGAAGTTCAAGCTCTCCTTCTCTCTCTCATGAAAGTCGGCTTGAACACCATCAATCCATGACTGATTTGGCTGTTAAAATGCAAGCAAACCTGACGTTTGGCAATGGTAGATCAGGTGGTGTTCGACCATTTGCAAACTCCAAGAATCAAGCTGAAAATTCTCAATCCACTCACGGTCGTGGTAGAGGATATCCTCGATACAACCAACAACGTGTGATTTGTCAGGTGTGCCTTCGATCTGGGCATACGGCACCAGTTTGCCACTATCGTTTCGATAAAAACTGGAATGTGCCAAGAAACAATCAACCTGCAAGAGCCAATCTTGCTGAGGTTGAATTCGATTGCGATCCACAAGCATACTCGACTACTCTCGTCTAAGATTTTGGGGATGATCATTCTTGGTACGCAGACACGGGGGCTACTGCGCATGTTACCTTTGATGCTGCAAATTTAGACAGTCAACAAGTCTATCATGGTTCTGAGACTCTTGCCGTGGGTGATGGTAAGAAACTCAAAATCTCTCATATTGGTCATTCCTTTCTTCCTTCATTTAACTCTTCTTGTCCTCTGCAATTGAATTCTGTGTTACAAGTTCCTTCTATCACTAAGAATCTAGTCAGCATCTCTAAACTTGTTGATGATAATGATATTTTTCTAGAATTTCATCGAAATTGCTGTTTTGTTAAGGACAAGAAAACAGGTGCTCCTCTCCTAAAAGGAAGGCGTAAGGAAGGACTCTACATGCTCGGTGAAGACCTTGGATTACACACTCAGACCCCACAATGTCACCTTACCACTCTATCTAGTAATAAAGATGATCACTACTGTACTGATCAATCTACTCCTTGTAACCACAATATGCATTTGTCCAATGATTGTAATCAGTTCACTATTAATAAAGATTCTTGTCAACTTTCTTCACAATCTGTTTTCTATGCTGCTTCTTTTAATGATATCAACACTTGGCATTGTAAATTGGGTCACCCCTCCACAACAACCTTGTCCAAAATATTATCCAATACACCTCATACTGGATATCTCAAAACACTTCAGTTTTGCAATGCCTGTCAACAAGGCAAGAGCCATAGACTTCCCTTTCCTCATTCCACATACCGTGCCAATAAGCCTTTAGAGTTGATACACACAGATCTGTGGGGCCCTTCTCACATTCAGTCCAAAGATGGGTTCAAACACTACATCCATTTTATTGATGACCTTAGTAGATTCACTTGGATCTACCCTTTGTCTTTAAAGTCTCAAGCTCTTGACATGTTTCTTAAATTCAAGAGTATGGCTGAAAAGCAATTTGGTTTACCCATCAAGGCTGTTCAAGCTGATGGGGGTGGGGAATACAAACCTTTTAAAAGGTTTCTGAGTGACCAAGGCATTTTATTTTCTCACCCTTGCCCTCACACTCATGAGCAACATGGAAGGGCAGAGAGGAAGCATAGACATATTGTCGAAACAGGGCTTACTCTTCTTGCTCAAAGCAAGTTAGACTTCACATACTGGTGGCATGCATTTCAGTATGCAACATTCACCATCAACAGGCTACCTACACCTGTGCTTGGCAATATTAGCCCCTTTGAGTGTCTGTTTGGGATGCAACCTGATTATAGCATTTTGAAGCCTTTTGGTTGTGTGTGTTTTCTACATCTTAGGCCTTACAATTCCCACAAAATGGATTATCGATCTGAACTTTGTCTGTTTCTTGGTTACTCATCATACTATAAGGGCTACTTGTGTGAGAATGCCCAAGGTCGAATCTTTATAGCACGCAATGTTGTCTTCAATGAGACATGCTATCCAGGGAATTTCCAACTATCAACATCAGATCAGGTACCATCTCAACCTATTTCTCATCCTTCTAAAAGTTCAATACATCTAACTTGTTGATAAATACTAATACCAATGTCTCTACTGGTGTGCAACCATCTGCTGCTGAGCCCGATTGCCCTCAACACAATATCCCTGAACCACCACTCAGAAATATCTCACCTGATCCCACCATCAATATATCACATGAGCTCCCTCAAATACCAGTTCCCACCAATACTATGACAGCCCATACACCATCTGTTCCTGAACCCGATTGCCCTCAAAATAATATCCCTGAACCAGTTCCCATGGTTGCACCTCAGTCTAATGCAGAAATCTCACTTCAGCAGCCTCCAACACGTACTCACAGCATGACCACGCGATCTTTGAATGGCATTGTCAAACCAAAATCCTATATGGCTACTAAACACCCTCTCCCACAGTCCCTGCTACCTACAGAACCCAAGAACCTGAAAGAAGCTCTTATGAATCCAAAGTGGTTAGCCTCAATGAATACTGAAATTAATGCCTTGCAGAGGGCTGGTACTTGGTCACTGGTGCCATATGAAGATGGTATGCATATTATAGATAATAAGTGGGTACATAGACTGAAGTTAAATGCAGATAGTTCCCTCGATCGTTTCAAATCGAGACTGGTGGCCAAAGGATTCTTACAAACTCCTGGAATCGATTATGCTGAGACTTTCTCCCCTGTGGTTAAACCTGTAACTGTGAGAATAGTTTTATCTCTTGCTGTCTCAATGAATTGGCCTGTCAAGAAGCTTGACGTGAGTAATGCCTTTCTTAATGGCCATCTCACTGAAACTGTCTATATAAGACAACCCCCAGGTTTCATTGACACACAAAAATCCAACCATGTCTGCCTATTACACAAATCCATATACGGACTTAAACAGGCACCGCGTGCGTGGAATGATAAGCTCAAAACATGCCTGCTCAACTGGGGATTCACGGCTTCAAAGGCAGATACTTCATTGTTCATTTACAGCAGTGGTAATTCCTTTATCATTTTACTTGTCTACGTTGATGATATTTTGGTTACTGGCCCTAGTGTGCATCATATAGACAAGCTTATTACTGATCTAAATGGTCATTTCTCACTGAAAGATTTAGGGGAAGTTCACTATTTTTTGGGTGTAGAGATTTATCGAGACTCGACAGGGATGTATCTTTCCCAAACAAAGTACATCACTGATATTCTAAGGAAACTTAACATGGAAGGAGCTAAATGTACTCCTAATCCCTCCAGTGCCTTAACAAAGCTATCTTTGACTGATGGTGAACCATTCTCTGATCCTACATTATACAGGAGTACTATTGGAGCCTTACATTACCTCTCTCTCACCAGGCCAGACATTGCATACATAGTAAATAAACTCAGTCAATTCATCAAGGCTCCTACCATTTGTCATTGGAATGCATGCAAGAGATTGTTAAGGTATCTTAAAGGCACGGTCACTGAAGGTTTAGTTCTTCATCCTGCCACTGAGATGGTGTTACATAGCTACTCGAATGCCGATTGGGCAAGTAGTATTGATGATCGCAAGTCGACTGGAGGGTTTGTTATATTTTTGGGAGGTAATCTGATATCGTGGACAACCAAAAAACATCAAGTTGTGGCTCGCTCAAGCACAGAGAGTGAATTTCGAGCCCTTGCTAATACTGCAGGTGAGCTTAAATGGATATCCTCCTTATTGTCTGAACTTCACGTTTCTTTGGCCAGATCTCCTATAATCTGGGTCGACAATCAAAGTGCTGCCGCACTTGCAGCAAATCCGGTGTTTCATGCTCGTTCAAAGCATATCAAAATCGACTTGCATTTCGTTCGTTGTCAAATCATTGCCAATCAACTTGCTGTTCAATTTGTTCCTTCGGTTGATCAAGTGGCAGATATTCTCACTAAATCTCTGTCTACTGAGAGATATCACTACCTAAAATCCAAACTTAACATGGCTATCTCCAAGTTTAGTTTGAGGGGAGATGTTAATAACTAACTCTGCTGTACAGTTAATTCTGTTTTGTTAGTTATTAGTTAGGTAGTTTTCTGTTACTGTTATTAGCTTTGTATTAATCTGTAACTTCTCTCAATATAAATAAAGAAGTAGCTAATCACTTTGATTAGCTTTTGCCATTTCATTTTTTCTCTTGCTCTGTTTCTTGCTTTCTCTTTGTGTTGTTCTTCCATGGACATTGTTTTACATACACCATTGTTGTTCATCTCATTCCCTCTATCTTTTATCATTGTTTCCAAGAACATTGATCTTTTCCTCACCTAGAGTGAATTGTGTAATGAGATTGTATTGAAAAAGCATCTATCCAGACACAAACACATAGTTTCACTAAGAAATCTCCATTATAATTTTACTCAAAGCACGCTTTTGAGAACATACTCTGGTGTGCTTAGGTCCTATTAATAAAACTAAAAGTAGACGTGGTTTTATTACCATCACAATATGGGAAGTGAACTACTATAAATCTCGATGTCACTTTCTTTACGGTTTTATTTTGATGACTATAGCATAAGTCCAATCCACTTATACTTTTTATAATATTTTTAAATCAGTTAATGAAAAACTACGTCAACAAAGTATTATTCAAATGCATCAAACGAATTTATCAGAATTAAAAATATGTATATAAAAATTGTATATGTGATACTAATTAGTGTGAAATTAGTTTAGTTGATATATGAATATGCTATGTCAATCCAAGGGCGAATACGATGGTTTGAGTTAGGGTTGCGATTAATTTCTCCTCACGAAATATATACATATTAGGTTAGAGTTGATCAATTATACATGTTAATCTGTATAAAATACAAATTAAATATGATATGACAATAAGAAATATCCCCCTATAATAAAGACTACATATATAGTAGCAATGCTCTTTCTATTTTCTATAATCAAATCAATGTAGTACATTTTTTTTTATTACTAAATAATAATAATATAGACTTTTAATATAAACCTATACTTAAAAATTAATTGCTAAAATGAGTTGGCTATGATCTTTCAATATGAAAACTAGTACTCCACCACAATAAGAAAAAGAAAAGAATTTACTATGAAAGTGTGGCAGTGGATGAGCTAAGTAAATTTCAGAATGCAACTTTATGAAAAAAGAAAAAAAAGGACAGATTGGACTTGTGCTATAGAATGATTACTTTGAGTTGTCTAATTAAAATTGATTAAGATCGAAGCTAAGCTTTTAAAATATACTTTAATAAAGGGATAAAAACAAAAGCTGATATTTTAGGCTGTTCATTTGGTGACTTTCGCAGTGAATGAATGTAAGTGTGTTTATTCACGTGGCCTAATTTGGGTATGGATTTCGAGAGATACCACGTATAAGTAAAATGAAATGATTATATGTATATCTCTTCTATATAAAGTGTGCCTATATAACCGAATTCTTAGTTTATGAGAAATTCATGGGTGACTTTGTATTTATATTAAAAATAAAATGGTTTATTATTAAAAATAAAATGGTTCATTAGAAATTGATGGATCACTTTTTATTTATATATAATAAAATAAATAAAATAAATCCCATTAAATCTAAAAAAAATAGGTTTTTGCTGTTGTACATCTACGATTGGGTTTTCTTTAATTATTTATTCCTTTTCCTATTACAATTTGGATATTCCCATGGGATCACACAGCCCAACAAAGTTTACAATTAACAAATGATTGTAAGTGCTCGACATATGCATTAGTTTCCAGGAGCAAAGGTTTTTAAAGTTACATAATAATTTACATATATGCTGCAAACACAATATACAAAAAATAAAGAAGAATATGCAAGAAAGAAGAGACCATTATTCACATCTAGAAAAGTAGGGGTGTACAAAAAATTTCGTAAACCGCCTAACCCGAATAATTCGCTCAAACCAAACCGAAAAAACTGATAAAAAATACAAACCGACATAACTCGACAAAATTCTAAACCGCCCAATTAAACCGCCCAACCCGATTTAACCCGATTTTTATTTCTTTTTTTTATTATTATTTTATATATATTATATAATATATGATATATATTAAAAAAAAAAATCCCAAATCCTAAAATTCTTTCCCAACCTCTCAATAAAATTCTTTCTCACATATATTGTGTATTTATGTAGTTAATTTTTATTTTAGTTGAAACTAAAAAGAAAAACTCTCTTATTTCGGTTTGGGCGGGTTAACCCGACCAAACCGCCCAAACCGTCGGTCGGGTTAAGATTTTTTTTTTTAATTGGGTAGGTTGTATGCAGAATTTTACAAACTGATCTTTACGTTGAGTTAGAAAATATGTAGTATAAACTGACTAAACTGACCGAATGTACAACCCTACTAAAAAAGCAGTAGAGATAATAATAGAAACTTT
Organism: Cannabis sativa; assembly: GCF_029168945.1. Lineage (NCBI taxonomy): Eukaryota > Viridiplantae > Streptophyta > Magnoliopsida > Rosales > Cannabaceae > Cannabis > Cannabis sativa. The sequence goes on from NC_083609.1 coordinate 9,045,030, forward strand.
TCATTTTTTTTTCTTTTTTTTATCAATTTTTTTTTTCTTTTTGAATAAAGATAAATATGAAATTTTAATCGTATAGAGTTTTATTTTAATAAAATATAATATTTTAAAATAATTTAAATTCAAATAATTTAATAGTATTTTGTTATAGAATACTATCACTTTTTGTTAAACATGGTTTTTACTTTTTTGTCGACACTACCATATTCAATTTATCAACGAAAAAATGGACAATCCAGATATATGCAGACCCGGCTAGAATGAAAAGTGCAAAATACAAAAATTACACTATTGTCTTTATCGAAGCAAATGAAGATTGAAATCCACCAATGACTATCATTAGTTTTCTTATCTACAATTTTTAGATAAATGCTATCTTCAATTATCAACAATTTAGAGATTGATTTTTAATTTTCTTTTTATCTTACATCCATTAATTTTCTTTTTATCTTACACCCATTCAACAAGTTAGGAGCGTTGTTTGAAGATGTTATAGCTTTATTGTCTAAATTTCCGGGGGCAGTTTTGTCCCATGTGGCTCGCTCTGAGAATTTAGCGGCCCGTGGCTTGGCAAAGCATGCTCTGCGGTTAGACGATGAGCTATCCTGGTTCGAGGAGGTTCCAGCGCCAGTGGCGGACGTGGGCGTCGTAAATTCATGAGTGATTCTAATCACTTTATCAAAAAAAAAAAAAAAAGTAATGTTTCTTTAAGTATTGGAACATTAATTTTTAATTTATTTTTGGATTAACTTAAGAGCATATTTAAATCATCAAGCTTTCTTAAACACTAATATATTGCATTCGGTATTTACTTTTAATTGAAAATATTATAAACTATAATATTTAGATACACATAATAATAATCTCACCTAATAACTAATAATATTTTTTTCTTTAATTTTTAATTGTATCAATTTCAAATAACATAGAAAAAAACTAGCATAAAATTTAGTATACGTGCCTCACACGTAGCTTTTTACTAGTATATATATATATATATATATATATATGTCATTGGCTACTCTGTTATAAAATGGTATATCATATTAAATTCATCACAACATAATTAATAGTACTGTCACATACAGTTGATCATACTATATAGTCCTTAAAAAATGTTTTTACATTTTGACAAAAGCTACTAAATGTCCGATTAATTTTCAAATGCTTTTTTGATTTCCCAACAGGTCAAATTGTTAGACTTTAACGATGATCCATTCCCAAATCAATAAAGTTCAAACCATAAGTATTTATATAAATATAAATATATATATTTGCTTTTGACAATTATTGTACTTTTAACTATTTTGAAGTGCTTCTTATCATAAATGTTTCATTTTTTAATAGGTATGTCAAAAAGATCCATTTAGTTAGAGCGGGTTGGAGTTCCGACCCGACGAATTACTTCTGATCCGAAACATTTGGATACTTATTCGATCTTGGATCAGATCCGCTCCACCCCGCCTAATTTTTTTCTAGACCGGATCTGATCTGAAACGATTTTTAATTTATTTAAAAAAAACTTAATTCAAGACTCGGATCCCTTAGGACCTTGATTCGGACCCGGACCTAGACCCAGACCTGGACCAAGACTAGAGACCCGGACCCAAACTCGGACCCAGACCCAGATCTGGGACTCAGGACCCAGACCCGAACCCTAACCCTGACCCAAACCTGGGATACGGACTCGGACCCGAACCCGGGACGTGGACCTGGACCCGAAACCTGAGACCGGGACCAGGACCTGGACCCGGACCAGGACCCGGATCCGGGTCCCGGACCCGGGACCAGGACCAGGACCGAGACCCAGACCCGAACCCGAGACTCGAACCGAGACCCGGGACCAAGTTCGGGACCTGGACCCGGACCCGGGCCAAGACCCGGGACCTCGACCGGGTCCGGGTCCCGGACTCGGACCCAGACCCGGGACCCAGACCTGGACCTGGACCGAGACCCAGACTGGGACCCCGGACTCGGACCCGAACCCGGACCGAGACCGGGACCCGCACCCGGATCGGGACCTAGACTCGGACCGGGTCCCGAACCCGGACCGGACCCGGACTAGAACCCGAGACTCGAACTCGGACCCAGACTTGAACCCAAATTTGGACCCGAACCCGGACCGGGGCCCGGACCCGAACCCGAGACCCAGACTTGAACCCGGACCGGGACTCAGACCCGGACTAGGACCGGGACCTGAACCCAAGACCCAGACCAGGACCCGGAGCCGGATCTTTACACAATCTATTAATACATGTCAATACTAAACATAGTATTGTATTTAATAATAACATAAAATTAAAATGGATATAAAATTATAAGTTAATATTAAATTTTTTTAAAAAAAATAGTCGGGTCGGATTAGATTCGATCCGAATAAGGCGGATCGGATCTGAGTATTTGATCTAGTGGGGCGGAATGGGGTAGATCCTTACATGATCTGGATCAGGTCGGAGCATAGTCCGATCAGATCCGACCCGACCCATTGACACTCCTATTTCCTAACAGAATATTTGAAATCAATCACCAATGAATGTTGATTACTCTTGAGTACAAAATTCAAAACTATTGAGGGATTCATAAAAAAAAAATATAAATATACATATATATATATATTTAGAAAATAATACAATAATTTTAAATAAAAATAACATATGTCATCGATCTTCAAGTAACAATATATTTCCCAATAGTAGTGCTTTTTCGCAAACTAACATGACCCAGCTAGCTTGCATAAAATAATTATGAAAATAATCAATTAGTTAATTTGAATTTCTCTTATCTACATGCATTCCATTGTAATTAGGGAATTGGCATTATTATAAGAAAATAAAATAAAAATTTATGTTTTTTCAAACTTTAGAGAGGAAACAAGTCCCCTATAGTCTAATACTTAAATCCGAGTGTGTTGAATTCATTTGAATTCACTCAACCTTTATATATGAATTAGAGTAGGCATTAGTGGTGTCTAGTGTGGTGTAGTGTCTCGTGGTACATCCATATGGGGTTATTTTGCAATATGAACATGTATTAGTGCTTCACCACTTATCAAATCTTGCACCAAACACCTTATTATTGGGAGCTAATATCATATTTTTTCACTAAAAATTCCTTAAAATCCCATTAAGCTCTTTTAAGAGAGGTAATCTGGTAATTTATGAAACACCTTATCACCAGTATGATAGAAACCCAACTATGTACTCTCTTATTCTATGAAGGCAATATAATAAATAATATTTATTCATACTTTCTTGTGTATGCTTCTATGTTGTCTATGTGCTACATGTTTATTGCCTTTGTTAGTCCATTTGTATGCCATTTTCCTATATGTTTACCTGTGCATTTTGTGGGATTAATCCTTGGAATGACTTCGGTTATGTTTGCTCATACTTCGTGATTTCACTCGTACATGTGCAAGACATGTATCGTATCTAACCATTCAGTTTGTTTGCATGCAAGCGTGTTTAGGCTGACTTGCTAGCTCGGTGTGCTAGCAAGTGTCACATGTCCCATCTACTTAGGAGTGTTCAAATAGCCAGTCCATGACAGTTGATATCATAGCCAAGTGAAAGGGAAACTTGGTAACATTTTCGTGATGGTGAGCAACACTTAGAGAATCGAGGCTCTATAGAAGCACATGAGGGAACTAGATGGCCTAGACGAGAGGGTCAAGAATCTATCCTCTGAAAGTCATGACTCGAAGGCAACGGGGACACAACAATAGTTTGCCACCTTAGCTCAAGATTATGTCAACTTGTAAGTAAGGGTAGTCGCGATCAAGCGAAAAGATGTCACTACCAAAACATCACATGTGCCTTAGAAGGAGGGTCGCATCAGGGCATTAGAATAAGCAATAAGAGACATGCAAACTGCCATTATTGGGTGTCAAAATGGGCAAACCAATTTTTAAGTCAACTTGAATGGCACAATAGAATATTGTCGAGCGTCTATTGTTGCACTTTGGCAAGAGTTAGCAGAGGTGTCAATCAAGATAAATCTTATCATGATAGCGGTAGAGCAAGAACATATCGAAGGGCATGGAGGTATGGAGTATTAGGACTGTACATCGGTCGGTTTGGGCGGTTTATTCTATATATTTTCTAACCCAATTTAAAGTTCGGGTTGCTAAAATTTAAGTGCAACCCGTCCAATTTAAAAAAAAAAAAATTCTATAAACCGACCACGGCCAAATTTTTTTTTTTTTTTTAGTTTTAAAGTCAAAATTAACAAAAATTTTAAAAATAAATTAAAAATATCACATTCCACCAAAGTACAATACCATATATATGACTTTAAAACTAATAATTAAGTATATAACTTTATATTATTATATATTTAATCATTTATATTATATAAAATAAAAACTAAAAAGTTTAAAAAAAAAATAAAAGTGCAAAATCGGGTTGGTCGGGTTGGTCGGTTTAATTGGGCGGGTTGGACCTATTTTCAACCCGCCCAATTAAAAGATTGGGCGGTTTGTAATTTTTCGGGTTATTTCGGTTTGTCATTTTTATCGGTTTTTTCAGTTCGGTTTGGGCGAGTTATTCGGTTTAGGCGGTTTACAAATTTTTTTGTACAGCCCTATGGAGTATGGTCGTTTGAGAGCACTTGAGCCTAAAAGCAATGGAGGGGCAAGGGATGTGAATGAGCTCTAAAATGTTATGTTTAACATGTGGAGCAGTACTTTAGAGTCGTGCAAACAGACTTTGAAGAGGCAAAAGCAGCAACATCTATTATGTATTTATTCAAAGATGCCAAGTTGTGGAAGAGGACAAACTACGAAGACATTCAAAGTGGCAAGTTCACCATTGAAACATGGTGTAAAGTCCTTTTTTGGCAAGTTAGGTGACAAAATAATTTTTCCTTTTTATGGTAAGATTGCTATGCATTCATTTTCGAAATCTTACCTCTTTTATTCGGTTTTTAGCTGCCATTTTCCTTGTTTGGAAAGTTGCACTTTCAGCTGAACTTTCCTTTGTTGAAAACTTCTCAAAAAAGAAGGAATTCTCTTTTGGAAAGTTGTATTTTTTAGGGAAACCTTGTTTATTGCCTTTTCCTTTTTGATTTCGATTGTATCTTGATACAATCAGAATATCTAATCTGTTTTTGGCAGGAATCAAGCCTTGAAAGAAGATCGGACCCGATTTTAGTAAGTTTCCCGTTTCTGGGCAGATCTGCTTCGTCAGCAACCGAATCTGATGTAGCAGATCGTGTTTCTTTTGGAAAGTTTTTGTACAGCTGCTAATTCGAACTTGTGGTTGCCTCTTTGGTTTCTATGATCTATAAATAGAGCCTAGAGAGCAACCATTCGAATTACCTCTTCCATTATTCATTTTATACATTTATCTTTTGAGAGAAGAGAGTGTTTCTTTGTTTTGTGAGAGCCTAGTTGTTCACCTAGGTTCTAGTTGTTCTATTTCTGTTCTTACTCTATCCTAGAGGTTGTGAAGAACTACTTGACTGAACAAGAGATTGGTCTTCGGGAGAAGACTTGATAAAGCCTTACTTCGGGAGGAAGTAAGCACTTGGTCTTCGGGAGAAGACTTGTTGAAGCCTTACTTCGGGAGGAAGTAAGCACTCACACTTCAAAGACGAAGGGAGTTCGGGCTTGAAGGTGTTTCAAGAAGTCAGATTCATAAAGTGGATTACAAAGGATTGCGGCAATACTTTAGAGGGAGTCTAAACTTGTTTAAGTCAATTGTCTTTGTAATTTTGATACTTTATTAATTGATTTCATTCTCTGGGCGTGGCCCCGTGGACTAGGAGTGTTCGTGAGAACACTGATACCACGTATAAATCTCTTGTGTCAAGTTATTTATTTTTCTCGCAAATATTTTATATTACGCTTTGTTCGGTTTTCTTTGTAAACGAGAATTATTTTCTATTTCTGCAAACGCGTACAGTTTTATATTTTCTTATATACAACTGACATTTGCAAAAACACGGTTTTTCAATTGGTATCAGAGCGGGACACTAAACTCTTAGTGTGGTCCTATAACGTTTTTGTTAGAATGTCATTTTTTGCAGAAGGAAGTTCTATTTCTAGACCACCATTGCTTAATGACTCTAACTATCCTTACTGGAAAGTTAGAATGAGAGCCTTCATCAAATCTCAAGATGAGAAGGCGTGGAGAATGGTTCTATCGGGTTGGTCTCCTCCAAATGAGACAGATTCTTCGAGTAATACTATTATAAAATACGAACTGGAATGGTCTATTGAAGATGATAAACTATCTGCCTACAATAGCAAAGCCTTGCATGCTATCTTTAATGGTGTAGGTGAGGGTTACATTAAACTTATATCATCTTGTGTTTCTGCTAAGGAAGCTTGGGAGATTCTTCAAACTCAGTTTGAAGGAACTTCTGATGTGAAAAGATCTAGATTTATCATGCTTCAAACTAAATTTGATGAGCTTAGAATGTCTGATAATGAAACTTTAACTGAATTCTATGAAAAATTATACGACATTGCTAATGAATATTTTGCTCTTGGAGAAAAGCTTGATGATTCGTTTCTTGTGAGAAAAATTGTTAGAGTCCTTCCAGAAAGGTTTGATACTAAACTTTTGGCAATGGAGGAAGCTAAAGATTTTAGCACTATGAAAGTGGAAGAATTGATGGGTTCCTTACGTACTTTTGAATTAAATCAACAGATTAAACAAAAGGACAAACCCAAATCCATTGCTGATAAAGGTAAAAGTATTGCTTTGAAAGCCGCCGATAATGAAAATTCGATAGTGAATGTGATGATGAGATTGCTTTATTAACTAAGAATTTTCGAAATATATGAAAAAGATGGGAAATAAAAAGAATATTTCGAAAGGTTCAAAAGGTAATACTTTCATTAAACCATCCGTCTCTAACAAAAAGGGAATTCGGTGCGGGGAATGTGAAGGTTTTGGGCATATTCAATCCGAGTGTGCAAACACTTTGAAAAAGAATAAGAAAAGTTTCAATGTCACTTGGAGTGATGATGAAACCGAAAGTGATGAAGATATTGCTTGAAAATGTTGCCCTAACCTCTCGTTATGACTAATGTGTTGTGTGATTCACAGGTGAAAGATAGATTGGTATGTCTGAATAATACCACCAAACAAGAGGAATCAGATTCAGATGAGTCTGAAATCTGTGAAGAATCTCTTGCTGAATCATACAAAGTCATGTATGAAAAATGGATTCGAGTTGCTTCGAAAATAGAGAGTTGAATAAATTGAATAAAAAATTGTCTCATCAGATTGAAATGTGTGAGTTGAAAATAAAAGAATATGAGACAAGTGTTTGTGATAAAGATGAAAAAATCTCTCTATTGAAGAAGGAACTTGAAAACTTTAAGAAAAATGTTCAAATGCTTAATCCTGGATCTTCGATTTTCGAAAAAGCTCAGAATGCAGGTCAGAGAGGTTTTGCAGGCCTTGGTTCTAATGGAATGAAAAGTTCTGGAGTCACGAAGTTTGTAAAATCTAGTGTTCCAACGAATCACCGTGAGGCTACAAACTCTGCCGTAACGGTTTCACGACTGTGGCGGCAAGAACAGCTCTTCGATGCTGCAAAATCTCCAGGATTTTCGAAAAGGGTAAGATCTCAGGTAAAAAGATTTGTTCCCATTTGTCATTTTTGTGGTAGAAAAGGACATATCAGACCTAAATGTTTCACATTGAACAACCTGTTTAAAACAAATTATTTTGATAATTTGAAAAAATCTCAAAAGAAACATAAAGGTTTGAAACAAATATGGGTGAAAAAGAAGTGTCTAGCTGGTTTTTCTGATAAAGCTTCTTTGCATCTCAAATGTGGTATTTTGACAGTGGTTGCTCTAGACATATGACAGGTGACAAGGATTTTTTGACTAACATTCGGCCTATGCAATGTGGAGAAGTCACTTTTGGTAATGGCTTATCAGGAAAAGTTGTTGGTATGGGAACTCTAAATTTTGAAGGGTTACCTAGACTGAAAAATGTGATGTTAGTTGAAGGACTGAGGGCTAATTTACTTAGCATCAGTCAAATCTGTGATCAATGATTTACTGTTTCTTTTGATAGTGATCATTGTTATGTTCTGAATGATGACAATGAATCTATCTTGCAAGGATTTCGATCCAATGATAACTGTTACACTCTAACCCCTGTGTTTTCTTGTCACTCAGCTATCAACAACACCACAGATCTGTGGCATGCCAAGCTTGGGCATATTAATTTTAAAAACCTGAAAAAAGTCAAATGCGAGGTATTGTTCGAGGTCTTCCCAAGCTTGGTAAGGAAAGTGAAGGTAAGTGTGAACCGTGTCAACTTGGGAAGCAATTAAAAATCACTCACAAGCCTGTGTCTGATATCAATACCTCAAAGGTATTGGAATTGCTTCACATGGATCTTATGGGCCCAATTCAAGTTGAAAGTTTGAATGGTAAACGATATATCTTTGTGTGTGTTGATGATTTCTCTCGTTTTACTTGGGTAGATTTCTTAAGAGAAAAATCTGACACTTTTGATGCCTTTAAAACTCTTTGTCTGAGATTAAGAGTTGAGAAAGGTTGTAATATTGGGAAAATTGTTCGAATTCGAAGTGATCATGGTAAGGAGTTTGAAAATTCTGTGTATGATGATTTTTGCAAGTCTACAGGTATAACTCATGAATTTTCAGCTCCCAAAACTCCTCAACAAAATGGAGTCGTTGAGACGAAGAATCGAACTTTGCAGGAAATGGCAAGAGTGATGTTAAATAGCAAGAAGTTGACAAAGCGATTATGGGCTGAAGCTATTAACACAGCTTGCTACATAATAAACAAAGTGTTTATTCGTCCAGGTACCTCAAAAACATCTTATGAAATCTGGAAAGGTAAGCGCCCCAATGTAAGTCATTTTCATGTTTTTGGATGTGTGTGTTATGTCTATAGAGATCGTGAGCATATTGGTAAATTTGATGCTAAAAGTGATGTTGGTGTATTTATTGGATATTCCTTAAATAGTAGAGCTTATCGTGTTTATAACATGAGGACTCAAACTGTTTTGGAATCAGCTAATGTGGTTGTTGATGATTTTAGAGATTTTTCAGAATTTTCCACAGAAGCCAAGATAGATAGTCTCATGGATACTCCTCCAAAAGCTGTAACAGCAGATCCTGATGCAGCAGAACCTATTGCTGATGCTGCAAATGACGAATCTGTCGTCTGCAACCGAAACCGGAGAACCGAACCGTCTATCTTGACTCATCCAAACATCATCACAGACTCTATTCAGAAAGAACCAAGCACCAGAGTCAAACTGAATCATCCAAAAGATCTCATCCTTGGAAATCCTGAAGAAAGCATGGTAACTCGCAGAAGGTATATTAATTTAATCAGCTTTCTTTGCTTTGTTTCTCAATATGAACCGAAAAATGTGAAGGAAGCCATGACCTTTGAGGAATGGCTCAATGCAATGCAAGAGGAACTCAACCAATTTGTTCGCAACAAGGTATGGATTTTGGTCCGAAGACCAAAAGGTATAAATGTTATTGGAACAAAGTGGTTGTTTAAAAATAAAAGTGATGAGTTCGGTACAATTGTAAGAAACAAGGCTCGTTTGGTGGCACAAGGGTACACTCAGGTAGAAGGTATTGATTTTGATGAAACTTTTGCTCCTGTTGCAAGATTAGAATCAATACGTTTACTTTTATGTATTGCTTGTATTCTCAATATTAAATTGTTTCAAATGGATGTGAAATCTGCCTTCCTAAATGGTATTTTGAATGAGGAAGTTTATGTTGAGCAACCAAAAGGATTCGAAGATCCTCAATTTCCAGACCATGTATACAAACTTGAAAAAGCTTTGTATGGTCTGAAACAAGCTCCTCGAGCTTGGTATGAAAGGTTGACTCAATTTTTACTTTCTCATGGCTATCACAGAGGTAGTGTGGATAAAACTCTTTTCATCAAACATATAAAATCTGATTTTATCATTGCTCAAATTTATGTTGATGATATAGTTTTTGGTTCTACATCTAACCATGAAGTGCAGGTATTTGTTGATCAAATGAAAAGTGAATTTGAAATGAGCATGGTTGGTGAGCTTAATTTCTTTCTGGGTCTTCAAGTGAGACAAATGGAAGGAGGTACATTTGTATCTCAAAGCAAGTATGCTAAGAACCTTGTCAAGAAATTTGGCCTTGAATCGGCTAAGCGGTAAGTACTCCTATGAGCACCACTCTGAAATTAACAAAAGATGAGAATGGAGTAAAGGTAGACACTACACTCTATCGTAGCATGATTGGAAGTCTCTTGTATTTAACTGCTAGTCGTCCTGATATATGTTACAGTGTGGGAGTGTGTGCTAGATATCAAAGTAATCCTATGGAATCTCATGTATCAGCTGTAAAAAGGATTATTAGATATGTTAATAGCACTCCTGATTATGGAATTTGGTACTCGAAAGATACCAATTCAAATCTTGCTTGTTTCAGTGATGCAGATTGGGCAGGAAATGCTGATGATCGAAAGAGCACAAGTGGAGGGTGCTTCTTTCTTGGGAATAATCTAGTATCTTGGCATAGCAAGAAACAGAATTCCATCTCCTTATCCACTGCCGAAGCTGAGTACATAGCTGCTGGCAGTTGTTGCACTCAACTATTGTGGTTGAAACAAATGTTGATTGATTATGGGTTTGATTTGGGTGTTTTGACTATTTTTTGTGACAATACTAGTGCCATAAATATTTCCAAAAATCATGTTCAACACTCTAGAACAAAGCACATTGATATAAGACACCACTTTATTAGGGAACTTGTTGAAAATAAATCATTGCAATTAGAATATGTTGATACTGAAAAACAATTAGCTGATATTTTCACAAAGGCCCTAGATGCAAGTCGATTTGACTCCCTCAGAAAGTCTTTGGGAGTTTGCATTGTTTAATTTTATCTGTTCATCATTCGTGTACAATAGTGTTGTGTGATTCTTCTCTAGCTCTTAATCTTCTATCATTGTTTTTGACAAATCATGTTTATGCTTTTGGAATATAATTAGTTAGGATCTCAGTCTGATCATACTTTGTGATGTTGTGTTAAAAGATTCATGTTACTCTTTATTTGTGTCTGGGATTAAATAATGTTCTTATACAGAGTTGAGCGATTTTTGTTTCAGTCTTGTCAGGCCCCTTGCTGGAATAGAGCTACCCATACTGAGGTGTGAAAGCCATCTGATGAGTAAGCTGGAACATTGTAATTAGCAACTATGATGAGGATGCACTACCATAGAAAAGGGCTACCTTCAGTATGGTGTGAAAGCATCCAGTTGCGGGATCAATTTGAAAAAGGCGAAAATGAAAAATCTTGCCAAGGACAATGATCCTATTTACACTGCACACACTTATGCCTGACAAGTGTGTTCAAATCTGTAAGTCTCCTCTATTAAAATTAAATTGATAAATCCTCGTTCACAACTTTCAGTAACATGCATATCTTTTTCATCAACATCAATTAAGTATGATCATTTCATGAGATTCTAATTAGTTATTTTCCTTGAAAGCATAACATGTAATCTACTTTGTCAATTGTCAATGATATTTGATTTCTCTGCTTGATTCGAATCACATATACTCACTGTACACATTATTTTTTATTTTCGGTTTTATTTTAAAATAAAAAAAAATAAAAAAAATATATAAAAAAAAAAAAAGGAGGGAGGCGTGTGACTTGCTTCATGGGTTAAGGAAAATCTTGTGCTTAAATGGTAAGTATCAACATTCATTCTTTCTTTGATTTATTATGATATTTTTCCAAGTAAAGATTATTCTTTATATGGTAATGTGTCTTTATTCTTGAAAGATTGATTTATTTTTGGAAAAATTTGTTGGCATTTCTAGTTTCCTTTTATTTTTGTTAAAAAAAAAAAGGGGAAAGGAGTTGAGAAGTGGGCGGTTTCCTTTTTTGGTTCATGGGCTGGCGGTTACCATTTGAATTTTCAAAATTGGTTTCCTCTTTCTTGTTTTGATTCCAAGGTTATATAAACCAAATTTTGTCACTTATTTCACCACCTACCCGAACCCTCTTTCTTGTTTCTCTGTCAGACACTATTCATCTTCTCTTTCAGTTTCAAAATGGTGAGAACCAAGAATCTAGGGCACTCTAAAAAATTAGAAGAAACCGTTCCAACTCCTTCTAGTGCTCCCCCTGCTGCCTCAGTTCCTCCTCCTGCTGTTGCAAAGCCTGGAGATTCATCGCTTCCCCAGCGTGAATCTCAAGCCGTGAAGCCAAAACGTCCACCCAAGCAAGTAGCTCGCAAATCGGTAAGGCCCTATCGCACCTGGACTTCCTCTTCTGAATCCTCGAAGGAATCTCCTCCTCCATTGGCTGTTCCTCCTCCTGCTGCATCAATGGCTGGCACCACTCCAACAGGCCCTTCCACTCGAACTCGAGCCCAGCAAGCCTCGGCTGAGAAAGAACTTCAAGCCTCTCAATCTCGAGAGAAGACTGCTCCTCCAGCCAAGAAGAAACTCAAGACTAATCCTCCCTCGGCTTCCTCGAGTTCCAGTTCAGAAGAAGAGGATCCAATGGAAGTCTCTTCAGACAAATCAGTATCTGCGCATGCCGAGAAGGACGGTGAAGACACGAACTCGAGCCGAGCCTCCTCGTTCAAAAGCGCTTCGCAAAGAAAGGCCTCTGCCGTCGCCAAAGGCAAGCAGCCCATGGAAGATCCTCCATCTGGTAATATCCCTTCCTCTATCTCTGGCTGTCCAACTTTTTACTATCGAGACAATGAGCGTGACTGGAATCTTTATGCAACTCGTAAGTTTGAAAGTGAGAGGAATTATGATTTGCATGCCCATCGTGTTTATGGTATTGTAAAGTTCATTCAATTTCATCAATGGGAACACACTCTTACTGGTTTTATTGGATTCATTGCTAACATTATTAAAGAGTTTTATGCTAATCTTACTGATGATTTCCTTGATGAGAACTCTAGACTGTATAGAAGAGTGTATGTTAGGGGTCACTGGTTCTCATTTTCTGAAAAGGACATTGCTCATGCTCTGCAATTGCCTGAGAATGTATCCAATGCTGTGATGTCCATGGATCGTGACTTGATGCACTCTGAACTCACTGGTGCTCGTTCAGAATTGAAACCAGGGGAGAGTCTTCGAATTACTCACCTCACTTTTGCTCATGCTTCCCTTATGCGGTTTGCACTAAGCAATTGGGTTCCAAATTCGAACAAGACCGTGGTGTCTCAAGAAGTGGCTACACTCCTATACCGCATCACCTCTGGAACTTCCATTGATCTAGCCTCTCATATTCTCAACCAGATTGTCTCCTTTCGAAGAGGTAAAAAGCCAACCTTCAAACTTGTATTTCCAAATCTAATCTATAAGGTTTTATCCTCTCAGAAGAATGTGGCCCAAGCACATGAAACACTTGAGCCTCCCATCACTGGCCCTACATTCCAACCTTCTGAATATTTTGATGGTGTGTTCCAAAAACGGCCAAAGGCTGGTCTTCTTCTTTGCTTCGCCGGTGCAAGTTCAGGCTCTGCTGCTGCAGAGCTCCTGGAAGTCAAGTCTGAACTTCAGAATGTGTACACTCGTCTTGAAGCAATGGCTGATGTCCAGCATGACATGTCCAGGCAACTGTCCACCTTGATTAAACTCTACAAAAATTAAAGTGTTCTAGGTTGATTCTTTTTAATTAAACTTTGGTCTATTTTTGTTCTTTGTTTACTTTGGCACTCCGATAAACAAAAAGGGGGAGAGATATTTATTTTTTGGTTTGTTGCCCAACTCTGGACCCTCTTTTTCAGGGGGAGTTGTGGTTTCTTAGTACTTGTGAACTTTTTGTTTAAAGTTAGCATGTTCTTTGTTTTTATTGTGATATTCGATTGTGTTACTCAGGGGGAGTAGTCTCGTTTGCTCTTGCTAACTTTGCATTGCAGGTACTTTATGAAAAAATTATTTTGTTCATCTAAAGTGCCAAAGGGGGAGATTGTAAAGTCCTTTTTTGGCAAGTTAGGTGACAAAATAATTTTTCCTTTTTATGGTAAGATTGCTATGCATTCATTTTCGAAATCTTACCTCTTTTATTCGGTTTTTAGCTGCCATTTTCCTTGTTTGGAAAGTTGCACTTTCAGCTGAACTTTCCTTTGTTGAAAACTTCTCAAAAAAGAAGGAATTCTCTTTTGGAAAGTTGTATTTTTTAGGGAAACCTTGTTTATTGCCTTTTCCTTTTTGATTTCGATTGTATCTTGATACAATCAGAATATCTAATCTGTTTTTGGCAGGAATCAAGCCTTGAAAGAAGATCGGACCCGATTTTAGTAAGTTTCTCGTTTACGGGCGGATACGCTTCGTCGAACCGAATACCGATGTAGCAGATCGTGTTTCTTTTGGAAAGTTTTTGTACAGCTGCTAATTCGAACTTGTGGTTGCCTCTTTGGTTTCTATGATCTATAAATAGAGCCTAGAGAGCAACCATTCGAATTACCTCTTCCATTATTCATTTTATACATTTATCTTTTGAGAGAAGAGAGTGTTTCTTTGTTTTGTGAGAGCCTAGTTGTTCACCTAGGTTCTAGTTGTTCTATTTCTGTTCTTACTCTATCCTAGAGGTTGTGAAGAACTACTTGACTGAACAAGAGATTGGTCTTCGGGAGAAGACTTGATAAAGCCTTACTTCGGGAGGAAGTAAGCACTTGGTCTTCGGGAGAAGACTTGTTGAAGCCTTACTTCGGGAGGAAGTAAGCACTCACACTTCAAAGACGAAGGGAGTTCGGGCTTGAAGGTGTTTCAAGAAGTCAGATTCATAAAGTGGATTACAAAGGATTGCAGCAATACTTTAGAGGGAGTCTAAACTTGTTTAAGTCAATTGTCTTTGTAATTTTGATACTTTATTAATTGATTTCATTCTCTGGGCGTGGCCCCGTGGACTAGGAGTGTTCGTGAGAACACTGATACCACGTATAAATCTCTTGTGTCAAGTTATTTATTTTTCTGCAAATATTTTATATTCTGCCTGTTCAGTTTTGCTGTAGCAGAATTATTTTCTGCTGCTGCAAACGCGTACAATTTTTATATTTTCTTATATACAACTGACATTTGCAAAAACACGGTTTTTCACATGGGATGACCTTAAGAGAGAATTGAAAGACCAATTTTTATTAGAAAATGTTGCCTACTTGGCTCGATGTTAGCTAAGAGACCTAAAGCAAGTTGGGACAGTCCGAGAACATGTAAAAAAATTCTTTGGATCGATGCTTGACATAAAGGACACGAACGAAGTCAATTGATTCTTCTATTTTCTTGGAGGACAAAAGCCATGGGCCAAACAAAATTTGTAGAGGCAGTGTGTGACAAACCTAGCCACGACTCAAGCTGCAACCGAGTAGTTGATTGATTACACCCCAGAGAATTTGCTTTAAAAGAAGACAAATCCCCAAACCAGCTCTAACAAAGTTGAGAGGGAGAAGTTCGAGAATCAATGGCAGGGTAAGAGTATAGGAGTAGAGAAGAAGAACCCTAAATGTATATCCTCCTCCAAGAGTGATGTTGATAATGGAAAGAAGACCATTAAGTATTGGCTTTATCTAGGGCCACACATTGCAGCTTCTTTCCCCTACCAATCCAAGCTAAGTGCCATTAAGGCATCCATAGGAGTAAGGATGTGAGGATGAATAATATACGTATTTTATAATCATGCATATATAATCATAATTAATTGATTAATCACTTAATTATAATTCACTAATTAACTGCTAGTTTACATATCTAATTATGCAATCATCACAAGTGATAAGAATGTAGACAAATATTCTCATAAATTATATCTATATATTTTTACCAAAAAATTAATAATATGTTTA
Organism: Cannabis sativa; assembly: GCF_029168945.1. NCBI lineage: Eukaryota > Viridiplantae > Streptophyta > Magnoliopsida > Rosales > Cannabaceae > Cannabis > Cannabis sativa. The sequence continues at coordinate 9,060,847 of NC_083609.1, forward strand.
TTAAAAAAGAAACATCATCCCCGATGTACTACCTTGAAGTTGAATCATTTATGCTTTGTGGATGATCTTCTTCTCTTTTCTTGAGGAGACATCCACTCCATTAAGCTCATGTTGAGAACATTTATGAGGTTTTCTGAGACTTTGAGTTTGCAAGCAAATGTCAGTAAAATATAGTTGTTCATTGTTCAGCTATGACCAATGATAATGTTCATCACATCTTAGACTGTTCAGGATATGTTAGAAGCTCTTTGCCTTTTAGATATTTTGGTCTTCCTATTTGTTCAAAAAAAATCTCTAAAGTGATCAGAGTATCATTGATAAGATGGTTACTCGAATTCGAATATGAGGTACCAAAAATATCTCTTATGCAGGTAGATGTGTATTGATTAATTCAAATCTCGTGGCTATCCATATCTATTGGGCTCAAATCATGATTCTTCCTAAATACATTTTAGGAAAAATTAATAGTATTTGGAGGAATCTTTTATGGAAAGGTACGACTGATTCTTCCTCGCCAGGCCTTAGTTCTTGGATTGAGATTCGTCATTCTAAATTGCGTGGTGGCTTGGGGTTTAGGAATATTGAGCAATGGAACTTTGGTGCTTTGGGAAGATATGTGTGGGATATTTCTCAAAAGAAAGATAATTTATAAGTAAAGTAGATTAATACGGTTTATTTGAAAAGTCATGATTGGTGAAGCTATAATGCTCCACAAAGTGGGAGTTGGTATTGGAAAAAAAAAATTGTGGAAGTGAAGGACATGATAAAGAGGCATATTGGTTGTAATGAATTTCTTGGCATGAATTTTTCGATTTTCAAGCTTTGTGATAGAATGTAGCCTCAAATTGATTCTCCTAGAGTTTAGAATTCGCTGATTTGGAATCGTTATATAGTGACCCAAAACAAAAGTTCATTTGTTGCTTAGCTTGCAAGCAAATATTACAAACTTGGGATCGGTTAATGAGATTTGACTGCATACAAATTGATACTTGTTTGTTGTGTGATCTTGAGAAAGAAACTAACTCTCACTTGTTTTTCACTTGTGAATTAGTAATAACATTTGTAAACAGATTTTTGATTGGGGGTTGGGCTTCATAGTAAGAAGATGGAGCTTGGCGCTTGTTTAAATGGATAAATTAAAGAGATGTAGACATTCCAAGTTTGGCAGGGAGGTGTATATAAGATATAACAACTATAAATATTGTAGTATATTATATTTGGGATGCAAGAAACATTGCTTTTTTGGGAGAACAAAATGTATACTGTGCATACAATTGTAAATAGAATTAAGAAAATAATTTGTAATAGGTTTTCTCTTCTTAAAAAGAAGAAAACTAATTTAAAAGATAGATTGTTGTTTGAGAAGTTAGGAATACCTAACTAAACAGTGCTTGTATATTTGATTTAGAGCAATAATAGTACTTTCTCATTTACCTAAAAAAGAATTAGTAATAGTTTTGTTAGTTCATGCAGATATTTTGAAAATAAAATAAAAAATAATTGACAAAACTCTACCAAAAAATCCAATATATATCAAATTATATATATACAGAAAATAAATAAATAAATAAAAAGTTGTTATAATACTGGGTGGATAGAGGGACCTGCCAGCATGATTAAGTGAACATATGCATGCATAGATAATGTGAAGATGGTGGGCAATTAATGGTCATAGTATGCATATGGTAGTGGGGAATTACAACACATAATAATACAATAGTTGTAGTTGATATATATTATGAGAAATGACTACTCCTTATTAATTATGATATAGATCATGATATTATCCATAAAAATCGAGTGCATGCCCCAGTACCAAACCACCAATTTTTGTTTGCTAGTTTAAATCATTTTCTTATTGTCAATATATTACTATTATTACCATTATTAACAACTGTCCAAACATTATCCATGTATTGATCATATTTTCTCCTCCATATGTAATCTTAGTAAACAGGTATGTATATATTTATATGTGAAACATTATCTAAAATCCTATAGAAAGATAATGATATATATATATATAGTTAATAATATACTTTATGCAACGTGAGAGATTTGCGGGATAATATATATAATTATAGACACATATATCTCTATCATTTCATTGATAAAACAAGTCAGAAATTACACATTGTGGCAACAGTAGTCCTACTAGATTTACGTTTGTGTTGTTGATCATAATAATTGACACCATCTATGGGGTCCCCTCCAAAAAGAAAGAGAAATATATATAAAAAAAAACTAAGAGCTATAATTATTTATGTTATAAAAATATAGCTAGCTATACATGTTAATTTATATGATCTTATATAGTTTATAAAGGTTGATTGTCTAACTAGCTCGATCTCTAAATTTTATTCATCGTTAATGGTAAATATTTTTTTTTTTATTTATTAGTGGCATTGCATTATTTGTGAACTTCTTTAGGTTAAAAAGTTAAAGATTGATTAAGTGACGTCTTTGGCTTTATTTATCGATCTTATTCTCTCCTTTATCTGTCACCATTATTATATATAGGTATAATTGTAAATTAAAACTAATTTTATATATATATGATATGAATTATATATGAGTACTCCAATAACATATTTCTACTATTGATCATTATGACCTGAAAATAAGATTAGGACAAAGGTCCAAAGCTCAATTATTTTAATGTGTAATAGCCATTGTGCGCTTTCTTTTTTGTAGATGTTGATCGATTGTCAACTTTATTTTATTGTTAATTAATTAATTTCTTATACTTTTTTCCTGTTAAAAAGATTTTGAGAATGTATCTACATATTTAATTAAGGCACTACTATATATCATTTAAAATATTAGAATTAGTACTTGTGCTTATTTATTAGTAGGTATTGAAAACAACGTATTCAAACATATTAGTTTATTGTATATATATGTAGTACTTATACTTTATAAATCAAATAATATATATAAGTGACGTTTGGTAATACTTTTTTAATCAGTTTTCTGTTTTTTAAAGTAGAAAAGTGAAAATATTTTTCAAAAACATGTTCTATAAAACTGTTTTTACTTTTCAATTTTATAATTAGAAATCAAAATTTTAAAAACCAACAAAATTACTTTCAATATTTTTTCAAACAGTTTTTTTTTCTTAATCAATCTTTTGGATTACAATCAGACCCGTACCCAAATCCCCTCCCCACGGCCCTGGCGCTGAACCCGACTTTTGACTTGAACCCGAATTTGACCCCGGACCTAGATCCGACTTAAATAAAATCAAAAAATAAAAATAAAAATGAACTTTACAGAACGCACTTTTATTTTCTGTTTTTAAAATTGAAAAACAAAAGTAGTTATAGAACGCATTTTTGTTTTTCAAAAATAAATTTTTTAAAAACAAAAATTTTACTTTCATTTTGTGATTAAAAAATTAAAAAACAAAAGTGTTACCAAACGGCACCATAATATATAACAATCTTCATTTATTTTTTAATTATCTCTACTCTTGAAATCACATATGTTAGAAATATTATTTTTTTTTCAAATATTTTTATCATAGCGATATTTTTATAGCTACAGTATTATTTTCTGTAAATTTTTGAAAAATCTTGAATTATTTACAATATCGAAAACAAAGTTCCTGATATTCCAATCTACCACACGTGTTTAAAAAATCTCAAATATATTTTCAGCACTGTAAACTATTAGAAATTTTTTAAAAATTTACAGAGATAATATTGTAACTATAACGAACGTTACTTTAAGAAAATTAAAAAAAAAATTATTTCGGCGTGTATTTCAAGCACAAAAATTATTTAACTAAGAAATTGTAATACATAAGAAATTAACAGTAGCTCCATATAATGTTCATATTGCCTGCCAAACAATTAATCTTTTTATCTGATGAGGATATATATAGTAACATTAATTAAAATAATTGACAAATTAAATTTTAGGTGATTTAAAAATTTAATTGTTAAAAATAGACGACACTTTAAGTTTTTTGAAATAAAAATAAAAAAATACCATCATGTTTAGGGACTATTTTTGCTATTTTAATAAAGTCTGTTTTATCATATTTTTTTTTTATTAAAACTGTGAAGATCTAAGATAAAATTTAACAATATTAAATACAATTTTGGACCTAGTGACTTGTAAAAGTTATCCATTAGGTCATCGGTTTTATTAAATGATAATTAAAATTATACATTTTTCAAAATAGTACAAACTGAACTTTGGGCTTAATTTTTATTAAATTAAAATCTAATAATAACTTGACATAGAAGTATTATGACAAAATTGTCTACATTTTTTGTATTTGTTAATTAGTGCTAAAAACTAGTTTAAGGTTAGTTATATTAAAAAATAAATTGATATAAATTGAGTTCAAAGTCTATTTTGTACTATTTAAAAAAAATACATTTGAATTGTCATTTAATAAGATATGAAGTTCAATAGTAACATTTATAAAACACACAATTTAAAATAATATTTACCCATTTAATAATTTTTGTATTATCCATCAATTAAAAGTTAAAAGTGATAATAATCTGATTAAGTCTAGTGACTACAAGTTTTAATAATAATGATTGAGACACTCTCAAATTACATGTAATTGTTATACGCCATAATGTGTAATTAATTTCAACTACACAATTAAAAAAATGAATAATTACATAAGGCACTATTTTTTGTAAAATATTTACATTTTTATGTTCAAAGAATGTTTTTTTTTTTTTACATTTTTACGGTTTTCAAAAAAATAACACGAAAACAACATAAAAGTAACATCAAAATAACATCAAAATAACAACAAAAAATAATTTACAGATAACAAAAAATTAACAACAAATGAACAAAATTTCAACATAAAAGACCGTATTTTATGTAAATAAAATCAAAAAAATTGTGAAAATGTTTAAAATTTCGTAAAACCGTATTTTTGTTGTTTTTGTGTATTTGTGAAATTAACCCTAAAAAAAATGTGATCTTTACTTAATGATATTATTGATTAATATTTATAAGTATTTACAACTTAAGTTTGTGTGTATACAACATTACTTTAAAATTGCTAACTTTCCGCAAGTTGCATATGGAATAAGTAAGTAAATATACACTCTTAATTATTGACATTAATAAACTATTTAGCTAATGGCCCAATATTTCTTTTTAATTAACTACTATTAATTAATAAACGAAAAATATATATATGTGGACAAATCATTACGGACAAATAATGTGATGGGATGGGATTAATTGAAAAAGCCCTTAAAAAGGAACAAGGTTAGGTTTACTATCAATTATTAGGACTTTCATAAAAGTAGGATTAATATTTAATAGTGCATAAATATAATTAAATACATAATTAATCTCCATTCACGGGAAAGTTATTTGGAGAAGATTTAGTGGCACTATATTATTATTGTAGACTTATTAGGCCATAAGATATTTGAAACCGCTTTTTTTTTTTTCCTAAAAAAAGTACATTAAATTAAAATTCGATTGATTACATTTATATATAAAAAAAAATAATCAATATATTTAAAACAAGAGTAATACTAATAACAATTTTTTATTATAACTTTTTAATTAATTTTTATGTTACAAGTTGAATTATTTTTTTTTTTTAAAAAAAGAAACTGAAAAATTTCATTAAAAGACATCAAGTCAAAAGATTGGGATACAAAAGATAGGTAATTTAAACAGCTAAATCAGCGGAAAAGCCCGGCCACCACACCCGAGCCTCATCTAAATCTAATGCTCGTTTTGCTAAAGAATGAATAACATGGTTTTTTGACCGATTACAATACGACAGTGATATGCTACTGAAAGAATTCCTAATATGATTAATATCATTGAGAACAATACCAAACTCATTGAGAGAATGGACCTTCTTAATATTTTTTTTCAATTCTTTTATTGTGATATATATTCGTTATAGATATAATATCATCTTGTAAATTTTTAAAAAAAATTAAATAGTTTACAGTACTAAAAATAAAGTTCTGTATTTTTTAATCTATCATGCGTATTCAAAAAACTTTAAACTTATTTCAGGTACAATAAACTATTTGAAAATTTTCAAAAATAATTAATAAGAATAATGTTGTATTACCATGAATTTTTTTTTAAAAAAAATAATATTCTAACATATATTTTTAAATATAAAAATTAACTAAAAAATTATAATTTATATAAATTTGATGATAGCACCATGTTCCAAATTATTCATACCCAAGTTATATCATGCTTTGTCTGGAATTAACGTAGTTATTTTGTGGATATAACTAATGATAGATGCCACTTTCATTATTAGTTAATATATATCTCTTGATTATGAGTTTTAGTTTTTTCTTTTTGTAGGTAATTGGCAAGTCAATCTGATTAATATTTTTAATTGTGGTATTATGTTACAACACTGAAAGAGAATAAGAAATGATGTACTAATAAACAATATATGTTATGGCTATGATATGATTGTAATATTCTTTGAAACAGCTCTACATGTAATTTTAATTTAAGAATTATTATAAGGGAAATTATTCTGGCCTTGAAAAGAGTAGACATTGTGAATGTGGCAGAATGTATATTTATAAACCTGCTAAGACAGCAGCTATGTAAGTGGCTCTTGGACTTTGTACAAAGTTTTTGTGCAGACAGGTTAGCTGCAGCAGCCTAGTTCTTCCTAATTATAACAACTAATATTTAGGAAAGCCCAAAAAGATATTCCTTTATACAACAACAAGTATTTGAATAATTAATAAAAATATAGTAAACAAATAGTTCAAAAGTCAAAGCTAAGAATTCTTCATTCAAAGCTCATAGTTCAAGAAAAATTTACCAGTAAAATCACATGGGGGCCATATTGGCCACTGCCTAACAACACCGGTGCACCCTACCCAAAAATGTAGGCCGTTGATCTCAATTTCTCTCATGTACATCTACTCCTTTTGTTTTTTATTTTACTATATTAGTTTGGATATGTATATATAATATATATAATAGGGTTTTAAATTTAATACCCCATGTTCCTATGTGTTAGGACAATGTTCTCTGTGTGATTAATTTCCCAAGAAATAGACTACACTCCCTTCTACATGTTCTTACTGACCCTTTCATGTGGACGAATTTCATATAGTAAGAATATTTTCCTCATCAGTGGATATGTTAGAATTGGTGAAAAACCACCTTCTTCTTCCTATTATTATTATTATTATTTATTTTAAATATATTTATCATCAGAAGAAGGTCAAGATTATAATTAGAACCCTTTGATCCTTTTAAAGAATAATAATAATAATAATATATATGTATGTTATTATTTGTCATACAATATCATTCATTAGATTAGGATTATTATTATTATGACCAACTGGGTACTACTACATTACATATTTCAACATATATTGACTAAGATACTATCATGTGACATGTTAACAATGTCTAAAGACATATTATTACTCAGTTGTCTCCTAAAGGACTTATATTGCACGAAATTTAAGATTAAATCAATTAACTTTAATTGTTTATCTTCTACACAAAGCAATGCACACTTTATTATTATAATAATAGGCGGTGATATGAGTACTATATTATTATTTATTATTTTAATATCCCAATATTAGTATTTCATTTAAGCATCATCATCTATCATCCAAGTAAAGAAATCTAATTGAGTGGAATTTTCATGTGAAAAATCAATGGAGGAGAATGGCTCTCAATCTCAATTATTCTCATTCCCAAATTAGATACACCTATATATATTGTAGTACTTAATTAGCTTTTAACTATAAGCATAAATTGTACATTTTTTTAGCCTTAGTGGCATGCCGAAAGATGGAGGCTGCTTGTCCAATATTGAAACTCTAACCATGCTAGGCTACCAATTCCATGCAAAATTGGATTAATTTATACATTAATATATATATATAGGGTAAATCTATAGTAGGTACATGTGTTCTTACCCTATGCTATAGGGAAGTAAATTGAACCAATAAAAATTTAAAAAAATAGGTTGCATTGATGTTATGTTAGACTAGGTTGTAGGAGATTTATTTATTACTTTATTAATTTAATTAATACTTTACTCATTTTTTTTTTTTTTTTAAAAAATAATAGCTGTTGAGTATTTTTTTTTTTGAAAATTTATTTGTTGAGTATTTTTTATTATTGAATATATGCAAATATATACCGTATGTTAAAGTTTTATTATTATTATTTATTTTTTTATACCAAAGTTATTTCTAAATAAATTTTGTTATAATTTCTAAAATTTTATTTTAACAAAAACATATTGTGTTGAATGAAGCAAAAGTTTCACAACATTATCCCCTTACTAATACTGTAAACTAAACTAGTTAAGCTTTCTATATTAAAAAATCAAGCAAATGAGTATCTATCATGAAAACCTACACCATAATCGAAGCTATTTTTTTTTTGTTTGAAACCACTCACAATTTAGTTTCACACCCACTCTCTTAGAAAATGGCTGCCATGGCGAAATATACCACGAGGCAAATAGAAAAATTATTAACGAGATAGAGTTGTGAAATTTATGCTTCATTTATACAATATTTTTGTTAAAAATAAAATTTCAAAATTTATTCATATGGGTTAGAGATGTATAAAAATTTAGACAATTAATTTCTTTTTATATATATTGTCATATTTTAACTAGCATCAAAGATTTTTTGGAGACTTAGCAAAAATAAAAACTATTTATGTAGGAGATAAAAAAAATTGAGATTTTTACATAGCTAAAAAAAATAATAGACAGTACCTATATAAAAATAATTTAAATTAGCTCTTCTAATAAATAATAATAATTCAAATTAAAAATTAATAAAATTTTTAATTATTAATATTATTTTATTTTTAGATAAATATAATTAAATATTATTATAATATGTATAAAGTTTTAATTGTATACATACAGTTCTATCATAAAAATATAAGCCTTACATTTTAATAACCACATGATCTAAAATTAATGGTCAAAAAAAGTTCCCTACCGATAGGGAACTTATGCTAAGTCCTACCATAGTCTTGCCCTATATATATATATATATATATATATATATATATATATATATACTACCAATAAAATTAGGCAGTACTACTATATACAACTAGCTACAATAAGTAAAAATTTTGGTAACCAATAAATTAATCAATATTATTATATTAAGAAGCATTTGTATTGATCCCAACTTAGAAAATATATAAAAGCAACTTTTGACCAACTACAAGTCTTGAACGTCCATAAAGTCATCGTTTTACACATTAACCAAAGATTAATTATATAGTTTAGTTTACTAACATGATCATAATTATTGATAAGTGGAAACATAGTACTTAAATTCATAGTCTACACCATTAGACAAACTATTCATCACTGAATACTAAGCCGAAACAATGTTGAATTACTATACTAATTAAAACACGTATATGGTGATATGTGACTTCATCTTGATCATCGATCACATGGATTTCTACTACTAATAATATTTCATATATATTATTGGAGCATCGTTATTAAACACCAATTGATTAACGATATTTTTTAAATTATATGAGATTTAATACTTAATTATAACAATATGACAAAAAAGAGAATGATAAAATTATATACCTGTCTTTTCGCATTTCTCATATTATTATTACTATCACTTTCTCTCTCTACATATATATCAGTCTCTCGATATACATTAATATGCATCTCCCCTGTATTAATAAATGCATCTTTTTTTTTTTTTTTTGAAAAAGTGCGTTTATAAATAGAATTGAAGTAAGACATCATGGTCATTACAAAAGATATTATCTGGTATAGTAGATAACTCTACCATACCCGTAACATTATTGGCAAACGCCCATTTGGCCATATTATGGGCCGCGTAGTTACAGTTTCTAGGAATACAAGAAAAATTACAATTAGCTAGTCATAAAAGTAGAGAGGAGCTTGCAATGTCGCACATAGTTCTCAATCCCCCAAATAGAGTCATCCTCCTTTAGGTTCTTGATAACAAGCTCTGAATCACTCTCCACCAAAATAAAAGGATTATGCAATGAGACAGCCGTCTCCATGGCTAAAAGATAGGTCGCAGCTTCTCCGGTGAGAGGGTCAAAGAAGTGTAGCCTTTGAGTCGCCACCCACAGAACTGATTCCTTATGATCCCTCGCAATCGCCACAGCACACATAGTGTCAACACCAACTTTGACATCGTAGTTGATTTTAACCCAATCTTCCGGCGGTGGAGAGCACGCAGGAGTCCTAACAGACTGTGGAGGGGAAAGAAGGCTGGAGCCATAATCACGTAACAAAAAAAAATAGAGTCAATATAGTGTTTAATGTTACCCATTGATTTATTATGTACCTTGTCGTTGCGGGCCCTCCAAATCGTATCAACCACAATTGAGGCATAGAGGAACAGTTCATCAGTATCAACTCCTCTGAATTTAAGATTCCATCAAAAAGTAACCCAGGTCCCACATGCGGGCTCCTGAATCTAGAACAGGCATAACCCCAAGGTGATGACCGAAAGGTGGAAGGCAAAGTTGCAGTACAAGAACAAGTGCTCTGTGGTCTCCTCAGCCTCCCCACAAATAGGGCAGAAAACCTCCTCAAATCCCATTCTCTTAGCAAGAAGGGCTCTTAAGGGTAGAGTATTGGAGAGGATACTCCACCAAAGGACTTTGTGACGCTCCAAAATTTTTGAGTTCCAAAGTTTTTTCCATAGTGCCAGAGCAATGTTGCACAAAGGAGCCCGATCAAGGGCTTGAATAAGATAGGCAGACTTGGTTGAAAACAGACTCTTTGGTTCTTTTATCCAGACCCATTTATCCCTTCCCTGGCTGCTCGGAGTTCTGCCCCTTAAGATGTTACTATTTGTTTCCTGGTCAAAAAGGTTATGGAGCTTAAGTGTGTCCTAGTTCCCGTCAGGTAAAAGTAAATTCAACACTTGTGAGAAAGGGGATCCGCGTGCACGGTCCAACTCGAGATCATTGTTCCTCTGACCGGCCAGGCCTTGGAACATATTCTTTAGTTCGTCCAACTGTGCCTGCACGGCTGGACTAACTTGTTCAGCCTTTTGGCCGACCTGAGTCACGTCAGCATCTCTTTGAGTGGAATTTTGAGCGCGAGTTTCGGGCTGAACGACTGGTGCATCATGTTGGTCGGCCACCCCTCTCCTTCTGTTTAGATCATCTCAGAGATCATGAACTGTCCCCAAACGATTAAATACAAAAACACCCGGCTGGTTTGGCCCATCAGCTGGCCGCCACCATTAACCTGGTTGGAATTGTTAGGTATGACTTCTCCTGATGAATTGCTAGACAGGGTCTGTCCGCCTACCGTTTGGCCCACAGGTGGAACTTGTGACCGGGGATTGTACAGCTGACCATTTATAGTCTAAGAGGTGTTCACCGCTGGATCTTCGTCTGTCTCGCCCAAGGGGATGACAGTTATAAGCTGTTGTCTGGTAGCTTGATAGGCTTTTCGTATTAACACAGTGGCCTGTCGGGTTCGGTCGTCAATGGCTGCTTGCTGAGCCCTTAACGTTTCTATCTCCTTGTCTCTCCATTCAACGAACATGCGCCTTTGCTCTTCGAATGCGAGATTTACTGCAGCACGGAGTTCCTCCTGATCATGATGCAGGGTGTTGGTATGACCTTGCATGACTCCGAGAGCAGCACGAAGGTTTTGGATTTCAGTGTCATCTCCGATGGTTGTTCGAACATTGGTTGCGGGCGAAACGACAGTGTTAGGAATGCCCTGGTTGGTTGCTGAACTAGTATTCTCAGTCTCTTGCACACCAGGCGCGATTCCACTCACAGGAGTCGTCACATCGTGACCTACGATAGAGGGTTATTCGGAATTTGTGGTTGGCGAAACCCTCGTGTTCCCCGGGTTCTGCAGTGCAGGATCCACCGCTTGTGGATTTTCTAGGTCAACCACGCCTCTACGAGTCTGCACCACCATTGTATTTGCGATTAGATTTGGGATAAAGAGCGATCATTTTGTTCAGCTCTCAATGAAAGCACCAAAATATTGACCTCTCTTTTAGCCAATGACAGTGAGTCTAATTTGTAAGCGATAAGTAGTATAATATGTATGTAATATAATAAATCAAATAAAGACACGAGAATTTTATAGAGGTTCGGTCCAGAATAGTTCGGTAATAGCCTAATTCTCTTAGCTTGTATTGACTTAAGAACAAGGAAAATGATCCCCTTTCTTAAAGCTCTTACAATAGTATCTCTGAAGATGAATTCTTAGATAAGTTTTTTCGACCTCTTGCCCAGTGAGTATGAATCACTATTTATAGGGCTATAAGCTTGGGAGGGAAGTATTTCCCTTCTGATTACAATTGATATAAGTGGAAAGATTGCATAGTAAATACAAAATACACTAATCAAGGGATTTGAACAACTTGCCATATCTCTGTGATCTGATCAGAAATTGATAAATGTTGGCATACTGCGCGGATTGCTCGCTACTCGGCTGAGAGGGCTTCGTCTGAGCGAATATATGTGGTGCCATGTTCGGCATATTTCTTGCTAGCAGATACATAGAGTTAATTCCACGTGTCACCATCGTGTGATGCCACGTTAGAGTGCAAAAATTAGGATAACAATGTCAAAAATAAGTATGAGGTCTACTAGTCCAACTCACTCTTTTAAGGTATTTTATTTAGGGTAAATGGCGGCAAAACCCCCAATACTTTCGTTTTGGTTTCATTAAACCCCCACAACCCAAATTTCTGCGGGTAAACTCCCAAAACCACTATTCTGTTAGCAAATTACCCTTCCCGTCCAAATTTAGCTGTTAAATGCCAGGTTGGCTCTCTCTCTCTCTCTCTCTCTCTCTCTCTCTCTCTCTCTCTCTCTCTCTCTCTCTCTCTCTCTCTCTCTCTCTCTCTCTCTCTCTCTCTCTCTCTCTCTCTCTCTCTCAGGTACAGACCCGCGGCCGGCGCCGTCGCCGATGACCACCTGCCAGGCGCACGGCATGCTGAAGCTTCCCCGACCCAGGTAACCCCGAGCCCTCTTCTCTTTCTTTCTCTCCCAGCCCTCTTCTCTGTCTCTCTCTGTCTCTCTCTCATCCCTCTTCTCTCTCTCTCGATGATGATGATGCAGAATAGTCCAGTTGCCGTCGACGAGGACCACCGAGCCGTCCGTTGACGAGGACCACCGAGCCGGCCACGAGGACCCCAACCTAGGTATCGATCACCGATACCTCTCTCTCTCTCTCATTTAGGGTTTTTCATAATTTTTTTTTGCAATAGATCTGTGTATAAATTTTTTGGGTATTATTGTGATTTTTATTTTTCAGATCTGTAGAAAAATAATGGTTGTGGAGAAATAAATTTAGGGTTTTAAGGTTTGTGTTTTTGGACTAAAATTTTGTGTATATATGTGTGTTTGTTTATTTGTTGGATTTGGATTTATTTAAATTGGTTTGTTTTGTGTATATATGTGTATATCGGGGTGGTGCTTTGTTTTGATTATTTTTTTTTTGTGATATGGATTTGAAAATAGGCGGTGGTGGTGGTGGTTTTGGCACTAGTAGGTTGTGGTGATTTTAGAGATGGTGGGTGGTGGTTTCGGTGGCTGTGAATGGTAGTAGTGGTGGTGGGCATTTGTGGTGGATGATGGTGGTGGTGGTGATGATACTTTTGAAGAGGAGTAATGGTGGTGGTGAGATAGAGAAAGAGATGAAGGAGAGAGAGAGAGAGAGAGAGAGAGAGAGAGAGAGAGAGAGAGAGAGAGAGAGAGAGAGAGAGAGAGAGAGAGAGAGAGAGAGAGAGAGAGAGAAAAAAGAAAGAAAAGAAAAATAAAAAAAGAGAAAAAAAAATTTATTTAAATTTTTTTAATTTTAAATTAATTTAATTTTATTTTTTTTAATTTTTTAATATAATTATTTACGTGGACCAATAAAATTGTGACACGTGTATATTGTGTCCACGTGGACAAGCCAACCTGGCATTTAACAGCTAAATTTGGACGGGAAGGGTAAATTGCTAACAGAATAGTGGTTTTGGGGGTTTACGCGCAGAAATTTGGGTTGTGAGGGTTTAATGAAACCAAAACGAAAATATTAGGGAGTTTTGCCGCCATTTACCCTTTTATTTATAATTTCTCCCAAAATAAATTATTAATAAAAGTACTAGCCAATGTAAAGAGTTGTACTAACTCACATAACAATTTTTTCAATTAGTGAACGCAGCTTATAAAAATTAGTTATACTCGATAATGTTTCCAACCAATTAGAAAGTCACATAGTCCCAAACAAACATATATATTATAAAGATTAATTCACTATGCTTTTTCTCTTTAAACCTAGTACTCACTAATTAATCTTTAATATTATTACAATTAATGTTTTTTTAATATTGCTATTTCTCATTGAAGCTACAATTAATATTGCAGTACTATTGTTATATATTTGAAAAGAAGAAGAACTAGAAGACAATATTAGGAGCATATATATGTGTTCATATACGCAGCTAAAAGTAGTAGCATGTAGCATAAGTAGGGTCCAACAGTTATTGAAACTTGCGAACAAAACATGCAATATACTTATATATATATATTTATATATATATATAAGTCATTGCCCATTGGCAATACACTGTGACACTGTACTACTGCTCAGTCTGCTTAATTAATTGATTCGTGTGGCTGTGGGAGATGAATTGCACATTCATTCCAAAACTATGCCTTAAATAGCACATATTCATATAACAATCTAAATTGCCATTTTCGAAACCCTTGGAAAAAAAGAAGAAAGAAAATAGAGGGTAAAAAGGGTTTTTCCCTTATTTTTTGACAAATTGAAAGGTTTCTTTCCTTCTGATCAAAAATCCTCACAAAGATATTCACACCCATTATTTTTAACAGTATTATCTCTTCATCAAGAAAAGAAAGAGCATTGCTATAAGTCACTAATAGTGTAAAGTACTTTTACAACATGTCGCGTTGCGATTGGTTAACGATACTCTCTAAAAGTTATTATATTAAATTATATGAGACTCGATACTTAGTTGGACCAATAGCGATATTAACACATAAGAGGGTACTAGACACCACCGCTGCCCTTTAGCATTTCTCAAAAGAAAAAAAAAAAAACATAACAAAATAAAGCTTAGTAATGATGTAGAGGCTACCGGAGATTAGGTAGTTAACTAGGTAGCCAAAGAGCCGAGCTGACAGCGGAGCCGCGAGAAGAATAACGGTAAACTGTTAAAACGCAAAGAAAAAAAAGGGTGAAAAGGTAAAAAAGGAGTTAAGATGACGGAAACTTAACAACGGCGTAAAATGAAAATGGGCCGTTATAGTCGAGTCGAGTGGAGTCCCTCTGAAGTGACGGAATCTTTTTAATGAATTTGTACGGAGGGATTTAAGTAATCTAAATAGCAGAAATGGGTCCCACACACTCTTCACTTCACCCTATCCCCTATGTGGTGGGTCCCACGCTCCCTCATTATTATCACCACTACTACTAACTCCGTTACAAAAAAAAACTCTCCTCTCTCTTCCTCTTCATCCCCTACGCCGCGCCGCGCAACAACTCAACTCAACCCGTTGATGGATTTATATGGACCGTACACGTGGCATGATGCAATAGGAAGGAGTGGTGTGTGATTGTTTAAAGAAATTGACGGTGGTGGCGTCACGCGCTTGCGGAGATTGCGTCTATGTGAGGTCGTTTTTATCAGAGTCAGAGAGAGATGATAGTCAGGACACTGTCGTTTTCCATGAGTTATACCATTTATTTTTAATAATATAATTACTCTAATTAATATTATAATTTATATTGCAACAAACTAACCAAAAAAAAAAAAAAATTACTATATATACTATTTTTTTTAATTTTTTTTTTCAAATTTACGGTTTGGGTTTTTAAACTGGTTGCAGTGCTAGTTCCAATAGGAGTTTCTGTACGATTTTTTGTTGCAATTTAAGTTGCAGCTAGTTGCAATAAGAGTTTTTATGTAGAATTTCGTAAAAATAAAAAAAATAAAAATAATTTTAAAGTGTAAAAATAAAAAAATTCTAAAAAAATTATAATTTTTATAAGAAAATATTACAGTGAAATTTCTATTAAAATTATTTATATTATAATAAATTCATATAATTAGGAAGAAAGAAATCTTATATAAAATTTAAATTAATTTTAAATAAGTCTGAAAAACATATTTTTTATAATAAGTTATAAATTATAAAAATTATATACTCTGTAATAAAAAAAAATAAAGCATTCTATTTTATTTGGAACAAATGTTCAAATAATGTATTGTAGTTGGTATATATATGATCTATTTTCTTTCTTTAATAAATAATTGAGAAAATTCATTTAAAATTAATTTAATTTCATTTAATTTATAATATTGTAATTAATAAAAAAAATAAAATAAAAAAGTATCATGTTGAATTTGAACTATATAAATGTATACTTAATTATATTTATAGTTTTTATTTTAATAATATATATTTTTAGTTGTATAATTAATTTTTTGTTTGTTATTTAATAAAATATTATTTTCATTAAAAAAATATTTAATTTAAGTGCTATTTATAAAAAAATGTATAATAATATTCAAAATTTATAGTTAATAATAATTATAGTTTAACCGTTATAGTTTTAATTTTATAATACTTTCATATTTTTAGAAATATCATACACTTTGTTTTTATTTTTTTAAACAATAATAAAACAATAATTTTTTAATGACTGTAATAGATAACGACATTACAATAGTAATTTTTAAAATATAAATATTTTTTTTTTCTATTTTATTGTTTTAAAAGAAAACAATAATAGAAAAATATTTTTTTTTAAATATATGGATTGGGTAAAAAAAGATAATAAAAAGATATTTTTTTTTTAAATATGTGCAATGGATTTTAATTTGAATCGCAATGTTTAAAAAAATGGCTTTTTTATTTTTACACTTCAAAACTTTTTTTTTTTTTTTTGCATTTTTACAGAATTCTACATAAAAATTTCTATTGCAACTAGCGGAGCAACCTAAATCGCTACAAAAAATCGTATAACAACTCTCATAGAAACCACCGGAGAAACTACTTTAGAAACTCAAACCGTAAATTTGAAAAAAAAAATTAAAAAAATAGTATATGGGGTAATTTCTAAAATAAAAAAAAAATATAGCCACACTTAATATAAAGATAAAAGATAAAAGAAATATGTATGGTAAATTTAAATTTGAATTGTAATATTAAAAAAAAAACAAAAATATTAATTTAAAGCCACATTTAAGATAAAAAAACATAGATATATAAAAATGTTTTTATTACCTTTCTGAGAGTTATCACCAAATCTTGAATTTATTTTGATAATATCACATCAAATATACCATTTATCTAATTAACAAAAAAATAAGATTAAAACTATTATTAGCTACTAAGAGTAATATAAACAGCATGAGCAATGCAGAAGAAACACACACAAGTTTCACCAAATCTTGAATCCTGTTAGTAGTCATAATTAATGTGCGACATATCAAAACATTTTTATTTCTATGAATAAACATTCTTGTTATTGTTTTTTCGCTAGTCATTATTGTTATTGTTGAAAATAAATATATTTCATACCTCATTGGTATTAAGTTATAATTTTTATATACAATTATAGTCACTACACCAAAAACTCTAATTAGTGTCATTTTTAAAATGTCACTGTTACTAATATTTAGTGACATTTTATATTTTAGTAGCATTTTTATAAAATGTAAGCTATACTAATGTGACTAAAAATTCAAATGTCACTAATTAGTTTTCTAGTCACATTTGAAAATGTCACCTAAATATGAATTGTGGCAATTTCAAATGTCACCATAATATTTATTATTTATATATTTAATGTTTAAAAAATAATATAGTGACATTTTGAAAATGTAAAAAAATTATACTAGTGACATTTTTCTAAAAGGCCACTGAAAATTATATATAATGTATTATTTATTTTTAATTAAAATAATAGAATTTTATATATATATATATAAATCAGATCGTAATTTTCTAATTTTTACTCATTTTTTATTCCTTATTTAATTTATATATGTATTAAAAAAAA
The DNA here is from genome assembly GCF_029168945.1 of Cannabis sativa. NCBI lineage: Eukaryota > Viridiplantae > Streptophyta > Magnoliopsida > Rosales > Cannabaceae > Cannabis > Cannabis sativa. The sequence goes on from NC_083609.1 coordinate 9,078,905, forward strand.
CTCTAAACCATAAAAGTCAATAATATATAAAAAAAACTCTAAACATAAAAGGGGAATAAATATAATTTTATATTAACATTCAAACTAAAATAAGTTTGTTACATATATATTTCAACAATATAAAAATATAATACATAATAATTTTGTATTCTTACAACAAACATGAACAATAATAATAAAAATTGTATACAAACTATCTATACAACATCAATAAAAATAAAAAAATATTTACAATTTAGTCTATTTTTCTATGTTAGTAAAGTCACATCATTGAATCATGAAGTTGTTTATCTGATTTTCGTGAAACCTGCATAATTTTTAGCACAATAAATAACAAATAAATAATCATCCATATACATATATAATGAAAACTTTAAATATGTATTTAATTGTTACCAGAAATGTTGTTGGCCATGCAATAGATGCTCCAACAACTTCACCAATTGTCTTGCATTGTCCATATGGTCTAATTAATTCCTCGTCGGGGTTGATACAAACTTGAACAACAACTTCAGAATAATGATCTCCGAGCTCTTTTCCTCCAACTTCTTTTGATGAATCTTTACTAACAACTAGACCAATAGCAATTGTTTCAGGATCAGCAGTAACACTCTTAAGATTAACCATTTCACCAACCTACACAAAAATTAATAAATTCATTAATAAAAAATATTAATATTTAAGTAATAACTAAACTATATAATAATAATAATATTTACCTCAACAATTGGAATATCATATGCTGAAGATGAAAACCACAACTGACGTCGAGATTCCTTGTTATGTGACATACAAGGCTTTTTGGCCTACATATATAACAACATATCAGTAACATAATTTATTGGTTAATAATTTTTTTGAATCAATTGAAAAATTAAAACGTAACCAGTTGTGAAGAAGTGGCATTGTCATTGTAATTAAGAGCCTGCACATAATATGTTCAGTTTTAAGTATTGAAAAATATGGAATAATAATAAAAACTAAAGAGATATTATTAAAAAAAAAAATAGAGAGATTAAAGCTCTAACCATGTCAGGTATAATAGATGTGTCATTTGCATTGTAATTTTGCTTGTTGGCTTGAACTTGAGATCTTAATTCTTTCAATTCAGCTTCTAGAGTCTGTATATACTTCTTTTGGTTTCCTTTCTTGGTGGATTTGTTTTCCCATACGTCAGATGGGCAAACACCAAAACCGTACATACGGACTGATCCGTATTTTTCTTTACCCATTACTTCAGAGAAAGTGTCATTCATACCCTTTTCCTTTGATACATCTTCATTCAACTCTTGTTTCTCTTGTAATTGTACCTATCATTAATATAAATTAAGAAGTAATAAAACAACAAGCTAGGCATAAATTAAAAAATATTCGATCATACCATTACTTCTTTCGTTGTATCAGTTACACTCTTATCTTTTTTTGTATAGCAGACGTTAAACATAGCAGCACGTGTTGGTGTACTTCCACCATTCTCTTTCTACAAATGAATATTTAGTTGTAATTAAATATTAATCAAAGTATGCATACTTACGAAGCAATGTTCAATCTATATGCTCAAATAATTTTGTAGTTTACCTGTGCTGCTCTAATTTGTGCAAAACTTTTTGTGCCAGTTGTATGGTTGTATTTCTTTTGACCACGACTAGCTTTGTTTGTAGCACTTATTTTCTAAAACAATATATAAAATTGCATTTAATAAATATTAAATTAGTGAAATATGAAAAAATAATATACTCAATTAAATATTAAAAGAAAAAATACCTTTGCATCGTCTGTTGCCCAATATTTTATTAATTCCTCCCATTGTCCAGCATATACTCTTTTATCCTTATATTTTTTTTGCTCCTCAAAAGATAAAGTTTCCGAATAGTAAGTTCTCTTAAGATAAGCTTTCCAATTTTTAAGTTCCTTACCACAAGACCGCATAGTCCAATTTTCTGCCAGAGGAGGAATATCAAATTTTTCCTAGAAGTTTTAAAGCATGCATTAGCAATCTTAAATGTACTAAATAGAAATTTCAAAATTAATTCAACTACTGATCTAAAATGCTAAAAAAATCATTTGAAAAAACAATAATTTTTTACCTGTATGATTTTCCACATTCTATCTTTGTATTTGTCAGGTACCTTATGCCAACTTTTGTAGTTAATTGGAGCATTTTTTCCATCTCGTACTAATGTCCCAATAAAATTTGTAAGCTTACTTGCGTTTTTATCATGTGGTTGCCCAAATTCATTACATGTGATTTTCATCTTTGTACCATCATGATTACCCCAAATGTCACGCATTTGTGTTGGACCTCTACCATTCTTTTTACCATTATTATTTGTCAACAAATCTGTAAATGAATCTACACAATCTTCATCTTGTTCAGCCAATCTATATTGCATATATCTATCCATACCTGCAGACATTTGTAACAATAATAAAAAAAAAGTAGAATAGTTATAAATCTTTCATAATTATTCAAATAAACAATAAAATTCTTTCTACTACTTTTAAAATCATAAAATTCTTTAATGCTCACTGAAATGAAAAAAAAAAAAATTAAGTCTTCCATAGCAAAATCATAAAAAAAAAAGTAATTACAAAAAGGATGCTAAACAAAAATTACTTAAAACTTCCCTCATAAGAAATATTAATTTATATTACTTTTAACTTGATAATTAACTCATCACAAAGAATCAATGTTGTGTTTTTATAAAATTAAAGACTCAACAAAATAAACATAAAAATAATGAATATATGTAAAATAAATGACTTTAATCCATAAGCAAAGATAGTGAGCCACACTATACAGTCGATAATAAAAAATTGCTATTAACAAGTAAAAAAAATATGAAAACATAGAAATGTGGCTTAACTACAATTGATCTCAAGAAAGAGTTCTTCTGTGCAAATCAAATCAAAACAAAACAAGTTTTTATTTTCTTTTCCTTGTTCATATCATATAATAAATAAAAAGGAATAATATTAATTTTACCAGAGATGAAATTATGTATATATACATATGTATTCTTAGTAGTAATCTGATAAAAGGAATAATATTAATATAGTAATAACTATAAAAGAGTCTAAACCTTTTTTTTTTTTGGATTTGCTGTATTCAGAGTTTGATATCAAATTCAGAGGTTATCCACAAGACCCACAATTGCAAATCAAAAGAAAAATCAGTGATGTTCAGCTTCAAAAGCTAGAAAAAAGAAAATTCAAATCAAATGGTTAGATTTCAAAATGTGAATCTCACGAAAATAATGAAAACAAAAATCAAAATCAAAGATTGAAAATATTACCTATGATGAGAGGAGCCAATTTGTGTGTGAGAGAGAGACAGTTCTCAAATTTATGAGAATGATAGTTTTGGTGAAAAAGAAAAATTGAAATATTTGGGCGGGTAGAATCCCACTTCTTTTCCATTTTCATTTTGGTTTTTTTTTTAAAAAAAAATTATGTGTTTTTGAACGCTTCCTATTCCTATTTTTATGCTATTATTAGATTTTTTATATTTGGTATCTTATTTGAAATACATATATATTTATATATTTAATAAAATTAAACATATCTACCGTTAACTCCCAAAATAAAATATATAAAAACTAAAACCTACACGTTAACTCCTAAATGAAATATATATATAAAAATAAAACCTTATGAAACTAATCCTCCTAAAAAAACTCTCAGGTTAACTCTAAAAAGAATAAACAAAAAATAAAAGTTTACGATGGTAAGCTAATTCCCAAAAAAAAAAATTGTAATTTTGATCCGAATGAGACTAATTCTCCTAAGAAATCGAGTCTGTATATAAAATCGATCTCGATTATAATTTGATTATAATTTGAGTTGTCTATTGGAGTTTCAGCTGCTGTTCTGGATTGTTATTAGAGTCATCGATTGGAGTTTCTACTTTCTTGATGATTTTAACACCGTAAATGGAGATCAACGTATGACCACATCCATGTTTCTTATGTAACAAGTGACTTAATGTTTCTTTTCAACTACTAATGTTCTTTGATATGGTGTTTTCACAGATGTCGAAGAAAACAATCTTCACTGTTGCAAAATAAAATATATACAAAGAAACTACACTATCACCAAGACCACAAGTAAGTATGATCTTTTTTTTTCTTTCCTGATACTTCAAGACCGCAATAATGCCTTTGTCATTGAATGAATTAAAAGTTTGAAGTTTACATTGTATGAAAAACAAAATTCTGTATCTTTTGGAAAAAGATGACTTGATTTGTATTTATATATTTATATTTATTTTTGATTGATTTAGATTGATGCCCCCTAATTAAAGGAAATAAGTGGTGAAGTACTAAATGAATGCATGTAAGCTAATATATACAAAGCTTGTATATAGAACATACAAGTGTATATGTATCTTTTGGAGTCTTCGGTCAAAAGGGGAAAAGAAAAATAAGAATTATTTGATGGTATCAAGATTGCATTTTCTTATAACTTCCATATATATTTTATGATACTAAGAATTAAGGGAATGGGATCCGGGACCTCTATACTCAAGTGTAATGTAATTGAGTTGTTGCGTTCTTTGTTGTTCGTTTTTTTCCGTTTGTATTCGAGTTGTTCACTCTGTTTTTTAGCTTGTTCCGTTTTCTACTCTGTTTAGACTCTTGGGTTTTTTATGCCTTTTAATAAATCGGTGTCCTTGGACACCCCCTTCATAAAAAAAAAAAAAAAAGAATGTGGGTCTTTATTATGAATTGAGTTATATTGATGGTTTATATGACTATTTAGTATTATTGCTTTTAATAATGGAATTATCTCGGCATTGGATTTAACTGGTATATTATAAATGGGTAAAACAAATACAGAAGTTTGAGAGATAATAAAGTCTTGGTCTTGAAATGTGGCTTAGGCTTAAGAATTTGAGAGATAATGGAATTAACGGCATTGTATTACCAATACAATAGTTTGTTTTTTTGTTTTATCTATTTATAATATACTTAAGAATATGATAATTTAATTTGTTTCTCTGAATATACTTAAGAATATCTGTGATACTCGCACCACGCATATATGACTTCTTAAATAGTGATTTTTTTTTATATAGAATATTCCAAAGTGATTGAAAGACTACTACTAAAGGGAAAAGAAATTTAAAAACAGCGTGGAGAGAAGTCATATCTTACCTTTACAAAGGTGGCATTATTTCTTCCAAATAAACAAATTATACAACGCTAAAATACTTATTCCTCCCCACCATCATCCGCATCAGGTTTAATCTCTTTTTTCTTTATTAGTTTAATGATTTTGGGTTTTATTTACTCTAAATTCTTTAAAATCTTATTTTTGATTTTTTTTTATTAAATTAGTTGAGACCAATAGTTATTTAATAGTGCAAATTTACAAAATTAATTTACCAAGCTACTAAACATTTTTTTTGTTAATTTTTTTAATTTAAGCTAAAATTTTCATTGACTTCCACATTGTAACTTTCCAAAATCACAAATTCGAGCTGCTAATTGATATTTTAAGTACATTTACAAATCTGAGCTACTAATTAAGATATTTACAAATCTGAGCTACTAACTGATATTTTTAGTACATTTAGCTCAATTTGTTAACTAATCTAAAAAAAAAAGAGTAATGAAGACTGATCTTACATATTAGGCAACAATGTTGATTATGAAAATTCGGGATAGATGCTTAACAGATAATGCTCTAAAGTGTATTTTATATTGACTTTTTCAAAAAAACTTGCCATAATAATTATTGAAAGGAATAAGTATTATCTATATTGAATTGTCTAATAATTATATTGGACTTAATTATGAAAGTGAATGGGTTTAAGTTACTATGAATAAGTATTCAAAGTGTAAATTACTTGATTTTTTTATTCTTTTTAAAATACTTATGTTTGACTTAGTATATATACATATGTTTGTTTTTTATTTTTCCAAACAAACTAATTTTTTGGATTTTAAATAGGTATTGATAAAAATTTTCAAAAGCTAAAGTTATGGATAAGAGTTGGATGAAGCAATCTAGATTGAGTGATTCATATCAACAAGGAGTTAATTTATTTCTTGATTTCGCATTTAAAAATGGAAGCCATGAAAGAAAAATTGTATGTCCTTGTGTTAAGTGTTGTCTTATTAGTCTGTCACTCGATCAATTGCATTTGATCATCGATATGCAATGGATTTATGGAGGGATACACTAAATGGATATTACACGGTGAAACTTCTTCACATGCTCCACAGAACATTGAGAGTCTTGTTAGTTGATACTCCTACTATTGATATGCAAGGAGTTATACATGATGTTTTTGGAGAAAATAGTAGAGATGATGAATGTGAAATTGAAAATGATGATAATCGTCAAGGTGAGGAAGACGAACCAAATACGAAGGCAAAAGAATTTTATGATTTGATAAAAGATGTAGAGACAGAACTTTACCCAGGTTGTACAAGTTTTACAAAGCTCTCATTCGTCATTGAATTATTTCATATTAAGTGTATGTGTGGATGGAGTGATAATTCATTTGGCAAGGTACTTGAATTATTTAAAGAGCACTTTACCAAAAGGTGAAACCTTACCGATTCTTTTTATGAGACAAAAAAGTTAATCAACGCACTTGGACTTAATTATGAAAAAATTGATGCATGTAAAAATGATTGCATGTTGTATAGAAAGGATCATGTAAATGACACAGAATGTCAAGTATGCTCTACACCAAGGTACACTATTAATTATAACACTTTTTTCTTCTGTTTTTTTTTTAGTTTAGATATGCTGTTTAGATTAATATAATATTACCTTTTTTTTTTCTTTTTAATAAAAATATGAGTGAAGCAAAAGTCTTGCGCCACTTTCCATTAATACCAAGATTACAAAGATTATTTATGTCATCAAAAACATCTGATTTTATGACTTGGCATCATCAAAAAGATTATGTGAATGATGGTTGTATGAGACATCCAAGAGATTCTCCAGCATGGATGACTTTTGATCACAAATATAAGGATTTTGCGGCAGATCCTCGAAATGTTAGACTTGGGTTAGCTTCTGATGGAATGAATCCGTTCAAGACATTAAGTGTAAGTCACAGTACATGGCCAGTTATTATGATACCATATAATCTCCCTCCATGGTTGTGTATGAAACAACCTAACTTTATTATGTCCTTGCTCATACTGGTCCGAAGCACACGGAAATAATATTGATATATATTTGGAGCCATTGATTGAAGAATTAAAAATTTTATGGGAAGTTGGAGTTGAAACTTTTGATGCGTCTACAAGAAAAAACTTTATGTTACGAGCATCACTATTATGGACTATTAGTGATTTTCCAGCATATGCAAACTTATCAGGATGGAGCCTTAAGGAAAATATGCACCTAGTCTTGTCATCGAATACTTATTCTTTGTGGTTGAAGCATAGCAAAAAACATTGTTATATGGGTCATCGTCGTTGGTTAGAAAATAACCACTCATTTAGAAATGATGGAAAGTCTTTCGACGGTACAAAAGAGAAAAGATTAGCTCCAATACCATTAAGTGGTTCAATGATACTAGATAAGTTAGAAGGCTACCAAATTAAATTTGGAAAGGCAGGTTGTTAATCCTCGGTTGCCATATAGTTGGAAGAAAAGGAGTATATTTTTTGAATTGCCTGACTGGAAGGATAACTTATTACGACACAATCTCGATGTGATGCATATTGAAAAAAATGTATGTGAAAGTTTAGTTGGGACATTATTGAGTTTAGATACAAAAAATAAAGACAATTTGAATTCACGTCTTGATTTAAAGTTTATGGGTATCAGATCTGAACTTCATCCAAAAGAGAACGAATCTAAGAGAAGCATCATACCACACCTTGCTTGTTTACATTAACCAAAAAAGAAAAAACTATCTTTTGTCGATTTCTAAAGACAGTTAAGGTTCCGGATGGATATCTTGCCAATATTTCAAGATGTGTTGATGTAAATCAACGAAAAATTCATGGTCTCAGAGTCACGATTTTCATATTATTATGACTCAATTATTACGCTAGCATTGAGGGGAATGTCAAGTGTGCATGTTCGTCAACATATAACTACTTTAAGCAACTATTTTCGAATGATGTATTCAAAAGTTGCTCGACCACAAGAATTTTATGCAACTTGAGCGGCAAATATCAATTACTCTTTGTAATCTTGAAAAATTGTTTCCCCGTCATTTTTTGATATTATGGTTCATTTGGTGATACACTTAGCATATGAGGCGAGAATTGTGGACCATCGGTTTATCGTTGCATGTACCCTTTGTTGAAAGGTAATATATATTGATTTTTATTTTATTTAATTGTGAAAAGTTTCAATATTGCTTTTAATGTTCATATGAATAATTGCGGGTACTTATCTAAGTTGAAGTCATACGTTCGAAACAAAAGTAAGCCGAAGGTTGTATAGTGAAGGATATTTAGCTAATGAATGCTTGACATTTTGCTCACGATATATGGAAGGTGTAGAGACAAAAATTAATCGTAAGCCTAGAAATTATAGTAATCCAAATCCAGATAGAGAAAGGCTGCCTATTTTCCAAACGACGGGTCGAAATTTGGGAAAAATAGTTTCTGAGACTTTAGACGAGGATACCAAAACTAAGGCACATCGATATGTATTATTTAATTGTAATGTCGTAGACTCATTTATTGAGTAAGTATTATTTATTATATCTCTAATAATAAAAAATATTGAAGCATTAAGTAAGCATGTCTAATGCTTATTAATTTTGTAGGGATCATCGCAATATCATTGCACAACAAAATCCTCGTCAAAGAGTAATGACCTTAGATCGGATTCATAGCGAGACATTTCCTTTGTTTGGTTTGCCTGACAAAGGTAAGCTTATTTTCAATTCTTAATTTTTTGTATTAACTTAAGGAGTTCACAAACATATTGAGTGTATTAATTTATTTATTACAATTTTTTTTTTTGACAAATTAGGCAGAAGAATTATATGATAATCAAGATAATCGACTTTCTGAAGATCTATATTATCTGGCTAAAGGACCAAACAATATTTTCAATCGATTTAAAAGATATTTAATAAATGGTTTTCGGTTTCATATAAAAAAAATCGAAGAGAAATTAAAAACTCAAAATAGTGGAGTTATTGTGACTGCCAAGACTCAAAGTTTTTCAAGTAGTAGAGATTCGAATCCTATTTTTGGAGATGTTACATTTTTTGGGATATTAACAGATATTATCGAACTAGATTATTGTTCAGGGAATCGTGTTGTGTTATTTAAGTGTGATTGGATTTCGAGTAGTGGTATTAAAAAAGAGAAAGATTGCACAAGAGTCAACCTTACAAAATTGATGCGTGAAGATGAGCCATTTATACTAGCTTCTCAAGCAGAACAAGTAATGTATGTGGAAGATCTCAAACACGAAGGATGGCATGTTGCTTTAAAAATAAATCCTAGAGATTATTATAATATGAGCGTCCAATCACATAACGAGAATGTGGAGTCTTATTTGCAAACTGAAGTTTGCGGTGCATCTCTCGATGTTGACAGTGAAGATATTAGTTTGGTTAGGAAAGATATTCCAGATATAACTGTTGATATATCCGTGTCATTTGATGCAAATGATATGGATGAAGAAGCTTAGTGATGTAGGTATTTTATTATTATTATTATTAGTAGTAGTAGTAGTATTATGGGTACTTTATTTATAAATTTTATTTATCTTAATTCTTTTGTTATGAAAATCAATTTTATTTATTTAAAAGCTTTTATTATGATACAATATTTATATTTATTAAGTTATTTTTCATCTACGTCTACAAAATTAATTAAATTTAAACTTTTTTCTTAATAAATTTGTATAATAATATAATTTCAAAAAATAAATTAAAATTAAAAATTCCACTAATTTTTTTTACTAGTAACACTTTTGAAATGTCACTAAAAGTACTTAATTAGATGGCACTTCAAAATGTCACTAAATCTAATATTTGGTGTCATTTTTATAAATGCCACTATTAATTTATTCTTGTTACATTTTTAAAAATGTTACACTAAATTTAAATATTGACAATTAATGACACTTTTTACAAAATGTCACTAAAATATATCAATAGTTACACTTTAAAAAAAATGTCACTAATTAAAATGTCATTTATTCTCATTATAGTTACATTTTTTAACAAATGTCATTAAAATATCATTATTGTGACATTTTTTAAAAAAATGCCACTAATAAAAATGTCACTAAACCTGATTTTTGGTGTAGTGAGTTTAATCTATACTAGGATGCGTTATTATTATTATTATTATTTTATTTTGGGTAGAGATAATTATATTTTTCACAGCTTTTTTTACATAATATTTACACGATACTATTACATAAACAAACTATATAATTAATTTTATATAGTTAGAGTCTAAGAGATTTTAAATAATTTAAGGTACATGAGTTAAATACTTTGTTTTGTTTAATTTTTTTTATGCCTGTAACAGAATATTTTAAGCTTTTGCTTTGGCATAGTAAATATTCAATAAATTTGAAAAAAAAAAAAAAACTAATTTCTTCATATGCCAAAAACATTAATGCCCCTATCTATATAGATACAAAAGTAAAACTCTATTTTTTTTTCCTTCATATATAATTGTAAGAAGAGTATTATTTATACTTCAAAAAATTATAAATATATATCCCATTTTAATAATTTTCATTTTACATGAAATATATATTTTTAATTATATTAGTTTTTTTCAATTATTTTCTTTCAATTCATATTCTTAAAAAAAAATATATCTATCAAACAAAAATAAATTATATTTCAAATATTATAACAAAAAAATTAAAATGAAAAATTATGTGAAATTTCATTAAAAAATTATACATAATTTAAAAAGTTACATTCAAAAATAAAATTTAAATAAGTACTGAAATTAACACAAAAGAATATAATAATTTTTATTTAAAAAAGTATTAAGAGTAATTTTTAAAAATTATTTTAAATTTAATTTTTTTAAAAAAATATATATATTAAAGTGTAATTATTATTTTATAAGGTACAAATAACATTTCTCAAATTATAATAAGTTTGGCTCTTCAGAAATATTTTATTGTATCTTATAGATAATAAGTAGCTTTAAAAAATGAGATCATTTTACAAATACACAAAAACAACAAAAAAAAATTACAAAAATACGGTTTTACGAAATTTTAAATATTTTTACGATTTTTTTGATTTTATTTATAAAAAATACGGTTATTTTATATTTTACTCTTGTTAATTTGTTGTTAATTTTTTGTTATTCGTATGTTATTTTTTGTTGTTGTTTTAATGTTATTTAAATGTTATTATTATAAAGTTTTTTTATTATTTTTCGTGTCATTGGTACGTTGAAAAAGAAGAAGACAAACACGATGAGAAAATGCCAAAATCTATCTAATATAGCATACAAGTGAAACAAAATGTGACAGTAGTGAGGGTAGACTTTTCTTACTTTCCACCATTAATGTTGATACTCATAGACCTACACAAGATTTTGATACTCCATATAATGGATGTATATGACATGAATAATAGTCCAAGTATTTTTTTTAGTGAAATTTGTCAAACTCACATAATTAACTTTACGTGAGTGTAAATTTTTAGTCTTTTGTGATTATAATAGTTATTTATGGTGGTGGCACAATATGTAATTTATTATCATTGATGTGACTATATAAAATTATGTTGCTAATAATTTTTTTTGTAAATTTATTTTAATAATAAAAAATTTCATAAAAGTTATTTTACAAAACATTCTCCCACTATAAAATTTTATTTACATTCATTAGTTATTTTGAAGAAATTAATAATTTCATTTGATGGGTTTAAAACCAGATTATATTCATGTAATAATCATTCCTTTATATTTGTTAACTTACATTATTAAAATTAGGAAAGGGAGAACTCAATTAAATAAAAGAGAAAAAAAAAAAGAGAACTTCTCCTACCAATTTTATAAGGAATGTCATTAATGGTAATAGATTCTAATTATTTTTATTTTATTTTTTAATATTAAATATATAATGATAATTTTGTCCTTTAAAATATGTCTTACAAAATAACTACCATATAATATAGTTTAACTTAAAAAGGCAATTTAGTCAATTTAAGCATTCCGATTACGTTTCCTAATAAAGTAAATAAGATAAATCACTACTATTTCATCTCCAAAAAAAAATTAGTAAACTACATATTACAAATATTGATTCCGATTATTTTTCAAAATAGTTTTAACCGTTTATATATTAAGGGGTAAGTACGTACAGTATTATTCCTTTGGTTTAGTACCTTATTTTTTTAAAATAAGATAATATGTATTCAATGGTTACAGTAATAATTAAATTTTCTTATAGTCTATTAAAGTATTTCACTAATTAGAATTTTTTTTTTTATTTTTAAACTTAAATTAATTATATACTTAAAATAAATAATTTTTTAATTAAAATATTTAATAAAATCTTTTCAAAAATTAATATTAATATGTTTTTTTTTATTATTTTAAGAAACTAAATAAAATGAGGCTAGTATTAGGTTACAAGTAATTTATTAATTATTTTTAATAAATTTTTTAAATTAATCACAACCCTTTTGTTGTCCTTAATTTTGCCTAAAACACGTGGACCTAGATAAGGGTGACACGTGGAGCCAAAAGGATCAGCGCTTATGGAAATTAACTAAGTCTTAGACAAAAGAGGAGTGTCTCAGGGAAGGTATCTCCCGGAGGAGATATAAAGAGTATCTTTATACTCCCGGAGGCCGAAGATATGCCAAGGCAGTTCCGAGAGGTACCGAAACCTATTGAACAATCACCTCGCATTTAATGCCGCATGGGGGAAGACGTATTGAAGTCTCTATAAACGACATGACAGATGGTGTAACCCCCCTTTTTTCGGCTACTACACTATGATCAATAAGCCTAGTGACGGCTACTTTATGAGGAATCACATCAATCAAGAGGGAATAAAAGATTATATCCACCTAACTCCTAAGATACCTACGGTATAGGTCATGTATTTCCTATTTTGTATTTTCTGGGAATATGTGCCCCTATGAAGCTAACACAGAAAGACAAGTGATCCATTCCTAGGGATCACCCCAAAAAAATACTATAAATACCCCACGTACAGACTGAAAAGGGGGTCGAGGATTCTGGGTTCAAAGTAATCAAGGAGAGAAAATAGGAGAGAAACACACCAAGAACATTATCTGTAATAAATACTCTCATTAATAACAAAGACTCGTGGACTAAGGCTCGTTGATACCCCAACCACGTAAAAATCTCATGCATGAAACTTCTTACAGCCTTTCTTATATATTATTTAATTGGTTGCCGAAAACCTCGGTCAACACCTTTAATAATGATCTAATGACTAAAAGTAAATGTAACTATTATGGTCACATATTTGATGTAATTATTGAAACTTCCTCCAATATATATACACACTAAGTATTAGTAACATGTAGTGCATGTTTCCTTAGAGTTGTTATTACCTAATTATTAATTTAAATAATAATAATAATAAAAATTAATCTAATACAATTTAATAATATTTTTTACACATATAAATTCAATCTTTTTTTTTTTTTAGAAAAAACTGTTATCACTAAAGGTAGGAATCCATAATATCTTCATCCAATTAAAAAGTAGATTTAGCTAAACCATGGGCAGCTTTATTAGCATCCATTTTAACATGAAATACTTTTGCTCTAGGAAAAAGAATAAAAGATAGGAGATATCATCTACTAAGTCATGAAAATGAGTTACAAGTCTCGTAGAGGATAAATTGTTAACTGCATTGGCAACTAAAAGAGAATCTGTCTCTATGAAGTGAATTGTCAATTGATGTGTCATGGCCCATTGCACATTATGAAACATAGCAGCAGCCTCCATCTCCTTTGGGCAATAGCAGCCATGAATCGGTTTAGAGTAACTTGCTACAACTTCACCATCATGATTGCGAATAATAGCTCCTATCCCTATAATTGCACCAACAACATCTAAAGCAGTACCAAGATTCATTTTATAAAATCCAACATCAGGTGGCTACCATCTTGACTAAGGCAGAGAAGTCGTGTGCATAACAGTATGGGTACTTGAAGGTTGAGAAGCATTGTTGTGTCTAATTGTAGTAGGCTGGGTAGCCTTATGATATTGATCCAGGAGTGAAGCAGAGAAACAACAGATTATTTCTGCTGGTTTTGGCTTAGTTCCATGCAATTCTTTGTTTCTTTCAGACCAAATACACCACATCAAGCAAACAATCTTCTCTAAATCAACATCATTAAGGATTGCAACAATATGAGAAAATATATCATAGCCTTTCAGATTATTGATATTGGGCATGAACACTTGAAAATGAGTCCTTTTCCACACAACTTTAGCACGATCACATCAAAATATAGCACGTTCGACTGATTCCCAAGCACACACACGAAGAGAACAAGCAGTTGAAGTAGTGATCTTCCTATGCACCAGGCTGACCGAAGTAGGGAGAGCATCATTAATAAATCGCCAAGCAAAAATTTTGACTTTTTTTGGGTAACTTTAAAGACCAAAATCGATTCCACCATTGGCATTGTGAAGTTGACGAGGAATTAATATTCATAGCTTCCAAACTCTCAGCTAAGTGGTAGCCCGATTTCAGAGTGTACAAGCCCATGTTTGAGTGGTGCCAGATAAGCTTATCCTCTCTAGGAATAAGACTAATGTCAATATTACCAAAGTGATATTTCAATATCCTTGTGTCCCACCTGTCTATCAGTAAAGATATAATGAGCCACCGTAAAATGGGGATCACCACATTAGGAAAAGGGGGTGAAAGTAGTATTTCTCGACAACCATGGGTCAATAGCACATCGAACATTCTACCCTGTTTCAATTTTCCACGGAAGTCCTTTCAACAAAAGCTCTTTACTATCACAAATACTTTGCCAAGTGAGGGAATGTAAGATTCCTTTTTGAGCCTTAAGAACGTCACCATTCTTATAGTATCGGGCTTTAAGAACTCTTGTCAACAGGGAAGAAGGATCATCTAGAATTCTCCAAGCTTGCTTTGCAAGAGGAGCTTGATTAAAGTGGATGAAAGAACAAAAACCCAATCGCCATTAGCTTTTGAAGTACACAAAAGTTTTTATTTCTTCCAATGAATCTTTGACTTATTATTAATTAGTGTTAGAGCCCAATCAGACATTAGTCATCATAGATTCAAGTTGGTTGCAGAATTTCTTGGAAAGACTAATTAAAACAACCAATGATTAATTTATTAAAGTATGATTAATTAATTGAACTAAAGTCTAATTTAAATTTAAATTAAGATTTATATAAAAAAATATTATCTAATTTTATTGATACTTTTAAATAATTATTTAAGTTATATTTTAATATAAATAAATTAAATTTAAATATTTAAAATTAATTATTTTTTTAATTGAGTGATTTAGCGATAAACTTTAATGTAAAAAATTAATAACCGTTAAAGGAAAATTACCCTATATACTATTTTTGTAACTTTTTTTTTCTTTTTTCAAATTTACGGTTTGGGTTTCTAAAGTGTTTGCAGCGCTAGTTGCAATAGGGATTTTTATACGTTTTTTTGTTACAATTTAGGTTGCAGCGCTAGTTGCAATAGAGATTTCTATGTAGAATTCCGTAAAAATACAAAAAAAAAAAAAAATTATTTTGAAGGGTAAAAATAAAAAAGGCCCTTATTTTTATTAGATAGTCACGTTAATATAATATAATATATATATATAGATATTAGGAGAATTACCTCATATACTATTTTTTTTTTTCAAATTTACGGTTTGGGTTTCTAAAGTGATTGCAGCGTTAGTTGCAATAGGAGTTTCTATATGATTTTTTATTACAATTTAGGTTGGAACGCTAGTTGCAGTAAGAGTTTTTATGTAAAATTTCGTAAAAATACAAAAAAAAAATTATTTTAAAGTGTAAAAATGAAAAAACCCCAAAAATATTATTAATGAAGCAATTATTTTCGCTGGAAGTGGAAAGAGACATAGTTTTTTGTAAGACATGGGATAATGTTTTCATGTGCCCTAGTTACAGTTGTGTTTTAGGATTTTTCTATATGTGCTTCCAAACCCTAATTTTGGCACTGTTTTTGTTCACGTGTTTTTCACATTATTGATAAAACATACAAATAATAAGGATAAACAAATATATAACTAATAATGTGCAATTCATGTCCATATAATCTTTGTTTTTAAGCTAAATATCTTTCTTTTCTTTTTTTTTTTGGTTGAAAATATATATATTTTTACACAATACTAAATTACTAATATAGAGCCAAAGCCTAATAAATATGGCTTATCAGACAAAAAAAAAACACAATTCAAATAAGCTAAAAAACTATGTTTAATTTAGGCTTAAAAGTCAAAAACACTTGTACAAATCCACCTTTTAATGTTTATTTTTCTTCATGTGTAGGGACTCTTTATCTCAAGTTCATTGATCTTGAGCTCGTCTAATCATTATTCATCATGGTTTTTCTAAGTGATCAGAGAAGTTAGAAAAATAAAATAAAAGGCAGGCCATTGGAAATACAGCTGCATACCACATATTATAAATAAGCTTTTATTATTAAGATGGTAACACTAGTTTATACATTCAAACTATATGGACCCAGATCTAACTATATTTATTAAACCTTTTTTTTTTTCGTAAGGACTGTATTTTTTTTTTTTTGAAAGTTGGTAAGGACTGTATAATTAAACGCGAAAGAAGTAAAGTTACGAAAACGTTTTTTTTGTTTTTGTTTTTGGAGAGAGGGAGAGGGCCCAATTTTTTTTTTTCTTTTTTGCAGAATAGGAGAGGGCCCAATTGAGTTAATTATGAAAGTAATGTTTTATGGGCTGCTGTCATTGTTCCGATGGCCAATTTTTCAATAGGGGCTGCAAATTGCGGCTATATGGTGTTTTGCTGTCAAATATATTTATTTTCAAAAGAAGAAAATAGTATTTTTTTTTTTGTTTTTTAATTGAAATTAATTATTCATGGGTTAGACTACAGTGAATTCTTGGTGTTTCATTAGACTTTTATCTACTTCGATATTTATGAGTTTTTTAGTTTAATTTTTTTAATAAATTTTTAGAAAATTTTAAGTAATTTACAATGCTAAAAATAAAGTTTAAATATTTTGTTATATGTAAATTTATTTTTTTTATACGCGTGGTAAGTAACTGTTAAAACCATATTTTTTAAACTGTAAACTACTTGGAGTTTTCTAAAAATTTACGAGTGATCCTACATAACTACAATATACGCGATAAAAAAAATATTAATCTTTCTTTTTTTTTTTTTTTTTTTTTTTTTTGTAAATACCAAATAAATAAGAGTTCTACTAAAATATGACTTTAAAGGGTAATACTTAAATTTTCATTATCTCAAAAAAAATTTCATTATTTAAAACTATACATCACTGTTACATGGGTATATATATCATACACCCATGATGATGAGAGTGAAATTTCTTAGGAATTTTTATACCATATACTAAAATTTTTTAACTTTTTTTTTTACTGTGGGGTGGAATTTTTTTCAAAAATACTGTATTTTTTTTTTCAAAAATACTGTGTAAGTTTTATACTGTATACTGTGTTAAGTTTTCATTGTTGTTCACGGTTGTTTTTTAGTTGTTCTACTGTTGTTTTAAATTTTTCTGTCTTGTTGCTTTACGGTTGTTTTCTAAAAAAAGATAGTATTTTTGTAAAAAATTCAGTGTGAGAGTAAAATCGTAAACTTTTACTCAAAATCCAGTATTTTTGTAAAAACCCCAATCTCTTAATAGTTCACTTTCATCTATGGCTTGCCCCGCTCTCTCTCTTCAACTTAGTTATTAGTACTTCGGAGTGTATGCAGACTCTTCGGCTTGGCTATTGAATGTATCTTATGCTTGTCAGGTCCACTCCTGAGTCTTCTCTTGCCTATCGTCCACTTCGGTGAATCCAACCCCGGAAAAATGATCTCTTCCACTAACCTCTTCACATGAACTTTCAAAGTCCCTATCTAATAGTCACTTCCCTCCCTTACTGACTAATGCTAAGGTGGTGTCAACCAAAGGTGCAAGAAGTTCTCACATGAATAGACGTTTGAATATTCACTCAGTACTTGAATCTTCGATCACTCGAATTTGTCGTTCACCTTCTCAAACCGATGAAGCCTACTCGAACTTCGTATTCCCTGCCACCATACCTGAATGAAGGAAACTAATGGCTAGAAAAATAAGGGAATATGTGCTTCTTAAAAAAAAATGAGCACTTAAATATGGAAAGTTTATAATAATATACATTTTTTTTATCTAATTTACAATAATAACGTTACTGTTATTACTGAAGTGCATGCAACGTCAGCCAAATCTGATGTTTCTGACACTTTCTTTTTATTTTCCTGCATTGTTAAAAATAACTTTTGTGTAAGAAATCAATTAGCTACCTTTATATAAAGAACTTTATTTATATATCATATAATTTGAGATATATTTTGGTTACTCTCTTAAAAATTTATTTGTATATATTTTAGTAACTAGTTAGTATTTCTAAGTTATATTATGATAGATTATAATTTAAAATACATTTAGGTAACTTTAAAAAAATATTTTCAAAAATGAGTTGTCATGTAATATAACAAGCATCATTGTTATATACTGATTATTCTATAATTCAATAAAATGAATGTTAACAAAGATTTGAAAACAAAATTATAAAACAGTAACTAATCACTATATTAGTAACCAAATGGTTTCTTTTCTGAAAATAGCCAAAAAAAACATATGCTTCCTACATTTTAAAATTTTCACATTGAAGAGTAGATCGCAATGATATTTTTAGCTCATCCGAGTGACGCCATCAGAAATTATTTTTAAAATTTGAGAGAAGAGAGAAAATAAGAAAGAGAGAAAGAAGAAGGAGAGAAAGAGAGTAACTTAAAGAGGAGGGAGAGAGAGAGAGAGAACTTTAAATAAAGGTATTGAAACATACCCAAACAAATAAAAATGCATGTTATTGAAACTTAACCAAATTATTTTTGAAAATTAGATAAAAAATAAGTCATTTTAAATAATTTTCCTGTAAATATTAATAATATTTGTAAATTGTAATGAATTAAATTAAAAAAAATTACACAATACACCTATATATATTGTTATATCCATATTTTGAACAATCAATATGGTTATGACATGTATGGAGAAGCTAAAAAATAAACTAGCTCCGATTGTAAAAAAGTAAATACATTCAATAAACTAGCCTCGGAATACAATTGGTAGAAATATTTGAACTCATTTTTTCAAAGATAAGGGCGAGCCATGAATAACAACTACCATTTTGTAAGACCAGCGAGGTGAACAATCAACGCAAAAGGTCCATCTCGAGATACACAGAGTATACAATAGAGAGACAGTAAGTTGGAAAGAGTAGGTAATTATGAGTTCTTTAAGAGCTTGCAACTTATTAACCCACATACTCGTGAGTATGTTGAAAGACTAAGGGATATACATAAAATATAAGTCCACTCGGAATAATCACATGATGACAACATCTCACGTAGATATACTCAGTCCTCCTCAATATTACAGAAGAAGGACGTGAGAAGAACTTCCCAAGATCATACTTAGACATATGAAAAGTTATCTTCAAAGTAAAGCATCAAAAGATGATCATTTGTGTTCCGAGGTGAAGAAGCGTAGTCAGTATAACTGCATATAAATAAAGATAAAAGTCATTATAGCGGTTATTTATTTTTATCCCATGTGTTATAAATATGAAATATGAGAATTGTCCATGTTTCATGAACGATTATGAAGATAAGATCCTAAGGGAATAACTGTCATCCTGCAATACCTATAAATAGAGGGAGATCACCCAAAGATAGAATGGGACAAATTAACTCCACAAGATACAAACAGAAAACAACTAACTTCTTCCTTCAACAAGGACTATTCTAATATATATATATATATATATAATATATATAGTAATAATAGGTGTACGTATAACAACTTATATCACAAGTCACTTCAAGCAGTTAGTTTTTTTTATTTAAGATGAATTTCACTCATTAAAAGTAACTTACTATATAATTGTGTCTCACATTTAATGCATATTTTATATATGTGTAGATATCATTACTCATATACATATATAGTGGAAAAATACAAGTTTAATATTGATGTTTGCATTAAATTCTAGAATCCATATACATAAATTATGATTTATTATAAAAATTGTTACTTTTAGTGACAACTTTTTAGTCGTAATATATTTTTTTTGTGACTAACAAAATATTACTTGTAACTAAAATATAGTGTTTAGTTATAAGTTCTCATTAATTAAGTTTTAGTCACAACAAGTATTGTGACTAAAAATATATTTAGTCACAACAAATTGTAATTTTTGTGACTAATACATTTAGCTACAAATAAAAATGATAATTTATAATTAGTCACAAGTTTTGTTGTGAGTAATAATAAAAATTTTTGTAGTGATATTCTTAAAGTATTCTGATTATTTTATTTAATTTGATGGAAAAAAAAGTATTCTTATTATTAACATATGTTTAATAGAGCTTTTTTTACTATATGCATCAGATCGATCTATCAACTCAGACAATTACTTTGCACATAAATATGACAAAAAAATTTATTTGAATTAGGTTGGAGCTCTGATTCAAACTATTTGAATATTTATCGGATTTTGGTCTGCCCGGCCTGCATCATTTTTTTTCTGGATCAGATTTGATTAGATCCAATTTCAATATATTATAAAAAAATATTGAATCCCAAATGCCTAATCTAAGAAGTGAGATATCTCGACTCGATCTCTTCTGAAGTATCACAAATGGTTTCACTACAGAATAGTTTAAACTGATGGGTGTATGCGATTTTCTGGTTTTATTGATATTATGGCTGATATTTGAGAAGAAAATAATAATTCATCAATACAAGCTCTTTGTCTCTTTAATGTACTCATTCTCTGTTATTTGATACATAATCTTCTTTTCAAAACACATTCTCTAACTTGATATATATATTACAGATACTGATCATATCATGTTAGTATATATTAATCCCATATATTTCCATCCTAAGTAGTCGATCATAAGGAACAGGAACTTAAGGCCTTTCGTACTTTCATTTTGCATATTATACATGGTATATATACTGAAATTATTATTTCGAACTTAGATGCGACCACTTATATATGTATGTCACTCAAAGCAAAATTATTATTTTTATTATTAGTTATTTTTTTAAAAAAAATGATTTAGGAAAAAAAACACTATATATATATAAAAAGGGGTTCGATCAGACTCGATCTGAATATATAGTAGAGCAAAGCGAATCATTAAAGCGGTTCAGATCATAGCTAAATCAGATTCGACCAGATCCATTACGTACACACTCCTATTTGCACAACAAAGCCTTTGCTACATTTAGATAAACAAAACAAAATAAATATTATTGAGACTTGATATGCATGCCATGCAATGGTTAGTAAATTATCAGCACGTATATGTCAGTAATGTAAAGAGTTTACATAATGGATGCTATATATACAATTTCATGTGTGCTAAGGGTTATAATATATGCTTCAATATTATAAAAATCACATGCATCTAATACAATCATTTGTAAATCTAATTAAAAATTTAAATGTAATTATAGTACCCGCGTAACACATGTTTATTGTAAATGTAACATCTCAACAGCAGATCGTACATTTAATCCTAAACATTTATCATATATATATTTTTTGAAATAAGAAAGAAAAGGCTAGAATAATATTATAACTGGCTATGATGAAACGTGAAAACGTATTAATAATTAAGTACTATATTTGTGTATAAAGGGTGTATGAAGATTCTGATGAACGGATACTTTGTTGAACTTCAAGCACCAATTCTTCCATGCTCAATTGACATTCCAGCCCTATCTGTAAGTAAGAATATACATCAAGAATATAAATATATATACACATACGTACACATTATAAATTATCATCATGTTTAGGGAAACATAATCATATTGTACTTTTTTTTTTGATAGAATCATATTGTTGATTATCCATATATATGAGGCACCGTATATCATACATTTATATATATGGCTGGCTGGCTAGTGCATCAAAATGTGAGAATATAGCTAAGCCACCAATATTTCTTATATCTTCGTACATATCTTTTAAATTTAACTTGCAATTAATTAATAGTTTAGTGATCATTTTCTTGTCGTAAATATATTTAAATGAACGTAAAGTCTTGCTACTATACCTTCGCTTCTTTGATGATCACATATAAAATTATTACTATATAGAGGTATATCAGTATATCTTGAAGCTAGATTTTTTCTTTTTCATTATAACTTAATATATATAATTTAATTTACAATAAAATAGAAATTCTCATATATATATATATATAGAATATTAAATTAGTGTACTATATATTACTTACATAAACAAACTAAGTAATATTCGCACACATATATAATATTAGTTATCAATGGTGGTATCGGTGTTATATCTTCGAACTCGTATATGTGTCCACTGACTTGATATATACTGTCGAAACTGATCAACTTAAACCCTGAGTTACGCATATATATAAAAATATATATATATATATATAGATATATATACTGGCTGTTCGAATTACCCTATAATTTTACCTGACTTCGAAGATAATAATATAATATTACCTTACTGATATCTTCAATAATTTTAAGACAGTTGCATCGAATTGATTAATTTAATTAATTTCTCCTATAGCTGGAGCATAGTATAATTATGTACTACTATACAGTTTTGTTCAGTGGTGAATTGAGACAATCAAACTAATTTCTACGTATAATTAATATATTGATATATATATATACCTTTATGACAAAGGAGTATAAAACAGTGTCTTCCATGCTACTGACATTGAGATGAAGAACCTCAAAGGATAGCCTCTCCAATACACTTATTATATTGGTGATTTGACCTGGAATTCGCCGTGAAATTATCTTCATGAGCACGTTGGATCCTGAGATCTTTGCTTCAACATCTGCCGTCAGAGAGTTGCAACATGCTCCAAGCTCCTTATTATTAGTATTATTATTATTTATTTCTATTCCCAAAGGACTCTCAAGATTAGTAGTAGTATTAGTACTAGGACTACTTGTGTTGTGTAATAGTAGTAATGGTCTAGGGCTTTGACCAGGGCTAGGGCTCATACTCTTTCTTCGTTTCTTTGACTCCAAAGATTGAAGAACTTGATGCATCTCCTTGATGAATTCAATCACGCCCCCTATTATTGATGCTTGGTCTCCCTGTATATTTATACAAATAAATAAATCAATATATAGTTCATATTCATAGAAATTAGTCATAACACACATATATATATATATAATATAATTGATACCCTTTTGATATAGAAACATGGGGTTAAGGAACGTAAAACTTTGAGATGTTCATTCATCTGTTTTCTTCTATTTCTCTCTACAGCGATGTGAGACATATTTATTTTTTCTTGGATTAGACTAGACAGAGAGAGAGAGGATATTTGAGCGTCTTTGTTCGTGTGCCAGTTCAATTCTTATACACCAACTAATAATCTATCTATATATATAGTACTTGAGCTTATCCTTATTTATAAGAACCAAAACTATATATATATACTTCTCTCTTAGGTTTATGTATATTAAATGCTATTTGCGTCACTCTCGTGAGGTACTTCTAGCTAACTCTGCTTTCTCTCTCTATATATGACTCTCTCTCTCTCTCTCTCTCTCTCTCTCTCTCTCTCTCTCTCTCTCTCTCTCTCTCTCTCTTCTTCTCTCTCTGCCTACATATACTAACTACACGTCTCACTTTTATTATATAGGCTCAATTACGTGCCCAAAGGAGTGAATTAGCTAGAGCAAGGAATATAACTACTAGTTATTTTGTTCCTTTATTTCTCTCCCAACCAATGCAACATTCATCTGCTTCTTAATTCATCACCATATCATGCATGCCATGCTCATCTCTTCAATATTGCTCAACCATTTATTTTTATTTTCTCTTCTAATAATTTTCCAACTGTAGATATATTCAACTCTAATCTATTGATTAAATTCTTCAAAAAATAGTGTTTTCTGTTAAATAAAAAACAAAAAGGAAAAAAAAATCTTATTTATTGGCACTTACGTGTATATATATGTTATTATAAAGTGTGATATAAAATTAAGTTACTAATTATGTTATATGTATCAAAAAGGTATCACAGAATATTGTATAGATACTATAAATTAATTTATAATTTGTTGAGGGGCCAAATTATAAATATCCTAAACTTATTCTATAATTAGCCTATAACTATGTAGTGGTCCCCAAGAAACACTAAGGTTTTTGTATTCTCTCCTTTCGCATGAAAAAGAATACTTTAAAGAAAAAGTATATTCTTAGAAGATCATAACCTTTGTGCAATCTCTAACAAATGACTTCAAGTTAGTGTTTCCGCTCATCTGTATTCATCTTATTCTTCTTTAATTTAGCAAAGATTCTATAAGTATACTCTAGGATTTTGATATTGAAGCACTTTTTGAAATATATTTAAATTTGTGATTATTTGTATTTCTTGAATATTTTATAAATCCTAATAGCAAGAGGTATCAGATCCACTTTTGCTGGATTAATTGAAGATTTGATGATTTATTTTTACGAATTTTTATAGATTTTTTAAGAATAGGTATTTGATTTTTGAATATTAAGATTTTGATCATTGTCGGCGTTGATATTATTTTTGTTTGGCTTTATCTGTGATTTATATATATGTCAATTTAAGTTAATTAATACTGTACAACCCGAGCCTTAGGCCGTGACAAATATATAATATATCCATAACTTGAGTGGTCAAATGCCACACATAGATCGTTATAAGAAGAAAATACTTATAAATGACCCTTTAATTTATATTACAAAATACTTATTTAAAAATAAAAGATTAACTCCTATGTCTATAAGAAAACATTAGTGACAAAATTATGACTACTCATCAATATAAAGGAATAATAATATTCCCACGACTATGTAGTCACCGAATAGATAGATTTAATGAATCAATAAAATACCTAAATAATATCTAGCATCCATCATTCTTTATTTCTAACTACGACATAGCTAATTTAGGTCATCTAGACCATCCATTCAAGTTTAATTACAAAATCAGTTTTCAATGAAAAGTTTGATAAATAAAATAAGACTAAACTAATAATGAATTTCTTCCACAACGGTACCATCTTCATCCACTAGCATTAAAACGAGTTCCTAGAATGAGAGAAAATAGGGGGTGAGCTTATAAAGCCCAATAAGAAAATAACTAATATCAAAGGACAATTGGTTTAATAAAAATTCATGCATGATTAGATTTTAAAAATAAAACATCTCACCACCATTATAAAAATATATAAATAAAATAGAGAGACCACAAATAATCACAAAATCAAGCTTCAAATGCATGTCACACTGTCTACTAGACCCTTAGCTCTCAATACCAATCATAAAAAATGACATTCTAAACTAGGTAGTCGTGAACCACCAAAATGTTGGGGCTCAAATTTAACTCACTTCCTGTACAAATTCTAGGTCTTACACCTACAGGTGAGTGTACACCTTACACACCTACAGGTGAGTGTACACCTTATCTACCTATGATAACATAGAGTCTAGGTCGTGAAACAACAATATGCACAAGACATAGTAAATATGGCTCTAATCAATATAACCAAAAATCAGGTAAATAAAAATAACAAAAGAACATATTTACTTTTATTTTTTAAAATCTGACAGCATAACGGTTGTATTTTGAATAAACCCAAAACTTATAACCTATATAAATATTTGTACAAAAATATAGTTGGCACTTAGTACCTCAGAACACTCCAAAAAAATATGCAGATTAAATTTTCAATTTTTCAAACAATTTATAAATCATAAAAAATGGAATATGTACTCTAGTGTTATTCAACACATATAAAATCAAGTCCAATAACCAATTTGAGCCCCTACCTCTCTCAAGTCGTTAAATTTTGTCCAAGAAGACGATCCTAAGTTCTCAAGTCTTGAGCTCCAATTGTTTAGTCCAATCTTAGATATCACTCCCACCTATACCGTTAAATGGTAATAATTATCATCATTACATTCTACATTCAAAACCGAGTCCAACAACATATAACATGATTATATTTAAAGTTTGGAATTTTAAAACCTCGCATAAGCACTGCACATTAACTATTGGTGGCACTACTACAAAAACACCCTTTAGAGGCGGTTTTTAAGCCCTTTAGGCGTCGGTTTTCGCGAAATTCGCTACCGACGCCTATCAGGGCGACGCTAAAGGGTTTATTTGAACCGACGCCATATATACCCCTATGGCGTCGGTTATTAGCTAATAACCGACGCCATAGGGGTATATATGGCGTCGGTTCCTAGCCAATAACCGACGCCATATGTGGCGTAGGAACCGACGCCAAAACTCCTCAGATTTCAGTTTTTTTCATTTTTTTTAATTTAATTATATTATTTTAATTTTATATTTATTAATTTATATATTATTTTATTTATTAATTTATATATTATTTTATTTTAATTTAATTATATATTATTTTATTTAATTTAAATTACATATTTATTTATATTTTAAATTACATATTTATTTAATTTAATTATATATTAATTACATTTTAAATTAAATAGTAATTAAATTTGGGTAAAAACATAATTTGATTTCATAAAAATAATTAAATATTACACAAACATGTAAAATTAGTTTAAAATATTAATAAGTTAATAAATCTAATTACAAGTTAATCTATAAAAATTACATAATGAAGAAAAATTCTTCGACCTTTGAACCTCAATCGTCACCGTGAATCACCGCCATCAATTGTTCGATCCACTTTCGCTGTAGTGGTAAAATTTCTGTTTTTGGATCGTATTGCTTCTTACCCCCAAACTGTTAAAAAAATTAAAAATTTATATTAGTTTATGTATATGTATATTATATATTTGTTATTATAAAATTTATATACTATGATCAATAATTAAAACTTACAGCTTTTTGATCTTCTATGTAACGGTTGGGGTTGGCACGTGCGACGATGTCAGTCATATATTTCAAAACATAAAAACCGCATTCTTGGCTTTTAGGTTGTCTTGGACAGTTTGCTTGTGCAATTCCTTGCCACGGGCCAAGATACTGATGTGCGTCCCCTATATACATGAATGCCCTGTTTGGGAAAATTATATTAGCATTTCAATTCGTTAGTTAATTTAAATTCGTTACATAAGAAGTCATTAAATAATTACCTTCCGATCATTTGTTCTATTTCTTCGGGAATTGGGCGGCCTTTTAGAGGGTTTAAATGGATAATTTTCTTTGGCGCAACCACCACTAGCGTCCAATGCATCCTAGAAAATTATATTGGAATATAAGTAAGATAGTATAAAAATAATTTGAAGACATAATATAGAAATGAACAATTAGCACTAAAGAATTTAATAAAGTTTACCCGATATTCCAAGGAATAAAGAACATTTGGTGGTTGCTGTTCATTAATGATAACCAATTAGCCAATCGTCTTGCCGCATCGTCAAAAGACTGACTCTGTTCTTCATCGCTGATCCCATGCACTGTTAGAAGCTCTGGGTCGTAAAACTTGAAAATTTTTCTCAGACCGTTGATGCTCTCCCATATGTGCCTGCCAAAAAAAGTGTTAGTGCCTTATAATAATTTAACTATAATTTGATATAAGGTTAATTAGATTAAAGAAGAGTATACATCATTCCAAACAGCATTCCCTGGTTGCCGATGTAGTCACACGTAGCAACCTGCTGCAAATCCTCTCCAGATAAAATGATCTGGGTACGCGGTGCAATGAATCCTCGGGGGACAGAAATTGTGATTATATCACGTTTATCTTTGAGCCTTAGGAATTCATGAATCATCCATTTTAGTGAATTAGGGATCAACGCCATCTTCTCTTCCGTGAACAACTCATCTTCCCGTGCACCACGGCTTTGTGGAGAAAGCATCGGAGCTTTCCCCTTTGACGCATCACGTCTTGAGGGCGGTTGAGCGAGTGGACCCTAAACAAAACAGAACATAATATATATATATATATCAAATTTTATCTAAATTCTACCGAAATTTCGGCAGCATAACGGTTGTAATTGAATGACCCCAAAAATTTTGAACATGGCTGTATAACGACAAATAACACATATATAACAGTAGTTTGTTCATCCATCCCACCGCAGCACATATATTCGCAGAACCTACTTCACTACGGATGAATATTGAAGATATTCAAACTCCACTAATCATTAATAATTAATTTCAGTTGAGAAATTACCTGGGTTGTTAAAATTAAGTGTTTAGGCCAAGGGAGGAACATCTGGTACACGTCCCTAACATATTTGAACTCTTCAAGTGGGACTGGGATTTCAGCGTCCTCTTGCAGGATTTCCGAAACCATGATCCGAGCATGTGAATCATCGTAATCCTGGCAGTGAACTTTGATCTTACCCACATGCTCGTACAAATACCCTCGGGCCACAATATTGTCGATGTTGTCAGAGCAGAGATGTACTTGCTGATTAAGGGCCGCATGGTCATCAAAATTGTATAGGAGACCTTGGTCGTTGAGGGAAATGAACTCCTCAGCATAATTTGTGGTTGTACCTCATCCTGAGGAGCGTATGGTTGTGGAACATACGCCTCACCAGCCACCTCTCCTTCTTCCTCTTGTTCGGCAGCGTTCCTCTGCTGCTTAAGGGATTGGACTTCGGCTTTTAATTGTTCAATCTCCTTCGCTTGCCGAGCCACAACATCAGACACTTCCCTTTTCTTCCTGCCGAACAGTTGAGATGCCCCGGTCGGGAACCTACAAATCATAAAATGCAAATTAGCAACGATTTCATTTGTGTAACTAAATAAATAACATTTGAAGTAATAGCATACCCAGCAGCCATTTCGACACGTCCGGGATGCTGCGGTGTCCCGAGCGCCTGCGTGAGGATATCGTTTTGGCCCTGGACCTGAATTTGTCCCTGACTAAGCTTCTCCTCTAATTGAGCCTAATGCACGCATATATTCAAGCAATTAGTATATGAATTATATACACTAACTCATGAGTAGAACTCAATTAAGGATTAATATATACTTACTATCTTCTCGGCAATTTCCTTGTCGTAATCAGTGACAAGTTTTCTACTCTTGGTGCGAGATTTAATCCAAACACGGTGGCGGGGAGGATCTGCAACTTCGAGGTCCTTTTTCTACATAACGTTATAACAATGAAATGAGTACCAATTAAATTGTATAGCACATTATAGCACATTAAATTTTTAGTGTTACTTACCACAGCTTCCCGTACGTTCACCATTCCACTCCGACCACTTCGATGTCTGGATTGAATTTTTGAGGAACGTTCACGTTGCACCTTACTCAATTCCTACAATGCCAAAAAAATACATTAGATACATGTACTTGTATTTAAGAGTTTATCTTAGTGTTAATATAATTAGCGTACCAGAAATTCGGGAGTTAGTCTACTTTCAACAAATTTGCACCAATCAGCAGCGTCGATCTCCGGGTGCTTTTCAGGGACTTGTGCCAGTCGTCCCAGATCATTCTCTTTCAACGCGGGCATTATGATGTCTTTTGTCATCCTATTCTTGAAGTCTTTCATTAACTTCCCAGCTAGGATGAGACAATCATGTTTGAAGGTGTCCGGCACAATGAACCCCGTCTATTTTGAAGGAAAACAAACACGGTTAGAGTCAACATTTGGAGTAATAGAAAAACAAATCAAAATTCTAACAAATAATAGCTTACCTGAATGTCTTTCCAAACTTTATTTTTCAGAGTCTGGTTGACTTCTTTCCAATTTTTATAAGCCAACCCTATTGTCTGCCGACATCTGACTCCCAGAGTGGATACGAGCTTCGCGTAGCTTTTTCCACAGTATTGACCTTTATCATTAACTTCGAGGGCCACTCTTTTGCCCTGATCCATTAGTTTGGATATTTCATTCATTTGCGTCGGCCCTCGTGTAGGTATTGTGGTTGGACACTCATTTTCTGCTCCCGAATCAGATCCTGATTCTGAGTTCGCCATGTCTACACCATTAACAAACAAACATCAAAGTTAGCTACATATATAACAAGTAGTGTATATGAAATATTAAAAGCATAAACAAATTGTTAAGTATTCAGGACCATTCACAACCACAATATAAAGTAATGAAGATATCAAGTTACCAATTAGACACGTTTTCTTTTCTTTTTTTGTTTATGTTTGCCTGAATCACAATTGACCCATATTCCCTCATTGATATCGTTTCTAATGTATTCAGCGTCGTCTTCCTCAATGTTACGATCAATTCCCATGAGTTGCTCATGAATTGGTTGTCCAACAATGAAGTCATCGTAACATAAGTCAGCATTCTCCTCATCCTCTTCAGTCTCTAAGAACCTCCTCTCTGGTGTCGATAAACTTTGCTATAATGGTATTCCTTAACCACCCAATGATTCGGTTATAATGTTTTACTCAACACATCAGATACTCCATGATTCGGTTCGTTCAACTTTGCTATAATGGTATTCCTTAACCACCCAATGAAAGTTTGACGATGTTGGTCTGCAACCCATTTTTGTTTATTTTTTTGATTTCTTGGAACCATTGATTGTAACAGCTCCATATGGTCACTGTAAAACAAGTAAGATAAATCAAGTTGTTGTTCATCGTGACTTAAGTAATGTTAATCAAACAAAAGGTACTTACGTTATATATGGTTGAACCTCTGCGTTATTGTTCATCACGACTAATTGAGCTTGATCTAGTTCAAGCTTGGACACTGTGACCATTGTCCCTTTGCCCCTTAATCCTCTATCAACATCATCTGGGTCAGTTCTTGGTTTGCTAATTCCTATTGCCTCAACTCCAGCCATGTACTCTGAACAAAATTCCACAGCCTCTTCAGATATGTAGCACTCAACCATACATGCTTCTGGCCGATAGTGGTTACGCACATAACTTTTAAGTACCTTCATATTTCTTTCAAATGGATACATCCATCTCGCCCACACCGGCCCACACAGCCTTGCTTCTCTCACTAGATGAACCATTAAATGGATCATGATGTCGAAAAAAGATGGCGGAAAAAACTTTTCCAGGTTGCACAATGTTTTGACTACATGTTCATGTAATGCATCTAACTTATCCAATTCTAATTCCTTCCCGCACAGCCTATTAAAGAAAATGCAAACATGTGTCAAACACTCTCGAACATTTTTTGGCAAGACTGATCTAATGGCAATTGGAAGTAGATGTTGCATTAACGCATGACAATCATGTGATTTCAGACCCATTAGTTTCAATTCAGTCTCATTCACCAAGTTTTTGATGTTAGACGAGTAACCATCAGGTACTTTCATATTTGCAAGTGATTTGCAAACTGTTTGTTTCTCTTTTTTGGATAAAGTGAAACAAGCGGTGGAGGCAAATATAAACGTTCACCTTTCTTCTCGGGTGCCGAGAGATTGTCGTATACCCATTTCAACGAGATCTAAACGACTATTTAGACCGTCCTTAGTTTTGCCGGGAATATCAAGTAAGGTACCAATAATACTCTCACACACATTTTTTTCAATATGCATGACATCCAAACAATGTCGAACTAGTAGACTTTTCCAATATGGAAGACGAAAGAAGATTGACTTTCTTTGAAAACAACCATTAGTTTTTTTATTTTTTTGCGTCTTTCCATACTTAAAATCTACAAGTTGAACTTGTTGGAGAATTTGTTCCCCAGACAGTGGCAAAGGAGCCATATCACCCTCTTCAGTACCATCGAATGCTTTCTTCTTCCGTCTATCAGGATGATTTGCAGGCAAGTACCGTCTGTGACCCATATAACACATCTTGTGTCCATTTTCCAAGCAACGAGCCGATGTGTTAGTGCAACAAATCGGACAACCTTCGTAACCTTTTGTGCTTAAGCTTGATAAATTACTATAAGCAGGGAAATCACTGACAGTCCACAACAACACATCTTTCGGATTAAAAAATTCTTTTTTAAAACCATCATAGACCTGAACCCCGTTCTCATACAATTCTATTAAATCGTCAATCAATGGTTCCAAATATACATCGATATTATGTCCAGGTTGTTGCGGGCCTGATATCATTAAAGAAAGCATGTTAAATTTCCTCTTCATCACTAACCAGGGAGGAAGATTGTACATAACTAGGAAGACATGCCATGAACTATGACGACTACTTAGAGATCTATGTGGATTTACTCCATCCGCGTACGTACCGAGACGAATGTGTCTTGATTCAGATTTGAATTCAGGATTTATGTAGTTTACTTTTTTCCAAGCTTGGGAATCTGCAGGATGTCTAAGTTTTCCATCTTTCACTCTCTTGGTCTCATGCCAAATCAAAGGCATGTACCACATCACTTTTTGGGGGATAAGTTTCCTATTCTCCTTACTCTTGTTTACTTTATGGCGGGATAAACCGCAAGTCGGGCAATAATTCATGTCTGCATATTCCTTACGATATAAAATGCAATCGTTCGGACATGCATGAATTTTTTCATACTTCAATCCTATAGAATTTAACGTTTTTTTCACTTCATAAGTAGATTCCGGAAAGCAGTTGGCAAATGGTAAGATATCTTTAAAAGCAGCTAAAAATTGAGTAAAACATTTATCGCTCACTCTATTTTCTGCTTTTATGTTGTAAAACTTTACCATTGTTGGTAATCTTAGTTTTTTACAACCATCGAACAGAGGTTTATCAGCATCACTAAGAAAATTATCGAATTTCTCAGGATCATTAAGAAATTCCTCCTGTGCTTCGTTAAGCAAGTCCAATGGATAATCATCGAAATCATTACCCTCGATATCATCTACCCCCCGCTTTCCTAATGGATATGGATCATTAGGTAAATGTTCGCCATGGTAATACCAATTAGTATAACTTCTATTGAAACCTCGTAAATACACATGGTCCTTAATCATTGTAATATTCCCTTTAGATACATTACAACAATCTACACACGGACAATGAATACGATCGTGATTTGTAGAATTCTTTAAGGCAAACTCTAAAAATGCATCGAACCCTACTTGAAATCGCGGTGTGTCTCTCTCCTCACGCATCCATGATTTATCCATAACAAAAATCCTATCCAAAAAAATTCAGTATTTAGTAACTACTTATAGCTAGTTACTAATTACACAATGTAACTAACTAAGTTTCTCACAATTTATTCATATTAATTTATAAATTATTTAAATTCTCGTTTTAGATTAGTTCATATTATTAGGTTGTTTTGTTGATTAGAATGTTATTAAAATGTTAAATATTTTTAATAAATAAAATTGAGGGGAAAATTTTTTGGTAAAGCAATAAAGGTATTAACTAATATTTTCCCCTTTTAATTAACTTTTGCTCTTTATTTTCTTTGAAAAATAAAAATCCACATTGAACCTCTCAAATGAAAGAAAAAAAAAATAAAAAAAGAAGGATTTTATATGTTTATTTTGTTAATTTATTTAGTAACTAATTATATCTAGTTACTAATTACACAATGTAACTAACTAAGTCTCTCACACAATTTATTCATATTAATCTAAAAATTACTCAAATTTTCGTTTTACATTAGTTCATGTTATTAGGTTGTTTAGTTGATTATAATGTTGGTAAAATTAAAAAGTTTTCATAAATGTGAATATTATTATTTTTTATGTGACCTAACTTCTTATTACTATGTTATAATTAACTGTATTATGAATGGTTTTAGTAAGATTTATCCTAATTCTACTGAAATTTCGGCAGCATAACAACTGTAATTGGACGTTCCCAAAAATTTTACAAGTGCCTAAAATAACAAACAAAACAGATAAACAATACAAAATTAATCCACCCATCCGACCGCAGTACATGTATTCGCAGAACCTACTTCACTACGGATGAATATTTAAGATATTCAAACTCAACTAACATGCATTGATAATTAATTATATATTAAGAAAAAGTTAGTAAAAGTATATACCTATAATTGCAAGCCCAAATACGCTACACACAAAATTATGCCGAACCCCTATAATATAAAGAAATACAACGAAATTACAAAATTAATTATTTCATAACTTATAACTAGTTATAAAAAATTGTAACAAGTTACTTAGTTACTAAATTATACATACATATATATAATCAATTATATCTCACACTATTATCTCAAAAAAATAAAATTATATCACACACTAATTCCATTTTAAAATTTTTATTTCTAAACTAATTTTTTTTTTGAAACTAATAAAATCCCTCCAATGTCATTTTATTCACAATAAATATATATTGCAAAAAATATATAAAATACAATTACAAAATTTATTTTCATAAAAAATATACACACACTATATACACACACAATATATACACACATTATATACAAATATTCAATAAAATATACAAATACATATATATACTATACATTGTGGTATAAATTATTACCTAATAACCGCAATCCGACGACCACCGTAAAAAATCCCGACACTATACACATAAAACACAATAATATTACTAATAAAATAAAAAAACTCAAATAATAATTTACAAAAACATAAAATAAAACAATATACATAATACAATAAGAATAGAAGCAATATTTATACCTTAAACGAGGTTGAGATTGAACAATTTCTCAACAAAAATGGGTGGCCGGATTTCACACCCAAAGTTTACTATTTGGGTTCGGATGACACTTAAAGAGGCTAAAAAATTAAAACTTTTTAGGTGTATGTTATTAAGTATCGAAAATGGAGGATTTTAAAAAAAAATGGGCTAAAAAGGTTAAGAAATGGGGGAGATAGGGTGGGGAGAAGGGGGCTGCGGCGAGGGTTTTTCTGGGTTTGGTCGAAGCTCTCTGGTTTGGTTGCTGAGTGAAGTGGGAAGGAAGAAGAAAGGTCGAAGAGTATATACTCTGATCGACCCTATGCCGTCGGTTCCTTCATAGGAACCGACGGCATAGGGTACACGTGTCCTGATCTCGTGTACCTATGCCGTCGGTTCCTATGAAGGAACCGACGGCATAGGGTAATTCAGAAAAAAAAAAATAAAAATTAATTTCCAACCGCCTCTAAATGGTATAATGCAATTTTATACCTACGGTTTTTATCAAAAAACCGCCTCTAAATGTCAATTTCGAACATAGCGGGTATTTTCACACCCTTTAGCTTCCCTTTTTATAAATGGGGTTGAAAAAACTGCCTCTAAAGGCTAACATTGTAGTAGTGTGGCGGTAGAAATTGACATACTATAAACATCATCGAAAATATGAGTGACATATATCAAAACAACTACCTCGACTAGTAGGTCACACCCATACCAACTATTTATCAAAATAATACACGATATCGGCAAAAAGTTGCCAAAAAGGGACAGAGCTACAAAAACGTCACTAAAAAAAGTAGCGGGATGAGTAAAATGTCTTAGTATAGGTTGTTTTTCTTAACGAGCTAAGTCTAAAGGTGAAGATGACTCGTCAAACGGACATTGAGAGTGGTCAAAAAATCCGTTCAAATTTTGAACCTCCAAAATTTGATTTGCGATCATGGGCTAATGGCTATGAAAGGGGCGGCGCTGCTTGGGGTTGAGGTCATCGTTGGGTGGGGATTCCAATGCTCCAGCGCGTGAGTTTAGTGGTGGCCGAAGTAGGATCACCGAAGGTGGTACTTGTGAGTTTTTCTTTCGTGTTTTGATGAGAGAGAGAGAAAGAGAGTGACTAAGATTGGGCTTCCTTTATCACATATTATTATGTACAGTAGAACCTCTATCTAAAAAGACTCTATTTAAGAATAACCTCTAATTTGTTATAAAAAAATCAAGTCCCAAATTGGGCCAATTATAAATAAGAATAACCTCTAAATTGTAATTAGTTATACATTTTTTAAGTCCCGTATTAACAAAGTATACCTCTATATAAGAATAATTACATATTAATAAAATATATACATATATTTTTTAAAATTATTTACGTAGAATTAATAATTTTATTCTAAATTGTAATACATGTATAAATATTATATTTACTCAAAAATAATTCTATTATTATATAGTATTATAATGTTATTATTGTTACATTGATATTTGGTGTTTTAATTTTTTTTTCCTAGTGTACCTCTATATAGTTATAACCTTTTAATTAGAATATAATTTTGTTAGTCCCAAGTGTATTCTTGGATAGAGGTTCTACTGTATAACTTTTTCTTTTTTTGACTCAATTTTGACCAATCGAGTCCTTACAAATATTATTCAGTGTATATATATTTCACTCGTATAATTTGGTTATTGTCGTAATTTATTCATAGATTATTGTCTATATATTATTCAGAATTTTATGTCATTGTAATATGTAGTTCAATTTTTAGGGAAGTCAATGGCCATATATGTATTTGATTCAACTAATTGATTTCTTTGGCATATATTAATTTGTCATAAAGTTATTTTAGTGTGGTTTAATTTTGAATTCATACTATTTTTCACAATTTGGCTTCAATAAATTTAATATTTATGATACATCTTATTGTATATAATTTATTTAATTTTTATTTAGTTTATTATATATATACAGTATCAGTGTATTTATTTTCTTCTTAACAGAATGTATACCGTTTATTTCGTTAATATTATAGATTTTAGTTCAAAAAATTAAATTTAAATTTTGGTGTTAGTTTATGTCTAATATTTTAAATAAATTAATTGAAGTAATACGTCACCAAAGTGACCTCTTTTGTGTAGATTAATTTATTCAAAATATCAAGATGATTGTGTGTTTACAATTGATGCATATATTGACTAATCCAATGGTAAATGATTATTTTGCTAGATTTTATCCACACCTGTGGCGATAAATATGTGACAATTATAAGATATTTTGTATGAGCAATACGTTCGTCCAAAGTTTAATCTATTTTTGAGCACAATATTATTGTTAATGTTTGATTGCTACACCAAATGTACTGCTTACAGTTAATATTATTGTCTAAAAACTTGAT
This sequence comes from Cannabis sativa, assembly GCF_029168945.1. Taxonomy (NCBI): domain Eukaryota; kingdom Viridiplantae; phylum Streptophyta; class Magnoliopsida; order Rosales; family Cannabaceae; genus Cannabis; species Cannabis sativa. The sequence goes on from NC_083609.1 coordinate 9,116,043, forward strand.
ATTAATGTGTGTTTGTTGTCTTGAGATGTGATTAACTAATTTTTTAATTATGTATAGTAATGTGAACTTATTTTATTTATTCTATATTTAGCTATTTCATCTAATACTGTCACAATATCGACTAATAATAATTCTATTCTTATGCTTAATGAGACCAATTCCAAGGATTGAAAAATAAACTTATTTATAGTTCTGGGATGTATGGATTTAGATTATGCACTAAGGGATGAATAACCTGCACCTCTCACTAGGAAAAGTACCAGTGATGATAAAACAGAATTTGAGATGTGTGATCGTTCAAATTACATGAGTCTAATGATTATGAAACACAACATTTTAGAAGCTTTTTGGGTCACAAAATCTGAAGGGGTTACTATGGCCAAGAATTTCCTCGAATAAATTAAGGAACGTTTTGCTAAAAACGATAAGGTTGAAATGACAACACTTCTTGGTTCTTTAATGAACATGAAGTATAAAGGTCAAAGAAATATAAGGGAGTACATTATGAAAATGCATCATATTGTCTAAAGACTAAGGACACTTAAGATTGAGGTTTCTGATGATGTGCTTGTACTCATAGTTTTGTTAATGTTTCTTCCACAGTTTAACCAATTTTAAATTAGTTACAATTGTCAAAAGGAGAAATAGACTCTTAAGGAGCTCATTTCTCATTGTGTGCAAGAGGAAGAAAGGTTGAAAAATGACAAAATTGAAAGTGCTGACTTGGCTACTGCCCCTAAGGATAAGGGAAAGAAAAGAAAATTTGAGAATGAAGCTGCTAAGGGTATAGTTCAAAAGAAACAACAATAGAATTCTAAGGGTTGTTTCTTTTGTAGCTAACTTGGACTTGTGAAGAAAGATTGTGCCAAATATCAGGCATGACATGTAAAGAAATGTATTAATCTTTCTTTGTTCTGTTTTGAGGTCAATTTACCTTCAGTACCTAGAAACACTTGGTGGATAGATTCTGATGCTACTACTCACATAAGTGTTTCTATGAAGGGTTGCCTGAGCTACCGAAAGCCAAGTGATGGTGAAAGAACCATCTTTGTGGGCGATGGACAATAGGTAGAAAAGGAAGAATTGGGCATTTTAGTTTGTTAATGGGAACTGGTTCTTTTTTGGATTTGAAAGACACTTTTGTTGTGCCGTATTTTAGAGGGAATTTAGTTTCTATTTTTTTGTTGGACAAATTTAGATATTGTTGTTCATTTGAAAACAATTAATTTAATTTTTCTTTAAATTCAAATGTTATTGGAGCTAGTTATTTGAATGCTTATGATAATTTTTATTCACTAGAAACAAGTGCATTCTATAATGAAACCTTGTATGTGGAATCACGAGGTACTAAATGCAAATTAAATAAAGAAAATTTACCATCATTATGGCATAAACACTTAGGTCATATCTCAGAAGGTAGAATTGAACGTCTTGTGTCTGATGACATTTTAGAGTTTTGTGACTTTAAAGATTTTAATGTCTGTGTAGATTGTATCAAGGGAAAACAAACCAAAATTAAGAGATTAGGTGTTAATAGAGCTTCAAAGGTCTTAAAATTATTTCATACAGATATTTGTGGGTCATTCCCTACGGTATCTTGGAATGATCAAAAATATCTTATATCATCATTCATAGACAATTACTCACGTTATGGGAACATCTCATTCATTAAACATTTCTGTTGTGGATGTGTTCAAAGCTTACAAAGCTGAGCTAAGAATCAACTCAACAAAAGGTTTAAAAAAAGTCAAATCTGATCATGGTGGTGAGTACTATGGTAGATATGACGGCTCAAGTGAACAACTTCCAGGACTGTTTGCTAAATTCCTAGAGGAATGTAGTACTATCCCACAGTACACCATGTCTGGATCACCTAGCATGAATGATTTTCCTAAAAAATAATATAGGACTCTTAAGGATATGGTAAGGAGGATGATTGCTCATTATAGCTAACCTAAGTCTCTCTGGGGAGAAGCATTAAAGACAATAACTTACATTTTAAATAGAGTACCAGCTAAAGCAGTTGTAAAAACACCTTATGATATTTAAGGTGGAAAGCCTAGTCTAAAGAATTTCTTAATTTGAGGATGTCCAGCTATGGCAAGGTCTTATATGCCACATGAAAAAAAAAATTAGACTCTAACATAGTTAGCAACTACTTTATTGGTTAATCTGAGTGATCTATGGGCTATAAGTTTGATGATCCCACATTTAGAAATATTTTTGAGATGGGAAATGCAATATTTTTTAAGGACGTTGAATTTGGGGGAGAAATAAGGTTAGAGGCATTGCTTTTGTGGAGGAAAGTGAATTTAAATTCATTTCCTACTATCATTTTCGATAATGTTCAGGCTTTCACACCTGTCATTAATCAAGAAATGAATCTTAAACCTCAACAAGACAATATTGAACAACTCCCAAATCATGATGAGGTAATTCTTCTAGAAGAAAAAAAAAATCAACACCCTCAAGAACTAGAGCCATGAAGGAGGTCCATAATTGAAAGAAAAAATATTATTTCAAATGATTATTTTGTATTTCTTCAAGAACATGAGGATGATATTTGGAATGATGGAAGATGGATCCAATCAACTTTCATCAGGCCATGAAAAGTTCTGACTCTCAAAAGTGGAATGATGTCATGAATGAAGAGAATAAGTCTATGAAAGACAATAAGGTTTGGGAAGTTGTCCCATTACTAGGTGTAAAACCAATTGGTTGTAGATAGATATTTAAAACCAAGAGGGATGAAAATAGTAATGTGGTGAGATATAAGACAAGTCTTGTAGCAAAATGTTATACTCAGAAACAAGACATTGATTATAAAGAGACTTTCTCTTTAGTTTTATCGAAATACTCTTTTAGGATAATAATGGCACTTATTTCTCCTTTTGATCTTGTGTTACATCATATGGACAATAAAATAACATTTTTAATGGTGACATTGATGAGACAATTTATATGGAGCAACTAGAAAACTTTGCGTGAGGTGACCCAAAGAATATGGCTTGTAAATTAAAAAAAAAAACAATCTATGGACTCACGCCAGCTTCTCGTCAATGATATCACGAGCTTCATCAAGTAATTGTCTCATTTAGTTTTGAGATGAATATTATTGATGATTGTGCATATCATAAGTTCAGTGCGAGTAACTAGAGTAAGTACATATTTTTGGGTCTACATGTCAATGAAATATTGTTTGCCATTAATGATATAATCTTATTGTACGAAACCAAGATATATGTATCTAAGCATTTTGAGATAAAAGAAATTAATGACGCCTCTTTTGTTTTAGGAATTCTGTTGTGAAAATTATATTGCTTTATAATTGCGCAAGTGTACACAATCACAAACAAGTAATACAATGATAAGTAAATCAAAGTTCGTCTCCACAGGGACTTTTTACTAAATAATGCTAAATCAACTAAGAGCAATTCCAAGAATTTCAAAGAAAAATAAAATAAAATCACACATCAATTCACAAGAAAAATTTATAGCCTTGAATCTAAACTTGAGAACTAATTTTTTAAACTAAATAAACTACAAATAAGAAACTAAAAGTGATTAAAGTGGTAGTAATTTCAGAGTTGGAAAATAGACTTGGGTGATTAATTTCCACTTGTATGTCCCAGTTGATACAGCAATGACCCAGCAATGATTCAGCAATCCTGGCAGAGTTAACAAATTTCAACAAAAACCAGCAAGCTTTTTCCAAAACTTGCAACTAACCATTCATAATCTCACAATGCATTCCTACATCAGTTTAGATCACAAATAGCCCAATAAAGCATCAAATCCTTAGTTATACATGGTAGCAAAATATTCCTATTTCACTACTAATTAATACCTAAAAGTAAAGGTAAAAATCATGCATCAATTAGAAGGGTTCAACTAGGTCTTACTTTTCCAAGTAAGATCTAGCTTGCTAAATGTTAAAAATGGCCAAAAATTAACATTCATTCAACTTTTCATCACATCTAATTGAACAAAGACAAGATTACTTCATCATTGCAAAGTCAAAACACTAGTCCATACAAGGGTTTATAACCACCCAAATCTCAAAAAGTTTAGTTCATAACTGAAATTAAAAACTCAAAACCAGAAAATGTATTGTTCATGAAGTTAAAGAGAAGCTTAAGGAGAAGAAAATGATACAAAACGAAGTGGAGAGCAAGAGAGATGAGTATTGAGCTCAAATCCTTCTTTGAATGTTGCCTTCTTCTCCTTCTTCTCAATCTTCTTCTTCTTTGTACTCTTCTTCCTTCTTAGTACTCTGAAACTTTCTTTTCTCTGCTGTATATTTCGTACCCTATTCAAGTGCAGCCACCTTTTTTTAATTCATCCTCTCCTTCTCTTTTTGTTCCCCAATTAGGGTACCAAAGTTTACCCTAATTGGAAATCCCAATCATCACCCACTTGTCCTTCATTTTCCACATGTTTGTTGAGTCACTAGCCAAATTCCGCCACCTCAGCTCGTTTTTCTTTTCATTAAAGCCAGCTGGACATTCTGCCAAAATGAACTTACTGGGCTGACAGATTGCTACGCGATGAATGCTACAGCAATGCCAGTCAGCAATAATCATTTTCCTGCTCCTTTTTCCCCTTGTCCCAAAAATTTTCAAATACCTATTCTTGTATTTTTTTTGCTTAAAACACATAAAAACAATAACATGAGTCTATTTAACACTTACTAACACACACACTTCCATTTATTACAAAGACACAACAAACTAGACACAATTACACAATATAAACATTAATTGATCCACAATTCACATTAAATTCAAGCTTAAAGATATGATAATAACTCTAAATCTTAGAGTTATCAACACCCCAAACTTAGAATCTTGCTCGTCCTCGAGCAATGACAACAAAAAATAAACAAAGTAAAACACAACAACACATTTTACACAAAGATTCACACACAAGACAAGTGAGAGATTTCATAGAAAATCAAGTTGGCCTAGCGAACATTGACGCTCTCAGAAAAAATGGAATTGAATGGAAAATGAAATTGCTTGCCATAACTTTATATGCTGCCCCTTTAACGTTTTTTGTCATTGGATAACATTAATATTTCCCAACAGTCACCTAATTAACAATTTATACAAGTATATCCCACCTAAACTTTGCACTCCTCTCCAACTACCTTAAACTTTTTTTTTTTTTATTCATTTCAGCTCCATAAGTTGGATTAGTGCACTCCTCTCCACTAATGTAGTCTAAACTTATCCCCCTGATCAATAGGACTTTATTAGGCTTGTAATGCCAGGCTTGGGTTAGGGTATGGTAAAGGATGTATTTTAGCTAGCTCAACACCTAACCACTTCACTTGTCAAAAACCGAGCCTCTTCCTAATGATATTTTTTTTTTTTTAACTCACTCCCCTAATTCAATACTCACAAGTACTTGATATTAAAATTAACTTCTCTTGCTATGTTTATTCTCTTTTTTTTATTTATTTTTTTTTTTACTTCAAATGGGTGGAACACCCCAAACTTAGTTGCAAGAATATATATATGTACTTATTTTTTTTTTTTCTTTGCTGAATTTTTTTTTTTTTAAAACTAAAAAGGAATTTAGTACTACATTATACTTATATATAGCAAGAGAAAGTTATTAAAAATGCATACTAATATACCTTGTGAGCTAATTCCCCCACCCCAAACTTACAACCCAACATTGTCCCCAATGTGGCTAAAAGTATAATCTTGAATTAGCTCGCCACAAATTACACTCACCGCACTCACCCCAAACTTAATGTGAAACTTGGCTCTTGACAAGTGAGCAATTAAGTTAGGACATATGTGGAAATGCAAATTAGGATTGACGGGATATGTATGATAGGGTTGCACAACAAGAATAGGCTAAACGGCTCAAACTTGGGTGACTAGGGAAAAATTCATTTTATAGGGAAGGTTAGAAAGGCTCAAACGTCCAAGGATGGCCTAAATCATCTCTAAGGGACAAGTCTAGCTAGGATTTCGCCTCAAGGAGATGCACTAACCAATTCTAGATGCTAAAAGTACATGTGAAATAATCGTATGAGAAATGCAAAGCATGGTGGAAAAATGCAAGTATAAACTAGTGAGGAGAGACTAAGGGAAACATCCATAATATCCAACAATGCAACATGATAAGGCAACAAATCAAAGTAGGCAGCAACAAGAATGGAATGGGCGGAAAATATCATCATCGAGCAGAACACTAGGCCACCGAAAAACCGAAAAAACTCTCAATGCCAAATAAACAAACGCATAAACAACATAGAATAGAAGTTCCAAACACAAAAGACAACATACAACGAGCACAATACAATCTAAACACAAACAACACAAAACAGAAAAATATAAAATAGCTTAGGTATGAGAAAAACTCCCTCTACTCGGAGTCCTCGTGGGGCTCCTCGGTGTTCGAAGCTGATGGACCTCCCCACGGGTCTAGAACATGCTGAGGGAAGTCCGGGAACTTGGGATCAAAACGGGGCGTAGTCCTCTTGAATGCACGCTCCATGACGACGTCACGCTTCTGCTCATAATCCCACATCGCGTGCAATCGATCACACATTTGTTGTTGCACTTGCTCAAAGCGATCAAAGCGATCGACGGGAGGCTCCGTGGTTGAAGACGCCGCTGGGGTAGGCGTTGTTTTCGGGGCTCGAGGTGGACCAAAATTTATAGGCCCCCGAGGATTCAGAGCGCCTTCTTCCTTCCACATGGGTACACCCGCCTTGCGGCAAAGAGCAGTGATGGTAGCAGGGAGAAATAACTTCCCCTTCCCCCTGTGTGCACAATCAGCAATCTCTTGGGCAAGGACAGCCCCGACGTCAACATCCCAGCCCATTCTAATGCAATAGAGCATCCAAGCGCGGTCTCTGCTGACGGTCGAATCATGTGAAGTAGGGCAGAGAGCAGTTTGCACGAATGTATACCAACATTTCAACTCGTGCTCCAAATCAGTGCGCCGAAATCGAAGATTGCCATAACTATCCAAACTCCATTCAGATCCTGGCTTAGCGAGCGTCGGCATCATGTCACCCACAGTTTCGTCGCTCACCTGCCCTTTTTGCGCAGAGTATTGGCACTCGACAGAGCTTAACCCAAACAGGTCATTGATTGCTGCAGCTGAAAATGAGACTGGGACTTCACGCACCACCACAACAGTGGGCCATTCTTGGGATAGGAAGTTAGCATAAAATTCCTTGACAACTTCCATGACCGCTTGCTCTCTTTGTTGGACAAAAAGTCCCCAATCTCGCTGATGAATCGTTGCACTGACCCATTCGGGCAACTCATCAATGTCCTCAATATCGGCTACTAATCCACGCTCCATATAAAATTCCCGATTGTCCACCTTCTCATGATACTTTGTCTCAGCTGCCGGGCAATGAAACTTAGGAATTTCATGCAGTGACTTCTTTTTATTCTTGTTGGCGGTCTTCTTAACCTTGGGCATTTTCTTTTCTTTGCACTTGCACACTACCCCAACACAATGACTTTCTTCTTTGTTGCCTTACTCACTGCTGCCCTTTTTTTAGCCAACACCACTACGCTGTTCAATTTGCAATATTTCCAACAATCAAACCTTAGCACCCAATCTGTCCAACACTACAACAAAGTTCACACTTGCACTATGTCTAACACGGTAGGGAACAGTAACGAATTTAAAACCACACTGAAAAACAACAATTCCAAATGACAACCCCAAGTTCACAATCAATATTGTTCTCAGATTTACCAATCTTTCTCAGCCCAATGTGCAAAAATCCCACCAAATTCCAATTCAAATCGTCCAAACCAACATTATCACACTACTGCTACCACATTTAAATCATAGTGACAAACTCAAACACCATTGACTATAACACTAGCAGTTCAACCACAGCCACTAATTAAGCACTTTAATCCAAAATAAATTTCAATTGAAATCACCAAATCAGAACTTAGCTTGGATTGGCTGAAAAATTTGGCTTGACAGAGTTGAGTCTGCTGGGTTGTTGCACTTGGTGGTTCTGATATGAGGTGACTGCGCCTGGTTGTGAGTGGTGTGGTTCGAAGGTTGGTTCACGGTGAAGTAGCTGAAGGGACGGCTGGGTCGTGGTTCTGAGAGGAGTGAATGGAGGCGGAGTCGCAGTTTCTGGGTGCTTTGACTTCAGGTGGATCCGTTGAGTGCTTGAACAAAGATGAACTTGAAAGTAGCAGTTGGAGCTGGTTCGTGCAAGTTGCTGAATCCGTGGATGTGTAGGGACCGTGATGCTCGGAGGTGTGTTCTGGTGAAGTCGTGGGTGGCTACTGGGTGATTATCGATGATGGTGCTGGTTCAGGTGGTCACGGTGAAGGTTACGGGCTTGGAGCTGGGATGCGATTTGGTGGTGTGATGGTGTGGTTCGAAGGAGATGGCGTGGTTGGTGATTTGGTGGATGGTGCTGGTTCAGGTGGTTCGAAGGTGATGGTGTGGAAACTCAGGTTCAATGGAGCGGGTTGAGTGGCTGCGTGGTTCGAAGGTGGAGTGAAGTGTGAAGTTTTGTCGAGCTGCTGGTCAAATGGAGGAAACGGCTGAGTTGAATTGGAAATGAAATTGATGATGATGAAGAGTGTGGTAGGGCTAGGAAAGTATTGGGCTGGTCAAACGAGCTGGGGCCCAGTTGACCAAGGAAATAGGCCCAAACTGAGTTAAATAAGGTGAAATGGGGTCCTTGAATCAACTAAAAATGACTTGGGCTCACTCAATTCAACACTAAAGTACAATTCCAAATAATTGGTCTAAACAAAAATAGACCTATCCAATGATTGAATCATGAACAACAAGACAATCCTATGTTTTTTTTTTCTGACAGCCCATTCACTTTATTTTTGCAAACCCCAGTTCTTTTGATCTGCCTAAAACCCAAAACACTTCTTGCTAAGCTGTTGCTATAGCAACCGAGCAGCCACCTGCCACCCCAAACTTAGTGCTTTTGCCCAAATCAAAATTTCTTCACTTCCACAACCTTTTTCACTTGATTCTCTGCACAACGAAAAGAACACAATCTCAATTTCACCATGACATTTATTTAAACTAATTATAATATATCTATATATCTATATATATTTTTTTTTTATCTTTTTTTTTTCTTTTGCTTTTTTTTTTTCTTTCTTGGGGTGCCTTTATTGAATTTTTTTCTTCTCTTTTTTTTTTAATTCTTTTTTTTTTTTTCAATTCAATCTCTTTTTTTTTTTTCTTTTGGCACCCCCAAACTACAAACATCAAGCATCCTTCAAGGTAATAGAGGCCTTTTCTCGGTTGACCTCTCCACTCCCAAACTTCACTCCTTGGCCTTTCACTAAGAATTTTCTTCTTGAAAGTGCTTCACGAAGTTCCACCACCCCATCGGGGTATACTCTCACCACCAAGAAAGATCCATCACACCTTGAATCTAGTCGTCCATGAGTAGCCTTCGTTAAAGAGTTGGAAAAAATTACTTGTTGCCCAACTTCAAACATTTGAGACCGAAATTTTCTACTAAGCTTCTTTTTCTTTCTCTTCTTTTTGGGTGGTTTTTTAGAGTCAAATGATGCTTTGTCTTTGCTTTCTTGTGCCTCGTGATCCTTAGCAATTTCTTTAAGGAGAATCTTCTTTCTCACCTTCTTACTAACTTTGAATTTGGACTCCTCAACCATGTTAGGATCCATATCTCCAATTGCTAAGCATTCTCCTATTGCATCCGGGGCACGTATGGGATGGAAAACCTTGAATGTGGCTTGCTCATCTTGAGCTCTCATGGTGAGCTCTCCTTTTTCAACATCTATCAAAGTCCTTCCCGTGGCAAGAAATGGCCTCCCTAAAATGATTGGAACTTCCCTATCTTCCTCATAGTCAAGAATAATGAAGTCCGCCGGAAAGATGAACTTATCTACTTGTACCAAAACATCTTCAATTTTTCCATCCGGATGAGTCATGGAACGATCCGCTAGTTGCAAAGTGACGGTGGTTGGCCTTGCTTCTCCAATTCCCAACTTCTTGAAAATAGACATGGGCATGAGATTAATACTAGCTCCCAAATCACAAAGAGCTCTTCCAACATCCCGTCCCCCAATAGAAATTGGAATTGTAAAGCTGCCCGGATCTTTCAATTTAGGTGGAATTTTATTCTTCAACATAGCGCTACAGCCCTCAGTCAAAGCGACCGTTTCAAACTCGCCAAGCCTCCTTTTCTTTGTCAAAATATCTTTTAAGAACTTGACATAATTTGGCATTTGCTCTAGTGCTTCTACCAAGGGAATATTGATATGGAGCTGTTTCAACACATCCAAAAACTTCCTGAATTGCCCATCTTGCTGCTGTTTCCGAAATCTTTGAGGAAATGGAAGGGGTGGTTTAGGACTAGAACATACTGGTGCGGATTGCTGACTGTCAGGTTGCTGACCCGATGCTGTATCAACTGGTCTGGTATCAGCAATTTCCTGGGCAGTTTTTTTACTCAATTTTTCATCGATTTGGATTGAAGTGGGCTCCCCACTACCCTTTATTTCCTCCTCGGAATTTTTCAGATGCTTGCCACTCCTTAGCTGAATGGCGTTGCATTGTTCCTTCCCATCCCTCCTTGGATTTTCCGTGTCGCTAGGCAAAGAACCTTGCGGCCTAGCTTTTAATTCATTGGCCAAATGTCCAAGTTGCAACTCTAAGTTTCGAAGAGAGGCAGCTTGACTTTGTATCACCGCATCATTTTTGGCCATATAATCCCGCATTAGACTCTCCAAAGAGCTTGGTTGGGCATTTTGAGCATGTTGTGAATGTCGGGGTTGTTGTGAAAAACCCGGTGGATATGCTTGTCTTCCTTGGGCTGGTGCGGTACTTGAGCTTGCTCCTTGACCCCCCCAAGAAAAATTAGGATGATTCTTCCAAGATTGATTGTAAGAGTTTGAGAATGCCCCATTGTTTCTGTTAAAATTCTGATTTCCCATGTAACAAACGGACTCCGGATTAGATGGACACTTCTCAAACACATGCCCTTCTCCACAAAACACACATGAGACATCATCACTTTGAATGGCAGCAGCTGGTTGAATATTTTTAGCGTTCCCAATACTCAAATTCTTCAAAACATTCGTCATGGAAGCCATTTGAGCTGTCAAAGCTGTTATTGCATCTACCTCAAGGACCCCCGCCACTTTTCTACTTGTTGGAGCTCTAATGTTGGACCATTGGTAGTTGTTACTTGCAATGGTCTCCAAAATCTCAAATGCTTCATTGTAAGACTTCGACAAAATAGCACCATTGGCCGATGCATCTAACACCATTCGAGAAGCTGCATTCAACCCATTATAAAAAGTCTCCATCTGAATACAATGTGGAATGCCATGATGTGGACACTTTCTCAAAAGTTCCTTAAACCTCTCCCACGCATCACTTGTGGACTCATCTTCAAGTTGCTGAAAAGACATGATCTCACTTCTGAATTTTGCATTTCTAGTAGGAGGAAAGTATTTCCTCAAAAACTTCTCAGCAAGGTCATTCCAATTGGTCACAGAATCCGGAGGCAAAGTGTTGAGCCATGATCTAGCTCGGTCTCGTAGTGAGAATGGGAATAGCTTCAACCTTAACACCTCTTCACTCACTCCTTGGATCTTGAAAGAATCACTCACCTCCAAGAATGAACGGAGATGGAGGTGAGGATCCTCAGTTGGCATCCCGCTGAATTGCCCCACGGTTTGGAGCATTTGAAACATCACTGGCTTGAGCTCAAAGTGCGGTGCCTGTATTTCAGGCCTCACAATGCCTGGATTGAGCTCATTAAACATGGGGGCTGCATACTCCCTTATAGCCCTTGCTCGATCATCTGCCAATATGATGGGATTAACAACTTGTTGAGCAACCCCATCATCATCAAAATTCTCAGCCATGATGTCTCGGCCCTTAACCTTTTGAACCCTTCTTCTTCTTCGGAATGTACGTTCAATCTCGGGGTCAATAGGAGCAAGTTCAAAGTCCTCTTGTTGGTTCATACACTATAGATACCTGAGATTTCAAAGACAAACCAGCAAGATTAAAAGCACAAAAATTCTTAGAATGTCAATTAGTTGATAAAACAAAATTTAGAACTTAAAGTCCCCGGCAACGGCGCCAAAAACTTGTTGTGAAAATTATATTGCTTTATAATTGCGCAAGTGTACACAATCACAAACAAGTAATACAATGATAAGTAAATCAAAGTTCGTCTCCACAGGGACTTTTTACTAAATAATGCTAAATCAACTAAGAGCAATTCCAAGAATTTCAAAGAAAAATAAAATAAAATCACACATCAATTCACAAGAAAAATTTATAGCCTTGAATCTAAACTTGAGAACTAATTTTTTAAACTAAATAAACTACAAATAAGAAACTAAAAGTGATTAAAGTGGTAGTAATTTCAGAGTTGGAAAATAGACTTGGGTGATTAATTTCCACTTGTATGTCCCAGTTGATACAGCAATGACCCAGCAATGATTCAGCAATCCTGGCAGAGTTAACAAATTTCAACAAAAACCAGCAAGCTTTTTCCAAAACTTGCAACTAACCATTCATAATCTCACAATGCATTCCTACATCAGTTTAGATCACAAATAGCCCAATAAAGCATCAAATCCTTAGTTATACATGGTAGCAAAATATTCCTATTTCACTACTAATTAATACCTAAAAGTAAAGGTAAAAATCATGCATCAATTAGAAGGGTTCAACTAGGTCTTACTTTTCCAAGTAAGATCTAGCTTGCTAAATGTTAAAAATGGCCAAAAATTAACATTCATTCAACTTTTCATCACATCTAATTGAACAAAGACAAGATTACTTCATCATTGCAAAGTCAAAACACTAGTCCATACAAGGGTTTATAACCACCCAAATCTCAAAAAGTTTAGTTCATAACTGAAATTAAAAACTCAAAACCAGAAAATGTATTGTTCATGAAGTTAAAGAGAAGCTTAAGGAGAAGAAAATGATACAAAACGAAGTGGAGAGCAAGAGAGATGAGTATTGAGCTCAAATCCTTCTTTGAATGTTGCCTTCTTCTCCTTCTTCTCAATCTTCTTCTTCTTTGTACTCTTCTTCCTTCTTAGTACTCTGAAACTTTCTTTTCTCTGCTGTATATTTCGTACCCTATTCAAGTGCAGCCACCTTTTTTTAATTCATCCTCTCCTTCTCTTTTTGTTCCCCAATTAGGGTACCAAAGTTTACCCTAATTGGAAATCCCAATCATCACCCACTTGTCCTTCATTTTCCACATGTTTGTTGAGTCACTAGCCAAATTCCGCCACCTCAGCTCGTTTTTCTTTTCATTAAAGCCAGCTGGACATTCTGCCAAAATGAACTTACTGGGCTGACAGATTGCTACGCGATGAATGCTACAGCAATGCCAGTCAGCAATAATCATTTTCCTGCTCCTTTTTCCCCTTGTCCCAAAAATTTTCAAATACCTATTCTTGTATTTTTTTTGCTTAAAACACATAAAAACAATAACATGAGTCTATTTAACACTTACTAACACACACACTTCCATTTATTACAAAGACACAACAAACTAGACACAATTACACAATATAAACATTAATTGATCCACAATTCACATTAAATTCAAGCTTAAAGATATGATAATAACTCTAAATCTTAGAGTTATCAAATTCAGATACATTGAGATTGTTCTTGGGGTATTATTGTATTATCACAAAAGAGTTATATCGATAAAGTACTCAAAAAGTTTGACATGCAAGATTGTAGACTAGGTGATACTGTTAGGTTATATTTAGCCTATGTTTCGGGTCTTTAAAGTTAGCATTTTCTCGTCTATTGGTGCCTTTTGGAGCAGTTTTACGCTTGATTTTCATTGTTTCAGGTTCCCGGGGTGTTAAATTTCAAATTCAGTCAAATGGTGAAAAGATGGGACAAACTGGTAAAAAATTAGAAAATTCGGCTCCAGACGCGTCAGTAGTCGCGACCTCCAGAGAGCTAGGTCGTGACCTTTTTTCCTGGTCGCGACTCTGGTCGCGACCCTTTTTCCTGGTCGCGACTCTAGTCGCAACTTCGAGGATTGGCAGAAACTCGGTTTTTTGAGTTTTGCCTATAGTCGCGACCAACTTAAATGCTAGTCGCGACTAGGTACGGAAATCCCAGATTTGACCTAATTTTGATTTTTTTCTCTAATTGGAGGCACACCTCTCATCCTTATATAAGGAATACGACACTAAAGGTCAACCTAAGCAGAAAAAGACCTAAAAAGTGGATGAAGGTGGAGAGGAAGCTATCCTGAAGACCCGGAGGGATATCACCTTCTAGTTTCTTTCTTTTACCCTTAATTTCTTCTTTTATGTTTAGTTTTGTTTCTGAATTAATCATGGATGTTTTTAAAGTTTTTATGAGCTAAATTTCCCATTAAGGGAGGATGATGAATGTTGTTTAAGTTTATGCCTAGTTAATAAATAATTGTCATTCCTTCATCTTGTATGTGAATACTATCTATATTTGTGTTTAATTCCATGTGCAAGCTTGATCACCTTTTACATGTTTAATGATCTCAATTCGAAATCTGAAAAGTGAGAATTGAGAATGCTAAAATTGGATAGTCTAGGTTTTGATGTGAAACGAAAGTATTTACATAGCCTCAGTGACAAATAGATTATTGCTTAATGCTGATTTTGTGTTGATTTAATTAAGAAGTTAATTAGAGAACATAATATTTACAACCTAAAAGATCTGAAAAGAGTTAGGTTAATTTATAATCTGTCATTCACATTAAGATAAGGATAGCAATTAGGTATTAACATTGGTAACTTATCAACAGGATTCACCTCCCTAATCTCTCATCTTGATTAATCGTCCTTTATTTTCTATTTAATTTTCTGAGTTATTTACTTTTAAATTGCAAAATTATTATTTTACCAAATAGAATCATAAGTATAGTTTAGTAGTACTTAATCCAATTCCCTGTGGTTCGACCTCACTTGCGTGAGATACTATTTGATTGCGTATACTTGCGTAGTAAACATAAAATTCGTAACAAGTTTCTGGCGCCGTTGCCGGGGAATTGTGTAAAGATTAATATTACACAAAATTATACTAACTTCTACTTTGGTATATTTTTCTTGCTGAATTTTCTAACCGTTTTCTTGCAAAACTGTTCTTATTTATTTCAGGTATTTTTAAAGTGCATGCGCCGCCAAGGGCAAGCAGTTGTAGTACCCGTTGACCCTGAAATCGAGAGAACTTGTAGGAGGAACCGAAAGAACAAAAGGCAAGAAAGAGTTTCAGCAACTTCTGAAACATCAGAAATTATGGCTGCCAATGTGAATAATAACGCTGGAAACAATGGAGGTAATAACGGTAATAATGGAGGTGTCGTTGAAGATCAAGCTAATGGCCGTAGCTTGAGAGACTATATCCTCCCTACTCTTACAGGAACTCAGTCATGTATCAGGCCACTGGCAGTGGAGGCTAACAACTTTGAAATCAAGCCTGCCATACTCCAAATGGTTCAGTCGTCAGTGCAGTTTGGTGGACTACCTTCTGAAGACCCCAATCTGCATCTATCAAACTTCATAGAGTTGTGCCAGACTTTCAAAGTAAATGGGGTTAGTGATGACGCCATTCGATTGAGACTGTTTCCTTTCTCACTCAGAGAAAGAGGCAAAAAATGGTTAATTTCCTTGCCACCCAACTCCATTGCCACCTGGAATGACTTGGCTACAAAATTTCTGTCAAGTTCTTTCCACCAGCAAAGTCTGCCAAGCTGCGAGGAGAAATCAACAACTTTTGCCAACAAGATAATGAATCTCTCCATGAGTCTTGGGAGAGGTTTAAAGATCTGATCAGAAAGTGCCCTCACCATGGTATAGAGAAGTGGATGCTGGTTCACAATTTCTACAACGGGTTGGGTGGTAACACTAGAACTCTGATAGATGCAGCAGCTGGTGGAGCTTTTATGAGAAAGAGTGCTAATGAGGCTTACGATCTATTGGAGGAGATGGCTCTAAACAATCAGCAGTGGCCAACTGAAAGGAGTCAAACTAAGAAAGTAGCTGGGGTGTTAGAGGTTGATGCCCTCACAAAGTTGACAGCTCAGGTTGAGGCATTGACAAAGCTAATTGTAGGGCAAGCTAAACAAGCCCAAGTTGTTTGTGAGATATGTGGAGGAAGTCATCACTTTTCAGAGTGTCAAGCAGATGCGGATGATTGGCCAATGGATGAAGCAAAAGCCATTGGAAAATTTTCCCAGAATAACAACAACAATTATAGGTTCAACCAGGGTGGTAACCGAAGAAACAGTGGGTTCTATCAGCAACGAAATCAGAACCAGACACAGAACCAACAGTTTGATCAGCAACAAGCCTCTGGTGGAAATTCTAGTTTGCAAACAGATTTACTGCTACAATTCATGACTGAAACTAGATCTTCAATTAAAGACCTGCAGACTCAGATGAGCCAACTAGCAACTCAGGTAGCAACCCGTCCTCAAGGGAATTTGCCTAGCACAACTGAAGTCAATCCCAAAGAAAACTACAAAGCAATTACCCTGAGAAGCGGTAAGAAATATGATGGTCCTGAATCGTCATAACCAGCTGATGGAGATAAGGAGATTAAAGCTCAACCAATGCCAACCCCAACACCAACAGCAGAGAAGGCTACTGATAGCCCAGCACAACCACAACAGTCTCCTCCAATTAGTATTGATCACCATGTGAAAATACCTTATCCCCAGAGACTCAGAAAGTCAAGCCTAGACAAGCAGTTCACCAAATTCCTAGAGGTTTTCAAAAGACTACACATTAACATTCCCTTTGCTGAAGCTTTAGAGCAGATGCCAAGTTATGTGAAGTTCATGAAGGAGATTCTGTCAAAGAAGAGAAAGATGGAGGATTATGAGACAGTGGCCCTAACTGAAGAGTGCAGCGCCATTCTACAGAAGAAACTCCCTCCCAAACTCAGAGATCCAGGGAGTTTCACTATTCCTTGTACTATTGGGAGAATTGAAGGAATAAATGCACTATGTGACTTGGGAGCCAGCATTAACTTGATGCCTCTGTCAGTGTTTAAAAGATTGCAGTTGGGTGAAGCAAAGCCAACCACAATAACTCTCCAATTGGCGGATCGATCACTAGCTCATCCTAGAGGAGTCATTGAGGATGTGTTAGTTAAAGTTGACAAGTTCATCTTTCCAGCTGACTTCATTGTTCTGGATATGGAAGAAGATAGCAATGTCCCAATCATTCTTGGGAGACCATTCTTGGCAACTGGCCAAGCCTTGATCGATGTTCAGAAGGGTGAATTAAAGCTGAGAGTCCAAGGAGAAGAAGTGGTCTTTAATGTGCTAAAGGCTATGACATACCCAAAGGCAAGTGATAACTGTTTCTTCATTGATTTGATTGATGAAATTGTGAGTGAGAAAAAAGCTGCTAGATGATCCTCTCGAACTGAGTTTAACTGAAGATGAATTGACGGAGCAAGAGGGACACGATGTCATGGGTTATGTGAAGTGGCTTGACTCCTATGGGCCCTTGAACAGAAGGTATTATGAGGAATTGGGAGCAGTATCAAAAGAGCTGATGCCATCTACTGAAAAGCCTCCAGAACTTGAATTGAAGGTGCTTCCTAGTCACTTCAGGTATGAGTTTTTGGGTGAAAATAAAAAGCTGCCAATTATTGTGTCAGCTTCTCTTTCTGATGTGGAAACTGATAGACTACTGAGGGTACTCCGAGCTCACAACAAGGCCATCGCTTGGACACTAGGTGATGTCAAAGGAATCAGTCCATCAACGGTGATGCACCGAATTCTAATGGAAGACAATGCCAAACCGACAATCGACGCTCAACGTAGACTCAATCCTCCCATGAAGGAAGTTGTCAGAAAAGAAGTAGTCAAGTGGTTGGATGCTGGAGTGGCTTATCCCATCTCAGATAGTAAGTGGGTTAGCCCGGTGCAAGTGGTTCCAAAGAAAGGTGGAATGACTGTGATCAAGAATGAAAAGAATGAGTTGATTCCTACGAGAACAGTCACTGGTTGGAGGATTTGCATCGATTATAGGAAACTCAACAAAGCAACACGAAAAGATCACTTTCCTTTGCCCTTCATTGATCAAATGCTAGACAGATTGGCGGGGCAAGAATATTACTGCTTTCTTGATGGCTACTCTGGATACCACCAAATAGCTATAGCACCTAAAGATCAGGAAAAGACTACTTTCACATGTCCCTACGGTACCTTTGCTTTCAGAAGAATGCCATTCGGTTTGTGTAACGCCCCTGCTACTTTTCAAAGGTGTATGATGGCTATCTTTTCAGACTTGATTGAATCTTGTATTGAAATCTTTATGGATGATTTCTCGGTCTTTGGTTCCTCCTTCGATCATTGTTTAGAAAGTTTGGAAAAGGTGCTAACTAGGTGTGAGAAGTCTAACTTGGTGCTAAACTGGGAGAAGTGTCACTTTATGGTAACAGAAGGAATTGTTCTTGGGCACAAAATTTCAAAAGCAGGAATTGAGGTGGATAAGGCTAAAGTTTCAACAATAGAGAATTTGCCACCTCCAGTTTCTGTAAAAGGAGTGAGGAGTTTCCTAGGACATGCTGGCTTCTACCGAAGATTTATCAAGGACTTCTCAAAGATCTCAAAACCTTTGTCTAGTTTACTTGTCAATGGTGTTCCATTTGAATTTGGAGAAGATTGCTTAAAGGCGTTCAAAGTTCTAAAAGAAAAATTGATTTCAGCACCAATAGTCACTTCACCAAATTGGGAGTTGCCTTTTGAGTTAATGTGCGATGCAAGTGATTATGAAATTGGAGCGGTCTTGGGTCAAAGAGTTGACAGGGTGTTTCACACAATCTACTATGCTAGTAGAACCCTGAATGATGCTCAATTAAATTATGCCACTACAGAAAAAGAAATGCTAGCAATTGTGTTTGCTTGTGACAAGTTCCGACCTTACCTGATTGGGAATAAGGTTATTGTCTACACAGATCATTCAGCGATCAAATACCTTATGACCAAGAAGGATGCAAAGCCGAGACTGATTCGGTGGGTACTTCTACTTCAAGAGTTTGACTTAGAGATAAAAGATAAGAAGGGCACTGAAAATCTGGTAGCAGATCACTTGTCAAGACTAGAGCTGGAAGAAAGTCAGAATACGAAAGAGGTACAGATAAATGAGCAATTTCCTGATGAACAACTCTTTAGTGTGAGGGAAAACCTGATGGTACCATGGTATGCTGACTATGTCAATTTCTTGGCTGCAAAAATAACCCCTCCTGAGCTTTCGCGTCAACAATTGAAGAAGTTCTTTTCTGAGGTGAAACATTATTATTGGGAAGAGCCAATCCTCTACAAGCACTGCGCCGATCAGATAATTAGAAGATGTGTGCCTGAAGAGGAGATGTATTCTATCCTAAAACCTGATGGTACCATGGTATGCTGACTATGTCAATTTCTTGGCTGCAAAAATAACCCCTCCTGAGCTTTCGCGTCAACAATTGAAGAAGTTCTTTTCTGAGGTGAAACATTATTATTGGAAAGAGCCAATCCTGTACAAGCACTGCGCTGATCAGATAATTAGAAGATGTATGCCTGAAGAGGAGATGTATTCTATCCTAAATCATTGCCATGCTTTACCATGTGGAGGACATTTCAGTAAGGTGTTGCAAAGTGGATTCTTTTGGCCAACGCTATTCAAGGATGCTACTACCTTTGTGAAGGCATGTGATCGTTGTCAACGGACAGGTAATATCTCAAGAAGAAACGAGATGCCTTTAACAGGGATTTTAGAAGTGGAATTGTTCGATGTGTGGGGGATAGACTTCATGGGTCATTTTCCTTCATCTTTCAGCAATCAATACATTCTATTGGCTGTCGACTATGTGTCTAAATGGGTTGAAGCTGCAGCTACACCACAGAATGATGGTAAGACAGTTCTCCGCTTCTTACAAAAGAACATCTTTACTCGGTTTGGTACTCCTCGAGCAATCGTAAGCGATGAAGGGAGTCACTTCTGCAATAAACAGTTTGAAGCACTCCTTTCGAGATATGGTGTCCGACATCGAATTGCTTTACCATATCATCCCCAAAGTAATGGCCAAGCTGAAATTTCTAATCGGGAGATCAAGATGATTCTAGAGAAAACAGTGCAAAGATCAAGGAAAGATTGGTCAAGAAAATTAGATGATGCATTGTGGGCATACAGAACTACTTTCAAAACACTGATTGACATGTCTCCATATCGGTTGGTGTTTGGAAAGGCTTGTCATCTGCCGATGGAGTTAGAGCATAAAGCTTTCTGGGCCATGAAGACTCTTAACATGGAATTAAAAGCTGCAGGGGAGAAAAGGCTTCTACAGTTGAATGAGCTAGAGGAGTTTTGAAATGAAGCCTATGAGAACGCAAAAATCTACAAGGAGAGAACTAAGAAGTGGCATGACCAAGGTCTAGTAAGGAAGGAGTTTCAACCTGGGCAGCAAGTGTTATTATTCAATTCAAGGTTGAAGCTGTTTCCTGGAAAGTTGAAGTCAAGGTGGTTAGGATCATTCACAGTAGTCAAGGTGTTTCCTTATGGAGCGGTGGAGTTAAAAGGTGAAGGTCCAGCAACTTTCAAAGTTAATGGACAGCGTTTAAAGCTCTACTTGGGAGGTCAATTTGATCAAGCCAAGTCCACCATGATTCTGGCGCCTCTATGAAGAACACAGCTCAGCGTCCGGCTATATGACGATAAAGACAACGCTATTGGGAGGCAACCCAAGTGTTTTCTTTAATTTTTCAGACTTTTTGATTATGTTTTTAGTCTATGCTTTAGTATTTTTAGTATTTTCAATTTTTAGCTTAGTACCAGACATTATTTTTTTTTCAGTTGAATCGTGAAAAACGTGAAAAAAAAGTTTTAGTTTTCGGACTGGAGCCCAGTGGTCGCGACCACCAGGTTCCTGGGTCGCGACCTGGGTTTTAACAGAACCTCGTGAAATTTTTTGGTTCCAGAAGTCGCGACTAGGGCCAACCTAAGTCGCAACCCCAGTCACAACTTCCCTATTTTCCAGAGAAGCCAAAAATTCAATCGTAAATATCCTATTTTCCCCATCATTCAACCCTAAACCCAATTCAAATCTTTTCAAACTCTTCTCAGCCGAACCCTCACCCTTTTTCTCTCAAAAATTCAAATTTTCATCATCAATCTTCAATCTTTTCATCTTTTCTTTAATTTCTTAAACCCAATCCATTCAAAAACCCAATTTCACTCATCAATCTACACATACCATCAAAAACCATACCAAAAATCATCCATAATACCGCAAATCCAAAAATTACCATTGTCTTCATCTTCAACCTCAAGTTTTCAAGAACATTCAACAATGAAGGTGGAGTAAAGCTTCTTTGGGTTTGTAAGTATCACTTCCTTCAATCTTTAAGGATTTTGATGCACTTGTTATAGATTTTGGGTGGTGATAATTGTGTGTTTTGGAAAAAATATTGTTGATATTGGGATTGTTAATATTGTATTGTGGTTTGGAAATAGTAGGGATTGATTTTGAAATTTTGGGAAGTAGAAAAATTAAGGGGAGGTGCTGGCCAATTTTTTTTTTAGAAAAAAAAATAGAAAAAGAATCAGAAAAAAAAATAAAAAAGAAAATCCGAAAAAAAGAAAAAAAAGAAAAGAAAAAGAAATATTCTATTTTTTCTAAAAAAAAACAATGGCACCTAAGAGAACTAGGAATGTGGAGGAGGGTTCGTCTTCAAACCCACCAACTACAGGTTTTGATAGAACCCAGTTTGGTAACATAGAGGCCCAAAATCGCTTCATGAGAATTAAAAATAGGGCTTATATTGAAGATCGGGGTATTGAATTCCCCGAGAATCCTTTGAGACGACAACCACGGTTTGAGACAATTCGAGCTCAAATAGAGAGGATGAAGTGGGGGAGCTTTGTGGATGCTCGGGGTCGGGCTAATGTTACTATGGCCTGTGAATTTCTTGCGAATTGGCCCGATCGCCGGAATGGGGAAGTAAAGGTGCGTGGAAAGAAGGTTCCCGCTAGTGCTGATGCTTTTAATGTGATGTTCTCTGTCCAAGATTACACTAGGGAAGAGCAACGCCTCCGAATTATTGAGGAGGAAGAGCAGTTTGATATGGTGAATGTGGCAGAGACGGTGGGATTTCCTGGGTTGCGGTTCCACGACAACGATGGCACAGAAGGGTCGCCAAACATCCTATACCGGTGTGAATTGAACCCGGTGGCGAAAACATGGCTGTACTTTGTAAGTGCTCGGTTAGTGCCAAATAAGCACTTCTCCGATGTCCAAATGGATCGCCTAAAATATGTGTACGCCATTATGAAGGGGTACAACATAAACATTGGACAAGTCATCAGGCATAGTATTGATCAGATCGTACAAGGAGCCACGGGAGGTGGTTTTGGTTTGGCGGGAGTTATAACAGAACTCTGCGGGGCATATGAAGTTCCCCAATTGGAGTATGACAACACGGTGTTGCCACTTCGCAAGATGGACATCGCCTTTGTCAACAGGCTGAAAGAGCCACATCCCTATGGCCAGCCTCCACCTGATGCACCGCATGGACGTAGGCAGCAACGAGAGCCTAGTGTTGAAGAAGAAGAGGAGCAGCCCCTACAATTGCCTGGGCCTATCGATCCCACGACGCAATACACTCATGCACAACTGAATTATATAATTCAGCAGAATAACCACAGGCAACAATACATGGTGCAGAGGAGTATCCATGAGGAGGAATAAGTTCAGCAACTTAACTCTCTCATCAACAGAATGAACATCGGGATTGATGACCCGAATTATTTGGCGTAACCTCCTCGGTTCTACCTATATGACCAGCTGCCACCACCCAACCCTTTCTAAGAGGGTCTCAGGTAAGTCTCTTCTCTCTGCATGTTATTGTATACATTGGGGACAATGTCATATTTAGTTTGGGGGGAGAGACTTCAAATTTTTAAATTCTGCACTTTAATTTCTGCATTTTAATTTTTTTGTTTTAGTTTTTTATTTTAGTTAAGGAATGGCAATAAGCTTGACGATAGTTGTATACTGCTGATTAGTGTGATGTGATCTAAAATTGTAAAATAACTGTGTGCTTGATTCTGTTAACTCTTTGGATTAGTTTGGATGCTTAGAAACTTGTGTTTATCTGCAAATACTCAATATGTGAAAATTGTTATAATTATTTTACTATGGTTTGTGGTAAGATTGAAAGGATAGCTTAGAACTTGCATGTTTATTCTTTTGAGACGAAATCCTTGATAGTGTTCAATTGGAATATGACTTAGGCATTTGTTGGATAGTTTGAGCCTTTCAAGCCTACCGTAATAATGTGTATCCCTAGTTAACCTTTTGAGCCTAAACCTGTTATGTTTTTCACCCATTGATTTGAAAAATTGCAACCACACTATTAATTTTTCTTCACCATGTTATCTATGATATCATAAGCTACATAGTTAGTTTGGGGGAGGAGAAACATTTAGTGTGAGGAAATAGTGAGAGGGAGAAAAACTTGTAAGATTGAGAAGAGGAAAAAATTGTGTAATTCAATGTCACTGAAAAAAAAAATGAAATATGATGAAAAAAAAACAATAAAAAGTAAAAATATGTTTGAAAAAAAAAAGATTCAGTGATGTTGGAAAAATAATAGAGATGTCTTCTATCAATCTTGGTAAATTCGGGAACATTATGGTGTTTTAGAAAAAGAAAAGTAAGAAGCTTGTGGGTTCTGTTTGTGTGCTTATGATATCTTGAGCCAAAATTATCTTTTGCCTATCCGTGAATATCTGAGCCATATTACCTAAGCCTTGAAAAGACCTAATGATTCCAAAGAATACTGTCAACATTAGTGGAGAAAGGTAAGCATGCAAGCTTATGAGTTATCGGGCTGTAGAACTGTTGGAAAGAGTAAAACTTTTTAACAATGTTTCACATTTGGAATAAATTTTTGCAGTTGTACATAGTGTTATGAATTAAGCATCTGAGTTAATTGTTAGAGTTAGTAGGATCGAAATTCTAGTTTATGAAAGGAAGAAAGCAGAGCATGAGTCAGCAGCGTAGTGATTATCTGATAGCGTAGTTAGTTTTTTTTTTACCTTACTCGTGGGCGAGTAAGAATCTAGTTTAGGGGAATTTTGTTAGGTTATATTTAGCCTATGTTTCGAGTCTTTAAAGTTAGCATTTTCTCGTCTATTGGTGTCTTTTGGAGCAGTTTTACGCTTGATTTTCATTGTTTCAGGTTCCCGGGGTGTTAAAGTTCAAATTCAGTCAAATGGTGAAAAGATGGGACAAACTGGTAAAAAATTGGAAAATTCGACTCTAGACGCGTCAGTAGTCGCGACCTCCAGAGAGACAGGTCGCGACCCTTTTTCCTGGTCGCGACTCTGGTCGCGACTTCGAGGATTGGCAGAAACTCGGTTTTTCGAGTTTTGCCTATAGTCGCGACCAACTTAAATGCTGGTCGCGACTAGGTACGGAAATCACAGATTTGACCTAATTTTGATTTTTTTCTCTAATTGGAGGCACACCTCTCATCCCTATATAAGGAATACGATAAGGAAGGTCAACCTAAGCAGAAAAAAACCTAAAAAGTGGATGAAGGTGGAGAGGATGCTATCTTGAAGACCCGGAGCGATATCACCTTCTAGTTTCTTTCTTTTACCCTTAATTTCTTCTTTTATGTTTAGTTTTGTTTCTGAATTAATCATGGATGTTTTTAAATTTTTTATGAGCTAAATTTCCCATTAAGGGAGGATGATGAATGTTGTTTAAGTTTATGCCTAGTTAATAAATAATTGTCATTCCTTCATCTTGTATGTGAATACTATCTATATTTGTGTTTAATTCCATGTGCAAGCTTGATCACCTTTTACATGTTTAATGATCTCAATTCGAAATCTGAAAAGTGAGAATTGAGAATGCTAAAATTGGATAGTCTAGGTTTTGATGTGAAATGAAAGTATTTACATAGCCTCAGTGACAAATATATTATTGCTTAATGCTGATTTTGTGTTAATTTAATTAAGAAGTTAATTAGAGAACATAATATTTAGAGCCTAAAAGATCTGAAAAGAGTTAGGTTAATTTATAATCTGTCATTCACATTAAGATAAGGATAGCAATTAGGTATTAACATTGGTAACTTATCAACAGGATTCACCTCCCTAATCTCTCATCTTGATTAATCGTCGTTTATTTTCTATTTAATTTTCTGAGTTATTTACTTTTAAATTGCAAAATTATTATTTTACCAAATAGAATCATAAGTATAGTTTAGTAGTACTTAATCCAATTCCCTGTGGTTCGACCTCACTTGCGTGAGATACTATTTGATTGCGTATACTTGCGTAGCAAACATAAAATTCGTAACAGATACCTATATTTCTAAAGGAGACAAATTTAGTCTTAGTCAATGCCCTAAAAGTAATCTTAAAATTTAAGAAATGCAAAAGATTCCTTATGCATCATTTGTTGGGATTCTAATGTATTATCAGGTATGTATGCATCTAAATATTGTGCACATTATTGGGATGTTAGGTAGATATTTAAGCAACCCTAATCTGGACCATTAGATAGCAGCCAAGAGCATTATGAGGTATCTTCAGAGAACAAAAGATTACATGCTCACATATAGGAAGCCAGATCATTTGAAGGTCGTAGGGTAATCTGATTCTAATTTTTTTGGATGCCAAGATAGTAGAATGTAACATTGAATAGTGTCAAAAAGAAACTTATAGCTTCTTCCACTACAACATAAAAATTTGCAGCATGTTATGAGGCATCAAATTAGGGAATATGACTGAGAAACTTTGTCACTAGGTTGCATATTTTGGAGAATGTAGAAAGACCACTCAAGTTATTTTGTGACAATAATTCAACAATACTATATTCCAATAACAACAGGAGCATATCCAAGTCAAAGCATCTTGACATAAAGTTCCTAGTTGTGAAAGATAAAATGTAGGTGGATAGATATCCATAGAGCCCATTGGGACAAATTCCATGATAGCGGATCCTCTCACAAAAGGATTACCACCCAAGTTCTTTCATGGGAACACTGCCCATATGGGTGTTTTATTGTTTGAGGATATCATGATTTTGTGGGAGTTTGTATTTTATTTGCTTTATGTTTGTTTAAGACATTTATGTATTTAGTTTTTTTCTTATTAGAAATAAAATTTTTAGTTTATTCACTCCATTTTGTTATGTTTAAGTCTAACCTCACTTTGGTTTAGGACTAGATGGAAATAGGCATGCTCAGTTCACATTGCATGTAATTTCTATGCTACACATTCATGATTGATCTCTGTCATTTAGTTATATTGTATATGTGACCATTGATGGGTTTTGTCATGATTAATATGATGAAAATTACTTTGATCCTATATGAGTATAGTTGATGGATGAGATTGTTATGAATACCTTTACACAATAACAATTTTGAGCTCATAAGGTTATACATTTATAAGGTAACATGTGTTGTCCAAGTGGGATATTGTTGGATTAAAATCCTATTTGTGGTCACATATGTATAATGTATATACTATTATAAAGTGTGATATAAAATTAAGTGACTAATTATGTTAAGGGTATCAAAAGGTTATTAAAGTATCATAGAAATATTGTGTAAATATCATTAGTTAATTTACAATTTATTGAGGAGTTGAATTATAAATACTCAAAACTCATTCTATAATGAGCCTATAAATAGGTAGTGGTCCCCAAAAAACACTATGGTTCTTGTCTTCTCCCTTTCCCCATTAGAGAAAATACTTTAAAGAAATAATATATTCTTGGAAGATCATAATAACCTTCTATGCAGTCTCTAACAATGACTTCAGGTTAGTGTTTCTGCTCATTTTTATTCATCTTTCTTCTTCTTCAATTTAGCAAAGGTATTTTATGCGCCCGCTGCCATATGGAAATGGCAGTGCTCTCTAATTTTTGGAGAGCACTGCCACAAGAGAATGGCAATGGCCGCTACATACAAAGCACTATGGGGAAATTTTTCAAATGTTTTCCCTCAACACCAAGGAGTGCAACACAAGTGAAAGAAACCATTTCCCACCAAGGAACAAGCTTGGCCGACCACTGCCATCTTTGTGGCACAATAAGTGGCATTGGTCGGCCATGAAGAAGGGGAGTGATATTTCTTGCCAAAATTGCATTTTCACCAATAATATTTCAAAACCAAGTGAAAGAAGCCACTAAGTGGTGTGGAAACCACTTGGTTGACCACTGCCGCACTTTTGGGACAATTGGTAAAAATTGGTGGCAATGGTCGGCCATCACCTAGGATGAGGAGTTTCATTGGCCAAATTTTATTTCCAACATCTATGTATCAAATACAAGTGAGAAAAGTCACTCAAGGCTTCATAAACCCCTTATGCAACCACTATCACTTTTTTGACAAAAATGGTGGTCATTCTCTCCTAAGAAATTGGCAAAAAACTAATGTGACCAAAGTGGTTTTTTAGCATCCATATGACTGAAATAAACAAGAAACACCATCCATGGCTTCCCATAATCCATGGTCGATTACTGCCACTTTTTGACCCGAACTAGTGGCAGTGGTCTCCCGTTAGGGTTTCAGGCATCAAAATGAGGTTTTGGAATCCCAAGACCCCCAAAATATGACTCATCATCAGAAAATAAGTCAGAACACACCCTTAGGGGTCCGAGAACATGCATGGTTGAGCACTGACCATTTGGCCATGTTAGTGCTCGCAACTGGGACAAAACAACATAAACTGCCCTTAATAAAACGAACATAATCTCTCAATTTTTTTTATCCAAATGACTTGGTTCAACTTGCATTGGAAAGATAATTTTAAGAGGGATCTAAATATGGCTCAAGGTCATAGCCCAATTCTAAAGTTATCGGGTCCAAAATTTGCTCACAAGGTAGACTGGTATTCTTTACTCGGGAATTGTGTAGTGTAATTAAGTGAGGAGTGTTGGAGGACACTGCCACAACCCATGTGGCATTATATGAAAACAGGGGCAACCCAAAATACATGTTTTCACCACTTATCACTAATGTCATGAATTTTAAGCCGAGAGGTGACATCTTTTGTCACTCCATTTCAAATTAGTGCATCCTTAGCCGAAAATAACCATTTCCCCAATGTTTGTGGGATTTTGGCCTAGAAACAAGGGGATTTTTGTCGATATTATTTATTAAAGATGATATACGAGATTTGTTAGTGAGACACCCCAACATGTAAGGGATAACTAACTAACCCTACAACCTAAATAAGTAGAATAAGAGGCTGAAATGAAGGGACCTTCTCTTTTGGACTTACTTGACGATTGTGAAGAACACCATATCCCTTGCTTCATATTTTCCTTGAGTCCACCATACTCTTTCGACACTTAAATCTCAAACACCATTGATATACATCTTTTTTTTTTCCTACTTTATTGGATTATTGTTCCCAAGAACCTTACAACCTTCAACTTTGATTAGATTTATGATAATTGAGTCTCCCACGAGTCTTCTATTCATAGGTCTCGATTAAGATTTCACCTAGAAATCCTTCGTTGTATTTTTATCCATACTCTCTTGAGAACATAACTTTGATATGTTAGATTTAATCAATAAAAACAAAAGCAAACATAGCCGCATTACCATTGCGACATGGGGGGAACTATAAATCATTTGTGTTCATTTTATTTATTACAGTTTTATTCAGTCAAATTAATTCATCGCAATTTTCTTTATTTTACGATCTTCTTAGATCAGTTGACAAAAAATGGCATCAATAATTTGGTGCTTTCATTGATAGGATTAGAGAGGACTCTCAATACAGTTTGGTGCTTTCATTGAGAGTGTTGCAGTGAAAATTTGATTGTTTCCCCTTTGGGAAACTCATTAGTTTACTTTTCTCACAACAATAGTGTTGAGTACCAGGAGGACCAATTTTGAGGAGGATGCTGAAGTCCCAAGGGGGAAAGTTAATCAACCCCAAAGTGAAGGAACTTTTGTCACTCCATAACCACATGGAGAGGGAACCTTTAGGTGTCGAGAAAAGCGCACCATGCCACCTATGCCAGAAGATGAAGGACAAGTCCAAGATTGTGAGAGTTCTTCATCACAATCTAGAGAGCCCCCACCAATCAAATTCATGACTGTACATGATGCGCTCCAAGAAAATGAGACCCTACGTGTCCAGTTGGCAGAAAGCCTACGCCGCAACAAAGAGCTCGAAGAGCTAGCCCAAAGGCTTAGGGATCAACCTCCTCCACCAAGAGATCCTTCTCCTCCTAGGAGAAGAGGGGGGCACCCAACAAGAGAACATGCCCCTTTGAGTAATCCAACAAGGAGAGGGGACCACCAAGCTTTGTCAAACATTGGAGTACATGCCAGACATACATATACAATCCATGCAGCATTGCATGGAGATGACCATGGCGCTCTGGCCCACCATGGAGGTACCCATAACCAAGCCAATGATGCTCTTCGCAATACTAATTTGTCAATACCCAACATTGGAGTACGTACTCGACACACTCATGCCACTCATGCACCATTGTATGGAGATGTCCCACATGGTAAACAAAATTTGTCTCCAAGGCCACTCCTTAGAGACATGTGTGTGGATAGAAAAGAAAAAAGATAACCCTCGAATTTAAAGAGAAAGAGAGGATGTCCCATGGGTAGTTGTACCACATATGACCCCATGAGGAATCAAGGAGGATCCAATCCACATAATTTTCCTCCTATGCATGTATCCTAAGGAAATATGGAATATAACAACCTCCTTAGAGGTGAAATGGGAGTTCATGCCAAAAATGATGTAAATCATACATTGGGTAATCAAAACTGTGCCACTGATGGCAGTGATGACCTATCTCCGCGACCACCTCATGTTTCAAGGAATATAGGGGTCGACGACGAGGAAAAAGGGGAGAACCCTCTTGGAGAAAGGCGACAACCTACTCAAGAGGTGAATTACCCTTCAAGGTCACAAGCTACCACCACATATTCCTAACTGGGGGCACAAAGAAATCATCAACAAACTTTCCTCAAAGATAGCGACAGTACCGACTCGCTAAATTGCTCGATAAGTATTTTTGACGACATTCAACCTTGGTCCTATCAAGCACATTCTATTAATCCTCAATACCATAGGAAAAGACCAAGTGGAAATATATACAGGGGACATCCCCAAAGAGAAGATCCCCATCTAACACATCCTTATGTTGGTAGCCGCACCAACATTCCTCCTCATTAAGGAGCCAATCCTCATGTTGGTAACTGCGCCAACATCCATCCTTTTCAAGGAGCCAATCCTCATGTTGGTAACCACACTAACATTTCTCCTTTTCAAGGAGCCAATCTACATGTTGGTAACCATTTAAAAATCCTCTCCCTATAGGATTTGATTATGGTAAACCAAACAAAAATCGCTGCATAACAATGCTTGAGGAACGACTCCATCAATTCCTGAATTATAATAAAATGAAAGAGTATGAATCTCATGAAGAGACAGAGTCCTTTGTGCCTTATATCTTTAAATTACCTTACCCTTAAGAGTTTGAGATGCCAACTAGAACCAAGTATGATGGGACAACTGATCCTCGGGTCCACATTAGTGATTTCAATACTCTCATGCAAGCACATCAAGTGATTAGAAATTTGAAATGTGTGTTATTTCTTGCTACCTTATCTGGAGCTACATTCTCGTGGTTCAAAAAGTTTAAAAGACACTCCATAGTTTCATGGCAACAACTCTCAAATGCTTTCAAAAAGGAGTTCCAAGCCGCGAGAACTCATAAGCTTAAATGTTCCTCCTTGGCCAACATGAGACAATTTTTAGGAGAAAGTTTGAAGGCCTACATCAATTGTTTCAACATCAAAGCTACTAAAACTCATGGCATCGATGATAGTGCAAGACTGATGGCATTGGTGGTAGGAATCGCCCATGGGTCTGTATTTTGGAACAACCTTCAAGGAAACAGTTGCGCACCATTGAAGAATTCATGAAGTGGGCACAAAAATGCATCAACATTGAAGAGGCAAGGATAGCGAACAACCTCCGTCTCCAATCCTTGCATCCAACTGAAGCCACATTAGTACTGCCAAAACTTGCTAATGCCACTATGGCTGCTAACTCTTTAAACAATAACAAGAGATAAGGCATAGATGGTGATGACCAAAGTCCCAAGAAGAGTAGGAGTGATGGACCTTATCACCCTATGTATTTAATTTACACCGAGTTGATAGAAACCCAAGAGGCCATCGATATGGTGAATGAGCATCGAGTGCCATTCCAAGTAGGGGTGGGCATCCGATCCAATCCAACCTTTTTTTTCTCATCTGATCCAATCCAATTAGACCTCAAAATCCAATCCAATCCAATCCAATTACTAATTGGATTGGATCGGTTTTTTAATTAGATATCCAATTACACACCTAAATTTCAATATTAGCTTAAAAATATAAAGAAAAATACGTAAAAAACTAACTATCACTTTTTATTTAAGTTTAATACTTCATAAATATACTATTCTTACAAGTGTATATTGTAACTAAAAGTTTTAAATAATTAAAACAATAACATTTCTAAGTAATAAAATAGAACAAAACATCATGAAAATAAATATACTAAACAATCAAGTGTTACAAATTCTCTATACAAAAAAATCTAATAAAAATATAAAATAGTTATTATATTTTTCAATATTTTTTATTATATAAATAATTTTTTAATATATATAAATATAATTGGATTGGATCGGTTTTTAATTGGATTTTGAGATTGACATCCAATAACCGATCCAATCCAATTAGAATCTAACTTTTAACATCCAATCCAATCCAATTGTAATTGGATATCCAACTTTTTGTAATTGGATTGGATTGGATCGGTTCAGTTCAATTGGATTGGATTGGATGATGCCCACCCCTAATTCCAAGTTCCAAAACCCATGAAGTACGATCGAGCCAAGAGAGATGCCTTAAGATATTATCAATACCATAAGGACATTGAACACACAACCAATGAGTGCCGAAACCTCAAAGATGAAAATGAGACTCTAGTCCTTAATGGGACACTTACCCATTGCACAACACAATTTTCAAGGAAGACATGTCAACTAACTAAAACTCCACCAATGGAGTGAGAAGGCATTTAACATTTCTTAAGTTTTTATACCTTGTTTTTTTTGCAAAGACACCTTTTGTGTAATTTTTAGTTATTAGACTACCACCTTTATTTTCTAGAATGTAAGTAGCTAAACTCACATTTATAAGAGTGCTACAATAACTAGATCTTTTACTCTATGCCAAACCCACCAAAGAGTAAAATAGGAAAAATACTTAACCTATGAACACTTGGGGCAAAAAAGTGTAGATATAATAGCGCTCGCAACAAAAAATATATATCTCAAAGTCATTATTGATACATCACTTTAAGTGCGTGGAATTTCAAAGTTTTTTGCTATGAATATTTTTTTTTAATATTTCACCTCGGACAAGGGGAAAAGTTGGTAACAAGTGAGGGCGCTCCAAGGAGCCATAACTCATAAAATTTTGCTTAATAAAGACATCTTGAATGACCTACAGTTTAGACTTTGACAAGTGGGTCGTGTGCTAAAATCGAGTACCCAAAGAGTTAAGGCCCATACCGACAACTTGCTCGAACTAGAAAAAATGCAAGCCACCATTGGCAATAATTAATGTTATCTTTAAAATCCCATGTTACAAAGATAATAAGCATCAGAATGAAATAAGCGCAATAAAATATTAAACTTAAGTTCCAAAGTTGCCAAGATATGAAATAAACTAAGTTATATATGCTTAAAAAGTTTTAAAGATGTGAAAAAAAGCTTGTTAGTTTTAACTAGCGAGCACTCCACACCAAGTGGACGCATACAAATCCACACATGTGGGTCCCAATGTCAATGCACAATTAAAAGTGCATAAGAAGAATAAGAGAATTTAACTCTGTTCGTGGTAGACCTTACTTACCAACCAACTTGAGCAAGAGATTTAACTCCACTCAAGGATGAGTTTGAGAAAAGGATATAACTCTACTCAACGCTCAAAACTTAAGCAAGAGATTTCAAAACTCCATAAAAGTTTCAAATTTAAAAAAGAGATATAACTTTACTCTAAGTTAAAAAACTTAAGCAAAAAGTTTTAAACCTTGCAGAAGTCTAAAAATCGAGCAAGAAATATAACTCTACTTGACTACCACATGAGATATGAGATATAACTTGGCTCACATTCTAAAAAGAAGCCACGTGCTTTAAGAACTCCACACATACAAGTACAAGGACATTGGTCGTGCCATGCACACCTATTCACAATAATTACTGACATTAGTCGCGCCCATGCACACATCTCTAGAAGAGAAGTAACATTCATGCACTCTACAAAGAAGTATTTTTTTTTTTTGGCGCAAGCCTTCAGAAAAGTGCAAAAGCATTACTTGAAGGCTTACAAGCAAATAATTTTGGAGGAAAATATAATACCCAATTTTTACAAAAAAATAAAATAGCTTCTCTTGCACAAGAGCCCACATGCCAAGAGTACCTTGAAGACACTAAAGTCAACCTTGCAATTCTGACCAAGACTTATAAATGTAAAATGAGTTAAGACATCCTTCTTGAGGGCCTCATGGCACTTCTAGCGGACTCAAGAACATTAACCAACTATTTGGTGTTGGGACTCTCACACCCAAGTGTGCCCAAACTAGGGTTCATAGGCCCGCGCGAGTGTTTTCACCCTAGGGACCTCAATCCGCTAAGGAAACCAATAAGGACTTGACTAATTTGGGCATGAAATGGCTTAGATTTTGTTGGGTTTTATGCCCTAAATAAAACTCATTTCAATATAATCAGATTTACTTATTAATATAGATCATAAATAACATTTAATGTTGCATGGTTCACATGATTTATTTCATGATTATATGTACATAATGTATAAATTCATTTGAAACCCTTTTCACATACTTGATCCTGTTTATTGTGCCGTCAACACATTGGAAAGTAAACATGACTATGTGAATAAAGTTTCCTAGATTTATCAGACATAGGGTTTTACTGATATGATAATCTACAACAGAGTTTACTTGCATTTGGAGAAGTGCTATGTTCTTTCCAGAGCATTGGTTAAAGTAAAGCTCAGGTTGGATGCATGGAGTATGCATCGGAAGGGACCGATATTGAACTTTGACTTAGATTTATTAAACTTACCGTAATATCTATTCAAGTCAATATCGCCTAGTTGATCCTAGATCAAATGTTCTTAATCCTGTTATGATTAGGCTCAATCTTGAAAGGCTATTCGTGTTCTTTGATTTGTTAGTTAAGCCTACTTTTAGGTCAGGGTGATACGTACATTTTGGGAACACGGTAGTGCAATTGAGTGGGAGCGCTATCATAAACATGGAATCTATAGCTTCTATCTGGCGAATAGTAAGCAAAGGATGATCTCCTTCGAGCTTGACCAAACGAATATAAATGGTGGAGTACTCATTTCACATAAGCTGAAATATCATTTATACGGGGTCAAGTGTTTTAAGGATAAAATACATTGTAGGGTGTAACGGTAATTTAATCCCTTTACAGTGTAGATCATTCATATAGAGGATCATTGATCAAATTAGGATTATAACAATGGATAACTAATGATGTGTCTATATGGTGGAACATATAGAGCATTCTATATACTGAGAGTGCAATTCTAAGTTCTATGCGTGGATTCAACGAAGAATTAATAAGTTAGTGAATTCTAGTGCTAAATTCTTAATCTACTTATTGGAAGCTCGGTTATATAGACCCATGGTCCCCGCACTAGTTGAGATAACATTGCTTGTAAGACTCATGTAATTGGTTTTGATTAATCAATTATAATTCTCAATTTAGACTATGTCTATTTGTGAAATTTTCACTAAGTAAGGGCGAAATTGTAAAGAAAGAGTGTTAGGGGCATATTTGTTAATTATGATATTTTGTATGGTTCAATTAATAAATATGATAAATGACAATATTATTTAATAATTATTTATAGTTATTAAATAGTTAGAATTGGCATTTAAATGGTTGAATTAGATTATTGGCGTTTTTGAGAAAATCAGATGCAGAAAAGATAAAACTGCAAAATTGCAAAAAGTGAGGCCCAAATCCACTAGTATAGGGTCGGCCACTTTTATAGGAATTTACCTCTGATATTTTCATTATTTTAATGCCAAATAATTCAAACCTAACCCTAGTGGAATGCTATAAATAGATAGTGAAGGCTTCAGGAAAATTACACTTTCTTCTGACACTTCTGATTCAGAAAAAACTGAGCCCCTCTCTCTCCCTATCTTTGGCCGAACCCACTTTCTCTTTCTTATTCCTTCAATTTCGAAAATCCTTAGTGTATGAGTAGTGCCCACACACAGCAAGTGATACCTCAATCATAGTGAGGATGATCGTGAAGAAAGACTTTCAGCAAGAAGGAGGTTTCAGCATCAAAGATTCAGAGAAAGAGATCCAGGTTCAGATATTGATAATGCTCTGCTACAGAAAGGAATCAAGGGCTAGATATCTGAACGGAAGGAGTCATTTAATTCCGCTGCACCCAATGTAAGGTTTCCTAAACTTTATATGTGTTTATTTCATCGTTTTAGAAAAGTTCATATTTAGGGTGTTAATCAACATACTTGTGAGTAGATCTAAGATCCTGGTAAAATAAATTCTAACAACTGGCCTCAGAGCCATGGTAATTGATTTACTTGCAAGAAATTTGGACTTTAAAACGATTGTTTGTTTGTTTTCGGATGGTATCATGTTGTATTGAGTGTTATTTGATGATTGATTGATGTTTGTGAATTTTCGTGAAAAATAACTGCGATTCTGTTTGTGGAATTATTTTTATTGGATAGTATGGAAAAAATTAAGCAAGTTACTTTTTTACAGAACTCAATTGCGATTTAATTTGAATTGGTTATGATTTTTTGAACATTCGGAAAAATCGGAGCTGTGCTGAAATTTTCCTGCGATCGCGAAAACCGTCCGTACAGCTCACAATTTTTTCGTTTTTCTTCGTTTTTTCATGCTTTTTCATGGAATTAACTTCCGATTTTTTGTGTAGTTCTGTATTTATACTATTACTATTCCTAATTCAATTCTAATTATCATTTTGAATTAATTTAATATTTTTTAAATTTAATTCAAGATATTAGTGTAATTTGAATTTGAAAATAGTTGGTATCTATCTTTTTGCTTAATAATCTATCTTATTTTAAAATTTGATTATATCTTATCTTATTTTTAAATTTAAGGTCAGATTTAAAATATTTTAAATTAATTTTTTTTAATAAATTGACCTTATTTAAATTTAAAATAAGATAACTATAATCATGTAATTTTTAAAGGATGTAAGATATTTTGCTAACTTTTAAATTTTGTTATTTTATTTATTTAAATTACATTTAAAATCTGAAAAAGATATTCATTTATCTTTTCTAATTTTTTATTTAATTTTTATTTATAAAATAACATTTAAATTTTAAAAGTAGTTAGCAAATTTTGAAATGATATTTAGGTTGGTTGAAACCTAATTTTTCAAAATTGTAGGTTTAATTTTAAATTTAAATTTTAATTTAATTTCGTTTTTTTTTATTTCAATTTTTTTTTTAAAATTTTCGAATTTTTTTAAAATTAATTATTTAATTTCGAAATTAATTATTTAATTTAAAATTAAATAAATCCTACATCCAACTATCCAGCTAACCTTGTTGCAGGAGTATGTGTTTTAGCTTGTTTGTAAGTTTTCAAAACCTATTATTACTTGATTGCAAATAGCCATGGTTACTTTTTGCCAGATCTAGTGATCTGATGACTCCCTTGGTCAAGTTAATAATTTGTAACAGGTATATTTACAATCTTCTTTCATCTGTGTATGACCTAGAAACATGCTAGGACCCATCCAAAGTGTGCCTGTGTGACCCTATGTGTTTAATTTCATTATAGATGCATATATGTTAATGTTGCTAAATAAAATGTCATAGTTCTTGATAGATTTTATTTAGGCCCATTTAGATTTTTGGGCTTATTCAATTAATAACAGTTGTTCATTTTAAGGTTAAATTCCTCTCTTTTGGGCCTTGTGTGAGAGTTGGGAGCCATAGTAGTTGGTACGACATACTGAACCCAACACCCCCTCACATGAACCACCCAAATTGTGAAGGCCCATTTGCCTGATTTGAATAACTGTACTAGGTTAATTAAACTAGTTTAACCTAATAAAATTGATTAGCAACATAATTAATTTCATTTATTTTGAAATTAATTTAAGAAAATTATAGTTTAAAGAATTTTTTATTCTAAGCTAAACTATATGTATTTTCTTGTATTTAATTAAATATAGAATTATAACCATCTAGATTCTTTCTGGAGCTTAATTTAAATTTTTCATTAAGTATTCCTATTTAAGTTGATATTTAGTTATCTACAACTAACTAACTTAAATCTGAATATCTTTTGGATTTAAAATTTTAAAATTAAGTTAAGGAATTTTAGGCATTGGTTATTAAGATTCTTTAGATATTTTTTAAGTTAATATCTTTTCGAATATTAACTTAAAATGGAATATTTTAGATATTTTTTTTTTAAGTTAATATCTTTTCGAATATTAACTTAAAATGGAATATTTTTAAATTAAGTGGTTGCAACTTAATTTTTGATATTTAATTAAATTTAAATTTGAAAATATTTAAGTTCTAGATTTTTCTAATACAACTTAAATTAGATATTTTTTCAAATTTTATGAAAAAGATACTTAGTCAAATAAGATATTTTCTAGATAGTTATTTCTAGACTACTTATTATTTCTAATATTAAATAGGAAAATATTATACATTGTAAAATTAATTATTTAAGTAATTAATTTTGGTACAATTTATGTTTTCCTAGTATTAAACTAGAGATTAATAATTAAGCCTTCTCTACACTTAATTATTTATTTCTTGAATTTAATACATTTAATTAATTTGAAAATTAAATATCTAAGTTGATTTTTATCATGATACTTAAATATTTCTTTTTCATGACACTTAATTAAATAGAAAATTATTTTTAGTTGAAATTTATTTTTCCAACTAAATTTAAATAATTTTCAAAATATATTTTTCCTTTATTTTATTAATCAAATTTTGAAATTTCATTTCTTAAATGCTGGAATTTCGAATTTTATCTTGAAAAATAGATTAAGTTGTAAATTAATTATTTATTTTAATTAATTCTTGGATCAACTTAAATCAATGATTTTTTCATTTATTGATTAATTTAAAATAAATTGAATTAAAGTATATTATTAGAAATTGAATTAATTAGTCAAAGGAAAATCTAGATAGATGATATTTTTGCTTGAAGTATTTTTCTAGTGTATTTAATTAAATAGAAAAATAATATTTAAGTTGATTTTCATCATCATACTTAAATATTTGAAATTTTTCTTATATATATTTAATTAAATATGAAAATTATATTTTTTGTTGTAAATTAATTTTATTAATTAATTTTGGGCCAACATTAAATTAGAATAATTTTTTCAGGATTTATTTTTTATTTTAATATGCATTTTTCGAAAATTGTATTCTTAAATACTTTAATTTTTCGAAATGCAATATATATTTATAGAAAATTAAATTTGAGTTGTAAATTAATTTAAATTAATTTTGTAACAACTTAAATTGAATATTTTTCTAAATATTTATTGGAAATTATTACTAAGATGGAAATAATTCATGTTATTTTCATATCCATCTAAGTAAAATTTATAAATATTAAATTAAAATTTACATTTAGAATTTTTTCATTCTAAATTGGAAATTTTAATAAATATATATTTAAAATAAATAGATTAAATAAAGATAATCAACGAAAATACAACTCTCTTTAAATAATGAGCTTTATTATTAAGATATTCGATCTCCATTGTGGGTTTTACACCGCGTTTGTTTTAGTGAGTAATTCCCCTAATGGAGGAATGTTCATTAGCAATTTCGCACCGTTTAACCTCGCATGATAAGTAGTTTGTAAGTGTTTTGTATGGTATGGATCACCCTAATGGTGGCGACCATACTTGACTTGCAAATTGTGAAACAATGGTGGAAGCTCATAAGATAGAATTGCCTTGACTCTCGCCTAAACGGGACAACGCTGAATTCTAATCTTGATCGAATAAAAGGTTGCTAGAATGTTTAACATTTTAGACGAGTTGACAACTGTATTCAATGAATGGTAGCTTTGACTCTCGCCTAAACGGGACACTGATATCAGTTTGTTGAAAACCTTAGAAATTATTTAGGATTGTATGTTTTAGTATTTTCACTTGTCCTACTTGCTATATGTTTATAATTTCTGAATTGTGTATGAATTTATATTGAACCATGTTATTTTCTGTTATTAAGTTGTAGTTCAATTTCGAATCTTCATTGTTGGTCTAACTTGGCTTGTTTATCTAATGAGATAAATCCCTAGTGGATTTTCACCATTAGACATACATAATAGTGTTAGATCTCGAAAGATAAATATTGTATATGCGATATCTAGCTGTTCATCAATTGATGACACCTTAGACTAGTATTTTTACGATATGAAACAAGAAGATTGTATAAATAAGATTACTTTGACATTCGCTAGTCAAAGCATCGTTGGATTCTTATTTATAAACGAAATTATCCTAATTCCTCTTAGCTTATTCATTTCGAATTAGCTTCAAAACATATCATTGGATGAATGGTCTATAAATCATTTCATGTCATTCTATATTTTCTCTTAAGAAATTAAATGACGCATATGATTATAATCCCGAAATTCTATTCCCAATTGATATAAATCCTCAATCTTAGAAATCTCCTACTTGTATGGGCAAATCTGACTTAGAGTTTGTATTAGTAGTGCTGGTCCAAGATAGAATTACTCATAATATTTGGTATAAATTTAAGTCTTTGACTTTAATTTTAGATTCCAAACAGAAATTTTCTTATATTTCTAATTCCAGAATACAATACAGTTACACTTTCTCAAGTATTTAATATCCATCTTCTATTAATGGATTAAAACTGTATGGAATATGAGTTAGGTATTCTGTGACCAGGGTCCACTTGCAGTATTCTAAGAACTCTTTGATGTAACTAAACCTATGTCATCAAAAGACACTACCATTTTTTTTAATCTATGGCATTTATATCTTGTTCATAGTGGATTTGACAAGAGCAATCTCTGCAAAGAGTTAATATGCCTATATCCACTGAAAGTAGTTCATCTCATTCGCAGATGGATGTACATTCAGGGGTGGATATAAGTTTTTCGTTGTATTCTTAAAACGATCACTCTAGATTATACCTTATGCAAAGAAATTTGAAATGTTTGAAAAATTTCATTAATTTCTAGCAATGGTTAAAACCATTAAGGTAAGTGGTTAAAGATCTTGCGAACTGATAGGGGTGGAGAAATAGTTAGTAGATATGCAGTTCAAAGATCATTAATTTGATTTTTGAATTATATCCAAACTTACCTCCCCAGAAATTTCGAGTTGCATGTTGATGATTAGTTACTAGTCGTTGCCTAATTCCTTCTATGGTAATACAATTTCAGAATGATGTAATGGTTGTATACTTCATGTAAATCATTACTAGATTCATGGATGACCTAATCAAAATCTTAAGAAAGGCTAGAACTGTTAACCATGGTTTGTTAGCTATTCTAAATGATTAGGGGTGGACCATCCCATTGTCAATAGATAAGAAAGTGTTTGTTCAAACAAATACTACTTTTCTAAGAAAATGACTAAGTCTGAAAAACAAGTAGCAAATAAAGGAGATATTTAATTCTTGATTCCAAAAGTGTTCTATCATCTTATATGACATATGATGATCCCACTGCCTCTGTTGTCTTGTCACAACCAAAGAGGTTAATACTATTTAGTTTTCTTAGAAATAATTCACGGTGCCTTGTCGTAGTGGGAGAGTTTCTAGGAACTCACCTTCTTATGACTTGGGAGACACTAGTGATTAAAATCCATTGTGAGTTTAAACAAGTAATGGATTGTCAAGATAAGAAACTAAGAAGAAAAGCCAATAGAACTATGGTTTAATCCATTCACATAGAATAACCTAAAGTTTTGTATTACAAGGACATAAAAGGAAATTTTCGTTTATAAGTCTATTCAATGGACTTAACAAACTTCCTGTTCCTAGTATTATAGGTTTGAGTTTATCTAAACCTATGGCTTATGGTATACCTGGTAATTACTAACTCTAATGCAAGCAACTTACTTTAGTAAGATGCTGAAGCATTTTCTTTGTAATGGCAATCTATAGAAGCTTCACAACTTCTTAGGTATAGATTTTATTTATCTAAGGAAAAGTCTTAACTATTCCAGAAAAGATAAAGCCATGAAAGAATTTCTTAAATCAACAGTGAGAGGTCTTAGATATGCTTTTGTATGCCTTAGTGTTAGGTTATAATTAACCTATATTTCGGGTTTTTAAAGTTAGCATTATCTCGTCTATTGGTGTCTTTTGGAGCAGTTTTACGCTTGATTTTCATTATTTCAGGTTCCTGGGGTGTTAAAGTTCGAATTCAGTCAAATGGCGAAAAACTGGGACAAACTTGGAAAAAATTGGAAAATTCGGTTCCAGAAGCATCAGTAGTCGCGACCTCCAGAGAGCCAGGTCGCGACCCTTTTTCCTGGTCGCGACCCTGGTCGCGACTTCGAGAGTTTGGCAGAAACTCAGTTTTTCGAGTTTTGCCTGTAGTCGCGACCAGCTTAAATGTTAGTCGCGACTAGGTACGGAAATCGCAGATTTGACCTAATTTTGATTTTTCACTCAATTGGAGGCTCACCACTCATCCCTATATAAGGAATACGACATTGAAGGTCAGAAGCAAGCAAAAACAGACCTAATAGTGGAGGCAAGTGGAGAGGAAGCTATCTTGAAGACCCGGAGCGATACCACCTTCTAGTTTCTTTCT
Organism: Cannabis sativa; assembly: GCF_029168945.1. Classification (NCBI taxonomy): domain Eukaryota; kingdom Viridiplantae; phylum Streptophyta; class Magnoliopsida; order Rosales; family Cannabaceae; genus Cannabis; species Cannabis sativa. The sequence goes on from NC_083609.1 coordinate 9,158,016, forward strand.
TTTACCCTTTTTATTCTTCTATATGTTTGTTTTTATTTCTGAATTAATCATGGATGTTTTTAGAGTTATTATGAACTAAATTTCCCAATAAGGGAGGATGATGATTGTTGTTTAAGTTTATGCCTAGTTAATAAATAATTGTCATTCCTTCATCTTATGTGTGAATACTATCTTTATTTGTGTTTAATTTCATGTGCAAGCTTGATCACCTTTTACATGTTCTATGATCCTAATTCGAAATCTGAAAAGTGAGAATTGGGAATGCTAAAATTTGGATAGTCTAGGTTTTGATGTAAAACGAAAGTATTTACATAGCCTTAGTGACTAATAGATTATTGCTTAATGCTGATTTTGTGTTGATCTAATTAAGAAGTTAATTAGAGAACATATTATTTAGAACCTAAAAGATCTGAAAAGAGTTAGGTTAATTTATAATCTGTCTTTCACATTGAGATAAGGATAGAAATTAGGTATTGACATAGGTAGCTTATCAATAGGATTCACCTCCCTAATCTCTCATCTTGATTAATCTTCGTTTATTTTCTCTTTAATTTCTGAGTTATTTACTTTTAAAATTGCAACTTATTATTTTACCAAATAGAATCATAAGTATAGTTTAGTAGTACTTAATCCAATTCCCTGTGGTTCGACCTCACTTGCGTGAGATACTACTTGATACGTACACTTGCGTAATAAACAGAATTTTCGTAACAAGTTTTTTTGCGCCGTTGCCGGGGAATTGTTTAAAGATTAATATTACACAAAATTATACTAACTTCTACTTTGGTATATTTTCTCTTGCTGATTTTTCTAACCTTTTTCTTGCAATATTTTCGTGATCTATTTCAGGAATCATAAGTGTATGCGCCGTCAAGGACAAGCAGTGATATTACCAGTTGATCCCGAAATCGAGAAAACTTGTAGGAGAAACCGAAGGAACAAGAGGCAAGAGGGAGTTTCAGCAACTGCTGAAACTTCAGAAATCATGGCTGCTAATGCTGCAAACAATGGAGGCAATAACGGTAACAATGGTGGCGCAGTAGAAGATCAAGCTAATGGCCGCAGCTTGAGAGATTACATTCTCCCTACTCTGACGGGAGTGCAGTCGTGTATCAGGCCACCGGCAGTGGATGCAAATAACTTTGAGATCAAACCTGCCATACTTCAGATGGTGCAGTCTTCGCCCGGTTTGGTGGCCTCCCTTCTGAAGATCCTAATCTGCATCTCTCTAACTTCATGGAACTTTGTGAAACCTTTAAAGTTAATGGAGTTAGTGATGATGCTATTCGACTGAGACTGTTCCCATTCTCTCTTAGAGAACGAGCCAAGAGTTGGCTAAACTCCTTGCCACCTGGAATGATCTGGCAACGAAATTCTTGTCAAAGTTCTTTCCTCCAGCCAAGTCTGCAAAGCTGAGAGGAGAAATTAATAACTTCTGCCAACAAGATAATGAATCTCTCCATGAGGCTTGGGAGAGGTTTAAAGATCTGATCAGAAAGTGCCCTCACCATGGTATAGAGAAGTGGATGCTGGTCCACAACTTCTACAATGGGTTGGTAGGAAACACAAGAACTTTAATAGATGCAGCAGCTGGAGGAGCCTTTATGAGGAAGAGTGCTAATGAGGCTTATGATCTATTGGAGGAGATGGCTCTCAACAATCAACAGTGGCCAACTGAGAGGAGTCAATCAAAGAAGGTAGCTGGTGTGTTAGAGGTCGATGCCATCACAAAGTTGACAGCACAGGTTGAGGCATTGACAAAGATAATTGCAGGGCAAGCTAAACAAGCCCAAGTTGTGTGTGAGTTATGTGGGGGAAGCCATCACTTTTCAGAATGCCAAGCTGATGTGGATGATTTGCCAATGGATGAAGCTAAAGCCATTGGAAACTATTCACAGAACAACAACAACAACTATGGGTTCAACCAGGGTAATAACCGAAGAAACAGTGGGTTCTATCAGCAACGAAATCAGAACCAGAATCAGAATCAACAGTTTAATCAGCAACAAACCTCTGGTGGAAATTCTAGTTTGCAGACAGATTTACTGCTTCAATTCATGACTGAAACTAGATCTTCAATCAAAGACCTGCAGACACAGATGGGCCAACTAGCAACTCAAGTAGCAACCCGTCCTCAAGGGAATTTGCCTAGCACAACTGAAGTAAACCCTAAGGAAAACTGCAAGGCAATTACCCTGAGAAGCGGTAAAAATTATGATGGTCCTGAATTGCCACAACTAGTGAATGGAGAAAAGGAGAATGAAGAACAACCGATGTCAACCCCAGCACCCACTCCAACGAAGGCTACTGATAGCCAAACACAACCACAGCAGTCTCCACCAACTAATAGTGATCACCATGTAAAAATACCATACCCTCAAAGGCTTAGAAAGTCAAGCTTAGACAAGCAGTTCGCCAAATTCCTGGAAGTGTTCAAAAGACTTCACATTAACATTCCCTTTGCTGAAGCTTTAGAGCAGATGCCAAGTTATGTGAAGTTTATGAAGGAAATCCTGTCAAAGAAGAGAAAGATGGAGGATTATGAGACAGTTGCTCTAACTGAAGAGTGCAGCGCCATCCTACAGAAGAAACTCCCTCCTAAACTCAGAGATCCAGGGAGTTTCACTATTCCTTGTACTATAGGAAAAATTGAGGGAATAAATGCACTTTGTGACTTGGGAGCTAGCATTAACTTGATGCCTCTATCGGTGTTTAAAAGACTGCAGTTGGGTGAAGCAAAGCCAATAACAGTAACTCTCCAATTGGCGGACCGGTCACTAGCCCATCCTAGAGGAGTCATTGAGGATGTGTTAGTTAAGGTTGACAAGTTCATCTTTCCAGCTGACTTCATCGTTTTGGATATGGAAGAAGATAGCAATGTCCCAATTATTCTTGGGAGACCATTCTTGGCAACTGGCCAAGCCTTAATCGATGTTCAGAAGGGTGAATTAAAGCTGAGATTCCAAGGAGAAGAAGTGGTCTTTAATGTACTAAAGGCTATGACGTACCCAAAGGCAAGTGATAACTGTTTCTTCATTGACTTGATTGATGAAATGGTGAGTGAGAAAAAGCTGCTAGATGATCCTCTTGAACTAAGTCTAACTGAAGATGAATTGACGGAGCAAGAAGGACAAGAGGTCATGGGGTATGTGAAGTGGCTTGATTCCTATGGGCCTTTGAACAGAAGATATTTTGAGGAATTGGGAGCGGTTCCAAAAGAGCTAAAGCCATCTACTGAAAAGCCCCCAGAACTTGAATTGAAGGTGCTTCCTAGTCACTTGAGGTATGAGTTTTTGGGTCAAGATAAAAAGCTGCCAGTTATTGTTTCAGCTTCTCTCTCTGATGTGGAAACTGATAGACTTTTGAGGGTACTTCGAGCTCATAACAAGGCCATCGCTTGGACACTAGGTGATGTTAAAGGAATCAGTCCTTCAACAGTGACACATCGAATTCTCATGGAAGACAATGCCAAACCAACTATTGATGCTCAACGAAGACTCAATCCACCCATGAAAGAAGTAGTCAGAAAAGAAGTAGTTAAGTGGTTGGATGCTGGAGTTGCTTATCCTATTTCAGATAGTAAGTGGGTTAGCCCGGTGCAAGTGGTCCCGAAGAAAGGTGGAATGACGGTGATCAAGAATGAAAAGAATGAGTTGATTCCTACAAGAACAGTCACTGGTTGGAGGATCTGCATCGATTATAGGAAACTCAACAAAGCAACAAGAAAAGATCACTTCCCTTTGCCCTTCATTGATCAAATGCTAGACAGATTAGCGGGGCAAGAATATTACTGTTTTCTTGATGGATATTCTGGATACCACCAGATAGCTATAGCACCTGAAGATCAGGAGAAGACTACTTTCACATGTCCCTATGGTACCTTTGCTTTCAGAAGAATGCCCTTCGGCTTGTGCAACGCCCCTGCCACTTTTCAAAGGTGTATGATGGCTATCTTTTCAGATTTGATTGAATCTTGTATTGAAATTTTTATGGATGATTTCTCAGTGTTTGGTTCTTCCTTTGATCATTGTTTGGAAAACCTGGAAAAAGTACTAACAAGGTGCGAGAAGTCTAACTTGGTGTTAAACTGGGAGAAGTGCCACTTTATGGTAACAGAAGGAATTGTTCTTGGGCACAAAATTTCAAAGGCAGGAATTGAGGTGGATAAGGCAAAGGTCTCAACAATAGAAAATTTGCCACCTCCAGTTTCTGTAAAAGGAGTGAGGAGTTTCCTGGGACATGCTGGCTTCTACCGCAGATTTATCAAGGACTTCTCTAAAATCTCAAAACCTTTATCGAGCTTACTTGTAAATGGAGTTCCATTTGAGTTCGGAGAAGATTGTTTAAAAGCTTTCAAGATTTTAAAGGAGAAATTGATTACAGCATCGATAGTAACTTCACCAAATTGGGAACTGCTGTTTGAGTTGATGTGTGATGCTAGTGACTATGCCATTGGAGCGGTTCTGGGTCAAAGAGTTGACAGAGTATTCCACACAATCTACTATGCTAGTAGAACTCTGAATGATGCTCAATTAAACTACGCCACTACAGAGAAAGAAATGCTGGCAATAGTGTTTGCTTGTGACAAATTTCGACCCTACCTGATTGGAAATAAGGTAATTGTCTACACAGATCATTCAGCAATCAAATACCTTATGACCAAGAAGGATGCAAAACCAAGACTGATTCGGTGGGTACTTTTACTTCAAGAGTTCGACTTAGAGATAAAAGATAAAAAGGGCACCGAGAACCTGGTAGCAGACCACTTGTCAAGATTAGAGCTGCAAGAGAGTCAGAATACAAAGGAGGTACAAATAAATGAGCAATTTCCTGATGAACAACTCTTTAGTGTGAGAGAAAACCTGATGGTACCATGGTACGCTGACTATGTTAATTTCTTGGCTGCAAAAATAACTCCACCCGAGCTTTCGCGTCAACAATTGAAGAAATTCTTTTCTGAGGTGAAACATTACTATTGGGAAGAACCAATCCTCTACAAGCACTGCGCTGATCAGATCATAAGGAGATGTGTGCCTGAAGAGGAGATGTATTCTATCCTAAATCACTGTCATGCTTTACCATGTGGGGGACATTTTAGTGGAAATAGAACAGCTGCAAAGGTGTTGCAAAGTGGATTCTTTTGGCCAACGCTATTCAAGGATGCTACTACTTTTGTAAAGGCATGTGATCGTTGTCAACGAACAGGTAATATCTCAAGAAGAAACGAGATGTCTTTAACAGGAATTTTAGAAGTTGAATTGTTTGATGTATGGGGGATAGACTTTATGGGTCCTTTTCCTTCATCCTTTAGCAATCAGTACATTCTCTTGGCTGTTGATTATGTGTCTAAATGGGTTGAAGCTTCAGCTACACCTCAAAATGATGGAAAGAAAGTTCTCTGCTTCTTACAAAAGAACATTTTTACTCGGTTTGGTACTCCTCGAGCAATAGTAAGCGATGAAGGGAGCCACTTCTGTAACAAACAGTTTGAAGCACTTCTTTCAAGATATGGTGTCCGACATCGAACTGCTTTACCATACCATCCCAAAAGTAATGGCCAAGCTGAAATCTCTAACCGAGAGATTAAGATGATTCTGGAGAAAACAGTGCAAAGATGAAGGAAAGATTGGTCAAGGAAGTTAGATGACGCACTGTGGGCATACAGAACAGCTTTCAAAACACCGATTGGCATGTCCCCATATCGGTTGGTGTTTGGAAAGGCTTGTCATTTACCGGTGGAGTTAGAGCATAGAGCTTTTTGGGCCATGAAGACTCTTAACATGGAACTAAAAGCTGCATGGGAGAAAAGACTGTTACAGCTGAATGAGCTAGATGAGTTTCGGAACGAAGCCTATGAAAATGCAAAGATATACAAGGAGAGAACTAAAAAGTGGCATGATCAAGGTCTAATACGGAAAGAGTTTCAACCAGGGCAGCAAGTGTTACTTTTTAATTCAAGGCTGAAACTGTTTCCTGGAAAGTTGAAATCAAGATGGTCGGGACCATTCACGGTGGTCAAGGTGTTTCCTTATGGAGCGGTGGAGTTAAAAGGTGAAAGTCCAACAACTTTCAAAGTCAATGGACAGCGTTTAAAGCTCTACTTGGGAGGTCAGTTTGACCAAGCCAAGTCCGCCATGATCTTGGCGCCACTTTGAAGTGCAAGGCTCAGCGTCCAGCTGTATGACGATAAACACAGCGCTTCTGGGAGGCAACCCAAGTATTATTTTATTATTTTTTTGTTAAACTTTTGATTATGTTTTAGTCTGCTTTAGTATTGTTAGTATTTTAAATTTTTAGATTAGTACCAGACATTATTTCTTTTTAATTGAATCGTGAAAAGCGTGAAAAAAAAAATTTATTTTCGACCTGAAGCCCAGTAGTCGCGACTAGCATTAAGCCTAGTCGCGACCTATTTCCCAAGTCGCGACCTCAGTCGCGACTTGCTGATTTTCCAGAAAGGCATGAATTTTCGTCGTTAGTTAGTCGCGACTAGCCTTAGGTCAAGTCGCGACTTGCTGACCAGAATTTCTATAAATTCACACTTTCCCCCTCATTCAACCCTACACAAACCAAATTCAAATTTCAAATCCTCTCAGCCGACCCTACCTTATTTTCATCTCAAAAATTCAATTTTTCATCTCCAATCCTCAATCTTTTCATCTTTTCTCAAATTCCTTAAACCCAATCTAATCAAAAACCCAATTTCACTCAACAATCTACACATATCATCAAAACCCACACCAAAAAAAAAATTACCCAAATCCAAAAATCACCATTGTTTTCACCCTCAACCTCAAGCTTTCAAGAACATTCAACAATGGAGGTGGAGTAAAGCTTTTTCGGGTTTGTAAGTATCACTTTCTTCATTCTTTCAAGAATTTGATTAATTACTTTTAGATTTTGAGTGATATAAATGTGTGTGGTGCAAAAATATTGATGATATTGGGTTTGTTATTATTGTATTGTGGTATTGAGTGTTTGGGAATATTGTTTGAGTGAATTTTTATTTTTGGGATAGAGAAAATTTAAGGGGAGGTGCTGCCCAATTTTTCTTAGAAAAAAAAAAGTTTTAGGAAAAAAGTTTCAAAAAAAAAGCAAAAAAAGAAAAAAAAAATTCGAAAAAAAAAAATTGAAAAAAAAAAGAAAACACTACTACAAAAAGTATAATTCCCGTCGGTTTTTAAGTGTCATTTAAAGAATTTACGTCGGTTCAAAAAACCGACGTATATACCGTAGTCGCAAATAGTTTTTTATTAGCGTCGTTTTTAAAACGACGCAAAAAATAATTATCTACATTTATAAACCGACGCAAAATATCCACTTTTCTATTTTATCTTATGCGTCAGTTTAAAAATGACGCAAAATTGAATATGGCATTTTAAAACTGTCATAGAAAACTTATTACGTCGGTTCAAAAATGCCATATCCATTACGAAAATACTTTTTTTTTTACCAAATATTTGGGTGGTTCTCCTGACAAGCTTCGATCAATTTTACTACTACTCTTGTTGTTTTCACTATTGAATTCTCTTCTTCTGTCATTTTTACTACTTTTACTGTTGTTTCCACTTGAATCACTTGCATCACTATCACTCTACATGAGTAAAAATCAATAAGTTTTCCCAATCTCAAAGAAACAATGGCCAATGGAACACAGTAAGTAATTAACTCCAATTCCACCACACAACAAAGTCAGAATTTCAATTATACATTAGTTTCAAATAGAAAAGAGAAAATAGAAGGAAAGAAAAAAAGACAGCTTTAACATTATAATGCCTGGTGACGCTCTTCTTAACTCTATAGAAGTAAATGTGTCTTCGCAACGCTGAACTATCGAACCCCGCAGTTTCAACGCTGTCTGGCAGCACAAGTTCAGAAGTACACAAGCTAAACATTGAGCTGGGAAAGTATAATAGCCCGGATTTTATGCTTTTACTACTCATGATTAGCTCACAATAGAGGTCTCAATTAACCCTTGCCCTGAAAGTAATGATAAAAATATATAAATACATTCAGCAAATTCAACATTTTGATAGCACAAACACTCACAGAGGACAAATAATGGTTAAAGTTATTGAGGAATATATAACCCACAAACAGTTTGAAACAAATACTTATTGAGGAATTTCATCACACAGTTCCTGTGCACACAAATTTTGTAAATCTTCATGCTTTTATAGGAACACATTATAGAATCAAAAGAACCAGAAATAACTCAATAATTATATATAAAAAAAAAAAAATGGGCCAACACCAGAACTTCATTGTTTCCATTTCTTTTCAAAACAAAAAATAAACCAAAGTATGTAAATTGTGTGAGATCTGAGCAATGGTGAAGCTTGAAAACTTAATTTATTAGCCTTAGAGAGATATATACTTGACAATTGATAGAAGGGAAAAAAAAAGTCATTACTATATTCAACTGCACTAAAGCTACTAATGCACTTTCCCTAAGATTGTTGTTTAACTCCAAATCCAAAATACTTAGCAGCATCTACAGTAAATCTTCACTAAGATATATACTAAAAACTAGTTATAAATCTATGATAATATGAACAAAATATGCAGGCAGAGATTTACAAAATCAAATCAAACTTGGACTACCATAAATTTAGATATTGATGATGACATTCATTTTGTTGTGATCCAATAAGAGGACAGTGATGAGTTGATTGGTTCATATTATTTAAGACAAAACAAAGAAATCAATAAAAAAAAGGTTGATACAATACAACTGTTTTCAAGATTAAGTGTTTACCCTTGAAAATCTTGTAACAATTTTCCAGAACAAAGACTACTTTGACTAAAAACATACCATCTATTGCTTGACTGATCGAATCATAATCCATAAAAGTCCTTGTTGCTCTGTTCTAAGAAGTTTGCATCAAAATGATAGTATGTGTGTTAGCCTACATAATAAAATTGATAACTTTAGTGAAACATGTAAATATATATATAAGTGGATGACTACATAACAAAACAAATCTATGGAAAACACTGTAAATGTACTAATGTTCATTCATTTTATAATAATTCAAAGAAAAAGTGAAACCCTAATTTCTGAAGAAAAGAAAAAGGAGTCAGAGAAAGTGAGCAAAGGGGATCAAAATTAATTGGGACCGATAAAAAGATATCTTAGTTAATTAATACCATATCCTAAAAATGACCCAAAAATAGATTACCATGAGAAAGGGTTTAGAGAAGAGAAAGCAAAAATGGCTGCTGGTGGTGTGTTTCAGGTACGCGTGTAATAAACACCACTCTAATATACCACATGCATATAACAAATACCTGTTCATTGAGTTGATTGTACTTCTTTTCAAAATCATTCTTCAATTCCAGAGCTGCTGGTCATGGTTTTGGGTCCGAACAGTCTCGAAGTTGAACCCAAGAAAAAGGAAATCACAAGAAAGAACGAGGAAGCTAAAAATCCGTACAAATCAAACTCGAGATAATATATTGAAATTCAATCAAAACACATTATTTATTCATTTATGAAAAGGCAAACAGAAATAAATACCAAATGAGCTCAGATTCAAACCAGGAAGAAAAGAACAATGGCCTCCAATTTCTTCCAGTGAAGTGCAGACCAACCCCAAATTTGATCCTCGGGGAAGAAAATCACACGGCCAACAGACGATTTTCCACAAAGACGGCGAATGCGGCTTAGAACGGCACAGGTTTTGGGATTTTAAGGTGAGTTCTCACTGTCGTCTGAAGCGTCTTAAGAGAATCGAACGAGAGAGAGAGGGCTTACGTGAGTATTTTGCGTTTTATAGTTTTAGGGATTTCACTTTTTGTTGAGTCTATTTTGCGTCATTTTTAAAAGCTTGCAAATGAAACGTAAAGTTTTAAATTTTCTGCTTATTCTCGTCAGTTTAGTTTTTAGCGTCATATTTTAAAAGACGCAAATAACATATTATTAGTGTCATTTTTAAAGAGACGCCCCAATTATTTGAGTACTATTCACGTCGGTCAGCGCTATGAACAGTAGCGTTGACCGACGTGAATAGTGTAATTTGTAGTAGTGAAAAAATGGCACCAAAGAGGACTAGGAATGTTGAGGAAGGTTCGTCTTCAAACCCACCACCAACGGGTTTTGATAGAACCCGCTTTGGCAGTATCGAGGCTCACAATCGCTTCGTAAGGTTGAAGAATAGAGCTTATATTGAAGATCGGGGTATTGAATTCCCGAAAAATCCATTGAGGCGCCAACCTCGATTTGAAACGATCAGAGCGCAAATTGAGAGAATGAAGTGGGGAAGCTTTGTGGATACTCGGGGTCGGGCTAATGTTACTATGGCCTGTGAATTCCTTGCGAATTGGCCTGACCGCCGGAATGGGGAAGTGAAGGTTCGTGGAAAGAAAGTTCCCGCCACTGCTAACGCATTCAATGTGATGTTCTCTGTCCCAGATTACACTAGGGAGGAACAACGCCTCCGAATTATTGAGGAGGAAGAGCAGTTTGATATGGTGGATGTCGCGGAGACAGTGGGATTTCCTGGGTTGAGGTTCCATGACAATGATGGTACCGAGGGGTCGCCCAATATTCTATACCGGTGTGAGCTGAACCCGGTGGCAAAAACATGGTTGTACTTTGTGAGTGCTCGGTTAGTGCCCAACAAGCATTTTTCCGATGTCCAAATGGATCGCCTAAAATATGTGTACGCCATAATGAAGGGGTACAACATTAACATTGGACAAGTCATAAGGCAAAGCATTGACCAAACGTGCAAGGAGCCACGGGAGGTGGTTTCGGTTTGGCGGGAGTTATCACAGAACTCCGCGGGGCATATGAAGTTCCCCAGTTAGAGTTTGAAACACGGTGTTGCCACTTCGCAAGATGGACATCGCCTTTGTCAACAGGCTGAAAGAGCCACACCCCTATGGTCAGCCACCACCTGATGCACCGCAAGGGCGTAGGCGGCAACGTGAGCCTAGTGTTGAAGAAGAAGAAGAGGAGCAACCACTACAATTGCCAGGGCCCATCGATCCTACAACACATTACACTCATGCACAGCTGAGTTACATAATTCAGCAGAACAACCACATGCAACAATACATGGTGCAGAGGAGTATCTATGATGAGGGACAAGTTCAGCAACTCAACTCTCTCATCAACAGAATGAACATTGGGATTGATGACCCGAACTACTTGGCACAACCTCCTCGGTTCTATCCCTATGACCAGCCGCCACCACCCAACCCTTTCTGAAAGGGTCTCAGGTAAGTTTCTTCTCTCTGCATATTACTGTATACATTGGGGACAATGTAATATTTAGTTTGGGGGGAGAGGCTTAAAAATTTTAAATTCTGCACTTTAATTTCTGCATTTTAATTTTATGTTTTAGTTTTTTTGTTTTAGTTAAGGAATGGCAATAAGCTTGATGATAGTTGTATACTGCTGATTAGTGTGATGTGATCTGAAACTGTAAAATAACTGTGTGCTTGATTTTGTTAACTCTTTGGATTAGTTTGGATGCTTAGAAACCTGTGTTTTTCTGCAAATACTCAATTTGTGAAAATTGTTATAACTGTTTTACTATGGTTTGTGGTAAGATTGACAGGATAGCTTAGAACTTGCATGTTTATTCTTTTGAGGCGAAATCCTTGATAGTGTTCAATTGGAATATGACTTAGGCATTTGTTGGATAGTTTGAGCCTTTCAAGCCTACCTTAATGTGTATCCCTAGTTACCCTTTTGAGCCTTAACCTGTTGTGTTTTCACCCACTGATTTGAAATTTTGCAACCACACTATTAATTTTTATTCTCACCATGATTATCCATGATATCATAAGCTATATGATTAGTTTGGGGGAAAAGAAACATTTAGTGTGACGAAATAGTGAGAGGGAGAAAAATTTGTGTAAGATTGAGATGAAAGAAGAGAAAAAAAATTGTGTAATTCAATGTCACTGAAAAAAAAAAGAAAAAAACAAAGCATTGAGAAAAAAAGAAGTAAAGAATATGATTTCAGTAATGTTGGAAAATAAAGAAATATATCTTCTCTCAATCTTGGTAAACTTGGGAACAGTATGGGGTTTTAGAAAAAGAAAAGTAAAAGTGGGGGTTCTGATTGTGTGCTTATGATATCTTGAGCCAAAATTGTCTCTTCCCAATCCCTGAATATCTGAGCCATATTACCTAAGCCTTGAAAAGACCTAATGATTCCAAAGAATACTGTCAACATTAGTGGAGAAAGGTAAACATGCAAGCTTATGAGTTATTGGGTTATGGAACTAATGGAAAGAGTAAAACTTTTATAACGATGTTTCATATTTGAGTAGATTGTTGCAGTTGTACATAGTGTTATTAATTGAGCATCCGAGTTAATTGTTAGAGTTAGTAGGATCAAAATTCTAGTTTATGCAAGGAAGAAAACAGAGCATGAGTCAGCAGCGTAGTGATTATCTGATAGCGTAGTTAGTTTTTTTTATCTTACTCGGGGGCGAGTAAGAATCTAGTTTGGGGGATTTGGTTAGGTTATAATTAACCTATATTTCAGGTCTTTAAAGTTAGCATTATCTCGTCTATTAGTGTCTTTTGGAGCAGTTTTACGCTTGATTTTCATTATTTCAGGTTCCCGGGGTGTTAAAGTTCGAATTCAGTCAAATGGCGAAAAACTGGGACAAACTTGGAAAAAATTGGAAAATTCGGTTCCAGAAGCATCAGTAGTCGCGACCTCCAGAGAGCCAGGTCGCGACCCTTTTTCCTGGTCGCGACCCTGGTCGCGACTTCGAGAGTTTGGCAGAAACTCGGTTTTTCGAGTTTTGCCTGTAGTCGCGACCAGCTTAAATGCTAGTCGCGACTAGGTACGGAAATCGCAGATTTGACCTAATTTTGATTTTTCACTCAATTGGAGGCTCACCACTCATCCCTATATAAGGAATACGACATTGAAGGTCAGAAGCAAGCAAAAACAGACCTAATAGTGGAGGCAAGTGGAGAGGAAGCTATCTTGAAGACCCGGAGCGATACCACCTTCTAGTTTCTTTCTTTTACCCTTTTTATTCTTCTTTATGTTTGTTTTTATTTCTGAATTAATCATGGATGTTTTTAGAGTTATTATGAACTAAATTTCCCAATAAGGGAGGATGATGATTGTTGTTTAAGTTTATGCCTAGTTAATAAATAATTGTCATTCCTTCATCTTATGTGTGAATACTATCTTTATTTGTGTTTAATTTCATGTGCAAGCTTGATCACCTTTTACATGTTCTATGATCCTAATTCGAAATCTGAAAAGTGAGAATTGGGAATGCTAAAATTTGGATAGTCTAGGTTTTGATGTAAAACGAAAGTATTTACATAGCCTTAGTGACTAATAGATTATTGCTTAATGCTGATTTTGTGTTGATCTAATTAAGAAGTTAATTAGAGAACATATTATTTAGAACCTAAAAGATCTGAAAAGAGTTAGGTTAATTTATAATCTGTCTTTCACATTGAGATAAGGATAGCAATTAGGTATTGACATAGGTAGCTTATCAATAGGATTCACCTCCCTAATCTCTCATCTTGATTAATCTTCGTTTATTTTCTCTTTAATTTCTGAGTTATTTACTTTTAAAATTGCAACTTATTATTTTACCAAATAGAATCATAAGTATAGTTTAGTAGTACTTAATCCAATTCCCTGTGGTTCGACCTCACTTGCGTGAGATACTACTTGATACGTACACTTGCGTAATAAACAGAATTTTCGTAACACTTAGACCAGACACCTGCTGTTGAGTGGGAGTAATGAGTAGGTATCAGATTAATCCAGGAGAAGAACATTGGAAGACAATCAAGTAAATCTTAAGATTAAGAAGATGAACTATATGTTAGTCTATAAGGGTGTGTTTAAAACTCTCAGACTACACCATATCAGATTTCGAAATTTGCCTTTGTGCTAGTAAATCTTTCTGATAAGATGGTGGTTACTCTGGGGTGGAATAGTGATTTTGGAGAAGTGTAAAAACCTATCTGAAGTCTCTAGGTCTACCAGAGAAAGACTGAATGTTAAAGCTGCAGGAAAGGTACTTATTCAGTCTAAGGAAAGTTCTATACATCTTTGGCACCATTCCAAATTGCCTTAAACTACTAGTGTTATTTCCTGATTAACCATAAGTAGTTGCCAAAGATATAGAATCCAGTATCCCAAGAGAGTAGACATATAGAGAGGAATTTCACATTATCAATGATTTTGTGATTAAGGAAGAGTAATGGTGGAGAAAAGGTTGTGGTTAATTCAACCTTTCAGATCCTATTACGAGGAGTTTACTACTACTACACTTGATTTGCATATCGAGGTATTGAGATTATTTGAAACGCACTTTTTGTTTTATATTAGTGCAAGTGGGAGTTTGTTGGGTTTTATGCCCTAAATAAAACTCATTTCAATATAATCAGATTTACTTATTAATATAGATCAGAAATAACATTTAATGTTGCATGGTTCACATGATTTATTTCATGATTATATGTACATAATGTATAAATTCATCTGAAACCCTTTTCACATACTTGATCCTGTTTATTGTGCCGTCAACACATTGGAAAGTAAACATGACTATGTGAATAAAGTTTCCTAGATTTATCAGACATAGGGTTTTACTGATATGATAATCTACAACAGAGTTTACTTGCATTTGGAGAAGTGCTATGTTCTTTCCAGAGCATTGGTTAAAGTAAAGCTCAGGTTGGATGCATGGAGTATGCATCGGAAGGGACCGATATTGAACTTTGACTTAGATTTATTAAACTTACCGTAATATCTATTCAAGTCAATATCGCCTAGTTGATCCTAGATCAAATGTTCTTAATCCTGTTATGATTAGGCTCAATCTTGAAAGGCTATTCGTGTTCTTTGATTTGTTAGTTAAGCCTACTTTTAGGTCAGGGTGATACGTACATTTTGGGAACACGGTAGTGCAATTGAGTGGGAGTGCTATCATAAACATGGAATCTATAGCTTCTATCTGGCGAATAGTAAGCAAAGGATGATCTCCTTCGAGCTTGACCAAACGAACATAAATGGTGGAGTACTCATTTCACATAAGCTGAAATATCATTTATACGGGGTCAAGTGTTTTAAGGATAAAATACATTGTAGGGTGTAACGGTAATTTAATCCCTTTACAGTGTAGATCATTCATATAGAGGATCATTGATCAAATTAGGATTATAACAATGGATAACTAATGATGTGTCTATATGGTGGAACATATAGAGCATTCTATATACTGAGAGTGCAATTCTAAGTTCTATGCGTGGATTCAACGAAGAATTAATAAGTTAGTGAATTCTAGTGCTAAATTCTTGATCTACTTATTGGAAGCTCGGTTATATAGACCCATGGTCCCCGCACTAGTTGAGATAATATTGCTTGTAAGACTCATGTAATTGGTTTTGATTAATCAATTATAATTCTCAATTTAGACTATGTCTATTTGTGAAATTTTCACTAAGTAAGGGCGAAATTGTAAAGAAAGAGTGTTAGGGGCATATTTGTTAATTATGATATTTTGTATGGTTCAATTAATAAATATGATAAATGACAATATTATTTAATAATTATTTATAGTTATTAAATAGTTAGAATTGACATTTAAATGGTTGAATTAGATTATTGGCGTTTTTGAGAAAATCAGATGCAGAAAAGATAAAACTGCAAAATTGCAAAAAGTGAGGCCCAAATCCACTAGTATAGGGCCGGCCACTTTTATAGGAATTTACCTCTGATACTTTCATTATTTTAATGCCAAATAATTCAAACCTAACCCTAGTGGAATGCTATAAATAGATAGTGAAGGCTTCATGAAAATTATACTTTCTTCTGACACTTCTGATTCAGAAAAAACTGAGCTTCTCTCTCTCCCTATCTTTGGTCGAACCCACTTTCTCTTTCTTCTTCCTTCAATTTCGAAAATCCTTAGTGTATGAGTAGTGCCCACACACAGCAAGTGATACCTCAATCATAGTGAGGAAGATCGTGAAGAAAGACTTTCAGCAAGAAGGAGGTTTCAACATCAAAGATTCAAAAAAGAGATCCAGGTTCAGATATTGATAATGCTCTGCTACAGAAAGGAATCAAGGGCTAGATATCTGAACGGAAGGAGTCATTTAATTCCGCTGCACCCAATGTAAGGTTTCCTAAACTTTATATGTGTTTATTTCATCGTTTTAGAAAAGTTCATATTTAGGGTGTTAATCAACATACTTGTGAGTAGATCTAAGATCCTGGTAAAATAAATTCCAACAGATTTGTGCATAAAGTCAAAATGGTATAAAAACCCCATGGAATAAATCCTATTCGCCCACTGCCATATGAAAATGGTAGTGCTCTCTGATTTTTAGAGAGCACTGCCACAAGGTAATAGCAGTGCTCTCTGATTTTTGGAGAGCATTGCCACAAGAAAATGGCAGTGGTCGTCACATACAAAGCACCAAGGGGAAATTGTTCAAATGTTTTCCCTCAACACCCAGGATTGCAACACAAGTCAAAGAAGCCATTTCCCACCAAGGCACAAGCCTAGCCGACCACTGCCATCCTTGTGGCACAATGAGTGGCAGTGGTTGGCCATGAAGATAGGGAATGAGATTTCTTGCGAAAAAAGCATTTTCACCAATAATATGTCAAAACCAAGTGAAAGAAGCCACTAAGTGGTGTGGAAACCACTTGGCTGACCACTGCCACACTTTTGGGACAATTGGTGGCAGTGGTCGGCCACTCCCTCGAAGGAGGATTTTCATTGGCTAAATTGTATTTCCAATATCCATGTATCAAATACAAGTGAGACAAGTCACCCAAGGCTTCATAAACCCCTTATGCGACCACTGCCACTTTTTTATTGGCAAAATGGTGGCAGTGTTCTCCTAAGTAATTGGCCAAGAACTAATGTGACCAAAGTGGTTTTCTAACATCCATATGACTAAAATAAGCAAGAAACGCCATCCATGGATTCCCATAAGCCATGGCTGGCCACTGCCACTTTTCGGCCCCAACTGTTGGCAGTGGTCTCTTGTTAGGGTTTTAGACATCGAAATGAGGTTTTGGGGTCTCAAAACCCCCAAAATATGACTCACCATCAAAATAATAAGTAAAAATATATCCGAGGGGTCCGAGAACATGCATGACCAAGCACTGACCATTTGGCCATGTCAGTGCTCGCAACTGGGACAAAACAACATAAACTACCCTTAGTAAAACGGACAGAATTCTCTCAATTTTTATCCAATTACTTGGTTCAACTTGCATTGGAAAAATAATTTCAAGATAGATCTAAGTGTGTCTCATAGTCATACCCCAATTCTAAATTTATTGGAACAATAATTGGCTCACAAGACAGACCAGTACACTTTACTCGAGAATTGAGTAGTGTAACTAAGTGAAAGGTGTTGGAAGATACTACCACAACCCATGTGGTATTATATGAAAACAGTGGCAATCCAAAACACATATTTTTAGCACTCATCACCAATGTTATAATTCCAAGCTGAGAGGTGGCATCCTTTGTCACTCAATTTTAAATTGGTGCATCCTTAGCGGAAAATAATCATTTTCTCAATGTTTGTGGGATTTTGGCCTAAAAACAAAGGAATTTTTGTAGATATTTATTCTCTTGTAATTTTTTATTCATTATTAAAGATGATATACAAGATTTTTTAGTGAGACACTCCGACATGTGGGGGATCACTAACAAACCCTACAACCTATATATGGAGAGTAAGAGGCTGAAGTGAAGGGTCCTTCTCTTTTGGACTTACTTGACGACGGCCAATAACACCATATCCCTTGCTTCATCTTTTTCCTTGAGTCGACCATACTTTTTCGACACTCAGACCTTAAACATCATTAATATACATGCCTTTTCCTACCTTATTGGATTATTATTCCCAAGAACCTTACAACCACCAACTTTGATGAGATTTATGAATATTGGTCTCCCATGAGTCTTGTGTTCATAGGTCTCAATTAAGATTTTACCTAGAAATCCTTCGTTGTATTTTTATTCACACTCTTGAGAACATAACTCTCGTGTGTCAGATCTAATCAATAAAAACAAAAGTAGACATAGCCCCATTACCATTACAACATGGGGGGTGAATTATATTAGTATAAATCTATAGTGTTCATTTTGTTTATTGCCGTTTGATTTGGTCAAATTAATTCATTGCAATCCTCTTTAATTTATTTTTACAATCTCCTTAGATCAGTTGACGAAAAACCGCGTCAACACATGGGTTTGCTAGTAAGTTGCAAAGACCGTGCTGTATTTTATGTGTGTTGTTTTTCAGTTGATTTTTGAGTTAGTCATATCAAGAATTGAGTATTAATTTATTTATTTTAGAAACTAATTTTTGATTTAATTAATTCAAGGAACCTATTTTCGATTTATTTATTTCATGTAACTAGTTTTGGGGTGCTAATTTTTATTTTGGTTGTTTTACGGAACCAACTTCTTTGTCTTAATTTTTTTTTTGTAAAGTTTGTCTTATAATTTTAACTTGTTGATAAATGTAACCAATTTCTTTATCATATATTCTAGTGTTCAACTCAGACATCTAACTCCGGTGACGACAAATTTTTTCATGACTTTTTTAATGACAATGACAACTTCGATGACTTTTTCGACAACGATGACAATTTCGGTAACCTTCTGGCGACGATTGCTACTCCGGTGACCTTTTGCTGGCAAAGATGTCTACTCCAGAAACTTTGCCTGCTCCAATGACTTTTTCGACAACAATGTTTGCTCCAACAAGTTATCCTGCGATATTTGTTCTTAAAAATTTTATCAACTTTATTTATATGTTTTTTTTTTATTTCTCAAATTTTAAATTTTATTTAGTTTTTAGTCTTATATCCTTTTACATTTTTTTATACCATGTAAAAGTAAATTTTATTTTTCTATAAAAATCCCCTACAGAATTGTATTTGTTAAAGAAAATGATCTATATCGTGAAAATTTATCATGATATTAGATCATGAATGACATGTCATGTTGCAATTTATTATTTTATTAATTTATGTTTCAACTTTTTGGGTGAATATTTTGAATGTAAGCATTGTCACATCATTCAAGATACTAATTTATGATAATTTGTCAAAATGTGTAGCATTGCTCGTTAGTTAAATGTCTTCTTCTGCTCCATAAGTATTTTCTTGCACCCAATTAATATGTCTATAAATTTAGAGAGAATTATGAGTATGTTTTGGTAGTATTCAAATTTTTTTCATGGTGACAGTATTTATTGGATGAGTTGGGAAAGAAAGATTAGAAATAAAACTAAAGATGGAATGGACTTTTGTAATCTTCGTGACTTTAATTTGGCAATGTTGGGAAAGCAAGGGTAGCGTTTACTGACAAAAACAAACTCTTTGGTGAGTAGGTGATATAAAGCTCATTATTTTCCTAGGGTTAATTTTCTTTCAGCACCCCTTAGAAATAATTCAAGTTTTTTTGTGGAAGAGCGTATTCAAATCGCATGAGTTTCTTAAGTCTAGGTTCGTTGGGTAATATATTTTGGTTTGAAGGTTGATATTTTGCATCAACCATTGGATGATGTGTATCCTTTTATTACTTCAGATGCCCAATATTTGGTGGGCCATAAGGTGAGCTCGTTGATGTGTACTAATATTATTAAAGATCTTTTTAACGAACGCGATCAACGAGATATTTTTGGCAGTTCCATTGAGTCTGAATGTAGCTGATGATCATTTTTTTTTGTCTAAGGAGGATCATGGTTTCTACTCTGTGCGTAGTGCATACAAGTTGATACAAGCTTAGAGAGGAAATTGGATTGCTACTAATTCTTCTGGGTTCTGGCGCAAGCTCTGGAATTTGAAGGTACCACTAAAAGCTCTCAATTTGGTATGGCGGACTGCTTCAAATTATTTTTACGCCTTGACTCAATTAAGTGGTAAGAGAGTCCTAGTTCAAATCATGTGTTCGATTTTCCAAAGAGGTGAGAAAACTATTTTCCATGCATTTATTTCCTGTTCATTCCCTGCTCAATGTTGGCAGAGGCTTTTGATTGGGGTTAGGCTGATTGTTGCTGTTGATTTTTGCAGCTGGTTTGATCAAATTTTGCAAAGGTGCAGTAAGGACAAGTATGCGGAGGTTATTATGTTGTGCTGGGAGTTATGGAAGGCTCAAAACGAGTTGGTTTGGAATCAAAAGTATGCTACAGTAGATGGTATTCTTATATCATATGTGATTTGTCTTGTGCAATGGAAGTTGGTCCAAAATAAAGGTTCAGAGGCTTCTTTTTTCAGTTTTTCAAGCTGTTTGATGAAATTGAATCTTGGTTTAAGCCATAGGAGAATACAATCAAGGTAAACTGTTGATGCCCCCATTTTCCATGATCGAGCTGAGTTTTGTTTTGGCATAGTCGCTCGTGACTCTCAAGGAGAATTAGAGATGGCTAAGTCACACATTTTTGCTGGTATAGGCGTTCTGAATTTGGCTGAAGCAATTAGTATAAAGGAAGCGTAAAATTGGATTAAAACTCAACCATAGCGAAAAGTGGAGTTGGAGTCCAATTACTTGGTAGCAGTCCAAGTTTTTCAAACTTCATTACATATACTTTCTTTTTTTGGAGTTATAGAATATTATCGTAGACTTCTTGCATCTTTAAACAATATTTTCTTGTTTTTGTTAAACGATCTACTAACATGAATACTTATAGTTTTATTAAAGCATCTTGTTCACGAGATAAATATTTAACAGGAAAAATACTCTTATTGGTTTAGAGTCCTTTCTTTTTTTAGCCAACTTAGCAAATTAATAAAAGTTTTATATTTGCTTAAAAAAATTGTCTTCTGTTCTATTTTTTTGAAAAAAAAAATACCCCACTAACTACTTTTTGGTTCTATTCAACTTAATCTTGTCCGCCAAGCGCCAACTATTGGAGTTATAATTTAGAAAAAATTAATAATAATAAAAGAAGACTATGGGCGATAAGTGATAAGAAGAGAAATCACATGGTTTTGTTCGGTTCTATAGTCAATTATAAACATTCACCATAAGGTATCATCATCATGAGTCCACTCCATAAATATTATTATTATTATAATTTAAAGATCAACCCTAATCTGATAAGGACGATTTTAGATGACTCTACCTTTATTTTTCTTTTTCCAAAAGAAAAGAATGTACCATATTTATCACATGCCAGCTCAAAAAGATAAGATCGGTGTAAAACCGTAAATTCACACTAAAAATCCAGCACCAAGTCTAGTCATAAGTCATAACAAACAAACACGAACCAAAATAAATAATATTCTAGGAATTATCCTCTTCATTTTTCTTTTAATTTTTTTTTTCTATTTTTTCCATTATTTTAGGTAAACCATCCGCGGCGTCCCTCCGCATAATCCATTGCTACTTATTTTCTCTCTCCTTCATCTGTACTTTTTTTTTTTCATCAATGGCTACTCTTCTTCATTTGCTTCCTTTCCTTCTCCACTTGCTGACTCTATCTCACGCTCAGATTGATTACCGCTTCGGAGATTCTCGTCCTCTTGTTCTTCTTCCGGTGACTAAAGATGCGTTGACTTTCCAGTATTTGACCGAGATTCGCCATGGGAGTTCCCTTCTTGCCACCAAGCTTGTTGTCGATCTCGGTGGTCCGTTAATCTGGATGGGTTGTGATTCTCATCTGGGTTCTTTTTCTCCGCTCCGAATTTCATCTGGGTCAATTCAATGTTTGGCTGCTAAGCCTTTTACGACCCGTAGTCGTGTAGGAGACGCCGATGGTTGTACCCTTTTCGCAGAGAACAAGATTTCCCAAATGGGTCGGCGTGGAGTTTTGGTGGAAGATACCTTGGATGTTCTTTTGGCTGATGAAGTTTCGAAGTCTGAGGACGTTAACTTAGGTGAGTACCCTTTTCTCTTTGCTTGCGCCCCAAAACCCCTTTTGAATGGCTTAGCTGGCGGTGCTAATGGAATGGTTGGCCTCGGAAGGACGAGGATTGCGTTTCCTTCACAAGTTTCCGCAGCTTTTAGCTCTGAATGGCAGTTCACTTTGTGCCTCTCTTCCTCAAATGGTGTCGTTTTGTATGAGAAGAGGCATTACGGTTCTGTTTTTGGCTCTGAGATATCGAAGTCACTAATCTACACTCCTCTCTTGGCTGGCCCAGATGATTCACAAACTGAATACTTCATCAACTTGAAGTCAATAAGAATTGGTGGTAAGAGATTGTCATTTGATGTTGAACACACTAAGCTAAGCACAATTGTTCCTTTCACCACTATGGAAAGCTCAATTTATGCTATATTTATCAAAGCTTATGAAAAGGCTGCCTTTTCTATGAATATGAAAAGGGTTGAACCGGTGGCACCTTTTAGGTTGTGTTTTGACTCAAAATCTATAAAGAAAACGCAGCTCGGTCCACTTGTGCCAGATGTTGAATTGGGGTTGCAGAGTGAGATGGTGAGGTGGAAGTTTCATGGTAGGAATTTGATGATGAAAGTGAGTGAGGAAGTAATGTGCTTAGGGATTGTAGATGGAGGTTTGAACTTGGGAGTTTCGATTGTTTTGGGAGGTTATCAATTAGAGGATATGGTTCTACATTTTGATGTGGGTACTTCTATGCTGGGATTTAGTCCTTCTCTTCTCAAATGGGGAAGAAGTTGTTCTAATTTGAAGTTTGATTCATTACCAGTACAGGCTTTGTGAGAATATAGGACAAGGATTTCTTCATTCTGACGAGGTTAGAAAGATCCATATGCAGAGGGGGAGCTTTCTTATGAGTTCTAATTTTGTAATTGTTGTTTTGTGCTTCTTTGCTTATTTATTGTAGCCATCTGGCCGAGCAAAAAGAAATGTCTGTAAAATAGATGATACTATTGCTAACTGCCTGTAGTCAATACATATACACCTGTTGATTAGGATGTAATTTCCATTGAGAGGGTTTTCTCTGCCTTGTTTTCTCGTGTGATGGTGACCTCGATTAACCTTTTTGATAATAGAAGTCTGGAGAGAGAGAACTTTTGATATTTTGCTGATAACTTTGCTACTTTGTAACTTTTATATTTTGAATACAAGTATGTGAAAGTTCTATGTTGTATGTTTCAATGAGAAGTAAAGAAAAAGAAATGGGTGTTTAAAGCACACACAGCTTTGATTTCTCGTTTAAATGAAATTTTCTCTACATGGATTGTTTCAAGTTGGCCATAGTTATAAGTCAGCCTTTGCTAAAAAGAGTGACTTGTGTAAGTAATGGTTAAATGTTTTTGTTGAAATGGCAATCGAGTTGTTTCTGACTCCGAGTCGAGTTGATAAAGTAAAGTTGGTTTATGTTTAAAGTTAATGTTTTTTAATTTAGTAAGGTAATGAAGGTGTAGAATTATGCAGGGGAGGTCCAGTTTCTGGTAGCTTTACCTCTTTAGCTTCATTTAAATTCTTACCTCTTGGGTGATTGTTCAGCCTCATTCGATCTCTGGTTGTGAAGCTCATTTTAATTCCTGTTTATTTGTTCAACCTCATTAGAGATAATGCCGTTAGAGGGAAAGCATCACTAAGGTAATATGATTTGTAGTAACATTGTCGATAAAAGTAGTGTGTAGGTCACTCCTTGAGAAACAAGTGAAGATGTTAAACTTGAACCGAATCTTCACGGTCGACATATCAGACGTTTGCAAAGAAGCAAAAACAGAAGAAAAAAACGTGAGGACAAGTATCAACATTGTTCTCTATTGTTTAACTAAACTTGGTAAGAGCTTTTAGTTATTCAACAGAGTACTGTGTGAAATTTTTGAATTTCATCATCAGGTTGAAAGAGCCTATGGTTGAACATCTTGTTTCTCTAGACAAAAATGAATAAGTGAAGCCTATCATTGAGCTCTTCAAATCAAACTCCAAAAGATTATCTTCCAACTGAAGCCCTCCTAAGACGATCAAAGTGGCTTTCGACCCTCCTCATCTTTGAATCCCAAGCACATCACATCCTTATTCACACTCCCCATTGAATTGGCACCAATGATCCTCCATGTCACACCACTCTTAGTTGTACCACATCCAGCTTCTACCTCTAAATCTATCACTGGTGCACTTGGTCCTCCCTTGCTCCAAACAACATTCCTCACGCTGAAACATGGACCGAAGTTCGCCACAGTAGCCACTCGGGGGATATTCCTATCCACCGCCCTCTTTACAAGACCATCAATCACAACATTGTAGATAGAAGTATGCAAAATGGCGTAAGGAGTTGAAGTAGTAATCTTAGTCCCACAAAGTTCAATTTTCCCATTATGGGACAACAAAGAAGAGTAAAAATGGACAACCTTTTCGTCATTTTGATGGATTTCACACCAAAGTTTTTGGCAAAAGGGGGTCTTTGTGGCACCAAATCCAACTTTCTCATAGACCATCTTCATGTCCCCTTAGTCTAGGCCAAGGCTAGTCCTGGACTAAGACAGGCTAGGCTTCCGCTTAGGCCCATTCTCAATGTAAAAATTTGTAAAATATGCATTTTTTATTTTGAAAATATTACTTATGTTTTAATAAAGTACCCAATAATTTATTTTTTCTAACTCCCACAAATCTGAGAGACCGACCATGGGCTAGACCATTCAAGCTACTCAAAGTAAAGCACATGAATAAAATTATACGATATAATCTATCACTTAACCGACCTGACAAGAAAATAGTATCTTTGAAAAAAGGGATGAAACGATACATCACAAGTGTCATTTTGCAAGTAGATAGTATTAGTAATTAAGTTTACTTATTTCCAGCAAAAGAAAAAAAATAATACTTGTAATATTGAAGGGTAGAATTGTTTTTTCAATGGGCATGTACATGGAGGTGAAGAGCTAGGGTGGAAGAGGAGTGTTTCAGTTTATTGGTATAAGGAGATGTTAAGAATTAGCTTAATCTCCCTAGTCACGAATCCACACACCAGCAATCCAAGTCAGCTCATGACAGGATTTCCCTACTATCTTTTTTAGAAATTTGCCCCATAAGAAATTGATCTCTTGTACAAAGTTTGTTAGAGGTATTTTATCAATTGTGATCCCAAGAATATGATGTAATCATTGATAATCATTGTTAGGAATATTCTCTTGTATTTTATGCAAGATTTACTAGTTGTCGAATGACCAAACGATCATATTTTATTCTTTGTACTCCTATATCTATAACTAAAATTGCTTCAGCTCTTTTTATACTTGAGCTGAGAATTATTACCAATATTATCTTTTGTATTTTTACTTGGTATCAGAGACAATCTTAGGCCTTCGCCATGGCTACTTAGCAACCAGGAAATGATAATGCTGCTTCCCAAATAGCTAGCTCACCAGCCAATAGCTCTATTGTTATGGGGCATGCATCAAGCACAAATGATGGATCCTCTTCTCAGCTCCCAAGTCCTTACCCACAACACTTTAGCACCCTCAACCACCATTCTCCCTAAAATTAGATCGAAATAATTACACCCTATGAAAGACAATGTTTTCTACCATTATGAGATGTCATAGATTAAATGGAAATAGAGATGGAAACATTTGAAGTTGATTCAGCTGAGGCACATGGGGAGAATGCTCCACAAAAACAAGAGGATAAGAAGGTGCAAAGTAATAAAGAAACTTGGGTTATTCCAAAAAGATCTAGAGTTTCAAAGATTTAAAAGAAACCAGTGACTGTAACAGCAACAAAAATGAAGAATTCTGTAGGAATTTCTTGGTGTGAATTTCCAAGTTTGCCTTACACCAACTCAAGTAGCATGTTAAAACGACAGGGACAAATTTGTCCCAGAAAATTCAATTAAACAAATGTATCAAACGACAAAGAACCTTGTCGTTTCTTTCCTGCACGACAGATCGTTTGAACAAAACGATTTGTCGTTCTCACTTGAACAAAACCATGTTCAATCAGAGCTAACCCTAGCTCATTTGACACTTCGAACCTTCGAGAGTTTCTCAAACTCTCTCTCTTTCTCTCTGCCTTCTCTCTGGTTCTCAAACCCTAGAACCAGAGATTCTACTCGATCTCTTGATCGATCTTACCCAGAAACCTTCCCAGAAAAACCACACAACACACACACACAAATATCAAACATAGATCATTAGGTTAGGGTTAGAAAATGAACACCAGAGATTATAGAGGTTCGCCCTAAATCAGGGGTACGTCCTCTTTCAAGCTCGCCTTGAAGACGATCTACAGATCTGCACTATTTTGAAGAAGATTGATACAAAAGGTGAGAAATCCAAGTCACAAACTTTTGACTGGTATTTCAGATTGTCTCTCTTTTTCTTTCTATGTGTTTATCTCTCTGTATTTTCTTGTTTCTCACTCACTAACTCTTTTTCTTTCTTTGCATGAACTTGGAACACTGAGATTTGGAGCTGAAGCTTCCAGATCTGGAAATCTGGGTTCGAGTTTTCTGGTATCTCTCAACTGAGAGATCTGGTATGGCTCTAGTGCTCTTTTATACTTGTAGATTAGGGTTTGATCACAGATCTGGAAGTTAGTTACAATTTCGGTTGTAACTAACAACCAGATCTTGATCCACTAGAGGCAAAGCCACATAGGATCTGTTTTTGTATTCTGTTGTGTTTTATTTGTATTTTCACTTCATCTTGTAAAACTGTAATAATAAATATTACAGTGAGATCTAATTTAACAATTTCCACCTTAGATCTCATCTGTAATGTTTATTATTATAGTGCTTCGTCTTCAAGGGTCTTAGCTCATAGTGGTAATGGTCATCCACCATTACCAACCCCTAACAAGTCCAAGCAGTGCTTGAACTTGGTTAAGGGTAGCACCTTAGTACCGATATCAGAAGGATTCTCTTCAGTGGGAACTTTCTCTATCTGTACAACCTTCTGAGTCACTTTATCTCGTATAAAGTGATACTTAATTTCCACATGTTTGGTTCTGTCGTGAAAGACAGGATTCTTACACAAGTGGATACAACTCTGGTTGTCTGAGTAGATTATAGGTTCTTCATCTAGTAGTTTAAGTTCATTTAGTAATCCTTTAAGCCAAATGGCTTCTTTAATAGCCTCTGTAACAGCTACATACTCAGATTCTGTTGTAGATAATGCTACAACAGGCTGCAGTTGTACTTTCCAGCTGATACAATTTCCCCATAGTGTAAAGAAATAGGCAGAGGTAGACTTTCTACTATCTCTGTCACCTGCATAGTCTGCATCACTGTACCCAGTGATCATTCTACTATTGTCCCTTCTCTTGTAGTTTAGTCCCACTTCTGTAGATCCCAATAGGTATCTTAGTAACCATTTCATAGCCTCCCAGTGTTGTTTACCTGGGTTTGCCATATATTTACTTAGTACACTAATGGCATAGGCTAAATCAGGTCTAGTACTGACCATTAGGTACATTACTGATCCCACTGCACTTGAATAGGGCACTTCACTCATAGATTCTTTCTCAGCTGTAGTTTTAGGATATTGCTCCTTGCTTAGGTAGTACTGATTAGTCATAGGTTCCTTAGTTTGTTTTGCATTAGCCATAGAGAAATTCTCTATGACTTTCTTTATGTAGTTTTTCTGATGTAGCCTTAGTGTCCCATGCTCCTTGTCCCTAGAGATGTTAATGCCTAGGATCTTAGCAGCCTTGCCTAAGTCCTTCATCTCGAATTCTTCCCTTAGCCAACCTTTCATTAGGTCAATTATGGTCCTTTCCTTGCTCACAATGAGCATGTCATCTACATACAGAAGTAAGTAGATGACTTCATCAATTTTAGTGCCTTTGTAGTATAGACAGGTATCATAGTAGCTTCTAGAGAACCCCTTCTTGATCATAAACTCATCAAACCTTTTGTTCCATTGCCTTGGTGTCTGTTTAAGTCCATACAGGGACTTAATCAGTTTGCAAACCAAGTCTTCCTTGCCTTTTTCCTCATATCCTTTAGGTTGTTGCATGTAGATTTCTTCCTCAAGTTCCCCATGTAGAAATGCAGTAGTTACATCCATTTGATCAACTACTAGGTCAAATTGAGTAGCTATGGTGAGTATGATTCTGATGGTTTTATACTTAGCCACAGGTGAGAATATCTCATTAAAATCAATTCCCTCTTTCTGTGTAAACCCTTTAGCCACTAGTCTTGCCTTAAACTTCTTAGGATCTTTTTCAGTAAGTCCTTCCTTGTGTTTGAAAAGCCACTTGCATGAAACTATGCTCTTTCCCTTAGGTTTCTTCACTAGTATCCAGGTTGTGTTCTTTCTCAGAGATTCCATCTCTGTGTCCATTGCCTTGGACCATTTCTTGGCATCTTTATCAGTCATAGCTTCCTCATAGGTCTTAGGTTCTGTCATTTCCACTCCCATAGCACAAAAGAATGCATAGGCTAGCACTTCTTCCCAAGCTGTGAAGCTGAATCTCTGTGTAGGTCTAGGAACCCTTCTAGTTCTGTCTCTGGTCAGTTGGTAATCTTGTATTGCCTCATTTTCTTGTCCCTCTTCAGTAGTAGGTTCCACCTGAATGTTGTCATCCTGAACTTGGTCATTTCCTTCCAAGTTTTCATCTCCCTGAGTATTTTCCACATGTTCTGGTTCCACCTGAACAGTATTAGGTTGAGTGTTCCTTGTTTGCATGTCCACAGACGTGCCTGCAGGGTT
This sequence comes from Cannabis sativa, assembly GCF_029168945.1. Lineage (NCBI taxonomy): Eukaryota > Viridiplantae > Streptophyta > Magnoliopsida > Rosales > Cannabaceae > Cannabis > Cannabis sativa. Next base: position 9,186,594 of record NC_083609.1, read on the forward strand.
AGTGTCTAAAGTAGGACTAGATATAGCATTATTATTAGTAATACAAGGAAATAAGTCTTCCTTAAAAACAACATCCCTACTGTTTATAGCTTTAAAATCTTGTTTCTCTCTTACCCATAATCTGTAGCCTTTAGTGCCTTCAGGGTAGCCTAGGAACACACATTCAAGAGCTCTAGGCTCTAACTTGAGAGATCAGGAGGCTTACCTGACCAGATCTCCTCTGGTGTCTTGAATTCAATGGCACTGGATGGACTTTTGTTCACCAGGTAGGCTGCTGTTAACACAGCTTCTCCCCAAAATCCTTTAGTAAGTCCAGATTGCAATAATAGGCATCTGACCTTGTTCATCAAGGTCCTATTCATCCTCTCAGCTACCCCATTCTGTTGAGGAGTAATTTTCACAGTTCTGTGCCTTTGAATTCCAACAGAGCCACAATATCTATTAAATTCATCACTGCAAAATTCTAAACCATTGTCAGTTCTTAGGGTTTTAACCCTTTGATTAGTTAGATTTTCCATTAGGGTTTTCCATTGTATGAATTTAGACAAAGCCTCATTTTTATGTTTAAGTAGAAATACCCAAACTTTTCTAGAATGGTCATCAACAATAGACATAAAATACACATTTCCACCATGTGTTGGAGTTTTCTCTGGTCCCCAAAGATCAGAGTGAACATACTCCAATATATGCTTAGTTTTATGAATACCTGTTTTAAATTTTAGTCTATGATGTTTACCTAAAACACAAGATTCACAGAAGTCAACTTTGCTTACTCTGTCCTTACCCAGTAGCCTTTGATCACTCATGATCTGTAGGCCTTTTTCACTGATATGCCCTAGCCTTCTGTGCCATAGAACAGCTTTTAGGTCTTCTGGATTGCTAGTGACTGCATTGTTGCAGTGAGTCACTGGTTCTCCATCTAAGTAGTAAAGTCCTTCATGTTTGTGCCCTTTAATGATTGTCATAGCTCCCTTACTTAGCTTCATTGAACCTGCTTCAATTTTGCTAACAATACCCATATCATCTAGAACACTTATAGAAATTAAATTTCTAGCAAGATTAGGGACATACCTTACACCAGTTAGGGTTCTGACAATTCCATCAAACATTTTAAAACTGACATTACCTGAGCCTTCTATATTGCATGTATTGTTGTTTCCCAGAATTACTTTGCCACCTTTAGAATCCCTGTAGTCAGTTAGGATTTCCCTAGAGTTTGTCATGTGAAAGGTGCACCCAGAGTCCAAAATCCAGTCATCTTTGAAAGATGTAGATGCAACATAGACTTCACCACTGTCATAACCATCAGAGTAGTTAGCTTCTTGTTGTTTGTCACTTTGATGTTTGCTTTGATCTGTTCTTTCTGGAAATCTGCCCCCTTTCTTGTTCTTGTATTTGTTGTTGTAGAAATAGCAGTCTTTCTTGTAGTGTCCAGGTTTTCCACAATAGAAACACCCTGTAGAATCACCAGAATCTCTTGATGGTGATCTACTCTTTCCCCTGTTTGAGTTTCTGTGATGATGTGTGCTATTACTCCTACCCCTATTCTGGTAGGGTTTCTTGTGAGATGGCCTTCCTCTACTTAGGTTCATTTCACCATGTCCAGAATTGGATTTTTCACTCTTCATCTCTAAGTCCTTAGATTTTAGGGCTGAAATGATTTCATCAAGTGTGATTGAAGTCCTTCCATACTTGATTGCTGTCTTTACCTCTCTGTATGAATCAGGCAATGAATTCAAAATGATTATTGCCTGATTTTCATCACTTAGAGCTTCATTCTCTCCTGAATTTGCCAATTCAATGTGCATTCTGAGAAACTCATCAAGATTCTGATCTAGGGTTTTAGTGTGACTCATCTTGAACCCAAAGATCCTCTCCTTTAGGTAAATCTTATTGGTCAAAGACTTCTGTTGAAACTGTTCTTCAAGTTTCTTCCAAATCTTGGCAGGAGTCTCTTCTTTATCAACCAATCTGATAATTGCATCAGAAAGATTGAAAATTATGATTCCAGTAGCAGTTTCTAACAGCTCTTCTTGCTGTATCTTTGATGTGTTGTCTGGCCATTCAATAGGGTCTTCAAGAACCCTAAGTAGTTTTTGTTGAGCCAACAGAGATCTGATCTTTCTCCTCCAGATCCTGTAATCACCAGATCCATCAAAACGATCAATGTCAACCTTGATATTACTCATGTTAGAAAAATCAAAATTAAATTGAGTTGAGTTTAGAAAGATTGATTTATTATCAGTTTGTGGAATTTCCACAGGTTGTCCACTGTCCACAACTTCTTGTTGTGTTTCTTCTTCTTCTTCTCCCGGTCTTTGTCACTTTCTTGATCCTTTCTTGAGTTGATTTAAGCTTGAACCAAAGCTCTGATACCACTGTAGGAATTACTTGGTGTGAATTTCCAAGTTTGCCCTACACCAACTCAAGTAGCATGTTAAAACGACAGGGACAAATTTGTCCCAGAAAATTCAATTAAACAAATGTATCAAACGACAAAGAACCTTGTCGTTTCTTTCCTGCACGACAGATCGTTTGAACAAAACGATTTGTCGTTCTCACTTGAACAAAACCATGTTCAATCACAGCTAACCCTAGCTCATTTGACACTTCGAACCTTCGAGAGTTTCTCAAACTCTCTCTCTCTTTCTCTCTGCCTTCTCTCTGGTTCTCAAACCCTAGAACCAGAGATTCTTCTCGATCTCTTGATCGATCTTACCTAGAAACCTTCCCAGAAACACCACACAACACACACACACACAAATATCAAACATAGATTATTAGGTTAGGGTTAGAAAATGAACACCAGAGATTAGAGGTTCGCCCTAAATCAGGGGTACGTCCTCTTTCGAGCTCGCCTTGAAGACGATCTACAGATCTGCACTATTTTGAAGAAGATTGATACAAAAGGTGAGAAATCCAAGTCACAAACTTTTGACTGGTATTTCAGATTGTCTCTCTTTTTCTTTCTATGTGTTTATCTCTCTGTATTTTTCTTGTTTCTCACTCACTAACTCTTTTTCTTTCTTTGCATGAACTTGGAACACTGAGATTTGGAGCTGAAGCTTCCAGATCTGGAAATCTGGGTTCGAGTTTTCTGGTATCTCTCAACTGAGAGATCTGGTATGGCTCTAGTGCTCTTTTATACTTGTAGATTAGGGTTTGATCACAGATCTGGAAGTTAGTTACAATTTCGGTTGTAACTAACAACCAGATCTTGATCCACTAGAGGCAAAGCCACATAGGATCTGTTTTTGTATTCTGTTGTGTTTTATTTGTATTTTCACTTCATCTTGTAAAACTGTAATAATAAATATTACAGTGAGATATAATTTAACAAATTCCTTCAATGTTCTTCAAGAACAGTCAAGGGGGGAGGAATTGGAGCTCATTCAACAACAAGTTTGTGATGGACACACTAGTTAGTTGGAACATTCATGGATTGAATAAAAGAGACCAGCAAGTTGAAGTGCTTAGTCTCCTGAGATTGAATAAAGTGGGTATGGGTGCTCTTTTGGAGAATAAATTGAAAGAGGACAAAGTTAGTGATATGATGAACTTTGTGTTTCATGGCTAGGAATTTTATTGCAGTAGTGTTACTGAAGGAAGAATTTTAATTATCTGGAAAAAATCTTTTGTCAAGGTTAACATTCTTCAAGAGAACCAACAATTTGTCTATTGTTTGGTCAGGATTGTGGGGTTGCAAATTGAATTTTGCTTGACTTTTGTTTATGGATTCAATACAGTTGAGGAGCGTGTTAATCTTTGGAAGGGTCTTACGAATACTATGTTGTCGGTGAAGCCTTGGCTTGTACTTGAAGATTTCAATGCATTGTTTCATTATGATGACAAAATGGGAGGTAAAGCTATATTTGCTTTAGCTTTAAATCAGGTTGATCATCTGAAAAGTTTGGGTTCCAAATATACTTGGACAAATAAACAAGATGGGAGTGATAGGGTCTATTCAAAAATTGACCATGTTTTTGAAAATGAAGATTGGCTTGATACTATGCCAAACACTATAATTGTTTATGAATGGAGAATTGTATCTGACCATTGCCTTTGTCTCATTAAAACTCAAAAATAAGGTAACATGCGAAGAAAACCTTTTAGGTTCTACAATTTATAGACAACTCATAGTAATTTTAAAGCGGTGGTCAAGAGTAACTAGGAAGAACCTATGAATAGAAGAGGTCTGAATTGTATTATTAGGAAGTTGCTAAGACTCGGGTTCTTATTAAGGTGTTCAACAGAGAAGAAATTGGAGATGTGGAATAAGTCTATCATGAAGCAAAAGGAAAGTACCAACAAGCCATTTCAAAGGCTCATGCCTCTATGGGTGATACCTCTCTTCAGGATGTTGCAATTAATTTTCAATATCATGATAAGTTGTACAGGAGCTTCTTTGTCCAACGGAGCAAGATCACCTGGTTACAAAAGAGTGATGATAATAATGCTTACTAGGAGTGTTCAAAAAAATTTACAAACCACCCAACTTAAATAAATTGCCCAAACCAAATCAAAAAAATCGACAAAAAATACAACTCAAAATAATACAATGAAAATCCAAACTATCCAATAAATATATTGGATAGTTTATAAATTATTCTAAACCGCCCAATTAATCCGAATAAATCCAATTAAATCGATTTATATAGTTTTTAATAAAAGTGTATATATTATATTACATAAATTACATTTATTAGTTAAACTATTTTGTATTTAAAATTTGGACATTAGTGTTTAACTTAAAACTTAGATTTTATGGTTAATAATTTTTATTCTATTTGGATATTGAAGTTGAAATTTACAATCTATATCATATTATTACTTTTTTATTATTATTTTATTCAATTATTTTATGTTTACTCAATTATATTTATCTTATATTAAAGTTCTTAAAATTAATTGAAACTATAACATTTTTAACTTAAAATATAAATAATATATATATTTAAAATCTAATTATTTGAATAGTACAAACTAACAATAATAATCATAAAAAAAAAAGTGAACGGTTTTGACGGGTTAATCCGACCAAACCGACAAAATCATTGGGCGAGTTGAAATTTTTCTAACTTTTGATTGGGCGAGTTACGATTAAATATTTGCAACCCAATATTTATAGGGGCTTTTTCATTTGTACACTTCTAAATAATTTTATTTTATTTTTTGCATTTTTACGAAATTCTACATAAAAACCCTATTGCAACTAGCACTGCAACCTAAATTGCAATAAAAAATCGTATAGAAACCTCTATTGCAACTAGCGCTGCAACCACTTTAGAAACCCAAACTGTAAATTTGAAAAAAAAGTTAAAAAAAAATAGTATATGGGTTAATTCCCCATATTTATATTGAGTTAATAAAAATATGCTATAACCCAACCAAACTGATCAACGTACACCGTTAATGCTTACTTTCATGCTTGCATTAATAAAAAAAAAGAATAGAATAGAACTGTGTCTTACATTGATGATCAGGAGCATCTTGTAGAGGAGTATGATAAAGTTGTGAAGCATTTCATTGACCATTTTAGAAGCTTTATGGGAAGTGCTAGTTTCACCACGAAGCCAATTAACATCCAATGCATTAAATTGGGGCCTTGCCTTGACCTTGATAAACAGCTGAAACTTATTAGAAAATTCAAAGCAAAGGATGTCAAGAATGCTCTTTTTAGCATTTCGAGTACCAAAAGTCTTGGTCTAGATAGTTATAGTTCGAAGTTCTTCAAAACTATGTGGAAGGACATTGGCAAAGAAGTCTCAGAAGCAGTTTTGGACTTCTTTGAAACAAGTTTGATACCTAATAATCTAAATGAAAGTACTCTAGCATTGGTGCCTAAGATTGATTCTCCTTCTCAGACTGTTGATTTTAGACCCATAACATGTTGTAACACCCTGTACAAATACATTTCAAAGATGATTTATGGTAGGCTTGCTGAGGTTTTGCCCTTCTAATTAATCAAAATTAGGGAGCCTTTGTGCATAATAGGTCCCTTGCTCACAATATTTTGATTTTTCAAGACATGATTAAGAACTAAAATAGAAAGGATACCTCTTAGAGATGTGCTTTAAAGATTGACTTGAGTAAAGCTTATGACACAGTTGATTAAGAGGTTCTTGAAAGGCTTATTGCAAGTCTTCAGTTCCCCTCTCGGTTTATCAAGTGGATTATGATCTGTCTTAAGGGAACCTCATACTCTCTGAAAAACCGAGTTTTTGCAAATGTCAGTTGTATATACGAAAATATAAAAACTGTAAGCGTTTGCAGCAGCAGAAAGTAATTCTGCTACAGCAAAACTGAACAGGCAGAATATAAAATATTTGCAGAAAAATAAATAACTTGACACAAGAGATTTATACGTGGTATCAGTGTTCTCCCGAACACTCCTAGTCCACGGGGCCACGCCCAGAGAATGAAATCAATTAATAAAGTATCAAAATTACAAAGACAATTGACTTAAACAAGTTTAGACTCCCTCTAAAGTATTGCCGCAATCCTTTGTAATCCACTTTATGAATCTGACTTCTTGAAACACCTTCAAGCCCGAACTCCCTTCGTCTTTGAAGTGTGAGTGCTTACTTCCTCCCGAAGTAAGGCTTCAACAAGTCTTCTCCCGAAGACCAAGTGCTTACTTCCTCCCGAAGTAAGGCTTCAACAAGTCTTCTCCCGAAGACCAAGTGCTTACTTCCTCCCGAAGTAAGGCTTTATCAAGTCTTCTCCCGAAGACCAATCTCTTGTTCAGTCAAGTAGTTCTTCACAACCTCTAGGATAGAGTAAGAACAGAAATAGAACAACTAGAACCTAGATGAACAACTAGGCTCTCACAAAACAAAGAAAGACTCTCTTCTCTCAAAAGATAAATGTAGAAAATGAATAATGGAAGAGGTAATTCGAATGGTTGCTCTCTAGGCTCTATTTATAGATCATAGAAACCAAAGAGGCAACCACAAGTTCGAATTAGCAGCTGTACAAAAACTTTCCAAAAGAAACACGATCTGCTACATCAGATTCGGATGCTGACGCAGCAGATCTGCCCAGAAACGGGAAACTTACTAAAATCGGGTCCGATCTTCTTTCAATGCTTGATTCCTGCCAAAAACAGATTAGATATTCTGATTGTATCAAGATACAATCGAAATCAATAAGGAAAAGGCAATAAACAAAGTTTCCCTAAAAAAGACAACTTTCCAAAAGAGAATTCCTTCTCTTTTGAGAAGTTTTCAACAAAGGAAAGTTCAGCTGAAAGTGCAACTTTCCAAACAAGGAAAAGGGCAACTACAATCCGAATTTATAAGGTAAGAAATCGAATATGAATGCATAGCAATCTTACCATAAAAAGGAAAAATTATTTTGTCACCTAACTTGCCAAAAAAGGACTTTACAATCTCCCCCTTTGGCACTTTAGATGAACAAAATAATTTTTACCATAAAGTACCTGCAATGCAAAGTTAGCAAGAGCAAAAGATACTACTCCCCCTGAGTAACACAATCGAAAACAAACAATAACTAAAGAAACATGCTAACTTTTAAACCAAATAAGTTCACAAGTACCAAACACAACTCCCCCTGGAAAAAGGGTCTAGAGTTGATAAAAACAAATTGAATGCTCAATAAAATGCACATTAATTAAGAAATATTTTGACAACTAAATTGCCAAAAAAGGACCTAACAATCTCCCCCTTTGGCACTTTAGATAATCAAAATATTATTAATTAACAAACACCTACAAAACAAAGTTAGCAACATAAAAACTCCCCCTGAGAAGCACAACATTAAACCAAATTAAACTGCTAACTTTGACCAAAGATGAACACAAACACAAACCTCAACTCCCCCTAGACAGTTGAGTATACAATTACTCCCCCTTTTTGTTTATCTATAAGGGCCAAAGACAAAAAGAAATAAAAATATAGAAATATGTCCAACAAAAACAAAAAGAAAGAAAACTTATGCCCCATAAAGCTTGATCAATGAGGACAACTGCTTGAACATCTCTTGCTGAACCTCCTCCATGGCAGCAAGACGATTGGAGCAACAAGAAGAGCATTTGAGGGGGCTTGTTTAGATTCCACCATTTTCCTTTTTGGGATGCCCTAGGTTCTTTGTTCTCACCATTTTGATATGAAAGAGACAATGAACAGAAAACAAGCAAGAGAGACAAAGAAATAGAATCGGGTAGGTGGTGAGAGAGAATGACAAAAATTGGTTGAAATAAACATGGGAGAGTTTAGCAAAAAGGAAACCAATTTCAACATATTTGAGAAACCACCAGCCCACGATTACACAAGGAAACTGCCCACTCCTTGCAACTTCTTTCCCCCTTTTTTTTTAAAAAAAAACAAATAAAATAAAAGGAAACTAGAATTACCAACAATATTTCCAAAAATAAGTCAATCTTTCAAGATTAAAGATACATTACCATATAAAAGATCATTCTTTAAATGGAAACATATCAAAAATAACTCAAAGAAGAATGAATGTTGATACTTACCATTTATGCACAAGATTTTCTTAACCCATGAAGCAAGTCACACGCCTCCCTCCTTTTTTTTTTTTTTAAATTAAAACCGAAAATAAAATATAATGTGTACAATAAGTATATGTGATTCGAATCAAGCAGAGAAATCAAATATCATTGACAATTGACAAAGTAGAATACATGTTATGCTTTTAAGGAAAATAACTAATTAGTATCTCATGAAATAATCATACTTAATTGATGTTGAGGAAAAAGATATGCATGTTACTGAAAATTGTGAACCAGGATTATCAATTTAATTTTAATAGAGGAGACTTACAGATTTGAACACACTTGTCAGACATAAGTGTGTGCAGTGAAAATAGGATCATTGTCCTTGGCAAGATTTTTCATTTTCGCCTTTTTCAATTTGATCCCGCAACTGGATGCTTTCACACCATACTGAAGGTAGCCCTTTTCTATGGTAGTGCATCCTCATCATAGTTGCTAATTACAATGTTCCAGCTTACTCATCAGATGGCTTTCACACCTCAGTATGGGTAGCTCTATTCCAGCAAGGGGCCTGACAAGACTGAAACAAAAATTGCTCAACTCTGTATAAGAACATTATTTAATCCTAGACACACAAAAAGAGTAACATGAACCTTTTAGCACAACATCACAAAGTATGATCAGACTGAGATCCTAACTAATTATAAACCAAAAGCATAAACATGATTTGTCAAAATACAATGATAGAAGATTAAGAGCTAGAGATGAATCACATAACACTATTGTACAAGAATTATGAGCAGATAAAATTAAACAATGCAAACTCCCAACGACTTTCTGAGGGAGTCAAAGCGACTTGCATCTAGGGCCTTTGTGAAAATATCAGCTAATTGTTTTTCAGTATCAACATATTCTAATTGCAATGATTTATTTTCAACAAGTTCCCTGATAAAGTGGTGTCTTATATCAATGTGCTTTGTTCTAGAATGTTGAACAGAATTTCTGAAAATATTTATGGCACTAGTATTGTCACAAAAAATAGTCAAAACACCCAATTCAAACCCATAATCAATCAACATTTGTTTCAACCACAATAGTTGAGTACAACAACTGCCAGCAGCGATGTACTCAGCTTCGGCAGTGGATAAGGAGATGGAATTCTGTTTCTTGCTATGCCAAGATACTAGATTATTCCCAAGAAAGAAACACCCTCCACTTGTGCTCTTTCGATCATCAGCATTTCCTGCCCAATCTGCATCACTAAAACAAGCAAGATTTGAATTGGTATCTTTCGAGTACCAAATTCCATAATCAGGAGTGCTATTAACATATCTAATAATCCTGTTTACAGCTGATACATGAGATTCCATAGGATTACTTTGATATCTAGCACACACTCCCACACTGTAACATATATCAGGACGACTAGCAGTTAAATACAAAAGACTTCCAATCATGCTACGATAGAGTGTAGTGTCTACCTTTACTCCATTCTCATCTTTTGTTAATTTCAGTGTGGTGCTCATAGGAGTACTTACCTGCTTAGCCGATTCAAGGCCAAATTTCTTGACCAGGTTCTTAGCATACTTGCTTTGAGATACAAATGTACCTCCTTCAATTTGTCTCACTTGAAGACCCAAAAAGAAAGTAAGCTCACCAACCATGCTCATTTCAAATTCATTCTTCATTTGATCAACAAAAACCTGCACTTCATGGTTAGATGTAGAACCAAAAACTATATCATCAACATAAATTTGAGCAGTGATAAAATCAGAGTTTATATGCTTGATGAAACGAGTTTTATCAACACTAACAAATATATATTGTTTACCATTCAAACTTTCAACTTGGATTGGACCCATAAGATCCATGTGAAGCAATTCTAATACTTTTGAGGTATTGATATCAGACACAGGCTTGTGAGTGATTTTTAATTGCTTCCCAAGTTGACACGGTTCACACTTACCTTCACTTTCCTTACCAAGCTTGGGAAGTCCTCGAACAATACCTGCATTTGACAATTTTTTCAGGTTTTTATAATTAATATGCCCAAGCTTGGCATGCCACAAATCTGTGGTGTTGTTGATAGCTGAATGACAAGTAAACACAGGGGTTAGAGTGTAACAGTTATCATTGGATCGAAATCCTTGCAAGATACATTCATTATCATCATTAAGAACATAGCAATGATCACTATCAAATGAAACAGTATACCCTTGGTCACAAATTTGACTAATGCTAAGTAAATTAGCCCTTAGTCCTTCAACTAACATCACATTTTTCAGTCTAGGTAACCCTACAAAATTTAGAGTTCCCATACCAACAACTTTACCAGCTAAGCCATTACCAAACGTGACCTCACCACATTGCATTGGTTTGATATTCATTAAAAAATCCTTGTCACCTGTCATATGTCTAGAACAACCACTGTCAAAATACCACATTTGAGAAGCAGCACTTTTATCAGAAAAACCAACTAGACATTTTTCTTTTTCAATCCATTTTTGTTTCAAAGCACTATGTTTCTTTTGAAAAAAATTCAAATTACCAAAATAATTTGTTTTAAACAAATTTTTCAACGTGAAACATTTAGGTCTGATATGTCCTTTTCTACCACAAAAATGACAAGTAGGAACAAATCTTTTTACCTGAGATCTTACTCTTTTCGAAAATTCTGGAGATTTTGCGACATCAGAAACAGCTCTTGCTACAACAGTCTGTGAAACTGTTGCAGTAGACTTTGTAGCCTCAGAATGATTCGTTGGAACACTAGATTTTACAAACTTTGTGACTCCAGAATTTTCCATTCCATTTGATCCAATGCCTGTGAAATCTCTTTGACCTGCATTCTGTGCTTTTTCAAAAATACAAGATCCAGGGTTAAGCATTTGAATATTTTTCTTAAAATTTTCAAGTTCCTTCTTTAAGAGAGTGATTTTTTCATCTTTATCACAAACATTTGTCTCATACTCTTTTATTTTCAGTTCACACATTTCAATTTGATGAGACAATTTTTTATTCAATTTATTCAACTCTCTATTTTCAGAAGCAACCTGAATCCATTTTTCATACATGACTTTGTATGATTCAGCAAGAGACTCTTCACAGATTTCAGACTCATCTGAATCTGATTCCTCTTTTTCGGTGGTATTATTCAGACATACCAATCTAGCTTTCACCTGTGAATCACACAACACATTAGACATAACAGAGGTTAGGGCAACATTTTCAGAATTATCTTCATCACTTTCGGTTTCATCATCACTCCAAGTGACATTGAAACTTTTCTTATTCTTTTTCAAAGTGTTTGCACACTCAGCTTGAATATGCCCAAAACCTTCACATTCCCTGCACTGAATTCCCTTTTTGTTAGAAACAGATGGTTTAATAAAAGTATTACCTTTTGAACCTTTCGAAATATTCTTTTTATTTCCCATCTTTTTCATATATTTCTGAAAATTCTTTGTTAATACAGCAATCTCATCATCACATTCACTATCAGAATTTTCATTATCTACAACTTTCAAAGCAATACTTTTACCTTTATCAGCAATAGAGTTGGGTTTGTCCTTTTGTTTAATCTGTTGATTTAATTCAAAAGTACGTAAAGAACCCATCAATTCTTCCACCTTCATTGTGCTAAAATCTTTAGCTTCCTCCATTGCCAAAAGTTTAGAATCGAACCTCTCTGGAAGAACTCTAACAATTTTTCTCACAAGAACAGAATCATCAAGCTTTTCACCAAGAGCAAAATATTCATTAGCAATATCAGATAATTTTTCATAGAATTCAGTTAGGGTTTCATTATCTGACATCCTAAGATCATCAAATTTGGTCTGAAGCATAATATATCTAGAACGCTTAACATCAGATGTTCCTTCAAACTGAGTTTGAAGGATCTGCCAAGCATCCTTAGCAGATTCACAAGAAGATATAAGCTTAATATAACCTTCACCTACTCCATTAAATATGGCATGTAAAGCTTTGCTATTATAAGCAGACAAATTATCATCTTCAGTAGACCATTCAAGTTCAGATTTTAATTTAGAATTACCTTCAGAATCTACCACAACAGGAGGAGACCATCCTGAAAGAACCATCCTCCATGCTTTCTCATTTTGAGACTTGATAAAGGCTCTCATTCTAACCTTCCAATAAGGATAGTTGGAATCATTGAGGAGTGGTGGGCGAACAATAGAAGTTCCTTCTGCAAAGGGAAACATATTGCAAAAACACAAGAAAACGTAAAAAGGACCACACTAAGAGTTTAGTGTCCCGCTCTGATACCAATTGAAAAACCGAGTTTTTGCAAATGTCAGTTGTATATACGAAAATATAAAAACTGTAAGCGTTTGCAGCAGCAGAAAGTAATTCTGCTACAACAAAACTGAACAGGCAGAATATAAAATATTTGCAGAAAAATAAATAACTTGACACAAGAGATTTGTACGTGGTATCAGTGTTCTCCCGAACACTCCTAGTCCACGGGGCCACGCCCAGAGAATGAAATCAATTAATAAAGTATCAAAATTACAAAGACAATTGACTTAAACAAGTTTAGACTCCCTCTAAAGTATTGCCGCAATCCTTTGTAATCCACTTTATGAATCTGACTTCTTGAAACACCTTCAAGCCCGAACTCCCTTCGTCTTTGAAGTGTGAGTGCTTACTTCCTCCCGAAGTAAGGCTTCAACAAGTCTTCTCCCGAAGACCAAGTGCTTACTTCCTCCCGAAGTAAGGCTTCAACAAGTCTTCTCCCGAAGACCAAGTGCTTACTTCCTCCCGAAGTAAGGCTTTATCAAGTCTTCTCCCGAAGACCAATCTCTTGTTCAGTCAAGTAGTTCTTCACAACCTCTAGGATAGAGTAAGAACAGAAATAGAACAACTAGAACCTAGATGAACAACTAGGCTCTCACAAAACAAAGAAAGACTCTCTTCTCTCAAAAGATAAATGTAGAAAATGAATAATGGAAGAGGTAATTCGAATGGTTGCTCTCTAGGCTCTATTTATAGATCATAGAAACCAAAGAGGCAACCACAAGTTCGAATTAGCAGCTGTACAAAAACTTTCCAAAAGAAACACGATCTGCTACATCAGATTCGGATGCTGACGAAGCAGATCTGCCCAGAAACGGGAAACTTACTAAAATCGGGTCCGATCTTCTTTCAATGCTTGATTCCTGCCAAAAACAGATTAGATATTCTGATTGTATCAAGATACAATCGAAATCAATAAGGAAAAGGCAATAAACAAAGTTTCCCTAAAAAAGACAACTTTCCAAAAGAGAATTCCTTCTCTTTTGAGAAGTTTTCAACAAAGGAAAGTTCAGCTGAAAGTGCAACTTTCCAAACAAGGAAAAGGGCAACTACAATCCGAATTTATAAGGTAAGAAATCGAATATGAATGCATAGCAATCTTACCATAAAAAGGAAAAATTATTTTGTCACCTAACTTGCCAAAAAAGGACTTTACAATCTCCCCCTTTGGCACTTTAGATGAACAAAATAATTTTTACCATAAAGTACCTGCAATGCAAAGTTAGCAAGAGCAAAAGATACTACTCCCCCTGAGTAACACAATCGAAAACCAACAATAACTAAAGAAACATGCTAACTTTTAAACCAAATAAGTTCACAAGTACCAAACACAACTCCCCCTGGAAAAAGGGTCTAGAGTTGATAAAAACAAATTGAATGCTCAATAAAATGCACATTAATTAAGAAATATTTTGACAACTAAATTGCCAAAAAAGGACCTAACACTCTCTAATGATGAATGGTAAATTCCAAGGAAGTTTTCATGGAACTAAAGGGCTAAGGCAAGGAGATCCTATTTCCCCCTTGTTATTTGTTCTACTGATAGAGTATCTCACTTGTTTGCTCCAAGCTAGTACTAGACAGAGTAATTTCAAATTTGATCCAATATGCAAGAGCCTCAAGATTATTAATCTATGCTTTGCGGATGATCTCATAATTTTTCGCAAAGCTAATGTTGAGTGTGTTAAGTGTGTGAAGGTCATTTTTGATGAGTTTTGCAGCAGTACATGGCTTAGGGCTAATCAGAGCAAATCTCAAATGTTTTTTTTGGAGGGGTAACCAATCATGACAGAGAGAAGCTAATTTAAATCCTTCAAATTGAAGAGGGTTCATTTCTCCTAAAGTACTTGGGAGTTCCCTTGAGGCCTACTAAATGAAAGACAGAGGACTGTGGTATAATCATCAAGAAGATCAAGTTGAGGCTGCACACATGAGCTAGTCGCCATCTTTTCTATGCAGGTAGATCTCAACTTATCAATTCTATTCTTTTGAGATTGAAAAACTTTTGGATGAGTATTTTCTTACATCCTCAAAGTATGGTGAAAGAGATAGATAAGATGTGCATATGGTTCTTGTGGGACAATAATGGTTTGAAGAGTAAATTTCACTTAACTTCTTGGGATGATGTTTGCTTACCTAAAGCCTATAGTTGGTTGGGTTTTTTTCAAGAGAGCTAAGTGGAATAAAGTTATAATTGCCAAGTATGTTTAGACAATTAGCATAAATTAAGAATTGATTTGGGTTAGATGAATTCATAATATCTACTTAAAGGGCTAAAATTTTTGGGGTATCAACTTAAAACTGATGCTAGTTCATATCAGCGTAAATTGTACCATATTAGAAGAACTTTTTCTCAACAAGACATTATTGATGCAAGCTACCTTGGAAAGTTTAGTGTGGCTAAGTTGTACAAAAGCTTCATTAAACTTGAGAAGTGAATTATCATTACTTTGTTTGGAATAAAATTTGTGCGCCAAAACATCGTTTTATCTTATGGCAGGCTGTTAATGCTAAACTTCTCACTCGAGATTAGTTTCAAAGAATTAACATACAACTTGATAGCTTTTTGTGATTCAACAAAAAAAGATCACAGGCACCTATTTTTCTACTGTCTATTTTCTCAGCAGGTTTTATATAGAGTCCATATTTGGTGCAAGAGTAGCTGGCCTCAGCTGTATCAAGACTAGATCAGGTGGTTTGAAGGTTCGAAAAAAGGGATGAAAAATGAGGTTGCAGCTGCTATTTTAGCAGTAGTGATCTACCACATTTGGACCAATAGAAACACTTGTTTTTTTTTTGAGAATTTTACTTTTAGTGTGAATCATATTGTAGATATGATAAAAAGTGATATTCCTTATAGAGTTTTAATGATAGGAATGTTTTGAATCGAGCATTTGCTCTTTGTAAGTTTTGGTTTGGCATTGTTTGATTTTAGTTTCTATTGTGCTTGTGATTAATAAATTTCTTCTTTCTTAATAAAAGAATGTTTAAAATGTAAAAAAAAAATAGTAATTTGTGTAAAAATCCCTTTAAAAATTAAGTGAAATGGAGTCATGAGTGCTATTACTATAGGAAAGTAGGCATGCTATCACTATATTAATATTATTTCAATATAGATTAACAAGTAAATATTATTTTAATATAATATACTCGATCTTACTATAAATGAATTTAACATAAGAATACACTATGATGTTTTCACAGCCTCTGTATTGGTTGCACTAGACCAAAACAAAAAATATGATAACTTCACGAAATTAAAAATCTAATTGAAAAATTTATAGAAATCCTGGTCAGTTTGTATTAAAAAAAAATGAACAAG
Organism: Cannabis sativa; assembly: GCF_029168945.1. Lineage (NCBI taxonomy): Eukaryota > Viridiplantae > Streptophyta > Magnoliopsida > Rosales > Cannabaceae > Cannabis > Cannabis sativa. The sequence goes on from NC_083609.1 coordinate 9,202,709, forward strand.
TGAAACAAATTCTTCATCCTTTTTTAAATAAGTATTTATTCAAGTTTGATGATCCCGTAAATGTTAGTTATTTTATTGATGTTTTTATTTAAATGTTTTCTTCATATACTCTTTTGTAGTCAGGTTATTTCTTCTTTTCTCGCCGAAACAGAGCATAGCTATAGGTGTTCCGGAACTTATTTTGAAGTAAAATATAGTGAAGCTTTACAATGAGTCTTTTAAATTTGAAAGTCAAAGTTAGAGCAAGTGGTTTTCGAACCAAATCGTAAGGAGGAGCTGAAACCAAGGCGTGAGTTAGGTACATCAAACTCAAGAAGATTATCTTCCAATTGATGAGCTCCAATGATAATGGCAGACCTCATACTCTCTATGTCGAAGCCGTCCACAAATCCTAAACACATAACCTTGTCACTCACACGAACCATCGAGTTCGCCCCAAACATACTCCAAGACACACTCCTCTTCTCAAACATTAAATCAATCTTAGGAACCGCAGGCCCAAAAGGAGTACTGCCGATGTTTTTGGAGCTAAAACATGCCTCAAAAGGCTCTACTGGCTTCACTCTCGGAATATTACCCATTGCTTTGACGAATGCGTTGACCACTGCATTGAATATCGAGGTCTCTAACTTTGTGTAAGGCACAGTGGTACTGATCTTTGTTCCACCAAGATTCAATGATCTTTTAACTGGTAATAAACTAGTGTTTAACGGAACAGCTATGCCGTTAACCTTGATTGATTTGACTTTGACGAAATATTCAGTAAAAGACTCTGGACTAGACCGAAAAGTACCCAGAAATAATCTGGGCATTTGGTATAGTTTTGTGTAGATGAGAGATTTGGAAACATCAATATTGGGTCGATACACGTAAGGACCTTCTCCGACGAACAAAGTGCCTTTTTTGGATTCTGACGTTGAAGAAGGCAAGCAAATGGCGAACTTAGTGCTTAAGTTGTGAGCAGAGGCCAATTGGAAGGGAAGACTGATTGGGTATCTTCCAAGGCCTGCGATGCCCTTTACACCTTTACCCAAACCCAGTTTGATTGTAGAACTTGAACAAACGAAGACGAAATTCCCTACCGAAACTGATTTTTTGGGACTGGAGCCGTCGGTAGATTGAACCGAAACGACGTCGCTTCCGACTTCGTCGACGCTGCCGAGGGAGGTAAATGGATTGGAGCCTTGGAGAAGGCACGTGTTGTTATGGCAGCCTGGCCTTTCAATGCCAGAGCACATGCCGTCGTTGCATCGCGCGTCGGCAAAGGTGCACTCAGCTGAGCCGCATAGTGCGGGCTTGTAGGTGGAGGAAACGAAGCCGAGGTCCTCGCAGTCGACGACGAGGGAGTCACCGCCGAGATATAAGGCGAGCTTTACGGGGACGAGTGGGGTTCTTTGGTGGATCTGGGTGATGTATTGGATATCATTAGTGGAAGTGAGTTTGGTTATGGGGAGAACTAGAGCATTAAGACGCTGCGTTGTCGTTTTGGCTATGCAAGAATTGAGAAAAAGAAAAGAGTTGATGATGAAGAGAAGGAAATAATGAAAAGAAGAAGCCATTGTGTATTGCAGTAAGTGGTGTTTGAATGAAATTAATGATAATACTAACACGTACTACTACTTAGTATTTATATGCCTTTGATGATAAGTGTGGATATATATATTGTCGGTTTCATGGGGCTTAGTATTTATATGCCTTTGATGATAAGTGTGGATATATATATTGTCGGTTTCATGGGGCTTAGTATTTATATGCCTTTGATGATAAGTGTGGATATATATATTGTCGGTTTCATGGGGCTTAGTATTTATATGCACGACTTTTGATTGTCGGTATCATGGCTTTTCCCGCGAGTATATGCAGTTATATGTAAGACTGAAATACTAATACTAATTTATTATTGTTGACATAACGTGGTTGGCCTGGCATAAGTCTAGATTTCAAAACTCTATAGCAACAGGAAGGTACTTAGGAAAAAGCTACGAATATGGGAATAGAAATACAGATAATTAAAGTACTGATATATACAATACTATTTTCTATTCAGCACGAGCTTAATATTTATTTTATTATAATAATAAATGTTATAATTAAATATTTCTTACTTATTGGAGAGAACACCGGCGTAAGATCAAATATCAATATTGTATCATGATAACTTTTGAAAGGATATTATTATATCAAGATTTGAGGAATAAAAATCTAATTCTAGTGCAGAAATTATTAATTTCCAGCAATATATGTCAGTATTATTATTATTATGCACTAATATAATTATAGTCATAATTCTGTAATCATAATTTTTTTTTTGAACATTATAATCACTCATGAATTACAATGCAAACATCCTCAAACAGCGTGATAACTTTCTTGAACCTGAATAGTTTATTGTCTAATCGAAAAGCATACTTTGTCAAACCATAAACTGCTAAAGTTAGTAAGCAAAACATAAAACAAAATTATTCCTAAAAAATTAGACAATAAAGCTATAACTTTCTCAAACATCACACTAAGAGAGCTAGAATTTTGACTTGTATCATTGAATACTACACGCCAACTTATTAATATATCAAGAATGGTCCCCAAAATATCTTCAAAATAAAAAAAGATAAAAAAAAATAAATTAATCCCCTAGCGATGATATTAAAACGTAAAAAGAATTTTTAATAGTTAGAAGATAACAACTCTCAAATAAATAATATTTATAATAAACTTATTGACCGAATCTCTGTAACAGTCGGCCCTCCTCAAAATTGACTTATAGATTAACAATACATAATTCTATTACCACACAATTTAATGAAAAAAAAATACTTAATATGAATAACGAATATGGTAAAACGATCCATATAAGAACTTCAAGACTTGAAATACTTATCTGTTAGATTGGAAAAAGTCGTTTGCATAAGGTATGAGTACAAAATAAAACACTTCTCGTACCCATTGACCATAACACAAATCTATCTTACACAATTAGGGGCAAGCCATAAAAAATAGCACAAAATCCATTGAAAGCATGAAAACAATCAAAAAATGGTATAAAAAACCAGCATAGTCATCAAACCTAAAATTATTTTAAAAGTTCTATTTGTACCTTAAAATTAAGTTGAGTTTTAAATTATAAATTAAAAAAAAAAAAACAGCCACTATACGGCCATACAAGGCACAACCATCCACCAAAAATAGCACTACCAACCGCCATTCAAGAAATTAATTAACCACCATAAATAGCTAAACAAGAGCTAAACAAAATAATCCACTTCTATAACCATAATTATTAATTATGTAATTATAATTTTTGTCAAATAAATATAACAAGATGACTAATAGTCACTAAATATATTAATTAGAGACACATGAATACTTTATAAATAGTAAAATTTACATTAAATATGAGAAAAATTTAAGACTTTAATTATTTTTTTTATAGCATAATATTTTAATGCATTTGAGTTATGGGTGTTCGGCTTTTCTTTACATTTTTTTATGAGCTTTCTTATGCTATATTTTTGTAAAAAAAAAAAAATTCAACTACTTCATTCTAACTTTTTTTCTAAATAAAAAAATATATTTCCCAAAATCTAGAGTCTCTACAACTCAAAATCGAACATAATCGTTGCCTTCCATCCCATTGCCGATTACCGCCCACCACCCGCCAGACGTAAGCCCGAGCTCTGAAAGTTAGAAATTTAAGCCTATTCTTACCGATCTTTGAGCCTTTCTTTTCAGCTTCGATCTTTGAGTTTGAGAGTGATGTCATCATTTATTTTCCTCCTCCTTGAACGCCTCTCAACACCATAGCCGATCCAGCTCAGTTTTATTCCTGTCAACCTTTCTATTTTGATAGAAAGATCAATTACGGCAATGCAACTCATCCAAGGTCAAATTATGTGTAGTTTCTGGAGCTGGAGTGTTTTCTGAGATTTTTGAAAATTAAATAAATAGAACTTCAGAAATAAATAAAATAGTAAATAATGAACATATAATTTTTACGTGGTTCGGGCGTTAACTATCCCTAATCTACGAGTCAGTTGTATTGGCCTTACAAGCAAGTATTTTGATAATACATTATGTGTTTATAAACTCTAACTCTTCATTCCTTTTGCTTCTCTTGAAGAAGAAGAAAACATGTAGGATTTTTTGTAGATGTTCGACTAGTAGAAATTTTATCCAACCTCTCTTCCATAAAAATAGAGGTATTTATAAGCACTTATGTGGGTAAGGGGATTCCCTTTACCCACCTAGAGTTTTGTACTAAAGCATGTTGTAAGGATAGGTACTACAACGTGAAGATCTGACCATCTATTGGTAAGAAACTTCCCCATCATATGGTGGACGACTGTAGTGAAGGATTCCACGTAGATGAGGACATGCATCACTCAAAAATTTCTCCTTGAAAAGTTATTGCCTAGATATAAGCTGTCGGACAAAAAGGAGGTTTTAAAGGCACGTACACGCACTACCAAGGTCTGACGCAGGGGACAAGATCTGATTCTGTGTAAGAGGGCGAATAACCATCGCTTCGGGTTTCAGGTATGATGCTTGTGAATGAACTCGGGGACCAACAAGCTAAGGCCTTCTTGGATCACACTAGCATCAGGTAATTCCTGTTCCTTCAGTTGTAGAAGGATAGTAAGACTCCTGGATCTCTATCCTTACTCCTAAATATTGGGAACCTTTGAGCGGCTTCCAAAATATAATAGTTTCTTTCGTGTCTTTAAGTGGTAATTGCATACTGATCACGGAATGTTCAGGGTGGCACCCTTCCGTGATTGCCACGTATAAGGCATCT